>NW_020167521.1:0-1200000 GCF_001641265.1 Pseudogymnoascus destructans
CCCCCCCCCCCCCCCCCCCCAAACTCAACTGAATTCGAAATTCGCCTTCCATTTCACCTCGTATCAAAATTCCGAAGAAGCCATTCTCTTCCCCTTCAAAAACTACCCTATTAACGATATCGAACGCTCCTTATAATCACCTCTATCATAACTTATAATACCTCACTCAATATATTTGCTGCCTTACCTTTGCCACCCGACGGAAATCAAAGTAACTCACCCATTTCAATTTGTAACCCTAACCCTAAAGACACCATTCTCTTCTCCTCGTATTTCTCGTCATTTCCTGATGTCGAACGATAAATTCTGTCTGTTGCTGCACATGTTATACTTGGGGATAAAAATCGGGTCTTCCTGGAACCCCCCCAAACCACCACCCGTCTAAATCCGGAATATCTCTTCTCGTTTCAAATCGTATCAGAAATACGAAGATGCCATTCCCTTCCCCTTGCAATCCTCTTTTAATACCCACCTCGAACGATAAATTCTGTTGCTTACTGCAAAACTTATTGCTCTCCTTATACCTGCCCCCCCCACCCATTGCCAGTCGTCTAAATCCGAAATAACTCTCTCGTTTCAAATCATATCAAAATTATGAAGACGCTATTTTGTTCCCCTCCAAATTCTCTTTCAGACGTGATGCCGAACGATAAATTCGGCCGCCTATTGCAATACTTATAGCCCCTCATCTGACATACCCTCCTCCCCCCTTCCGCCTGACCATATCCGGAATATCTCCACCGTTTGAATTCGTATCAAAAATCGGAGGACGCCATTTGATTCCCCTTGTAATTCTCTATCATTGACGATGACGAACGTTAAGATCGGGTTGTCGCTTCAAAAGTTATCACCCCTCAAGAACTATGCCTCCCTTCCACCCCTGTCACCTACCACCCACCAAAATCCGAAATAACCAACCCAATTTGAATCGTACTGAAATTCAGAGTACGCCATTTTATTCCTCTTGAAACGCGCTTCAATTTGCCGTGTTGAACGTTAGATTCCGTCTGTCGATTGAGAAGTTATTGGCCTTCGAAAATTAAGGTCCACTGGCCCCCTTGCCACCAACCATCCGTTTAAATCCGCAATAACTAACTCACTTCTACTCGTATTAGAAATCGGAGGACGCCATTTTCTTCCCCTTGTAAATCTCTTTGAATTACGACATCGAACGTTACGCCTTGCCTCTCGGTCCGGGTTTTATACCACTTCCCGTTCCATGCCCTCTTCTTCTTAATCACCCATCGAAATCCGTTATAACACAATCATTTCAACTCGTATCAAAAATCGGAGGAGGCCATTCGATTCTGCTTGCAATTATCTTTCAATGGCGCTATCGAACGTTGAGTTCTGCGCACCGCTGCAAAAGTTATACCACGTCTCATATGTACAACCCCACCCACTGCTGCCCGTCTAAATCATAAATATCTTCACCATTTTAACTCGGATCACAAATCGGGATACGCCATTCGATTCCCATTGTAAATCTCTTCCATTAACGATGCCGACCGTTAAGTTTCGGCCGTCGCTGCAAAAGTTGGAATCCTTCTCACATGTTGCCATGGGGCCCCATTTCCTGGGCCCGGCCCAACAAATCCGAAATAACTTACTTGTTTCAAGCCGTATCAAAAATCGTAAGAGGCCATTCGATTCCTCTTGTAAATCTCTTTCAATGACGATACCGAACGTTAGCTTTCGACCGTAGCTGCAAAAGTTATAATCCTTCAAAGTAGGTGCTCCACCACACCCACTGATGCCCCAGCGAAATCTGCAATATCTCACCCGTCTCAACTCATATCACAAATCGGAGGACGTCATTTGATTCGTCTTGCAAATCTCTTTTATTAACGCCATCGAACGCACCGTCTGCATGCTGCGTCAGGTTCTTACAATCCATCCTATAACATGCCCCCCCCAACCACCCCTCCCATGCATCGCCCGACTAGAACCGGAATGTCTCCACCATCTGAAGTCTGATCAACAATCAGAGTACGTCAATTTGTTCCCCTTGCAAAGCTGCACAAGAGACGTCAGCGAACATTTACATCGGTCGCGAGGCTGTCAACTTACAGTCCTTGCAAGAACGTGAGTTCGAAAATGGGCCATGGGACAAGCTCCCTACTCCTCCTCACCTGGCTGCCAGTTGCTCTGCTTCGTGAAGAAGACGCAGGAGTAGCGCGTGCCCTCGAAGGGTGCGATCCAGTGCTCGAGGACTGCAGAGCGGAACAGGACAACATCCCCTGGCTGGAAGGGAATCTTATAACCAAGGGCTGGCAGGCACAGCTCCCCTCCTTCAAACTCTCCAAAGCAGGCCATCGCAACCCAGCCATCCAGCACATCGTGGTTGTCCTTGTGTGGCCCAACCTGGGCGTTTATCAGGATCGCGAGGCAGTGCCAGCAGCTCCTGTTGCTGAACTTGAAGACCTCCAGCTCAGGCGTGGCTGCACACTCGCGGAGGTAGTTCTGCCTGTACTGCTCGTAGGCCCTGGGATCGATCTCCTGGAAGAGCCTCCCAATGGTCTGCGCGAGGGGGGCCATCTTCTTGTAGAGGGCCAGGGTGGCCCCGAAGCCATTTCCAGTCCTGCGCATGTCAGAGCAGATGGTGGGAGGCGAATTTGTCTGGCCTGTGGCGTGCCACAACCCAAGGTGGTAGACTCCCCACTTCTTCCCCTCGCGCTCAGCCTTCCTGGCCTGCTCCATCTCGTGCCTCTTGTCACTGCTGGGCTTGGGGGGTGGCGCGAGCTCCGTGTACTGCTCAATGGCACCAGCCATGAGGCGGCAGAGGTCCTTGTTCCTGTCCGGGAGGCTCAGCCCCCCCCTCATGTAGACGAGGAGCTGCTCTGGGTCCTTGTCAGCAGAGTTGAAGACGGTGACGGGCTGGATGTCGAGGCCATCCTTCCCACCATCCTTGGGGATGCCCTGGAGCAGCGTGAGGTGCTTGCTGAGCTCGAGGCCCTGCTCCAGTGTGGTGGTGACCTTGGGGTTGGGTGGCGTGATGAGGTTGGTCCAGGCGAGGTCTGTGGTGATGACCCGGGCATTGCCGCGGAACTTGGCCTTCCAGTTATGGGAGAACTCCCTCCTCTCCTTCCACTCATATGGCGAGTGGGCTGTGTGGTGCTGGTGGCGCTTCTGGATGGAGGGTACTGGTGGCATGGTGTCGCGAGCTCAGGTCTTGATGGTACCTCACTATAAGATGGTATAGTCTAGGATCCCCAAAGGCAGATGACACAGGATGGTGTGCCCCTCTTGACACTCGAGACTGAGCTGTGTGCTGGCGTGAAGAAAGCGTGGAAAAATGTTGGGTGGTTGTTGCGCGAGCTCAGGTTTTGATGGTACCTCACTATAAGATGGTATAGTCTAGGATCCCCAAAGACAGATGACACAAGATGGTGTGCCCCTCTGCCACTCGAGACTGAGCTGTGTGCTGGCGTGAAGAAAGTGTGAAGAAATGTTGGGTGGTTGTTGCGCGAGCTCAGGTTTTGATGGTACCTCACTATAAGATGGTATAGTCTAGGATCCCCAAAGACAGATGACACAAGATGGTGTGCCCCTCTTGACACTCGAGACTGAGCTGTGTGCTGGCGTGAAGAAAGCGTGGAAAAATGTTGGGTGGTTGTTGCGCGAGCTCAGGTTTTGATGGTACCTCACTATAAGATGGTATAGTCTAGGATCCCCAAAGACAGATGACACAAGATGGTGTGCCCCTCTGCCACTCGAGACTGAGCTGTGTGCTGGCGTGAAGAAAGTGTGAAGAAATGTTGGGTGGTTGTTGCGCGAGCTCAGGTTTTGATGGTACCTCACTATAAGATGGTATAGTCTAGGATCCCCAAAGACAGATGACACAAGATGGTGTGCCCCTCTGCCACTCGAGACTGAGCTGTGTGCTGGCGTGAAGAAAGTGTGAAGAAATGCCGGGTGGTTGCCGCGCGAGAAGGAAAAAATGTGTAAAGGACTAAGTTTGGACTTGACGGTAGAAGTTCTGATATAGACTGAGACGAGCCACGCCCGCTAGCTGCGTGGCAACTCACATGACTGACCACCCCATCAAAATTGGGTTGAAAAAAAAAAACGTCGAGATCCGAGGCCGGGAGGAGCATGGCTGCGTTCGTCTGGGCGAGGGCTACGCAGTTACATGAAAAGGGGGATGGATTTGATGGCATCTCGCTAAGAAAATGGCGATCTCGGTTAAAAAATGCCCCATCTTCTAACCCTGGTCGGGAGAGGCCATGGCAGTGGTGTGGACATGGGAGTTGCATGTTGGGATTCGTCCTTGCCAGTCTCACCTGGGTATGTAATTATAAGATAATCGTACGAGTATCAGAACTAGAGTATTGCCTCGAAATATCCCAAGGGCTAGTCTGGTATTCGAGCTATGGGGGTCTATAAACGCTTCCGATTAATTGGGGGTGATGGGGAGGGGGCAGCCCATGCCCTAAACATAGCAACGATCAATGTTCGGGAGTGTCACAACCAAACGCGGTTAGGCGAAAACCTTAAAAAGATGTCAACCCTACATCTCGAGTTCGACGTTTAATATACAGCTTATATTGCTGTAATAAGATCATATGTATTGGCGGTATGTGTCATCGTCAGTAATTTAATGCAGTTCATATCTCGTCGAGGAGTGTGATTATTATAATCCGTTCCAATTTATTTAAATTGCAGAGAATAATATTTCTCAACTCACGACATAATTAATATGGCTCTATGGCTACAGTCTATATTATAAATACATGGCGCTACCAGTCGAACACCCATTCGCTAGTTTAATATGCCTCGAACTCGAGCAGCGCTGCTGCTGCGATCTTTACCCCCCAGATGCCCTTCCCACCTGCAAACTCGGCCACCTGCCCACACCATGACAGGAACACATCCACGTCATTGAACGCCCCTGCTGCCCCTGCCCTCACTGCCTGCTCACCGAACCTCTCCTGCAGCCACTGTTCGCCCCCAGTCTTGTGGAACACGCCGTAGCAGAGCGGCATCACGATGTCTGCGTACCTGCACTGCTCGAGGCCACTGGCCGGGTCTGCACGTTGACAGACCGACTGTGGGTTGTAGCACCAGTAGCACGCCGCGAAAGCTGAGATCCATGGCCCGCGGCCCTGCCCCCTCCTTCTGGCCTGGTCGCGCGCCCTGAAGAAGTCGAACCGCTGGTGGCACTTGGTGAACTGGTGGTCCCACTGCTCCCCGAGCCCTCGACAGAGCAGGCACGTCCCCTTCACGGTGAGGAGGTCCTCCTTGTAGCGGCTGAGCTCGAGGTATGCCAAACGCCGCTTCTCGTGGATGGCTGCACTCCCTGTGTGCGGCATTGCCTCTGTGGCATCGTCACGGGGCACGTGTGATGGGCTGGGGCCACTGCTGCAGACATCGCACGCCACATCATCCCTGGTGCCATCGCACTGCCGAAGCTCTGATGCCTCATCGAGGTGCGCACTCAGACACGTGCGCCTGCACTCCCGGCCTTCGAGGTAGCGGTAGAGTGCCCTCGTCTCGACATCCATACCGGCGTTGCCCGCCTGCGACTGCCACTTGTGCGGCAGGAGCACGGCTGAGTATGCCTCCCTCCCATCGCGCCCAGCCCGACCGGACTCCTGCGCAAAGTCGACGAGGGAGCGTGGCTCGTCCAGGTGCATGACGAGCCGGACATGTGGGTAGTCGAAGCCGGCGCTAAGGGCCGACGTCGCCACAATGTATGGCAGCTCGGGTGTGGTGAGCCACGTCCTGAGCAGCTCCTGCTTCTCCTCTGCCGTGCCGGCCATCGCGGTGTAGACCGGGCAGCGGAGCAGGCTGCCCAGGTCCTGTGCCTCCTCCCGTGTCCGCACGTAGAGTATGATCTTGTCTCGGGTCTGGTCGAGCAGCCCGCTCGCCCGCCACGCGTCCCTGGCCCTCCGCGCGCCCTCTTCTAGCAGGCTCCCCTGCCCTGTGGCCCGCTGCACGAGGTACGAGAGGTTCCGCCTGTTCGTTGAGGCCCGCACGACCTTTGGCTTCACGAGGTTGTTCTGCCTCTCGAACGCGGCCTGTAGCATTGGCGGCAGGGTGGCCGTCAGGTAGACGAACTGCGTGCGCACGCTGCGGATGAGGGCGAGGTCGGCCATGGCGTGACGGTACTCGGACGCCGTGATTGTGAGGTGCGCCTCGTCTATCACGACGCGGCCGAGCTGCTGCGTCGCGGCCAGCCTGTGCGCATACGCCCGGAACTGAGACGTGCTCGCGGCCTCGACCGTGACGAACACCAGCGGTGCGTCCCGCTCCTCGCCCGGGGCCCACACGAGGTGGTCTATCCCGAGCTCCTGCACACGCCGCAGCAGGTCGCCACGCAGGGACACGAGCGGCAGCACGAGGATCGTCACGCCCGCATCAGGCAGGACACAGGGCAGCATGAACAGCAGGCTCTTCCCCTCGCCGGTGCCCAGGATGACGACGACCTGCTCCGTCCATGACATGACGACTGTCATCGCCCGCTCCTGTGCGGCCGACTTCCACTGCAGCTTGTCGTCGTGGTAGAGCCCCCTCGCGCACTTCAGCAGGGCTGCAGCAGACCACCTCTTCCGCGGCCGGTGCACGCCCACGGCAATCCTCTTCAGCATCCGCGGCCTGTCGGACCCTGCCACCTCTGCCGCCTCGCGCTTCCTCTTCCCTGCTGCTGCGACCGCATCCCCGAGCACCGTGTCGAGATCCCACAGCCCCCTCCACAGGGATGACGCGCGCAGGTTCCGACGGATGAGGCCATCCCACACATTCCCAAAGTTCGCGTTCAGCTGGTTCGCGTAGCTGCGGTTCACCACCCGCGTGCTGTGGTTCCGCTGCCTCGTCATGGTCCGGATGTCATCCTCCATCTCCTCTGCATCCTCATCGTCGTCGTCGGCCCCGATGCCCTCGAAGCACGCAAGGTCGCCCGCAAACTTGGTCTTCACAATGTTGACCGTCATCTGGCGCCAGTTGGCGATGTGCAGCCGTGGCACCTTGGCCCGCACGCACGCCTGCTCCATGCACCGCGTCAGCCGGTTGTCGGCCCACACGGCCCCGTCCTTCCACCACAGGTACGCGGACATGATTGCGCGTGGGGAGGACTGGCGCAGGAAGGCCTGGCGGAGCGGCACGACGTAGACGAGGTAGTCCAGCAGGAGGTCTCCGATGGCGGCTGGCAGGAAGCGGATGTTGTCCTTGAACCTGCCCGTCTGCTGCTGGCCCTTGTGGTAGGTGGTGTGCAGCATCACGAGCCCGTGCTTGAGGTAGACGCTACGCCTCCGCTGCGTGTTGCGCCAGGTGAGGGAGAACAGCTCGCTCTCGCGCAGCGGCTGGCCCGAGGCCATGTGGATGAGGACGAGGAGCCGCTTGAGGAACTCGTCAGCGACGGCCTCGTACTGGTCGATGGCCTTCTGTCGCCACATGACCCTCGTGACCCCTGCATCAGCCTCTCCATCCTCTCCATCCTCAGCAGTAGGTGCAGCAGTGGTGTCGAGGAATGACGCTCGGAGTGACTGCGACTCCCGTATGACATTGCGCAGTGAGCCCGCGAGCGGCTTCAGCAGTGCCGCGTTCTCCCGGTGCTCGCCAAAGTGCCAGCTAAAGTTGTCGGCGTCGAGGTTGTCCTTGAGTGCCCACGCGCGCATCCGTGGCAGGCCCGCTGCACCAAACATGAGCTCGCCGTGCAGCAGATGCTGCGCCTGCCTGAACTCCGACAGCAGCAGCTGCTGCACCTCGTCCATGTTCAGGTCGACGTCCCTGTAGGTGAGGATCTGCTCGTCCTCGTCCCAGTGCGCCTGGTGCGAGCCCACTCCGTCCTTCGACACCGCGAACAGCAGCAGGCGCCAGCCCAGTATCTCGCCCATGGGCGTCTCCGTGTCCGGCCGCAGGTACTGCTCGCAGATGCTGTTGATGTGCTCGAGCGTGCTGCCGGCGCCCGACCTCTCGAGGTATGCGGCCGTGCTGAAGATGAGCAGCTGCACAGCCCAGATCAGGCCGGACAGGCAGCTGTTGAAGTTGCCCGGCTCCTTCCACGACTTGGTGCGTGGCTTGACGCTCAGCATCGCGCAGAAGCTGAGGAGCGGCGAGCTGAAGCGGTCGCCGCCGAACTCGTGGCAGACGAGGGCCATGCAGAGGGATCGGAGGGCGTCGTTCAGCGCTAAGCGGTCTCCGTCGGCAGCGCACTCCAGGGCGGCCTCCCAAGCTGTCGTCTGCTCGTCCGTCAGCCGGATCCGGTCCTCGGGGCGCCTGCCCTGGTCCGCGCTCAGAGGTGGCGTGAAGTGGCTGCCGCAGTAGGCGACGCGGTAGCAGTACGCCATGAACTGCTTCCAGTACCCAAAGTTTGTGCGCAGTGTGGATGGCTCCTTCTTGGGGTCGAAGCCGCGCACCCTGCCTGCCCTGCAACTGGCTGGTGCCGATGAGGTAGGGGCGCCATGGAAGCGGCTCAGCGCGAGCTGCCTCGGCCACGTCAGCATGCAGTCCGGCCCGTCGAAGCACCAGCCGTGCACCTCAGCGAGGATCTTGTCCATGACCTCGAGCATCAGGAACAGCTCGGGCTCTCCCTCATCTGCGCTCTTCGGCAGCGCAAAGGAGGCGTGCATCTCGTCCTTCTCTAGGCCCCGCACGTGGTTCTCGATGCCAGTCCGCCTCAGCCACGGGACCGCAGCCGAGGGGTGGCTGTCGAAGCCGTGCACCTTGTTGCCCTCCGTCTTGATGTCGTCCGCTACCATGGTCGCGTCCGCGTCGGCCAGGTCGAAGAAGGCCTGCTCCTGCAGCTCGAGGGCGATGGCGGCAGTAGCTGCGTCCCCTTCCGCCCTGTCGTCGTCTGTAACCACAAAGTACCGGACATGCTCGGTCTTTGCGAAGAAGGTCTGCACCGTGCATCTCTGCCACGCGCCACCCTCACTCTGCTGCGACGGCTTCTGCCCGTGCTCCCGGGACACGTGCGCCCTGATGGCCGGCCCGGACCGGGTCAGGGTCGGCCGGCCGTCGTCGCAGAGGATGCAGGAGAATGCCGGATGGCGGCGCAGTCCCTCGATGGCGATGCAGGGCTGGTCTGGCAGGGCGACCTGTCCCGGGGGCCGCAGCTCATGCGTCGCGAAGAGGTCGAGCAGGGTGCGCAGCTCCGGCCCCTTGAGGTCGTGGGGTGGGTGCCTCAGGTGCCACTCCTGGCTGGCGCGCGCGGGCATGAGGCAGGTCCCGCAGTCGCGGCAGAGCAGCACCCCGTGAGTTGCGAGGTAGGAGAAGCTGGCCGCCATCCTTCCCTTGCGCGAGCGGTGTGTGTGCGCTATTCGCCCTTCGTTGCATGCTCTGTATGCGTGCTTGATGCGCCTGCGCCGTCCCGGGGGTCTCCCAATTTGCTGCACAATAATCGCTCCACAATGGCCCGTGCGCGCGCGAGCGACAGGGGTCGCTCGCGTGGGGATTCCCAATTTGCACTACAGATACGGCCGCTTCTAGGGGTAGGGACGTGCCAAGCAGCCTGCAGGTATTCGTTAGTTGGTCGTAGTATCTCCAGAGGTCATCCTTGCAGTCGTCCACCTTGCATTTTAACGGAAGTCCCTGTAACAGGTTCCCGTAGAGGTCTTTAAGCATGGGGATTTTCCTCTGCCCATTGGGCTTGTCTCGTTCGGCCCTAATCTTCGCGTGGGCGTGTTTTGCCATGCGTCTTACTACGTTCTTGCACCGTGGACTCATTGGTTCCGTAGGTGCGAGTTCATCGAAGGTCTCCTGTTCCGAGACGGTGAACGATTCCGCCTCCGACCCTTCATCTGAGCTCTCGTCTTCTGGGGTGCTTTCGCCGTTTATTCCCCAGTCCTGTTTGCTCACAAACGTTGCGTTCAACTGTCCTGTCCAGGTGGCATTGAGTTGTTTGCCGACTTTGCGTCCGCCGTTCCCTTTCTTTGGCTGTCTGCAGTCTCGGGCCATGTGGCCTGGCTTGTCGCAGTTAAAACAGAGTCGTTCCTTGAATTGTCTGTCTTTCTTAGGGTCACGGGGTCGTCCAGGTTTGAACGTGGCATCGAGTTCCATTGGGTCCGACCAACGGTTGTCTCGCGGGTGTTGATCCCGTCGTCTGCCCTCGTTTCCCCGGTAGGGGTAACTTTTCTTGGGCTTGTCATAGGTCCGACGTTCCTTCTGGAATTCATATAGTCGATTGTCGATTCGGACCGTATGTTCGATTAGCGCTACCATGTCCGTTGGTTGTTGTTCCAAACGGGCAAGTTCCATACGTATATGGCTCTTCAGCCCACGTCGGTAGTGGCTGATGAGTGCGCTGGTGTCCCATCCTGTCTGATTGCCATATCTCTGGAATTCTGTGGAGTATGTGAGGGCGCTGCCAGTCTGCTTAAGTGCAAACAGATGGTCTTCTGCGGTCTTAATCTCATCGATGTCTCCGAACATGCGTCGGATTTCCTTACAGAATCCATTCCAGCTGCCAAACATAGTCTGCGTAGTTGTCATGCTTCCATTGGTACTTTCATATTTGAAATAGTCCTTGAGGAATGGTTCGATCCATCGCAGGGCTTCCCCCCTAAGGTAGGACGCAGTCCACAGGGCATAGCTCTCCTGGGTGGGAAACTTCTCATCATTGAAGTGCTGGTACAGTTCGACCTGTAGCAAAAACACCTCAAGTTCCTTTCAGTTGCCGGAGTAAGTGTCGGGCAACTTGACGCGTAGAGTTTCCTTGAGTTCGTTGACGGTGGGTGCATCGGGCATCTCTTCATTCTCAGGCTTAGACCTCTGAGATGAAGTTGGCGTGGTGGGGGTTTTCCCCTTCGAACTGACGACAGACATGTTGCTTTGTGTGTAAGCCGGTACCTCGTAGAAGTGGTGCTCAAAGTGTAACGCTGACTTCTGAACGATAGAAGACACAGAGGTTCTCTTGCGTAAAGGTTTACTTATCAGAGGAGGCAGGGGATCAGACACAAAGGCTTCAAGTAACACGTTACTAGTATATAACAAATACTGTATTGAGTTGAGCACGAAGCTCCTATCTAAGGAAATACTATCTACTTATATAGTGGCGTCATGCCTAGTGGACTCTTGGGAACTCACTCGAGTCCTCGGAGTCCTGGACTCTTAGGACTCTTCTCATCATCCTGCGAGTCCATCACGTGCCTAGTGGACTCCTGGGAACTCACTCGAGTCCTCAGAGTCCTGGACTCTTAGGACTCTTCTCATCATCCTGCGAGTCCGTCACGTGATACTTTCGGAACTACTATTTCCCGCTGCCCCTCCAGGTACCAGGGCCGGTCTCATGCGACCTCCCTCCTTCCTGTCCTGTAGTTGGCCAGCCTTCTTGTTCCGTCGTAACATTTGGGTCTTCTATAGTAACTACTATAGTAAACACCCACACGGGTCTGGGTTTGGTATATCCTACCACCCAACCCTCCACACACGTTGCGGGACGCTGGTGCGCTTCGCGCGGACGGGTTTGGGTCATATACTATAGTAACTACTATAGTAAACACCCACACGGGTCTGGGTTTGATATATCCTACCACCCAACCCTCCACACACGTTGCGGGACGCTGGTGCGCTTCGCGCGGATGGGTTGGGGTCTTCTATAGTAACTACTATAGTAAACACCCACACGAGTCTGGGTTTGATATATCCTATCACCCAACCCTCCACACTCGTTGACGCCGTGCGCTTTGCGCAGATGGGTTTGCCTCTTCCATAGTAACCACCATAGTAACCATCCACATACCTGTATCATCCTCCCAGTCAACTGTCGCCGTCCTCATCATGTAACAGATGAACCTCTGCCATACTGCACTACACTTATGAACCGACTGAACGCTCTGGTGAAGCTCGAATGGATGCTGGCTCGCAACCTCATTCTTTGGTGATGCCCACCACTTTAGTACATCCTTGTGGTCCATATTTGCTAGCGTATCAAGACAGCGTTCAAGAATCCGATCCCATGCACGTAACAGTCGTTGTAATTTGGTCTCCTTCTCCTCTGGCTCACGCGCGTATTTGTACGTCTGGATAATATCAACCTGTGACTCCTGAAGAACCTCGTTCCACCCAGTGTATCGTAGCCATGGGTCTAGCTCATCAGCCGCGGGCTTGGCTAGCAGTGTCAACCTGCGCTCCTGTGCTGCCTCCTTCCACTGCTCGATGTCGCGTATGATCTGGTCCTCAGCATCGCCTTCCTGGTTGCTGGCTTGCTCTTCCTCACTAACATCATCGCTAGACTGCTCTCCAACGTCGCGTACTAATATCATCAGCTGGTTACTATAATGATTACTATAAAGATTGCCAGAATCCAACTTACTCAATTGATGCGTCGCTTGCATTCCTTCAGCCTGTCTACTCTCATCCACAACCCAATATCGCTCCTTTCCATCTCGAAACCATGTCTGCAGCCGTACAGCCTGGAATAACTGGTTGTCATCCACCCGTTTCATTGAATGCTTATTTCGGCCATGATCCTTCATTACTCTTCGACTGATTGTATAATACCTACAATGCTGACATTGGAATCCATCAACTATTGGAATAACTGGCTGTGGTGGTAGTCCATCAACTGGTAATTGGATAGTTGAATAATTATAATCAAATGGAACCCTCTGAATATAGTGCTGTATCTGCTTTCGAACTTCCAGTTTCTCCTTATGGATTTTGCGGAAGTGCTCAGTTAGTCCTACACCGCTAACTGCTTTGCAGCAATGTGCACTCAAACAAACCAACACCTTATACTCAACGTTTAGTTGGATCAGATGGCTCAAAGTCACTGGAACTTGAATGGAATTGATGCTCTGACGTTCTGCCATGATGGAATTGATGGTAATAGCTATAGTAATCCATATAAAACGTAACCCTAGAGAATGCCGTTGTGCGCCCATCGGCAACTAGTGCCAAGACAAGTGCACGGGCCACATCTAACCTAAAATGGATGCCTTTGGGCGTCCAACGGCAGAGACATAAGGTTAGGAGCTTCTGTGACTGTTTGTTTCAACAGCTCGAATGCAGTTTGGCATGCATGAGTCCATTCGAATATCTGATCCTTTCTGGTAAGGTTCACCAATGGCCTCATGATGCTGGAGTAATTTCGGATGAACCTTCGATAGAAATTGCAGAATCCAATGAAAGCTTGCATATCCCTGAGCGATTTTGGAGTTTGCCATTCCAATATAGTAGAAACCTTTGCAGGGTCCATGCAAATGCCATTGACTCCCACGATAGTCCTAGGAATTTGGTTTCTTGGACGAAAAACTCACATTTTGAGATATCTGCTTGCAGTCCAGCTTCTCGAAGCTTCTGTAGGACTTTCCTTATGTGCTCTGTATGCTCCGCTCGAGTAGCACTGTAGATAAGAATGTCATCCATGTATGCGGTGACGAATTGGTTGAGGTAATCCATGAGGGTTTCATTCATGTACCTCTGGAATGTTGCTGGACCATTTGTGAGTCCGAAGGGCATGACCTTGTATTTGTAGGATCCAAATCGAGTTCTGAATGTAGTGAGGTCTTTATCTTCTTCTGTCTGCATTCGAATTCGATTGAAGGCATGTCGAATGTCCAGTTTGGTGAGATATTTTGCTCCTATGACTTGGGCCAGCGTTTCATCAATGAGTGGTATGGGATATCGATCCTTTTTCCTTATGGCATTTAGCTTCCTGTAGTCAACACAGAATCGAAGACCACCACCTGGCTTTCTCACAAACATAATGGGTGAAGAGTATGGGGCTTTGCTTGCTTCAATGAACCCTTTTGGCAAGTGCTCGAAGACATATTCTTCGACCAAATCAAGTTCTTCCTTTGACATATTCCAGAGTGGTGCATATCCCAGCTTTGCCTTACCTTCGAGTTCAATATGATGGTCTGAAGGTCGATGGGGAGGTAGCTTGTCTGCTGCCATTTTTGAAAAAACATCCAAAAATTCATGAAATTCCTTCGGAAGGATCAGTCGAGAGTCAATTTCTTCAGTTTTGGTCTTGTTCTTGTGCTCGATTATGTCCTTCATTGATATAGCAAAGACTTGAGCTCCTCTTTGCTTCATGAGCATTCGAAATGGTGCTGCGCCAATCATTGCTATGGTGCAAGGTTTTGGTTTTTTCACTTTCGGAGCAGGTTCCGGAGAGGCATTTCTTTGGCTTTCTTCTTTGGCCTTTGTCTTTCGCTTTTAGATATAGGCTCTGTTTTGAGGGCTCGATCTGGTATAGAATGGTTGCAATAATCTCCAGTGAAGAGGACTTGATCATTGATCATATCGAGAACAACTCCATGTTGCTTCATCCAAGCTTTCCTGAGAATGATGGAATGTTTTCCCAGCGAAGTGATGAATAATGGACATAGGCTTTCCACATGCTCTCCCACTTGTAGTCGAGGATATAGCATGTGTGATAGCAGGGGCAGCCTCTCCATTGAATCCTTCAACTTGTTTTGGCTTCACAAGTTCGACTGGGGCTTTATCCCTTCGATTTCACATATTCTTTCTGCATCAGCAGCATTAATGAAGTTTCTACCTGTGGCACCAGTATCGATCAATGCATGGACAATAGCTTTGTATTTTCCTATTCTACAAGTAGCTAGGAAAGGGGTGTCCGGATCAAAACTGGATCTCGAGGAAGAAGCTGCAATTCTGGCTGCACTGCCTCTAGTGATGACTTGTCTAGAGGCTATTCGTTTTCCGAATCGATGATAGACTCAGCTGTAGATACCTCATTCACTTGAGCTTTGAGCTTCTGGGGACAGTCTCAAGCTCGATGTCCATTTTGTCGGCATATGAAGCATTTCCCAAGTTTCATGAGCATTTCTTTTGCTGGATCTTGATGCGGTGGTCGATACAGCTTCTGTGTCTTGTTTTGCATGTTGGAATCCATTGTAGGTTGAGGGATTGAAGTTCGAAGTGCCTGGCCCTGATTTTGAGTTTGGCCCATGTTGTTCGAAAATGACTTTGGCTTCCTTTTGTCTTCTTGTTCCTTGATCCGCTGAATGTTCTGGTCGATGAGCATGCATTTCTTTGCAAACTCGTGAAGTGTAGTAGCTCCAACTTCAGCCACTAAGGCTTTCTGCATCTGTTGGTTGACTTTGAAGCGCAAGTCATCCAGCAAAGTTTCTTCAGAGTAATCAAGCTCTGTCGTGAGCCTTTGGAACTCAGCCCAGAACACTGCAAAGGTGTTGTTTCTCTGATACAGCTTTCGATACTCAGTTTGAGCTGTGTGCCTTCGATCGGGATCACTGAAGACTTTTTCCAAAAGTTCGAGAATTTCTTCTGCTGTCTGCAATTTGTTTGTAGAGTTTGGTCGAAGCCTTGGATTGACATGTCGAACTGCCAGTGGAGGATTGGAGGGTCTGGAATCCGAGCTGACAGTCGACTGTGAGAGTGGTGTCCTGGTTCATTCTTCAGAGCTTGTTGGGTTTGCTTTTCAAGATATTTCTGAATTGTTTGTTGCTCTGTGATTTGTTGCTCGTTGCTCTGGATCAGTTCCTGTAACTGGAGAATGGCATCATCCTTTTCAGCCAGTATCGAATTTGAGTCCTCTGCTAGGGCCAAATAGTCCCGAAGAATGTTCTTGTGCAAAGTCCATGCCATTTTCTGGTTGGCGACAGATAGTTTCTGGAATTCGTCAAAGGTTTCAACATTCCATTCAGCCTTTTCATGTCGATTTGCAAGTATAGATTCATGTCTCTCTTGAGCTGTTTTGCCCAGAGTATGAAGGAAGGTTTCGGATTTGAAATTAGGATCATGAAGTTCATTGGTTTGGTTTGCAGAGCTTGGAATTGATGCTCCTTCTGCCAGGGATTCCTGGTCTTGTTCTGGATCATTTCGAGCTGCCATTGCAGCTTTTTCTTCAGCAGTATAAGCCATAGCGAGTTGCTATTTCAATTTCGGTTTATATCGTCAAGTCAGACACATATTGCCAAAGGCCCTATTGTGCAGTTGTTGGCCGTAGGAGCCACTCGAGAGGAGCGCACTTCCCTCACAGTTATATCCTTGTCGAGGGAGCATTGTAAAAGGTCTGACTTGCGAAGGTGGTGTGTGTGTGTCGAGCTGACTGTCGAAAGCCAACTTTGAGGGGTTGCCTCGAGATCGTCCTGGAATCGACTTCCGGATAAGGTTTCTGGTTCTGGGGTTTTCAAAGAGTGGATTTCGATTTCGATTCGGAAGAGGGTTCAGCTCAAAGAGCAGGAAAAGAGGTATAAGAGAGATTGAGTTTTATGTCACGGTTCACCAAGGCATAGGGCGCCAGTTGGGTATTATGAATTAAACTCAATCTAGAGAAGAAAGGAAAGAGAAGAGGAGCACTCGAGCAGTGGCTCGATCTATATACATCTATTGTGGAGTGAATTCTCTTTAGCGGCCTGGGGACGTGCTGTTCCTTGCTGGCCGGGTCGTGTCCCACGGCGTTGAGGAGGTGCGGAGCGGCGTCCGCAACAGCCTCGACCTAATGGTACATAGTAGCGCTATCCGCTGGGTCGAGAAGCAGGAGCAGGACCTGCAGAGGAGGCGGGAGCTTAGTAGGAAGCGGAAGCATAGGCCACACGAGGACGATGGGGAGGACGACACAATTTCGAACAACCCATTCAAGTCATAATTTATAATAAATTAATGAAGTTTGGAATTTTCGACTTTTAACACATTTACTAGGAAGCTAGCCTCTATTAGGGCCTGCTTTGCATTTTCAACTTTTTTCGACTTTTTTCGACTTTTTTCGACTTTTTTGAAGACCCTTACGCGCCTACTACAGCATTTAGCACTACGGCGCAAATTAGGAATCCCTATACTATCCCCCCCCCTGAATGATTGTCACCATCCACTATTTTGTCAAAAGCCCTCTGCCAGTGATCTCATCTTATTTACGCCTTTTTACCAAAACCGATCGCTATAAGTGGGTTTCCACAAACTTCAAAATAGCGGGTCTTTACAATCATTCAGGGGGGGATACTGTAGTACAAATGAACGCCCGTGTCCTTGACCAGCATCGCCCTTCGCCGGAAAGCGGGTCCGGTAGGGGTCGGCCGGCCAATCCGGGGCCCGCGCCCGCCGCCTTTCGCCGAAGGACGCGCCCGGCATAGGGGTAGCTTTAGCGGAGCAAAGCAGCTAACATCTATTAGCGCTACAGTCGTGAGGATCTACGGAGGTAAAACCTCCGTAGATTTTACAGGCCGTGCATTGCTCGGATGGACCCTGCTACAAGATCCATCCGTGATTTATATACTGTAACCCCTCATGAGACTGCAGCTGCCGATTCACAAATACGAGAGAAATGACCATTGTATTACTTCATATTCGTTTGCGTGACATCATTATACTATATACTGCCCATGTTGTTTTTAGCTATACTCACTGCCTATGCCCCCATATCTCCCATTGGTATTTTCTCGCCATCTGCGCTGTCCTTTTTTACTTTCACGCTCAGCCACTCCACAGTCAGCGCTGGAAGAAGAGCCAAGCCGGATGCCACCGTGACGACAAAGAAAGTGGCGACTAGAGCATCATTAAACGCTTTGAGAACACCATCCATCTGCGATGGTGGCACGATCCTCCTCAAATCTGTTGCTCCAACATCTACGATCGCTTTGATGTCCACGCCCGGAACAACTGACAAGGTGTGTACAAGCCGGTTCTGAAAGATGCTCTGTGCAATTGGGACAAAGACTGACCCCGACAGCTGCTGTGCAAACATCATTAAAGCCGAACCGATCGCGATATCCTTTCGTGATAATACTCTCTGCGCTGCCACACTAGGCTGCTGCATGCAAATCCCGCAGCCAAAACCAAATATGATTTGATAACCGATCCACTGGCTAGGGGGGGTATTCACGCGAAAGGTAGTAAGTAGCCCAGCGCCAACTGCCATGATGGGTGGGCCAGCAAGCATGAACGGAGCATAGTATCCGAAGCGCGACACGGAACCGCCCCCTACTATCGCCCCAAATGAGGTTGCGAAGAGGAGGGGGATGGTGTTAATGCCAGACTGGACGGCGCTGACGCCCTTGACAGACTGAAAGTAGATGGCGAGGTAGAGAACGCACACAATCAGGCTCGCGCCAACACAAAGAGAAAAGCAGAACCCAGAGGCAACGGAGCGCTTCTTGATGATTCGTGGAGGTACTGTAGCCCCGTCCTGGAGCCAGATTTGAACGCAAACGAATACTATAATCAGGAGCGCACCAACGACGAAGAGAGCGATGATCACGCCAGCATTCCACGGATACTGATTTCCACCCCATTGCAAGGCAAGCAAGATGCAGCAAATTCCAGGGATGAAACAGATCGTGCCCACTGGATCAAGCTGCCATAACTTCTTCTTGAAACTTGTTTCCGCCGCGGCGGGCGCGGGAAGCGTCAGGACAATTGCCAAAACGGCCATGGCAACGCCACCAATTGCTGTGAATGGTAAGCTTTTTTCAGGGGCATGGTAACTTCATATGGGGGGACGAACGGAGATTCACGTAGAAACACCAACGCCAACTGACTCCATCGGTCAAGGCGCCACCAAGCAACGGCCCGATAATAGATGATATAGCGAAAACGGTACCAAAAAGCCCCATCGCCATGGGACGCTTCTGGAGTGGGAGCACGTGCTGTACGCCCACGACACACCCAGTAAAGATGCCAGCTGCTCCAAGCCCGGCAACAGCGCGTCCCACGATCAATGTATTTGAATTGGGTGCGACGCCACATATCAGGTTCCCGATTTCGAACAGGCCCATGGCGCTCAGCAGGAGCCATTTGGGCGAGTAGAAAGTGTAGATCTTGCCAAAGAGAAGGATGGGGGCAGATCCTGCAAGCATGAAGGCGCTGGCATACCAGCCCACGTCACTGAGTGAGCGGAATTCGTCTGTAATCTTGGGTATGGCAGTGGCGATGATCATTCTATCCTGGAAAGAGTTATCATCAGAGAACAGCAGTTGAGAACGGCGGCGAGACTTACCAGAGCAACGAGAAACATCGATACCAGGAGAGACGCCATTATGAGAATAACCTGGCTCATTGGAGGGTACACTCTATCTCTGTCTTCGGCCAACGTGGCGTCTGTTGGACTAGGTAGAGGTAAAGGGTCACGACTGTTCCCAGTATATACTTCAATGCGGTCAGACTCAGAGATACTGTCGCGCGCTGTATAGCTTGCGCCAGATGTGGTATTCTCAGGGGATTTGTCCATTCCTTCGTGCGTTTCGAAGCTTACACCAGCCATGAAGTTCTCGGGAGATTTCTCTACCCTTTCACGCGTTTCATAGCTTGGACCTGCTATGAAGTTCCCAGGGAATTTCTCTACCCTTTCACGCGTTTCATAGCTTGGACCTGCTATGAAGTTCCCAGGGAATTTCTCTACCCTTTCACGCGTTTCGTAGTTTGCACCAGTCATGGCGTTCTCCAGGATCTTATCCATTTTTATGGTAGCTTATTGCAGGCTGATCATTCAAAGGGATTGTTGGCATGAGAAAGGGAGAGAAGCGTGTGAAGAAACGGAAAGAGCGCCCTAGAGTAAACAACTGAAGCGGCGGCAGTTGATTGCCGTAATACAATCCGCGACGCGAACATAATGAAAAGAGGGGAAAAAATCAGTTTTTGTATACGTGTATGATATGTGTATATGTCAGTCATCGACGATCGTGTAGCACTCTACAACGCCTGTGAGACATCAAACTGACTCTGAGGTCCAGAGAGCCAATTAGCATGACGCTGCCGTCCCGAATGTGAACCAACAACAACAATCATGCACTCTGAATTATTGACCGACTGAGCTGTCAGATATCAAAGCGGCACGGCTTAAGACATATACATTTTACAACAGTCCGTGCGGGCTGTGACAACCAGTATTTGATCTAATGACACGGCGACGGCGTCATCGTATATTGTACTGTATTGTACTGTACACTGTGGTATGGTTTCACATTCCCCAGGCCATTCCTCTCTGCGGGAGTGAAATAGTCGCACAGAAATGCAGTCTCACATCACACTCCTGCAGTATGCTGATCGCCATATCAAATATCCCGTGTCGTTACATCGGGGAATTGCTTAATTCCTGCCATTGCCGTGGTTTGCAGCCCTTCAATGCGTGGCTTCATACAAAGTCCACCACTCTACTCCAAGCTCCCTCCTCGCCCGCGCGCCTAAACTCCACGCCTTCGCCAAAGTATCCAGCGCCTTGCCAGGCGACCATCGTAGGGCCATCATATGGTCCCTGCTTGGCAGCTCCATCGCGACCATCGATCCAGCGATACTCCCACATCTTCGTTGGCCTGGCCCCACTCGGCTCTTCAGTATCTTCTGTCGACGGCTCAACCCAGACGTCTCCTGTCTCTCTACCATACTGACGAATGAGCATCTCGCGTTCCTGTTCGTAAATGTCTGTTTGGCCACGTGTAAGAAGCTGGTCTGCGGCTCCCGTGATACTGTTGATAGAATCCCTGATCTTTACTTGAGCAGGGTCTTCAGCTGGCTTCTCGGCGTCGACATCCATTCCATCGTCGCCCTGCTTCTGCTTCTTGAGCTTCCACTTGGGAATCTTCTTCACCTTCGTCTGGCCCTTTCCTAGCCTAGCCAGCGCCTCCAACACCGACTCGCCCTTCTCCAGTTGTAAAATAAGCGTCCGTAGTATGTCGGAGGTGAGCATAGCATCATCGTCTAGTCGTTGCTGCCGCCTCTCTGCCTCGCGTTTCTCGTGCGCCTCGGCAGCCCGTTTCATATCCTTCTTGCTCACTCCCTCCAGCCATGTATCATGAGCCGCGTCTGGGTCCCCAGCCTTCCTCACGTAGTTCCCAGCCGAGTCGAAGCGACCCTCCTCTTGTTCGGCCTTCATATTAAATGCATCTACCCTGGGAGCGTTCCTCTTGAGGCCACCCGCGCCAACCTCCTTGTCCACGCCCTCTTCCTCGGCAGCCAGAGCCGCATCGTCCTCGTCGTCGCTGCTCTCCCTGTCATCCATCGCATGTGTCGATAGCTTTCCTTTTGGGTCCAAAGCAAAATTCCCGGATATATGACCTCCACTTTTGCTCGCGTCCACCTGGCCCTCGATCTCGTCCTCTTCCAAGAACCGCACGCCCTTGGATTTCCTCACATTATCTCCCCCCTCCGCACCTCCCTCGCCAGCTTCATCCTCCTCCCCGCCGAACATGTCATCATCCTCATCATCTTCGTCCTTTGTATGTGCGCCTGCTCTCGAGCTTCCATTTTTTTCGTAGCTATCCAGCTGCTCGAATAGATTGACGTCGCCACCCTTGCCCCTCCCGCGCTCCTCGGCACGCGCATCGAAGCCCTCGTTTTCTGAGTCGCTGTCGTAACCATCGATGTTAACGGCATTACGCTTCGTATGCGCGCCTCCACCGATAACATCAGCGTCTAGGACGGCATCGTCCTCGGGCGCATCGGGTGCTAATGCGGACGGGTTGCGGAGGTCGAATTTAGGCTTCTTCGGGGAAGGGCCGTCGGTCTGTGGCTGCTGGAAGCGGGTGTATTCTTCGCCGGCGCGCTTTGGGCGCGCAGCATTAAATCGACTGGAGGACATTGGCATATAATGGTAGATCGAGGTTGAGGCCCATGAGATTGTGCTGTGGTCGAGGCCGCCTTCGCTGTGTTGGGGTTCGACTTTCGCCTCCGAGCTACTACCTTGGAGCCGAAAGCTTAAATTCTTTAGGCCCAAAAGTTGCGAAACGTCATCCCGCTGTACCTCTGTAGCCTACGACACATCAAGTCACCCATTGCCTGCCATTATCTTCTCTGGGATTCACCACCACGCCGTCTTTGAATCCACATTCTCTTATATTCAATTGCTGGACACGTACAGCTTATACAGCTTATATAATACCGAACCTACTCTCTACAACCTTCTACGATGGTAAGCTTCTTCAGTCACCCCACCCCGCAGGTCCGATTCTTTCGCTGCTGGATTCGACCTGACATTCATAGTTCAACCCCGACTTCTTCGATGCCAACGACCCGGCACAGATGTACAATATGCTTCAGTCTGGAGCTATGCGTGGAGCGCCTGCGCGGCGCTTCGATGAGTACTATCGCTGCTATCCTACCGTCATGATGTCCGGGCCAAGTCGCGACTACTTAAACTACGGAGGGAAGATCATCATGCCACCGTCGGCACTGGACAAACTCACGAGGTTGCATATTACATATCCGATGCTATTTGAGCTCATCAATAAGCCGAAGAAGGCACAAACACATGCTGGAGTACTGGAGTTTGTGGCAGAGGAGGGGAAAGTGTACCTACCACAATGGGTGAGCATCCCTACCCCACTCCCACGATCTGCTGCTTTACTGACCCCCAATAGATGATGAACACGCTACATCTCGAAGTCGGAGACCTAATCCAGATCAAATCCACAAACCTCGCAGATGCCAAGCTCGTCAAGCTACAACCGCAATCCCCCACCTTCCTCGACATCAGCGACCCCAAGGCCGTCCTCGAGAACGCCTTCCGAAACTTCTCCACACTCACCAAGGGCGACATCTTCAGCTTCCACTACAACGACACCGTGTACGACGTCGCCGTCTTAGAAGTCAAGCCCGAGAGCGACAAAATGGGCGTCAGCATGATCGAAACAGACGTCGAAGTCGACTTCGCCGCCCCAGTCGGCTACGTCGAGCCCGAGCGCACAAAGGGCAGCGGCACCAGCACACCCCACAGCACCAAAGGCGGCAGTCTACCCGCCGGAGGCCTCCTGCACAACCAAGGCACAATGGCGCAGTCAATAAACTACGACGCCATCTCACCCAACTCCACCGCCGCCACATCAGGCGCCAAAGCCGTGTCCTCCAACTTCCTCCTCAGCGGACAGAAGCTAAATGCGAAGAAGGGAGGGAAAGCCCCGACACCAAAACCATCAACACCCGTCGCTGGGGCATCGACGAACGCCCCCAAGGCCGCCGCAGCGATCGCGAGGTCGAGCGGGCCGCAACCGCTCCGCTTACCGACGAATAAGCTGTTCTTCGGATACGACATCAAGCCGCTCAAGACAGAGGAGAACCGCGAGAAGGAGAACGCAGACGCGATGCAACCCGCGTTCGCAGGGCAGGGACAGACGCTCCGCGGGGGCGCGAAGCGGAAGGGCGACAACACGGAGGAGGCGAGCAAGGAGGAGGCACCCAAGAAACCGGAGCCGAGCGTGGGGCGCAGGCTGGACGGGAGGAAACCTTAGGACTGATTCCCGAGGACGTGGATTCTGGAGATTTTTCAAGGGCAGGCTTTGCTTTTCGGGTCAGGGTGCGTGCGGGATTGAGGTGTTGGGCAAGGTGGGATGGGGAGGGATGGACGGGCATATGGGTTGTTTTTTTAGTTCGGAAGGACCAATCGTGTTATACAGCCTTGGTTGGTTGATCTCGTGGAGGCTATTGTCGTCATGTTGCTGCTTGATTTCGACGAGTGGGTGGGTGTATGCCGGTCAGCTGAACCAGGTAGTTGGTGCATCAAATCTCCGGCTTTTCGGAGCTATCATCACTCTAGTAATATATCGAACTATATCACGCTGTGTATAGATCGATAATCAGACTCACCCTCGCCAACTTGACAAATCCAAACCCCAAATTACCCAACTCCCCACCCTCAGCCCCAGCTCCCTCCCCCCTAACCTCAAGATCTCCAATCCCAGCAATCTACCCTAGCCCCCTAGCCCCCTAGCCCCCTAGCCCCGCCGTACCCCCCCCCACACCCGGAACAACCTTCCGCCCCGCCGCGCCTGAGACTTTGCTTTGTGGTCAACCCCTGCAACTTGCCAACTCCACCCCTCCACCCCGCCCCGCCCGGCCTGCTGCATCGGGATGCACACCGCACTGAACGGATGGGCGCAGGTGTGCTGGTACACATATGTGGGAGGAGATGGAGCGGGTTACGGTGGTGGCGGGAGGGACGGTGCGTGTGGCGGTTTGGTTTGTTTGACGGGCGGGGTGGAAATTGGGGGAGCGGTGTGGAGGCGGTTGTAAAAAAGGGGGGGGGTTTTGGCTGTGGTGGTGGGGTTGGCTGTGGTGGTGGATGGGATGGTGGTGAGGGGGGGTTTTATGGGAAAATGAGAAATTGTCGGTTTTGGTTTGTATGATACTATTAATCACGAGAGCATGAGAGTGAATGAAGGTTTGATGTACTGTATCTCCATTTAACGCGCGCGCGGATATATACCATCTTTCCCATCCATCATCATTTAGCAGTATATCGATTTTCCAGGCCTGGTATATCAACTCCCTCCATCCATCCATAAACACCATCCAGAGTGTATGGCCAATATAAACCCCACCCTCCAGCTTTTCATCTGGCAGAGGCTCGTGGCCACTGGCGAGAGAATACCCATCATTGGTAAAGGGAATTAAAATCGTGGTCCGTAACAGCGAAAGGCATTGTGCCAGACCGTGAAATGAAACCGATCAGGCGTAAAGACTAGACGTCGTTAGTTCTCATCGTAACCCATACACTCAAATGTAGTAAAAAGGAAAAACTCACTCTTCCTCCAGATCCGCAAACTCCTCCTCACCACTCAGCGACTCCATCTTGAACTGCGCGGCAGTCTGCCCACCGAACGCAATGCCATTGATCTCCTTGACATTGTCATTCTCCTGGTCCTCCCTAATCACGTCACGCTTTCTCTTCTTGCTCGGCGTGGCGAAGTCCTCTACCTCCTCGTCATCGACAATGTTGTCCAACTGCTTGGGCTTGCGCGAGGCAGGCGTCTTGGGGGTTTTGGGGGTTTTGGGGGTTCTGGGAGTGCTTGGGACGCTGCCGTTGGCGCCAGTATTGGAGGCTTTGCGGAGCTTCTGAAAGTGTTGGCTGGATGGTGTTAGTTGGCTGTAATGTGGAGTGCGGGATAATAACTTCATGGACTAACTGTGGGGACTGGGTGGGAGGCGGCGGGATGATAGCAGCGTGTGGGGCTGGAGAGATCAAACGCGAAGAGAGAACAGTGATAAAACAGAGAGTTTCCGTAAAGCAGAACCGCTAATTTTATTTTGCATAAAAGAAAGGTAGGCCGCTGATGAAGATGAAGCTGTGAGGAAAGTCGATCTCATATCGGGCTACAGCGCTAGTAGACGTGTAGTTGTAGTGAAACGGCATACAAAAGTTGTGAAGTTATGCGGAGAACAGATGAAGGAAAGACAAATGGCATACCGGCAGCCCTCGTGAGAGAAAGAATAGCTCTTGGTAGCCATCTTTGCGGCGATAACGTGCCAATCCAGGCCCTGAAGCTTGTTCTCGTCGATGATGGCGAGCAAAAGGTCGCGGTCAGCGGCAGGAGTCCAGGCAGAAGGCATGATGATGATGATGATTGTACGAGGGAGAGTAACGCAGCGAGGCCAACTGCAGCGGCTTTGATGTTTTGCGTGGAGGCTGATAAAGAAGAACGTGGAGGCTGGTAAAGGGTATCTGGGACGAACAAAAGGTACTTGGTAAAGTGCGTGCAGATGTGAAGGGACGCGTCGGAAAGTGATATTAACAAGGAAGCATCCGCCGAAAGCCTCTGACCGCCGCCGGCCGCCACTGAGCCAATGGCGGTGTGGACATGGATGGACATTAAGTGACAGGGAACAGCCCCATCGTCCCAGCCACGGGGAACGGGCGGGATATCCGGCTGAACTATATTAGACCACGCCAGCCATCACGGATCCCCATCAAATAGTGACAGCTATCTTTGCGCATTAAATTCGGGAAATTGCCTGGAGAAATCCCAGCCGGAGAAGAAAGGAGAAAGGGGGAAACGAAATCATGCGGCTGGGAGAAAACATGCAAGTTACCAAGTTGGGCGGCACCGACACCCCCATGTCGCTTAGCGCGCTTGTCTCCATCCCCATCTCCATGCCCCTCCCTTCTCTATACTGAACGAACACCCCCCTTCCCCTTTCTTCACCCTCCCAAAACCCCGTTCTTTTACCCTCCAACCCCGTCCTTTCACCCCCACGCCAAACCCTTCTGCAACCACCCGATGCTCCCCATTCGCCATTCGCCATTCGCCAATCTTCATTCATGCATCGGTCCGCTCCCTGGCCCCTCATCTGCTTCGATCCCGGGACGTCCCCGCGGGTCCCTTCCCTCCCTTCCCTCCCTTCCCCTCCCTTCCCTCCCTTCCCCTCCCTTCCCTCCCCCCAAACCCCTGCCGAACCCTGCCGATCTCTGCCCGCCCCATGCCGCCCAGCTAGACATGCCATCGTGAACGAGAGACGGATCCCCCACCCAACAACCCACCATGCTTGCCCTGCGCCGTGCCAGCAAACCCTCGCCACGCTCTCCCTTTCACCATCTTTCACATATCAACAGCGCCTTCTCCCAGCCCGTCGTGACCTCCCTCACCCAATGACATTCCCACTTTCCTGAACTTCCTCAAACTCTGCACCACCCGAACAGCCGCCCACCGCCGCAGAACTTTGCATACTCTCCATCAAGGCTTTGCGCGACACCACCCCCACCACCCCCACCACCCCTTGTGTCCAACCCAAATCCATCACCCTGGCATCCCTACGACGTTCCACCATGCCGAGTGAGGCACAGATGGCAAAGTTCATGTACTACATTGTCAAGCAGCTCGATGTGCGCAGTGTAAGTCTTTGCGCCACTCCCTCTCCACACACCGCGCAAAGAGACACAGGCTAACACATCTCCAGGTCGACTGGAACCTCGTCGCTAGCGACATGGAAATCACTAACGGCCACGCGGCCCGCATGCGCTTTGCCCGCTTCAAGAATCAGATGGAAGGCACAGTCCCCAAGGCCCGCGCGCCCCGCGACAAATCTCGCGCCCCAAAAGCCAAGCGCGTCAAGACCAAGGACGAGAAGAAGGAGGAGGACGGCGGCGAGAAGGCCCTGCTGAAACTGAAGCTCGAAGAGGGTGCCACGGCCGATTCGGCTCCCACCTCGGGGGGGCCCGCGGACCAAGCTCCGGTTAGGTCGCCGGCAGTCAAGCCCGAGCCGGCGGACGACGTCATGCTTGGGGATGAGGATGCACCGGGCGAGGATGTCCACGAGAGCGAAATCCCAAAGCAGACCGCGCACGTGAGTGCCACACCCTCTCACTCGCCGCCGAACTCGACCATCCCGACGCCATCACACCCACTCACAACTCCCACGCACCTTCAGGAATCGCTCTACCACCAGCTCTTACCACAGCCACGCCGGCCCTCGGTCAACTTCTCGCCCGCCTCTAGCTTCACCTTCTCCGCGCACGAGATGATGTCCTCCCAGGGCAGCATGTTCATGCAGTCTATGGAGGGCGTGGGGTCGCAGGATATGGGGATGGCGTCGACGAGCGCATTCTATGATCCGTTTATGTTCGTGTCGCCTCAGCCACAGCAGCAGCAGACGCTGCTGGATGCGCAGGGGAGGCTGGTGAAGGGCGAGCTTCAGTGGGATACGTCGTTTTGTTGATGGTTGGGCGGAGCGAGATGAATAATGAATCGGCGGGCGGGATTGATAAAATGCTGACGTTGGCGAAGTCGGATGGGATGGATGGATAATATGGGTTCGTGTTGGAGTTCTTGCATGGATGACGAAGGTAGGGTGAGCTTGTAGGTATTTTGTGTGTGTTTGAGCTTTTTTTTGTCGTCACGGATACCATAGCATAGATCGTTTTGGATTTGGAAATAATGATGGGAATTAGATTAGATGGATGCAAGGGAGGGCTTGGAAATTGGAATATGTTGCCACTCTTATTTTCTCGGGTGTTGATATGAAAATGGTAATCCGCACTCGGAGATGTGTTCTCATTTTGGCTCAGATTGTGAAAGAAAATAAGACCAGGCTTACTAACAGTTATATTATTATTGGTGAATTTAAATTATATTTATTCGGAAAACTGTTGTCTTCTGGTCTTAATAGTCCTCGAGACAACACGGAACAAACTACGTAGCACGGGAAGACTCGAAAGGCTTCTCCAGTATATATCGAATATCGATCCGGAAAGAATCGCCATTGTCTACCAATCAGCCGCTCTACTTTCGATTTCCAAAATACCAACTATACAAACACAGCTCGAGTGCTCTGGACTTCCCGAATCCAAACCATACAAATTGCAGGAGAAGCTGCAGGAGAAACTTACATTTTCTTACCGCCCTTCTACCGGACCTCTTCGCTTCGAGGCCTATAAATTGAACCTTCCACGCCACAACTGTTTACAAACATTACATCCATAATCTGCTCCGCAAACATCCATCCACTTGCCCTTGCTTTGGCCTTTTGTCATTACAGGGCTTTATACTTTGCAAATCAAAGCAGCCAATACCAAAAAGTAAGTTGTATTTCTATCTTCTCACATAGAGTAATGAGCCTCAGCCGGTTTGGTTCACATGAACCACGCTTGGTTGAATTCCACCTTTGAGTTATACTTGCACTTTTTTCAAAGGCAGACTAGTGATTACTTCAGGGTCTGTCAAAGATATCTACTTGGAGCATCTGCAAGTGGAACGTCAAGCTGGCGGCCTTCACATCACCACTGCAATAATCACAGTCTCACAATTTCACCTCGAACTTTGCTCACCAAACAACCTACTTGACAACACCTATCACTTTACATTTTCAGGCCGCCAACCCCCGCAAAAGTCTCAACATCCACCACAATCAACACAAGTTCAACAGTCAGCTTCGATCTTTGCATCCAACCGTCAAGATGTCTGGACAACCACCATCCTCTCCGGCTCAGCCTGGCGCCACCCGCGTCCCAACCCCACTGGAGTGCAACTTCCTCGTGGCCATTGTCAAAAACAGTGATGGAGTCACCAACGTAAGCTTTCTTTCTATACAGCCATTGGCTTTGTTTTGGTTTCACTGTCACTCCTCGGGACCCTTCTATTGAGAATTATCATAAATTCACCCCTAGCAATTATCCCTCCAAGAGTGGCCCGAAAAAACTTCTCGTCTTCTTGAGATGACAAACAAAAGCATACAGTTTTACTAACAACCCCGTAGATCGACTGGGACGCCGTGGCCAGCGAGGCAGGCTACAACAACGCCGCCACAGCCCGTGTCCGCTTCGGCCAGGTCAAGAAAGCCCTCGGCTGGTCAGTCCGCACCATAGGCTTAAAGACCAGCCCAATCAAAAGCCCCACCAAGGTTGAGAAGAAGCCCGCCAAGCCCAGAGCCCGTAAGCCAAAGGCCCTGACGAAGAAGCAGCAGGAGGCCTTGGCTCAGGCTGTGGATGATGTTTCCAATGGCCACAAGCAGGAGGATGATGCCAATGGCCACAAGGAGGAGTATGGAAATGGCTACAAGCAAGAGCATGAGGTCATCAAGACTGAAGACGTCGATGAGGATGCGGATACGGCGGTTGAGGAAGAGTACGCTTCTGCTAACGACTGTGCCTGAAGGCTTGCGGGAATCCGATTTACAAGCCAGAGCCTGGGAGAACAGTGGAGGTTTCATTCCCATCTGACTGTTTTTGCCGCGACGCTTGGGTTTCGGTGCTTCTGACAGCAAATTCTGCCCATTTTGTACGTTGTCTATTTCCACATTTCCTGAATTCTATCGAGCATACGCTGACGTGAAAACCACTCAGATTACAGGTTTACACATTTACAGTGCATCTGAACGTGGGTCCGGAAACCTACATAATGGAGGGATGGGCAATTTGCAAATGTTTCTTTTCGTTCTGAATATATACTCTGCGGCATGACATGGACTGGATGGAGTGAGAAGGGAGGGGCGCATGGCAGTTTTCAAGCTAGGAATGAAACCGCGTTTTTTGATAACTGCAGTCCCTTCCCTTGTGACACATCTAAAGCCCATATTTATTATATTGCCTCATTTGAAACGCTGTAGATTTCGTGTGAGGACAGAAACGCAAACAATCGAAACGAAAGAATGCTGTCAATGTAGAACTCGATATTATATAAGACGAGAGTCACAAACTCATGGAGTCTTCTATTTGCAGAGCGGAGCACCCGAAAAGACTTTAATAGTTTATAAATGGGGTTTCCTCTGGTGCATGTTGCTGGAGAAAGAAATTGTCAAAATATGTTTTTATATCACAATTACGATTCTCCATCGTTCTCTGCGGCCACCCCACACCGCCCTACCCTACCTGTTCTATTTTCTCTGTCTTTAAAATACCGAGGGTAAGCACTGGGACGTCTGCAGAATCATGCCGCCCGTGATAATACTGCGGCCGTAGTTCAGTTCCTAGCTTCGCCCAAGGCAACGAAAGTAGGTGATTGGAGGTCAGAAACTGAGACTCAGTGTATATGACAGTGAGAGCACCCCTATTTATAATTTAAAGGGAAAATAGGATAAAACAGGTGATTGCATACCAGTGGGCCAGATTGGAAATACATGAGAATGATATGGATCCTCTCCTTTGGGGAACCGAGGAGACTGGTCTTGATAGAAGGAAAGTGAAAGTGAACTCTAGATGATCCAAGGAAGGCGTAGATGACTCGGAATATCCCCAAACGAATGTATGAAAGGGTGAAGCCGCTCGAAGCACCGAGTGCAGCCGCAAAATCCCCGGTTGCCACGGAGCCCCCCAATATAAATACCCAGGTTGGCTTCTTTACAGACCTTAATTCTTTCATCACCAACAACACCAAACAAAAAACACAACAATCGGTGCCTCTACGACACTTGCTCTTGTTAAATCGCTCCGAAAAGGAAACATAAGCACCAGGTATGTGCAAAACCCAAAGGAAGCTGGTGGCAATCATTCGATTTGAATCTTGACCCACCTGGTTTCTTCAACCTCATCTAAAACTATACTAAGGCAGCTACAGCTTGACTTCAATTTTCTTCAGAAACAAGAACATCGCCAAGATGCCACCCAAGGTACGCGACATCATGAACGGAAATTTAACGGCAATGACTGACTTGAACCAGAAGCTTGACACTGTTGCTGAAGGTGTTGCTGACACCACCGGTTCCGGCATGCGCGCCGATGATGTCCTGTTCTTGATCGATTGCCTCCAGAACAATACGGGTGGCCAAGTCCAGGTAAGCAGCCCTGAAACCCCTTTATCCAAACACTGAGCTTGTCATATCAAGTGCTGTATTGAGACCGAACATTCACAACGCTGCCATATACTAACATTTCGCTCAGATTGATTGCAGCGCGGTCGCCAAGAAGCGCAGCATGACCAACCCCAAGTCTGTCGCAAACCGCATCGCTGTCATGAAGAAGAAGTACGGCTTGCCCCTCGCTACCAGCACGTCCAAAGCTGCTGCCAGAGTGGGTGATCTCGTCGACGGCAACAACGATGCCGCCATTGGCACCCAAGCTTCCCCTGTCAAGCGTACCCCCAAGAAGAACGCAGCTCGCAAAGCCCCATACAAGATTGCCAAGCGCGAGGAAACCCTCGTTCAGAGACTTTCCGACGACAATGTCGACGGGGACCGTCAGTCGGCCATAGACACGGATGAAATGGAGAAGATGGTCTTTGGTAACCCTGATGATGAAGAGAATGACGGCGACCAAGACAGTATGGCAGTTATGGTCCACGGCAACCACGACATTGTCTGATCTTTTCAAGCGCCTTCTGGCCAGCGGCCTGGGCGTTGACTTTCGAGTTAAGCGGCAGTTTCTATTTCTTTGATGCAACATCACCTCCCCAAGGGACTGGACGTACGGGAGCCGAGAAGTTGCACCAGGCGGAGTCATATCGGATGGATATTCGAGGCCTAATGTTTTCCCCTCATAAGTGGGATTTAATAAGATTTGATCTTCCAATGGTCTTGCTATAATGATTGAATGTGATTGTACTTGTGTTTCAAGAATAGTCTTCAAAATAAGGCAAGTCCATGCAGTTTTATGAAGATATGGGGAGGAAATGCTGGTATCTGGTCTGATGGCGAACACCAATGAATGCCGGACATGTTTGGGATTCATTATCCAACCAAATGCAGTTTGCCAATCCAACCCAACCATAAATCTTATAGAATTAACCCATTTAAAACTGCGAAGTGATAGCAGTGGCAGCTCAGTTCGTAACTGTGATATAACTTCACTTTATAGTAATACCAAAATGTTTAATATGGAAGGATAGATTGAAGCATCAAATCTGGTCCACATATGCCTTCTCAAAGCAGACGTGTGACGTTTCTACTGTGCGGCCGTGGGAACGGCTTCATAATGCACCATTCCATACGCCGCATAACGGTCTTTGACATCACATGTAATGCACATATCTGAAAGAAACTGGTTGAAAGTTGTGCCGCAGCCACGCTGGCTAGTTGAATGTTTGCTGGTATTATTGCATGCGGTGCATCCGAGCTCTCACGAACCTGTTTACGCCTGATTGAACATATATCCAAAGCGTAAACGTAGGTGCGGGAGTTCACATATCCTCACATTGGAGTTTGTTGCTCCCGACGTTGTTGGAGGCCGATATATACAACAGTGGCATCTCAGACTTTGCCACAAACTCTGTGCTCGTTTTCAAGATTCGTAGCATTTGGCCAAAGTCGGTGCAGGTCCTGCTTTCATACTTAAAACCAAATATATCTGCCAAGCACAGGCTAATTCTTCAGTGGGGAGCAACATATATTTCGGACTTTAAGCATCCACAAGCACTTTCTTCCTTCACACCGACACACCTGCTTCAGTCGTGATCCAGTCAAATACTTTCTTCCGTCGCATCCACACACCTCCTCCTACTATCCAGAGCTCAGTTGCACGTCATCCACGGATATCATCAAAATGCCACCAGCTACAAACGAAGAGCAGTTCCGCTTCCTGATCTCCTGTATCCGTTGGTCAAACAATGGCAAGGTACTAAACTCATTTGGTGCCACTGGAAGCTCATTGCTGACCATTTCCACAGGTTGATTTCACGGAAGTTGCCAAAGAGTGCCAGGTGGTGAGTAAAGGTGCTGCGTAAGACAACCTCCATTCCCAGTCACCTAGTCATATTCGATGGCGACCTTGATGAGTTTTACTTACAACCGGACACAGCGCAAAGCGATATGAGCGTATGATGCGCGCTCATGGGATACACCCCAACGGAGGTCCCGGAAGGGCTCCAACCGCTCGCCAACCAAAGACCGAGCGCAATGCAGGACCATCCCCTACCAAGAAAGCAAAGGGCAAGGCCGCCGCGTTCGATGAGAGCATGAACGTTGACGACGACGAGGAGCCGGCGGCAAGCGACAACTTCAAGGCGGAGAACAGCCAGGATGAGGAGCTTCTCGTCATCAAGTCCGAGCAGTTCTATGAAGTCCAAGACCTCCAAGAAGATTGAGGGGTTGGAAAGATGATCGGCTGCCGAGTTGTGGCTCACAGAATTTCCCATCCAAAGCAAGTTTTTCTATGATTTAATAGTTTGAGGCGAAGCATACTTTTGCACATGAGGGGAAGATATGTGCGTTTGTGAACTGCAGATAGTGACCGTTACAGATATTAATCCGACGCTTCTAATCTGTTTCCACGTAGTAAACATTTGTGAAGATTTAAAAGTGATAATTGCCATTCGTAGTTGCCGTGGATACCCACAAAGATATGCAGACTCTATTCTCGACCATGAACAACTTGGTCGCAGCTTAACTTTTTGGGGTAGGTGTGAGAAATTTCAACGTAAGAGTCTTTTGGGGTGCGAGAGTGTCTGTAAAGACAATAATGTACAATAGCACCTCACATGCTTAATTGCGTTCGCGAAGACCGGCGACCACGACGCGTCTTCGCAGTTAACCAACGACCCATTTGTAAACATTGTCTCCTTTCTTCAATGCTGCCACAACAGCAACCAAACAACAATTGCAACGGGTATCTAGAGTCCCTCTAGTACGGCTCAATTAGGTACGTAGATCGAGTTCTTGTCATCACCAATCCTGCTGTCACTTCGTCTGGATTCTTGCTCTTTGCTTCCGGTTCTGAGGCTGGCCTCGATCTGGTGCCCACTTCACCTTCCACCTTGCCTACAACATTACCACTTCGTTTGACTTGGGCTTCTTCCTTCACATCCATTTCACCTTCACCAATAGCTGATCATCAAAGGTTACTATTCGTATATGCTTTTCGCTGGATAAACATTCCACATCTAGGTGAGGTCCTAGGAGCCCCATCCGATATCGAGATTCCAATTCACCTGGTTTTCCTGTCAGCGTCGTGGATGATACAGCTGACTTTGACACCAGCTTTCAAGCCTATTGCTCCAGACCCCAATCAACAAGTCATTTTTCGAGTACCGTAAACTCGAAACAATTGCCATGGCTCTAGTAAAAAAACCCAAGGTCGGGACCAAATGCGCCACTGGTTCCGAAGCAAAGAATACGATTGCTCGCCGCAGGAACTCAGCCGCAAAGGTGGCTGTTGGACGCCCTACTTCTAGATTGCCCCAAAAACTCCCCGCCAAAAGCAGCGAAGATGACGGTGTCGAGGACGGTGAACCTTCTTATGAGCCAAGCGATGATGAGATCGATGGCGATAGCACTGAAGGAAACTCCCCTTCCAGCACACAACGTAGGAAGGGTGCAGTGAAGCCTGCCAAAAAGATGATCTATAAGAAACACCTCAGAAGAGACGCAATAAAATTCACGACTAGCCAAGCTATGGTCGATGCAGAGGAGGAATTCGATCCTCGCGCTGCTGCGTACCGAGGAAAGGCGACCCAGAGTGGCGGAAACGGACGTAGGAAAGGTCGGAGGCTCATTCGCTGGACCGGTAAGACTCGCGCCCGAACAATGCAAGTGTATCCGAAGCTAACACGCCTCGAACTAGCCCAAGCGGACCAGCTGTTGTTGCTTTGTCTCCACCACGAATTGGCCCGGAACAAGGAAGAGCTTCCGTATGAGGCTATTGCTCAACGCATGTTCCCGGAAAAAAATGCCACAGGTGGCGCTATCAAGGAGCGATTCGCGAAGCTTCGCATCGAGTGCTTGAATAGGGGTTCGTGGGTGCCACCTATTCTTGGCAAGACCCCACAGAACACTCGACCAGACGTCCGAGGCGTTGTTCGTCTCGCCCCGGGAATTGACAAGGGCCGATTCGTTCTTTGGAAAGAGGATGCATCCAAACTCATAGACCCCAAGGATATCAACAAGGGCCACGTCGATGCTCAAAATAAGGGCCTTCAATACCCCGAACGTCTGTGGATCAGCCCGGGCGCAGAGAAGGAGTACCTGAAATCAACGCATGCCCATAAAGCGTTGAATCTTTCTCCCATTTCTGGTCCAGTCCCAATGGATGATGATGAGTTGCTCTCAGACGAGGATGAGGAGGAAGAGATGGAGGCAGTATCAGATGATGGTGCTGTCGTACCCTGCACACCGAAAAAGCGTAAGGCTACCGTCATCACTGACTCTTCAAAAAAAAAGCCCAGGCCAGTTGCTCGTCCAAGTCCAAAGAAGATTTCCGCCAAGGGGAGGGCGACGCAGGCCGATGACACTGACTATGAGGGCACCACAGCTGGCGCAGGTAGCAGCAAGCGTGTACCAAAGAAGGAGCCTGGTGCTGGTCGATACAGGAGCCCTAGAGGTAGACCCAAGAGCTGTGATAGGACACCGCCTGACGAAGATTCGGATTCCAGCGCTACCAAAACGGCCGAGTCCAATGAGAGCAAGGACGACGAGAGTCCCACCAGCAATCGACTGATGATGATGGCATTTGACAAAGACGAGGAGGTTAGACCCCTCAGGTCCATTGTTATTGTCCGTGGGTTTACTCCTGGTGCTCTCAGCAAGTTTCCGCCTGGCATCCAGGGCCCTGGGGACGATGATTATGCTGACGACGAGGTCGCTGAGGGTCCTGCCGTCCCATGCCATGGAAGCGAATACGTTGTCAATGCAGATGATGCAGATGATAAAGCCGCCGTCCTTTTTGAAGACAACCCAGATATCCAATTTGATGATGGCGTAGACGGAGTCGGACAAGATGGCTCGATGGATGAGCAACACTTCAACCTGCAGGATCTTCTTGGTGCCATAAACCGGAACACCGACAATAACGGACAATTGATCAATAAAGATCTCTGGGAGATCCATCTGGAGCAAATGAATGCACTCAAGGGAGCTGGGATGATGCAAAATCTATCCCCTGCACAGTTACACTATCAGACTCAGATGTCTCAATACGGACAGACCCAAGCACCAAACCAGCTCACTTCCAATGGCTTTGGCTCTTTCTCGGGCTTTGGAGGCCCTCAAGTCAGCTTTGGTGATTCCCCTCAAGTCGGCTTTGGTGATTCTCAAATCCGCTTTGGTGACTTCGATTTCCAACCAGTGCACTCAGATGGAACTCAGGGAAAGGCCGCGTACTACAATACCAAGAACTTCATTGAAAACGGCTTGATCGATACAGCTCAGTATGAAAAGATGAAAGGAATGAAATCTAACTCAAGTGGAAATATCAATCCAGACCCTGTTCCAGCAGGATTTTCGGGGTTAGACGCCACCTTAGCGCCAGCGCCAGATGATGAGTTCTTCTCATTTGACTACGCCAGAAGTGGAGATGCCTCCTTGGATGGCGGCTTTGGGCCCTTGGATCCATTGGCAGACTACTTCTAGTACAAAGGTAGATTGCAACCTTTCACGCAGGGAGTCGCATCCAAACATTTGGGGGCCAAACAATGCCCACGAACTGAATGCGTCGTCATCGTACGTCTTGCTAAAAGGAAAAAAAAAAGGAAAAACAAGCAAGTGTCTTTTCTTCGTGAACCAATTGATGGGTATATATGCGAGTGCCCGTGTTTCCTTGCCGCATCGCCTTGCGACCATAATGAGATTGGATGCGCTCTGTTTGGCATGCGATGAAACTTCAAAGAACAGTGTAGAGAACCTCACACTGATGACCTGGGGGTATTCAGGAGCTGCTAGGTCTTTACTGAGATCACTACAATCACAGTTCACCTTCAGACTCCAGCGCTGCCTTCAAAGAGTTCTTGATTTTTTGATTGATGCGGCATTGTCAAACACCGGAGGCTCAGAGCAATGGTCGTAGGCCTCGGGGGTATGGGGATGTTCTGAACTTGCAGTGGTTTAGATAGACAGCCCATTCAAATCAAGACATATATGACAAAAATGAGACGTGCAAACTATTGCCTGGCCTGAGACTGACGTAAATCTCCCATGAAGGCATCGTATGAACCTTTCACCAGGAATTTTATGGTTGACTTCAACATCTAATCCTACCTTTGAAGTAGTAGAGAAGCGGAAACGCATGCCGATTCCATGCTTGCCGCCGTCGACGAGGTTGATTTACCTATTCTGTGGTCCCAGTTGCATGATGGCAGAATAGGTAAAACATAAACAGCTACTATGGTCTCTCTGGTCCACCGTACCGACGGCACTCGCTCTCCTCTCCTGACAATCCCTGCGGTTCTGGGTTTCTCCTTCAGCTGCCACGCTATTCCCATAACGCACTAGCGCCATTCGGTTCACGACGGAAGAAGCGACTGGAAACTTTCTCCAGATTCCCGAGTCTCTTCATAAACAACGGGATCGTCTTCTGCTCATCTTCCCTCCAAAGTCGAATCTTTAATATCCTTCAATTGTAAAATAGCGCCCTTGTGTCCCTTTTTCTTCATCCTCATCTCATAATGCAGCGCGCATTAACACAAAGGGCTCGGGCTTCGGTCCTCTCGGCATCAGCTGTGTCGAAATTGCGTCCAGCGGCCAGTGTCAACACCCAGCAGCTTCGATTTGCACACAAGGTATGTTCTGAAGCTATGGATTCCATGTGGGCAAGTCTAATTCCATCCCAGGAGCTCAAGTTCGGTGTCGATGCCCGCGCATCCCTTTTGACCGGCGTTGAGACTTTGGCCAAGGCCGTGGCTACCACTCTCGGACCGAAGGGTCGTAATGTCCTGATCGAGTCGAGCTACGGATCTCCAAAGATCACCAAGGGTATGATATCCACCGCCAAACGTATCCCGAACAACTGCTAACGACAGGTAGATGGTGTCACCGTTGCGAGGGCCATCACTCTCCAGGACAAGTTCGAGAACCTCGGCGCCCGCCTGCTCCAAGACGTCGCGTCGAAGACCAACGAGACAGCGGGTGACGGAACCACATCTGCCACCGTTCTCGCAAGGGCCATCTTTTCCGAGACCGTCAAGAACGTTGCTGCTGGATGCAACCCGATGGATCTCCGCAGGGGAACACAAGCCGCCGTCGAGGCCGTCGTCGAATACCTCCAGGCAAACAAGCGCGATGTCACCACTAGCGCCGAGATCGCACAAGTTGCTACCATCTCCGCCAACGGCGACCAGCACATTGGTGCCCTCATCGCGAGCGCAATGGAGAAGGTCGGCAAGGAGGGTGTCATCACCGTCAAGGAGGGCAAGACCATGGAGGACGAGCTGTCCGTTACCGAGGGTATGCGCTTCGACCGTGGTTTCGTCTCCCCATACTTCATCACCGACACCAAGTCCCAGAAGGTCGAATTCGAGAAGCCATTGATCCTGCTGTCCGAGAAGAAGATCTCCGCCGTCCAGGACATCATCCCAGCCCTTGAGGCTTCTACCCAACTCCGCAGGCCGCTTGTCATTATTGCCGAGGACATTGACGGCGAGGCCCTTGCCGTCTGCATCCTCAACAAGCTCCGCGGCCAACTTCAGGTTGCCGCCGTCAAGGCGCCTGGTTTCGGAGATAACCGCAAGAACATCCTCGGCGACATTGGTATCCTCACCAACGCCACCGTCTTCACCGATGAGCTTGACATCAAGCTCGAGAAGGCGACAGCCGACATGCTCGGCTCCACCGGTTCCATCACCATCACCAAGGAGGACACCATCATCCTCAACGGTGATGGCAGCAAGGATTCCATTAGCCAGCGCTGTGAGCAGATCCGCGGCGTCGTCAACGACCCAACCACCACGGACTACGAGAAGGAGAAGCTGCAGGAGCGCCTCGCTAAGCTCTCTGGCGGTGTTGCTGTCATCAAGGTCGGTGGCTCATCCGAGGTCGAGGTCGGCGAGAAGAAGGACCGTTACGTCGACGCTCTGAATGCCACCCGCGCGGCTGTCGAGCTGGGCATCCTGCCAGGTGGCGGAACTGCACTGCTCAAGGCTGCGGCCAACGCGCTCGGTAACGTCAAGCCCGCCAACTTTGACCAGCAGCTCGGTGTCTCCATCATCAAGAACGCCATCACCAAGCCGGCTCGCACCATTGTCGAGAACGCCGGGCTTGAGGGCTCCGTCATCGTCGGTAAGCTGATGGATGAGTACAAGGGCGAGTTCAACAAGGGCTTCAACTCCGCGACTGGGGAGTACGTCGATATGATTGAGGCTGGTATCTTGGATCCTTTCAAGGTTGTCCGCACTGGTCTGGTTGACGCCTCGGGAGTCGCATCTCTGCTCGGTACGACCGAGGTCGCCATCGTCGAGGGCGAGGACAAGTCTGGCCCACCAGGTGGAATGGGCGGCATGGGTGGCGGCATGGGAGGCATGGGCGGCATGGGGTAAGTGACTCTGTCAATGTGATAAGGCTAAGCTAACAAATCTCCAGCGGAATGATGTAAGAGAGGGACGATAAGCAAACGAGAAAGAACCTGGGTCCGAACCCGTTGTAAAATACTATGTGTCATATTAGCGTCCGGGGATGTTTTGGTGTATAAAAGCAAGAGGGTGACTTTCGAAGCGCTTTGATCGACTCCACTCAACTAATTGATGGATGGGAAGACGGCGGGGCTGTGGAGGGGGTCGTGGGAGGGAATGGGACGATTTGCGATGTGCATGTTGCATACTATGCGACGATAGCGAGAACCACCTTGTAAAGAAGAATAAAAACACTGTAACACTTCTAATATCTGACATATCTCACTTGATGAATGTCTCGACTCCGGCTGTTATTGTCATGTGACTTTCACTGAGTGTCTCATCTGAAACCTGCTCTGTGGAATCAAGGGGTTGACGCCTAATCTAGACAGCTAAATTTGTGTACTGTGTTCGTAGACTGCCTTCAGCCAGTTTGTTAAACAAGATTCCCATTAACTGACGCCGAAATTCGAAATTGGCTGCCTGCCCAGTTTTCGATTATGTTATTTGGTCGCTGACGGGTAAGCGAGTTGCAGTCACGTGCATCACCCCACCAACATGTCGCAAGTAGCAAGTAGGCAGTGTGTCGTCGACAACAATCCCCCTCAATCCCTCACACAAACTTGCACATATCACCCTCGTCGCTGGTTTTTATATCTCTTTACCTGCGGAACTGTAACGACGTCCTGCCTTCCTATTAATCCGCCACACGATTACCCTACTCTGTACGTCTCTCTCCCATATCAGAAATCCCTCACAATGCTATCGTCGTCATCACTCTCTTCCCCCCTCCGAACGGATGCCTTGCGCAGCACCAAGCTTCATGCTGACCCGGACTTCTGTGACAGCCTCCCCAACCTTTGTTGTGCGTCCAATATAGAACAAAATGGTACGAGCTCCTTCGCACAAGCAGCATGATCATAGATATACTAATCTTCATCGCCATAGTCTCAATCAGGGTCAGTATAGCTCAGTTCCCCCGTTGTCACCGCCCCGCAGTAGGCCGATTGAGTGTTCGACATTCAACAACAACAACAACATCAACAACAACAACATCAACAACAACAACATCAACAACAACAACATCAACAACAACAACAAACGCTTGCTACAACGCGATACAAGCCAGTGGCAGGTATAGCCTGGGAATCATCGCTGACAAGACGTTTGTGCAGTGTCCAAGTTTCGCAAGAATGCGTCAGCAAGTTCAACGAGCTCAAGCTCGGCAAGAGCATCAAGTACATCATCTACAAGCTCTCCGATGACAACAAGGAGATCGTGGTTGAGGATACCTCTGAAGACGCCGACTGGGATGACTTCCGCGGGAAGCTTATCAACGCCAAGTCCAAGACCAAGAGCGGTGCTCTGACCAAGGGCCCGCGATACGCCGTATACGACTTTGCCTACGACCTGTCGTCTGGCGAGGGCTCGAGAAGCAAGATTACCTTCATTGCATGGTCTCCTGATGATGCTGGGATCCAGGTAATACTCGAATGGCGTCTTGGATATGGTAACAGTACTAACGCCGACGCAGCCCAAGATGGTTTACGCCTCGTCCAAGGACGCCCTCAAGCGCTCTCTGAACGGCATCGCGGCCGAGTTCCAAGCCAACGATGAAGATGATATTGAGTACGCCAGCGTGCTCAACAAAGTCTCCAAGGGTCTCGCATAGACTACACGACTAAGACAGGAAGAACATGAATCTGAGCCACGTTAGAATGGACAGGGTGGGAGGACTTGTCGCTAGTTAGATAGCTGTGTGTTGCCCGCGCGCTCGATAGCAGGAGCAGTTCGGATGGTAGATGTCGAACGACAGGTCGGCAGAACAGAGGATGCAATTTCAACATGGTGTATATGACTTGATCTTTGTAGTCACACGTATGCTTTGAACACTTGATCTAGACGATGTTTTCTCATGCCTATGACGCACCATTCCTCGCCTCCCAAGCCTCTCGAAACAGTGTGGCTGCCCGTTCTCCATCTCCCGCGTCCTTTACCCTCTGTGCCAGGAAACCCCTCAGGTCCGTCCAGAACGCCTCCGTCCCAAATACCTCCCTTCCACTCTCCCCAACCGCCGCACTAGGCAACTGCTCGTCCGATTTACCATTGGTCTTCGTTGCCACACTTGCCGCGCCTCCAATAACCATAATTCCAAACTCAATCTCGGTATCCTCCTCGCCAACCAGCTCCTCGACGACCTTGGCGTCGCCGACAGGCTTCCGCCGGTGCAAAATCTTGATTTTATCTACCGGTACATTTGCCTGCGCGGATACTTCGGCTTTCAGGTCAAGCACTGAGAGAAGGGGTGACTGCTGCTTGAGGGCGACTTCGATTGGAGGGTTGCGCGCAGAGCGTAAAGTGATTGTTAATGTGCGCTGGGCACCTGGGGCGAGCTTCCTGCGTTTGGGGAGGGTCTTGGGGAGTTTCGGGAGGATGTACTGCAGTTATTAGCAGGATGAGGTGAGTGTGGAGTTTGGGGACGTACAGCGCCGCGGGGTGGGTAGGATTTGGGGTCTTCAGCATGTGTTGGTGAGATCTTGGAGGGGCGGCTTGAGAGGGTCGTGAGGAACGATTTGGCGAAAGAAAGTTCGCTCATGTTTGCGGTTTCGGAGAAAATGGTTTATGGCGAGAGAATTCGAGATTCCATAGGAAATAAGAAAATATAAGGGTTGAGAAGGGTCGAGGCGTAAAGTACGTGTGGGGGGAAGCTTGGTGGCATTGTATTGATTGTATTGATGAAGCTCCATGGTACGGCAGCCTCGGCGATGAGGTGTCGACGCTAGTGACTTATCGGGCGGACAAAATTCTGTTCGCCAAAAAATATTCCGAGGGAAGAGGAGATAAGGGAATTTCGCAATAACCTGCGAATTCTCAACTTCAAAACCCCACCCTCACAACAGCACCGAAGGTGCAATTAACCGTCACCATGGGGCCCTCCAGACGTATGCAGAAGCAGGGAATGCCGGACAAGTTGGATGAGGCGCATTTCACAAATCTGAAGAGGAAGGCTGGCTTAAGCGTTACGGAGGCGCGGGATGAGAGCAAGAGGGTCAAGGTGTCTGCGAAGAAGGAGCAAGATCACAATATGACCAAGAAGGGAAGCCATTCCGATAAGCCGGCAAGGAAGACAAAGACGACGACACAGGTGAAGAAGGGGAAGCCCGTTGTCAAGGCTGTATCGAAACCTGCACCCAAGGCAAAGAAGGGCCCAATGCCACTTCCAGGCAGCGATGACGATATGGAGGGCGCTGATAGCGACGAATCAGATCTGTTGAATGACGAGTTCGATGACCTGAGCGGGGATGAGGCCGAGCTGGCCAATGCAGATGAGTTTATGGACTCGGGGTCAGAGGTCTACGACTCGGAGGAGGACCACAAGACGAGGGCAATGTTCTCGGAGGACGAGGATGAAAGCGATGCAGAGGAGAAGTTGACGGCGGCTAATATTGCGGGGTTGTCTCGGAAGTTGGACGAGCAGATGGCAGCGGAGGCAGCTGATGCTCAGCAGGAATTGGAGGATGCCGCGATGCAGACAAACCTGGCCGGTGACAGGCCCAAGGTCTTTTCGGACGAAGAGAGCGGAGACGATGCCGCGGTGAAGAGCAAGGCTCTTCTTGCTCCAGATCTTCAATTGTTACGTTCGCGCATCAACGACACTGTTCGCGTTCTCGACGACTTTGCGAACCTATCCGAGGAAGGCCGATCAAGAGCAGAGTACACTGCGCAATTACTCAAGGATGTTTGCGCATACTACGGTTACTCTGAGTTCCTGGCCGAGAAACTGTTCAACCTCTTCCCGCCCAAGGAGGCATTTGCCTTCTTTGAGGCCAACGAGACAGCACGCCCGGTAGTCATCCGCACAAACAGCCTGCGGACTCACCGCAGAGACCTCGCGCAAGCCCTGATCAACCGTGGAGTTACCCTCGAGCCTGTTGGAAAGTGGTCCAAGGTTGGTCTCCAAGTCTTCGAGTCTGCTGTGCCGCTCGGTGCCACACCCGAATACCTTGCTGGCCACTACATCCTCCAGGCCGCCTCCTCCTTCCTTCCCGTCATGGCCCTCGCACCGCAAGAGAATGAGCGCGTTCTCGATATGGCATCCGCTCCCGGTGGTAAGACGACTTATATCGCTGCCCTAATGAAGAACACTGGCTGCATCTTCGCCAACGATTCCAACAAAGCTCGTGCCAAGGGTCTCATTGGTAACATCCACCGTCTGGGCGTCAAGAATACGATTGTGTGCAACTACGATGCACGCGAATTCCCCAAGGTGATGGGTGGCTTTGACAGGGTCCTGCTCGATGCTCCCTGCTCCGGTACTGGTGTCATTGCCAAGGATCCGTCCGTGAAGACGAACAAAACTGAGCGCGATTTCCTGATGCTACCGCATCTCCAGAAGCAGCTCCTGCTCGCAGCAATCGACTCGGTAGACCATGCGTCCAAGACGGGAGGATTTATTGTGTACTCAACTTGTTCGGTGACTGTGGAGGAGAACGAGTCGGTTGTGCAGTACGCTTTATCGAAGCGACCTAATGTGAGGCTCGTGGAGACTGGCCTGACGTTTGGCAAGGAGGGTTTTACGGCGTATATGGGCAAGAACTTTGACGCAAAGATGAAGATTACACGGAGATACTACCCGCACGCGTACAACGTGGACGGTTTCTTTGTAGCGAAGTTCAAGAAGTTCGCTCTCACTCCTGGCAAGGGACTGGGCAATGCAGCACCTGCAAAGGACCAGGCGGCCAAGAATGACGAGCTGGATGTTGACAAGCGTCCGATTGAGCTGATGGGTGGTGAGGATAAGATGGAGTGGGATGATGAGGCGGATAGGGTTTTCATTGACAAGGCACAACGGGCACGCATGCGCCGGAAGGGCATTGATCCTAATGGGGCGGCCAAGAATGCAGAGCCTGCGGTGAGGGAGGAGAAGAAGAAGGTGAACAAGAGCAAGGAGAATGCGAAGAAGAATCTTGCCAAGAAGGCAGAGCTGGAGAAGAAGAAGGCCGATGTGGAGATGGCTGATGCGTAGTTCTGTCTCGATATGAGTGGAGTTCTAAGACTTGCATAATAGGAGTTTTGCTAGGATAGCCGGAATACTATTTCGAGAAATTGTTGATTGCTCTGTTCGCTGATCGAATTTGTGATTCCCTGTGTCTTTGGAATTGAGGGGATATAACTTCCAGCCTCCCTGTAATGCGTATACCCCTCTCCACGAAGCCATGTTTCCTCATAATCTAACCCCATGCCACCAACCCACCTCCTAAACGATATCCAAACGCCCCCCTAACTACACTCGAGCAGCAGGATACCAAGTGTTGTCTAGTGGGTGGTTCTTCCATGCTGCCATATAGAACAGCTTCTTCCATAGGAGTTTAGAATCTAGGATTTCTTCAACTTCCCATTCAAGTTCATCTTCTATAATGATTGGCAGGGGTGGTTCATGGTGCTGGCCTTGTAAAACATCATCTGAGTCAAGTCGTAAGAGGTTGCTATGAAACACAGGTGTATCTTCATGCTTGGTGGTAGCTGGAGTCGGTATGCAACATTCCCAATTTGCTCAAGGATTTGAAATGGACCAACTTGCTTATGGCCAAGTTTCTTTGGGTTTTGATATTCCGAGTAGAAAGCCAGACCCGGTCTCCTATCTTATATCTTGGTGCTGGCTTCCTGTTTTGATTTGCAAAGTGCTCCATTCGGGTTTGTGAGAGGGCAATCTGGTCTTGTAGGAATTCCCAAATATCTTTCATGTTTTGAGCTATGTCCTTATGTTCTTGAAGGGCAGTTTGGAACGTGCTATCCTCTATATCAAAGCTCATTCTTGGCTCGAAACCCTTGTTTGCAAAAAATGGGCTAACTTTTGTTGAGTCTGATGGAAGGGCATTTGCTGCGACTCAATGTACTTAAAGTACGTACACAATATAATTCTAATTATCTAATATATATATTCAGCCATGCAAAGATATTCAACCCAGTTGTCTTGGAGATAGTTGACATGAGCCCGTAAATATCGCTCGAGTTCTGCATTAAACCTCTCAGTTTGCCCGTCCGTTTCTGGGTGGAAGGCTGTAGACAATTTGATTGTAACTTTCCAAACTTTGCAGAGGATTTTCCACACTACAGCTACAAACTGGTGCCTTCTTTACCTGCAAAGCATGGGATAAAATGGCGCTCTTTTGTAAGTCGGCATGCTACTACAAGGATAGAATTGTTTCCTTCACATAATGGTAATCCTGTAATAAAATCGAGTGATATGTCCTTCCATGGTTGGCTTCCAATTGGGATTGGTTGTAGGAGTCCATTGTATGCGTCCCGGGTTGGTTTTGATCTCTTGCAGGTATGGCAATTCCTCACATATTGAGTGATAGTCTTGTCCATCCGGGGCCAGTAGTACTGTCTCTTAATGATTCGAATCAGCTTCCCAATTCCAGGGTGTCCCATTGCTGGCTGGTCGTGAACCTCATGAAGGAGTTTAACTCGGACGTCTTCTGGGATCCAAACTCGATTTTGGTAGAGTAGGAGTCCATTTCTCTCTTCGCAATGTGCTAAGGCTATATTTGGGCTATCTCGCTCGTTGTTCTGTAGTCTTCAGATTGTATCCTTGCATAATTCATCCTGGAGCTGCGCAGCTTGAATCTGTTCATGGATGCTTTGATCTTGTGGTAGGATTGGTGCAAGTTGAGCATCTTGTGCCTGCCCTTGACTTTTGAGTTCTAGCTGCTGTGCGAGATCCGGATGGAGTCTCTCAAGGGGTAATAGGGTTTGAAGCTGTTGTTTTTGACAGTCATCTTCTTCATTCCCTTCTGGTCTATCTCCTGGTCTTCGAGTTAACGCATCTGCTTTTCCGTTCTGCTTGCCAGGTCGATATATGATTTGGAAATTGTATTGAGAGAGGAATTCTGCCCATCGAGTTTTGCCGCCTAGTAAGCTTTTTTGTGCTCATGAAATATTCAAGACTCTTGTGGTCTGACAAAACTTGTACTGGCATTGCTGTGCCCTCAACTTCTGGTCTCCATGCTTCGAAGCATCTAATGATGGCCAGTAGCTCCTTGTCATAGATCTCGTAATTGCACTCAGCAGGTGTCATTTTCTTTGAGAAGAAGGCAATGAGGTGTAGTACTCCTTGGCCGTCCTTCTGTGATAGAACTCCTGAGGATATATAGTGTAACGCTGACTTCTAAACGATAGAAGACACAGAGGTTCTCTTGCGTAAAGGTTTACTTATCAGAGGAGGCAGGGGATCAGACACAAAGGCTTCAAGTAACACGTTACTAGTATATAACAAATACTGTATTGAGTTGAGCACGAAGCTCCTATCTAAGGAAATACTATCTACTTATATAGTGGCGTCGTGCCTCATGGGTAATCTGGATAGTTGGCGGATAGCTAGATATTCAGGATAGTTCGTGGATAGCTCAACTATCCAATATCCACTAGTTTCTGCAACTATCCATTAGCCCCGTCACATGGCAGCCTACCCCGCTTCCCACTGTGACTCACACGTCACGTTACTAGGCCCTGGCCCTGTAACCATGACATCATGTTACTATAGCCGTAACATATAGTCTGAGGCATCTGCTTTGTAATGGTGGGTGCACCAGATGTGAGAATCTAGCCACCCAAGGAAGGGATGAATTTACTAAGACAACACACTGTCTTAGAAAACAGAGCCAAAGGGTCATAGCTTAGACTATTCCACAATGCAGCAATCAGGTGTGTGATGTAGTGAAGTGGTTCAGACAAGTTGCAACAAATGTTGAGTCTGGGAACTCAGGGGTAAGTCAGAGGTTTAACACCTCACTGACTTTTCAGAAACAAGGAGTAACAAGATGAATGCTTGGAAGCTTGGAAAAGACGTGGAAGTATGTGATAGTCGATTTACTGTATTGTCTGCTTGCCCTTTCTTAAGGAAAGGGCAATCCTATTTATGCTAAGGAGTGTAGTTCTCTCATTTTCCAAGACTTTCCATGACTTACCAGGTTTGGTAACTGTAGTCGATGTAAGAGAATCCCATAGAACCATCTCTTAGGTTTGTAGCCTATAGGAAGTAAAAGGAGGTCCAAGGTCAGAGTACCCCTATAGACAAATTATGTCATAGACAAATTATGTCATAACTTAACCAATCTTGTAACTAAAGAGCGATGACATGTAATGAATCATAGAGGTTCGTAGGAGCTTTTAGAGCTATCGTTCATGCTCCTAGGCCTCTAGTTGGTAGAGATATGTCATGTGGTAGTATGAGTGATGTCATGTAATGAATCATAGAGGGTTGTAGAGATATGCTATGTGGTAATATCGGCCCAGTAACTAAGGAGCGATGACGTGTAATGAATCATAGATGGTTGTAGCAATCGTTGAGTAGTATTGCTCTTGTTGTTGGTGTGATAAGCCAAAATATGTATAGTGACTTGTAGGTTTGAGGAGGAGATTTCCAAGTTTGCTCTTGAGTTTGATAGCAAACTGAGTGCAACGAATGTCAGTATGACATGCTTCCACATATGCTGTTTTGTCCCGGTCAAAGTGTTGTAGCACGGGTGCTTCTGTAACAGTCTTCTTAATCAACTCAAAGGCTGCCTGGCAGGCTTGGTTCCATTCGAATATTTGACTTTTCTTTGTGAGATTTACCAGTGGCTTCATAATAGTAGAGTAGCTTCTTATAAACCACCGGTAGAACACACAGAACCCAATGAAGGCTTGTGTATCTTGGAGCGACCTTGGTGCTTTCCATTCAAATATAGTTTGGACTTTTGCGGGGTCCATTCTCATGCCGTAGATTCCAATGATAAGTCCTAGGAATTTTGTTTCTTGGACATAGAATTCACATTTTGCAATGTTTGCTTGTAGTCCAGCTTCACGGAGCTTCTGTAAAACCATTTGCACATGCTGGGTATGCTCAGATCGATGCGCACTATAGATGAGAAGATCATCCATATATGCTGTAACAAATTTGTTTATGTATTCCATAAGGGTTTCGTTCATATATTGCTGGAATGTTGCAGGGCCATTTGTAAGGCCAAAAGGGAGGACCTTGTACGTGTATGATCCAAATCTCGTCTTAAAGGTAGTGAGATCTTCATCTTCTTTTGTTTGCATACAGATCCGATTAAATGCATGACGAATGTCAATCTTTGTAAGATATTTGGCACCTGTGATCTGAGCCAATGTTTCATCGATGAGGGGTAGTGGGTATGAGTCTTTTCTTGTAATGGCATTTAACTTGCGGTAATCAACACAGAATCGAAGTCCGCCACCTGGTTTGCAGACGAAAAGGACAGGAGAGGCAAAGGGAGCTTTGCTAGCTTCAATAAATCCTTTCGACAAGTTGTCGTCAATATATTTCTTCACAAGATCAAGTTCCTCCTTTGACATGTTGTAAAGGGGCGCATGTCCTAATTTCGAATCTTGTTCTAAGACGATGTGGTGGTCTGCATATCGGTGAGGGGGGAGTTCATCTGCAGCCTGCTTTGAGAACACATTGAGATATTCATGGAACTCCTTTGGGAGGATCAGTTTTGGGTCGATTTCCTTCACTTTCTCCTTTGCCTGTTCAGCGAGTATATCTTTAAATGATACTGCAAAAACCTCAGCTCCCTTCTGCTTCCGAAGCATATTAAATGGTGCAGCTCCAATCATTGACATGTTGTAAAGGGGCGCATGTCCTAATTTCGAATTCAGGCGAGGGTATATAGCATGAGTGATGGGAGGGGCTGCTGTTCCATCAAAGCCTTGAATAGGGCGTGGCTTTAAAAGCTCTACTGGTGATATGCCTTCTATCTCACAAATTCGTTCTGCGTCAACAGCATTCACAAAGTTTCCTCCAGTAGCTCCAGTATCGATAAGAGCTTGTGCTTTGATTTTTGATTTTCCTATCATACAAGTAACTATAAATGGAGTATCTGGATCTAATCCAAAGCTTGAGGAAGAAGTTGCAATTCTGGCTGTCATGACACCTTCAGTGACGTCTTGTCTGAAGGTTATTCTTTTCCCGAAAGTGGAGCATCATAAGTGCTAACTTCGTGGACTTGAGCATTCTTGGTAGGACATTCATAAGCTCAGTGTCCAGTTTTCTGGCAATGGAAGCAGCGGCCTTCCTGCATTAACTTCTCAGTTGCAGGGTTCTGATGTGGTGCACGATATAGTCTTGGTGGTCTAAAGCCAGCAGGTGGGTTTGTAGTAGGCTGCTTAGCCTTACTGTGAAAGTCTTGTGGCTTAAAGGCTTGCTGAATAACTCGAGGGACAGTGCGAGCATCTTGGATTTGAAGTTGCTGGATATTCTGATCAATCAGTAAGCACTTTTGTGCAAAGGCATGGAGAGAGCTTGGATTTATCTCTGCTATTAAAGCAGTCTGCATCTTCGTATTAACCTTATGGTGGAGGTCATCAATGAGGGTCTCCTCTGAGTAATCCAGTTCAACAGTGAGTCTCTGGAACTCTGCCCAAAAGGTAGCAAAGTTATCCTTGTTTTGGAAGAGCTTTCTATAAGTGCGTTGTGCAGTAAAGCAGTGGTCTGGATCACTAAAGACTCTGTCTAGGACTTCAAACATTTCCTCTACAGTTTGAAACTTGTTCTGAGTAGATCGAAGGCGTGGATTGATGTGAGAGGAGGCTTTGCCACCTAGTCTGCTTTGCACATAACCCATCTGAAGGGCTGGAGTAGGAAAATGGTCAAGGTTCGCCTCGAGCTTCATCTTTATCTTAATGTTCCAATCGTCATAAGCTGGCTCTATTCCGTCTGTGAGAGTAGGAGGGTCTGGGATATTAGTGGATTTCTGGTGTGATTCTCTATTGCGAGTAGTGCTGCTATTTGACTTCTCATTTTCAAGATATTTCACAACAGCAGCTTGTCCTGCCATTGTTTGCTCATGAGCTTGGATAACCTCTTGTAGCTGGCTGATATTGTCATCATATGTAGCCTTCTCCTCTCGACTCTTCTGGAGGGTAGTATTGTAGAGCTGGGTGACATGATCATAATCCTCCATCACCTGCTTTTGGATTTGAAGCGCAGCCTCTCTCTGGGCTTGGCTCCAGGTGCTCACAACTGAGGTCTTTAAGCTCCCAAATGCGAAGGGTAGCTTGGTGTTCTGGATCCTCGAGTAGTGTTTCCCTGCTATTGTAGGTGTGGCTTTCTAAGCAGTCCTCATTGCTTATAGTAGATTGGGTTTCTTGTCCTTGATCTTGACTCCTCGTCACGGATGACATGTCCTTGTGCATCGCGTGCCATTATAACAGGCTTCGCTTCTTGTCATTGGAATTGTTGAGGTCAGGATCTTCTTCTGACTTTGTTGGTATCAGGAACTAGACACGTATGTGGTGAAGGCCCTATTATGCAGTTGTCGGCTGTACGAGCCACTCAAGAGGAGCACACTTCCGTCACGGTTATATCCTTGTTGAGGGAGCATCACGGAAAGGTCTAATTCTGCTGATATAATGTTCTGGGTTCTGATGCTTGAGTGTGGTATTGAGTTGACTTGTGGTTTCTGGATTTGATGTTCTGGTGTTCTGGTTCTGGAGGTTCTGTTGCTCAAAGGTTTGTGCTGGTTTCTGGTTTGAGGGTTCTGTTGCTCGAAGGTTTGTGCTGGTTTCTAGTTTCTTGCTCAGGATGAGCTAATGAAGAAATGAGATTCAATCTTATGTTACAATGGTCATAGAGGTCATGATGCCAGTCCAGGAAAAGTAATCTAGATTGAATCTAAAGAGAGAAGAAGAAGAAGAAGAAGGAAGGAAGGTGAGGCTATTCCTCATAACATACAGTTGTCTGCTTAGCAGTTGTAACCTTGGTGGCTAAGGCTACACCCGTAATCCCCATAACAACCGTAACAACCGTAATAACCGTAATAACCGTAATAACCGTAACAACCGTAATAACCGTAATAACCGTAATAACCGTAACAACCGTAACAACCGTAACAACCATAACAACCATAACAAGCTGTGACAAGCTGTGAGCTGTAATCGTAACAGATAGGTGCTTCTGTGAACTTCGTCTTAAGTTCCTGAAAAGCAGCACTATAAATCTAACGCTATTTCTACCTTAACTCGCCTTTACTTCTCTTGATTACCTGCCCCTGTTTCTCGCTCATGTCATACTGACATTCGTTGCACTCAGTTTGCTATCAAACTCAAGAGCAAACTTAGAAATCTCCTCCTCAAACCTACAAGTCACCATACATATCTTGGCTTATCACACCAACAACAGAAGCAATACTACTCAACGATTGCTGCAAACTCTTCTACTACATCTGTTTATGCTACATACATCACGGCATATCATTTGGACACTCATTGAACAAGTTATTAAGAAAATCTCCTCCTTAAGGGGGTGGGCCAATACTACCACATGGCATATCTCTACCAACTAGAGGCCTAGGAACATGAACAATAGCTCTAGAAGCTTCTACAACCCTCTATGATTCATTACACGTCATCGCTCCTTAGTTACCCACAAGATTGGTTAAGTTATGACATAATTTATCTATAGGTACTCTGACCTTGGACCTCCTTTTCACTTCCTATAGGCTAGGAACCCAAGAGATGGTTCTATGGGATTCTCTTACGTTCACTACATGATTAGCAAGCTAGTTGTGGGTCGCACTTGATTTCTAATACATTTACCAAGCCTGGTTAGTCATGGAAAGTCATGGAAAATGAGAGAACTACACTCCTTTGGCATAAATAGGATTGCCCTTTCCTTAAGAAAGGGCAAGCAGGCAATACAGTAAATCGACTAGCACATACTTCTACGTCTTTTCCAAGCTTCCAAGCATTGATCTTGTTATTCTCTGTTTTTGAAAAGTCAGTGAGGTGCTAACCTCTGACTTACCCCTGAGTTCTCAGACTCAACATTTGTTGCAACTTGTCTAAACCACTTCACCACATCATACACCTGATTGCTGCGTTGTGGAATAGTCTAAGCTACAACCCTTTGGCTCTGTTTCCTAAGACAGTGTGTTGTCTTAGTAAATTCATCCCTTCCTTGGGTGGCTAGATTCTCATATCTGGTGCACCCACCATTACAGCTCATTAAGTAGAGTGTAGGCCTTATGGCCTAGAGCCTTATCTTGCTCGTTCTTCGTAGGCCTAGCCTCTAAGAGCCGCATTTCCTACAACGTGCATCCATCTAGGTAACTCGTATGTTTCGCAATGTAGTAGCGGTTTTAATAGCTCATCATTCGCATGTCGTACCTAGACAACTAAGCCCTACATTAGGCGAGAGAACCTACTATCTTATAATAAGAACCTAGTTAATATATCCAACCCTCTCGAATATATCTTCTTGATTATCTATTGCCTTCTCGCCACCTTCCGAACTGGTGTCAATTTTCGTTGGCTCAGTCTCTGGTCGGCTAAGAGACTTACCCGTCGACTCCATTGTCATCCTAGTCTGAGCCTTGCCATTGCGTAGCAACCGGCCCTTTGAAGTTCTTGCGTGCATGAACGAGATACCACGCTCCGCTGATAGCGGCGAACCCGGCAAACACGACGCTAGCGTAGTTCATAGGTGATGCGGTAACGGGGACGGAAACGGGCATGCTGAAGATGATCACCGAGAAGAAGATCCACACCACGCTAATGCCGTTCACAATGTAACCCGCGTCTTTCAGAGGGAACAGCGAGTGTTTGACAGTCTCCCGGTGACGAAGTAGGTTGACAAGGATAGGGGCGCAGTAGGAGGCGTTCAGGCAGATGGTGGCCACTCCAGTAAACGAGTTGAATGCCGCAGAGGAGCCAAAATACAGACAACCAAGGGCGCAGTCAACAAACGCGGAAAGAAGCAAGGCTGATAGCGGGACGTTAAGTGTCTTGTTGACCTTTTTCCACAGCTTGTATCCAGGAATTGCGCCGTCTCTAGCAAAAGCGTATGTGCATCGAGAGGAAGCAGTCAAGGCGCCAACCCCGGCAAAGAAGAGAATCCCTAGAATTAGCAGCAGCAAGCAGAAGCCAGCAGTCTTTGAACCTGTGGCCGTTGTTAAAATAAGACCAATAGGCTGCCCATTGGCCACATCTAGGAGCAGTTTCACATCCGGTAGTACGAAGAGGATGGGAACCAGATAGACGACGCCAGTAAGGCCGGCTGCAGCAACTGAGAGGATGATGGCTTTTGGAACTTCGCGCTCTGGGTTCTGGACTTCTTCGCACATGGAGGCAACCATGCCATATCCTGTTAGGACGTAGGCGCCTGCAATTCGTTAGCGTCACCATCCATAATGGCCGTCGTTGTACGATATAAGAGGGAGCATCCCGTACCTTGCAAAAGCCCAACAAAAAAGGACCAGCCCGCTGGCCAGCCACTAGCAGATGGATCGTAGTGGGTAAAGACCGTTTTCGCGGACCTCTTATGATCACACATGGAAAGCAGTGTAGCCAATATAATGAAGATGCTAATGCTTGTCCAGTAGATGCATACTTTGTTGATCAGGTCAAGATAGCGCGACCCAAAGGCATTGACAAGCGTGCAGAGAAGCATGACAGCCCAGAAGCAAAGCACTGTCTGCCACTGATTAGGCGTAAAGTCCTCATCCCAAATTGATATCGTGCTCAATACCAATTGTGCACCAGAGAAGTTGATGGAGAGTGTAACAGTCCAGTTGCCAACAAGGGTGAGCCAGCCAGCAATGAAGCTCACAACAGGTGCCCAGCGAGGAGTGCTTAACATGGCAGACCAATAGTAGGTACCGCCCGCAGTTGGGTAGACGGCACATATCTCAGCAAGGGACGCAGCAATGCAGAGGGAAATAAGGGAGACGACGACCCAGCCCCAGAGAACGGCAACAAACTGGCCATTGGTCAAGGTGATGTACATTGTAGTAGACAGACCAAAGGGGACGGCCATGATGGCAAAGGACAGGCCGAGAATGCTCAACATGCTGAGGCTGCGAGGGAGCTCGGACTTGTAGCCCATCTGGCTGAGAGAGTTTTTGGCATCGCGCGTGGCCTCCATGAGGTTGTCGTGTGGCGTTGCGTCGATGGGTTTGGAGCTGATTCAAGAACTGTGTTGGGGTAGTTTAGGAGCTGGTAGCAAGTTGCATCCCGCGAGCCAGCAAGGGGGGAATGGAGATGGAAATGGAAATGGGAACGGATACTTATAGTGGAGTAATTGCATGCATCTGCGCCAGTTGCCGTGGTTAATCAAGTAATGCACGGACTAACGACAACCTATACAGTACGGCGATAAGAGTAAGTTATGTGTATGGCCCGTGGTCTTGTACTACAAATTTGCTGGAATTACTTCGTTTGAGCAGAGCACAGGCCCGTACACATACACATACTTTTGTCGCCGTACTGTATCCTGCTGTGCCCCGTACGGGGTACCGAGTATAGGGGTGTGGAGTATGAGGTATGGAGTATGAGGTATGGGGTATGGGGTATGGGGTATGGGGTATGGGGTATGGGGTATGGGGTATGGGGTATGGGGTATGGGGTATGGGGTATGGGGTATGGGGTATGGGGTATGGGGTATGGGGTAGGGAGTATGAGGTATGGGGTATGGGGTATGGGGTATGGGGTATGAGTTGCTAATCAATCCACTACTACGAAACCAGCAACTGCTACTGTTTGGGGTTATAATATGATAAGGATTGCGGTACGCGCTCGCTGCTATTCTGCATATGCTCTAGTGTCGAGCGCCGCAAGAGTTGCAATTGGCTCAAGCCAGCTACCAAGGGGCCGCCCCCTTATCGCTATAGGTATAGGGCATCAAACATAGAACGCCTCTAGACTGTAGATCCCAGAGCAGCAGAATGGCCGGGACGAGACAGTCAGTAACCCCGCTTGCCCATGCTGTATCGCAAGCGCTGGGATTATCTAAGATTCTCCGACCATCGGACAGATGCTATTGCCATCCATGCCCTGGACTCAGTCAACTCCACAACTACCCCTTCTACACAGCATGGTCATTCATTCTCGGCTCGGCGGCCGGCGGATCACTTCTTTGATATTGCCGATCCTGTGCCCATATTAGATACCATAATAGTCAAAGCAAATGGCGTCGAAGCTACTCGCACTTTTCGACCACTATGGATCCCTAAGAGGTTTCCCTATCATCTAGGCATATGCAACCTCTACAGAGCTTAGTGACCTAGCCTAGGCACAGTAAAAGAATGTTATTAGGTAAATCGGAGCTCTCTAGACTAAAGCTGGGATCCTTCCATTTTGTGCTAGAATCCCACAAATCGCTTGCTTCCATACCTCTGCTGAGTTCACCATCTCTTCACCTCCACTCATACTTCTATGTCTTGGATACTGTATTTCTACTGCTGTTATTACCTTTCTATACAATCAACAACTTCACATTTAGATAGGAAAGCTATCTAAACGGCTTTGAGATGGGTTTGCTTCTGTATTTCTAACGCACCCAGCACAATACCAGGAAAACCCCGCCAAGCCTCAGCAGAGCTGCCACAGCTCATGTCATCATCTGGAGTATTTCCTTGGGGCATTTCAAATGCCAGTATCAGCTTGAGAAGCTTGATATTTCAAGAGGTCCAGTTATCCAAGCCCTCATCAGTACCACCGTCAACACAGCTGACAGTCGAGCTGGCAGTCGTGCTTCCCAGAGCCCATTAGATCATCTTGCTGGAAACACATCAAGGCAAGCTTTCTCTCTCTATCTATCACCACTTTTTCTGACTGAGTCTTCGCTGACTCCCCTCTTCTAATCGCAAAAGCCAAAACCACTCTTGAATCCACGACCTTGCCGAAGCCCAAGCTACCTACAAATAACTCCATACAATTCTCTTCGCTCTAATGGACAGCAAGCTGACCCACCCGCATGCTGATCATCACAGTGGCAATGATCTCCAGATATTGGTCTCTATGCTGGAACCTCTCCGGCCTTCAATGCCATCAACCAAAGTATCCAGGTGCCAAGATATCGATACCACACCCTCCCATACCCTCAGCCCTCGACATCCTGTCATGTCAGCACCTCCCCAGGCTCATTCTGGGCTTCAAACCTGGAATGATCCCTAGGATGGATTCTCACAATCCAAAGCTCCCCATGTGTCTTCACACTGGATACTCAACACCAAGCCGCCTCCCACCTTAACGCTCGACACCTAGCCATACCCTTTCACGCCCGTCTCCGAACTATCCCTCTCGATACTGATGCCCTGAGTGGAATCTTCTGTGCTAAGATACCTGGTGAGTCCTCGCTGCTGCCCACACTCCCATGGACAGCCCGAATATATTCTCAACTTATTTTCCGATTTATTTTTTGATTTCTAGGCATCTTATGAGCTTTGAAATGCTCTGCATATTGCGCATTTTCGAGCCATTAAGGTAGTACTGCGCAGATCCTCAATTTGTATGGCGTTTTTTATCTTGAAGGGGTCGGCCTGCCGAATTCTGAAAAAACGGAGGTTGCATAGCTCAGGGTTGATTTTGGCTGTGTTTTGGGGTGTTTACTATGCACGATCCGTGGAGCTGTTCTTAGACAGCTGTCATCAGCGATGCATAGGCAGGTACTTCTGGTTTGAACGGGGTCTCCGTTTTCTCCTCTGCTTTTTCGTGTTTTACCTTGTGTTTCTTAGCTCTTGGTTTAGAGATGGATACAGAGCTTGGTATTTGTTTGGGGTCCCTGGCCATTGCCATATATAGCCGGTTATACTCAACAGGTCTAGGTATCGTTTCGTTCTCATGTTTTGGGTTAATATTTATTAGCAGTGCAGCTCAGAGCTCTGGCGATGATCACACTCGTTTAACGGTTGGTATTTGGTTCGTTTATCTATTTCAAATTTGTCTATTTCTTCCGTTTCTTCTTCCTGTTTTTCGTGCTACTTTAGCAGCTTCTTTCTAATGTTTTCACATTGGAGTTTCCTTCTGTGTCGTGCTCTTCGTGGCTGCTAACATTATGCCAGCTTCACACAAGGTAAGTACAGCTTCTCGTCAGCCTCTTCTTTTCCTCTTCTTTCCTCCGCTCGTTCCTGCTTCGGCCGAGAACTTCCAGCAGCCCATCAACAACTCGGGCACAGATCTACTAGGTAAGTCTGCGTTCCCCTTCATCACAAACCACTAACTGATATCTGGATCCATCTAGAACAGTGCCAAACTAATGTGGAGATATCCAGCTTTCGACGCTCTTCTGTCTCCGACTAACAACCACACCCTTACCGAAGACTGGCGATACGAAACAAACACAATAGCTCGGCAATACCTTGGATATCACCCCCGACAGAGAAACCTTGGGCCGGCGGACTTGGCTGGATATGTAACTTCCAGCCATAAACACATACACTAGAGGATACGGCGAGGGCTGGGAGCTGACATTGGATTCGGGATAGGATCAAGGCCTGGAGCGCTAGGCCAGAGGAGGCAGTGGACGTCTGGAGGGCTGGTTGGTGGTTGGTGCGACTTTGGAATAGTCGCACCTCTACTTTGGACGGGGCCATGGATCGGGGCTGGATATATAGAGTAGGTAGTTTAGGAATATACAGTATTATACCAGGATTTCTGCGTTTCTTGATGACCACCGTGAACTTGCCGCCACGGCTTCGCTAACAACACCGTTTGGATATGGATCTGGCCACCATTACGGCGTCCACACAGAATTACGGCAGCATTGCCGTCGCCATACTATGGCGAGGCATCTACGGATTATGGCCGGCGGCGGTGGTTCTTCACAATTACAGTACTATTACAACTACAGTATTACATCCAAAACCCGTCGCGCCGGCCATACATCCCAGACTGAGGGCACGGTCGCCGCCTACGGGCAGTTCAATACACCGTCAGTATTAGAGCGGCGATTATACAGTCGCTCCAGTGCGACGGTCGCGCCGACCATTACGGTAGCCATACAGTATGGCCACTGTAATGGATTTGGCCTGTGCGCTGGCAAGGTATAGATTCCGTAGATTGCTTCACTCTAACAACAACAACAAAACAATCACATACACCAGTGCTCTGCTGTTCACCATTATTACTTTTACTTCTACCGCTGTACTGAGATAATCCACTTAGTTCAACATTTATTGTGCGTAAAAGTCATTTTTTCCCCAGTAACTGAAGGCGCTGCCCTTTCCTCTACCGTCTGCCAAGCAGTCTGTCCCTTCAAGCGCAAAAGCTGCCCTTGTCCTGGGTGCGTATCCATACTCTGGATTCGCCATTGTTTGCCGCACTCTGAAACGCACCTCCGGAACCTGCGGTTACCGTTGTGCAGGTAAAGAGGTCGACGATTGTATCCCCGGAATCGAACTGAGATGATGGGACGCTGAATCCGTTGGTTCTACCCGTCGCCCCAACATTCGACACAACAACCACTACCGGGCCTATCTTCATTGCCAGATACTGACGTCCCTAGAACCTCGCGCTCTTGGTCAACGTGCCGAGTTGGAGGAGTCTATTCTATGCTAGAGTATGATAAAGTATTAGAGGAAGATGGAGAAAGCTTGGAAAATGGGGAAACCAGAGGGAGGGGATGAGGGTAACTGTGCACTTCCACGTGTGCCAAATAGAGTGAAATAGAGTATGAACATCATTATGCGGGGGTGGCATTGACTACCGCCGCACTACCGGCGTTAACCTAGTTAAATGGGTGCAGTAGCGTAGGGGTCTAGGGGAACTTATTCGCGATTATTCGTGATAAATTTATGATAATTTATGATTATGAAGGTGTTTGAAGGGTGTTGGATGGTGATCGGCGGAGTAATTGTCGGGCCTTTTCCACCATAATAAGCGCTAATGGCGCTTGATACAGCCTCCTCGAAACGGCTTTCATCTAATTTCCAATATAATAGTCTCGAATGCCGCCGGTAGCCGGTACTAAGAAAGCCATAAACCTATTAAACTTACAGTGGCAGCTATGAAGAAGTTGGGCACGTCTGGAGAGCTAGCTCCCTTCCCCCACGTGCTCCTGCCCAAACAAGCAACAATAAACAATGAGGATGGGGCCCTTAGAGCCTTGGCGCTTAGATTTTTGAGCCTCGGCCGCCGCCAAACGCGTTTCTTTTTCGTCTCAACTTCCCACAGCAAATTATTCTCCCTTGACCAAATAATAACCACCATAGATAAAAATCCATCTTCTCTCATTATTACCCTATGTTTTGACATATATTTCACCTTTTGCTGCTCTCTGCCAATTCCTCGGGATTGCGCTGATCAGAAACACGATAAGCTTCGTCCCTCCCGCACATCTCGCTCAGATGCCTACACTCGCTGTTACAAACTTTAATGTTGTATGCTCTGTTCTTGGCGGCTTCATCACGCTCTTTGGGCTTGTATCGTACTTGTTCAAGGAGAAATTCTATCTCTCCGAAGCCTGTAAGCCTGCCCAGCCAATGATGCCACATGCAGCACCCCCACTAACGACCTCCATATCAGTGATATCCCTTCTCGCGGGAGTTGTCTTCTCTCCGCCTGCCACCAACTTCGTGAGGCCACTAGAATATGCCAATGGAGATAAAATTGCCCTCGAGCAGATTACGCTCGCCTTCTCACGCCTCGTCCTTGGCGTCCAACTTGTCCTCGCTGGCGTGCAGCTGCCCAGTCGGTATCTGAAGCGAGAATGGAAACCGCTCTCGCTTTTGCTTGCGCCTGTTATGACCACCATGTGGATGTGCAGTAGTCTGCTGATTTGGGCCATGGTGCCCAACTTGCCATTTCTGCATGCATTGGCGGTGGGCGCTTGTGTCACGCCGACGGACCCCGTGTTGTCGAATTCCATCGTCAAGGGCAAATTTGCGGACAAGAATGTGCCGAAGGAGCTGCAGAAGATTATTATCGCCGAGTCTGGAGCAAATGATGGACTTGGGTACCCGTTCTTATTTCTCGCCTTATATTTGATCAAATATACTGGTGAGGGCGGCCTCGGCCAGACAGGTGGCGCAGGAAAGGCGATGGGATTGTGGTTTTACGAGACCTGGGCCTACACGATCATCCTTAGTGTCGTATATGGCGCTGTTGTCGGCTGGACTGCAAACCAGCTACTTCACTGGGCAGAAGAGCGGAGGTTCGTCGACCGCGAAAGCTTCCTTGTCTTTGCCATCGCGCTTGCTCTGTTCATTCTCGGAACGTGCGGGATGATTGGGACTGACGACGTCCTTGCGTGTTTTATTGCTGGAAATGCTTTCACGTGGGACGATTGGTTCCGTCTAGAGACTTTGGATGACTCGCTTCAGCCTACAATCGACATGCTTCTCAACTTGTCGGTATTCCTGTGGTATGGGGCCACATGCCCCTGGGAGTTGTTCCTCAACAATAACGTCATTCCCCTCTACCGCCTCGTCTTCCTTGGGATACTGATCTTGGCTTTCAGACGCCTCCCAGTTGTCTTCGCCATGCACAAATTCATCCACCAGATTGATGAAAAGCGACAGGCAGTTTTCGTCGGCTTCTTCGGGCCCATCGGCGTCTCGGCCATCTTTTATCTCTACATCGGACGGGAATTTCTACACGAGATATCTACTGGCGATGCTGAGAGACCAGACGCCGAATCGCTTGCGGAAACGCTAAATGTCGTCGTCTGGTTCCTTGTAATTTGCAGCATCGTAAGTTGCACTTAACCCACTCAACCCTTATCACCCCCATTAACACCTTTAGGTCGTCCACGGAATCAGCATCCCCCTTGGAAAACTAGGCTTTTACCTCCCCCGTACCATATCCAACGCCCTCGACTCCACGCGCGAGTCCGAGATCGAAGACATCGAGGAGCCACGCTGCTTCCAGCTCCGTCGCCGCAACCGAAACCGCAGAGAGCGGAACCACCCGGGCCAGATCTCTGCGCCACGGGATGCCGTACTGAATCGTGGGACTGTGATTCCTGCATTTAAGGACGATACTGCGCCGTCAAGTGGGAGGAGTACGGTTATTGGGAGGGAGAATGTAGCAATTAAGTTTGCTGGAGATTCGATTACGAGGGTGGGGTGAGGAGTGGGCGTGGTTCTGATGCTGGGTATTCGTTTATGGAAGGTGCCTGATATTGATAAGAGGCTCTTGCTCGAATGTTTTACTCCCTGGAGGATTTAGGTTGGAAAGCTTTACAGGTAAAGTGCCATTGTCTATAGGAGGGTCACTTTGAACGAGACTATAACGGTGGGAATATGCATGGGGGTCAAAAGCTGCGTGTGGAACCATGGAGGAGCAGTTGGTTCTAACAAAGTATACTATCACGGCCATCTGTTGGGGGATTTACCTTGGCCAATACTAATCGCATGCCGTGGTCAGTAATTGTTTCTTAGCAGCTATAACTCGAGCAGGGCGAGGCACTTCATCCATATAGACACTTTAAACCGGTCTTGCGAAATACCCCGTACTCATCGTCTCAGAAATAGATTTGACTTATTGGAACGTATTGATTGCAATCACGTAGAAATATAGGACAGTCTATATCTATCTATCTACTAATTTCTACAGTTACGTGCCGGCAATTCTCTCATTGGCTTTAAGCTATCATATCCATGCTGCATAATCTCTCGGAATAGTTGTTTGATGACTGTTTGCATCCATCCAGTTGATACTGACGTGGAAGCTTTCATCTGTTGGTGACCGAAGGAGTGCTGTGTGCGGCCCTAAGCTTCATTGGGATATAACTACATATTCTAGCTGCAGAATAGGTAAGTGCAGAACTTGTGGGGGAAACAGGCAGATATTGGCGAATGGGTTTGATATGTGTCTTCGACGGCCAAGGGTCGTTTCGCGCAGCGTCAATTGGTAGAATGCGGCTGCCTGCATTCCTATGCATGAGTACGCCGGTTCTGGGCATCCGAACGGGCGACTTTTGCAACATAGTACTTTACTGGATTCGTTTTGTTGCCCTGCTGCGTAGATCAATTCAGCCTCGCCATTAATGCGGGGACACGTAGGACTAAATCCCAAGTGCATGGTCAGGCTCAAAATGTGTCGCCCATAGCTATTGAATCATCTGACTTCTGCGTCTAGGCAGACGCTCCCCCACATCCAACCTCTCGGTGATGGTGCGACGAATGGCCAATAGAGTTTCTCGATGGTACACCCTTGAATATCTTTTTGGTCCATCATCGTCACTGTCCGGGATGCTTTTTATTGGTGAAGATGTAAGGGTTGGCAACTGAGCCGTCTTATCTCGCCGATGCAATGCAATACGACATCGAATTACTCGAGAGATTATGGCTCAACCAGTGGCATAGAGGCACGTTCTAAAACCTGCAAGCCTTGATTTATTATAGGTGAAAATTGAATGGGGGTAGCCGAGGCTTTATTGAGGCACACTGCTTCCATCAAGAGATTACAGGCGGCCTCGTTATAAATCAGATGATGTTCTGTTCCGTTATCAAACTAAATGATCAAATGAGCCATTGGTCATGAAGCTTTATTTCCTCAAATTCTTCTCGCTGAGAATGCACGCTTGCAATTCCCAAACAAGCTCGTAACTTATTAGCTATCAGTTATTGCCTTATGTCACGGAGTCAAGATCTGGCCAGGGCGCTAAGAACAGAGAAAACCCGTAGAGAAGCCCCATTGACGTCTGGCATTAGCAGCTTCAAACGGAATTTCTCGAAAACTATTAGAATTGGTAGAACTCGCAGCCAACAGGACGACACAATTTTAAGAATGGTATGAAATTGGTAATTCTAAGTCGCATTGGGAATTTGATCTAATTGTCATTGATGATAGTCTACTTCGCAAAGTAAACAACGTACAAAGCGAAACAAACCAGCCATGGACGACGAGCTACCGAGGACCAACGGACACACCGGTAGCCAGTCTAATAACGCTCCTTCGGTTTCCCAGCCCGAGACGGACCTCAGCCCTCTAGCTCAAGAGCTTCGCGGGGCGTCTGAGCAGTTGTCAAATATCCAAAACGCCATTAGAGCCATAAGTGCATCGTGCATCCAACATGCAGACCATATTACTCAGATTCCGGAGTGGAGAGAGAGATATGAGAACCTACGGAAGGAAGTCGAGAACAAAGACATAACGATTGCAGATCAACAGACTACCCTCAACGTCCTCAATAAGATGGCTTCCGAGAAAGATAAAGCTGCCGAAAGGGATGTTGAGGACTTTTTAGCAAAGAAGAAGAGTCTGGAACAAGATCAAGTAGAACTCGATCAGCAAAAGCGAGCAGCCGCTGAGGCGCTAAAGGAAAAGGAGTCGAAATTGAAAGCCGAAGTTATCAAAACAATTTCGCGGCGAGCGGAAGAACAGGATAAGAAGTTCCATGCCCAAATGAAAGCCCTAGAAATTGACATGGAAAAGCAGAAGAAAGACCAAGAGGAAGAACTTGGAAATTTAAAAGCAAAAACCAAAAAGGACGCTAAAACGATTACTGAGCTGAAAGCACAGATTGACGAGCTGCGACTTCAATCGAAAAAAGAGGTTGAGAGGTATGAGGATGAGAAAAGACTGAAGGAAGTATACAAACAGGACATAGAAGGACTTGAGGAGAAGTTGAAGGATCTACAGGAAGAATTTTCGTTGAACAGCGAACCTATCGAATATTAGTAAGTCAAACCTTAACTGATACTTTGCAAGGTAATGCAACTCACAAGAAAAATAGCCAAGGCGAATTCCTCAATATCTCACGCGCAATACAGGACATTTCTGTCCGATATCTAGCTAGAGACTTAAACAAAGAGGTATTCCACCTTTTACCGTTCTATATCTCTAACTGACAAACATAAAGGAAGTTGTAAGCTTGCCTGGTGCAATTTCTGTCGCTGACTCGACATTTTCCGATGTCCCCTTCTCGAATACCGATACTTCAAAGCAGCTTAGAATTGCCCATGGCCAGCGGGTAGTTGCAGACGCTATATGCAATATAGTCTGGCAACCATTTTCTTCCGATATAACGTCAGAAGATTCAAAATTATCTAAGCTTCTTCAAGACATAGGAGGCGCAGTTGGTACCGGTCGTTCCGCAGATGTCTGGAGAGCAGTCACAATGCGTGCACTAAAATCCACATCCATTGCTCATACACAGCCACAGCACAGTCCGTCCCAAACATTGAGCGCGGTACCTGCTATCAAGAGCAGGGAAGACAAACTTATGGAACTCGTTTTATCTGTTCTTGGCCCATTACTAGACCCGTCAGATTTGCTTCAGTTCAAAGCCAACCTTCTACAGATCACCAAACAAGCAATTTCCGTCTGGACCACTGCTCAAGCCGACGAACGAACGTTCACTGTCAATCCAAAACTTAACCAAGGGAACAAACGTGACTGGAAGATCGCGGCCCTTAATTATGCCGCGTTATATTCTGACGGTGGCAGCCAAGTAGTAGGTCCAAGGAGGCGAAATGCAACGAGCGTTTTCACCTTATTTCCAATCATCAGTGCTACGAAGCGGGTCCAGGCTCAGAAAGCAGGTCATGGACCACCTGGTAGTTGGCCCGACCAAGACCAGCAGCAAGTTCTAAATCCAGAAGTTACACTCATCCATGATGGTCTTGGCCTTCCGCAGGAGTCAGATATAGTTCGGGAGGGGATATCGGAAAGGGAAGAATTTATAAAGATGAGGTTGGCACACGAAGAATTATGGGACCAGAAAATTGCCCAGAAAGTCGCCGAGAAAGGTCCCAGTAGAAACAACTCTACGGCTGGTACTATATCTGGACCGCCGAGCCATCATAAGACCGGCAATTGAGGGAAAGGAAAACAATGCACCAGTAGCAGTGGACTTGGTATCGGAGATCCGAAATAGTATTCTTGCTGGTTTTTCATAGGAGTTTGGTAGTATATCAAAATATTATATGTTCAAAGACAATATGGTTCCATTTATTATATTAATGGACATGTTATGATGACTTTGTTGCTTACGATATATGTCGGGAGGAGGCTCTAGGAGAACCGGAGAGCCCTTCTGCGATGCCAAACTACAGCTTCGGATGATTCTTATCCGCTTCTGTCTCAATTCCAATCTCAGTGGTGCACAAAATAAACGTATCCCTCAAGCTCCCTACCCTATACTTCCGATTGACAGCCTGATAATCCTCGCTGGCCAACATGTTTGCAAAATGCCAAATGCTGGGATAGTGTGCTAGAGCGACCTCATCCCACCCCTCCCCACCGTCACCGTCCTGACGCACCACAGTCCCCACGATCTTTGCAGTCCCGCCCCTCCGCAAGCCTACCGACTTCGCGAACTCGGCGCCATACTTCAGATAATCTCCCTTCTTTCCTTCCTTGAAAGCGAGAAGGTTGAGCATTGATACGGCGCCTTTCCCTTCCTGGGCGCTAAATATAGAGATCCACTCTCTCAACTCAGGGCTCAATTCGAGGTTCTGGGAGGAGCTTGCAGTGCGCGGCTTAGTTAATGAGCCGATCAATTCTGGCACGTCACCTGCTTTAGGGTGGAGCAATTGGGCATTCTTGGCCTCAAAATTTTGGAGAAGGCGAGAAGGACTGTAGAGTTTGATTAGTCTGCAATTCTCAGGGTTCGATGAGAGGTCAGGGTGCATACACTCCGGCATGGACAATCCATTGGTGCTGAACCAATGTCTGCAGGTCCGAAGGAAGAGGATCGGAATTAGGGAGGGTCAGAAGCAGATCCCAATGTATATTTTGTGCGAGTAGTTTATCTGTAGAAGTCGAATTTGGCAGGATGATCCAGCGCACGACCCTTCCTATCGTGAGTGGGGTGGTGGAAGAAGATGAAACGGCGGAGAGGAATTGGGGTATTGGCACTGCGAGAGAGAGAAGGAGGACAGTGCAGACTGGCATTTTGAAGATTTATTTTCTTTATAATTCAATGTGATCTTTACAGGTACAGGTCATGTCGAATGAGGGGCAACGATGGATATCAGGATTGGGCCTCGGCTTGATAGGCGCCGCTTAGTCATCCATAATCGAGAGAGTTAATAGTGAGTTCTACTATACGGACCCCGGTGTCCGAATACTAAGCGAACGACATCGCAGACACCCCCTGGATTTGTAATCAGTTATGTAAGCAACCCCTAGTAAACCGCTCTTGCAACCCTAGAATCTTAACTATATGACATTATATAGGCGAGGCCCGAATGATTGGCTGTCAATTGGCGTAATTCGGGATTGGCTGGCTTAGGTTTACGACCCACCTATTACTACCCTAGGTTTAGCGTCTACATTACTGCTTTAGACCTACGGTCCGTAAGGCTTCGTAATGCTTTGTGTGCTGAGTTTTCCTTAGGGTTATTACCGTTATACCCCTATCCGTAATACCCCTGTCCGTAATCTGTAATCTATAGTAATCCATAACTTCTGTAACTGCTATATTTCCATAGTGCTACTTGGTTTAAGGGTCTAATGAGTTCGTCACCTGCTATTCGGTGTGTGCACTGCTGTTTATACCAGGACCCGTCGCTCTTCCGTACTAATCAGCTAGGTCGCCGCTATACTACTTGCACTTTATGCTCTACCTGTTATGATATCAAGTGCGCCTTGCAGCTCGAGTGGGGCTTCAGGGGTGTGGGGAGCTTTCCGGGGTTGGAGCGAAGTTTTCAGTTGTGGAGTGAATTCTCAGAAGAGGCCGAGGTTGTAGGCGACAAGGCCGCCCCCAGTGTAGTCCCCCCAGAAGACAACAGCATTAAGGCCCTTCGGCCAGTCCTTCCACTCCTTGTGGGCGCGCAGGTCCTCAGAGCTACCGATCTGCCGGTTGACGACGGTGCCGTGCCATGCGCCCCCGAGCCGGTGCTGGCTAGGGCCGAGGTGGCGGTCGACGCGGCTGTAGAGGCAGTAGAGCTCGGGGCTGAGGAGGCGTAGCTGGTGGCCTAGCCAGCGGTACAGCTTGTCGTTAGCCTGGAGGAAGGCCTCGCTATGGGGCAGCTGCTTCTGGTACTCGCTACTCATCATGAGGTCCGGGGAGGAGTCGGCCCATAGGGCGAAGTGGGAGCACTCGAAGTGGCCGCGCCTCTGGCACTGTACGCTCTTTGGGGGTAGCTGCTCGCTCGAGCTGGCTAGGGTAGCGATGAGGTTGAGGGGGACGCGGAACTTGTAGGCTAGGATGCGTCCGTGGGGGTCGAGGACGAGGTGCGTCTGGGGGGTCGAGGGGATGGAGTGGTAGGAAACCAAGGCCTTAGGGTCGGGGGCTGGCAGGTCATAGCCCTTCATATCAGCCTTAAGCTGGCGCCAGGTCCGCTCGGCAGTGATGATGTCGCAGCCCTCATTGAACTTATACCACCGCTTTAGAGCCCTATGGGCGAACTGGCGGCGACTCTGGCCTAGTGGGAGCTTCGCGTCCCGAAAGGCTCCTGTCTGCAGTAGGTGGTTGAGCCGGGACTCATGCTGGTCCTTATCCATGATCCACGACATGATGTTGCTTGGTTGTTTCTTACTTGGTTGTTTGTTGGTAGTAGGGGGTTCCCTGTATAAGATATCTTGGGGGGCCCGGCCCTTTTTCCGGGACCATTGGAGAGGATTAATCGTACAGTCCAATCTCGCCAAGACGATGTCCGATTAGTCGATAACACTGCTAAGCCGATATTTTTTTCAACGTACGAACTTGTCTAAATATTGTAGATACATCTGATGATTTAAATGCTGAAGAGTTAGAATAATTTAATTAATTAATTGTTAAGATATTTTATAATTTTGTACGATGCCAAGAAAAATATGACGGGTCGCTTGTGAACTACGTTTAACAAAATCACAATATTCACAATCATGCACATATTGCTTAGCAGTTACTAAGAGGTCTTATAAAAATATTTGATAAATCGGCCGCTATTTCATTATCCTAAGCTGTTAACTAAAATACTTATAAACCTTTCATTTTATCATTCATTATAAGTGATAAAGTGCATGATCGACATAAATTGATGCACTAGCGTAGAGGGCAGTGGTACGGGCAAGGCTACCAACTGTATTTCAGCCTTGTCTTGGCATCACCCTAGCGTGGCGGCCTCCGATTGAACGAATAATAATTTGGTGGGCAACGAGTTGTTTCCATATTTATATCAGCCATCTCAGTCGCTACTGCCGCCACAAATCGATCGCTCCTTCTGTTTGAATTTGTAGGATTATTTGTATAGTTAGTATAGGGACGGAGGATAAGATGGACCGCGATCGTGGTCGTGATAGAAGGTTTGTCCTTCCTACATCTCATTGTTTGCCCCCTTCTTCAGTGTTTCGGCATGGACATGATCCTCAACTACGACGACGACTACGACGGCTACGACGACCAAGAAGTTGAAGGCGGTGAAGATGGTGAAGTCTTCGAAGTTGCCAGAGTCCAGCGATCAGTCAAGGAATTCAAAACTCGCAGTTTCTCGGAGCACATTGCGAACGAGATGGGATTGAAGGCTGAAAGAGGCGCATTAAAGAGACACCATGGAAGCTCTGCCACACCGCCTTCGCGAATCTGTATCATTGGAAAGCCGCAGTTGCCTGCTATATCTACATCAGGCGACGATACGGCTGTAGATCACGATAAAGGATGTGGTGTTGGTGAACGTGGAACCACTCAGACCTCATTTTCGCAAGCTGGCACACAGATCCCACAACCCGGCCTCGCCAACCAGACCCAACCCGAAAATACCACGATAAACTCAGTCTCCCAGCTTTCTCAGACCATACCCGAAACCAATACCGTGCCAGACAAAGGAGAGATGATGCCATGCCTCCCAGCGAAACCAAGCTTCCCCAATATACCAGCTCCTCCAACGATGCCAAATCTTCCGAGCCACCCAGCAGCCCGAGTGGGCAGCGACCTGATAGTCATCCTGCCACCCCGTCGACAGCAAGCGCTGAGCCGACGCCAAGCCCTAGGAGTGCCTACCAGAGTGTCTATCGACCGCTACCGCCCAGCACAATCACTAACAGGCCTCCGCAGATACGCCCCTCGTGGCGATGGCGAGGTAACGAAGATGGGCGCTGGGGAGTCGTACCGCCCTTCTGTGCGTCCGCGCTCCCCGCGATCCAACACCTCGCGATTCGATAGAGACCGGGATCGCTCGCCGCGGCGCGAGAGGCCGAGGAGCCCACAAGCATCGGATGCGTATATTCCCGGTGGCAGAGATAGGTCACCGCTGAGACGGCGGTCGAGGTCACCGGGTGCGTATCGCTCGAGGGATAGAACACCCCCACGAGATGTGCAGAATTGGAGAGATAGAGAGAGGGCGAGAAGTCCGCAGCGTCCGAGGGGCCCAGTGCGACCGAGGAGTCCGCAGCGGATGAGGAGCCCAGTGAGGCCAAGGAGTCCACTTAGGGCCATGAGTCCTGCCAGAGCAAGGAGTCCTATGCGGCCGCGAAGTCCTGGGAGACCTAGAAGTCCAGTGAGACGATTTTCGCCAAGACGAGGTGATGATAGACGCCCCAGGTCACTGCCAAGGAGGTCAGATTTAGACGAAAGGGATATTAGGTGAGTTTTACCATGTTGTGGTTTTTTTCCCCTTACAGTACAATCTCGGATCGTGTTCTATACTAGTTGTTTAGCTGTAAATTCGCGTCACGAGACCTCTTTGTTAATTCTTTGTTTGCTCCCACCATACCTTTACCTTTTCTATATTTCCAATTCTTAACAACCTCCCACAACCCTAAACATTACACAAACTGGAATAATTTCTGACAATGGGTTACAATCGTTATAGACGCAGGTCGCGGTCTCCATTTGACAACCGTGGCCCATTACGAGCTCGATCACCTATCTCAAGAAGATCTCCACCAGCAGGACCAAGGGGAGGTGGATGGCGACCAAGGTCTCGTAGCCCACCGCGCCGTGACGACCGCGTCGCAGTTGGCCAGATGTCGCTCACTTGGAGACGACCGCGATCGCCATCACCTTCGGGAGATAGATCTTCAAGGAGAAACTCTGAACACAGCACACGGCGCCCATCACCAAGACCTAGCTACCGCCCAGCGCCACCTGTGGATGACCTTCAGAGTATGCGTTCACCCTTTCCACGAGACAGGTCTCCGCGCCGGGACTCCACGCGATCTACGCCACGGGAACGATCGCCAGCACGCGCAGCGTCTCCGATGGTGAGATCCTCAGCGGTACAGGGTAGATCACCAGTTCGACTTGCACAACCCTTCAGAGCGCCTACTGGCCCAAGCGCCAACCGCAACTTCAGCGCTCCAATTCGGTCGCCGTCTGCATCTGGCCAATCTACACCGCTGTCGATGCCTGCGCCTAGTCGCCCCGAGGGTACGGCAGCGGTGGCACCACCATCGGGACCTCGCAACTTCAATCCCTCTCCTGCGCGTGGAGGGTTTCTCCCAAGAGGCGGCAGAGGCTCCTTCAGTGACCGCCGCCCAGAGCCAGGATGGGGAGGTGTACACAACAACAGGCCACCCCCTGTGCAATCCCCGACATTGCCCGCCACAACACCATCTGCGACCCCAGCCATTCCTACCGGCCCAAGAGTAAGCTCCTCAGGTAGCGATTGGAAGACGACTGCACCTCCATCCCGGTCCTCTTCCATCTCCTCGGGCCCCTTCCACGGCCACAACACCAAGATCTTCACACCTTCTCTTCCACGCGTCCACCCCGCCATCGCGAACCTTCCTCCCATAATCCCTGGTGGAAAGATTGACCCGACTTACTCGCCCGTACCGAAGGAGCTTGAGGCGCGCATCCGCAAGACCGATGAGGATCTCGAGCGCATGGGTGAAGATTTGAATGCGAAGGAGGAGAAGTTGCGGAAGGGTCTGGCACAATGGGATCGTCTGGCGAGGGAGTCTGCGAGTATGGGTCTCAAGGCGGAACTGAGCGAGAGGCATGTTCGGATGTTGGCTGGGGAGGGGGTTGGCGGGGCAGCATTTTAGGGGAGGTTACTGGTGTGGATTGTGCCTGGCCCATGATATTACCGGGACTCAGATTGGGGGTATGGATGTAATTCTAGGTGATTTGAGCGGGACATGGCGTTTAGTTTACTATGTGGACTGTCATGGCCTGGGAAGTTTACACTTTGCTGATTGGGCTTGGGGAGTAACGGAAGGGAGGCAGGTTGCAGTATAATAATGGACTCTAGAAGCGCAAAATACACTTGATGACGACAAAGTGAAATATTGTTCAGTTGACGACGCGTATATCTATAAACTTTTCGCTGTGGTAGTTACTGGATATCAAATGCCTGACGCCTCCCCACTAGCGCCACAATCCCCTGCCCCGCCTCACGTCAGCGCGTTCACGGCAACGCCACAACATCCATGCAGGTCACAGTTGCCTGTGGCTGAACCGTTTTATGTCCTCTACGTCTCTCTCTCCCCGCTGAAACTGTGTCGACGAGTTCACTCAACAAGTTCACCGCCATCCAGCATACAATTGCTACGTCGCTATTGCTTCTACATACGATATTTTGAGTTTTGGAGTACGCTGGATTGGTATATGGCTTGCGGCGCGACAGATTGCTCTGGAAACGACGAGCGCTAACGGGAAGGCTGGGACGGGGCTATCGCCACCTCAGGGTCCAGGGCGCTGCTGCGAGGGTGCCGGTTGTGGAGAGGGATTGAGAGCGACGCGGAGGACCTGAGGTGGTTCTGAAGCTCGGATCTGGCTCAATCGACGACACGGCGGCGACATGGTGAGTCGCAAGCAGGAGCCTGATGAGGGCGTGCCGACGGGTGGGGGCGGAAATACCGCTGGGGCGCCACAGACACAACGCACTCAGGGAGGTGGCGAGGGAGCCGGGAGTGAGAGGAGGGAGCAAGGGGGAGGCCCAGCATGGAATGAGATACCGGAATCGCTACGATCTGGGCCGCGGGGAGGGGCAGAGTCAATGAACCCGTTTGCGAGAGCTCAGAATACTGGGAATCCGCCGGCTTCGGGGTCGGCGGCGGAGGTAAATCCGTGGGTTGGCGAGGAGGAGAAGGGTGGGCCTGGTTCCAGCGTGCCAGACGCCAATGCTCCAGGACCCAGGGCGCCGGATGCCAGTGCGCCAGGTGCCAGTGGTCCTTCGCCACCCAGCCAACATCAAGGTGAGGGCCATTGGGGCTCGACTAGAGTGCGATTGAGTTTATAGCCATATACTGACTTCTCATAGATTCCAATGTGACTGATCAATTCCAGAACCTCAACATTGCGGACCAGAGTACAAATTCTTGGGAAGGCCCGGTTGAACAAAAGTCGACTGCGGAAGAAAAACCACAGCCAAATGCGCAACCTGTACCACCGTCGTTTGGCAAGGAATATTCTGGCAATGATGCCTGGTCGTCGGTGCCACCGCCGACAAGGGCACCTCCACCTGTCAATGTGGACGATACAAACGAGTCCTCGAACTGGGATGATGACCAGATGGATTTGTTCCGCACTCCAGCTGGAAACCGAGTGGTGACGGAGGAAGCAGAAAGTGCGTCGGAGGAAGCTCCAGGAGAATCATCTAGGCAGGACGCTGGACCTGCCCCTGTTGTGCCACAAAAAGAGCCGATGCGCGAGGATGGCGGGTCCGAGCCTACAGGCGCGGGGGAGCAGCAGAGCGGCGTTATTGATGCTGCAGGACATGAGGCCTCATCACAGAGACCCATTCCTCCTCGGCCACCGAACCTGCCACCGCGAAATATTGGAGATTCCGAAGAGGCAACAACAAGCCACGATGAAAACAGTGGAGGCGAAGCGAATGCACCCCCACCGCGCCAAGACGTCAGGAATAGTGAGGAAAAGAGCAAGGAGACATACGCGATCAGGAATATCACCTGGTTCGATGTAAGAGCGAGGGAGAACCCGCGGATCACACCGGTACTAATGCAGAATGCGAATGGACCGTGCCCACTGTTAGCTCTCGTGAATGCACTTACGATATCTACGCCCCAAAATCTGGCTACACCGTTGATTGAGACGCTCCGGACGCGGGAGCAGATCAGCCTCGAGCTGCTGCTCACTGCTGTTCTTGACGACCTTATGTCAGAACAACGTGAGGATGGGACAGAAGAGCTTCCGGATATAACAGATCTTTATACGTTCCTCATCACCCTCCATACCGGGATGAACGTTAACCCAAGTTTTTTCGCACCAGCCGCTACAAACTTGGCGAACGACCCAAGACGCTCAATGTCCCACATACATCCCTCGGAGCGCGAAGATATGATCCCGGGAACCTTTGAGCAGACGCGCGAGATAATGCTATACGGCACTTTCCTGATCCCGCTCATCCACGGCTGGCTCCCCGAGCCCGGATCTGATGCTCAGGCAGCTCTCGCGCGCTCGGCGCGCACCTATGAGGACGCACAACACCTCATGTTTCGCGAGGAAGATCTGGAGATGAAGTTCATCGGCGAAGGCCTTACGTTGGAGGAGCAAACGACGCTCGACGACATTATGACTATAAAGACCTTCTTATCCTCCTCTGGTACACAGCTCACAAACTCTGGACTAGAGACTATTCGCAAAGCGCTAGCACCTGGATCTGTTGCTATCCTATTTCGAAATGACCACTTTAGCACGCTTTATAAGAACCCCCAGAACGATGAGCTAATGCACCTCGTTACGGACATGGGGTTAGCTGGCCATGATGAGATTGTGTGGGAGTCGCTGCCTGACATCAATGGGCAGCATTGCGCGTTTTACTCTGGAGATTTCAGACCCGTTGGCGGTGACACACAGTCGCGACAGGCAGCAAGCGATGGGGATAGCCGCCTGGGGGGCTCAGAAGCTTCGACCGATACCAATGCGGCTCCATCTGGTAGACATCGGCGTGTGGCATCCTCCTCAGCCGAACAAGAGGACCACGACCTCGCACTAGCGATCCAACTGCAAGAAGAAGAAAACGAGCGCCATGAAGAAGAGATAGCCCGACGGAGACGCGAGAGCGGGAACACCCAGAAACAGCAGGGTAAATCATCCCGCGCCCGCAACACTAGCAGCAACGACATTCGCTTATCACGTTCTGATGGCGCTGGCAGCAGCGGGCCGCGCGGCGGAAACGCTGGCGGCTCATCACAATCCCAAGCAGCCCCAGCCGAATTTCCGCTCGAATCTCCGCCCCTGCAGACGTCCAACCTGCCCTCATCGCCAGACGAAACCTTGCCGAGCTATGAGCACGCGGCGACGCAGCCGGCGTTTGATCCGCCTCCGCACCATCCCGCGCACCCCAATGTGAGTCCGGAGGTTGGACGGAGGCTACGAGGCCTGTCGGCGACTGCGAGACAGGCGGAGAGAATTAGGCTGGCGCAGGCTCGGCCACAGCCACGGGTTCAACCTCTCGGGGGGGGGGGAATCGAAGGCAGAATCAGGAGGGGCGGGGGAGAGGAAAGGACAGGGATTGTGTTGTTATGTGAGGGAGGGTAGTTGACGCGGTTGAAATGATAGCAGGGAAGGTGGTGAACAAAGTAGTGACGAGGATATGAAAATGGGAAACGCAGCGTTAAGCTTCTGAGAGGCATGGTTATTGGGGCTTTTGTTGTTTTGGCGAGCAAGCGGTAATAAAGGACGCTTCTTTCGTTTGGCAGGGTGATTGAATATGCATTATGGAGGATAGATTAAGTAGGAGTATAAATTAATTCTTCCTCGGCTCGAACAAAAATGCTGAAACTATTTCGATGGTTTTGTACGTCAATAGATTGTGAAATTCTCTTCTAAGAAATATTATCCCCTTTCCGATTATTCTATCCGCCATCCATATGAGAAATTACTCCCTTCTTTTCAACTCTCCTAGAAGCACCATATATACACCCCTACACCCCAACCAAACTTTCTCATCGCATTTATACATCAATATTCTCGTCCCCCCACTAACCCCCTACCACCCCTCTAAACAGTATCTGTTGAAGGAGGAGGTTGCTCAGACTGATTGGTTAGGCGTGTGGCTCGCCAACCGAATCGGGTTGCGGACCACCCACAAATAGTTCCGTAGATAGCTTCACTCAGAACAACAACAATACAAAAAACATATATTCAAGTGAACTGTTGTTCAACTCAACGTGATAACTATGCCGCTGCAGATACAGATACACCACTGATCTCAACAGGTTATGAGCCCGGCTATCGCAAAAGCCAAAAAAGTTATCATATTCAGAGAAGTGCTCATTACAGCACATACAATCTGAATTCGTGGACAAGCGCTAACATACAGCACATACACTCCACGAAAACCTCAAGACGAACTTGCAGCCTCTAGCAGATGATCGATTCAACTCAGCAAGAAGAGGCAGAAGAAGATCAATTCTACAATCTAGGAAGCCCCAGATCGAATTCATCATCCATCATCCAACTCTCACAAACTCGAAATTCCTTATCCAAACACACAAGACCTTTCACAATGGGTGAAGGCAATGGAGGTCGGAATAACCTCCCAGAGAACATGAAACTCCGAGGAGAGGAGAATTACATACAATGGAAAACTGCGATGGAGGACCTCGCGGATGCCAACGACCTTGTCCGTTTCGTACACCCAAAAGGCAAAGCTCCTCCACAAGCAGATGAGTTCGATGAGAAGGTGGACATTGAGAAACTCGCCACATGGAAAGCGTGGAAAGCAGGAGACGCATCGATGAAACTCATCATCCAAACTAATGTGAAGAAAACACCATCACAGCTGCTTGCAGGTTGCAAGTCAGCACGCGAAATGTGGGTGATCTTACAGTCTCAATATGAAGGAACTGGCGCATCTCAACTTCAATGCAATTGAAACATACACCAAGATCAAGTACGAAGACTACGCAAACCTTGAACAATTCATCATTGGGTTCAAGAAAGCAATTGAGAAGCTCGCCAACCTCGAGATCTCTCCACCAGATGCGTGGCATCCAATTCTCTTCATCATGGCACTTTCAGATGCATGGCCAATCTGGGCAGAACGCCAGCGCTCGAATACCCGTAGTGAAGTAACAAAGCTCACACTCTCCGTGCTTATTGAGGATATTACGGATGAAGCTCGCAAGAAGGACAAGAAAGCAGATGGAAGCATACACTACAATGGCAAACCACCTACGAAGGGCAAACCAAATTCGAAATTCAAAGACAGTGCAAAAGGGAAGAGTGGAAAGATGTGCAAGAACTGCGAAAATCCAAACGCAAGGCATGAACCCGAAAACTGCTTCGTTACAAACAAGAAGCTCCGTCACGAATGGGAACAACGGACTGGAAAGAAGTTCATGCCATTTAAACCGTCAAACTCAAGTAGCAAATCAAACAAGCTAAAGAAGGCAAAGAATGACAACTCATCAGATGAAGAAGATGAATATCGTCAATTTGGCAAGAACACCACCACATACATTTGTGTTCAACTCAACCACTCAAGGTCGTCAATTCAAAATGGCACATTATTTGACACTGGAGCAGAGACACATATCGCCAGCTCAATCGAGGAATTCAACAGTGGCTCATACGAAACCTCATTGACTCTTCCATCCATTGACACAGCAAGTGGCATTACCAAGCCACTTGGCCAAGGCGAAAGAACATTGCAATGCGCAACAGATGATGGAGGCATTCACACCCTACACCTTACCAAAGTTCAATATCTTCCAAACTGCGGAATGAACATCTTTGGAGCTCGAAAGCTCTTAGGAAGGGGTGAATTGCATATTATGGACAAGAACTTGGTTGTAAACAAGAAAGGTATTCCAATGTTCCGTTTCGATGAGAATATGATGATAATTGAAGCATCACCTCGAGCCTATGCATTCCCAGCAACTACTCACAAAAATGAGAAGAATCCTCCACACTCAATTCGACTCTGGCATCGCAGATTTGGACATCTTGGCCTCGCGAATGTACAGAAGACCTCGAAAATGGTGAGAGGCATGGCGATCTCTGACGAGGAAGACCTTACGCCACAAGAACAAGAAGATGAAGCTCTCCAATTGTGCGATCCATGCGAGAGAGGAAAGGCGAAGAAACACATTCGCAAGCAAGCTGTAACTCGAAACTTGCAACCGTTCGATGAAGTTCACATTGACGTGGTCATGATCACGCCAGAAGGAATTGGAAAAAAGAAATATGCAACTATCTTTACAGAAAAGGCAACAACTGTTCGATGGGCATACTTTCATCGCGCGAAGAATGAGGCATATGATGCACTCATCAAATATCAGAAGATGGTCAACACACAATTTGGCAAGATCATCAAGAAATGGAGAATGGATGGAGGAAAGGAATACAGTCCAAAGAAGCTCACTGAACTTGCAGAAGAACTTGGGCAAATCATCGAAATGACAACTCCTTACAACCCAGAGCAGGATGGCACATCAGAGCGGTCAATTGGCATTATCTGCGAGCGTACGCGGACTGCGATGATCGACATGGCTATTCCACAGTTCCTCTGGCCTCTCATGCCCACTATCACAGCGAGGAGAACTCGAAAGGTTTATATCCCAAAACCTGAGTTCAACAGGGTCACCCGCAACCAAACCCGGGAGCGACCACAACAGCCATATCAACCACAACAGCCACCGCAAGCTATGGAGCTCACTCAACAGTCACAGAACCAGAATTCGAGCTCAGCATTCATTGCAGCATTCACAGCTGGAGCACATACATCTATCTACGATGATCCAAGTACAATTGAAGAAGCAAAGCAGCAAGCAGACTGGCCAGAATGGCAAGCCGCCATCCAAAAGGAATACCGAAACCTCAAACACAAGGGCACTTGGAAGCTTATGCAGCGAACTCAACTACCATCACACGCGAAAGTGCTACCAGGAAAGCTAGTCCTCAAAACCAAGAGAGACAAGAATGGCTCTATCATGAAGCGCAAAGCGAGATGGGTTGCAAAAGGTTTTAGACAGAAACAGGGAACTGATTTTGATCAGACATATGCTGGAGTGTGCAAGACAACAACATGGAAACTCGCAATCGCAATCGCAGCATTTTTCGGACTTGAAATTGAGCAAGTGGATGTGGTTGGAGCCTTCCTGTCATACTGACATTCGTTGCACTCAGTTTGCTATCAAACTCAAGAGCAAACTTAGAAATCTCCTCCTCAAACCTACAAGTCACCATACATATCTTGGCTTATCACACCAACAACAGAAGCAATACTACTCAACGATTGCTGCAAACTCTTCTACTACATCTGTTTATGCTACATACATCACGGCATATCATTTGGACACTCATTGAACAAGTTATTAAGAAAATCTCCTCCTTAAGGGGGTGGGCCAATACTACCACATGGCATATCTCTACCAACTAGAGGCCTAGGAACATGAACGATAGCTCTAGAAGCTTCTACAACCCTCTATGATTCATTACACGTCATCGCTCCTTAGTTACCCACAAGATTGGTTAAGTTATGACATAATTTGTCTATAGGTACTCTGACCTTGGACCTCCTTTTCACTTCCTATAGGCTAGGAACCCAAGAGATGGTTCTATGGGATTCTCTTACGTTCACTACATGATTAGCAAGCTAGTTGTGGGTCGCACTTGATTTCTAATACATTTACCAAGCCTGGTTAGTCATGGAAAGTCATGGAAAATGAGAGAACTACACTCCTTTGGCATAAATAGGATTGCCCTTTCCTTAAGAAAGGGCAAGCAGGCAATACAGTAAATCGACTAGCACATACTTCTACGTCTTTTCCAAGCTTCCAAGCATTGATCTTGTTATTCTCTGTTTTTGAAAAGTCAGTGAGGTGCTAACCTCTGACTTACCCCTGAGTTCTCAGACTCAACATTTGTTGCAACTTGTCTAAACCACTTCACCACATCATACACCTGATTGCTGCGTTGTGGAATAGTCTAAGCTACAACCCTTTGGCTCTGTTTCCTAAGACAGTGTGTTGTCTTAGTAAATTCATCCCTTCCTTGGGTGGCTAGATTCTCATATCTGGTGCACCCACCATTACACCTTGCCTGCTTCAAGCTTCAACTATTTCTATAGCAGCACTTCGATACTACAATGGAGGACGACCAAGCTCCTACAACTACTGCTGAACAGCAGATGCAACAACTGTTTGCCTTTATACAAACTATAGCAAACAAACTTGAGAATTTGGAAAACACCTTTCAAGCCAACACTTCAGCAACACAATCTTCAACTCAGACACATCATACAGAGCTTCCCACAGCTCCTCTGGCTATTTCGAGTACCCCAGGTGCACTTCCTAAAGTGCAAACACCAGATTTATACCATGGAGACAGGAGGAAGTTGAAGGGATTTCTTATGCAACTGGACATCTACTTCACCCTCAGGCCTCATCAGTTCACCTCAGACATTCAGAAGATCTATTTCGCTGCCAGCTACCTCCGTGGATCTGCATTCAACTTCTTTGAGCCATATCTTAGAAGACTTAGTGGCAACAACCAAAATACCACTACACCTTTGATTACCTCTTATGACCAGTTTCAAGAGGAACTTACCAGGACCTTTGGAGACATCAACGAAACTGCTACAGCAGAAAGAGAGCTACAGAAGCTATGTCAAAAGACCTCTGCTGCTCAGTATACAACAGAATTTAGGAGAATCACTTCTCACTTGACTTGGAATGAAGAAGCCTTAGTCTTCACTTACTACCAAGGGCTCAAGAGCTCTATTAAGGATGAACTCAGCAAAGAAGAACGCCCTACAACACTTCAAACGCTTATAGAGAAAGCTGTCAGACTTGATGATAGGCTTTTTGGAAGAAGAAAGGAGAAGAACCAAGACTGGCATCCAACAAGAAATTTCAACAATTACACCTCTACACCAACTGCTAAGGACTCAGCACCTGAACCTATGGACTTAGACGCCTCTATAAAGAGATCTACAGCAAATCCAGCACCTCAGCCTACAGGATACCCTCAAAAACTGAAAAGGGGTAAACTTACCCCTCAAGAAAGAAAACACAGAATGGACAACAACCTTTGTTTATACTGTGGCAAAGGGGGACACAGAATTCAGGAGTGCTATTCAGCACGGGGGAGTGCTGATTCAAAACATATAGCAGCCTCAGACACAGTCACAACTGCTATTCCTGAAAAACTTGAAAAATCCCTAGCAGGCACAACTTCAACTGAGACTATAACTTCTCCCCTAGACAACAAAGATGTGTCGATGGTGCTTTCTCAGAGTCTCACACACCTGTTAATCCCTATTCAACTCCATTTCAAACAACAGGTGTTGTCTACAAGGGCTATGATAGACTCAGGGGCAACAGGCAACTTTATATCTCAAGACCTCATCTTGACACACCAGTTACCTACAATTCCCAAACGCACTCCAGAGTTGCTCCGAGTCATTGATGGAACTCCTATCAGTTCAGGTTCCATTACCTGCAACACCCCAGTACTCAAACTTGAGATTCCCCTAGGAAAATCAACATTTTCAGACACCATCTCTTTAGATGTTATACCAATGAAGTACCCAGTTATCCTAGGTCTTCCATGGCTTCAAAGGCATGATCCAACTATCAATTGGAAGCATTTATCGCTTGGGTTTAGCTCAAATCCTGAGCTCAATACTGAAAAAACCCTTCAAGCCTCAGTTACCCCTATTCAGGTCCAAGACTCAAACTTGTCCCAGATCAAGGATTTTGACCAAACTATGGACGATATATCATCTCTGATATGGGTTAAACCTTTCCAACCTGTCCTGGAGATAGCAGCTACTTCAGATTTGGAGAAATCATCTCAGGAGGTCATTTTGCCTTTAGCATACCAAGACTACCAACATCTTTTTGACAAGGCAAAGGCATCAATTCTGCCAAAGCACCAGCCTTATGACCATGAGATACCACTCGCAGAAGGCTCAATGCCTCCCTACGGCCCTATCTACTCTCTATCTGAATTAGAGCTGAAAACTCTCAGAGAATACCTAGATGAGAACCTTAGTTCTGGCTTTATCAGACCTTCTTCCTCACCAGCAGGAGCTCCCATTCTCTTTGTCAAGAAGAAAGATGGCTCCTTGCGTCTCTGTGTTGATTATAGGGGCCTTAATGCAGTCACTGTTAAAAACAGATATGCTTTACCCCTTATCCCTGAGCTCATAGATAGGCTCTCTTCAGCAAGGATCTTTACCAAGTTATATCTCAGGGGAGCTTATAACCTGATACGCATCAAGGAAGGTGATGAGTGGAAGACAGCATTCAGAACACGCTATGGTCATTTTGAATACCAGGTAATGCCTTTTGGGCTTGCCAATGCACCTGCTTCTTTCCAAGCTCTCATGAATGATATTCTAAGACCTTACTTGGATATCTTTGTTGTTGTCTACTTAGACGACATTCTTATATACTCTTTAGACACTCAAGAGCATGTTCTACATGTTAGACAAGTCTTAGAGAAGCTATCTCAAGCACAACTCTTTTGCAAACTTGAGAAATGTCTTTTCCATATGTCTCAAGTTGATTTCTTGGGACATAGAATTTCAACAGAAGGCATTCAGATGGACCCTGAAAAGACAAAAGCAGTACAAACGTGGCCTATTCCTTCCAGCATTAAAGAGGTTCAGTCTTTCCTTGGGTTTGCCAACTATTACAGGAGGTTTATACCAAGATATACATCCTTGGCTTTACCCCTTACTCAATTACTTCACAAGGACACTTTGTATCACTGGGATAAGACACAGCAAGATGCTTTCGATGCTCTTAAAGGAGAATTTAAAGAAGGGAAAATGTTACTACACTTTAACCCCTTGAAACCTGCCACTCTTGAGACAGATGCCTCAGATTTTGCTATTTCTGGAATCTTATACCAAGCTCCAAAAGACAAACAAGAAGAGCTACAGCCTGTGGCATTTTACTCAAGAAAGCTATCAGCAGCTGAACAAAACTATCCCATTACAGACAAGGAACTGCTTGCCATAGTATGTTCTCTAAAGCATTGGAGATGCTACCTTGAAGGGGCAAACTATCCTATCACTATTTACAGTGACCATTCAAACCTCTTGACCTTTACAACCACTAAACAGCTCAATAGACGACAAGCAAGGTGGTCTGAACAACTAGGAGGTTTTGACTTTGTTATAAAACATGTCTCAGGGGCCAAGAATCAAAGAGCAGATCTCCTCTCAAGAAGACATGACTACCAAGATTCTGCTAAAACTAGCAATACAAAGGCTCTGCTAGACTCAGCAAAGCTTATAGCAGCATCTTTAAGCAACCCTAGTACTACAGAGGACTTAGGGGTAAACTTATCCCCTCAAGACCAAGTTGCCCCCATTACCTCTTCTCAGGAACCAGAGACCTTTAAAGACTATACACCCTCAGCAACACTTCTTAAAGCATTCAAAGATGCTTACAACCATGATCCCTTTGCGAAAAGAACTTTGGAATACCTCCAGAAGAAAGGTTCCTCTCTTGAGAAAGTTGGACTACAGAATTTCTCAAAAAATCAGCATGGACTTCTCTTATTCAAGAACTATATCTATGTCCCAAGGGATAAACGATTACAGCTACACCTCCTACAGCAGTTCCATGATGCTCCAGCTGCAGGGCACTTTGGCTTTGCAAAAACTTATGAACTTCTAACAAGAAAGTTCTACTGGCCTAGTCTAAGGACTACTCTTCAAGACTATATATCTTCTTGCACTACTTGCAACTTGAACAAACCTACACGGCAAAAGCCCTATGGCCTCTTGCAGCCTCTACCTATACCAGAACGCCCATGGGACTCCATATCCATTGACTTTATAGTCAAGTTGCCTCCTTCTATCCCAAAAGGGGGTGCTACCCCTTATGACTCTATCCTTGTGGTGGTAGAAAGGCTCACAAAAATGGCACACTTTGAGCCTTGCAATGAGACTATCACAGCTTCTGAACTTGCGTGGCTATTCCTCAAGGTGGTCTTTAAATATCATGGAATTCCTGGACACTGGATCTCAGATAGGGGAGCAGTTTTCACTTCAAACTTTTTTAAGGAGTTCTCTAAACTCTTAAACATGGAACAACGCTTCTCTACAGCTTATCACCCTCAAACAGATGGCCAGACAGAGAGAGTCAACTCTGTACTTGAACAATATCTAAGAATTTATACAAACTATGCTCAAGACAACTGGGCAGATCTTCTCCATCTTGCAGAATTTGCTTACAACAACACGGTCTCTAACACCACAAAAGAGACACCTTTCTATGCAAACTATGGTTATCACCCTAGGTTTGAAGTGGCAGAACTGAATTGTCCTGAAAATTTCAAAAACCCTTCTGCTACTGAAAGAATCATCTACCTTAAGGGCCTCCAGGACTATCTCAAGGTTCAAATACAGCGTGCACAAGACGAGCAGGCTCAGGCCTTTAACAGGGGGGTGGTTGCACCACAATTCAAAGTTGGTGATCAAGTCTTTTTGTCTAGAAGACATATCACAACTACTAGACCTTCAGACAAACTTGATACTAAAAGACTTGGACCTTTTAAGATCACAAGGACTATTGGCAAGAATGCTTTCGAGCTTGCATTACCACCTACTTGGACTATCCATAATGTCTTCCATGCATCTCTCTTGTCTAAGGCACAAGAAAGTTCCTTAAGACCACTTCAGTCTCCTCCACCTCCTGTTCTGATCTTGGATCAACCAGAATATGAAGTAGAGTCTATCCTTGACAAAAAGACACTTAGAGGTCAGGACTGCTTCCTCGTTAAGTGGAAAGGCTATCCTACAAGTGACAACACTTGGGAGCCTAAGAGAAATCTAAAAAATGCATCTAAGCTCATTCTAGAATTTCTTTCTAAGAAAGCCAACTGGCTAAAGGGCAAGCAGACAGCCAACAAACGTCCTTAAAAGGGGGATCATGTCATACTGACATTCGTTGCACTCAGTTTGCTATCAAACTCAAGAGCAAACTTAGAAATCTCCTCCTCAAACCTACAAGTCACCATACATATCTTGGCTTATCACACCAACAACAGAAGCAATACTACTCAACGATTGCTGCAAACTCTTCTACTACATCTGTTTATGCTACATACATCACGGCATATCATTTGGACACTCATTGAACAAGTTATTAAGAAAATCTCCTCCTTAAGGGGGTGGGCCAATACTACCACATGGCATATCTCTACCAACTAGAGGCCTAGGAACATGAACGATAGCTCTAGAAGCTTCTACAACCCTCTATGATTCATTACACGTCATCGCTCCTTAGTTACCCACAAGATTGGTTAAGTTATGACATAATTTGTCTATAGGTACTCTGACCTTGGACCTCCTTTTCACTTCCTATAGGCTAGGAACCCAAGAGATGGTTCTATGGGATTCTCTTACGTTCACTACATGATTAGCAAGCTAGTTGTGGGTCGCACTTGATTTCTAATACATTTACCAAGCCTGGTTAGTCATGGAAAGTCATGGAAAATGAGAGAACTACACTCCTTTGGCATAAATAGGATTGCCCTTTCCTTAAGAAAGGGCAAGCAGGCAATACAGTAAATCGACTAGCACATACTTCTACGTCTTTTCCAAGCTTCCAAGCATTGATCTTGTTATTCTCTGTTTTTGAAAAGTCAGTGAGGTGCTAACCTCTGACTTACCCCTGAGTTCTCAGACTCAACATTTGTTGCAACTTGTCTAAACCACTTCACCACATCATACACCTGATTGCTGCGTTGTGGAATAGTCTAAGCTACAACCCTTTGGCTCTGTTTCCTAAGACAGTGTGTTGTCTTAGTAAATTCATCCCTTCCTTGGGTGGCTAGATTCTCATATCTGGTGCACCCACCATTACACTTCCTCAATTCTGATACGGACACAGAAATCTTCATGGATGTTCCACCAGACTGGGAAGTCAATGGCAGCATACTGGAAAATGCGCCAAATTGGATGTGCCATCTACAGAAAGCACTTTACGGATTGAAGCAAGCACCTCGACTTTGGCAAAGAGAGCTTGCAAAGGCACTTCATGGACTTGGATTCACTGCATGCGCAAGCGATTACAGCGTTTATTGCAATCAGAAGACAGGAATCCTCATCGTCACATATGTGGATGATATGCTGATCATTAGCAAACAAATCACAACAATCCAAGGGCTGAAGAAGGAGCTGATGCGAAAATTCGAAATTGAAGACCTTGGGCCAGCAGCATACTTTGTAGGGGTGAGGATCACACGCAACAGAGAGGCAGGAACAATTTCCCTCTGTCAAGATGCATACATCACAAAGATTCTGCACCGCTATGGCATGGAGAATTGCAAGGCAGTGGACACACCTGTGGCTACAGGAGCTGCAGAAGTCATGATCCCATTTAAAGACTCGACCAGATATCTCATATGGAGTCTCTGTTCTGTCCAGATTCCTCACTAATCCTTCGCCAGCTCACATGAAAGCAGCAGATCGAATCCTTCACTACTTACAAGGCACAAAGATGCTTGGAATCGAATATGGCATGCAAGGCGATACGCAGCTCCATGGATACTGTGACTCAGACTATGCAAGCGATAAAGCAAACCGTAAATCGGTCCTTGGAAATGCCTTCTTCTTCGCCGGAGGTGTGATTTCACACACTTCAAAGCGACAACAGACCGTGGCACAATCGACCACAGAAGCAGAGTACTACGCACTCGCAAAGGCGGTGTCAGAAGCACTATGGCTACAACAGATCATGAAGCAGATGATGTACACAGGAAATGACATTCAAGCTACGAAGATCTATGGAGACAACCAAGGCTCATTGAGCTTGGCCGAAAACCCCAAATTCCACCAGAGAACCAAGCATATCGATGTCAAGCACCACTTCATTCGGGAGCACATTGAAAATGGGTCAATTGACCTCTGGTATGTGGAAACAGCCAACATGGTAGCAGATGGATTGACCAAGCCGCTACCCGCCACACAACATGAGAAGTTCATACAGCAGCTTCAGATGAAGGTGATCACGGCCTAGGAAATGGGAATGGCCTCAATTCAGTCATGCAAAGGGGTGTGTTGAAGGAGGAGGTTGCTCAGACTGATTGGTTAGGCGTGTGGCTCGCCAACCGAATCGGGTTGCGGACCACCCACAAATAGTTCCGTAGATAGCTTCACTCAGAACAACAACAATACAAAAAACATATATTCAAGTGAACTGTTGTTCAACTCAACGTGATAACTATGCCGCTGCAGATACAGATACACCACTGATCTCAACAGTATCTCTCTCCCACCACCCTCCCTCCCCCTCACCCCCCAAAAGCAAAACACCCCCCCAAACTAACTGTAAAAAACATCAACAGCAAACAAGCAACTCCCGTCCACCACCCCTCCACCCTGGCCCTAACCCCTCTCTTCCTCACCACCCCCCCCATCCCCGCCTCCAGATCCCTAGAATCCCCCAGCGGAACCGATTTCAGGTCCGCGTCTGCGGCGACCGCGGCCGCGGCGGCGAAGGAGGTTACGTTGTGGAGGTGTGTGTTGGATGGGTGGGATGGGCTGGTGGTTGTGGTTGTGGTGGTGGTCGGGATGGCGAGGGGGAGGGAGGTGGTGGTGTTGGGGCGGAAGGCGGGGTTCCAGACTGCGTGGGGGTGGAGGGGGGTGGACATTGTGTGAGAGGATTGACTGTGGTTTTGGATGTTGGCGGTGGTGTTGGTTCTTTGAGGGGATTTTGGGGGGTTTAGGGGGATTGGGAGGTGGCGTGATGTTGGGGGTGAGGGGTGGTGATGGCGTCGGTTTTACGTAGTTATGGTGACGCGAGTGGGATGGACCCTTTGAAGTGGCTTTCTATATCCTGTTTAGACTAGTGACCCTGTTAAATGTTAATCTGCTGCCTGTTTTGTTTGTTGTCTCTTGCAAAATGCAACGAGTATCAATTCTCAAAATGAGAGATGGCGAGATTCTTGAGTGGAACGATTTGTGCTGCTAAGGGGCATACCATCAGGACATCCCTACGGCAGCGTTGTAAATTCGCACAGAGTAGACATAAACTGCGGGATTCGGCGGACGATCCACGCCCCATTGATGCAATTAATTATCTCCAACCATAATGGTACACTATCCCAACACCCCACCCCATTACCTCGCGCTCCTCCTCTCTTCATCCCTCTTCTGCCTCTTCCGACTCTCCTTCTCAATCATCTCGCTCAAATCCTCCTCAGTCCCCCACTTCCCACTCCCCTGCACACCCGCGACATCCTGCTCGCGCCTCGCGCTCTCATATCTCCTGCGCAGCTCCTCCGGCCCCGCCTCCAGCGCCTCAGGATCAATAGCCATCTCCACATCTCCCGGCTTCTTGCGCTTGCGCTGGTCCTCCTCGCCGAGCACGGGGACGTTAGGTGGTGGGCGATTGATCGAGGAGACGTCGTAGGCACGCTCGCCGCCGAAGAATCCCTCGGCGCGGATGGCGCGCTCGGGGATGACGGTGTATGCGGTGCGCGGGCCGGTGTACTCCTCGGTCTCGGTGCCCTTGCGGGATTTGCGTAGGTCGAAGGCGCCGCCTGCGTCGATCTCGCTGGGGTACTCGGAGGGGACGGCGGAGGCCATGCCGCCGGGGGTTTCGAGGCCGGTGGTGTCTTCTTCCTCCCCCTCCTCTTCTTCTTCCTCGGACTCTTCCTCTTCCTCCTCTTCTTCTGGTGCTTGCAGTTCGCCCCAGAGTGTGCGCTCGATGGGTTCACCGGCTTGGTTGTTGACTTGCGGTTGGAGCACGCCGAAGATGTCGCCGCCGTATAGAGGGCGGTTGAACTCGTCGACGGGAGGCTTGCCGTATCCACCGGGATGGAAGCCCCAGGCTCCACCTGGTGGAGGAGGTGCGTTCAGGCCGGGAATTTTTAGGGACGGGTAGGATGGTGGAGGACCGAAACGCTGTTGGTTGATGAGCCATGGCGGTGGTGCACCTGGTGGAATATTGAGTGCCTCTTTCAGCTCCTCCGATAACTCTCCAGGGCGCAGATGCCTGAGGTTCGTCTCGTACTCTTTGCCCTCGTAGTATACCTCGCCGTACCGTGTCAGTTCCGGCTTCGTCTGGTGGCGGAAGAACGCCTCGTATAGTTTTTGATAGTCGATGTCGAGCTTGCCCATTTTCGGCTGGACGCGCTCGCGCTGCTTCGACTTGAGAGAGGCGTCGGCTGCCTTCTCGAGAACGGCGTCGCGCATCTCGGCAATGCCCGTCTCTTGGATGAATTTGGGGAGGGCGAACGGTGGCTTCTCAACACCACGCTTCGAGGAGAGGTATTCGCGCTTCAGCGACCAATGTGTGGGAACTGGGACAACGTTGCGGTAGGATTTGATGTGGACGAGTAGTCGAGGGTCGGGGGCTGAGGTGTCTGTCCAGTCGACCAGTTCTGGCTTGTTGACAAGCGCTTTTAGCTCTGCGACGGACAGCTTGTTTTGCGCCTTGCGCGCCCTCTTCGATATCTTCGGCTCAACCTCTTCCTCCTCGTCTGGGATCTCCTCGTCATCAGAGTAGTAGATCTCGCCCTTGTCTCCATTGGCCTTCTCGTCGGCGTCCTCTCCCTCCTTGTTCACCTGGAAGCGGTCGATGATGGCCTTGAACATCTCATAATTCGGGTCATCTTCGGAGATGTCGAGTGCTGAGATTTCAATCTGTGAGATGTCTTCGTCGTCTGCCTTGACTGGTGTTGGTTGTTCGTCCGTCTTCAGTGGTGGCGCGGGAGATGCCTCTGGTTCTGGTGTTGGCTCGACCTTGACTGCTGTGTCCTTGGCTGTGTCAGCTGTAGTCGTCAATGCGGACGTACTGCCAATGCTCACCTCTGCCTTCTTCTGCTCCTTCTTCTTCGCCCTCCTCATCTGGTTCTTGGTCATCTTCGGCGCCATCTTGGACGCTGAGGGCATCGCGCCCGGGGGTGCCGTGTGAGGGATACTGGTGCGCTTTTTGTGCACTATGCTGTCTGCACTATGCTGTCTGCTGTATGCTGCTGTATCCTTCAATGCCCTGCTAGGAAACAATGTGTTGATATACAGGCGTGTGGTGGTGCAGTAGATGCTATTCTGTTGGGTATATAGCTGTCTTTCTCGATATTTGACAATTCGATATTCACGCGGCTGTCTCGACGCCAGTCCCTAACCAGCCTAGCGCCTATAATCAACTTAGTTCGTTCTAGCGTGCCAAGTCAAACATTCCATCATTTAAGCGCTAAGCGCTAAGCCATCCGCCAAGCCATTCGCCAAGCAATTTGATTAAATGTCTACTTGGGTGCATGTACTTCGCTGGTTGTACTCCGTACTTCTTGTACTTCTTGTACTTCTCGTCCCTCGTACTCATCCGGAACTCGGACTCTGAATGGTCCGTGGTCGTATAACTCCAGCTAACTGGATATTTGTCCCGCCGTTTGCGTGGATATCCCGATATATTGACAATTCTTCAGCTTCTTCACCTCTCACAACGTCTACACACGTCTACAACCCCCCGTTATCTTCTTCAGTTAACACTCACTGTCGCTGCCAATAATAACAGCTCTCGAAGAATGAACCACTGACGATAATGCCATCCTAAGCTTTCTCCAACCCTCCCAGCTTTCTCAGCTCGCTTCAATCCCCCCCCTTGACTGTCGCAATGCCGCACTCGACATCCCCTCCACTACAATTACGGCGAGAGAGGTCCTTGAGCCACGCCATCGCACCCAAACCTGTTGCTGAGGTGCGTATATCGATGGAGAAGTTTCCCGACATGGACCCTTCGTTTCTCGGGGGACAGGATGACCAAATCCCTGAGCCGCCGAGAGCGAATGGGACACTCAATGGGGTAACACCATCGCCCTTCGAAAGGTGGCAGACACGCAGAGAACCCATACCGCCGAGCTGGACTGGCAAGGCGGCATATCATCCCACGGGGAGAGTACACGGCAGACAGAAGAGCTTGACAGACGCCTTCAGAACTATCCGCTCGAGGAAGGGCAGCGTTACTGCAAATGCCCACGAGATTGCGGGCGCTCTGAAGGCGCCCGTGTCACCAAAGCTCATTGTAGGCCTCCAATTGCTATCCCCAGACCTTGCTGTACGCTGATAATCGTAGACACTCTGCATAGTTTGGTACTTCTCCTCTGCCCTGACGAACACCTCCTCAAAGACCATCTTGATGGCCTTCCCGAAACCCGCGACCCTCACACTAATACAATTCGGTTTCGTCTCGTCGTATTGCCTCCTTTTCTCGGCGCTGGCCGACAGCTTCCCCGCCATGAAGAATACCATCCCCGCTCTCAGGTTTGGCATCAGACCACCGACTCGCGACGTCATCGTCACCACATTGCCGCTCGCACTCTTCCAAATCGGCGGACATCTCCTCTCCTCCTCCGCTACACAACGAATCCCCGTCTCGCTCGTACATACCATTAAGGGCCTCTCACCCCTATTTACCGTGTTTGCATACCGTATCGTCTTCGATATCCGATACCCCCTTACCACATACCTCTCTCTCATCCCGCTCACCCTGGGTGTGATGCTCGCCTGCTCTGCCTCCTTTAAGGGCAACTTCATCGGCATACTCTACGCTTTCTTAGCGGCTATAATATTTGTCACGCAGAACATATTTTCGAAACGCCTCTTCAACGAGGCCGCCAAGGCCGAAGCAGACGGCCAGCACCAGCAGTCGCGGCGGCTGGATAAACTAAATCTACTATGCTACTCGTCAGGGCTAGCCTTTCTCCTTACAGCGCCGCTATGGCTGTTCTCGGAGGGATTCTCTCTCATCTCTGACTTCCTGCACGACGGAGCGCTCGACCTGGAAAACACCTCGTCGCCTGCCGCTTTAGACCACGGCCGTCTCACACTAGAGTTCATCTTCAACGGCACCTTTCACTTTGGGCAGAACATCATCGCCTTCGTCCTACTATCTATGGTCTCACCAGTGACCTACTCCGTAGCCTCGCTAATCAAGCGTGTCTTCGTCGTTGTCATCGCCATTATCTGGTTCCAAAACGCCACAACCCCCATCCAAGGCTTTGGCATCGCCCTCACATTCTTTGGGCTATACCTGTACGACCGCACCGGACACAGCAACAAAGCTGACCGCAAAGCGCGACTGCTGGATATCAAGGAGGAGGCGCTACTGCCGATCCGTGAGCTGAGCGGGGATGTCGAGGCCGCTGCATCGGTGGAGCCGCAGTCGGTGTCGAGCGCGAGTAATCCGTATGTGAACGGGTATAAAGTCACGCTGGAAGGAAACCGGTTGCGCAGCGATAGCGAGAGCGTGAGAGGGGGGCCTGGGGGAGCGGGGCCGCCATGGGTTCCGCCTGTAACGAGGCCAGAGGAGCGGTGGCCGAGGCAGGATGTGAAGGCCTTGTGAGGGTGGGCATGGATTATGGTTATATGATGAGCATGGGAGGGGTTTATAGATGGCGTTCTTTGGATCTGGATCTGGGTGTGCTGCACTGTACACTGTACGTACATAGAGAGTATGAGTGGAGCAGGAGCAGGAGCAGGAGTAGGGTAGGGGGGGGATGGACGAGGACTGCCTGTCTGTCTGTGTATAGATTGATGTAATACCTCAGTTTGATAGACTGGCGTGCGGGGGCTAGTGTATGTGTGACTCCAATTCCTGTGCACGGTTTATATATTGTTTATTATAGATATACATGTAACGTACATGTATAGCGAAAGCGCCAAACAAGCGAAAGCGCCAAAATGATGCGGTGACCAAACCCCCCAACTAAATGTTAAATTCCTCAACAACAAAACATGCCCCATAAAAACGATGAAAGCCAATTAGTGCTAGCTATCCAGGCTATGCAAAGCGACCCAAAGTTACGCCTTCGAGTTGCTGCTAGGATCTATTCTGTGGACCACCGCAAGCTAGGTCGTCGTCTAGAAGGTGTACCTTCACGACGCGATATCCAAGCCAACTCACGGAAATTAACTAACCTAGAGGAGTCCGTCCTTGTTCAGTATATACTCGACCTAGCTGCCAAAGGGTTTCCTCCTCGGCTGTCTGTTGTTGAAGATATGGCAAGTCGACTACTTGCAACACGCGACGCGTCACGCGTTGGGTCGCGTTGGGCTTCAAACTTTGTTAAGCGGCGTGTAGAGCTCCAGACACGCTTTCAGCGCAAATACGACTACCAGAGGGCTAAGTGCGAAGATCCAGAAGTTATTAATGGCTGGTTTGAGCTTGTGCGTAACACAATTGCGAAATATGGTATCGATGAAGCAGATATCTACAACTTTGATGAGACTGGGTTTATGATGGGCGTTATCTCAACTGCTATGGTTGTAACAAGCTCAGACGGGCGGGCAAAAGCAAAGAAGGTACAGCCTGGTAATCGGGAATGGGTTACAGTAATCCAAGGCGTTAGTTCTCAAGGTTGGGCAGTACCACCATTTATCATTGTTGCAGGCAAAAACCACCTTACATCTTGGTATGAGAATAGTGGATTTTCAAGCGATTGGGTGATTTCTGTTACTGAAAATGGCTGGACTACAAACGAGAGAGGCATGGATTGGATTCAGCACTTTGAGAAGCATACAAAGGCCCGGAGTGTTGGTGGTTATCGCTTGTTAGTCCTTGATGGTCATGAGAGCCACCACTCAGATGAGTTTGAGGAGTACTGCAAGGAACACAACATTATTACGCTTTGTATGCCTGCTCACTCTTCTCATCTACTCCAGCCACTTGATGTTGGCTGTTTCGGCCCGTTAAAGCAGGCCTATGGTCGGCAAATTGAAGATATGATTGTAATGGTGGGTGCACCAGATATGAGAATCTAGCCACCCAAGGAAGGGATGAATTTACTAAGACAACACACTGTCTTAGGAAACAGAGCCAAAGGGTTGTAGCTTAGACTATTCCACAACGCAGCAATCAGGTGTATGATGTGGTGAAGTGGTTTAGACAAGTTGCAACAAATGTTGAGTCTGAGAACTCAGGGGTAAGTCAGAGGTTAGCACCTCACTGACTTTTCAAAAACAGAGAATAACAAGATCAATGCTTGGAAGCTTGGAAAAGACGTAGAAGTATGTGCTAGTCGATTTACTGTATTGCCTGCTTGCCCTTTCTTAAGGAAAGGGCAATCCTATTTATGCCAAAGGAGTGTAGTTCTCTCATTTTCCATGACTTTCCATGACTAACCAGGCTTGGTAAATGTATTAGAAATCAAGTGCGACCCACAACTAGCTTGCTAATCATGTAGTGAACGTAAGAGAATCCCATAGAACCATCTCTTGGGTTCCTAGCCTATAGGAAGTGAAAAGGAGGTCCAAGGTCAGAGTACCTATAGACAAATTATGTCATAACTTAACCAATCTTGTGGGTAACTAAGGAGCGATGACGTGTAATGAATCATAGAGGGTTGTAGAAGCTTCTAGAGCTATCGTTCATGTTCCTAGGCCTCTAGTTGGTAGAGATATGCCATGTGGTAGTATTGGCCCACCCCCTTAAGGAGGAGATTTTCTTAATAACTTGTTCAATGAGTGTCCAAATGATATGCCGTGATGTATGTAGCATAAACAGATGTAGTAGAAGAGTTTGCAGCAATCGTTGAGTAGTATTGCTTCTGTTGTTGGTGTGATAAGCCAAGATATGTATGGTGACTTGTAGGTTTGAGGAGGAGATTTCTAAGTTTGCTCTTGAGTTTGATAGCAAACTGAGTGCAACGAATGTCAGTATGACAATGATGCAGGCTCATATTTCTCATATTACAAAGGATGACTTCTTTCCTGCCTTCCACGCTGCATTTAACACTACAATGACGGAAAGTAACATTCGAGGCGGGTTCCGAGGGGCAGGGCTTCTTCCATTTGACCCTGAGAGAGTGATATCTACACTTGATCTTAAGTTAAGGACACCAACGCCTCCAAGCTCCCGCCCAGGTACTGCTCAACCTTGGGTTTCTCAGACACCAAACAACCCAATTGAAGCTATGTCACAGTCTACATTTATTAAAACTCAGATTTCACGCCATCAAAATAGCTCTCCAACCTCAATCTATGCAGCTGTTGACCAGTTTACAAAGGGTGCATCGCAAATAATGCATCAATTAGCACTGCTAAAGGGAGAGAACCAAAACCTACGACAGGCAAATGAAGTACTAAGCAAGCGCCGGAGAGCTAGGAAAACACGACTACAGCAAGGAGGATCACTTAGTCAACAAGGGGCGCAAGAGCTACAGGATGAGAGGGATGTTGTGCAGCAGGTAGAGCAGGAAATAAGGGCAAGCCGTGGTCGGAAGCCAAGGGAAGAAACCCGTGCCCGTCGCTGTGGCAAGTGTGGAGAGACTGGGCACAATGCGCGCACGTGTCAGATTGTAATAGACACCTCTGAGGAAGAGGACTCCGAGTAGTTTCAATTGATTTCTAATGTTGTGGTAGATTTATCGCAATGTTTGTCGTGAGGGTAGATAATTTTGGCGCTTTCGCTTGTTTGGCGCTTTCGCTATACATGTACGTTACGTTACGTATATATATATGCAATAGTATATGATAAACTCGGCAGCGATCTCAGCGGCGGCAGATCTTCACGCCGATGGCATCTTCTCTCCATGTTCCTGGCGGCGGCTGGCGGCCGACGGCACGGAACACCCTGGTTTGGGACTAGCGTGGGTGTAAGTACTAGCGGTACTTTGGTTGGTTGTACTTGGTGGGTGGGCGTGATGAGGCTGCGACGGCCTGGACGCCCATTTTCGGTGTGGTGAGTCGTATCTTTGGAAGTCACGTTTAGCTTTTTCATAAGGCCAAACTGTACTTCCTGTCTACCTCTGTCCTACCTTTCTCCAGTACAACAAAGAACAAAGAACACAAGTACCGCCCGTCTAAAGTACGGTACTTCAACCTTCCCTTCCCTTCCCTTCGGCCTCTTCACATATACCCTGGATACCAAATATCCTCTTCAGCCTCACTTTCTCCTCATTCAGCGCATAATACACGGGCCGCATACTGTCACTTTGCCTCTTGTCCTTCTATCTACATATCGTAGCTTTGCATATCGACTCTGCTGCTGCTCCTGCTCCTGCCGCTAGCTACTGTCGCCATTGATCCTCGTCGATCTCCCGAATCCCCGCGCTTGCACATGAGGCGCGGCGACGTATTGTCGATGGGTTGAGCGCCTGACGACAATACCAACTGGGCCTATTGTCGCCGCCACGGCCACGGCCTATCTTCAACACTTGCCGACGCGGGCAATTGGCGACAATAGGACTTTACCTGGCCATTCACACCCACCCTCCTACCACCGACTCATATATAAGGACGCACCTTCCCTGCGCACCTCGTCCTGTTGCGGAGATCGCGCAGTCTCAAGGACGCCTTCAATTACACATGGATCAATTGCAAAGCTCAACGCTCCTCCAGCCACCACCGCAGTCGACCACCAGACCAACACCAGCCACGAAGCTGCATGAGCTCCCCAACACAAACATGAGCGACGCCAGGACTCCCAACGGCGACTCCAACATCTCCCCCACGATGGAAGCTATCAACGGCGCGATCGACAGACTCAAGAGCAAGTTCCTACCACCGATACCGCACCTCCTCTACGTCCCAACCAGCGATCCATACCGCGGCTCGCGCCCGTGGGAAACGCACCGCAACTCACCCTTCGAAGCCTACGAATACGACGACCTGCAGTACATGACGCTCGTCACCGGCGACAATCGCGGCGTTGCTCGCCCGCGCGGCGGCTGGGAGGACGAGATCAACTCGCGCTCGCCGTATAATGTGTCGCGTTCGCGCAGCGGCACGGCCACGCCGCAGCAGGGCGAGCGGGGCGGTGCGAAGCCGCGGAGTAGGATCACGCTCGCTGATTATAGGAGCGGGAAGCGCGTGCCGAAACCTTCGTCTGAGTCGCAGCAGCCTGCTGGCGAGTCGAGTAGGGACAAAGATAATGTGAAGGTGGCTATTAAGTCGGAGCCAGCGAAGGCTGCGCAGAATGGAGCCGTACAGTATGTGATCGGGGATCTGATATGTTTGTCGCATTTGTATGCTAATTAGTATTTTTAGTTCCTCAGATGGTAGGCGCTCTGGTGCTGTCAAGAACGAAGATGCGCCCAGGCCAAGCGACTCGCGCCTGCCTCAATCGAAGCCCGCTGCTCCCCAAGCCAAGGATAATGATCGCCATGCGCCTCCACCAAAGGCAAGGGAGCAACAAAACACAACTCCTAAACCTACATCAATGAAGCAAGGAATGTCACGCCCACTCCCTCATAAACCGGCAGAGTCGAACCATGCGCCCAAGAGGCCGCTCGAAAAGCCCGAGCAGTCGCAGCCGGAGAAGCGCCTAAAGGTTGAGCCAAAACATACGCCGAGTGGAGCTGCGAAGGGACATCAGAGGAATACGTCTGATCCCCTGTCCAGACTCTTTGGGACGGCTCCGAAGTCGAAACCCTCAAATCCGAAGCAGTCGCAGCCGACGAGCGTTGACAATACTCAAACAACGAGGGTGGATGATAAGAAGGCTCCGGAGCGTGGGCCTGCGTCCGGGAGCAAGGCGAAGGATACACAATCTGCCACGAGAGTCCCTGAAATGCCTAAGCTTTTGTCGCCGCTGCCGGAATACCTTACGAGTCCGACCCTGGTTAGTTTCAGCTCGGGACATGGAGTTGAGAAGTCGAGCAATAATGGCCGCCATAGCCCTTCAACTATGAAGGCGGAATCTTCATCAGCAAAGAGAAAGGAACAGAGTAAGAAAACATCGCCTTTCCGTTTGCCGGAACTGCTCCCGAGGGAACTACCGCCTAATGTCGAGGAATTACTGGCCAAGAGCAAACAACCGCCGACCAGGAAACTCGATACTGTCCAAGCTCGCCATGAGAAGAGTCGCAACCCTGATACTCCCGGCGTGGCGAGAAAGGCACCCAAACTTAGTGCGGCAGAGAAGCGACGTGCATCTAAAGCTTCTGACACTTCTCCTCCTGAGATCACCTATGAGCCGTCACGGCAAACCGTCAAGCTGAAGTACAAGAAGAGCATGACAAAAGACATACAGCGCATCCTCAAAATGAAGCCAATGCCAAACAGAGCCGTACTTGAATTGGCTGACGGCATCGTTCCCGAGAAGCCGGCCGTATCAAAGGCGAGGGCAGCCGAGAGCAAACGGCCGCGCCCCGTACCCGATGAGCAACCCGAGCTATCGATAAAGCGAGCGAAGGTCCCTGCGAAAATCGACTCCGATAAAGCTGCCACTGGTCAATTACTCCCGCCGTTTAAATCCCCAGGCCAGCCTCCGACTTCTGGAAAGAAGCTTCCGAGCGCGAGCAAAGTTACACCAAAGAAGGGTGACGCCATGAAGAGCGTTGCGATGCGTCGCGTCGACTCTGCGGATGACAACACCCTCACCCCGAAGACGGGCGCCACCTCTACGCCCGCCAGCATGGAGAAGCCGAGGCAGAACGGCGGCGACAAATCCGCAGAGGTGGACCGCTGCCGTGCTGCGAACATGAAGTACTCCGAGATGGGAAAGACGCTCAAGCGCAAGCGCGACGTGTACATCCACTCCAAGGAGAACCAACTGGCGACCCTCGCAGGGGCGGAATCACTACTGGCATACCTCGTCGCCTTCGACGCCTTCGACACCCAGTACCGCAAGATGGGGCGACCCAACACAGGCGACAACTGGCTCTCCCTGTTCCCGCTACTGCAGGCGAACCACGACCACGGGAAGATGCACCTACATCTGGACATTGTGATCCTTTTGATCGGCGGGGTAGCGACGAACGCGCTACTGGCCGTGCACAATCAGCGCTTTGCGAAGGAGACGCCGAGTAATTCCCCCGACTACTTGAGGTTCCGCGACGCGATGAGCGAGAATATCCGCCGTAGCCGGGAGTTCTGGGCGCAGTACCATATGGCGTGCGAGGAGGTTGCGTCGAGGGAGCCGGAGGCTGTGCGCGAGGGAGGGGGGATGGCATTTGTGTGTGCGCCGGGTGGGCAGGCGTTACCGGTTAAGACGGTGAAGGTGGAGGCGGCGAGGATGCTGAGGGAGTATGTTAAGAAGCATAAGTTGGAGTGGGAGATGCAGGTTGACTTTTAGGGAGGGGGTATGGCAGCTGGGGCGAAACTGTTTTATGGACGGCGTTGGCGAGAAAAATGGAGGGGCGAATTTGGAGGACGGAGGGGGGGTAAATAAAGATTGACGGATGATGGCGTTTTTTTTATGGTGGTGAGTTTATATTTTAACGATACCCGATATACCCCGGACAGAGGAGGATTTCGACGGCGAAGATGAAGGGGTTGATTGACTTTTGGCGGCGAGTGGACTTGGTAGGTTGTGGTGGTGATGGGGGACGACGAGGATGAGATGATAATATGTGAACTGAGGAGGATGGGTGGATTGCATGTCTAGCACGGTGGAGGTGTAGAGCATGAAATACGTACGTATTTTGAGCCTTGCGTGCTGTAGAGCGACCATAGAAGCAAATGGCCATTGAATTAATTACTTCGTCTTCATGGTCATGGTGTAGTGTTCCTCAGAGTTGCATCTCGAGACCGTGCCTGACTGTCCACATTTGACGACCTAAGATAGCCAGTATAGCCGTATATTCCACCATCTACCTATTCTTCGTGCGTATTAATTCCCAAAATACCCTCATCATCAGTAACTCCCCATAAACCGTTGATAGACAGACGGGCTGCTATCACGTGCACACCCGCCATCCCCTGAATGCTTGGCGCGTCGCCGCGACCCGCGTCCACGGCTGTGGAATTTCCTCAGCCTCGCCTACACGCGTCTACACCAGCGACGAGGCCAAACAGACCAGGCTTAATCACCACGCAGCGAAAGCACCAACGATACGATTACAATACAGGGCAGGCAGGCACAGCGGAGTGTGATTATATTTTTAGTAGCGGGGTTGGAAAAGATGTCTACCTTTGCGCTACCGCGCGAGGCGCTGGGGAGGTTGGCGGAGGAGATGCCGGAGAGGTCGAAGCAGATCGCTGCGCTGGGGGCGCTGGTGGGTGTGAGTTCCCCTCCTTCTTGTGGTGTTTGGTGTATAATTGGGGATATGAGCTGACCGATGTAGCCGCTCTGTGCGCAGCCGAGGAATATAGTAGTCTACGGCCTCGCAGCAACGGGGAAGAGTGCCGTCGTCGGCGGTGTGCTGGGCGCATTGTCGACGGGTGAGGTGTCTGGGGGGAATGGGTTGAGGTACGCGATTGTGAGGAGTAAGGAGTGTATTACTGGACGACATCTACTGGAGCGGACAGTGTGTGCGGTGGCTGCCGCGGTAGATTGGGAAGAGGGCGCAGGCCGGTGCGAGAACCTCGCGCAGTTGGCTGTATTGCTTGGGAAGATGCTAGAGGGCCGTAAGGGACGGTTCGTGCTAGTATTCGATGGTGTGGATAAGCAGAGGGATGCGCCGCCGACGTTGGTGCCTGCGCTGGCGAGGTTGGGGGAGGTGGTGAGTTTTCTTTCCCTACTCTGGGGGGGCAGTTGAGGGCGGAGCTGACGTGTGAAGAACGCGAATCTGACGACGGTTTTTGTGGTTACGTCGCCGAGACCGCATTTTTTGCATAATCCGGGGGCGCCGCATGTACATTTTCCAAGCTATACGAAGGCGGAGGCTGTGGCTATCGTCTCGCGGTCTGTGCCGTCGATATATCCTTCCTCGCCTTTAGAACCGACGTCCGTATCCGACGGCGATAACGTGGCAATCGAGGGCGGAGATAACAACGTAGGTGCCCGCCCAACAGCAAAAGAGACAGCAGATCTCTATTCCCGCTTCCTCTCCGCCGTCTGGGATACCTTCGGCAAGTACGCTGGACGCGACATCCTCTCCTTTCGTCGCATTGCGCTCACACTCTGGCCGCGCTTCACCGCTCCAATACGGGCTGGCGTCTACGGCCCAAGAGAGTTTCAGCGACTTCTCACATCTCAACGCCCCCTCTTCCGAGACGAATCCGTCCTCCTCCCCTCCGTCGTCACCACATCCCTCGCTCTCTCACCATCCACCACCCCCTCACAACCCCAACTCCCCACTCCCACAATAAGCAAACCAGCCGCCACCTCCCTCGCAACCAAACACGCCCTCACCACCCCACCCCTCCCCTATACATCCCGCATCCTCCTAATAGCCGCCTACCTCGCCTCCTACACCCCCGCCCGCCTCGACCCCCTCCTCTTCGCCAAGTCCTCCGCCCCCACCAAGAAGCGCCGCAAGAACCTCGGCGGCGCCGCCACAAAGCCCCGTCCCGGGACCGCGGCGCGGCGGAAGCTAAATCGCAAGCTTCTCGGGCCGCAGGCATTCGTGATGGAGAGGTGTCTTGCGATTTTCTGGGCGCTGAGGGAGGAGGCGAATGGGGCGGGGAGGGCGGAGACGGGGGGGGCGGATATTTTGGCTGCGGTGGCGGCGTTGGGGAGTCTGAGGTTGTTGGGGAAGACGAGTAGGGTTGCGGATCCGTTGGAGGGGGGGTGTAAGTGGAAGGTTAATGTTGGGTGGGAGGTTGTGAGGGTGGTGGGGAGGAGTGTGGGGATTGAAGTTGAGGAGTGGATTATTGAGTAGATGAGGGAGGATAGGGATTGAGGGCTTATGGAAGTGCTCCGTTATACTCCAACTCAGTGCAGAGTTGTTGGTGGTAGCCCATGGACAGGCAATGGTGGGAAAAGCACCTAAATAATAAACTACAGATACTAGTGCCACTTAAAGGCTAAGGGACAGAGAGACTGTGTATCACGGCCACCAAGAGGGTTAGAACAACCGACAAAGATTATTGTTGTTTAGGTTATTTACAGGAACTGCAAATAAAACATAATTAGACTGTTAATATCTTAGAAGCTCTCAAATATAGCTATCAATTCTCAATTATTTTAGGCGGGCAGTAGTACGAGCAAATCGCCACACCATGCCATTTCCTATCCCAGCCATATAGATGAAAGCAACTTTAATACAGCCCAATACCTTCTCATGCCCCGTATAGCCATCCACCTTGGTATCATAAAATCATTCCCCCTCAAACGCCTATAATACAGAAAATCTCCCTCGGATACAAGTAGCGCCACGCTTCCCCAACAGAAGGTACAAAAACAAAGCAAACCCGTCGTCGTTGCAATCAAGCAGAAAGATCCATTCGATCCAGCTGAGTTTCGACGTTCAGTCCCAACCCCTCGGCAGCACAGTCACGGCAGTACCAGGGTTTACCCCGTGGTGGCGGGTCCGGGACACAGCGGCGGTGGAAGGTTCTTGCTATACAGTACTGGTGGTATGTTAGTAGTGAACAAAAGAGATGCAGGACGGCCACAAATTAGGTTCTTACTTCAGCTGCGCACATCACTGATCCACCAGGCATTGCGTAGCCGCCACACTCACACTCGCCTAAAGCTCGAACATTGCGTGGTCGGGGCGGGTTGAGTGGGTCGGGTGTGATCACGAATGGTGCGGATGCGCGTTTTACATGTGCTGCGGCTTCTTTTCCCTTTCCCTTATTATGAGGATCTGTTTGGGATCCTGACGACAGGTTATCAGCAACAGCTGCATCTGGCATGTCCTCATCAGAAAGGTAGGCACTCTCCATCGTCTCTAGGTAGGTGAGAATATTCTCGCGGATCTTCAGAGTGATCTTCTCCGTCCATTGTAGTTCCTGGAGGTGCTTCTTGGCCCACTGGAAGCGCTGAATTTCCTCGAAGAACCACGCGGTATTATCTCCTATGAAGGAGAGCATTAGTTGCTCTAGGGATTTTGTCTCATCTGGAGCCGCCTTGAAGTCCTTTTCAAAGCCGTTGAAAAAGCGGACATACTCGGACTCGGCCTCAGTAGTCGGAAGTGGAAGATTTGACTTGTAAAAAATGTTGTCCAATGCCGGTATATCTCGTCTCGAAGTACGGCCGTAGTAGCCAAGGAAGAGTCGAAGCATAGCGACGGGTTCACCGTTCGATACGTGCGCGCTGCGACCGCTTCGTAAAGTCTTTGAGACACGGAGGAACTTTTCAAGAGATTTTGGTTTGCTATCTTTCACGTACCTATCCCACGGCTCTATCAATGCCCGCTCTTCGCGCGCTATTGCAGATAATTTGCTGGCCTGTCTTGCTTTTCGAGGAGAGATGCGCTCGGTCTGAAACATCTCTAGGCATTCCCATAGACACTCATCTTCGATCCTGCCACTCATTTTGAGGGTAGTAAGATGTTTCAGTAGTTCTTTCTTGCGGCATTGTTCCTCGTCGAACCACTGACGGTTAACCTTGATAAACTCCTTGAGAATCTCGGGCATAAATATCTTCGACGTTGATTTCTGGCCAAATATGAAAGGGTCCCAGCGATTTATGAACTCCTTCTCTGCGGGGGTCATGTCACTGATATTGTTAATCAATTCCTCCTGTTTTCTGATCCGCCAGTCGTGACAGACAGTCGATGGTGGCAGTGGTTCTCCAGGTTTGAGCATCCTTTTCGTAGCGATATCATATAGTGGCTTCGCAGTTTTGGGGACAACAAGCTTGGGCGTTCCATCGTCGTCATCTTCGTCAACAATGACGCTGCGGGAGTTCTGAACTCGAGTCCGTTTTCGTGGCTCAATGGGCTCATCAGAATCAGATACGGCATCCGGCGTTGTATTTGGTGAACTTGTCTTCGATTGAGGCTCGGAGACAGAAGCTGATATAGAAGGGTCTCGTGCAGGTAGTTGCCTAGGGTTGGAAAGGTTTTGCGCAAAAGGTGGCTTAGGTGTCGGAAGGGGATTGGTTGCGATGCTATCTGAGGATGAAAGGTCGTCTTCAAAGTCAAAGATACTCCTCATGATTGCGACTTCTGGCACTTTGTTGACTGTTGCATCTGGGTCAACTGATGGAGCATTATTGACCGGTGAACCGACGCTGACTGGAGTGTTGACTTGAGATAGAGTTGTTGGTGCTTTGTTGACTTGTGCATCTGTGCCAACTGATGTAGCGTTATTAACTGGTGAACCAACGCTGACTGGTGAATTACAGCGGATCTGAATGTCGACCTTGGGCAGTATTGTTGATTCTCCATGAGAAACTGTGATAACAAAATCTTTTTTGTCACTTGTTGATTTCGTGAGGGTGAATTTAAATTGAGTGTGACTTGCACGGAGATGGTGCTGGAGAGCTTTGACTGAACGAAGTTTGGCGAGGCAAATACCACAAGAATAGTCGTTCATTCTAGACTCTGAAGGCACATAGGCAGGCGTTTGGTCGCCAAGTTCAATTTTCCACACAAAATTTGGCTTGGAGGACGTTTGTAGTTTCTTGCTCTCCGGTTGAGTAACCTCTGGCGTCTCCCATTTGGCATCAAGCGCGAGCTGGTATTGTGTCGTTTGACGATCAGGTCCAAGTTTGATTTTCAGAGGCATTTTCATAGATAGTGACTCCAAAGGTAGCAACTCCGTCTTCGTGACCATTTTTAGATCCCTTTTGTTAGAAATACCATGCCTCAGCTGCTTGCCAATAGGGCTACCCTGAGAAATCTCACAGTCAAGTCCCAATGGAGGCCATGGTCCTATGCGAACAGTTGAAAAACTGACATGGCAAAAGTACTTCTCTGCCAGGCCATATTCTCCCTCGTCGAGAGGCTCATCAGAATCATCTTCCGAATCTGATATCTCGCTAGGCGAATCGACTGAGGGCCCCTTTAACTTTTCGGCGGGGGGCTTGGGAACATAGAGCTCCCTAATAGGAACTACGAACGATCGAGGTAGGTTAATCTCGGTTTCTGGATGCCCTGTTGCTGGGTTCCAGGCCGTGCGTATCTCGCCTTCTTGGGAGATGTGGAGAAGTTCTTCGTGGATATCTGTCAAAGTCCCATTCTGGCACTCGCTCGTGGGATGGTATATCTGCATAGAACAGCGGGCCTTTACCGGGACACCATCTAGACGACGAGGGATAAGAGATTCATGCTTGTCTCCATACTTGTCCAAGATACCGCTGAAAGTAATTGCGAGTGAGTGTGGCTCTTCAAGCCTATCGGGGGCAGGGTGATCTTTCTGAGCAAGCTTGCTCTCCTTCAGTTTCTTGGCCAAGTCCAAGCCAACAATTCCTATCCGCTGCCGCTTCGACGCCCGTGGGTTCTCCCGACTCGCCAGCCGTTTGGGGTTCTGAGGCGACTCCTGACGTGAAACAAGTGATCCCATGTCACGATTGGATTTATCCAGGTTCGCTGCATCTATGCAGTCCATGGCTCATCAGGAGTGCTGCTTTGCATGACAAACATTGGCACTGCAAGGCTGGCGGATGAAATTGATGTAAACAAACCCAGCAGTGAGTGCGCGCCCCTCGATCTGACCACTCAATCCTTGGAGAAGCCTCCGAGTCGATCAATATAAGCTGTTCTTGGCCTCACTCTTGGCCTTGGCATGTAGTCTCGTTGATGCTTGAATATGAAAACGTGATTTTGTCGCGAGATGGGGGAGGTGGCAGTGGCTTGAACGTCGTCTAAACTGTCAACCCACAGCCTCACGCGCGGCCATATTTCACCCCCCAAGGCTACGAACCGGGCTTGGAGGAATTCTATACTAAGTTAAGTAAAATAAAGGCTCTTAATCACTTGGGGCTATATCATCTAAGCTGGTTACTTCAAAATAAAGCAAAGACAATAATTTCTATTAACTTGGCTTAAATACTAGTATTAATCACCGCCAGGCGGCACGAGTAAAACGTCCACAGAGTTGTGGCCTTAATCTAAAGGCCACAATTTATAGTTATCCAGCCTTGCTGTGCACTAACACCCAAACGACGTGAGGCTGACAATTTTCTTTTTGGCCCGCAAGAAATCCAGCCTTCCAGCCTTCCAGCCTTCCAAGCCAACCAGCATATAATATTGTATGCTCAACTACACATATTAGGACATTTTTATATGCTCGTTGAACTTGCGAGTGTATTTGAAATGTACTCCTATGTTCAACCGGACGCGTGGGTTTGCTTACGGCTGCCCTCCGATACCCTCAAAGTTGTCCAAGTGACCCCAAATACGTGAGTGTCTACGATTGGAGTGAGCGCATCACACGTCAACCTCGCTGTGTCGCCGTCTAGAAGCTGATTCCGGGTAGCACTATCTCCCTAGGAAAATACGGTGCTTTCCAGAGCAACCTCATCCTCGGCCGTCCTTACCACCTAACCTACGAAATCCAAGACCGCAAAGAGGCCTCGGCACCGTCACTACGCGTTGTCCCTGCTTCGGAGATACACGCTGACACTATCGCTGAAGAGGAGGCAGCACAAAACCCCACATCGGACTCTATAACACTGGGCGGCGATGGCGTGCAGTTTGAGCTTGTCAGTGAGACGGGCGAGGTTGTCATGCGCTCCAATCGCGAGACCATCGACAACGCAGCGCGACAGACAATGACTATGGAGGAGATTGAAATCCTCAAACGCGACGGCACAGATGCTGGCAAAGACCTCATTGCGAAACTCATGCTGTCGCATACAGCGCTTGACGAGAAGACCGCCTTCAGTTTAGCCAAGTATAAGCTGCTTAAGACTAAAAAATACCTGCGGCAGTTCACCGTACTCCCGCTCGACGTCCCAATGCTGACGCATTGGCTGGTCGACCAAAAGGATGCAGCAAGGATATTGGAGATACGCAACGAAGTCCTGGCGTTAGTAGGATGCTGGGCAAATGTCCACTTCTCAGGCGACCCATACGGACTACCCACGCCGGCCCTATCACCCACTGTTCCTGGCCAGGGCCGCTGGCTCGTTGTCGACGAAATAGGCGGTCTCCTTGTCGCCTCTATGGCTGAGAGGATGGGGATACTCCATGCACCACCGCCGTCAGCAAACCCACCGACACCCGCTACAACCACCACTTCCAAAGACGCAGATGAAGACGACGAATCTTCCCCACACGACTACCTCTCTCGTCCGCCATCTGGTTCAAATACCATAACCCTCATCCACGCCAACGCCCAACCCAATATGTCCCTCCTCAAATACTTCGACCACAACCCTGACACCCCATCGCCCTCGCACCCCCTCACCACCCACCTCCACACCATCTCCTGGCTGCAGCTCCTCGACCCCAACGCCGACACCACCTACAGCACACCACTACCCTCTCTCGCCCCCGCCGAGTTATCCACCCTCAAATCCGGCAAGCGCGGGCAGTACTACAAGAAGCGCCGGCGCCTCGCACGCGTCTCCGCCATCGTGGACTCCACCCGTGCCGGCTCCTTTGACGGCCTCGCCATCGCAGCATACATGGATCCTCTCACCATCCTCCCGCATCTCATTCCTCTCCTGCGCGGCGGTGCTCCCGTCGCCATCTACTCGCCTAACGTGGAGCCGCTGACCCGTCTCGCGGATTGCTATAGCACGAGTCGTCGCGCGGCCTTTGTGGCTGCGCCACCCGCAGAGGGTGACTTGACGAATTGGCCCGGAAACGAGGATTTCCCGCTCAACCCGACGTTGCTGCTCGGAGTTGGTGTGCAGACGTCGAGAGTGAGGGAGTGGCAGGTTCTTCCGGGGCGGACGCATCCGCTCATGACGAGTAGAGGTGGAGCAGAGGGGTATTTATTTACAGGTACGCGGGTGATTCCTGTGGAGGGCAAAGTTGAGGCGCGCGGGAATTACAAGAGGAGGAAGACGGATGGGGGGAAGTCGGGAGAGGTGAGCTCCGTACAGACTCCAGCGGTGCAGACACCAGATGTTATAGAGCAGAACATAGACGATGTAGTCATGGGACAGGATGTAGATATATAATAGCTCTCCTACTGAGAACAATTGCATCGATCTATCCGCACAATCGTGTTCCGGTCACGAAATTTAATTTGCTTTTGACGCCTCAAATCAGTTTCAACCGCCAGTTGCACCTTTACCCCGTCCTCTTCATCGTTCAACCTAGCGCTGTATTCTTTCTCTGCCCCGTCGCGACGTAACGCACATCATAGGCTCTTCCCCATAAACTTCCTCTTCGTAAAGCTTAGCCACCATTTACTTGGCCTATCAGACCCATCTTCATAGATCCTTGCCAGTAGCCTCTGTGCCAGCTCCTGGCGGACTTGCATCAGGTATTGTTTCAGGACTTCGGCATCTTGGCGGGAGGCAGGTGCTTCAAACATCTATGTTTTGTCAGTACTGTCGTATACTGTGGCAGAGAGAAGTGACAAGGGAGAAAGCATACCTGGTTCAAAGGGAAGCCTGGGTCGCCTGGGATGGAGAAGTTGGTATCGAGCGCAATGTTCTGGACTTCCTTCTGTGCTTCCCTAGATGACGATAACAATTAGCAATTGGTCCAATCCAGGCACCCACGAGCACACGAGCAAACCCTCGCCTGCCCCCCAAACCCCAAACGGAAACCAACATACCTAGCACTCATCGCCGGCCTGATCTTCCCCAAACACTCGCTCACCCACAAAATCCCATATACAAGCAGACGATCCGCATATCCCTGGATCTCAAAGTTTCGAAAGAACGTGTTGGCGCGGAACAGGCCGAGCACCTCGTCCAGCGCATCATAGGACTCGCTATCTGGCTCTGGCGACTCGGAGGCCGCGAGGGAGGGCTCGGCGGGGAGAGCGAATGCTGGGCCGCGGGTGCGCGTGCGGAGGGGGAGGAGGGGGAAGTTGCCGATTAGGCGGGGGGAGGGCTCAGAGTTGAAGATGGAGTTGTAGGCCTGTGGTGAGGGCGGGTGTCAGCAGGGTGGGTGTGCGGGGGGGGACCTGGGGGATTGTAGTAGATGGAGAAAGGCAGAGGTGCGTGGTGTGATGGGATTGAAGAGCTTCAATGGGGATATTGCTTACCGGCATCGTGGTGGTTTGTTGATGCGCATGCGTGTGTGTCGAGGTGGGAGGTTGGACCCAGGTTGGTGGGGTATGCTCGTCGTCATCTGTCGGCGGCTGGACCCGCTATGTATCCGAGAGTATGAAAGGCAAGAGCCGCGCGCATAATGGCAACCTGTTCTAAGTAAGGTACGAGAAGGTCACAATTAATAGAATCTAGTAAAATAACGCGGTTGGCACATAATATGCTTTTCATATACACGTTAGTCGTGCACTTATCGTATTAATGATACTATTTACAATTATTACCGCCTGAAATCCCGCTCATCCATATGTCGTCTCTGCTCCATCTGTCTCCTGTCCTCCATCATCCTCCTCTCATCCAACTGCCTCCTCTCTTCTAGCTGCATCCGCTCATCCAACTGTCTACGGTCATCCAGCTGTCTTCTCTCATCCAATTGTCGTCGCTCATCCATTTCTCTCCTCTCATCCATCATCCTTCTCCCCTCCATCAACCTCCTCTCCTCCATCAACCTCCTCTCCTCCATCAACCTCCTCTCCTCCAAGTCCCGCTGATACGCCTCTTCCGTCCTCCGATCGATCACCGGACCAGGCCCACCATACCCATCCCTCATCGGCTGTCGTCTAAGCATCGCCTCCTCATCCTGCCTCTGCTGTTGCAGAGTCAACCTGTCCGGCTGTGGCTGTTGTGGAGGCGGCGGTGCATACGGACCCGGGTGTCGGTCATACGAAACCGGCGTATACGACCTTTGCGCAGCTGGTGCCGGGCTAGGTTGTTGAGCACGATGGGGCGGCAGTTGGCCATACGAGTGCTGAGCAGCTTGTGGCGGCATCTGCTGGGCTTGCGCGCTGTGTTGTCCAAGGGGAGAGGCTCGGGTTTGAGACGACGGAGGTGGTTGGCTGATATAGCGCGGAGGCTGAAGAGAGTGTTGCTGGGGCGCCTGTTGCTGGTATGGAGGCGACATAGCTGGTCCTGGATGTTGGGTAGTGCTGTAAGCGGACTGTTGCGGGCCCTGCGTTGACGTTGGAGGGGGTCCTTGTTGCTGTCGGGCATCAAAACTACCGTGTCTAGATCCGTGATGGGATGTATGAGAGTATCCCATACTGGGAGATGCGGAACGATGGCTGGATGTACCAAACGCCATTTGACGATGGCTTGGGTGCTGAGGTGGTTGAGATTGCTGGGGGGGCTGCTGGGGTTGTTGAGGCTGGTAAGGAATTGGCGTCTGTGGCGAGCTAGCTGGAGGCTGCTGGTGCTGCTGGTGCTGCTGTTGCTGTTGCATCATGTATTGCTGGTGGGCATAATACTCGCGGTCAGGCGCAGTTGAATCTAACGGGGAGCCAGCATGTTGCCTTGACTGTGACTGGTTTTGATTTGAGCTAATAGGAGAGTATGCCATGTCATTGTGTCTGATAGCTGGTGCTTGTGACGTGCTAGGAGGGCGTGTTGACTGAGGTGCTGCTTTTCCGCGAATATCAGTCAACGACGACTCTCGTCGAAGGTGCGTTGGTGGTGGCCCTGCTTGACGCGGTTGATACAGCGGCTGATGCGGAGGGTGTGTCGGAGAGGGCTTCATTGCCGACTGTAGTTCCGGAGCAAGTTTTGAAGCCACTGGTTCGCTTGGTTCATCGTTAAGTAATGACATAATGCTGGATGTTTTCCGGACAGTCTCTTGTTGACGAATAGCCGCAACAGGCTGTGGCTGTGGCGGAGGTGCTGATGGAGGCTGCTGGTGGACTGGAGGAGAATGTTGATGGGTTGGTGGTGCAATTGGGGCACCTCGAGACGTCACTGGCGATGCTAATGAAGATGGAGTCGATGGTCCTGTGCTAGCTTTCAAATCACCAAGTGCATTTCGTGATGGCTGGAAATTTCGTGGCGGGTATTGGCCAATATTTGCACGTCTACTATCCTCAGCGCGAACAGGTGACATTGCTTCGGTACGTGGATGCATCGGAGGGCCACGTTGCTGGTGCTGTGGTAATTGTTGGGGGTACTGTTCGAACTGAGTCGTACCTGGCACATCGGTTTCTTGCTTCATCCTGTACTGTTGCTGGCGGGCCTGCAGGCGTTGCTCCTCTTCCAAGCGTAGAGCTTGCTGCCTTTCGGCCTGGGCTTCTTGTGCAACCAGGTGGGATCGCGATGTGGTTCTAGCTTGATCGGAAGCAGGAATTGGCTGAGGAGACGGATTTGAAGTAGATGATGCTCGTACAATAGGTCTGTTGGTGTCGCTGTTGAAATAACCAAGCGTCGGTCCTCGTGGCGGGCGTTGCTGCTGCATTTGCTGCACAATTTGTTGTGCTTGTGGTAAGTGCTTACTAGGAGCAGTGACCGAGCGAGAAGGAGCATTTGACGCCTGAGAAATAGAGCCTGCTTGAGCCAGAGGGGCATATCGTGGGCCTCCTGGTTGTGGCGACGGTGCATGCTGCCCAGCCAAGGCATGCGAAGTTGGGGGTTTCTCGTCTTGTTCGAATGTGCCAATAGAACTATTTGGCCGGCCAATCGGATTCGTAAACCCATCGTATCGGTTGGGGGGCATTCCTCCAGTGAATAGCATGCCCGTCGATGTCTGCGGAGGCAACTGTCCACCAAGATACATCTCGTCCATATCATCCATAGAGGTGAGGCCAAGAGGCCGCTGAGGCGATCCAGCAGGACCGTCGTATTTTCTTTTGATGGGATGGTTAGTCTGGGCAGGTGGAGGGCCTAGGTTTTCTCCTCTGGCTCGTTTGTCATCAGCAATCCGGGCCATCTCCTCCAAATCGGATCTCCCGGAGTCGATCTGACGTTGATAATAATTCTTGACCTATTGTCGGTTGTTAGGAACAGCTAGCTTTGCATTCAAATCAATTGGTGCTATAAAAGGTACATACCATGATATGGGTCTTGGAAGCCATCCACTTCGCAATTCCGTGCCAATCAGTCCCATAGTATTCAATGAGCATTGGAAAGTCGTTCTGCTCAGGAACACTCCAATAACTTGATGTTGGCGCAGCTGTATTCCGCTGATTCTGGGGATCTGAGTTGTATGCTGATCCTGGTGGTAACGCTCCAACGTGCTCCGGGACAGGGTAGCCCTGAGGGACAATGTCGTTCCCAGAAGGAATTGGTGCTGTTGGTTTCTCGGCAACGACACTTGGCGTGGCATAGGGAGGGAGTATTGGTGCGGGTCCATCCCACGGAGCAACTTGGCTAGTGAATCGGACGGGCTCGGGAGGTGAAACAATTGGCTGCTGCCATTCCTTAATTATTGGCATGGCATGTGGAACCTTCGTCTCCTGGTTCTTTGGAGCGGCGTTAGGAGCAGCGGCCAATAGTTGGTTATTCTTCGGCTGCTTAGTGGCCTTCTCGCGGGTACCAGCCGCCTTCCCTTTGCGTTTTCCAGTAGCCGTAGGCTCGCCCTCCTTTGGAGTCGCAGCACCGCGCCTCGCAGGTGTTGGTGCTGGAGTGGTATCAGACTCGCTTGGGGCAGGCTCGGCACCACCAAAGATAGGCGCAGCTGCTCTTCTTGGCCGGCGACGGTCAGTTGTGCCCTCAGTGGGTTCTTCTTCGACCTCCTCTCGCCCAAGGGCAACTGTGTGCACACTCGTCTTGGGCTTGCGCTTCCTGCCTTTGCCCCTGATTTGCTTCTTCAGCTTTTCTTTGAGCTTCAGCTCATGCTTGACAAGATAATAGTACTGAATGCAATGCTTGTAATTCCGTCCAGGCAACGCTTCTGCGATCTTGCCCCATTGTTTTGGATAATCCAGCATGGTTTTCTCGAAGGTTTCTCGTTCCCACTCTGTGAAATCTGCAATAGGGGGCAAGACTTCGAACATAGCCAATGCGCGGTCAGAAGCGACCAGGTTTGTATAGTCACCATAACGAGTGGCTTCTCGGTCCTCTATACTTAGCATATCGGGAATTCCGGCTTCCTTCTCGCTGGCGGCCTTTGCCTTAGCAGCGCGATCCTGGCGCTTGCGCTGCTCAGTCGCCTCAATCTGCGACTGTCTCAGCAGCCTCTCAATATCACGTTCTGTAGCAAATCTGCTCACAGCCCGTCGGCCTTCGGTTTTGCTTTCAGCCGGCTGAGCGCTGGCGGCACGGCTTACTTCTGCAGCTCTGTTAGCTTCCCACCTTTCCCGGCACCGAACCGCAAGCGGATTATCAGATCTGTGAAAGTCGATCCAATCCTTATACTTTTGCTTGTATATCTGCGAATTCTCTTCGATTTCCCTGTCGCGCATATCGGCTTTAATGGTGAGGCTTGCAACTAGGAACTCCATCACATCAGGATCCGATTCGATCCCTTTCAAGAAACCTGTTTCTTGTTGCCAGGGGGTAGTGACTGCGAATGGTAAATCTGCGATCGGGGGCGTCGCCATTCTCTTTCTGACTACTTCCAGCATTGGCTCAGTCATGATGCTGTCTTCGACTGGTTCGATTTCTTCGGGTTGAGCTATCGGCTTAACATCCAAAGCAAGGTTTTCCAGCTCGACTAACGGGGTGGAAACCTCGGGAGACTTTTTCGCGGCCGGCGGCAAGATAGCGGCGGGCACCTCGACATCTGCGCTGATAACAGGGACGTCGTCTAATGCCATAGGGGTTGGCGCCTCCGTCGTCTTTACCGGAACATTCTCCTTTGCCTCAATAGATGGCTCTAGGAGCGCGGGTGGAGGAACTGGTGACCGTAGTTGTGACATGTTATTGAATGGAATGGAAACCGATTCGAAGATTTCGACGGTGTTCTTGGCAACGCCCCGGCTAAGCTGGCTCTTCACTTTCGAAATCTCGTCTTCGAAATAATCATCGTCGATATCGGAGTCAGACGCCTCGTCTTCTGGAGTTACGTAGTTTGTTGGTGGTCTCCAAGTCAGCGTTGTGACTTCTTCCACTTTGGGTGATTCGTCCACTTCGCCCGCCTCCATCATAGTTGAATCGTCGCCGGCGGGAGCTTCTGGCTCGCGATTTTCAACGACATCATTTGATACATCCTTTGGTGGTTCTGAAGATGCAAACTTTTGCTGCTCCTCCGCCTTCCTATCAATGGGCGATGTGGTCGTTGCATCAGGCTTTGAAGGTGCAGCTACAAATTTTGGGTTAGTCCACTGTATGCTCCCTGGGTATTCTAGGCGCCCGCCATGCGAGGCAGGGGGTCTCTCACTTCGTGGGCCAGTTGGTATTGCGACTGGAGCTGATCCCACCGCCGTTTGCCCACCGCCCGCGCCACTAATAACTGATCCAAAAGCCGGCACCTCGGGTGCCTGCGGAGGAGGTGAAGGGTTCTCTCGTGTTTGCAATACTGAGACTGAAGAAGTAGGTCTCTGTGGGTATGTCTTGTCCCAAGAGTCCGCCGGGCGATCCTGTCGAGGTCGGTCGCCACGCTCCGGTGAACGGCTGCGTCGTCCCCGAGGCTCGCCACGGCCATCAAAGTACATGCCACGCCCTCTTCCAGCACGAGGCTCCCAGTCGTCACGACCACGCCCGCGGCCCCTTGTAGCATCACGGGAATCATTACGGACAGGTGACCGTGGTCTCCCTCGAGGCGAGCTGGGGCGAATCTTCGAAGCGCGGCCGCCCCGAAAGCTGTCGCGCCTATCTCGATCAAGTCTATCCCGGTCCTCCCATTCCCTCTCGTGGCTCCTTTCGTCACGAAATGGCGGTGGCGGCCCTCTATCGTCTCGTCTATCGCGAAAGTCGCGATCGATGTCGCGTGGGCCTCTATCCCGGCTATCGTCTCGCCACCCACGTCCTCGTCCTCGTCCGCGGCCTCTGAAGTCGCCGGAGAAGCTGTTGACGCGTGGTCCGCTAGGGATATTGTCGCCAAGTGCCTTTGGGCCTCGAGGGGGTTCTCGACTCGGGAAGTCTCTCATCGAGCCACGACTCGAATCGCGATAGTTGTCGCGGGGTGAGAAGTTGCTATTGCTTCGACTGTCGAGACCAGGGCGGTAGTTGTTTTCTACTCCACGGGCTGGTCCATTGAATTGTCCTCCATCGCGCTGGTCGCTGTGGCGAGCTGGTGATCTGTCGCGAGGAGAGCGCCGAGAGTCGCCAGCCGAATCAGGCTGCGCATATCGAGACCTAGGACAAACGTTGTCAGAGTCTGGCGCATACACATACATAGTGAAGCACCTACATTCATATTTAGGGGCGATGGCCCGGATATGTTTGAGACCAGGGCAACCAGACCGCGGCAGTTGAAGCTGGGGTGGAGCGACTTGGCTTTCGGTACCTGGAAGGTACTCTGGGGTTGTGTTAAGTGTGATGTAGACAGCCAAACGCCTCGAAGCTCTTGAGGTTACAAATAAGACAAGTCCATAAAGAATATTAGAGGCGCCGCGATGGTTGTTGATGGGCGTTACAAGAGCAGAGGTCGTTGTTGACGGTATTAAATGCAATTGAAGATGGACTTGTATACATCGTCCAGCGTTTGGCGTTTGATCTCGAACGGCTGTCGACTAGATCGTATTTGGTTAGCGCAAGGAATCCATGCAGAAACTTGCATGTTGTGGTCGCTGGTGGTTGCATGGTAGCCGCAACAGGCGGCCGCTAGCGGCTGCGGGTATCATTGTGACTCCGTTCGCCGATTAAGCGCGATAAAGATTTATATCGGCGGCCAATATTCAATATTCGATAGCAGTCACTACCAGTCAACGAGGAAGGAGCACAGATACCAGAGACGCCTGTTTAGATCTCAATATTTCTGATTTATGTATACTTGCTGAAGGTCTAGTATTGCCCTATTCTCCTTGAGTTATCAGACCTTTTCTTCAACGTTTATTATTTTAAAGTTTCGTCGCTTTTAGAGAGGCAACGTGGGGTAATTCGGCACTATTTCGAAGCTTCTCACCCCCTGCGCCTCTAGGATACTGTCCGTTACTATATCTTCAACATACTACCGCATGGGAGGAGATATTTGAATTCTACATTCCTATATCCATTCAGACATCCCTCGCTGACCATGGCGACCAATGGAGGTGGGGCAGTACCTGCGTCGGTGGCCGCGGCGGTTCTCGTGAAGTCTGAGGAGATGCCAGCCGGCTCCAAGAAGGTTGAGGAATTAGACTTCAACGCCTTCGCTGGCAGCAAAATTACTGTGGAAGACCTCATCGCAGGAATGACCAACATGGGTTTCCAGGCAAGCTCTATCGGCGAAGCAGTCAAAATTATAAATGACATGGTAAGTAATCCTGCTCTCTCGTCGTTACCTCCCTAATCATCTGCTAGAGAGAATGGCGCGACCCTGAGACGTCTGAGAAAACGACAATCTTTCTCGGGTATACCTCCAATCTCATCTCCTCCGGCCTCCGAGGCACACTCCGATACCTCGTACAACACAACCATGTCTCGGCTATTGTCACAACGGCAGGCGGCATTGAGGAGGATTTTATCAAGTGTCTCGGAAACACTTACATGGGTGCATTTTCAACCCCCGGAGCCGAGCTACGCGCCAAAGGCCTAAACAGAATAGGAAACCTTCTTGTTCCCAATGCCAACTACTGTGCCTTCGAAGACTGGGTCGTGCCGATCATCGACGCCATGTTGTCGGAACAAGAAGCTGCCAAGGGAACCGAAGCGGAATTCCACTGGACGCCATCGAAGGTCATCCACCGCCTAGGAAAGGAGATCAACAACGAGGAAAGCGTTTACTACTGGGCCTACAAAAATAACATCCCTGTGTTTTGCCCGGCACTCACCGATGGCAGCTTGGGTGATATGCTGTATTTCCACACGTTCAAGTCCTCGCCAGCGCAACTACGCATCGATATAGTCGAGGATATCCGCCGCATCAACACCATTGCAGTGCGCGCAAAGAGAGCGGGCATGGTGATTTTGGGGGGTGGTGTCGTAAAGCACCATATTGCGAATGCATGTCTAATGCGCAATGGCGCTGAGAGCGCCGTATATATCAACACGGCGCAGGAGTTTGATGGAAGTGATGCGGGAGCGAGGCCAGATGAGGCAGTCAGCTGGGGGAAGATTAAGGTGGATGCTGCAAGTGTAAAGGTATGATATTCTCGATGCTTGAAAAGACTGCATGCTGACCAAAACTAGGTATACTGTGAGGCCACAGCCGTCTTCCCCATGATCGTCGCAGCTACATTTGCCAAGCCAGGGAGCAAAGATTCGGCACAGAAAATAGAATTAAATACAATATGAACTCCATCGGGTTTAGTTAAAAAAAATACAAATACAGCTCGCCATTCTCAAGAACCGTTCCATTATACAGCTTACAGTCGGCTCCTCGCCCGATTAGCAGCAATTTTTGCCTCATATCTGGCATTTAACGCAGCCGCCCTACGCCGTGAACGCTCGTTCCACTTCTTCCTGTCAATATGCGCCGGCCTTACAAGACCGTTCAGCCACGGCCCCCAACCGTTCTTCTGTCCGAGCCAACAAAAGTCGCGCCACTCTTTAATTAAATCCTCCAAGTCCACCTCTTCCAGCCCCTCTCCACCCTCGCCGCCCTCTTCACCCACAGTCTCATCATCCTCAGGTTCCATCATTGAATACAACCCCGATCCCGCCGCTACAACATCCCCATGCCCCATCTCTACGCCGGACTCCGCCCGCGCAGTCTCATCATTGTCATCGTCCGTCTCTGAGTCCAACTCAACTCCTGCCGCCTCGGCATCAACGCGTGTAGCCCACGTCTCCGCGGACATCCGTCCACGCACGTACGTTACACTCTTCCGACCGCGCGGGAAGCGCAGAGGCCCGATCTCGAACATGCCATAGGGGCCAATGTACCAAGTGTTGCGGTCGTCGGGGGACTTGAGCAAATTGACGGCCGACATAGTCAGGCTGACACAGTTGAGGCACACATCATTGCAGCGGTCACAGGATGCGGTTGGCAGGCCAGGTATGTCAAGGCTCCCGCTGTCAGAGAGGTAGGCTTCGGCGGCTTGCGTCGCGACGGTTTCCGATGTGCCTGCGGATGAGGGTCCTGCTTCGACCTCTTTTGGCGCTTTGTCACGGCCAGTGTCGGTGTAACTCGCCTTAGCCGCTAATGGGTTGGATGCCGCCGTGCGCGGTCGTTTGGGCAGGTGTTTTGTCGCCGTTTTCGTCTTCGGCGGTTTAGGTGGAGGAGACACCGGTTCGGGGGACATCCTCGCTATCGGCTTCCTAGCCCGTGCCGAACGACGTGAGCCGTCTTCGCTGAAGGTGGTGAAGAAATCGGTCTCTGGAAACCCTTTGTCTGGAGCGAGTTCTGCGACTAAGTCCCTCAGTGGGCGCTTGGTTAGGCTCCGAGATTTAAGGGGGTTTGGAAGTTCGTCGGCTGTGGAGCCAGGCTTATTCGAGTCCTGGGTTCTAGACGGGCTTGAGCCGGTTGTCGGGTTCTGAGGGTTGCTCATGGTGCTGTCTGTAGCTAAAGAAGGGCCTGTCGAAGAAGGGTCTGTCGATGACAGTGCTTGAAATCCTAGGAACTGGTAATAGAGTTGTAAGGAGGAAAGTGAGACCTTAGGCAATATTACTCTATACTTCTGTAATAAACGCTGCGAATTTCGACACTAGCATGCTTACTTATGACACCGGTGCTGTCTTAGCCTCTTTAGTATTACTAGACTAGCACTGTGAGACAGGTTTTAGGAGGCAGGAACGATCCGCTTGCCACGGATATTAAAGAAGCTGCAGCTTCGTAGCGACTGGCATGGAACACCAAATTTAGCTCTTTGATAGTATATATCGGCGTGAAAACGAACGGAGGTTCTCAAAGAAATATGATATATATTTCATCAGATCAGAGTCGCCGACCCCACACCGTAGCCAGCCACGCGGAGCACCTAGTCAAACTTAAATATGATAGTCCAGACCTTATTTCTATCCTCAAGCCTAAACTACTCACAGTCCATCCGCAGTATCTCTCTCAGCTCCTGTGGAATAGTATATGGCCTCTCTATGGGAACAAGCCCCCTGTCGACGAGCTCTCCAACGCCCAGTTCCTTTTCGCCATCAACCGCCTGTTTCAGCTTAGTCGCCATTTCCGTCACATCCCCAATACTCTCGATGCACTCCTCAGACCACTTTTTACTAATATCCCTCGAGATCCCAATCTGAATGCTCCGATATGGAAGCTGTCCCAACGCTGGATCCCGTTCCGGATCCCACTGCACGCGCACCGCCCTCGCTCTATCCTCCTCGCTCAGCGCTCCGCCCCCACAAACTACTGCAAGACTCAAGAGTTCCTGGAAATTCTTGTGTGACATCTTGAGCGCGAGGATGTGTGATTGTCGTGTGTCTTTGGTTGCATAGCCTGAGCGATACATCATCCACGCCCAGCTCGGCTTGATCCAGGTCATGCGCTGGAGAGAAAAGTCTGGCGAGGCAGAGAGTTTCTGTTCTTTTACTGCGGCTTTGGCGATTGATGCGGAGTAGGCTTGGTAGACTGTGATTGTATCGTCGTCGTACTGCGCGCGGATTTCGCGGTACGGAACTTTTGGTTTTACTTGCTCAGGCATATTGGCGCTCATATAAATGATATTTCTCTTGTCGACTATTATTCTATCGGGGAGAATTATTAATTCGCCTCTTTATATAATTTGCCTTGACTCAGCGTTGAGGCTTGGTTCGGTTTGGTGATGCTCAGCCCCTCCTCGCCGGTGAGAGTCATCAGGCAGACCGAGTTAAGGAGTTAACCAGGTCTGATCAGTGAAAAAATTTGCCATAAAATATCAGAGATCCAGAATTGTTATCTGAATAATAAAATAGTAAATTTAAAACTATTCAGTTATTATGGAAAATGATAAACAGGAAGTGATATGGTCGTGGTTATGATATAAGTGTCACGTGATATGTCCATACAGCCTCGCAGATGAGGCTACAAGAGCTTGTTTTTTGACGACCAACCTTCTGTCCCCGAGCAAGAACAGGACAATTGCAGCCTTCAACCATCTGGTGCGACAAGTCCGAAGCGTCGACAATCTCCCGCGATGTCCTCTCTATATAACCTCGAGCCGCAACCCACGGCCTCATGCATCCTGCACACCACGAACGGCGACATCTCCCTGGAGCTCTGGGCCCAACAGGTCCCTCTCACATGCCGCAACTTCCTGCAACACTGCCTCGATGGGTACTACGATAACACAATCTTCCACCGTCTGGTGCCGGGGTTTATTCTACAAGGTGGTGACCCGACCGGTACAGGATCGGGCGGGGAATCGATATACGATGGCGGGGCGTTCGGCGAACCGCGACCGCCTGAGGGGAATGGGATCTGGCCGATGGAGGAGCGCAAAGGCAAGAACGCCGGGGCGCATGGCGCCGGGTTCAAGGACGAATTTCACAGTCGGCTGAAGTATAACAGGAGAGGCTTACTGGGGATGGCCAACGAGGGACCCGATACGAATGGGAGTCAGTTCTTCTTGACGTTGGAAAACACCCCCGAGCTGCAGGGAAAGAACACTCTTTTTGGAAGGGTTGTGGGAGATACCATATATAACTTGGCCAAGATTGGAGAGGCAGAGGTGGAGGATAATAGGCCTATTTATCCTGTGACGCTTACAAGCGTTGAGGTGCTGCAGAACCCGTTCAAGGACATGGTTACAAGATCACGCACAGCTGCGCCCACGATATCAGAAAAACCAGCACCGAAGCCTAAAAAGAGGAAGCTCACAAAACAGCTCCTCAGCTTCGGCGCCGACGAAGAAGAAGGGGACGACGCACCTGTGCTGAAGAAGGCCAAATTTGACACTCGAATCGTCATGGACGCTGAACTTGCGGCAGCTCCGACGATCTCGGGATCTAAACCAGAGAAGAAGGCGGAGAAGAAAGCCCAAAAAATAATCAAGAAGCCTATATCCGTCAAATCGTCGCCCGAGCCATCACCAGCCCCTAAATCGCTGCCCTCACGGCCTTCTAAACCCGTCACCCGCGAGCCCTCATCCTCCCCAGAGCCAGTCCAGAAGGTATCTTCCCTCCTCGATCGCACCAACGCACAGATTGCCGAGCTCAAAGCCTCGATGAAACGCACTGTCACTGCCGCCCCCGTGGCTGCTCCCAAGAAATCCGCTCTCGAGTCTATGATCCCGTCGACTTCGATCCGTGGGCGGAAGCGCAAGCCCGGCGGAGGTGGCGCGGCATCCGACCAGCAGGCTCTGGATATTCTGAAGGCGTTTCAGGCGAAGCTTGACAGTGCGGGGCCGGAGAAGGAGGTTGAGAGCTCGACGCCCCTGGTGGGTGTGGAGAGCAAAGAAGACGATGGTGATGGAGATGAGGAGGCTGCGCTCTGCGATTTGCACTTCATTGCTGAGTGCCAGTCTTGCAAGTCGTGGGCTGCGCAAGCTGAGGGCGCCGATGCCGAAGATGAAGATGACGGCGCGTGGATGTCACATGCACTGTCGTTCCAGGCGGATAAGCTAGGGAAGGACCTGAGCTATCGCAAAAAGGCGGAGGAGGAGTTGGTGGTGATTGATCCTAGGGAGAAGGCGAGGACGCTGAAAGAAGAGAAGAAGGCGCAGAGAGATGCGAGGAGTGGAGGGGGAAGTAGGGCGTGGGATGCGGCGAAGAATGAGAAGATGTCCAGGGCAGCGGGGTTGGCGGGGAGGGGGGCGAAGTGATGAGGATTTCATGGATCTATGTATATGATAATGCGGAGATTCTCAGAGGATGGATTTTCGCCCGGGGTGTTATTTCAAACCGCTGCGAGGAAATCTGCAGGAGCGATGGGTTGTTACCGTTCCTGCTCTAAATCCAGCCAGCTATGAAGTTATGACAAGAGCAGTAAGAGCTCATCGCCCCTGCCACAAGAAACATAGTCCAAGTGACAATGTCCCACTCTGTTTACAATTGAAACAGAACAATATATTAGAAAGAATCCATGAACGGGGGCTTTATTATCCATAGACAGTGGGATGTACAATTCCCTCTTCAATCTCTACCGGCCACAACCCCATTCAATCCGTCAGGCGGCAATATTCTCTACATACCACGAGGTTTCTATACGCAACGAACTCTTCACATATCACGAACACTTCACCAACCACACGGTATCACTGACCTCAAGAGGCGTTTGCCTATCGCCGCAAGCACCCCCTACCATCTTAACTGAGCTCACCCGCTTCCAATTCACCCAAATCTCATCGCCTTTACCAAGCAACCCTCCGGATCGACCAAGTCTAATCGTCTCCTTCACCAAAAGCATCCACCTTCCAAATCAACCAGACCCAATGGCTTCCTCAGACGTAGAGTCGTCAGTTTATTTTCATACCAGGTATGGAATCTACTCCATTCATCGCAAGCGCAAACTAACACGCACTCCAGCCTCTGCAAAACCCTCTGCGACACCATCGACGATCTCATCTGTGCTGGCCGCATCGAGCCACAGCTCGGCGCGAAACTTCTCAAGAACTTCGTGCCGAGTGTCAAGAAGGCATTTGCAGAGCATGTGAGGGAGGTTGTGAACATGAAGGTACAATTCTCCATTCCTTTCCCAAGGTGCAAAGCCACGTGAAAGATCTACCTACAGAATAACATTACATCACCTATACTGACACTGTACACACAGGGCCGGCTGCAGTACTACCGCAACTATGAGGACAAATGGTGGTGGGTTGTGCGCGACTGCACAGTCAAGCTCCGGGCAGGAGTTGACGCGGAGATGTTGCGCGTAGATAAGTTGCGGATTGTAGGGTATCCAGCTGGGGATGAACTGAATGGAAAGAAGGGAGGCGGTTTGGAGGCGGTTGAAGGGAAGATCAAACAGAAGATCAAGCGGAAGATCAAGGGGGAGACCAAGCAGGAGACCAAGCAGGAGACCAAATAAGATGTACAATGGGCCAGGCTGAGGTGGATTTCGAAGGGCAATGGTGCATATAAGTGCGGAGGGGTTTGAAGGAAATGGACGTCGAGCCGGACCCCTATGTTTTATGGTTTGCCCTAAATTATTAGATACAGGGCTCGTAATCGTTCGAAACTGCATCTATATATTACGGATATAGTCTGAGTATCATCGCCGTAGGCATATATATTCTGGTTATGTCATGGCATATGGAAAACTAAACTTCATTATAAGCCCTCTTAGGATTGTAGCTCTAAAGGCAATTGGACTAAAGTATCGCATTTAGCACATCAATGGTACTACGTAGTTGTTACGACGGAACAAGAAGGCTGGCCAACTACAGGACAGGAAGGAGGGAGGTCGCATGAGACCGGCCCTGGTACCTGGAGGGGCAGCGGGGAATAGTAGTTCCGAAAGTATCACGTGACGGACTCGCAGGATGATGAGAAGAGTCCTAAGAGTCCAGGACTCCGAGGACTCGAGTGAGTTCCCAGGAGTCCACTAGGCACGTGACGGACTCGCAGGATGATGAGAAGAGTCCTAAGAGTCCAGGACTCCGAGGACTCGAGTGAGTTCCCAAGAGTCCACTAGGCACGACGCCACTATATAAGTAGATAGTATTTCCTTAGATAGGAGCTTCGTGCTCAACTCAATACAGTATTTGTTATATACTAGTAACGTGTTACTTGAAGCCTTTGTGTCTGATCCCCTGCCTCCTCTGATAAGTAAACCTTTACGCAAGAGAACCTCTGTGTCTTCTATCGTTTAGAAGTCAGCGTTACAGTAGTAACATGACGTGATGGTTACAGGGCTAGTAGGGCTAGGCTCTAGTAACATGACTCATAAGTCACAAGGCTAGTAGGGCTAGGCTATAAGGCTAGTAGATAGTATTCCCTTAGATAGGAGCTTTGTGCTCAACTTGATATAGTATTCTTTACAATACTATAACATGTTGTGCTACTTAGTAAGCAGTGTATTAGATAGTATTATATAGCCTGTATACAGGTTCATTTTTGTAATTAGTACGTATACGATATACAGTCATAATCTGTTAAGTCGATATGCGTTTATCTGATATTTATGATATCTCGATATATTTTGCAGGATCCATCCTTTTTACATACAAACCCTAATATACATGATATCGTGCCTTTTCTTTAGATTATCAACTTATACTAACCTCTTCTTCACTTTACAGGATGCCTCTAAAGAAGCTCAATTCGATGACTCTCAACTAACGACATACTATCTAGTGCTAGCAGTGCGAACAATACCCTCAACCTTCGTAGAAAGCTTGCATCACATGGTTCTAAGACCAATACTAGACTTAAGTCAGCTAATCTACTGTCTCTGAATGTCTTAGTGCTCGATTTGCCTACCTTGATGTAATGGTGGGTGCACCAGATGTGAGAATCTAGCCACCCAAGGAGGGGATGATTTTACTAAGACAACACACTGTCTTAGGAAACAGAGCCAAAGGGTTGTAGCTTAGACTATTCCACAACGCAGCAATCAGGTGTGTGATGTAGTGAAGTGGTTCAGACAAGTTGCAACAAATGTTGAGTCTGGGAACTCAGGGGTAAGTCAGAGGTTAACACCTCACTGACTTTTCAGAAACAAGGAGTAACAAGATCAATGCTTGGAAGCTTGGAAAAGACGTGGAAGTATGTGATAGTCGATTTACTGTATTTTCTGCTTGCCCTTTCTTAAGGAAAGGGCAATCCTATTTATGCTAAAGGAGTGTAGTTCTCTCATTTTCCAAGACTTTCCATGATTACCAGGCTTGGTAACTGTAGTCGACGTAAGAGAATCCCATAGAACCATCTCTTAGGTTCGTAGCCTATAGGAAGTAAAAGGAGGTCCAAGGTCAGAGTACCCCTATAGACAAATTATGTCATAGACAAATTATGTCATAGACAAATTATGTCATAACTTAACCAATCTTGTGGGTAACTAAAGAGCGATGACATGTAATGAATCATAGAGGTTCGTAGGAGCTTTTAGAGCTATCGTTCATGCTCCTAGGCCTCTAGTTGGTAGAGATATGTCATGTGGTAGTATGAGTGATGTCATGTAATGAATCATAGAGGGTTGTAGAGATATGCTATGTGGTAATATCGGCCCAGTAACTAAGGAGCGATGACGTGTAATGAATCATAGATGGTTGTAGCAATCGTTGAGTAGTATTGCTCTTGTTGTTGGTGTGATAAGCCAATATATGTATGGTGACTTGTAGGTTTGAGGAGGAGATTTCTAAGTTTGCTCTTGAGTTTGATAGCAAACTGAGTGCAACGAATGTCAGTATGACACATTACACACATGATTCTAACATCATGTGATAATCATGAATATTCATGATTATCAAAAACTTATAACGTATTCCACCAGTAAGCCGGTAACACCCGTAAGCCGGTAATCGCGTCGAAAATCAACCCACAAACCATCCGTAAATTACAAAATGAATTGAATTGAATTGAATTGATTACTTTGGAATTGAATTAATTACAATTAAGCTTCTGAGGGCATACTCGAGCATTATGCTCAAGTGATGAACATATATTGCACCTAGGGGGTGCGCGTATTCGTGGCTCTTGCAGAATGCTCGTTAGCTCCTCAACATGCTGAATATCAACCATTTGTGAGCGATTCAACCCTTCTTGAACTGTAAGAACTCCTCCTGTAGCTATATATGACCTCCGCTTTACTCTCTTCTTCTTCTGCCTCTCGTTTTCAGCCCGTAATTGGCGGTTCTCCTCCGTAAGAAGCACAGCACTATGCATAGCCATTTGACAACCCTTGACTAGTTGATTAAGTGCAACCTCTGTAGGACTTGGTGGACTATGCGTACGACGTTGAATGTACTCCTTAATCGTTTGTGTTTGACGCTCAAGCTCTCGAATATTATGCGAGAGCTTTGCGGATGGTTTATAGGTGGAGTTGTTGTCCGTAAAGTAATATGAAGCTTTTCAAGTACGTAACTTGGATTGTACGGAACAAGCCCAGCAGCCATGAAGCTATTTTGAATATTGTTTGTATTTAGAGCCTCTAGTCAAGTACTTAAATAAGCTCTAAGGAAGTCGGGCTTGTCGATATGGTTAAGACCATTACGCATAAGGTTTTCAATCTGCCGTCCGTAAATCCATTTTACAGCCGCAAAGCAACCAACATCTAAAGGCTGTAATAGGTGTGACGAATGCGGCGGCATACAAAGCGTAATAATTGAGTGTTCCTTGCAGAATAAGTCGAATTCAGGAGTACTGTGGCTTCCATGACCATCTAGAATTAGGAGTCTGTATACTCCTTTTGTACGATCTCTTGTATGCTTCTCAAATACCTCCGTAAGCCATGTAAAGCCAAGGGTATCGTTCGTCCAACCGTTTTCACTAACACCAATCACCCAATTCGGTGGAAGAGACTTAGTGTACCAAGTGGATTGATGAAGCTTCCCTTTGAATATCACCATTGGAGGCGTGCTCCAACCATCTGTGCAAATGCCCTCAATAACTGTTACCCACTCCCGATTCCCTGGCTGGAGAGTAACTGGCTTTCCAGCTCTTTCAGACCTGCAAACCACTCTTGCGGTTGTGATCACTCCCATCTGAAATCCCGTTTCATCGAAGTTATATATATCATCATCCGTAATCCCATATTTCGCCCGTATATTCTCCACAAGTTGAAACCAGGCTCGAATGATAGTAGGATCTTCACATTTCGCTCGCTGATAGTCATATTTACGATTAAATCGTGATTGTAAGGTTTCGTGACGTCGTACGAACTTATAGACCCAATTCTGGCCAACTGTAAGATCTTGATGGTCCGTAGCCGTTAAAGTCGAGCTCCGTTTGTCGCGTCTTTCAAGGAGTAAATTGGCCATTTGTCATATGGTATTAACTCGAGGTGCTAGACCACGCTCATCCATTGATAGGATCCAATTTATAAGGCTAGATTCCTCAGTCTCTGTGAGTTTGCGGTGTACGGATCGTAACTCGGTCTTCGGAGCGCGACCGTGAAGACGATCACTAGCAGTTGAATAAGGTACTCCGTACACCTTCGTAGCGGCTCTAAGGCTCTTAAATTGGCCTTTACGGAAGGCTTGAATAGCTAGGAGTATTCTCCCTTCTTTTGAAGCTAACTGAGAGCTCTGATGTTGAGACATATTGTATAGTTTACAGGTTTACGGATGGTTTGTGGGTTGATTTTCGACGCGATTACCGGCTTACGGGTGTTACCGGCTTACTGGTGGAATACGTTAATCATAATCATGCTTATGTAATATTTGACTATTTGAATAGTTATGATTATTATGATTATTTGTGCTAACCCTGATTTGTGTGGTGTTCCCAATCACCTAAAATTATCACTTTGGCATAGCCACACCACCACTTTCCTATCACGCACACCGTCGTTGCAAACTCAATAGTAACAAAGGCAAAGTTACTTATAATGGACTCTCATATTTCACATGAAGTTCTAGAGTTTATAATACTTACACATCAAAACAACATACACTTACATGTGTTTCCTTCTTACCTTATGTATATTCTACAACCTCTTAATGTTACGGTATTTGCACAATATAAACATTAGCACTAGCATGTAATTTAACAAGCAATCTAGAATTTTGACACTAACTACAATGTTTTCCAAGACTTATCTACAATCTGCAAGCAAACATTTACAAAGGGCAACTGCATAAAATCATTTAGAGATGCTGGTATTTAGCCAGCTAACTATAAGAAGATTAAAGAGAAAGTTGCTATATACACAAAGCTGACTGTTTTAGAAACACCATAAGGAACGGTAGAAGGGCAATGCTAGCAGCTGAAATTGTCTCTATAACTGTAAAACTTTGTCTATTCTCTAGAGCTTGTATATAAAGCTATATAGATTAGAAGAATATCATGTAAGGTAAGTACATATAACTTACCTCCTTTACTGCTATAGGTACTAACAGATGTTCACCGGTGCTCATTTCTACTTGGAATCCAACTTCATCAAAGTTATAGATGTCTGCTGTAGTAACATCTAGTTGACTGCATACATCTTTAAATTAATGAAACCATTCTTCAATAGCTAATACTTCATGAGAAACAACACGTGCTGCTTCAATTAGCCGGGTTTTGATGGTGTGGAAAGTCTTGTGGAAAGTCTTAATCCATGTTTAGAACCACCGTTGTGATGGTGGTGGACGTGTCGGGATTTCAGCTTTCGAAGTGCCGAATCGCTTTCGCAGTGCCGATCGCTAACCGCCTCTAGGCGGTGGTTTGGAAACCAACGATTAATAATCATGATTATAATTGATTTTCTAACCCTGCATGCTGATAAACCACGTTATATTCATGATGAATTCATGAATTTGAAATATTCAAGCTTACGTAATATTTAAATATTTAAATATTCCAGAATACGTTGAATAATTTTGCTAACCCTGCTTTTACTCATAAATAATTCAAGACATCAATAAATAGCATGTATGTATTCTATAGCAACTGAGAAACTCATAGTAATTAAGGAATCGACTGAGAAAAGGCAAACATGGGAAACGCCCTCACTATTATTAATTAGTATTGGCTGATACGAGCCCATCGTCAGTACACCATATTCGATGGACATGCACATTCAAACACATACCCGCATCATAGAAATTTTGCTATTCATTCGTACTGACTACCGTTACAAGAGCCATAGCCCCATCCATCCACCCATCCCGAACCCTCGATTTCCATCCGTCCATCCATCAAGCCACGCAAGCCATAGCATCGAGCAATGAGCAACCCCCCGCATCATCCCCTCTGCAGCGCAACAGCTAGCTCTCCAACATCCTCTCGGTCCAATACCCCCTTATCCCATCCTCGCGCATACGAAGAAGTCACAAAAAAGCGACCATAAAAGACTCAAAAACACAAGAAAAAGCGCGATAATATCCCCGTACACCATCAAAAACCGTAATAACCCTCAAGGCGTGAGTGAGAAAAGAAAAAGGGAGACGCGCAGTTGGGGCGCATCTAGGCCTCGATGGCCTTGTTCTTCTTCTTCTGCTCGACCTTGAGCAGCAGCGCGCGGTTGATGTGTGGCAGTACACCTCCGAAGGCGATGGTCGCGCGGATCAGAGTGTCGAGCTCCTCATCACCACGGATGGCGAGTTGCAGGTGGCGGGGTGTGATGCGCTTGACCTTGAGATCCTTGGCGGCGTTCTGTGAGAGGCGTTAGTCATTGGATAAGGTAAACGGGTGAATGTGTGACTTACTCCTGCCAGCTCGAGGACTTCGGCTGTGAGGTACTCGAGAACGGCGGTCACGTAGACGGCGGCCTTGGCGCCGACACGCATCTTGTTCTGAGTGTTGTTCTTGAGGAAACGCTTGACACGACCGCAGGGGAACTGGAAAAGGTGTCAGCATGGGGATCCGTCAGGTGCGCAAAACAAAATCGATGGGGTGGTGCGGATGCGATGTTGTTCTGATTCATGGGTACGACGTGTGGTGTGAGCTGCGCTGTGCTGCCTAGGTGTGTAATGTAAAGTATCCGCATGCATGTCCAACATCACAGTTCGATTCTGACGCGCCACGGTCGCCTTTGGTATAGCTGTGTGCATGTGTCTTCGGCTTTGGCGACTCGAGCGATGGTTATGTTGTCGTGAGCTCGAGATCGAGTGTCGAGGTAGTCATGACGCGACTGGCGGGGTATGCGACAACGGTTCTCTCGGCCGATCCAGGGCAGGAAAACGAAATAAACCAACGCGACCACCCATAAAATCATGTACTAACCTGAAGACCAGCCTTGCTAGAGTGGCTCTGCTGTTTCTTGGATCCATCGACGCCCGTCTTGCCTCCCGAGGACTTGCCACCAGATTTTCCCTTGCCGCCAGCCATTGTAGCTTGTTGTGGTTGAGAAGACGGAGTGCAATAAAGCGGTAGTTATCGGTTGTTGATGGCGACGTTGTTGTTGTCGATGCTTTGTTGATGACGACGAAAGTTGAGGTTGGTGATGTTGGGTCGGGATTGTCGATGGAACTTTGTTGTTTTGGTGATTGGGGAAGTTGCTCAAGCGCGTTTCTTTTGCTTGTTGCTTGCGGAAGGAGAGGCGGTACGGTAGGCGAGTAAAACATTTCGCGCAGTTTTGGGATGAGGAGATGATGTGGGCAAAAGAATGACGTGAGAAAAACAAAAGGGAGAGATGATGGTATACCGTCAGAGATATAGGAAGAGATATTATATATCTCGCTCTCTATCCTCTTACTCTCTGATATAATAGAAAGAGGAAAATGGGAGAAGGGAGAAGGGGGAAGGGAGAGCATCATCTCCTGGCGCGGCTAACTGACTGCTTGACTTGCGGGGATTCACCTCGGGTAGCCAGAGCCATAGATAGTAATTGGCGCCATAGGCTTCTCACCGTCAGAGATTGATGCTCTTGAAGCCCTTGATCTCAAGTATGTCGGTATCAACATTATGAGTTGACAGATGTTGACTTCTGCCGCCGTTGGGCAGTTGGAAGACGATGAGTTGTCGTCGTTGTCGTCGTTGTCGTCGTCGTCGTCGTCGTCGTTGTCGTCGGTGTCGTTGCCCTGACCTTGGACTGGTGTTTTACCCCATAGTCACGTCACGTGATATGGATGGGATTGTCCGGTCCGTTTGTTTTACCACCATCACCTGATCGAGATGCCTGAATCCCGCACTATGGAAGACGCTAAAGCTATATTTGCGTTGAAGACCCTCAATGGCGTTGATATGGACGAGATCACCGTCGCGGACATCCAACGCCATCTCAGCTCCGGCCGTTTCTCTTCCTTGGAACTGACACAATGGACTCTAAGCCGGATTGAACAGGTTTAAAGCCTTTAAAAATAAAATCCCGCTCTCAGTTACCCATCTAACTGTCCTCGCAGACAAACTCCTACCTCGGCTCCGTCATCGAGGTGAACCCAGATGCCGTCGCAATAGCCACCGCTCTCGACGCCGAGCGCGAGCAGCGCAGGCCCCGTGGGCCCCTCCATGGAATTCCCGTCCTTGTTAAAGACGTCCGCGCCCCCCCGCCCCGTTACCCCCGCTACCCACTGATAGCTCCCAGAACATGGCCACCGCAGACAAAATGCAAACCACCGCCGGCTGCCGCGCCCTCATCGGCTCCATCGTTCCCCGCGACGCACACATTGTGCACCTCCTCCGCGCCTCCGGCGCCATTATCCTCGGCCACGCCGGTATGTCCGAATGGGCCTCCATCCGCGGCAGCGAGGAATCCATGGGCTACTCCGCCCGCGGCGGCCAGGTCCGCAACCCCTACAACCTCTCCATGAGCGCGTGGGGCAGCTCAAGCGGGTCGGCTGTCGCGGTCGCGGCGGGGATAGTGGTGCTGTCGTATGGCACGGAGACGGACACGTCGATTATCTCGCCGGCTAATTATGCGGGGCTTGTGGGGATCAAGCCGACGGTTGGGCTGACGTCGCGCGCTGGTGTAATTCCGTGTAGTGAGAGTTTGGATACGGTGGGACCGTTTGGGAGGTGTGTTAGAGATGCTGTGGTGGGGTTGCAGGCGATTGTGGGGGTTGATGAGAGGGATCGGTATACGGCTGAGGCAGCGGATCATGTCATGGATTATGAGAAATGTCTTGCGTCGAAAGAATCGTTGAAGGGGGCTGTGTTTGGGCTTCCTATGAAGAGAGTCTGGGAGAATATTGATAAGGCTATCCTGCCGCGTTTTGAGGAAGTATTCCAGATGATCAGAGATGCAGGGGCTAAGATCGTTGAAGTGGACTTTCCATGTTGGTTAGTAGGTCGCGCTTATATGGCGTCACATTTGCTCACGAGTAACTAGGGAAGCCATGATTGATGAGAAAGGATGGAATTGGTTAGCCTTGCCTACCTACAATACGACAGCGAATACTATTCAACTAACTTACGCCCAGGAACTCCAGACCAGATGACCAGTCCGAGTACCTCGTCTGCGGCGTCGAATTCTACCACGGCCTCCGCGCATATCTAAAGGAGCTCTCAAACACCACCATCCGCAGCCTCGAGGACGTGGTAGCCTACAACATCGCGCACCACGACGGCGCAGCCCCAGGCGACGACCCCGGCTTCCCAAGCGGCCAGGACCTTCTCGCAAAACTCATCGACAAAAAGGACGTCAAGGATGAAACCTACCACGCCGCCCTGCAGTATATCCGCGAACAGACCCGCAAGAATGGCATAGACGCCGCGCTGACTTACCAACCCGACCCCTCCACGCCCGCGATCCAACTCGACGCCCTGCTGCTCGCTGACCGCGCGGGTCCTGGGCAGCAGCTCGCTGCGCAGGCGGGGTATCCGGTCATTACTATACCGGTTGGTGTTGATAGCGATGAGATGGGTGGGAGGCCGTTTGGATTGAGCTTTCAGCATACGGGGTGGAGTGAGGGGGGGTTGATTAAGTGGGCGAGTGCGGTGGAGGATTTGCTGGGGGTGGAGAATAGGCCAAGGCCGATGTATAGGGAGTATTTTGCTACGAATATTCCCATTTTACCGTAGGGGGTTGACGTAATGGAATATTTGCCTGACTCGCGTTCTGAGTGGCCGTGACTAGTCGTCGTATTGCTGGGAAAAGTGGAATGTTGATGCTATTGATATCTTGGTATTTGACCGAGATGCGTACGATAGTAGACTGAGAAATAGAAGTCTTGCGTATTATTTATCCTTGAAGGAAGTCTCACGTTGTTTCGCGTGATGGGCACAAGAAACACTGTTTTCCTAAAAATATAAAAATAAAATATGAACTAAATGTCTCTTATTCTTTAAATAGGTGCCTTTCAAAGAACAGACAAATGACGATACTTTGTCTATATAGGCGGCAACATTTTCAAATCAATGAGCATGTTATTGTAATATTTTTATTATCATTTCCATAAAGAAATGTAATTTTAGCTGACATGTCACGAATGAAATATCTGAGAAATCTCGATATATCACGTGATATAGATCGCTATCGTGAGCTGATATGATTGACAATGGTGATCCGTTGAAAAACCAAGACATCAATAGCATCAACATCCCAATTTGCGCGACAGCAGAAACTTACGACCGCTCACGACCATTGCGCCCCATCCCTCAGACGAAACGGCGATGGGAATCCCCTGAAAGATACAATAATACCTGAGACTTTCGCCTCAAAGCCTCAATAACCAACCTTCAGACGCTGTCCCACGCATCTCCTTGCGCCCGCCCAACAAAGTCGATCCTGCAGCACAGCTGCAGCTCCCCGAACAGCACGAACAAGTCTCATTGACACGAATAACTGAAACACAGATGACGCACAGCCTACCTTAAAAAATCCCATACGGACAATAGACGCCGTCTGAAGCGCCTGGCATTGACGAAGACATTCCCTTTCACTCTGCCGATTTCAGGTGGACATTTAAGCGGTGACGACCCAGAAAGATAAAAGCAACCCTCCACGCTCCTCCACGATCCGCCAGAACAACCCACCGGTTGAAGATACCACTTTCTGGATACATACCCTTGGAACGCAAACCGATCAGTCCGCCAGCTACATCGCGCTCATTGTCGCCCTCGCTAGGCATCCTACATATACCCTCGGCGACCAAAAACAAACTTCACCCCGCTACGATAACGCCGTGCCACAGACGCCCTCTCGCTGCCGCCGGTCCACTTCCCTCACCTAGATGACCGCGTGGATGCCTCCGCCTGTCAACACACGAAAACGACCAGCGCCCGGTGCGTCCCCCGTCCCGAACCTCGCCATGCAGAACCAACCCTTCCCGCCGCCGCAGCAGGCTCCGAACGAGCAGTATATGAGGTGGAACCAGGGCGCGGCTGACAACGCGGTGTTCTCGGATATGAATTTTGGAATGGCGCCGTATGGCACGAATGGGGTGTCGAATGCGCCATTCCAGCAGGCACAGTCGACGCAGCTTGCGAGGCGGCCGATGAACCAGCACTTGGTACCGACGGCGTCGCGGACACAGTTTGATAACTCGAATGAGTGTGGATTGACCGAAGAGTTGTTTGATCCAAATGCGCAGATTGGAGGGCACGCCGAGAATGATAGTATTGAACGGCTCGAGGAGAGAGCGCAGGTGGCGAAGAGGGAGGCACAAGCGAAGCGGAAACAGATCCCGCCGTTTGTGCAGAAGTTGAATAGGTAAGCAGTTTCCACGCCACACAGACGTACACAGCTGACAACATTCTAGCTTTGTCGATGATGCCAAGAACGATGAACTCATTCGCTGGTCGGAGCGGGGCGACTCATTCGTCGTGTTGGACGAAGATGAGTTTGCGAAGAACCTGATTCCGGAACTATTTAAGCACAACAACTATGCGTCATTTGTGAGGCAGCTGAACATGTACGGCTTCCACAAGCGCGTGGGCCTGTCGGACAACTCGATGAAGGCGAGCGAGCGAAAGAACAAGAGTCCGAGCGAATACTACAACCCATACTTCAAGCGCGGCCATCCGAACCTCCTCTGGCTCATCAATAAGCCCAAGACCCCACAGAAGAAGAGCAAGGGTGGCCAGACGAAGCAGGAGGATGGCGGCGCAGAGGAGAGTGACGATGATAACCGCGACGGCGTGGAGGAGACATTCAGCGGCGGATACGAACACCCCAACACTGTCCGCGCACTGTCTGCCGCGCCCGACAATGGGCAGTCCGGCGGCACTGTCGCGCTCACGGTCGTTCAGAAGCAGCTGCGCGACATCCAGCAACAGCAGGGCAGTATCTCGAGCATGATAGCGCGACTGCGCAAGGAGCACAACGATCTATACTCGCAAGCCGTCGCCTTCCAGACCCTGCACGACCGTCACGAGTCATCGATTAATGCCATCCTCACCTTCCTCGCGACAGTCTACAACCGCAGCCTTGATGGCCAAGGAGGCCCGAATATCACACAGATGTTCGCCAACTCGCAGGATCAGCATCATTCAGGTTCCGTCGTTGATCTGGGGAACGTGAATTCTGGTCAGCCCAATGCGAGTCCCATCCGCCACCAACAACGTCTCATCATGCCTCCGCCGTCTGCAGACGGTACCTCTACCACCCAATCAACCGTATCGACTGGGAATTACCGCCTAACCTCCCGACCCGGCGCCATCGAAGAACTCTTCGAGCCGTCAACCACCAACTCTCCCCCTCTTAAACCCGAATCCTCCTCGCCCGCTACAAACAACATCATCGAGCTAATCAACTCCACCAACGCCAACGCACCGCAAAACCGCGACATGGCCTTCCCCGACGCGCTCCACCACTACGAGAACTCCAACGGCGCCTCGCCCCTCTCCCCCGCTCAGCGCGCTGATGTTCTCCGCGCCATGGCGAGCAACAGTGCGCCCGGCATGGATGCCCTCGCGCCGCCGCTTGCGCCACCGCAGAGCCTCGCGCAGATGGGCTACACGGACTCTGAACTTGAGGAGCTGGCACGTATGCAGCGTCAACAGGACGGGCGGATTGAGGAGGTGGAGAATATGCTTAGTCCGTTGACGCCGCGGCTTGGGGGTGGTCCGGAGCCGGGCGCGGATGCGTATTTTGGTGATGCGACGCAGGGGAGCAATCTTGACCTCGATATGTATCTTGATCCTGGGGCGTACTATGGGGATCCGGCGACTGGGGATGTGGGTGGTGGGGTGTTTGGGGGTGGGTATGGTGATGCGTTTGCAGATGGGGGATTGGATTTTGGAGATACGGGGACGGGGACGGAGGTTAAGGATGATGGGGCTGGGGATGGGAATGAGGGGAGTCCGAAGAGGAGACGGAAGCAGTAGTGTGTGTGTGTGCACTTTTTGGCGGGAAATTTTGGGGGAAACTGGAAAAATTAGAGGTTTTTGGCGCGATAAGGGGGGGGATTATAGGAGGCAGCGATACAGTTGGAAGCGAAAATCGGGATGGGAATGCGTAGGCATGCATGGGTTAACGAATCGAATGGCGGATGCAATTGCAGGTATAGAAAGAAGTAATGAATAAATACAAATGAAATAGCTTGAAATAGTGGCATTGGTCTTGTAATTATGCTGCTGAGATGCTCGTGCCAGTGTGATAAGGGGACTTGACTTGAGGCTGTGGTACTCTAGGCTGGGTCATCTGCGAGTTTGGTGGTGTAGGATGGGATGGGATTGGTGTTCCTGTATATATAGGCTTAGGTCTACGATAATTCTATTTGTATTGACATTTTACACACTTTTCTTTCTCTCCAACGCCTTTCCGTTGCTAGGTGAGATATAAAAAACAAAAAAGGGTCAACTCCGGCGCGGAACAACCTTCGACCGACACCACAACCCGCCCAGAGAGCTAGTCCTTTTAGCACGACAAAAGATCCTCGCGAGCTTCTCTCCCCCTTCTTCTCTCCCTCCCCTTTCTCGCCGCTTCAAATCTCTCCCCCCGCCCGCCCCATTTCTTTCGGCCGCCACGCCGACTCGCTGGCCTCACATAGACGACTCTCTCTTGCTACATCTGCCGCTCGAGAGTCTTTTTTATATACCCCAACCAAAACCCGCCATCATTTCTCTCACTGCGTCGTGTCGCCCTGACTACGACCGACGCCAATAGGAAAGGTTTTGTCGTGGGGGTCGAAGCTACAGAGCAGAGAGCTAGCTGCCAAGCGTGCCCTGTTAAACCAGCATCACGAAAATCCATATAATCCCCTGCTCACGACTCTCTTCTCCAGCGATCTTCTCTTCTTCTTCTCCTTGTTCCTCTTCTGTTCAGGTTTTCACGACGCACAAACAAACGAAACCGACGGGCGAGCGAACTGCATCTATCCGCCGCCGTTGCCCGGCATGACCTCTCAACTGAATTACGACGAAATGTATCACGACCCAACAAACCGCTCGACTCCCGCAGGAAACGCGAACCGCCCATACCCAAATATTGGTGGAGGCGGAGGTGGCCAGCGCGCCGTCTCGAGCAACTTTGACCCCTACGCACAACAACAGCAGGGCCAGGGATACCTGCAAAACGAGTACGCCGCCATGCGCTACGACGCCCAACGCCCCGATCGCCTCCCCCAACCCCAGACGCTCTACCAGGCCCCGGCCTTCAACGCCTACGATGGCGCGCAGACATGGAGTAACAATCCTTCCGCGGCCTTTAGCACAACCATGGGCCCGCCCTCGCGGAACCGAGCACAGGCGCGGAGGGGAGCCCTGCCAGCAGTGAGTACACCGAGAGACCGCCGCTCGTGGCACGCCGCTGACATCCAGAAGACCTGGTTAGACCAGCCACAACAGCAGAATGCGCCGTACCCCAGCCTGCAGACCCAGCAACCAATGCAGGGCATGCCGAACGGACACCAGCCGTCGATGTACCACGCGTCCCAGTTGGCGCAGCCGCAGCGACAAGACCGCCAGGCCGCATCGACCGAGGACAGCGCCTCCGAGGAGCTCATCCCGACGGCTATTGTCATAAAGAATATCCCGTTTGCTATCAAGCGCGAGCAGCTCACGGATGTGATGTCCGAAATGCACCTGCCCCTGCCCTACGCCTTCAACTACCACTTTGACAACGGCGTGTTCCGCGGACTCGCATTTGCGAATTTCTCAAGCCCAGAGGAGACGGCGGCCGTCATCGACGCCATGAACCACATGGAGCTGCAGGGCCGCAAGCTGCGCGTCGAGTACAAGAAGATGCTACCGCTGCAGGAACGGGAGCGTATCGAGCGCGAGAAGCGTGAGAGGAGGGGACAGCTCGAGGAGCAGCACCGTCCTATGCAGATGGGCGTGCACAACTCGGCTTCCATCTCCTCTTTGTCTTCTGCCCTGCCTGCTTCGCCATCGCCGGTGTCCATGCGCGGCCAGCAAGAGACGAGTAAGTAGACTTCCAGCCACCGTGACATGATTGCACTACTAACAGCAACAGAAATCGACATGAACGATGCCACGACGCTTGACTACTACGGCCGCCTCGTTGTCTTCAAAGACGACGAGACCAGACGCATGTTCGTCGTCGAGCCTCCCGTGCCCGCGACCTACCGCCGCGTCCTGCACGAACTGGCCCACAAGCTTGGCCTTGAGCACGAATCCGCCGGAACCGGCGACATGCGCCACGTGCAGATCTTCAAAGACAAGCGCAGCAACCCGCTCTCCATGTCATCCGGCCTGCTCTACAACGACACCTCACGCCGCGGCCTCGCCCGCGCTGCCACAATGGACTTCAACGAGTCGCGTGACCCCCTTTACCACACCCTGCGCAACGCCTCCTCGGCCCTCCTCGATGTGCCAAGCTCTCCCGGCACCCTGAACGGTGCCCCACGCTCGCTGCGCGAAGCTAAATCCTTCGGCGACCTACAAGCGCGCACCTCGTCTCCCGCGCTCTCGAGCTCCTCTTTCCCCGCCAACCTCTCCCACAACGCAGCGCGCTACGCCGATTACCAAAACACGGCGCTTCCCCCGCGCGACGACTACCTGCCCACCGCCTTTTCCAACCTGGCGCTCGGCTATGAGCGCGGCGGCACGGCACCACGTATCCCTACCGCCGGCGCGATCGGGTCGCAGCGCTCGTCGCACGGGCTGGCGACGTACGAGGATGTGCAGCGTGGTGGGGCTGCGGGAGGCGGGGCCGTGGAGCGGCAGCCGCGCGGGCCGGGGTCGGAGTGGGGAGCTGGATTTGCGAGGGCGCGTGCGAATGGACATGCGAGCCGGGGGAGTGGAGAGTTGGATTTAGGCGAGGTCGAGGCGGAGACGAGACAACAGCAGCAGAAGCTTGATGGCGGCGGTGGTGGTGGTGGGGTGTCGCTTTTACGATACGATGTTTCCTCATGAGACGATGCTTTTATGACCGCATGATGGATGATGGGATGATGGGGGTGCTAGAATGAGGTTTGTGTTTGAAGATGGTGGAGGTTGGTATACGATGAGAACTCTGCAACGCAAAAAGCTGAGTTTAGTGTTGAATGAACGCGCGACGACGGACGAATTGATGGACGAAGCCCGATGATTGAAACGGATCCTGAAGTTACATTGTGCATTTTTCTGCTTTTTCGGAACTGTTTTACGTCTTCTGTTTTTGGCTTATTTATTACGTTTATTTGGGGGACACAGAGGAAGTTGGGGGTTAGTCGTCGCGACTAGGGGGGTAATGATACCAGGACAAGCCCGGGTGGGGTAGTCAAGAGAAAGCTGTGGACGACTGAGGAGACGCAGGCTATGTGCGCTTTGGGGGCCTAGGACGCGGGGTTGGGTGGAGAATATTATACGTTTATATGCGGCGCGTGCTTTGGGAGGAATCTGTAATAATAGTGCACAAATTTGCGAAACGGGGAAAACGGGAAACAGGAACCAAGATACGAGACAGAAGGGGAGAGCGCTAGCTATCTATGTTTTGACGAAGGGGATTGGAAGGATGGGCGGCTGGCTGTGGAGATTTAATACATGTTGACTGGATCGATCGAATTATCTTTTTGTGGTGTCATCTATCTTGTTGTGTTCGTTTGATGCGGGGTTTTTTTTGTGGATGTTGTGGTTTCTGTCTTCTCTCTACTTCTTTTCGATTTCGACCTTCTTCTCCTGGGGGGTTGCAAGAGAGGTTTTGTGGCTATGATGCCTATGTGTGGATTGGATGTGGCGTTTGTTTTTGGAAGCTAGAGATTCCGTGGGCGACCTGTTTGCTTGAATTGATGATGATGATGACAATGATGCGTGTTTTGCATGATATTTGCGTGATGCATGATTTTGATGCATGATTTTGATGCATGATTTTGATGCATGATTTTGATGCATGGTTTTGATGCATGATTTTGATGCATGGTTTTGATGCATGATGTGTGTGTTAGTTATGTGAGCGACGATTTTTGAATCCTACCGTGTTGGATTCAAGCTGTCTGTTTGTTGTAGGTTCGAATAGGAGGCGCGCTTGCGACGGGAAGTATTTTAAAAATGTGATTTGCTTGCATACCTGCATGAATCTTCGTGTTTTCCCCTCTCTTTCCAACTTCCTGCCTACTAACTTAGCCTATTATTACTACTCAATGTGTTCATTTCAGGATTCCATCTGTGTTTTGCCTGGTACGCCCCCTTTGAAACCCAAGGAATTGTTTGCTACGAACGAAAACCACCCTGGAAAGTCTCTGAACAGAGGTTGGAAGTGCCTCCCAGACGCAACAGGGCCCAGAAACTTTGCGGAGGCAAACAGACAATGCTGAGTGGTGGCAGTGGATGGAAAGCCGGAGTAACATCCGGTGGTAGTGCTCAAATACAACATCTCCATTTCACGATTATCAATAGCTTGGAAAGCAGCTCGCAGTGACCATATGATCAAGTCCTTCATGCCATTGTAGTTATGCGTTCTCAACAGTCCCATCCATGAATTACCACTTCCCAAAGAGCCCCTGACCAACCCCCAATGTCCTGTTGCTGTGATATTGGGTTTTGAGTCAAGCAACTGTATATATCATCGCCGGGGATCCCCTCATGAAACGTCTGGGAATGGTAAATTCCGGCTTATGCACAGTTGAAGTCACTCACTTTCACTTCTCTAGATGTTTGTAGCCTCGTTTGTGAATGTTTCATGACTCCCAGCTTATTTTATTTGCGAGCCCTGTTTGGATATGTATTGCTGCTACTCTATCCGCAGTCGGTTCCCGCCGGGACTGATGAGGTTATCCAGTGCAACTGTAGGCGTAGTAGCGACACTAGCAGACAAACAGAAAATACCTCTTGGATTATTATTTGAACAAAGGGGGACGGCGGGTCATTAAAAAGGTCGACAGCCTAGTATCGTTCGTAAGTTCAGGGTAAAATATTACAACCAGCATTTTTGGAGCCAGCTATTACTCCCACCATCATTCAACACAAAGCCACCACACAACCAGAGCAAAACAATAGCTATTGCTTCAGATGGATGCCCATGATGTTACCACACAGTATATGGAGCCCTTGAGGAAGTTCAAGAAGATGTTGGAGGAAGCCAAAAAACGTCAAGGCGAGCGACCCAACGATCGAAAGCCTCCCGAATATGCGTGCATGAGGTTCATGATGGCGTTTGGGACCCTGGGACAAAACAAACCCGGCCATTCTATTCATACATCATTCGTTGCACCAGCATACTCTCCATGCATCATACCAGTGGCCGATCTCAAACATGTCACGATTGATGAGCTTCTACTCGAGACGCATCACCGAGGCACCTGTATACTGCTACGATGCATTACACCCCCCAACCGGATGACGGCCATTATGGTGCTGGCCGAAGACAAAAACAATGATGTTGTGTGTCTACAGATGTACCAGCAGGAAAATGAGGAAACACGGCCTGCAACTGACATCGCAAATCCGGGGGTTGTACTCCTTGTAAAGGAACCCTACTACAAGATTATGAGCGATGGAGAGTATGGGTTGCGCGTAGATCATCTCTCTGATATTGTTCACCTCAAGAGCGACGATGTTAGGATCCCATCAGATTGGCAGCCGCGTGTTATCGAAGTTGAGCAGTCGGCCGAGGCATTGAAGCTGAAGGGGAACTCGGCAATGAAAAAGGGAAAATTCTGGGATTCTATTGCTATGTGAGTATAGCCTATGAAGCATGCATATTTCATACTAATGGCCCTGTAGCTACTCTGATGCACTTGTACAACCTACTTCGGTCGACGAGGCAGAAATTATCAAGCGCAACAGATCTCTCGCCTTTCTCCGAACAAAACAATTCGACGCAGCCCTATCCGACACAGGATTTCCCAACTTTGGCGAGAATGCTTCTGAGAAAGCAATGTTCAGGGCAGGAGAGGCCCTGTACTATCTCGGGCGCTTTGATGAATGCCGCAACGTACTTGCGATGCTTTGCCGCCTTTATCCACTCAATGCTCTTGCTCGTGCATCGTCAGACCGTGCCGAAAGCCGGCTCAGGGAGCAGAAGACAGGAGAATTCAACTTCAAACTTCTTCAAGCAGAAGCTAAAAAGCTCAGGCCTCCTCATCTGGACCATGCTACCTACATTGGACCTGTCGAAGTCAGGCAGACAGCATCCAATGGCCGAGGTCTATTTGTCACAAAAGCGGTGAAAGCGGGTGACTCGCTTTTGTGTGAGAAAGCCTTTGCCCACTGTTACGCCCCCGAGAAATCAGATGCCGAAAAGGCAGGCGAATCGATTATTAGCATCCTGATGAACCCTGAAACCAATACAGCTTTTATGGGAACACAAGCTGATCTTCTTATGAGTGTTGTTCAGAAGATGTACCATAATCCTTCGGTTTCTTCAGCTTTCACAGCTCTTTACCATGGGGGTTACAAAGGAGTTGATGCCACAGCTGTTGACCAGACACCAATAGTTGATACGTCAGTACCCTTCTAAAATATACTTTCTCTACTAACATACTTACTCTAGTTTTCAAGTGGAGCGAACCATCTCCTTCAACTCTTTTGGCTGCCCACTCTCCAGCGTCAACTCGCAAGCAAAAGTTCGCGACCACAAGGACGAGCCACACACTGCCTTTCATTCCACCGGCATTTGGATTCAAGCGTCATATATCAACCACAGCTGCACCAGCAACGCCCGTCGAGCATTTATCGGCGACATGATGATTGTCCGTGCAACCTGCGACCTAAAGAAAGACACCGAGCTCTCATTCTGGTACCGCTGCCCCATCAAACACAACGCGGCAGACGCCCAAAGCAAATTCGAGAATTGGGGGTTTGAATGTGCATGCTCCATATGCTCTGATAACAAATCTACAGCTCCTCCAGTCTTACGGAAGCGAGAAAAGCTGAGGACGAGCATAGAGAAGGCATTTAAGGTAGCTTCATTGGGAAGTGGTTTATTGCAGAAGATCGAGCGCTTGATTGACGAATTGAATCAGACATATTCTCAACCTGCAGACAAAGTCCCTCGTCTTCTAGTCTGGGACCCACAATTGGCTTTGGCACAAGCTTATGCATCTTTAAACCAGACGAGAAAGTGCATCGTGGCCGTCGGAAAAATTCTTACTTCGCTAGGATTTCTCATAAGCGGCACAGACTCTCCACAGACGCCATTTTCAATCGACCGATGGGGCATGCTCCAGGATTATCTCGTGGAAGCTTTTGTGCTTCTCCGAAATATGTTTTTGGTAACCAAGGCTGTAGAAAATTCGAAGAAAGCAGGCGAGTATGCCAGAACTGTGTACAGGATGGTAGTCGGTGAGGATGCGACGTTTGAGAGAGTATGGGGTGCAGAGGGACTCTGATTTACTTCCACGCTCAGCCTAGTGGTTTCAGGTAGATCTGTAGGATAATAGGACAATAATATTACCGGTCTCTATCTGACAACTGGGGTCATATTTGAAACCCGTAGTGCTAAATGTGTCTCTCATAATCCACCCGCAATTGCCGCCCATAGAGCGTGGTAGACCTGGCGGAGTGTACAGGAGTAGATACTGATACAAGCATGGTAGATAATAATTATGCCAAATAAATCACATGGATTAAGTGATGCGAATTGTAGATTGAATTTTCTTATACCTTGTCCCACAATTAAGCCCTTCTCATCTTGGCTCTCTCGGCCTCTGCATTTACTTTGATAGAATACACCCCAGTTGCCACATCCCTATCAGTCTCTCAAGGAACAAATAGCACGCGGAGATTGAGGGTCTCCCCCTTAGCCTTAATATTTTTACAGACTTCATCCACCGTTTTGATCGTAACGAGGTCCGCCTTAACGAAGATGTACTCACCCTCCGAAGAATTTCTGTAGCCTTGAGGTGTCTAATTGCTGCAAATAACATCGTCTTTGAGGCTCCGTAGCCAGCATGATAGGAGTCTTCTATATATTTATATAGAGCCTTAATTTGAGCCTCTGATAACATCTTATTATGTCCTCCATGTTGTGCCTTCGGTGTTGGGTTTTTCAATCGGTGAATCTTTACACATGGTAAATCCGTGCAGCTGTTGTAGGCTTTCCAGTCGGATTCTCGGCCAGGAATTGGAGGGCTTGAGAAATAGGGGTATCGTCGGTCATGATACATTGGTTGGAATCATAGTTCATTGAATGGATTTGTATGGTATTTCCTACGAGAAAACTTCTTGGCTATGGGGCGTTCCAACTTGCTTTCCCCTTCCCACTTGCTTTCCCCGACCAGCGACGATTATGTCGTATTCGCCTGAACCATGCCGAGTACGCGATCCTTGATTGAGCATGGTGGATAACGTCCCGACTTCAAAATATTTTTGATTCTCCTCTCCTCCCACCTTCGAATTTCCCACCAGGGTTTCACTACTAGAAGTCCGCGCTTTGAATTCCCTCGCTGCGTCTACCCTGCCTCCGGGGCTCGTGGTCATCTTCGCCAGTGCCACCAGCGGTATTGCTGAGGCAACGCTGAAGCAATTTGCAAAGCACACCGTGAGACCGCGCATCTACTGTATCGGCGACTTCGAGGAAGCCGCTGACCGCGTAGCTAAAGATGTGAAGAAGATTAATAATTCCACCAAAGCCACCACCCCGTAAGCAAGTGTCCCCTCTCAAAACCCACCACATACCAACCACCAACCACTACCACCCACCACTCCACTACGAATAATGTCTGGTCAGAAAGCTGTTCTACGTGAGGCATAAGAATGGCCCCTTCAAAACCCAAACGAAACAGCTTCAGTTGCAGCTATGATCTTCAAAGTGCATCCTAATAATATCTACAGCCTGCTTAACGGACGGCATATCCAAATCTTCATAAAATGGCAATTGATATCCTATTGATACTAGCAATGAGCGCAGAGCCAGAACGGCTATTCTTGGGGGCTAAGATTACAGTCACAGATCGCCGCAATCGATTGGGGGTAGATACTATTGGGTACTTAGAGTGCTTAAAGTCTTGGTTAGCTATTACAGATACACCTTAGGCAGGGATTAAGATAGAATGGTGAAAAGGGGCGTTAGTGCGAAGCAATTGATAGTACTATTTATAAGTCATATGGTTGACACTGTTTACACTGCATATCATAATACAATATACTGCCAAGCTATATGGTGACAATATAATATAGGCACTCGCCATATGGTGACAATACAATATGCCTTTTTCTCGCAATATATTGCCAAGAATTACTATTGACAACACTGCTTCTGTAAAGGTTCCGCCCTTGTCAGGTTTGAGAGTCTAAATTGGGAAGAGCATAAAATTCGCCAACATGACCCGAAGAATGTACTACGACTTAAAGATATTTGAGAAGGAAGGATGCCGCCCGCTAAAGGAGTTACTACTGGATGATCGGTCGCTTCCCACCATTCTGAGAGCATTCCAATATAATCCCCTAGTTGCGAGACGCCGAGCCCTGTAGGTGTCGTCGCCAAAGCACAGAGTAAAAAGACCTCATGGCCAACATTGAGTTTGAGATTTAGGAGAATAGTGCGTGCCTTTCTCTGTTTGTCGTTCAAACCTTTCTTTCGATGAGGTCATCGGCTTTTGTGCACCTTGCTTCTTATTATAGCCCTGTATTTTTAGCGTGGTATCATAATTCAGTAAGGGTGTCGAGAGAAAGAGAAAGATCCAAGCAACCTCTTCTATAATATTGCCCAAGCACCAAAAGCCAAGTGATTCCGATAAAAGGCCTTCTTGGGAAATTGGGCTTAGAAATACTGGTATCTCCACAGGGTCAAATACACAAATAAATAAAGAACATTCCCCCCTTCTTCCCCTCAAATCCTCCCCCAGTTGCGAATGTCGTGTAAGTCTTTCTCCATCATCCTTTCAAGCCTTAGCGGTACAGCACTGAAAGACATAACTTAGCGACTTCAAGTTCGAATTCAAATTCAGTCCACTTTACCTGAAGTTCCGATTAATATCATTATGTCAAGTCCCTGGGTTGCTTGACATTGTTGTGTGATGCATGTGCCAGTAAGGCTCGAGTGCTTCAACGCAAACTGTAACCCAAGGGACTGCGAAGGTATGATAGGCAAAAAAATGATAGAAGACGACTAAATTGGGGGAACCGTGACTATTTAACTAGATTGTCAAAATAACCACCAGGAACATTACCAAGAACAGCTAAACGAATTTCCCTGATATATCCTGTATGACACAGAAACTTGTCAGAATTCCTTGTTAATCCAGGTCTAGACCACATGTAAGCAGTCGACCGGTTACTCCTACATCTCAAGGAGACAAAACACCTAGCTCTCCAATTTGGACCAAATATTAAAGAGCCACGTTTCCAATGCTGTAGTGATGCAGATTGCGAGTCTACTAGAAAGAGTACAGAGGGGTATTTGTTCACTCTTTTTGGAGGAGCTATAGACTGGCGCTATACAAAGCAAAAGACCGTATCAACCTTAACAACAGAAGCTGAGCTTCTAGCCTATCATATAGTGCAAAACAGCTCTATTGGTGTCAGCGTTTCTTCTCAACTATCAAACTAGACCTAAATGAGCCATACTCACTTTGTGATAATATGCAAACTGTACGGCTCTTACTTAAGGAGTCTCCAAAGCTAGTTACAAAGCTTAAACATATAGACGTCCATTCACACTGGTTAAGACAGGAGGTAGAGCATCGAAACCTAGACATTAAGTGGATAGCTACGTACGAGATGCCAGCAGACGGTTTTACCAAAGCCCTACCTTAACATAAGCACAAGGAGGTCATTAAACATTTGAACCTTGTAGACATAAAGCACCTCCTATAGAGTGCCTACTCAAAAGCACAACTCCGTACGAAGCACTAGCTACCTTTGTAACCCGGAAAGCAGCCCCTTGAACAACAGGATCCAACTATCTACTTCACCTACTGGAAAGTGAGGCAATACAAGAAAAGCTTACTGATGAGTCCCGACGAAGTTAGAACTCTCGAAAGCACCAAAGCCGCCTACAGTCACTTCGTTTTACTATGCGTTCTTATTTTTTCAACTTTCCCATTAGAAAATCAAACATGCACTCTTTTGGACAGAATCCTAACTCCGTACGAGCTAGATACAACACTATACACACGAATTTCATTATTATTTTTTCGAAATTTCAAAACCCATTTCAACAAAAGGGGGAAACAGAGGGGAATAGGAGAAATCCCCGACTTTCACCATACAAAAACAGGAGAAAAAGCGACTTTTCTCACAATTACACCTACGTACGTACGCACATGTCACAAGAATGGCACACGAATCACTAAGAAATCTACTGCCATTTTGGTCTATCTTAGGCAAAGAGGCAAAAACAACGAAAACCCACTGCACCACAAGTCCGTACGCCGAAATCCCAACCCAAACAGCATTTCCACCACCATTTCTCTGAGCTCCCTCCAACGCCAACTTCCGTGCGTGGGCCCGAGTCCCAGCACGCTCCCCAGGACGAGGATTATCATCCTTCGGAGGAGTAGGCTCCTGGTCTTCTTGAGAGGAATCTACTTAAGTTAGCTCGTACGGACATATGAGAATGTCCAAAGGTACATAAGTAAACAGGGAAAGGAAGTACTCACGAAGAGATCAGCAGGCTGCCCGGTGTTTCATGACGCAGGAAGCGCAGGCACCACCCTGCAAATTCCCAAAGGATATGCATACTGTGAAGAAGGGAATCTGCCGAGATCCCTCCTTCTGCTTGGCTCTCCCCCCCCACGCCGCGTATTTCCCTCCAAACTGTGCTCCAAAGCCCATCGCAAGGCATAGAGCAAATAGCAAGACCTAGCTAATAAGGCTAAAACGTATCGTAACACCTCATCTGTGGCTGTGGCGTGGTTCATACACCCCCTTTCAACGCATCTATATCATCATAATAATGCATCGCTAGCATAGCGGTAAGCCCAACAGCACACGGCACCGAGAGCCAAATCATAGTTGGCAGAACAGTGAAGAAACCAACTCCCTCCCCACATAGCCGTTCGTGTCATTCATACACGACCCTCATTCACTCCTCAACAGCCACAACAAGCACTTCCCCATCTACACCATCATCGTCGTCTGCGGCATCAGGGCTTGCGCGGCGCGAGAGCATGCTCATACCCATGTGCATAACCGGTGCAGGGCTCCTGAAGACGCATTAGTTTTGATCTTACACCAAAAAAAAGGGGGGGGGGAATAAAACCCACTCAGACTTCCTCTTCCTCACAATCAGCCCAACACTCCCCCCTCCCCCACCCCTCCCAGGACTATTACTACACCCCCCCGACCCCGTCGGCCCGGGACTCCCACTCCCCCTCCCCCCCAGCCCCGGACTCCCCCGATGATGACTAGGACTACACTTCACCTTCCTCGCCTTACACTCCCCACACGCCCCCAGCCTTCTCACCGCAGCGGCATGCTCACGCTGCTCTTTGCTCAACTCCCTCCTCTTGGGCCTCTTCTCCACCGAACTCGCCGGACTGCCACCTGCTGCTCCGCGTCCCTCGTCTGCACTACCAACTCGCGCAGCTACGCTGGGTAACGGCATCCTCGCGGCCGCCACCATCACTCCCGCCCCCACTCCCTCCCCCGCCGCAACCCCCACAGCAAGAGGCCTGCGATAATAACTCGCCAACTCCCTCTCCTTCTCCTCCTCACTCTTCGGGGGACTCGCGACCCTCCACGCCGCCGACGCAGCCGGAGGCGGATAAGGCGGTAGCGGCGCTCTCCTCCCCGGGGTGGCATTCGTTGTCGTCATCGACGGCCCCACATCCTCTGCTAGCGGCGACTTGACGGGTGGATTGTCGGTTGCAACACCGCTATCCGTCCTCCTCCTCTGCGCTGGTGGCGCGAAGCCATCACCACCCCTATACCCCACCTCAGCACCTCCATACCTCATAGCGAGGAACCCATTAAACCCCCCTTCTACATTCCCCGCCCCAAGACCGAGGAGGAAATCCTTAGTGTGCCGGATACAGCTCTTCGCCCACCCATCGCGATTCACGAGACGCTGTGTCGCGACGAGCGCGTCGCGGATGGGTGGTTGCACGGTGGGGTTCGCGTCACGCGACCAGTCCCTGAGAAGAGGGTCGCGGAGCTCGAGGGGCTCTTTGGGGCACCAGGCGGAGAGTTTGGCGGACCATGCGAATACCGACACCAGGATCTTATGCGCGGTCGCCAACCTCGCCGCCGCATCATGCGGGGACGATTGGTGCGGTACCGGTGTGTCGATCAACAGCGTCTTGGTGATTGAGAAGAGACACAAACTGTGAAACGCGGCCAGCCATGCGGAGGGGGGGAGTTCTTTGCGGTTCGTGAAGCGCGTGTCGAAGGCGAGGAGGAAGGCTGTTAGGGGGGTGGTTAGGGAGGGGGGGTGGTTGGGGGGGTGGAGGCGAGGGCGAGGCGGTAGCGGATTGCGGTTAGGAGGAGGGATTGGGCGAGGGCGTAGAGGTGCCAGCTTGAGGGATCGTTCTAGGGTGTGTTAGTTGGTGTTCATTTTATAGTTTGGACGGGGTTAAAGAGGGGGGGGGTGGTGACAGAAAATAAAAGGGGGAACATACACAAGCACCCATAGCATCCCTCCCCACCCTCAAAAGCGCAAACGGATTATAAGCCGTTCGTCCCAAATACACCCTATCCAACACCGTCGCCTTCAGCAACCCCACCGCAGGCCCATACTCCCCCAACAGCCGCTTATACGCCACATCCGTCAGATCGGGCGTCGTATCCATGACGTCCGCGCTATTGATGGACGATAGCTTGTGTCGCGAGTCCCAGAAGTCGTCGTCGAGTGAGGCGAATCCGGGGTGGGATGTTAGAAGGTAGTCGAGCTCGGCGGCCCAGAAGATGTCGGTGGTGGTGGTGGTGTCGGTTGCGGAGTGGGGGGGTTGTTTGAAGCCTGGTGGGGAGGGGTTAGGATGCGTTAAATAAGATGTAAAGGGGGGACGAACCGTGTAGACACTTCCTCACCATCTCCGTCAGCGGGCCGTGGAAACAACCCAGCGCTTTCCATAGATCAGGCGCCATCACATCCTGCTGCGGACACTCTTTACAAGGGTTCTGGCAATCGCACTGCACAAGTCGAGTCGTCAGCAACCACGCCACACCACACCCCCCCACACCCACCCACACCCATCGATCCACCAGATCAGATCAGAAAGACATACCTTCTTCTTCAAAACCTTACACCTCAAACACGGCCCCGCCATCCTCACCGCCCCCAACCCCCCCGCCCCCCGGGCAAACTCAACCTCCCCCCCCCCTCCTCCTCCCCTCCGCCTCAGGGGTAGGGAGTAACGACGTCCTCTTTGAGAATGGGGATGCAGGCATATTCCCATTCCCATTCCCATTCCCATTCCCATTCCCATTCCCCATTCCTGCCACACTCCCCTTGCGGCCATTAACCCCCTCCATCGTCTCTCCCTCGCTCGAGCCTTCACGACTTCCCATCCCCCCAACGCCAGGAACGCCGTCTTCGAGACTCATACCCGATGTGTGGTGGCGGACTACATCTTCCCTCCTCGCCTCCTCGGCGTCTTCGTGCAGGCCCATATGTCTCCTCAGCGCCTCGACAGTCTCAAAGCCATAAACGTAATGTTTACACCCCAGCTCATAACACTTGTACTTGCCGCCCACGACAACTGTAGCGGCCCCCTCCCCATCCTCTGCGTCTCCATCCCGCGCCTCGGTCTGGTGGCTCAGCATCAGAGTCTTGAATTCCTGGTTATTAGCCAGCCAATCCTTGAACCTCTCGAGGTGGTCTGGTGACGGCTCGTTCTGGAGGCGTCGGTCGAGTGCGTCGCGCGCTTCTGTGTCGTCGCCTAGGGGGTGTTAGTATCAATGACTGGTGGTGGTCAAGGGGGTGGGTGATGGGTATCACGTGATGGTGATGGTGATGGTGATGGTCATCGTCGACGGAGCTGGTGAGAAGGGGGGGGGGGGGGGTTGGAGGTACCAGTGCGAGCGAGCGAGGCGTGGATACTCTGGATCTGATACTCTAGGTATCTACACTCCTCGGCGTGGAGCTGGATATCGCTTGTGAGACCTGCTCGGGGTTAGTTTGGGATTATATATATTGCTTTCTTTCTTAGTAGAAGGAGGAGGAGGAGGTGGTGGAAGGGTGGAAGTCACGGGATCTCAGGTGAAAGAGAGGGGCGGGGAGGTGTATGGATGTGAATGGCGATGAATGGCGATGAATGGCGATGAATGGCGATGAATGGCGATGAATGGCGACGAATGGCGATGAATGGATAGTACTACCTTTTGCAGAAAGAAAATCGTGCATTAGCGACAGCCTCAAAGAAAGCATGTCCCGCTCCCGCGCCCAGAATGATTCATCTACTATGCGCAGGGTGCGGCCGTGGCGGGGGTCGCGACGACGCGCCGTGGTGACCATGGCGTGGCGGATGTATGTGGGATGTGGGATGGGTTGATTAGGTAGGTTGGGTAGATGGGTGGTTCGGTGTGTGAAGTGTGTGTTTGTTCGGCGTGTATTTGTTTGTTTGCGTGGAAGGTAGGACGATAGTACAGTATAGGTGAATATGCTCGGTGTCGGTGTGCGTATGTATGTACTTCCCGATGCAGTATAGTAGTCCTCGGTCTCCCTCTCTCTCCCTCGGTGAGGCCCAGCAGTCAGCAGTGAGCAGTCAGGAGTCCGCAGTCAGGAGTCAGCAGTTAGCAGTCAGCAGTCAGCAGCAGTCAGCAGTGTAGCTAGCAAGCTCGGAGAATAGCAACAGTAAGGTAAGGATCGTGGGGAGAAAAGGGTCGAAGAATTGTAGGGTAGAAAGGGAGAAAGGGAGAAAGAGGAGAAAGAGGAGAGAAGGGAAGGGGAAAGGGGAAGGGGAAGGGGAAGGGGAAGGGAAAGGGAAAGGGAAAGGGGAAGGGAAGGGAAGGGGAAGGGAAGGGGAAAGGGAAAGGGGAAGGGAAAGGGGAAGGGGAAGGGGAAGGGAAAAAAGGGAAAGGGGAAGGGAAAGGGAAAGGGAAAGGGGAAGGGAAAAAAGGGAAAGGGGAAGGGGAAGGGAAAGGGAAAGGGGAAGGGAAAAAAGGGAAAGGGAAAGGGAAAGGGAAAGGGAAAGAGGGAAAAGAAAGAAACAGAGTCACGCCGACGGGCAGGTCGGCGTGGGCTGGGCTGGGCTGCGGTGTGGTGGTGTGCGCGGCGAGCAGCGTCGGCCTGTCGTCGGGCGGTCGGCAGAGGGGAGGGGAAGAAGCGGGAGGAGAAATAGAAATGTTAGAAATGTTACAGTGAAGAGTTACGGGGACACGCTGACGGACGTCAGGGCTTCACACTCTTTTCAGCTGGACCCCTGGACCCTTTTCTTTCCTTTCCTTTCCTTTCCGTTCCCCGCCGCGCCGATGTCTAGCCTCGGGGTGGATGTACACTCTCATACTGAGTAATATCCAAGTGTACATCCATATTCTCAACATATTTATTTACCTTTGGCCGACCTGTGCCGTGTCTGGCGTGGCTGAGCCGCCCCCGCCCCCGCCTCCGCCTCCGCCCCCGCCCCCGACCCCGACCCCGATCCCATTAATTGGGTTAAATGGGGGCAATTTTATCGTAGGGGGCGGGGGGGAATGGCCGAGGGAGAATGGCCGAGGGAGAATGGCCGAGGGAGTGTCTATGCCCCGACAACATGTGAGTGGGTGTCCAAGCCAGGCCACGCACGCACCCATCTTACTATCTTACATCCGGTATCGATGCCCGTCTTGATTGGTGTCCCCCCCCAGCGCGTTCGGTCTCGGAGGTGGCCGGGTGGCCGGGTGGGGGAATGCGCTGTGCGCTGTGCGCTGTGCGGTGATGCGCTGTGCGGTAAGCGGTGATGTGCTGTGCGCTGTGCGCTGTGCGCTGTGCGGTGGGGGAGGGGTGCGGCGTGCGTGGCCGGGCTGCCCGGGCTGAGGCGGGCTGCGGCGTGCCGAGATTGGGATTGGGAAGAGGGGGGTTGGTGTGTGCGCCGGCGAAATGAGGGCAGTAGTGACGGAGAGGGTGAGACACATCATCATCATGGCTAACTCGGTCTGTCTATTCCGATGAGGCACGTGATGGCTGGTTGGCTATCTATCTGTTCGCGTGTCTAAAGACCAAAAGACCGCCAGTAACAGGCGGCAGCATGTCACTGTGTGGCTGTGATCCCGTGACTAGCCGCGGCCGGCCGCCTGTATTCCGCCGTGTTGATAAGGAAGTATTCCCTACGAGATCACGTGACTGTTACAACACACTCCCCACGAATCTCTGTACGATTCCCATAGTAAATTGTATGAGGAAATCGGAGAAAGGGTTGGCTATCCTCCCCGATGATTCACAGCTACGCCCGTTAAATAGCGGAGAGGCGGGGTCTTCTGACTGGGTGCCGCCGGAGTGGGAATAAATGATACCTTGGAAGATCAGCTCAGATCGATTTCTCATTTATAGCCAATATATAAAAGGCGGATATACCATCTTTAGCCACGGCGATGGCGACGGAGATGGGAATGACACGGTTAGGGCCGCGAATTGCAGCTTTGTCGAGCCATTGCTCGAAAGCAGACATATCACTTAGAGAGGCCATGGTTATCAGAGCTACAGGAACACATACTTACATAAATGATAGATCCTTGCCATCTTACCCACTATCACGATGATCTCGCCATCGTCATCCCACGTTGAGTTTCGGCTGTCATGTTACCACATCATACATCCTTATATCTACATGCGCAGACATGTGGTGGGAAGAGGGGGAAGGAGGGAGAGAGATATGAGGAGAGGTAGGGCGAAGATAAGAGATGCCGATGGAGGCGGACAAACCTACTATTATAAAGCCCTCACCGAGGGTGTGTCGAGTCCACATATCTGCTCTTTTGCGGTCCAATGGCCCGCAAAAGAACCCGATATCTGTTGTGAGAATAAGAAAAGATCGACCAGGGACGTGCGAAATCACACGTGAGGGGGGCTATATAAGAGTCGGAATTATCATACAAGGTACAGTTTTCCTTTTTCCCGCCCTGCCCAAGACGTCCTATCGTATATCTACACGAGGCCAACCATGGTTGTGCCTGCTTCGGCATGCTGTTATGCATCAACTAGAGCTAGCCACAGTAATTTCTGTTTCGAAGATCTCTTTGCGCCTCGTAAACTGGTGGGAATACCACACCGGCCTATCACTCGGGGGTGTCTTCCCGACTCATTATCTAGGAGTGATGTAAATCGCAGCCTATCACTATGTCCTGCCGCGCGGACACGTAGCTAGCAGGGTCCGTCTAAACGCCCGTCATTCCAGGGGGCGATGGAAATGGTAGCCAATACCATATTCTGCCGTGTTGACATGCACCAATGCCTCACTAGTGATATTCATCCATCGGTTCCTTCCTGTTCTGCGATACTAGGATCTCAACCCCAACATTATTGGGGCGATCCCTAGATGAACAAGCGCATAACAGGCATTTCAATACGAATCCCGGTCCAGTTCCCCGGAGTTACAACTCCACCTCCTCCACCTCCATCCCACACTCCACACACGCTCTGACCGTCCTCCCCGCATCCTCCACCGTTGCTCCCCACTCATGCTCATGCTTCCCTCCGCCAACCTTATCCCCAAACGTACCCCCCGCGCCCCCTTCTCTCGCCGCCCGCCTATAATGCTCCGCCCTCGTCTTCCGTTTCAGTTCTACCAGCTTCGACCTGAACTTCTCCTCCTTGCGCTTCTTCTTATCCGCCTCGCGCCTCGCAAACTCGGCGTCGAGAGCTTCTGCCGAACCCCATTTCGAGGGCCCAAGCGCGTACTCCTCAACCTGGTACCGCAGGAAGAGCATCATGTCGTGCCAGTGAGATTTATGCGGGTTGGGCTTGGACAGATGCGGGAGGAGTTCGGGATCCTTGAGTTCCGCTGCGCCTGTCAGTCTATCATCGATCTCGGTAGTCCAAGTCCGCAGGTACCAAGGGGCATGCGAGCAACTGCCAGCAACCGCCAAGGAGGTCGGGGAAAGGGGGGGAACTCACGATCCGTCAGGAGATAATCATCCTTCACCTCCGTCTTGGTCAACAAGCTGTATTTCTCCGGGAACTTTTCCTTACACCTCGCGCAAACTTCCGTCCCAAACACCTCCTCCCACACCCAATCTATCTCCCAACTCCCACACTCACTACACTTCTTCCTCTTCGCCCCTTCCAACACGCTCAACCCCGGCTCAAACGGTCCTTCCTTCCTGCGTTGCAGTGACTTCTTCAACTGCAATCTCTCCCACTCCGCGAGTGTCATATGCGCCGGCCTCCCTCCATCCCCTGCATCACCGCCCACATTCCCCCTCCCCGCACTTCCCACCCCTCCATCTTCTTCCGCCAGAAAACCTCCCTTCGTATCAACCACAGCGCTAAAATCATGATCCACGAACTTCCTGAACTTCCTCGCTGCCTCTATCCTCGGTTCTCCTGCTGTATCTGCGCGTGCGTCGCGCGACGTCGAGGGGACGGACGAGGCGTATGCGCTGGTTGAGATGGCAGCGGCGGGGCGTTTGAGGGGGGAGACGAGGAAGCCGGAGGGGGTTGTTGTGGTTGTTGTTGAGGGGTCTGAGCCTGCGGAGGCGGCGGCGAGGCGGCGGCGGTCGTAGAGAGATTTGGCTTTGAGGCGCTGTTCTTCCTGTGAGAGGGTTAGAGGGGCTATTCAGAATGGGGCGGCGGGCTTACCAGGTGGCGGGCTGCTTCCGGGGTGCGTTGAGGAGGATGGGAGGAGGCGCGCGGAGGAGTTGAAGGGCGCGATGGGTCGGTCATGGTGGGGTTGGTATATGCGGTGTTTTTGTCGTTATGTATAGTGTTGTGAAGTTGGGAAGTTAAAGTTGTGGTAAGTTAGTGGTTTCGGGATTCATGTTTCGGCGAGGCTGAGGGTGGCGGCACATTGACTCACGCGGCTGAGGGCGGATGCCGCCCATGGCGAAGGCAACATCTTTGTAGGCAAGAGGCTAACTATCAGCCTTGGGACAAGTCTCATAATATAATAATATAATATTACTATATTGCATTGTAAGGGCATATTATATTATTTCACTCGATCATAAGCCTGCGGCACATGTGTGGCGTTAGAAAGACTCTTAGTATTATCTAGTTCACAGTAATCGTTAAGTTTTATGACATCGTACTGTACAAACGCTACTACGAAAGCCCCTAAACCATTATGAGCTTCCCAACTTCAATGCAAGTCTATTCCCAATCCCCACGTCTACAACCCCCTACTCCTCCTTAGCACCACCACGGCCGGCCCTCTCGGCAGCCTCAACAGCCTTCTTATCGCTCGCCACCTCGCCGCCCTGCTGAAGTGCGCTCATGAACGAGGCCGCGGCCTTGAAGGGTCTCTTGAGATCGCCCTCAGCTGGCTGTCCAAAGAGGTGGATCTTGACGAGGTTGCCCTCGAAGGCGCCCTTTAGCGGGATGATGGACTGGATGAGGAGCGGGTTGGTATACTTCATGTACAAGTGCATCACGGCCATCATGCCAACACCCATGAGCTGCGACTTGAACAGAGCGCGGAGTTGCTGGATATCGTAGGCGTGGACGGTCGTGGTGACGAGCTTGGGCTCCTCGGTCGAACCCATGGCGGCGGGCTCAACGTACTTGAGAGTCCTAAGGTCTGCACGATGGGGTCAGCAAGGGTATCCTTTTGATATCGTGCTACATATATGACATATAGAGCATGGGACAGACGCAACGTACCCTTCTTCTTGTTGATCTGCGACTGGACGTACAAGTACACCATGACGATGATCACATTGGATGCAACGTACAGTCCACGGACAATGTTGAGGACATCTGGGTTCTCAAAATCGACCTTCTTGGAGACCTGCATCATCCCGAGGATGATGACCAGGTTGGAACTAGATGGCCAGCCGTCAGTATTTCCGCACGGCGCATTGGGGGGGGGGTATTGGTATGCCCTACATTTGCGGACTGATACCCATGGTGACGAGTGCTGCGGATGAACCGGACGAGAGTCAAAAGATATATTTATCTGATGAAGGAGATATTCGGCGACGGCGTAGAGGGATTCGACGTCGATGATGGGGTTGGGGAGAGCTGGGTTGAAGAACCTGAGATATGGAAATGTATCCAGAGAAACGCTTCGCACCAGGTAGACGTAGAATCAACGCCGCACATCACGTGCTCACTCAGCCCATTGGGACTTTTTCGATGTGTACGCGTGTTTTTGTACTTTTGTGTTTCAAATGTCACGTGCGTATGAGGGCAACTTTGTAATTTTGTGCAGCTATCACGTGCCCAGACAAAAGACCGTACGTCAAAGGAAAAAGCAATGTCGCCTCAGGCATCAATCAAGGTCACCCACCTAAATGATCATCTCCCGTACTGGAAGCTCAACAACGCCTTTGGAGGAATCTCGCGCCAACGAAAACTTTCTTTGAACGACAGATATCCACGTCCAAGACAAATTCTCTGGGCGTCAAAATACCGATTTATATCTCAACATTTCTGATTCTCTCGGCCACTATGCGCTGAGAGAAATTGGGCCCGACGACAACCAGCTTCCCGTCCCCTGACGCACGAAGCTGTGATTTTCCGCGTTTCGCAGCCGATGATTGACGATTCGAATCTTATATAAGGTGTCTACAAGCGTGAGCAGCTTCTACGAAGCGCGTTTAAGGCATAGAGCTGCTGTGTGATGGCGTGGCAGGGCCCCCAGGGCTTGGGAGGCAATGGCGGCAGTGGAGATGGCAGCAGCCAGTCCAACCAGCCCCAGGGCACCGAATATACTCTGCAAGGTAGGAGCTGCAGAAATTGCTAAAGCAGAGGGCTCCAGCTGACGGAAGGCATCTAGGTGTTATGCGATTCCTACAGACCGAATGGCATCGCCACGAGAGAGATCGCAACGGATGGGAGATTGAGCGCCAGGAGATGAGGGTGCGCATCGCGTCGTTAGAGGGAAATGGACGGAGAGCAGATGTACAACAGAAGGGGCTGAGGAAATATGTCAGGATGTTAGAAAAGGCACTTGCGGCCGAGCGCAAGAAGGACAAGACAACCAATGGAGTCGCAGAAGAAGTGAAGGAGGGTGAACTCGCTGAAGCTTCAAAATTGAAGCCTCATACTAGGCGTATGTATTCTAAATCTCGAGCCACTAGACAATTTGCTGACATCTCTGAAGCTGCACCTGAGAAGCCGAGCACATCATTCGCAGTCCAGCAACCAGGCGATGCCGACAAAGAGGAGGACCCAGACCGATTGGGTCTGAAGACCTACCTCGACGGGTGTGCGAACGAGTTCACATATCTCATGGTCTCGCCATCCAACCCCCAACCACCGCGCGAGCCCCAAGCGCAACATAACTTGGTTCTGGAGGAGATTGGCCAGGCGGAGCAGGCGGCACAGAGCCAACAGGCGCTAGAGGAGATGTATCTACCAAAGCAGAGCATGCGTGATATCCCCCGGCAGTCTCAGCAAGCCAACCAGCAGGCCCAGCAAAATCTGCCCTTGCGGAATAATGACGCCCAAGCCATTCCAATGGTCCGGGACCAGTATCAACAGGAGCCCGTGCGAGAGCAATACCGGAACCAATCCCAACAAAGTCAACCAGTCGCGGAGGACCAAGTTGCTCAAGTCAACCATACCTTTGACAACTATAGCAGGCCAGCCGAGAATGAGACTGTAGTAGAGCCTCGAAAGGAGGCCCAGACCGAGGCCGACGGCTGGGATTTTGGCGAAACCTCGGAATTCCCCGCGCCCGAGATAAAGATCATGCCGTCGAGACCAGACACCGATGCCTTCCCAATCGCGCCACAGGAGCTACCAAAGTCGCCAAAGAGAAACGCGCAAAGGAGGCGAAGCTCGGGATCACGCAGGAAGAGTGCAGATGGCGAACAACTGAGCCTTGGTGTCGCACAAAAAGTAGACGGCAACTTCAAGGTCCGCTTCGGCCTTAGAGGTCACCTGGATGTCGTGCGATCGGTGATATTTACCGGCGGCGGCAGCCCAGGTGAGCCAGAGCTATGCACGGCCGGCGATGACGGAGTCGTAAAGCGATGGATCATCCCAGCCAGGTACGAAAACGGAATCCACAGCGGCGCAAACGACCTCGACATCCAGCCCTACTTCACTCACCGTGGCCACAACGGTTCAGTCATGTGCCTCACATCCTACTTTCCGTCCGCAAACTTTGCGAGTGGTGGACGAGCCCAAGGTGACGGCTGGGTCTTTTCCGGTGGTCAGGATGCGTCTATCCGCGTGTGGGAGCGTGGTCGCGTAGACCCCAAAGCCGTTCTCGATGGTCATACTGACGCCGTCTGGGCTGTCTGCGTCCTCCCCACCACGTGCGGCGCCATCTTTGGGCAGAATACCGCCTACGGCCCAGCCGACCGCATTCTACTTGCCTCCGGATCCGCAGATGGCACCGTGAAGGTATGGTCCGTCTCCGCCCCACCTACGTTGATGTCACCATCCGGCAGCACTGGCCGCCGCAGCACAGGCCGCCAACGTGGTAACTCAATGAGTTCCGGCTCTGCATTCCCCACCTCGCCTCAGCCAAGCGTTGCCTCTACCACCCCGTTCAACTATACCCTTGTCCACAGCATCTCTCGCGAAAACAGCACCGCGAGCCCGACGTCCATTGCTAGTCTGGGGCCGCGCGGCGAGAGCTTTTGCGTCTCGTATAGTGATGCCGCGGTTCTGGTGTATGACACTCGCACAGGAGAGGAAATGGCTACCATGGCAAGCCTAGAGACATACGACGGCACCACAGCTACCGGTGTTAATGCCGTTGTGGCTACAACCACCGGGCTCGACTCCTCGCTCACCTTTGACGCGTCGCGCGGGCTGTCGGAGGATGACGTGGTCGTTGGTGGCGCAACAGGATCGCAGGCCGGTATCGAAGGGACAGTCATTAGCGGACATAAGGATCGGTATATCCGCTTCTTCGATGCTAATAGTGGTATGTTTTCTATTCCCCGATTCTCATCTCTTCGTCTATCCACCCCTTGATGTGACCCGTACTGATGTTAGATAGGCCAATGTACATACAACATGCTGGCACACCCAGCTGCGATCTCGTGCCTCTCAATGTCGCCCGATGGACGCGAACTTGTATCAGGTGGCCACGACGCGTCGCTGCGATTCTGGTCGCTCGAGAAGCGTGCCTGTGCGCAGGAAATGACGAGTCACAGACTCATGCGCGGAGAGGGTGTTTGCAGCGTGGTGTGGAGCCAGGACGGACGGTGGGTTGTGAGCGGCGGGGGTGACGGCGTCGTGAAGGTTTTTGCTAGGTAGTGAATGGCGGTATACCCGGTGGACGATGTATATGGTATATGATTTCTTGTGCAGTAGGAGCATTTTCGTTGCTTGCGGTGCGTGCATGGGGTGTGGTAATTAGGGAGCGTGGGTGCTTTGGATCGGGTGTCGTAGGGGGTAGAATCTGGGTGTTGTGGTGGTGGAGGGAGTGAGGTGTATATTAGCACATTTGACTGGCTAGAGGAAGAATGAAGTTAAGTGGATGGCCAATCGATCCATTGTAAATGTGATGTCTACGAATTACGGCCTGTTTATGTAGCTGGGGGCAACTATCACAAGTAGGTCAGGTCCGCACAGGATTTTATCATTAATCGCAGAATTCCATCACGGAAACAAGTGAAATTCCACTAGTAAGGAAACTTTTCTAATTGATATTAGGTAGTATGTACAGTGTATATGGATATGTTCTGGCCATGGTTCTCACAACCTATCCAGATCCAATTTCAAAAAACATTAAACTATTTTGAAAAAAATCACTCCAAAACAAAGGAAATATGCTTTTTCTCAAGCCCTTGGCTCGGCTACAACCTCCTTCGTTCCATTCTCCACACCCGTACCGACCTGCTCAACCTTCTCCCCCTTATCTTTCTTGCCCCCTACCATCCCCTTAACCTTCTCAATAAGCCTCGCTGTCCTGCCACTAGTCCTCCGCACGCGGAACAAGTAATACAGGGCGACAGCTCCGAAGATATTGAATATGATGTAGGCCCACACGATCCCGAAATTCCTCCAGCGCTCACTCCACCTAATACCATTCATGCTCAGCTGCTGATCCGCCACGGTAAGTGGACAGTACTCGCAGTTCGCCATCGCCGACGGGTTCATGATTTGGCCTTGGGCTGCCGTGGCGTATTTCTGGAGATAGGCACCACATGACGTGCCAGGCAGCGGCTGCATGACGGCCAGCTCGCGGTCGGAGCAGACGATCTTGCGGTCGTGGAGGCCTGTGGAGACGATACCAGATACGAGGTACGTGAACGGGGAGACGCGGTACATGAAGATCCAGAAGCCTGGAAGGGCCTGCGGAGGCTGGAAGACACCGTTGAAGGTAAGAATGAGCGAGAAGAGAAGGGTTGAGATGCGGGCTGCGGTTTCGGCATCGGGCAGAGCAGCGATGAGCAGATGCGCGTAGGTGCTGGAGAATATGAAGAGCTGGATGCAGTAGAGCAGGATAAGGCCCTGGCGCTCGGATGACTGGAATCCGCCGAGTGTGTAGATGGGGTAGTAGTAGCTGGCGAAGACCAGGATGCCAAGGAGGACCTGGTAGGGGATCTCAACGAGGATGTTGGCGGTGATGAAAGCAACCCAGGAGTAAGCCTTGCTGGGGCGCTCGCGCACCTCGTACAAGTCACGCTGGAGGACAAAGCGCGGTATGATCTGCTGCACCATACTTGACAGAATGGCCGTCAACATGAAGATCGAGAAGATGATATCCTGCAGGCCCTGGATCGACGCATCTGCATGGAAGAACGAGAATCCGATGAACAGCGCCGAGATGACTCCGAGCACGAACTTACTGTACACGTAGCCTGGCGTGCGCCAGTACTGCGCAAAGACGCGAGTGGTTACGTGATACAGTTGCGTTAAGAATGGCATAGCAAATTCGTTGTGCGAATCCTGAGCTTCTTGCGAAGGCTGAGAGCCCATCTCTGTCTTGATGCGGGCGAGCTCGCGTTGGACACTGACAGATTCCTCGCTCCGTTTCCAGACTTCGTGCCAGTCTTGCGTTGCATGTCCGGAGGCACCTGCACCAACCATTGTGAGCATGTACTCGGCAGGGTTCTCCTCTGGGTCACACGGCGGCGCGCCGTTTCTCTCAAAGTAGCTAAGCAGGGTCTCCGAGTTCTTTCCAATATCCCCAAAGTACACGGTCCTACCGCCCTTTGCGAGGAAAAGGAGTCTGTCGAACTCTTGGAAGAGAATTGCAGAAGGCTGATGGATAGTCGCCAGAACAGCCTGTCCGTTATCCGCGAGCTTGCGCAGGAATGCTATAATTGCCCATGAAGACTGCGAATCAAGACCCGATGTTGGCTCATCCAAGAATAGAAGCAGCCCCGGCTTCGCCGCAAGCTCGACTCCAATAGTGAGCAACTTGCGCTGCTCGACATTCAGTCCCTCACCGGGCACACCAACAACGGCCTCAGCGAAGTCCTCCATATTAAGCATCTTGATGACGTCCTCCACGAATTCTTCCTTCTCCTTATTCGACACGCTCTTCGGCTGACGCAGGTAAGCAGAGAAACGAAGTGCCTCGCGCACGGTCGAAGTTTCCAGGTGCAGATCCTGCTGCTGAACGTAGCCGGTCTTGCGCTGGAATGATGCATCGCGCGCCTTGCCCGATACCAGCATGTCGCCTGTAATGACACCCATGGACACGCGCCCCGCCAGCACATCGAGCAGCGTTGTCTTACCCGCACCCGACACACCCATCAGTGCCGTCAGGGTACCGGGTTTGACCCAGCCACTGACGTGGTCGAGGAGGCGTCGTTCACCGCCCTTGACGGGCACATCGTAGCATACATCTTTCCAGCTGAAGACGTCGGTTTGCGGGTCGAGGACCTTGACGGTTTCATCCTGTTGCCTCTCAGCGGCCTCGTCGTTACGGCCGACCGCGAGCGCGTCGCCGTTCTGGACCTCCTCATCGGTGTTGGCCCCCTTCTCGCCCTCAACCATCTGCCTCGGCGCATGGCCACGGCGGAACACAAGGACCTCGGCCGCGCTCTCAGTGTTGCTGTTGAACTCGGTGGCGAGCATGTACGTGAAGAAGAAGAAGATGGTGAAAGCCATCAGGATACCAAAGTTGCGCCACACATGGCTGAAGTGGTAATCGTACGCGGCAGCGAGGAAACGGTCGCCATTGACGGTGCGCTCGCCCGCGACGGCGCCGGCGGTTGCGCAAACGAAGGTTGGGCCGGAGAGACCGGGGTAGGCGGGAACGAGCTGCGAGCAGTCAAAGTCCTGACCGTGCAGCTCGTTGGCGAGGAGCGCTTCGAAGGTATACTGAACCGGATTGAGATACATGATCCATTTGAACCAGGGGTGCATCAGCGGGCTTGGGATGACGTAGCCGGTATAGATGACGATGGCGAGAACCAGGACACCGGCAATCGCATGGGCTTGGGCTTCGGTTCGCGTGGTGGCTCCGATGGTACGAAAGACCATGCTCATCGTGAAAATGGCGACGAAGTTGAACAGGAAGAAGATGAAGAATTGCCCTGGCGTCCGCCGCAGTCCAGCGAGGAAGTACAGTATAATGTTGAAGGCGGTGGAAATGACAAACTTGACTGGTAAATCTGACACCACGCCAGCCATTGCTTCAGCAAACGGATGATAGAAGGCATACGATGCCTGCTTAGACACGATCGGACGCTGCTCATAAAGCTTATTAATTTCCGTGACAGCCATCAGTGCATTAAGCAGGACCGCAAAAAACAGAACACCACCCTTCTGGAAGAAGCTCTGCGTATTACTGGGAGTATTATAGAAAATACTCCCAATAATCAGCGCCATGATGGTCTGCCCAAAGATAGCGGTCATCGTCGAGACCTTGTCATTCCATAGCCGCTGATACGCGCGCTTCGTGCAGTACTTGACCTGCATCGATACGCTGACCGTGTACGGCGACTTGGGACGCTGGTGCTTCGACTGCATCTCCTTGCGGCTGTCATAGAACTCCTGCAGCGTAGGTCCACCCACCGGGTGCGCCGCCTCGTGCTCCTTGATCTCGGCCTGTAGCATAGCATAGGCCGCGCTGCCGCGCCAGTACTTCTCGAAGTCCTCGGGCGTGCGAGGCACACGGTCCTCAAAGCCGGGGCGCGCGCGTCGCTCAACGGGGTTCGTGACCGAGGTCAGGAAATCACCCGTGGTCTGTCGTGGCGGACATTCGTAGCCCATGTCGAGGAAGTACTGCTTAGCGTTCTCACAGGCGCCAAAGTAGATCTGTCTTCCCTCGTACAGTACAACCGCCTTGTCGAACTCGTCATAGATGGCCTGACTGGCCTGGTAGATAGCAAGCAGGTGCGCTGCGCCTGTCAGATTGCTGCTCATACGCAGGGCGCGCGTGAACTCGAGCGCAGTGGCGGCGTCAAGGCCACGGGTAGAGTTATCCCAAGCAGCGATGGGGGCACGCGAGAGGGCCATCTCGGCGATGGATACACGCTTGCGCTCACCACCTGAGACGCCACGGACGTACTCGTTGCCGACCATGGTATCGTACGTGTGCGATAGACCGAAGACGGCCATCATAACGCGGGCCATGTGGTCGGCGCGTTCCTCGCGGGAGAGGTCCGTAACGTGGGCTTGGGATGTGCGGACGCGGGAGGCAAAAGTGAGAGTCTCGCCGACGGTAAGATGGGGGAAGTGCTTGTCGACTTCTTGGTTGTAGCAGAGTTCTCCCTTGAAGTGCTTGGTCATGAGGTTTTGCGGGATGCCGTTGTAATGGATGATCGAGTCCGAATCGACTTTCAAGCCCTTCGTCTCGCCCATCAACGTCTTCAGTAACGTGGAGCACCCGCTGCCAGGCCGTCCAAGCACAACCAACAACTCTCCTGGTTTGACAACTCCCTCAAACTTATTAAGAATGACCTTCTCCTTGCCTCTCCCAAATACCTCCCCCAACCTAAATGGCATCGCCAGCGTCGATCCAACAGTTTTTTGCAGCATCAGACCCTTCCCCGCTCCTGTCACCCTCAGGTCCTTAAATACAATTCCCGCCTTGCGTTGGGCAATCCCCTTCTCGGTGCCCAACCGCACCATCACACGCGCCCATTTATACGCATCGAAGTTTGGGGACGATGGGTCCAATGCAGGATCTCCAGGCCCGAGCTCAGCATATGTGTCCCGACGAGACAGCCTCGAAGCAAGACGATGCAGCTCATCGCGGTCGGTTGGTCGAACGGAGTCGACAACGCCGCTCCGGCGGCGTTCGCGTGCGGCGGTGGCGGTTGTGGCAGTGGGCCGTAGCGGCGCGTACTGGGTGCCTTCGCCGTCATCGTCAATGTCTACTTCATCAAGGTCGGCTTCCTCGTATGCGAGGGGGTGAGGCCTGTGCTCTGCGTCTGTATATACGCTCAAGTGGCCGATCCCTTCAACCTTTGCGTCATCGAGCCCGTGGTGAGGCGTCGAGTGGCCGTTGGAAGCCATTACGGCGTTAATTATTCTCAAAACGCTCAATGTGTTCTGAATTCCGTATTCAAAGCTCAAAAAAGATCTCGTTATAGCTCCTATGGTAGTTGGAGATGGTAAGATGAGTAGTTGGAGAATTGAGATTTCTCCTCCTTCCTCTCCCCAACGGGGGGAACCATCATCCCTATATCATAAGCCAGAGACAGTTTTCCAATTCCGATCTAAACAATGCCGATCCCCACCATTGACGGCATTGGATTGGCCCTGGTCGCCCTGGATCCTAAGTTCGCCCAGCGCAGACACCGCGCTGGGCTTTAGCTATAAAGCATGTCGTCATAGAAGGGCCCGCCACCACCCACGGATGTCTCGACGGCCGTCTCGCACCGATGTTATGCAGTCGTTCGGAAGTATAATTCGTCCATAATCGATGAATAAACACGTTATCCAGGAAAGACGCTGTAAGGAACACCGGGAGGACGAAAATTTGGTGGAAAATAGTGAAATAATACTGGAGCTGGAATTGGGATGTTCTGGTTCCGACAAGCTATTTTCTATTTTTGTGACTGCGACTTTCTTTCGGTGCCTCGGCCATGATAACCCCCAACTCCGATTCGCCAACAGTACCATGCATTGGCTTAGCCTTAGGAGATGGATTTTGCTTATGAGAGCATAATATCCCTGTAAATGATAAAATACCGGCCGTAAGCAAAAAGCTTATTAAATCTCCGTAAACAAACCCTTCACTCTGCATAAAAAAGCCACGCAATCCCTTCACAGGCCCATTTATATCTCCAATAATTCCAATACTCCAGCTCTTGGCCCACACATGATACGAGGTGAGACGAAGGAAGACGGAATAAGACGTAAGAAGATGAAATAAGATTAACTTTGACCGTTGAGCCGCGAAGACCCGATCCTCTACGATGTCTCAGTGGCAAAAGTGACGAATGCGAGTGACCATCATGAGCTGGCGCACAGTGGAACACTTCTAACCCTACTATCACTACTAAGTACTAAGACTTAGGAGATAGCACTAACATCGCGATTAACACTAAACTTGCCGGGTGGGCTCGACGGAGGAACGAACAATGCGCCTAGATCACGGTGACCACGCTGGTTGAGTGCCGGTCGGAGAAGGCGGCGAAAGGGCCGATGTGGGGTTGAGGTCGGGGTTGGGACTGATAGGTGAAGATCGGGGGGGGTGATGCTGAGGCTGCTGAGGGATGAAAATGGTCACTAGATCGATGATGGATACAGACGGGCGAATGGAAGTATATTAAAACACTATTTCCTCCCCCCTTTCCATTTCACTCGTATTTTCCACTTGTCTCCCATCGCGCCTTCCCTTACACCTACATCCGGTCCTTCGCGCCTTCCCTCACCACATTCAGTGATAAGCGGTCTTCGTCACCACTGGTGCTTGCCACCACTGTCCGACATGGCAACGGCAAGCGCGCTCGATCTCGTCGTCCTGGAAGTCCTTGAGCTTCGGCCACTTGGGCAGGTACGTCTTGCAGCGCGAGTTACCGAGTCTGCCGCCGTAGTTGCCCAAGGGGCCTTTGTCGCCGAGGCTGCGGGCAACCCAGCGGTTCTTGATGGTCGTTGTGGTCGTGATAGCGCTGGATGTGTTAGTACGTGTCTCTCCATGCCGCATCACTGAGATATTTGTCGACTTGGGGGGAAGGGATAAACGAGAAAGAAAAGGGAACACTCACTCAATCTGCTTAACCTTCAACCACTCATAGCAAAACTCTAAGCTATCCTTCCTCTTGTTCCAAAAGCAACCATGGAAATCAAACACCAACCTCGGCGGGCAAGGGGGCGAAGTTGGTGCTACCGTCACCACTGGTGGTGTGGTCCCAGAGGGAGTTGGGTACTGGCAGTCATAGACGTTGATGCGGTCCTTGCCTCCGCACTTCTGGCTTGGGTTGCCTGCACAGGGCATATCGCACTGCTCGTTTCCATCGGGCGCCGGCACACCAGTTGAAGCAAGGGAAGCCGCACACCAGCACTCCTTACCATACTCTGTTCCAGCGAAGCGGAAGCCAAGGGCGATACAGGCAGCGGTGCATGTCTCGTGGGACTGGTTGGCATCACCGCCCTCGACGGAGGTTTTCAGCGTGCGGCCAGAGGTGGAATCCGTGTAGCATCCAAGGGACTTGCAGCCGTTGACGTTCGGCGGCTTGGGGATGGCGGCAGAGCAGTCCCAGAGATCGAGATACTCCTGGCCACCGCAGGTCTTTGAGGAGTCGCCAGAGCAGGGGAAGGTGCACTTGGATGCGTCGATGACTGGGGGGGAGACGTTGTGAAGGACATCACCGCACCAGCACTCGAAGCTGTATTCGAGGCCGGCGTACTTGAGACCGGCGGCTAGGCAGATGGCGCGGCAGGACTCGGGGGTCTGGGCACCCTCGTTGATCTGGGAGTTGAAGGTGAGGACGCGCGATGGGAGGCCGATGGGGTCGGCGTAGCAGCCGAGATTGACGCAGGAGGTTGCTGTGGAGGTTGGGCCCGAGGTAGTGGTAGTGGGTTTCTTGGTCGTGGAGGTGGTGCATGGCGGCTTTGGGTGTCCACCGCCGTTGTGGCCTCCACCAAGGCCAAGGAGACCGCCTATGCCTCCAACGATACCGCCGAGGAGGCCACCGAGTCCGCCGAGGTTGACTCCCACACCCACACCCACACCCACGCCTACTCCCACGCCCGCATTGCCGTTATCGGGGTTTGGGTTTGGGTCTGGGTTCGCTTTCGCGTTGGCCAGGACGACGAGGCCCGCAGCAACAAAAGAAGCAGAGATCTTCATTGTGAAGGTAGGTTCGAGATGTTTCGAGAAGAAGTAAGACAGATGTGGGTGGGTAGAAGGAGGTGCGATCCTAACAGCAGATCCCCCTCTCTAAATACCCCTTTCCTCCTTCACTGACGATGCCTCACCTCACAACCACGTGCCGTTCTTGTCTGAATTCTCGCAGTTGACAAACACAGCTTCAGGCTGCATCCCCTGGTCTTTCTGCCATGGTATGCCTCGCTTCGGTACATTCCGCGCGCGCTCTGTTGTTCATTCCTCACTCTCGTACCTTTTTTCAGCCCCGCTCCCGTCCGTCTGCAGGTCCCCAATAAAGCCTGCAGGGGCAATATTGCCACCTTGCTCCATTGCTTATCCGCATCTGGACGGGCTGACCCCTACAGACCGTGCATGGTCCCCGTCTTCCTATCTGGGCACTCGTGGTCTCTGCCAATCTTCTCTGCAAATGCGCATGTGGACTGGGCATGGTCAGTGCCGGCGCCTTGTTGGGAGAATACCAGTCACTTATCCCACGGTAGATGAGGGCATATACCCAGGGAGGTAGTATTGAGACGTAAGCGCCTGTATGGGGCTCGGACGGGGCCACCAACAAGCTGTCCTGGAAAGAGAAAGGGGGAAATAAAATGAATGGAAAGGCTCGGTAAGGGACGACAGGAATGTGTTGACCACGGACCATATTGAGTATAATTTGCACAGTATGCATATCCTTCCAGTGTGTATGGAGCATATTGTGCATACCCCGTACATAACTATAACTGCATATTCTTCCTGGTTCGCATCTCATCCACACAGCATAGCGTCGCACAAATCTAGCACTTTGCTCGTTTCCGACGAGCTCGATAGAGGTCGATATAAGACAAGTCTGACCTTGGCCAGCGGATGGGTGACAATGATCAAGACCGAACACTTTAGCACAAGTGAACTATCGAAGCGCTAACCCTGTTTAACCCCAAAACCTGTGCCTGTCTGTGCGCCGGCTGATCGTCAGGGTCTGCTGCGCCGTGGTTCTCCAGATCAGCGTGTTTATATGATATGTTTATATTGGTGCCGATGTGCCTGTGTTGCTATGACCTATGGCCTATGGCGGCGGGGCATGTGAGCTCCGATTGGCGGGGGGGAGGATGGAGAGGCGCTTCAGAAGATAGGTCGGGAGGATGCATCGAGTTCAGGGAGATATGCTTCAGTTCGCTAACTTTGTCCTGTTCCGCCACTGACCAGCCGCCTTGTCCGGCTTCAGGGCCCGAGGCCTTCTGTGCCACCACTGCGAAGCTCCCGTGTCCAGCTGCAAGGCTACGCGCCCATCTGATGTGCCCTACAGCGCCTGCCCGATCCGAGCCGACGGAGAAAGCTGCACGTGAAAGATGATCCCTCATGTCTCAGGTCGTTCCAGTGCACCACAACATGGCAGTCACCGGCGAGTCTCACAAACCCACCCGCCAAGTTTGAACCACAAGGGACCCTACAGCGTCGTCCCGAATACTTCTCCGCAAAGGCAAGATGCTCAAGAGCGGGTATATTAGAGGGTTTTAGCTGCTTGACCATCGGTTGAATTGACAATTACCGGTTCTAGTAATTGCCACGCTGCCAAGTGAAGTATTCGCCCTAGCCTGAAGTAGTAGTAGCCTATAGCTTCGGTAATATCGGAATGCAACGCTGCCTCCTCAAACTGCGATTGAGGCTTTAGATGTAGATATATATATATCTAATGTTATAATCACTATGCCAACTCATAGGCAGCGGGTTATAATCGCTAAGTTACAGCTGCTGTAGCGATTATATTCGTAGAGCTCTACGGCGGCCACGATATAGACTACCGTTAGAATATCAGCACCACGAAATTGCATCCAGCCAGCCAGATATCATATAACCACTATCGAAACAACTAAGTTATACAACCAATTAAGTGATTAAATTATTAAATAAAATTGACACTATTCTCACTTTAAACAACCCTGAATCCAAATTCTCTTCTGCCCTGTTAGTAGATATGTCCTCATCTAAACCACTAAATCTTATAAATCCAGGCTCATCGTCGTCATCTACCTATGATCCCAACCACCCCATTGTTGAAATCAATTGAATATTGGCTTCTTCTTGGATCTCTAACTCCTGCACAATTTTTTCAGGATTAGGAATTGGATTAAGTAAATCAGGAGGCACCTTCTGCTTTGCTTTTAACAACTAGGTAAGCTGCTGCTTTCTTAAAAGCTCGGCTTTGCAGGCCTTAACACCACAAATATGAAGCTCCTTTTTGACCTTATTTAAGGCTATTCGTGCTCTGAATTTTGACTTCCACCCTTGAGTTTCCTTCTCCTTTTTAGCCTTGTTAGCTAATTTTTTCCTGAGCATCTTTAGCTGTTAATGGACCACACACACGTTGCTTGAACAACATTGTGGCTTTTAACCTTTGCCTTTTGCTAGCTCGCAACGTTTGTAGATAGTAAATCATACTATAGAACAGCCAACTCTCCTTAAGCAGGGACGTTTTTAGTACTGCGCACCTAAGAATCCCATTCTTGTGCCGATGGACTTTATAAAAGGTATGTTGCCTGCTAATGCTGTAATTTGACCTCTAAATGTATAAATTTTGTAGGAGTCTGTAGAATTTACAGTAGTCTATAGCCTTTTTAGACAGTGTATATACCTTCAATTTTTTCAAGGCTTCTTTAGGGTTTATTAGTCACATTCCAGCTTCATGAAATGCTCCTATAATTGTGCCTTTCTTAAATGTTTCCTAGCGGATTTTGCCTAAGTCTCGAAAAAATGAAGCAATATTATAATCAATATTAAGATTTCGCATTGCATATTGAATTGCCTTCTTGTGCTAGTGTTTGTAAGGCTGAAAAACACCAACATCAATCAGCTGCATCATATGTGTAGGATGTGACAGGAGCGGATATAAATGAATATTCATCGCTGTTGCTCATATGACAAACTCTGGTATTGTATGACTAATATAGCTATCTATAAGAAGGACTTTTAATGGTTTATTAGGCCTAGCACTAGAATGTTTAATGAAATGCTCTAAATAAAGCATTGCTAGTTTGCCATTTGTATAACGTACATGTATAGCGAAAGCGCCAAACAAGCGAAAGCGCCAAAATGATGCGGTGACCAAACCCCCCAACTAAATGTTAAATTCCTCAACAACAAAACATGCCCCATAAAAACGATGAAAGCCAATTAGTGCTAGCTATCCAGGCTATGCAAAGCGACCCAAAGTTACGCCTTCGAGTTGCTGCTAGGATCTATTCTGTGGACCACCGCAAGCTAGGTCGTCGTCTAGAAGGTGTACCTTCACGACGCGATATCCAAGCCAACTCACGGAAATTAACTAACCTAGAGGAGTCTGTCCTTGTTCAGTATATACTCGACCTAGCTGCCAAAGGGTTTCCTCCTCGGCTGTCTGTTGTTGAAGATATGGCAAGTCGACTACTTGCAACACGCGACGCGTCACGCGTTGGGTCGCGTTGGGCTTCAAACTTTGTTAAGCGGCGTGTAGAGCTCCAGACACGCTTTCAGCGCAAATACGACTACCAGAGGGCTAAGTGCGAAGATCCAGAAGTTATTAATGGCTGGTTTGAGCTTGTGCGTAACACAATTGCGAAATATGGTATCGATGAAGCAGATATCTACAACTTTGATGAGACTGGGTTTATGATGGGCGTTATCTCAACTGCTATGGTTGTAACAAGCTCAGACGGGCGGGCAAAAGCAAAGAAGGTACAGCCTGGTAATCGGGAATGGGTTACAGTAATCCAAGGCGTTAGTTCTCAAGGTTGGGCAGTACCACCATTTATCATTGTTGCAGGCAAAAACCACCTTACATCTTGGTATGAGAATAGTGGATTTTCAAGCGATTGGGTGATTTCTGTTACTGAAAATGGCTGGACTACAAACGAGAGAGGCATGGATTGGATTCAGCACTTTGAGAAGCATACAAAGGCCCGGAGTGTTGGTGGTTATCGCTTGTTAGTCCTTGATGGTCATGAGAGCCACCACTCAGATGAGTTTGAGGAGTACTGCAAGGAACACAACATTATTACGCTTTGTATGCCTGCTCACTCTTCTCATCTACTCCAGCCACTTGATGTTGGCTGTTTCGGCCCGTTAAAGCAGGCCTATGGTCGGCAAATTGAAGATATGATGCAGGCTCATATTTCTCATATTACAAAGGATGACTTCTTTCCTGCCTTCCACGCTGCATTTAACACTACAATGACGGAAAGTAACATTTGAGGCGGGTTCCGAGGGGCAGGGCTTCTTCCATTTGACCCTGAGAGAGTGATATCTACACTTGATCTTAAGTTAAGGACACCAACGCCTCCAAGCTCCCGCCCAGGTACTGCTCAACCTTGGGTTTCTCAGACACCAAACAACCCAATTGAAGCTATGTCACAGTCTACATTTATTAAAACTCGGATTTCACGCCATCAAAATAGCTCTCCAACCTCAATCTATGCAGCTGTTGACCAGTTTACAAAGGGTGCATCGCAAATAATGCATCAATTAGCACTGCTAAAGGGAGAGAACCAAAACCTACGACAGGCAAATGAAGTACTAAGCAAGCGCTGGAGAGCTAGGAAAACACGACTACAGCAAGGAGGATCACTTAGTCAACAAGGGGCGCAAGAGCTACAGGATGAGAGGGATGTTGTGCAGCAGGTAGAGCAGGAAATAAGGGCAAGCCGTGGTCGGAAGCCAAGGGAAGAAACCCGTGCCCGTCGCTGTGGCAAGTGTGGTGAGACTGGGCACAATGCGCGCACGTGTCAGATTGTAATAGACACCTCTGAGGAAGAGGACTCCGAGTAGTTTCAATTGATTTCTAATGTTGTGGTAGATTTATCGCAATGTTTGTCGTGAGGGTAGATAATTTTGGCGCTTTCGCTTGTTTGGCGCTTTCGCTATACATGTACGTTATCTAGAATTAGAGAGCAATATAAGCTCATTGCTGCTTAGCTTTTCATGATACCAGGACTCTATATGTTGTCATCCTTATACAATAATCACTAGTGGAATCACTTGTCTAATTGCACAGATTGACTCAATTATAGTAATAGACCTGCGATTTTCAGCCATTAGAACATACATCCTAGTACTGCATTATATAATTCTTACGTGGATATGTGGAAATGGCCCTTTAAAACTACCCTCTTTCCCTTTGTATGTGTCATACGCTTATTTATAATGGAGTGTAAGTTGTTAGCATTATGTTAGTAGATGATACTTTGCGCATGAAGTTGTTTAGTCCTAGTTGTCAATTTTTGGATATATCTACAGACTGGTGTTGTAACAGTAATGTCGTCCTTAATTGTTGAATTAAATAACTTATTTACATCTTGCAGAATTGTGAGGTTTAGGTGGCGAGCTATTTACAAAGACTTAATTAAAAATATCAAATTGTTCTTTCTTACTTGGGTGTTGCATCTTGGGTCATCGTACATGTTACGATCGCAGATCACAGAGCTAGCAACTATGGGAACAGGCAGCTATAGTAACCACTAAGGTTACAAGGGATTGCTAAGCGCACAGCTGTATATAATGAGGAATAGGCTCCCCTTCTTCCTTCCTTTCTTCTTCTTCCCTCTTTAGATTCAATCTAGCTTACTCTACCTAGACTAGCATCATGACCTCTATGACCATCATAACAGTACAAAGCGCTCTTTGCAGATTAAAAGGGATTAACTAGCACTATACTAGGTAGATTCAATGTTTTGATGATTGCATATATCTAATCGCACTCGAATATATGCTTCTATCCATTCATACTTCTATATACATACGAGTTGTGCTTGGTTTAAGTATAACAGTGCTGCTGTTAGTCTTTTTTTAAGAGGGCTAAAAATTGCAACATCAAGCGGCTATAGCAAGTGTGATGTATAAGGCAGTAAGATAAGAAGCACAATTCGATTTTAAAGACAGTGTGATATAAAGCTACCACTTATATGTAAATCATAACGTGTTTCACATGTAAGTGGCCTACATAAGCGAGTGGCCTACACAAGTGAGTGACCTAGCTTATTTTACACCAAAAATCACAAACTTTGTAACTAAATATCTTAACAACAGTTAAATAATAAATTATAAAACAATGTACTTAGCCTTTTAATGTATATGTATAGTGAAAGTGCCAAACAAGCAAAAGCGCCAAAATGATGCAGTAAATAAACCCCCTAACTAAATGTTAAATTCCTCTACAACAAAACATGCACTAGAAAAATGATGAAAGCCAATTAGTGCTAGCTATCCAAGCTATGCAAAGCGACCTAAAGTTACGCCTTTGAGTTGCTGCTAGGATCTATTCTGTAGACCACCACAAGCTAGGTCGTCCTCTAGAAGGCTTATTGTTACGACAAAACAAGAAGGCTGGCCAACTACAGGACAGGAAGGAGGGAGGTCGCATGAGACCGGCCCTGGTACCTGGAGGGGCAGCGGGGAATAGTAGTTCCGAAAGTATCACGTGACGGACTCGCAGGATGATGAGAAGAGTCCTAAGAGTCCAGGACTCCGAGGACTCGAGTGAGTTCCCAGGAGTCCACTAGGCACGTGATGGACTCGCAGGATGATGAGAAGAGTCCTAAGAGTCCAGGACTCTGAGGACTCGAGTGAGTTCCCAAGAATCCACTAGGCACGACGCCACTATATAAGTAGATAGTATTTCCTTAGATAGGAGCTTCGTGCTCAACTCAATACAGTATTTGTTATATACTAGTAACGTGTTACTTGAAGCCTTTGTGTCTGATCCCCTGCCTCCTCTGATAAGTAAACCTTTACGCAAGAGAACCTCTGTGTCTTCTATCGTTTAGAAGTCAGCGTTACACAAACCTACAAGTCACTATACATATTTTGGCTTATCACACCAACAACAAGAGCAATACTACTCAACAATTGCTACAACCATCTATGATTCATTACACATCATCGCTCCTTAGTTACTGGGCCGATATTACCACATAGCATATCTCTACAACCCTCTATGATTCATTACATGACATCACTCATACTACCACATGACATATCTCTACCAACTAGAGGCCTAGGAGCATGAACGATAGCTCTAAAAGCTCCTACGAACCTCTATGATTCATTACACGTCATCGCTCTTTAGTTACCCACAAGATTGGTTAAGTTATGACATAATTTGTCTATGACATAATTTGTCTATAGGGGTACTATGTTGGACCTCCTTTTACTTCCTATAGGCTAGGAACCTAAGAGATGGTTCTATGGGATTCTCTTACGTCGACTACAGTTACCAAGCCTGGTAAGTCTTGGAAAGTCTTGGAAAATGAGAGAACTACACTCCTTTAGCATAAATAGGATTGCCCTTTCCTTAAGAAAGGGCAAGCAGACAATACAGTAAATCGACTATCACATACTTCCACGTCTTTTCCAAGCTTCCAAGCATTCATCTTGTTACTCCTTGTTTCTGAAAAGTCAGTGAGGTGTTAACCTCTGACTTACCCCTGAGTTCCCAGACTCAACATTTGTTGCAACTTGTCTGAACCACTTCACTACATCACACACCTGATTGCTGCGTTGTGGAATAGTCTAAGCTACAACCCTTTGGCTCTGTTTCCTAAGACAGTGTGTTGTCTTAGTAAAATCATCCCTTCCTTGGGTGGCTAGATTCTCACATCTGGTGCACTCACCATTACACTAAGTACATATTTTTATAACTTATTATTAAAGGGTTGTTGAGATATTAAGTTATGAAATTCGTGATTTAAGGTGTAAAATGGATTGGCCGGTTCGTTTGTTTGGCCAGTTCGTTATACATGTACGTTACTTGAAAAGCCTTTGTGTCTAATCCCCTGCCTCCTCTGTCAAGTCAACCTTACGCAAGAAACCTCTGTGTCTTCTATCGTTTAGAAGTCAGATTACAGATGGTTATCAACTCCTAGGAGGGGTTCTAGGTCTGTACGACTAATTTAGAGTATCTAGAAAGCGTCTGGAATTGCTCTAGGCTCATAACTGTTAAGTAACGTGTGTCTTCTTCTGTCTTAAGTATGTAGCTGCCTAATATTTAAGTGAGGTCATACTGAGGTCATGTGACCATCTTACAACACAATTATATTTGTTTATTGCCTTATATATTAGGAACCATCACGTGATTTATGTGACGCCTATCGACTATCGCCAATTCGAGGCCAGTGCAACAACCATGAAGTTTAACATCACAACACATAAACCCGCGAACTTTCTCCTCTCATAACCACCATAAAATACATCATGGGTTCTTTATAACCACTCTTTTTTGCTTATCAGGAAATCTTACCTAGGCGCTATCTGAGATTACACTGAAGCTGTCTATTTCCGTGGTTCGTGGCTCTGGTGGATTGATCTGCAGAAACGTTAACATCAGGTGAGTTTGGTATGAAGCTCAGCAACGTTATATATATCATAGCCCGAGCTCAGATTTTCTTCACCAAATGAGCAACTAGTGTTGCCGATTTCTTTATGCATATTCACCTCATTTGTTAGCGATCTACGATCTACGCTACATTCTTCTTATTGGGCCGCTTCACATTTCGTTGGCTTCACAGTAGTGTCATATTAAACTCATGGCCCTTCTGCGAGAAAACAGCTTTCAAACATCTTCTGTGACTAGATCACCTGTTAAGTGGCTGCGGATTGTTGGCATGTTGCTTTATCTCCTACAACACCGACAGCTAAAGAAGACTGTTGGCTGCGATCTCAGGTTCTATTTTCGTTAGGAGATAAAATTACTGTACTAACTCGTCCATAGACTACCCTACACTCGCTGTATCTGACACGGTGCTCTCATAATTACTTGCCTCCATCCTCGGCCCCTTTTGTCGGCGTTGCAGATGAATTGTGAGCTACAACCTGTCGCGTCGGGAATTTCTCTGGTTCGGGTATCCATCCTAGGACCGGCAAATTCTAGCCGAATATGGTGATTATGGATTCCACAAATGGCAGCGATGTTGTCATGGCCGAGGGCGTTCTGGAAAATGGCGGAAATGGCTTTATCGACCCAAGGGATATGCACCTCACCGAGAATGACGACAGCATTGGGCAACTAAATTTTGGAGAAGAAGACGATGCTGCGGATATGTCAGATATTTCTGAACCCTCAGTGGATTCGCAGGCCTTAACTTTTACCGGGCGAAAGAAATACCTGCCCACTGGGTGTTGTTACGACGATCGGATGAAGTTACATGCAAATGCCGATTTCTCCGTTGATCCGCCGCACCCCGAGGATCCAAGGAGGATCTCATCAATAATGAGGGCATTCAAGGAAGCAAAACTCGTTTATACTGGCCCGGAAGAGAACCTTGCAGGGATCTTGAAGAACTCGCCGACCGCGTATATGTATCGGATCGCAGCGAGAGGCGCTACGCCAGCGGAGATCTGCACGGTCCATACGCCACTGCATTTCAAGTGGGTTTCTGACCTCTCTGGCATGTCATCGGATGAGCTGCGTGCTATGAGCAGGGCCCTCGACACAGGGCGAAAGTCACTATATGTTGGTAATTATACCTATGAAGCCGCACTCATTGCCGCTGGGGGTGCCATCGAGACATGTAAGAACGTTGTGGCGGGCACGGTCAAGAACGCAATTGCTGTGATCCGACCACCTGGACATCACGCCGAAAGTGACGAGGCCTTGGGATTCTGTATGTTCAACAATGTTCCCGTTGCGGCGCGAGTTTGCCAGGCCGATTTCCCGGATAGCTGTCGAAAAGTCCTGATTCTTGATTGGGACGTGCACCACGGCAACGGAATTCAGAATATATTCTATGACGATCCGAATGTTCTCTACATATCCCTCCACGTGTACAAAGACGGATCTTTCTACCCTGGCTTCCCCGACGATCCATCGGTGCCTGATGGAGGGCTGGGTAACGTCGGTGCTGGCCCAGGGTCTGGGAGAAATGTTAACATACCGTGGCACGCGCAGGGAATGGGCGACGGCGAGTACCTCGGCGCCTTCCAGAAAATCGTTATGCCCATCGCCCAGGAATTTAACCCAGACCTTGTCATCGTCGCTGCTGGCTTTGACGCCGCGGATGGCGATGAGTTGGGCAGCTGCTTTGTTTCGCCTGCGTGTTATGCGCACATGACCCATATGTTGATGTCGCTTGCTGGCGGCAAAGTAGCTGTCTGTCTTGAGGGCGGGTACAATCTGAAAGCTATCTCGCGGTCTGCTTTGGCCGTGGCGAAAACACTGATGGGAGAGCCGCCGGAGCGCATTGAGTTGCCGCCGATCAACAAGGAGGCGCTGAAGATCCTACATCGAGTTAAGGAGGCCCATGCGCCGTTCTGGGAGTGCATGCAGCCGGGGAAGATTAATGTGAAGGAAGAGGAGGGCCCGGATAGGGTGAGATTGAATGCTGTTATCCGCGCATATCAACATAAGATTCTCCGACAGAAGTACAAGATGGTCGATATGTACGTTACAAGGGATAAACTAGCCAAGGGGCTGGAGTACCAGGTGCTAATCACGAGCGAGTTTACGACGGCAAAGAAGATTCTTCTTATCATTCACGATCCGTAAGTTGTGTTTGACAAGGTTCCGAAAGCATGCTGATGACTGTTACAGACCTGAACTCTTGGCTATCCCTGATCCCATCGATTACTCCGTTGAGCCACATAACTCGTGGATGGTAAATTCTACTACTTCTACTGCAGTGTGTTTCCGTCGAACTAACTTGCCACAGAGCGATGGTATAATGGCCTACATCGACTGGGCCGTCAACAACGGTTACGCGGTCATCGACGTTAATATGCCCATGCACATCGAAGACGCAGGCGTTTGTCTCCCACCCCAGCCAGCCCCATCCATAAAGCTAACATCAGTAGGTGAACATTGAAGAAGAAGGATTTATCGAGCGCCCAACCGAGATGGTGCATCGCGCGCGTATGAAGGAGCTCATGTGCTACCTCTGGGACAACTATCTTGAACTCCACGACTCGGAGCACGTTGTGCTTATGGGTGTTGGCGACTCCTACAGTGCTGTTAGAGAACTGCTCGTGAACAGAGGTATGGATTATTTGTTTCTATTATCTGGTTTTGGTTTCGCGGGCCCTGGGATACTCTCACACGCTCTCCTGAACCATCCCTACTCCCCTCCGAATGTCCACACACTAACTCTCCTCCCAGAGTCCAAGCACAAAGTTCCCCTTGTCGTCTCCTTTGTCTCTGGCTCCCTGCGCCCCGTTCGCAGCGAGACGGACGCCAGTCTTGCGCACTGGTACAAGAAGCACTCCCGCGTGTATGTGGCAGCCGATCACCTGTGCTGGACGGATCCGGAGTTGGAGCGGAAGGTGACGAAGAGCCGGTTCGGGCGCGTCGTGAAGAGCGGAGTGGAGGGGCTGAACAATATGCTTCGGGCGCATTTGCCGGAGGTGGTGGGGTTGTTGGGCAGTGTTGGAGAGGAGGGAGATGAGGAGAAGGGGCTTGTTTAGGTGCCTTACTCTTTGTTGGGGAAACGGACATTCCTGTGTGTTACGGTGGGGTTGTACGCCCAAAAAATGACAATTTTTTCTGCGGGGAATTGTCTAGCCCCTGCTAAGCCCAGGAGGCTCGGCTTGTTCGGACTTTGGGGGTTTCCCCAGGGCTACAAATAGCGTACGTAGGCCTGTAGATTAGGTAAAAAATTCAATTGATTCTATTCTATATACTGTAATCTACTGACGAGTTTTCGTGCCCGTTGCGCAAAAGCCCGAAGGTCCGGTCACCAAAGACACCACACAATTTGTGTGTAATCGCTATATTTCGGTCCTTCAACAGGTTATGAGCCCGGCGACGGTTAGGAAGCTTCATGTTTTGAACTGAAGAATTGATTCCGAAGTCTCACAATAAAGTGAGAGCATGAGTTACCCACTGGTAATACTCAGTCTAAAGGCAGTGTATTAGATAGCATTATACGGCCCGTATACGGGTTCATTTTTGTAACCAGTGCGTATACGATACGGGTTCAACTTAATATGCAATAGCACTAGTTAATCCGATGCGGAGCCACCCAAGGAAGGGATGATTTTACTAAGACAACACACTGTCTTAGAAAACAGAGCCAAAGGGTCGTAGCTTAGACTATTCCACAACGCAGCAATCAGGTGTGTGATGTAGTGAAGTGGTTCAGACAAGTTGCAACAAATGTTGAGTCTGGGAACTCAGGGGTAAGTCAGAGGTTAACACCTCACTGACTTTTCAGAAACAAGGAGTAACAAGATGAATGCTTGGAAGCTTGGAAAAGACGTGGAAGTATGTGATAGTCGATTTACTGTATTGTCTGCTTGCCCTTTCTTAAGGAAAGGGCAATCCTATTTATGCTAAAGGAGTGTAGTTCTCTCATTTTCCAAGACTTTCCAAGACTTACCAGGCTTGGTAACTGTAGTCGACGTAAGAGAATCCCATAGAACCATCTCTTAGGTTCCTAGCCTATAGGAAGTAAAAGGAGGTCCAACATAGTACCCCTATAGACAAATTATGTCATAGACAAATTATGTCATAACTTAACCAATCTTGTGGGTAACTAAAGAGCGATGACGTGTAATGAATCATAGAGGTTCGTAGGAGCTTTTAGAGCTATCGTTCATGCTCCTAGGCCTCTAGTTGGTAGAGATATGTCATGTGGTAGTATGAGTGATGTCATGTAATGAATCATAGAGGGTTGTAGAGATATGCTATGTGGTAATATCGGCCCAGTAACTAAGGAGCGATGATGTGTAATGAATCATAGATGGTTGTAGCAATTGTTGAGTAGTATTGCTCTTGTTGTTGGTGTGATAAGCCAAAATATGTATAGTGACTTGTAGGTTTGTGTAACGCTGACTTCTAAACGATAGAAGACACAGAGGTTCTCTTGCGTAAAGGTTTACTTATCAGAGGAGGCAGGGGATCAGACACAAAGGCTTCAAGTAACACGTTACTAGTATATAACAAATACTGTATTGAGTTGAGCACGAAGCTCCTATCTAAGGAAATACTATCTACTTATATAGTGGCGTCGTGCCTAGTGGACTCTTGGGAACTCACTCGAGTCCTCGGAGTCCTGGACTCTTAGGACTCTTCTCATCATCCTGCGAGTCCATCACGTGCCTAGTGGACTCCTGGGAACTCACTCGAGTCCTCGGAGTCCTGGACTCTTAGGACTCTTCTCATCATCCTGCGAGTCCGTCACGTGATACTTTCGGAACTACTATTCCCCGCTGCCCCTCCAGGTACCAGGGCCGGTCTCATGCGACCTCCCTCCTTCCTGTCCTGTAGTTGGCCAGCCTTCTTGTTCAGTCGTAACAGTTTGAGGAGGAAATTTCCAAGTTTGCTCTTGAGTTTGATAGCAAACTGAGTGCAACGAATGTCAGTATGACACTTATCCCTGAGTTCTCAGACTCAAATTTGTTATAACTTGTCTAAACCACTCCACTATATCATACACCTGATTGCTGCATTGTGAAATAGTCTAAGCTACGACCCTTTGGCTCTTTTTCCTAAGACAGTGTGTTGTCTTAGTAAAATCATCCCTCCCCTGGGTGGCTAGATTCTCACATCTGGTGCACCCACCATTACACCTTGTCTGCTTCAAGCTTCAACTATTTCTATAGCAGCACTTCGATACTACAATGGAGGACGACCAAGCTCCTACAACTACTGCTGAACAGCAGATGCAACAACTGTTTGCCTTTATACAAACTATAGCAAACAAACTTGAGAATTTGGAAAACACCTTTCAAGCCAACACTTCAGCAACACAATCTTCAACTCAGACACATCATACAGAGCTTCCCACAGCTCCTCTGGCTATGTCGGGTACCCCAGGTGCACTTCCTAAAGTGCAAACACCAGATTTATACCATGGAGACAGGAGGAAGTTGAAGGGATTTCTTATGCAACTGGACATCTACTTCACCCTCAGGCCTCATCAGTTCACCTCAGACGTCCAGAAGATATATTTCGCTGCCAGCTACCTCCGTGGATCTGCATTCAACTTCTTTGAGCCATATCTTAGAAGACTTAGTGGCAACAACCAAAATACCACTACGCCTTTGATTACCTCTTATGACCAGTTTCAAGAGGAACTTACCAGGACCTTTGGAGACATCAACGAAACTGTTACAGCAGAAAGAGAGCTACAGAAGCTATGTGTAACGCTGACTTCTAAATGATAGAAGACACAGAGGTTTCTTGCGTAAGGTTGACTTGACAGAGGAGGCAGGGGATTAGACACAAAGGCTTTCCAAGTAACACATTACAGTATTGTAAAGAATACTATATTGAGTTGAGCACGAAGCTCCTATCTAAGGAAATACTATCTACTTATATAGTGGCGTCGTGCCTCATGGGTAATCTGGATAGTTGGCGGATAGCTAGATATTCAGGATAGTTCGTGGATAGCTCAACTATCCAATATCCACTAGTTTCTGGAACTATCCATTAGCCCCGTCACATGGCAGCCTACCCTGCTTCCCACTGTGACTCACACATCACGTTACTAGGCCCTGGCCCTGTAACCATGACATCATGTTACTATAGCCGTAACACTATGTCAAAAGACCTCTGCTGCTCAGTATACAACAGAATCTAGGAGAATCACTTCTCACTTGACTTGGAATGAAGAAGCCTTAGTCTTCACTTACTACCAAGGGCTCAAGAGCTCTATTAAGGATGAACTCAGCAAAGAAGAACGCCCTACAACACTTCAAACGCTTATAGAGAAAGCTGTCAGACTTGATGATAGGCTTTTTGAAAGAAGAAAGGAGAAGAACCAAGACTGGCATCCAACAAGAAATTTCAACAATTACACCTCTACACCAACTGCTAAGGACTCAGCACCTGAACCTATGGACTTAGACGCCTCTATAAAGAGATCTACAGCAAATCCAGCACCTCAGCCTACAAGAAGCCCTCAAAAACTGAAAAGGGGTAAACTTACTCCTCAAGAAAGAAAACACAGAATGGACAACAACCTTTGTTTATACTGTGGCAAAGGGGGGCACAGAATTCAGGATGCTATTCAGCACGGGGGAGTGCTGATTCAAAACATATAGCAGCCTCAGACACAGTCACAGCTGCTATTCCTGAAAAACTTGAAAAATCCCCACCAGGCACAACTTCAACTGAGACTACAACTTCTCCCCTAGACAACAAAGATGTGTCGATGGTGCTTTCTCAGAGTTTCACACACCTGTTAATACCTATTCAACTCCATTTCAAACAACAAGTGTTATCTACAAGGGCTATGATAGACTCAGGGGCAACAGGCAACTTTATATCTCAAGACCTCATCTTGACACACCAGTTACCTACAATTCCCAAACGCACTCCAGAGTTGCTCCGAGTCATTGATGGAACTCCTATCAGTTCAGGTTCCATTACCTGCAACACCCCAGTACTCAAACTTGAGATTCCCCTAGGAAAATCAACATTTTCAGACACCATCTCTTTAGATGTTATACCAATGAAGTACCCAGTCATCCTAGGTCTTCCATGGCTTCAAAGGCATGATCCAAATATCAATTGGAATCATTTATCACTTGGGTTTAGCTCAAATCCTGAGCTCAATACTGAAAAAACCCTTCAAGCCTCAGTTACCCCTATTCAGGTCCAAGACTCAGACTTGTCCCAGATCAAGGATTTTGACCAAACTATGGACGATATATCATCTCTGATATGGGTTAAACCTTTCCAACCTGTCCTGGAGATAGCAGCTACTTCAGATTTGGAGAAATCATCTCAGGAGGTCATTTTGCCTTTAGCATACCAAGACTACCAACATCTTTTTGACAAGGCAAAGGCATCAATTCTGCCAAAGCTTCTCAAGAGAGGAGCCTTTCTTGTGGAGGTATTCCAAAGTTCTTTTGGCAAAGGGATCGTGGTTGTAAGCATCTTTGAATGCTTTAAGAAGTGTTGCTGAGGGTGTATAGTCTTTAAAGGTCTCTGGTTTCTGAGAAGAGGTAATGGGGGCAACTTGGTCTTGAGGGGATAAGTTTCCCTCTAAGTCCTCTGTAGTGTGAGGGTTGCTTAAAGATGCTGCTATGAGCTTTGTAGAGTCCTACACGGCAAAAGCCCTATGGCCTCTTGCAGCCTCTACCTATACCAGAACGCCCATGGGACTCCATATCCATTGACTTTATAGTCAAGTTGCCTCCTTCTATCCCAAAAGGGGGTGCTACCCCTTATGACTCTATCCTTGTGGTGGTAGAAAGGCTCACAAAAATGGCACACTTTGAGCCTTGCAATGAGACTATCACAGCTTCTGAACTTGCGTGGCTATTCCTGCACATCCATCCTGGACTCGTGAAGACGCCGGAGTTCGAGCACGCCAGGTTCTCGCCGTTCGTTACGTGACTGTTTAACTGGGTGGTGCTCCCGCTGCTGACGCCGTTTCTGCTAGATCTGAAGGAGTCGGGGGAGAGGAACTTGTTTATGGCTACGTCAGCGATGTTTCGAGGGAGATTGAGTGGAGAGGGGGAGGCGGGGACTATGGTGCCGGTGGTAGAGGAGGAGGTGGCGATGGGGGTGAATGGATTGATCGGCGGTGGGGTGTATGCAGTTAATTGGAATGGGGAGGTGTGCAAAGGGAGTGAGAAGTTCTATCGGGAATGGAAAAGGAGATACAGGAAACACAACAGCAAACAACAATAGAAATGAAGGTGGACTTGGAGAGATTCAACATTCCCAGTGGAAATTGAACATGGTCAAGGGAAATCGCAGATGCTTAGCACTCACCTCGCCCCGCCACTGGTGAAGCATCAGATCAGGGATGACGGTTACGACGGCACCAATTTCCAAGGGAGACTTGTATCATGTTTGTTGGAGTATATGTCAGAATATACCAGAATATATCAGAGTAGGACCACAATAGGCCCTTTCCGCATCGGGAATTGTCCTATTCAAGCAATTGTGTCGCCTCTTGGTTTGACGTTGTGGTCGATGACGCTCTAGATGTTTCGGAGCCAAGTGCCTTGGAGATCGCCTGTGCTCACAATTAAGCGATACCAAGACAAGTCGCGCCGCATCTACTCCGTACCCTGGCATTTCCCCCTTTCCAAAATTCACAAAAAGCACAAAAAACACAAAAGTCCATTTTTTACCTTTATGAGAGCCTCAACGGATGTCGCCCTGGGATTCTGATACTGGAACTCTGCTACTTCGTATATCGCTCCACATACGGGCTCTCCCATACGGACTGCTCTCTATACAGACTCGAGAAACTTTCCCCGGACTGTGAAACTGCTGTAGCCAGCAGATCACTCTCCCTTGGATGGCATCTTGGCATCGGCGCTGGTTTGCTTGAACCCCATCATTTATCCCACCAACGGCTGGCGGCAGACAGTGGGGTCTGGCCGATCTGCATCACTCATTACTGCTGTTTAAAGGCACTCAAGCTTTCTCGACGCCATGGCGAAACCCGCCCTGGCCTGGAACACGGGCGAGGTCTGTCGCTTGCGGCTCACCTTTCCTCGATCGGCTATGATAGACTGCGGCATTTCTCACCCATGGGAGAATGCCGCTACGAACATACTGAGTGCACTCCCAAAAAGAGATGTCAACGCTTGAGCACCTGGTGCAACGGTTGGAACACCTTCCGAGACTATCGTGAACTCCACCATGACCCGAACAACCGAATTCCTGGAGGTGAGAGAGTTATAGTACCACGAGCAGCAAAGGAGCTATATACTCCAAGCCCTGAGAATCGTACGTCTATTACAGTAATAGAGACAGTATCTGCAGCTGGAAAAGTGATTCCACCTGTACTTATCATTCCGGACAAAGTTCATATGGATTCGTGGTACCCTGGGAACCTCAAGAGTAGTGAGCTGATACTACTCTCCGAAACTGGCTATTCGAACAGTGAGCTTGCCTTACGGTGGCTACAGCATTTTGCAGAGCATACTGCTCAGTACGATGATGGGAGTGGGAATCCCAAGGTTCTACTCCTTGATTCTCATATAAGCCATACGAGCGATGATTTCATCATTGCAGCAGATGAATTGAACATTATCTTATTCGCCTTTCCTAGCCATCTTACACACGTTTTACAGCAATTAGACGTGGGATTATTCCAGCCATATAAGCACTGGCACCGAGAGGCTGTGCTTCATGCCATACGGAAAATGGAGGTTACGTACGACCTACCCTCGTTTATGAGAGATCTCACCAAAATCCGGGACCAGACTTTTAAGGAGTATAATATTACTTCAGCTTTCCGGAAAGCTGGAATCTGGCCCATAAGCCGTAATACAGCACTCGAAAAGCTCCATACATACTCGCAGCCTACGCCTACACCTACACAGCCTACGCCACCTACACCTACCCTACCAATACGGCCTATTACCCCTAAACCCTCTACTTTTCGGCTACCGGAAATTACTTACCGGCACCGAAGAGGTGGTGGTGGCAGGCCAGCTCCAAGAGCTAGACCTGGTATTCCTCCGGCGCCAGGTGGAGGAATCGAAGAAGCGGGCAAGCCGAAGCCGGGCCCGCCTTCAGTATGGGGGCGAGCTCGTTGCTGCCGAAGCTCACGAGCTTCGGGCCCGTAAAGCCGAGCTTCTGGCTCAGAAGCTCGAAGCCAAAGAAGCCCGGAAACAGCGCCAGGCCAGAAACCGAGCCCGGAAGCAGCTTCGCCGGGCTGGAATTGAGGCCCGGAAGGAAGAGCGCCTACGGAAGAAGGCAGTGGCCCAATTCCGTAAGGAAGGCCTCCCAATTGCTCCTGAGTTTGAGGAGCCAATTCGGGACCCAGAAGCCCCCGAAAGCGAGTGCGAAAGCGAGTATGAAAGCTGTGAGAGCGAGGGTGGGAGTGGGAGTGGGAGTGGGAGTGGGAGTGGGAGTGGGAGTGGGAGTGGGAGTGGGAGTGGGAGTGGGAGTGGGAGTGGGAATGAGGAAGTGATAATTTCGTAAAATGGAATATTTAGGTAGCTTTACATACAAATTACTATGGTGGGGTACTTACGGTCGCAAATTTTTGAGTTGCTGCTCCGCTGACAGTTCTGGAAACGTAGCACGGGGGAACATCATGGCCATCCAAATCCCGAAGTCAGTCGTATGCTGTATGCGCCACCGCCAAACTATCCAGACGATACATTCATGCCCAAACATGAGGCGCTGGCAATCCACATGGGGCGATAAAACGCAGCAGGTCGCAATAACGGTGGTCAATGGTCAATACAGCCAATGCGCTAGAAGAGCACAGTAGAAGAAGCCCCCCAGGCGACATCAGACAGCTCCGCCTCACAGAAGCCACAGAAGCCCCCCAGGCGCCATTAGACAGCTCCGCCTCACAGAAGCCCCCCAGGCCAAGCGTACTGGGCGGATTTATGCGCTAGCATCGGCCGTCATCGTGTGGCTTGGTCTCGAGACCCTTGCGAATTTCGGGGCGGGAGATCCAGCAAACTGCTTCGCCACCTCGCAGGCCACTTACCCGGAGTGGGTCAAGGAGAACACAATACCGCCATTTACCATTGACGAATGGATCCGAGTACAGTAGTCGATTTGCTTAGATATGCTTGGTTTCGGCAGCGTTGGGCGTGGCAGGAAATCTAATTGGGGAACCGAAGTCGCGATATCCTATCAGCAGCCTCATTCCGGAGCCCATGAATAATACCTGCCCATCGTGGGCCCCGGACCTTGCGAAAGCCGAGGAGGCTAAGACCTTGATGTGGCAGATCAGCACTGGCGCTTCTAGAGCTGAGGCACGTTGCTTTGAATGGCGGTGTGCTAGAAGTGCATGGGGTGGTCCGCGGCACTGTTGAAGGATATGTCAAGGCTGCCGGCGCTATTGCAGATGTTGAGAGATTGAAAGTCAGTGGCCAAACGGCTGCAAGATTGCGATATCGACTTGATAGATGAGCTTGTTTGCATAGGATGCGACTGCTTCACCAGGGATCGGCTCAATACGAGCGGCGTGTGGGTCCAACAACGACGCCCATTAGGAGGTGGAGACTCGAATGGCCCCATCGATATTAACCTAAGGAGAGAAAGCAGGGCAACAGCCTTATTGTCAGTGACAACGGACTGGTTGGGAAGGTCGGGGATGGCCGCGAGATGGTCGGAGCAGCGAGACAGGCGATATGATCAGCACTGTACTCGGCCGCAACTCCCCTTTGATCCTTCGGCCGGCCGGTGACGACGCCTATGTTGTCATCACAGGTGCCTTGATAGCAAATCTTTGCGACTCTGTATCTATCCTCGGCCCTCTGCCCTCAGCCGCACTACACCACCACGGCTACAAATGAAACGACTCGTGAAGATCGCCGCTTAGGCCCGCTGCCGCAGGGCTGGATACGGGTTCGGGGTGAGAGGCAGCCTTCACAGCCGGTTTCTGTGGATTATTTTCGCAGCTTGATTCACTGGGATCCGAGGCTGGACGCGGATGCGCTGAGAGATGGAGGAGAGATGGAGGAGAGATGGAGGAGAGATGGAGGAGAGATGGAGGAGAGATGGAGGAGAGATGGAGAGATGGAGGAGAGATGGAGGAGAGATGGAGGAGAGATGGAGGGAGGAGAGATGGAGGAGAGATATAGGAGTTGTGATAAAAGACATTTCTGTTGAAGTAAAAGTGGTATTACCTGACGATGACTTCAGACTGAGCCAAGGCCGGATCGGCGCACATTATTGCGGCGCAAATACGGTTCTTGGTTTTGAGAACGGGACGGGTGAATAACGGCGTATAGAAACGGTAACCCCACAACGCGCTAAAGGCATGCCGCTACTGTTTTGAGAACGGGTCAGTTACCGTTGATGGTTTGAGAACGGGACACGTGAATACGAGGACTCATGCGGCGTATAGAAACGGTAACCCCACAACGGGCCAAGTATAGCGTGTTAATATTTAATGGTCTGGACCACCACGTGGGACATTGATGGATGGACATTTAGCACTTAGATGTTCACATCAGCCATCCTTAACATCCTCAACTCAAAATGAAGGGGATTCCTTTGTCATCTGCAGGCGATGCCGATGATGCCGATGATGCCGATGACGTCCGCATCGCCCTCGCGAAATGGAAACGGAGATACTACACCCTAGCAACCCTCTACATCCTCACCATCCTTCTCGTCGTGGCGTATATCCCAATGTCTGATAGCCCACCGACTGGGGCGGTCCGCTCGGAGGCTTATTTTGGAAATAGTGTGTTCCCGTTCATTGTCGATGGTTGGAGACACTCGGTGGAGTGCATGAAGGAGTTGGAAAGAGGCTAACAAACACCTTCAGTACCGAAGGAGATGGTCAGATTCAGGCTGGACGAGGCGTTTGTCCATGCAGGGTCGGGGACACCAGGGAACCGGTCAGTGTGGAACATGTTGTTTCCGCGTATGCTATTTGTTTTCTCATGTCGCGTGTCTCTCCGAGAGGATCTATTCTCCCGTGTAGCCTTGTTAGGTGCTTACGGGCTTGTGCTAACGACACTGAACTTATAGTTGGCGCGGGGTTCGTAGAGGTTCAGAAACCGTGGAACTACGGTCTAAGGGGGGGGGTTCCGGTCCCAAACACCGAGGAGGCGACAGAGATATACTCCATCTCAATGTTCCATCAGATCCATTGCCTGGTAAGGCAGCTCCTCATCCCCTTTCAACGCACCCCCAGTTATACCGTCTATCCGTTACTAAACGCAGGAATAGTCAATACTCAAGGACGCCTTCGGTCGCGACAGAGACGTGAGCGAACACCAAGCGGCGGAAAGTAACTTGGGTCACTGCTTCGACTATCTGCGTCAGGCGATCATGTGTACGGGCGATACAACGCTGGAAACGGCACTGGTGAACGCTGACGATGTGATATCTGGTTTCGATGGATGGGGCGTTCTACACGAGTGTCGGAGCTATGAGGCGATATTTGATTTTGCGGAGGCGCATCGGATGAAAGATGACACTTGTCTTATGTAGGTTGTCGGATAGGCATACGTTGATTACTTGCCAGAGGAGAATGTATTGATAGAAAGCTGAGCAGGCTGCTGCAGCCTATTTTGGTGGCTTCCATACCGTCTTGTTATAAAAATTGCCTTTTGAGTACCTTAGCTGCTCGATGTTGCAGTTTTTAGACCATTGAAAAAACGCCTCACAACCGCACTATCCCTGCTTAATGATGACCTTGAGCCAAATGCTCCCATTATTATAAATGAGGGCGGGTAACTATCTGCAGAGCATATGGCATTAGATGATACTCGCCTCTTACTACTTAACAGCCATGACTCTCATAAAACAGAGCGCTTTCTTACATTAGCAGAAGAGCATAACATTGTTATTTGCTGCCTTCCTGCTCATACAACACATCTATTACAACCTCTTGATGTAGCGGTTTTTAAGCAGTGCAAACACTTTCATCAAAAGGCACTTGATCAAGCAGTACGTAGCTACGACTATGAGTATAAGCTACGTACGTTCCTTTCAGACCTCCCGCAAATCCGACGGCAATCTCTAACTGTCCGTACAATTCAATCTGGTTGGAGAAATACAGGACTATATCCATATAATCCTCTACTTGTAATTGACAAGATATAAGAGACTTGGAATCAGACACCTGATTATTAGCCATTTTCTTCGTATAATATTATCTCAACACCGAAAACAACTATGCAAAGTGTGCAAGCGGTTGAACATTAGCAGAAGAGAGTAGAGGAAGCTTTCTCATCGCCTTTAAGAGAAGTGTTTCAATCATGTGCACGTAGAACTACAGTTGTTTTACACTAGGCAGAGCTCTATAAGACTGAGCTAAATATTATTACTTTACGTGCAGTAGAGCAGAAGGCAGCAAAGGCAAGGGCACGGAAATCACTACAGAAAGGAGGGCAGTTATATGCATTAGATGCACGGAAAATGCAGGAAGAGAAGGAAGCAAAGTTGCAAGCAAAAGCAGACGTAAGAGCAGCAAGGAAATCGGCTGATTAACGGAGTCACCGAAGGCACGAAAATAGGGCACACACGAAGTGGTATGGGTGATGTGGCACATATATCCACACTTGACCTATTGCAAGAATCCCATGGTGTGTATGGGCGCCGCCATTGTTATCCAGATCGCGGGAGTTGGCCGCTGGGCTCGGTCGAGTTTCTCTGGATGCTGGTCCTCGTTCTGCTTAACCTTTCAAATGCGCCGCACTCCGGCAGTTGTGGCATCCTCTTCTCAGTCTCCACCCTCAACATCATCTCCGACCATCCACTCATCCTCCGGGTCCATATCCCTATCCTCCCCATACAACACTTCGCAAACGCCCCCCAACGGCACATCCAAGCACGCATCAGTTCCCACGCTCCACACAGCCTTCCAATCCTGCTCCTGCCTCAAGCTCTTCATCCTCTTCTTCTCCAATTTCTCCTTCCTCCTCACCTCCTTCCCCTTCTCCACCACCCCTGCGTGCTTCCCCTCCGGATTACTACTCTTCAAGCTCCCTTTCCCATCCAACGTCGCCACATTCGCCGCCTGATCAATAATCGTCTCAATGCTACTCATTGGCAGCGTCAGGTACCCCGTATTGTATGCCGCAAGCGCGACGTAGATGTACACAATACACATGACCAGCCAGGACGGGATCGCCAGCGACCACCAGCGGTTGGGGTAGTAGTATATCCCTAGCGCGTGCAGAAACGGGCTGGGCAGATAGCTCCACAGGATATACATGAGGAACGCGAGCGACGAGAACAGGTATAGCACGAAGCCGTAGTATTCGTAAGTCGGGACCTTGGGGCTGGCCCGTGGGACGGGCTCAAAGTCATCGTTATCGGAGGCGTCAGGTGTGGTAGGGCGGGAAGGCCGGAGGAGGGAGGTGAGAGAAGGCGAGGGTGGCAGTGGGGTCGGCGGGCGGTTGTAGAAAGGAGGTGCGAAGTAGTTGTGGTGGACGAGGGGAGGGGAGGGAGAGGGCGATGGCTCTGGCGAGGAGGAGCTGGGGGAGCCGTTGTAGTGGGACTGGAAGGCAGATTCGTCGTCGTCGTCATCGTCAGCGGAGGAGTAGGATACCATTTCTTCGACACATGCACGAATCTGGAGATGGCGTATTGTTGTGCTGTGTTGGTCGTTGTCGTGGTCAGGATTAAAGTTGGGAGTTCACGCGAGGCTGTGGCTATGTATGCAAGGCTGACAAACACTTGACGACCAACCCGGCGAGATTATGACAGTACTGGAGCAATTTCCTAATGAGAATACATAAAATATATATAAACTGGATAAGGAGTTATATGCCTTCTTTTTTCTTTATTACCAATATACTACGGACCATTAATGCAATTATTATGGTTGGGCGACCTGCAGGACAAATTAACCAAAAAGGTTCATGACTTCCATCTAAACTGAAAATATACAAACGCCCAACGATGCTACAGTTCTAAAAAAAACATCCCCCCCCGGTTAAATGCGAATAGTTTCATACCGTCGTCGTATGATCTTGCAAGTTTAAGACAGTTCCTTTACGTTTCCGCGTCCTGTGCCAGTGCCAAGACATTTTTGGAAGCCCCAATATTATGTCCCAGGCGCATATATCAAACCTCTACATTCCCCTCCTTCCGTTCTTCCCTCATCTTCTTCCACCTCCGTCTCAACCCCCGAATGCACTTTCATCCTCTCCATCCCCACCGCCTTTCTCTCCCACGACGCACACGCAACTAGCACCCCCAGCGCAGCAACCCCAGCAAGCGCCGTCATCTGCACTCTAAACACTCTCGCATACACCGCCTGCACCATCGCTAGCACATCGGGTTCAAACGTCAACGCTCCTAACGGACTTTGATGCAGCGCCTCCATCTGCCCATCTGAGAGGAAACTCCTTAGAGCAGGCTCAGAACGGGCGTTAAACAGCGCCGTAGCGATAGTGAGTCCAATAAAGCCACCCAGCGGACGTAGCTGCGCCGTTGCGCCCTGCGTTGCTGCGATCTCGCCTAGCTCCGAGTTTAGGGTAACTATCAGCGTGCCGGCTGAGAGGCACATTCCGACACCGATTCCGAGGAGGACTTCTACTCCGTATAGGTAGTGCGGGATGCTCAATGTGTCGGGGATGGTTGTTAGGAGACCGAGGGCGAGGAGTTGGAGACTAGACCCGGCTATGAGGGTTGGGGAGGTGAGGTTGCGGCCTGAGGAGATGGCGCCGCCGATGAAGGAGCCGAGGCCGGTGGCGGCGGCGAGGGGGAGCAGGGAGAGTCCTGCGTATAGGGGAGAAGACCCGTTGACGAGCTGGAAGCGTTCGGGCAGGAGGATGGTGGCTGTAATCAGGGGGAAGCCGGTGCAGAAGATGGAGCTGGGTTGTATCTGGTTAGTTCATGGCAATGTCAGAGTAAAAAAGGGTGCAAGATGAGCATACCCGAAAGCGGCAGCCATGACGCTGCGCTTGAGAATGTGCATTGGGAATATGGGTTCGATATTCGACCAGGAGCGCGTGCCAAGGAAGCCCTCCCAAGAGAAAAACGCGATCCAAAACACGCCCGACAGGACGAGGCAGGTGACGACAACCGGCTCTCCCCAGGAACGTCCCCCTGTCGTCGCCCACTGGAGGCCATAGACTAAGCATACAGAGCCTCCAATCATGAACAGTACACCGACGAAGTCGATGCCCAGGAATGTACGCCAATTGCTACTATCAGAGGTCTTCACGCTAGTCGGCCAGATGAAGAAGATAGACGCCATAGCGATTACGGAAAATGGTAGGTTCATATAGAAAACCCACCTCCACGTCGACTGGTTCGATATCACACCACCCAAGATAGGACCTAGCACCCCTGACCCGCCGACCGTGAGTCCGATGCAGGCCGCGCCGGCCGCGAACTTCGATGGATCCAGGACCTCGGCGATCATGACCATGCCCATGGAGTAGAGGCCCGCGCCGCCTAGGCCCTGAAAGGCACGGAAAACGATGAGCTGGAGGATTGTGTGCGAGAGGGCGCAGGCAAGCGAGAAGACCATGAATAGCGCCCAGGAAACAAGCATAATGGGCTTACGGCCGTATATATCGCTGAATCGCGCGATGGCCATGGCGAAGCCTGGGAGGATTAGGGAGGCGCGAGGCTATGGTGGGAGGGCGACTTACTCATATATGTCAAAAGATAGGCCAGGACGATCCATGGCGATAGCCAAAAGCTCCCAAGTTCCTCTACGATACTGACCAGCGCCGTCCCTATGATAGTTGTGTCCAGAGTCGAGAAAAACACCCCAACAAAGATACTGGGGCATAAGATTAGCAGTGAAGAAGATTTGAGTTATCCTGGTGCGAGGAACATACCCTGCCAGTGCAACATTCCTCCTCCACGGTTCCACATGAGGCCATGGCACAACATGTTTGTTAGCCGTGCTCGTGGCGACAACGTGGCTCTGGATGTCTTTCTCGGGTTCGGATCCGACGCAAGGGGCCACTGTCCCAGACGTTGCCATAATATCCATTCCGGGGCTCTCGAGTGCTTGAAGGTCGATATTGCTCGCCATTTGCCACTCGAATTCCTTGGGGGAAACGAGACTATCCGGGTTGCTACTGGAGATTGTGGCGGCGGGTTGGGGTGCCGATATAAGGTTTGCCCTATACTATATGGCTCTACGCCTGGGAAAGAGACGGGAGCCACTAGCGGAGCTGGGTGACGTGGTAATATATGCGAACAAGAGATCGGTCCTCTAAATATCAATTCCAGTCACTGACAAAGACTCGGTGAACGTCTCTAGTAGCGTCAATGGCTACCCAGGATATGTAAGGACTGGCCTCTCCTTTTCTCATACAGCAAGCGCAGTTCATTGATATTACGGCCGTATCTCGAAGTTTATATGCCAGGGCCCGATCAAGCCCGCCAGTCGATTTCAAGCAGTGGGGAGCACGGCACGGAAAAGGAAGTGGAAGCTCTCGTACTTCCACATATATATCTTTGGCGGAGAAGTCGAATCGTCGACGTCGAAAAAAGGTCAACCTGACCCCCTAACCGAAGCAAGAGGGCCACACTTTAAGTAATAACCGACTCTAGCATTATACCATCGGGCCACACTATCCCGCCGCCCTTTGTACTGGGATGAGGCAGCTGGCACTATCGAGCCGCCATGGGGCTGTAAGAAAGTGACATTTGCGTCGCCTCCCAAGGTATTGGCTTGCATCAACTAAACAACGGCCATCCAAAACCTCCCCCCGACAAAGAATCACACATCAACCTGCCTCGGCCCTATCTCTTAAAACAACACTGTCCCGGTCGTCTACAGGGCATATCTAGCCTCTTCACCACGTACTCCACGGCCACGCCACGGTGGCGCTCAACCGAACGGGTGGAACGCGCGATTGGCCTTGTGGATGCAGAACATCAAAACGACGCTGATCCTCGGTTGCGGCGCTCAATCAAAAGGACTGCGTAGCGAGATGACAGTCCTATGGGGTCAAGTGCGCTCCATTGGGATAAATGCTGGGGCCGGTGGCGCATGAGGCGCATGAGGCGGGTGGAAACAGTCGAAGAGGCCAGAAGGGGAACTGGTAAGCGACGTGGTGAAGGTAAGACGCCGGAGTGGTGCCGCCGTATTAACTTACTGTGTTCTGCTTTCCCGCTGTAAATTACTGATGGAGTCACGTGAAACCCGACCGTTCCGATTATTTTTCCCGATGGGCCGACTGTACCACATATATTGTATAACCCCAGAACATGTTGGCGCCAAGCACTGTGAAGACGCCGGTGAGGGCCCAGGTTGATCTGATAGCCTGGGACCCGGAATCCCCAGCCCATACGCAGAGGATGGTTCAGCATCGAATTGCATGCGGGTGGAAACAGGACTATATCGAAGGGTGGCGGGGTTTGCAGAGAGAGGGGAAGATGGGCCTTCAGTGGGTTGTGAGTTTCTCATTTTTGTTTATGAGATCTTACCATGCGGTTTATAACACCTGAAAAAGGCAATAATCCTTCCAATCTTTACATTTAGCCATACAGTGCGAAGATTACAAGTGGTCGTATTTGTAATATATAATTCTAACTGCCAACGCAGGTTCTATCAGAGGAAGACCCAGAAAAGGAGGCAAAGCTCGCCCAGCACCTACTAAAGTACCCCGGAGACGCCACACCCATTCTTGACACCGCCACCTCTCTGGCTGGTAAGCCACGGTTACCCTCTTCACGGTCATTCGTCCCCGTGGGCCATATCTCTCTCGACTCAGCGAGCCCCAATCCTGGCCAAGCAGATGCCTCGCAAGGACTCTACTGCATCACTACTCTCTACATCTCCCGCGCTATCCACGGCGGTGGGCTTGGCCGGGCTGCCCTGGACGCTATCGAGAGCCAAGCCATCAACGAGCCGTTGTGTGCGAAGATATTGTCTCTTGATACTCTAGCAAATAGTAGCTGGAATAGAACAGATATATGGGAAGAGATGGGTCAGAAGAAGCCCGAGGTATTTGAGCCCCCCTCAATGAAATCGAAATTGGTGAGCTAATTGGAAACAGATATCAGCTGAGGATTGGTATGAGAGATGTGGATATAAGGCCTGGAGATACAGCGAAGGCCATATCCAGCACCGGACCGACAATGGTAGAGTTTGGCCTCTAGATGGCGTCTTTATGAAGAAAACGGTAGCATGAATGTGAACTAATGCCTCTTAATCCCAACTCATACGATTGTTTGGCTAGGTGAAGTAGAAGGCGAATACATTTTATCTTCATTATGTATGTGAAGTATGTGGTGGCAGTATAAGGAGCGAGATGCAATTCTGTATACAATGTGATATAAAGTTTCTACTTATATGACTAAGAAGTCGTTGTCCTCCATCTGCTTTAGCACACGTTACTGGCTCGAGCATAAATTTTAACCACTTAAGTCCATGTAGATTGTTGTCCATCCTTTCAGTTTGCAGAGAAGTGCCATTTATCAATAACCTCCTGTGGAATCCAGCTTTGCAAAACGTTAAGACCTTTGAATATGATAAGATGGTTGGTGGCTGTGCTATCCATATAGATGCATTCAACTACGGACACCCATGCTTAACAGCCTTAGTGCGCTTAATGGCATGTACGGAGTGTGGAATCAACAATGATTCAAGTACATTCCATAGTTCCAATTGAAAAGCCAGTCTCATTCATGTTATATATGTTGTGTTCTTTGATTTTAAGACGTGTCACAAGGTCCTTATATGCGTCAAACCATCCTACTACCACGTCTTTGGTAACACTGTTCATCCTTTGTGATTTGATCTGTCTTCCTAGTCGTACTTGTAAGTGTAGATGCCATCTAATGAAGTGTAGAACCTACCCTTGCCCTAAAGTAGGTTTAGAATTTGGGTGTATGTGATGTCATGTTTAGGATGTGAATATTAGGAGAAAGTTCGAAGATGCGACAATGGTTGATGTGAATTTCATTTACAATCTCTTGTAAAATTTGATGACTAGGTGCGTAGCCACTGTTAGGAAGGACTTTTATTGTAAGGACACAGGGCACCCAGCTCACAGTAATAGCATATGAGAGTGCGAGTCGGAGGCTAAATGGATGCTATCCTATAGGTCTACTATGAAGGATACAAAAAAGATGAAGGGAGAACCCCGTTGAGTCTGTTTCCTTAAGTACCCGAAACGGGCCCGACTCGGTTATCCCAACCCTAGCCCTGAACCTTCCACCGCAACAGGTCTGCATCAACCCTGAACCCTACACCCTTACCGTCCCCCACTATAGTGTAACTCGCTATGTGCTCCTCTACTGGTTCGAAACCACACCGAGTCAGATTTCATGCTTGTAGTGACCGTAACAGCTCTGAGGCAGGTTCTTCGAGTATCTAGATAAGGAGGCATCCTTACAGAGTCTGAGAACTCAGGGATAAGTCAGAGGTTAGCACCTCACTGACTTTTCAGAAACAAGGAGTAACAAGGTCAATGCTTGGAAGCTCGGAAGACATGGAAGTTGTGATAGTCGATTTACTGTATTGTCTGCTTGCCCTTTTTTAAGGAAAGGGCAATCCTATTTATGCTAAAGGAGTGTAGTTCTCTCATTTTCCAAGACTTTCCATGACTAACCAGGCTTGGTAACTGTAGTCGACGTAAGAGAATCCCATAGAACCATCTCCTAGGTTCCTAGCCTATAGGAAGTGAAAGGAGGTCCAAGGTCAGAGTACCCCTATAGACAAATTATGTCATAACTTAACCAATCTTGTGGGTAACTAAGGAGCGATGACGTGTAATGAGTCATAGAGGGTTGTAGAAGCTTTTGGATCTATCGTTCATGTTCCTAGGCCTCTAGTTGATAGAGATATGTCATGTGTAGTATTAGCCCAGTAACTAAGGAGTGATGTCATGTAATGAATCATAGAGGGTTGTAGCAATCGTTGAGTAGTATTGCTCTTGTTGTTGGTGTGACAAGCCAAAATATGTATAGTAACTTATAGGTTTGAGGAGGAGATTTCCAAGTTTGCTCTTAAGTTTAATAGCAAACTGAGTACAACGAATGTCAGTATGACAGTTAGGCCTGCTAACAACAGCAAAAACTCTTGTATACGTAAGAGAATGTGCTTCTTAAGTGGACTAAAGACTTAACAGCAGTAGATACTCTCTAGGGCATCGCCTACTAAAAGAAATAGCTAAGGAGCTACCTACAAAACGAATGTACAATTTAGACAATGTGACACGAACTCCCACTATAGCACACCCTTGATTTAACGCATATGAGAAAGTGGTTTAAGAGCATGGAATTGACTTAAAAAGACATATATAACATAGACAAGTCTGGATTTTCAATTAAGACAATGGAGTTAACATGTATAATACTCGATTCATCACTTCATACTTAGCACTAGGCTCATCCTAGCCATTAAGAATGGGTTTTGATAGTAGACTATATTTGCATAGACAGAACTATTCTACTACCACTTAAAGTGAAGAACATCTTATAGAACTAGATACCAAATAGCGTATTCAACAAATGGTTCTTTTTAGCAAATATAAAGGGTTAGATGAGTAACCTTTATGTAACGCTGACTTCTAAACGATAGAAGACACAGAGGTTTTACTATATTAAGTTGAGCACGAAGCTCCTATCTAAGGAAATACTATCTACTTATATAGTGGCATCGTGCTAAAGGGATATCAGAGATATTATAGATAACAAATATCCAACATATCCTCTACTATCCATTACATGGGGTTGCAGCCATAAACACTAGCTGTAGCAGTTTACAGTTTAGGGTGGTTGAGGCATTTTTTTGAACTATAACCTGAGCAAAAGCAGGCAGCTAATACCAACAACTTCTTATTTGTAATGGCTAACATATTTCACATGTAAGTGGCCTATAAAGCGACTGGCCTAACTCATTTTACACCTAAAATCACAAACTTTGTAACTAAATATCTTAACAACAGTTAAATAATAAATTATAAAAATATAATCTTACCCTTTTATAAGCATTTAAAGTACTATACTTGATTTTTAAGGCAATTAGTGTTATAGTTATTAAGATACTAAGAAGTAGGTTAAAAGTAGGGGTTAAAACTTAGTATCTTAATAACCATAAAGCTAATTGCCTTAAAATTCAATTATTGTTGTTTAAACGCCTACAACGTACATGTATAGCGAAAGCGCCAAACAAGCGAAAGTGCCAAAATATTACGACCACCCTATAAGAATTGCAATAAATCTACTACAACACTAGAAATCAACTAAAACTACTTGGAGTCTTCTTCCTCATACGTGTCTATTACAATCTGACAAGTGCACGCATTGTGCTTAGCCCCACCACACTTACCACAGTAGCATGCACGCGTTTCTTCCCTTGGCTTTCAACTACCACTTGCCTTTGTTTCTTGCTCTACTTGTTATATAATGTCCCTCTTATCCTGTAGCTCCTGTGCCTCCTGTTGACTAAGTGATCCTCCTTGCTGTAGACATGTTTTTTTTGCCCTCTGGCGCTTGCTTAGTACTTCATTTGCCTGTTAGAGGTTCTGGTTGTAATGGTGGGTGCACCAGATATGAGAATCTAGCCACCCAAGGAAGGGATGAATTTACTAAGACAACACACTGTCTTAGGAAACAGAGCCAAAGGGTTGTAGCTTAGACTATTCCACAACGCAGCAATCAGGTGTATGATGTGGTGAAGTGGTTTAGACAAGTTGCAACAAATGTTGAGTCTGAGAACTCAGGGGTAAGTCAGAGGTTAGCACCTCACTGACTTTTCAAAAACAGAGAATAACAAGATCAATGCTTGGAAGCTTGTAAAAGACGTGGAAGTATGTGATAGTCGATTTACTGTATTGCCTGCTTGCCCTTTCTTAAGGAAAGGGCAATCCTATTTATGCCAAAGGAGTGTAGTTCTCTCATTTTCCATGACTTTCCATGACTAACCAGGCTTGGTAAATGTATTAGAAATCAAGTGCGACCCACAACTAGCTTGCTAATCATGTAGTGAACGTAAGAGAATCCCATAGAACCATCTCTTGGGTTCCTAGCCTATAGGAAGTGAAAAGGAGGTCCAAGGTCAGAGTACCTATAGACAAATTATGTCATAACTTAACCAATCTTGTGGGTAACTAAGGAGCGATGACGTGTAATGAATCATAGAGGGTTGTAGAAGCTTCTAGAGCTATCGTTCATGTTCCTAGGCCTCTAGTTGGTAGAGATATGCCATGTGGTAGTATTGGCCCACCCCCTTAAGGAGGAGATTTTCTTAATAACTTGTTCAATGAGTGTTCAAATGATATGCCGTGATGTATGTAGCATAAACAGATGTAGTAGAAGAGTTTGCAGCAATCGTTGAGTAGTATTGCTTCTGTTGTTGGTGTGATAAGCCAAGATATGTATGGTGACTTGTAGGTTTGAGGAGGAGATTTCTAAGTTTGCTCTTGAGTTTGATAGCAAACTGAGTGCAACGAATGTCAGTATGACACTGGTTCTCTGCCTTTAACAATGTGAATTGATGCATTATTTTTGATGCACCCTTTGTAAACTAGTCAGTAGCTGTATAGATTTAGCTTAGAGAGCTATTTTGATGGCGTGAAATCCAAGTTTTAATAAAGGTAGACTATGACATAGCTTTAGTTGGGTTATTTGGTGTTTGGGAAACCTATGGTTGAGCAGTACCTAGGCAGGAGCTTAGAGGTGTTAGTGTCTTTAACTTAAGATCAAGTATAGAGATCACACTCTTAGGGTTGAATGGGAGAAGTCTAGCACCCTAGAAGCCTCCTTGAATGTTTCTTTCTCTCATTGCAGTGTTAAATGTAGCGTGGAAGGCAGGAAAGAAGTCATCATTATATAAGCCTGCATCATATCTTGAATTTGTTAACTATAAGTCTGCTTTAATGGGCTAAAACAGCCAACATCAAGTGGCTAGAGTAGATGAGAAGAATGAGCAGGCATGCAGAGAGTTATAATGTTGTGTTCTTTGTAGTACTTCTCAAACTCGTCTAAGTAGTGACTCTCATGACCATCAAGGACCAACAAGCGATAACCACCAACAGTCCGGGACTTTGTATGCTTCTCAAGATGCTAAATCCAATCCATACCTCTCTCGTTTGTAGTCTAACCATTTTCAGAGACAGCAATTACCCAGTTAGGTGGAAATCCGCTGTTTTGGTACCAAGAGGCAAGGTGGTTTTTACCTGCAACAATGATGAATGGCAGCACTGCCCAACCTTGGGAATTAACACCTTGGATTACTATAACCCATTCCTGATTGCTAGGCTGCACCTTCTTTGCTTTTGCATGCCCGTCTAAGCTTGTTACAACCATAGCAGTTGAGATAACACCCATTATAAATCCAGTCTTATCAAAGTTGTAGATATCTACATCATAGATGCCATATTTTGTAATTGTATTGCGCACAAGCTCAAACCAACTACAGATGACTTCTAGGTTCTTACACTTAGCCCTCTAATAGTAATATTTCTGCTAGAAACATGTCTAGAGCTCTAGGCGGTGCTTAATGAAGTTGTAAGCTAGGAGGATTCAGTACTTCGTCATGGTTGAGGGAAATAGAGGCAAGGGTGATGTGTGGTTAACCATGTGTCACAAGAAGTCGATTAGCCATATCTTTAACAATAGACACCTAGGGGAAGAATCCTTTAGCAGCTAGGTCGAGTATATACTAAACAAGGACGGATTCCTCTAGGTTAGTTAATTTCTGTGAGTTGGCTTTGATATCATGTCGTGAAGATACGTGTAACGCTGACTTCTAAACGATAGAAGACACAGAGGTTCTCTTGCGTAAAGGTTTACTTATCAGAGGAGGCAGGGGATCAGACACAAAGGCTTCAAGTAACACGTTACTAGTATATAACAAATACTGTATTGAGTTGAGCACGAAGCTCCTATCTAAGGAAATACTATCTACTTATATAGTGGCGTCGTGCCTAGTGGATTCTTGGGAACTCACTCGAGTCCTCAGAGTCCTGGACTCTTAGGACTCTTCTCATCATCCTGTGAGTCCATCACGTGCCTAGTGGACTCCTGGGAACTCACTCGAGTCCTCGGAGTCCTGGACTCTTAGGACTCTTCTCATCATCCTGCGAGTCCGTCACGTGATACTTTCGGAACTACTATTCCCCGCTGCCCCTCCAGGTACCAGGGCCGGTCTCATGCGACCTCCCTCCTTCCTGTCCTGTAGTTGGCCAGCCTTCTTGTTCCGTCGTAACACTCGCTCCCTTCCCCTGGGCATTCGTCTCGAATCCTATAAGTACGTCCATGTCCCCGGGACTCTGCTGCTCCTCAGCGAGTCCTTCAACATGCAACATGCCTACTGACACTGCCCGCAAACTCCAGGAACGCAACGATCTTGTCCGTCGAATAAAGAACCACGGATACGAACTACCCGAAATGGATTCTTGCTCGAACTGCGTGAGGCGAAACATTACTTGCGTGTCGTCTCCAAATGATTCACGGCGGTGCGCCGAGTGCGTTCGTCGCAACTTGAAAGAAAAGTGTGACTGTATGGGTCCTGAGCATCCCGACTGGGTGAAGCTCGAACGGGAGGAGGATCGCCTGGATCGCGAAGAGGAAGAAACCCTTTCGAAGTTACTTCGTCTGCGGAAGCAGAAACGCCTCGTCCGAACCCGTGGTAAAGATATGCTCCGGCGAGGTTTGAAAACCCTCGACGAGCTTGATGCGGCAGAGGAGGCCGAACGTGTGGCTGCTGAGAAGCGTGACGCTGTTGAGGCTGAGGAACAGGCAGTTAGCGCTGCCTCCTCGTCTGTGACCGGGACCCTCGCTTCCTCCGATCCACTGGCCTACTCCCCTGCATCTTGGGATCAATGGCTGGCGGATGGCGGCGTCGATATTCCTCCAGCAGTTCTTTGCTGATGTTCCTTGTTGGTTCCCACGAATTATCCGTAGGTTCGTAATTTTCCCATTTTATCAAAAACTCTTCTCGACGTCCTACTAACCTTCTGTCTAGGATCGCTTCGACCTCATATTCGATTATCTCATTCTCGGGTTGGAGTTCGGTGTCGGTCGCAATTGGGGTATTTCCTCTTGCTGGTTCCAGTAGTGAGACATGAAATACCGGGTGTAGTCTAGGCTTCCTGGGTAGCTGCAGTCTGTAATTAACTGAGCTGACTTTGTTCAATATTTTGAATGGTCCCAATTTCTTGAAGTCCAACTTTGTGCTTGGTCGTTTCGTTTTGATATGTTTCCGGAGTAGGTATACTTTATCCCCCTCCTTGAAGGCAGGTTCCATACTGCGCTTCTTGTTTGCGTATGCGGCGGATCGTTCATTTAAGAATTGGATGTCCGTCGCAAGTTGTTCGTGGAACGATTTCAGTTGTTCCACCACGATCAGGGCTTGTTCAGCTCGTGATTCATCCGGTCTTGGTTGCCTATATGCTTCTGGCTGGTAGCCATAATTGGCAAAGAACGGTGAGACTTTCGTTGCTTCTGTCATCGCGCTGTTATATGCAAACTGTGCGATGGGTAAGATCTGAACCCAGTTATCCTGTTGATGATTGACATAGCTTCGCAGGTACTGTTCAAGGGTCTGATTTAATCTTTCTGTTTGGCCGTCTGTCTGGGGATGAAAAGCTGTTGACAGCTTATGATTTGTTCCCAGTAGCGCCATCAATGATTTCCAGAATTTCGAAGTAAAGAGCTTGTCTCTATCTGAGATGATTTCTTCTGGCATCCCATGATCGGCTAATATGACTCGAATGAAGGTATATGCGAGCGCCTCGGCGTCGCTAGCTTCTAGATATGGTATAAACTTCCCATATTTCGTGAGTCTTTCCGTGATGACGAGGATAGAGTCGTATTCTATTCCTGTTAACGGGTCCTTGGATGGTGGAAGCTTGACGATGAAGTCCAAAGCTATTGATTTCCACGCTCCTTTTGGTACTGGTGTCGACTTGAGTTGTCCGTATGGCAGATGCCTATTGGATTTTGACTTGCTGCAAATGTCGCACTCTCTTACCACTGTCTCTACCTGCTTCCTCATACCTGGGAAGTAGTAGTGTCGAGTGATTCGTTCGAAGGTTCGTGTTACTCCCTGATGACCGTGTGCTGGTAACGAGTGTTGTTCTTGCACCAGCGGGCGTCTCATTTGACTTGGGACATACACTAACCCTTTGTATCGAATCAATCCTTGTTCGTCGATGGTGAAGTCGCCTTCGACTTTGGACAAGACTCGCTTGGCGCATTCGTCTGTTGCGTAAGCTTTCTTGAGTCTTTCCTCGAGTTCTGTATCTTCGATGACTGAGATCGTCGCTAGTAACTCGTTGTACTGTATTCCTGCATCTGTTTTCTTCAGAATTGCTCTAGGTCTTTCTTCCTTTGGGCCGGCGTAGTCGGTCCGTCTGCTGAGAGCATCTGCTCTTGCATTCTCGGAGCCCTTGCGATAGGTTATCGTGAAGTTGTAGGCTGCGAGGGTTTCTGCCCAGCGGACTTGTCTGCGGTTTAAAACCTTGGTCGTGGTGAAGTATATGAGGTTCTTGTGATCCGTCCATACCTGCACAGGGTAGGTGGGTCCCTCAAGATATACTCGCCACTGCTCAAAGGCAACGACAATAGCCAGTAGCTCCTTGTCGTGGATGTCGTAATTGAGTTCCGCGGGTGACAGTTTCCTAGAGTAGTACGCGATTGGTTTGAACTTACCGTTCTCGTCTGGTTGATTCAGACATGCTCCAATTGCGAAGTCAGAAGAGTCCGTTTCGAGGATGATCTTCTTTGCAGGGTCAAATGTAGCAAGGATAGGTGCTTCCGTGAACTTCGTCTTAAGTTCCTGGAAAGCAGCCTCTGCCTTGTCCGTCCATTTGAATTCGAGATCCTTTCTGGTAAGCTCCGTGAGTGGTTGAGCTACCTTGGAATATCCCGAGATGAATCTTCGGTAGAAGTTGGCGAAGCCTAGGAAGGCTTGCACTTCCTTGACCGTGGTCGGTGTTGGTCATTCCAACACTGCCGTTACTTTTGCTTGGTCCATCTTGATGCCATGCGTTCCAATAATGTAACCCAAGAATTCGACTTGGTTTTTATGGAACTCGCACTTCTCTGGTTTGAGGAGTAAGCTGTACTCCTTTAGTTTCTTCAGGACGAGTTTGACATGCTTGACATGCTCCTCCTTGGTTGCTGAATACACCAGGACATCGTCTAGGTAGACAATGGTAAAGATGTCTAAGTATTCGTGCAAAGCATCATTCATCAGTCGTTGCATAGATGCGGGTGCGTTTGTTAGCCCAAAGGGCATGACTTGATACTCGAATAGGCCATAGCGGGTGCGGAATGCTGTTTTCCACTCTTCCCCAGCCTTGATTCGGATCAGGTTGTATGCTCCTCGCAGATCTAGCTTACTGAAGATCTTTGCTCCTTGAAATCTATCGTGTAGTTCGTTGATTAACGGCAGGGCATACCTGTCCTTGATTGTGATGTTGTTCAACGCTCGATAGTCCACACATAACCGTAGGGAGCCATCTTTCTTTGGTACGAAAAGCACCGGACTTCCTGCTGGTGATGTGGATGGTCTGATGAATCCTTTCGCTAGGTTATCATCAATGTACTCCTTAAGTACCTTCAGCTCCTTTTCCGATAGCTGATATATTGGTCCGAACGGTGGACTCTTGTCTTTCTCCAAGGGTATCTCGTGATCCCATGGTTGGTGCTTAGGAAGCGCCTCATTCTTAGGGCCTTCCTGGAATAATTGCTCGTATTCCTTGTACTCCACCGGTATACTCATCGGTGAGGATGCCTGGGCTAGGTCATCGAGCTCGGAGGTTGCACATAACTCCTTCCGGCCCTGGGAGGGTTTCTCCCGTTGTCGCGTGTCCGTCCGTTGTTCACACGCGCACTGGCTCATCACAACTTTCTCGTTCCACCAGTCGATCTGGGGGTTGTGTTTCTTGAGCCATGGCATACCAAGGATGCACGCATGGTTGTCCATGTGCACGATGTCAAACTGAATCGTTTCCTTGTGCCCGTGTAGCATGACCATTTCCAATGGGACCGTTTCGTGGGTCACCATTCCTTCATTAGTCGAGATGGGCTCTCCATCTACGACCATTAACGGGTATGGTTCGGTTTTCAATTGCGTCTTGAAACCTTGCGTGTCTGCTACTTTCTTTGTCATAAAGTTGCCCGTCGCTCCTGAGTCAATCATTGCTCGGAGGTGTCGCTGTTGTATCTTAGCGACCACATATAGTTGCATGCTGCCCGTCGTGGCGCATAGTTGGTCTGTACTAGGCCTCTTCGTGTCGCTCGCCGGTGGCCTACCGTCGAGGACTCCTAGTTTTTTGACTCGTCCGAGGAAGGATAGTATTCATCCGCTTCCAATGGTGGTCCTTGGGGAGATCGTTTCCCTCGCTCTTCTGCTTCATCTAGCAGATGTGGGTATTTCTCGTATACCTGTTCGCTTTTGATAGGCAAGTCTCCTTCAGACTGGCTTCGCCTGAGGGCGTGAACTTGCTCTGCGTCTCTGAAGTGTATCCTGGGCGAGGATCGGGGAAACAACTGATTCTGGTGTTTCTTTTTCCAGTGGAGCTTGCAGTCATCTTCGCTGCAATACTCCCAGTAGACATACGCGTGCCAGGGATGATCAGTCTCTGTTGCGTCTGTCATTGATAGTTCCCGCTGTCCTCTCACCCATGCACTATCTTCCCTCGGAGGCGTGGAGAACGTGTCTAGTTGCTCCATGGCTCTCCTTTCGATGCGTGGAGTGGGTCTCGCATTTTCCCGTCGGAGCATATCTCTGGCTTTCTCGTCGTACTTCTTCAGGGCTCTCCTGCGGTCCTGGTAGTAAAGTTCGACGCTTTTCATATACTTCAGTTTAGCCATATGCTCGACATCCTTCTCCAGTTCTTCCGCTTCTTGGGCTTCCAACTTAGCTACGTCTTGGGACGTGCCAAGCAGCCTGCGGGTATTCGTTAGTTGGTCGTAGTATCTCCAGAGGTCATCCTTGCAGTCGTCCACCTTGCACTTTAACGGAAGTTCCTGTAACAGGTTCCCGTAGAGGTCTTTAAGCATGGGGATTCTCCTCTGGCCATTGGGCTTGTCTCGTTCGGCCCTAATCTTCGCGTGGGCGTGTTTTGCCATGCGTCTTACTACGCTCTTGCACCGTGGACTCATTGGTTCCATAGGTGCGAGTTCATCGAAGGTCTCCTGTTCCGAGACGGTGAACGATTCCGCCTCCGACCCTTCATCTGAGCTCTCGTCTTCTGGGGTGCTTTCGCCGTTTATTCCCCAGTCCTGTTTGCTCACAAACGTTGCGTTCAACTGTCCTGTCCAGGTGGCATTGAGTTGTTTGCCGACTTTGCGTCCGCCGTTCCCTTTCTTTGGCTGTCTGCAGTCTCGGGCCATGTGGCCTGGCTTGTCGCAGTTAAAACAGAGTCGTTCCTTGAATTGTCTGTCTTTCTTAGGGTCACGGGGTCGTCCAGGTTTGAACGTGGCATCGAGTTCCATTGGGTCCGACCAACGGTTGTCTCGCGGGTGTTGATCCCGTCGTCTGCCCTCGTTTCCCCGGTAGGGGTAACTTTTCTTGGGCTTGTCATAGGTCCGACGTTCCTTCTGGAATTCGTATAGTCGATTGTCGATTCGGACCGTATGTTCGATTAGCGCTACCATGTCCGTTGGTTGTTGTTCCAAACGGGCAAGTTCCATACGTATATGGCTCTTCAGCCCATGTCGGTAGTGGCTGATGAGTGCGCTGGCGTCCCATCCTGTCTGATTGCCGTATCTCTGGAATTCTGTGGAGTATGTGAGGGCGCTGCCAGTCTGCTTAAGTGCAAACAGATGGTCTTCTGCGGTCTTAATCTCATCGATGTCTCCGAACATGCGTCGGATTTCCTTACAGAATCCATTCCAGCTGCCAAACATAGTCTGCGTAGTTGTCATGCTTCCATTGGTACTTTCATATTTGAAATAGTCCTTGAGGAATGGTTCGATCCATCGCAGGGCTTCCCCCCTAAGGTAGGACGCAGTCCACAGGGCATAGCTCTCCTGGGTGGGAAACTTCTCATCATTGAAGTGCTGGTACAGTTCGACCTGTAGCAAAAACACCTCAAGTTCCTTTCGGTTGCCGGAGTAAGTGTCGGGCAACTTGACGCGTAGAGTTTCCTTGAGTTCGTTGACGGTGGGTGCATCGGGCATCTCTTCATTCTCAGGCTTAGACCTCTGAGACGAAGTTGGCGTGGTGGGGGTTTTCCCCTTCGAACTGACGACAGACATGTTGCTTTGTGTGTAAGCCGGTACCTCGTAGAAGTGGTGCTCAAAGTGTAACGCTGACTTCTAACCGATAGAAGACACAGAGGTTCTCTTGCGTAAAGGTTTACTTATCAGAGGAGGCAGGGGATCAGACACAAAGGCTTCAAGTAACACGTTACTAGTATATAACAAATACTGTATTGAGTTGAGCACGAAGCTCCTATCTAAGGAAATACTATCTACTTATATAGTGGCGTCGTGCCTAGTGGACTCTTGGGAACTCACTCGAGTCCTCGGAGTCCTGGACTCTTAGGACTCTTCTCATCATCCTGTGAGTCCATCACGTGCCTAGTGGACTCCTGGGAACTCACTCGAGTCCTCGGAGTCCTGGACTCTTAGGACTCTTCTCATCATCCTGCGAGTCCGTCACGTGATACTTTCGGAACTACTATTCCCCGCTGCCCCTCCAGGTACCAGGGCCGGTCTCATGCGACCTCCCTCCTTCCTGTCCTGTAGTTGGCCAGCCTTCTTGTTCCGTCGTAACAATATGCTGTAACAAATTTGTTTATGTATTCCATAAGGGTTTCATTCATATATCGCTGGAATGTTGCAGGGCTATTTGTAAGGCCAAAAGGGAGGACCTTGTACTTGTATGATCCAAATCTTGTCTTAAAGGTAGTGAGATCTTCATCTTCTTTTGTTTGCATATGGATCCGATTAAATGCATGATGAATGTCAATCTTTGTAAGATATTTGGCACCTGTGATCTGAGCCAATGTTTCATCGATGAGGGGTAGCGGGTATGAGACTTTTCTTGTAATGGCATTTAACTTGCGGTAATCAACACAGAATCGAAGTCCGCCACCTGGTTTGCGGACGAAAAGGACAGGAGAGGCAAAGGGAGCTTTGCTAGCTTCAATAAATCCTTTCGACAAGTTGTTGTCAATATATTTCTTCACAAGATTAAGTTCCTCCTTTGACATGTTGTAAAGGGGCGCATGTCCTAATTTCGAATCTTGTTCTAAGACGATGTGGTGGTCTGCATATCAGTGAGGGGGGAGTTCATCTGCAGCCTGCTTTGAGAACACATTGAGATATCCATGGAACTCCTTTGGGAGGATCAGTTTTGGGTCGATTTCCTTCGCTTCCTCCTTTGCCTGTTCAGCGAGTATATCTTTAAATGATACTGCAAAAACCTTAGCTCCCTTCTGCTTCCGAAGCATATTAAATGGTGCGGCTCCAATCATTGCGACAGTGCATGTGTTCTTGTTCTTATAAGGAGGTTGGAGGGCTGGCTTCAAAGAATTGTCATCTTGTATTTGCTTATTGACTTGGGGCAATGTAGGTTTCGGATTTTGAGTATTTGTTTGTGCTGGCAACGACGTTTAGTAAATATGACTTGGCCATTTACCATATCAAGTATAACTCCATGTTGCTTCATCCAAGCCTTCCCAAGAATGACAGAATGTTTCCCAAGAGTGGTGATGAATAGAGTGCATAGACTTTCAACATGGTCTTGGACCTGTAGGCAAGGGTATATAGCATGAGTGATGGGAGGGGCTCCTGTTCCATCAAAGCCTTGAATAGGGCATGGCTTTAAAAGCTCTACTGGTGATATGCCTTCGATCTCACAAATTCGTTCTGCGTCAACAGCATTCACAAAGTTTCCTCCAGTAGCTCCAGTATCGATAAGGGCTTGTGCTTTGATTTTTGATTTTCCTACCATACAAGTAACTATGAATGGAGTATCTGGATCTAATCCAAAGCTTGAGGAAGAAGTCGCAATTCTGGCTGTCATGACACCTTCAGTGTAAGGATACCTCCTTACCTAGATACTCGAAGAACCCGTCTCAGAACTGTTACGGTCACTACAAGCATGAAATCCGATTCGGTGTGGTTTCGAACCAGTAGAGGAGCACATAGCAAGTTACACTATAGTGGGGGATGGTAAGGGTGTAGGGTTCAGGGTCGATGCTGACCTGTTGCGGTGGAAGGATCAGGTCTAGGGTTGGGATAACCGAGTCGGGCCCGTTTCAGGTACTCAAGGAAACAGACTCAACGGGGTTCCCCCTTCATCTTTTTTGTATCCTTCGTAGTAGACCTATAGGATAGCATCCGTTTAGCCTCCGACTCGCACTCTCATATGCTATTACTGTGAGCTGGGTGCCCTGTGTCCTTACAACTAGTTACGGTCATGTGGTAAGAGTTAAGGCAGGTTAGCCAAGTTGGACCCATTTCAGGTATTTAAGGGGATTGACCCAACGGGGTTCCCCATCATCTTTTTGTATCCTTCGTAGTAGACCTATAGGATAGCATCTGTTTAGCCTCCAACTCGCACTCCCATTGTAAGGATTCCTTCTCATCTCTCACTCTAAGGAGCAGACTCTGAGTAGCTGCGGGTCACGTGTGATCATTTGGGCAGGCTAACCGAGTCGGATGGGTTTCGGGTACTTGAGGGAAATGCTTAGAGGATCACTTTCGGCACCTAAAGAAGATACGATACAGCTAGAAAGGGGTATGGTTGATGCTAAGAGGGAGAATATATATAGGGAGGGTAGTTATATAGAGGGGGCTTAGCTATGTACTTAGTGCTATAGCAACTATAGCCAAACTAGCCATAATTCACGAAGTTGTTAGGTAGCTTAGGAGACATCTAAAGATGGGAATTCTGAGTAGTTTCAATTGATTTAAGGCGTTGTGGTTGAATTGATTTATATAATATATATGTGGTCAGTAGAAAGTGGCTGACTTGCTTAGGTGGCCAACTTGTTATACATGTATGTTAGTAGATTTTGTTTGTAATATAACGTGCATGTATAACGAAAGTGCCAAACAAGCGAAAGTGCCAAAATCATGCGGTGACCAACCCCCCCAACTAAATGTTAAATTCCTCCACAACAAAACATGCGCCATAAAAATGATGAAAGCAAATTAGTGCGCTATCCAAGCTATGCAAAGCGACCCAAATTTGCGCCTTCGAGTTGCAGCTAGGATCTATTCTGTAGACCACCGCAAGCTACGTCACCGTTTACAAGGCGTACCTTCACGACGCGATATCCAAGCCATCTTACAGAAATTAAGTAACCTAGAGGAATCAGTTCTTGTTCAGTATATACTTGACTTAGCTGCTAAAGGGTTCCCTCCTCAGTTGTCTATTGTTGAAGATATGGCAAATCGACTACTTGCAACACGCGACGCGCCACGCGTCGGGTCACGTTGGGCTTCAAACTTTGTTAAGCGCCATGTAGAGCTCCGGACACGCTTCCAGCGAAAATACGACTACCAGAGGGCTAAGTGCGAAGATCCAGAAGTCATTCGTGGCTGGTTTGAGCTTGTATGGAACACAATTCTAAAGTATGGCATCAACAATGCAGATATCTACAACTTTGATGAGACTGGGTTTATGATGGGCGTCATCTCAAGCCCAACGGTAGTAACGAGCTCAGATGGGCGGGCAAAGGCAAAAAAGGTGCAGCCTGGCAATCGGGAATGGGTTACAGTAATCCAAGGCGTTAGTTCTCAAGGTTGGGCAGTGCCGCCATTTGTCATTGTGGCAGGTAAAAACCACCTTGCATCTTGGTATGAGAATAGCGGATTTCCAGTAGATTGGGTAATCGCTGTTACTGCAAATGGCTGGACTACAAACGAGAGAGGTATGGATTGGATTTAGCATTTTGAGAAGCACACAAAGCCCCGGAGTGTTGGTGGTTATCGCTTGTTAGTCCTTGATGGTCATGAGAGCCACCACTCAGACAAGTTTGAGGAGTACTGCAAAGAACACAACATTATTACGCTTTGTATGCCTGCTCACTCTTCCCATATACTCCAACCACTTGATGTTGGCTGTTTTGGCCCATTAAAGAGAGCTTACAGTTGGCAAATTGAAGATATGATGCGGGCTCATATTATTCACATTACTAAGGATGACTTCTTTCCTGCCTTCCACGCTGCATTTAACATTGCAATGACAGAAAGCAATATTCAGGGAGGGTTCCGAGGTGCTGGGCTTCTTCCATTTAGCCCTGAGAGTGTAATATCTACACTTGACCTTAGGTTTAAGACGCCAACACCTCCAACCTCTTGCCCAAACACCGCTCAACCATGGGTTTCTCAGACACCAAATAACCCAACTGAAGCTGTATCACAGTCTACTTTCATTGAAAACCGAGTTGCGCATCATCAAAATAGCTCTCCAACCTCAATCTATGCAGCTGTTGACCAGTTTACAAAGGGTGCATCGCAAATAATGCATCAATTAGCATTGTTAAAAGCAGAGAACCAAAACCTGCGACAGGCAAATTGTAAGGATGCCTCCTTACTCGGGGTAGTTACGGCCGTCACGTGGCGCCATCGAGACTCGGGGCCGTTACGGGTCAGTCGCGACTGACAGCCTTAGGCACATAACGTAAGGAAGCCTTAGGCAAACAGGGAGCTAGCTGAGTCGGAGCGGTTTCGGGTATTTTAAGGGAACAGCCATACAGGGTGACACCTTCATCTTTTTTGTATCCTTCGTAGTAGACCTATAGGATTGCACCGACTCATATCCGACTCGCACTCCCATATGCCACTTCTCGTGATACGGTGCCCTGCGTCCTTACATTATACAAAAAAGATCACGCCTGCCGGGGACGGCCGTACTTAAATAATATCCCACAACGGAACGACTCAGGAGAACTGTCGAAACACCACCGACCGCGACTCAGTGACATTTCGAAGTAGAGACCTGACGACTTCAAATAGCCGTGACCCCAGAGAACTCACAGACAACCAGTGGATCAGGGTTTGATCCTGCAGAGCAAGCTGGTAAAGTCGCCGACGCGTTGGCGCCGAATAGGATACGAGATCCTTAAGAACCCCCTCAAGCACAGAGGCAATTGTGAACAAGAGTGTTGATAGCTACGAGCTACCGGAAGTCAAACTCTTTCGTATCGACACCGATACACTCCCGAACCAATATGAGGAAAATGACCTCAAACATCCCCCAAGACAATGATGGTCAACCGTCACGAATGTCAACGAGACAAACCACCGCTGCAGCTACGACCGCTGCACCCACCGATGACATACCGGATCGAATGGCAAACCTCGAGATCCAGATGCAAGAGATCAAGGAAATGATAGCCAACCTAGCGGCAACCCAGACCAGAATACCGTCCACGCCACAGGTGGACACCGTCGAAGTTGAGGAGCGACGAACTTCCCCTATGCGAAACACCCCCGAGACAGTTCAGTTGCCGCCTCTTCGAAACACTCGTTCTCCATCGATTCCGAGGATGTATTCCGAAGACCCTCCGAATCGCTACAAGAAATCCACCATCTCTGAGAAGATTACGCCGCTCAGCGATGGGATAGAACATACCTTTATGCAATGGAGCGCGTCCATTCGGGACCGCCTCGTAGTCAATGAGGATCACTACCCTACCGACGTCTCGAGAAGAGCGTTGATATGGGGGACTACGACTGGCCTGGCAAAGAAATACCTCGAACCCCAATACCTATCCGCGACACATGGGTTTCGGAGTGCCGACGAGATGATGGACCTGTTGGGTTCATATTACCTCACTGGCAACGAAACGGAACAGGCCCGGAACCTCTTCGACGACCTCCAAATGGGAGAGAAAGGACATACCAACGAGACTTTCTCAGAGTTCAAAGCTCGCTTCCAAAGTGCAGCTATTACGGGACAGGTCACAGAGTCGGAATGGTTTCGGTACATGTGGAACAAGTTGACCCCTCAATTCCGTAGCCGCGTAGCGGTTATCAAAAGTCAATGGAAGGGAGACTACCACACTATGGTCCGAGAACTCACCGCCTTCGATCAGGAGCGACGCCGGAACAACGAGCTAAGCTTCCCGTCCAAGAGCGGCGAGTCGAGCTCCCGAGGACCCGCTCGTCTGAGCTCATCTAGGTTCACACCCGCTGAGCCCGGAAGAACCCAACCGCCGAGGCCTACAAGAAGCCCTCTGGTCTCCTTCCAGAGGACTCCTTTTATGCCCACGGCCCCCAAGCCGGACATTACAGGCCGCGTGCGGACCGCCGTGCCGGCTACGTCCGGGAACTGTTTCAAGTGCGGCAAGCCGGGCCATTTCCAAGACAAATGCCCGCTCAACCCCACCGTCAAGGAGATTGACCGCGAAGCCCCTGAGGACGAAGGGCAGTGGGAGGAAGCAGTCGCCCACCAGTCGGATGCGTCCCTGGAGGAAAACGACGAGGCCTAGGGAAAGGCTCCTTCCTAGGTCTACGCAAATGTGATCTGCAAGGACTGGATTTACGAGAGCTCTTGGGAGGCTCCCAATTTCTCGTTGATACAACCCTGAGTATGAACGGACTCGGGGTGCAAACGAAGTCACTCGCAGACACAGGAGCAAATGGCTACCTCGTCATTAATAAGCTTTTCGCGCAACGGTTGTCGAAAGCGCTTCAGAGCCCCATACGGAAACTGCCCTACTCTGTACCCATACGTGGATTTCAGCGAAATATCCAAAGCTACGTATCGGAGTATATTCGGTTACACTTGACAGTCGAAGGACGCCGAATATATAACTGCCCCTTTGTGCTCCTAGATCTCGGAGCGCAAGATGTGATAATTGGGAAGAAGCTTTTTAGCCGCTTCTGAATCCTACTCGACTCTGCAAAGAGCCTGCTAGTATGGCCAAAGGAGTACCCGCCTACTCCTAGCTGGAGCAAAGAGATCACCTTGCCCTACCACTCGCGTGAACTGTCTATACGTCACCCCGCCCATCAATCGGATGCGAACCGGCGGGACGATGCCATCGACCATGACGACAGACGACGTGAGGGCGGACACTCGATACCAATGAAAGTGATAACGGCCCATCGTGACGCTATTATGATCACCCCACCGAGCCCGGTGCGAGACGAGGGAACGACCCACCCGCACCCCAAAACCCCAAGGACACGAGCCTCGCCCGTGGAAACCTATAAAGACGGACCCTTAGGGCAAGTGGAGGCGAAACCTCCAAGAAACGGACCATCCGCATATGAGAGAAAGAATCCTGGGAGGAGCGGAGTCTTCTCTCTTTCCCGACGCCAGACCCTGGTACGCAGCTTCACGCCGGTCCAAATTTGCGAGATTGGCGCAAACGCTTTCCACTATGAGATGATGCGAAGCGACTCCGAGTTCTTTACGACAAGCATCTACGAGATCGACCAGATCATCCGAGAGAGGGAAGCGGCCGAGGACGAGGAAATGCTCCGCCTCATTCGGGACAAGCTTCCGCATATGCACCGCAACTATTCCGATGTCTTCTCGAAGTCGGAATCTGATCAGCTTCCCCCGCATCGCATATACGATCACAAGATACAACTAGAAGCCCCTTTACCAAATGCCTTTTCGCCACTATACCGACAAAGCACCGAAGAGCTTAAGGCGACTAAGCAATACCTATTAGAGAACCTCGAGAAGGGCTTTATAGTCAATAGCAATAGCCCGTTTGCCTTCCCTATACTGTTCGTGAAGAAGGCAGATGGCAAACTGAGATTTTGTATCGACTACCGGAAGTTGAACGGACTTACCCGTAACGACCCCTACCCTATCCCGCGTATCGACGAACTACTAGGACGGGTGTCGAAAGCAAAAATCTTCACGAAGCTAGACATTAGGCAAGCCTTCCATCGTATACGAATGGACCCCGACTCCGAGGAGTACACGACCTTCCGGACTCGGTATGGATCCTACAAATGCAAAGTGCTGCCGTTTGGCCTAACGAACGGCCCCGCAACCTATCAGAGGTATATGAACGACGTTCTTATGCAATACTTGGACGACTTCTGTACTGCCTACCTAGACGACATCCTAATCTACTCCGAGGACCCCGCGGAACACATGGACCACGTACATAAGGTCCTCCAACGGCTTCGAGAAGCAGGACTACAAGCCGACATTAAGAAATGCGAGTTCAACGTAACCCGGACAAAGTATTTAGGCTATATCCTGACTACTACCGGTGTCGAAGCGGATCCCGAGAAGATCGAACCCCTCCGGAATTGGATCCGGCCAACAACTGTCACAGGCGTGAAGTCTTACCTTGGATTCTGCGGCTTCTACCGCCAATTTATCAGAAATTTCGGGAAAATAGCCAAGCCTCTCACCACTATCACCAGCCCCTCAGAACCGTTCCTGTGGACTGACGAATGTGAGAACGCTTTTGAAGAAATGCGCTGACAGCTTTTAGCCGTGCAGGCGCTCCACCACTTCAACCCCGAATTGCCTACGAAGCTGGAAACAGACTCTTCTGATGGAGTCGTAGCCGGTGTCCTTTCTCAGGAACACCCCGACAAGCGATGGTATCCTGTAAGCTTCTACAGTCACGTCCTATCTGGGCATGAGATCAATTGGGAGATCCACGACAAGGAACTGTTCGCCATCGTCAAAGCGTTCGCAAAATGGAGGCCAGAATTAGCATCGGTACGCCACCGAATCGACGTCTATACAGATCACCGATCGCTGGAATACTTCATGTCGACGAAGGTTCTCACGGCGAAGCAGGTTCGGTGGATGGAGCTACTCTCCGACTTCAATTTCTCTATTGCGTATACTGCTGGCAAGAACAATCAGAAGGCAGATATACTGAGCCGAAGAGAGCAAGACCTGATTACGCAACAGAAGGTCAAACTCGACAGCCGTGCGAGGGTGCTGTTAGGCCCAGCCCGACTACACTCCCGAATCAGTGCCGAATTAGCACAAACGTACGTGGCCTCGATCAATGCGATGGACGCCCCGAACACCCAGGTCCCCTTTGACCTGATAGAAGCGCTCTGCGCGGATAATAGGAGGTCGTTTACCGACACTCGCGTGAAAGACCCCCTACCTAACGGGTTTATAATGAAGGACCAACTCTTGCTATACAAAGGTCGACTGTGCGTAAACTGGCACACCGAGTTATGTACGAAACTCATACGGGAAGCACACGATCAAGTATCAGTAGCCCACCCTAGTGGCAGGAAAACTTATCAGTTACTCGCCCCGAAGTATCATTGGGTCGGAATGGAAGCGGATTGCCTCCGATATGTGCGCAACTGCGTGACGTGCCGACTTTCTCACACTAGCGTGACGAAGCAGCAAGGCTTCTTACACCCCCTACCGGTACCCGAATACCCCATGCAACACCTAACGATGGACTTTAAGGAATTCCCAAAGGATAAACACGGATTCGACAGCATCCTTGTGTTCATGGACCGACTCGGTAAGGGTTCGGTGTCCATACCGTGTCATAAGACCACCGATGCCCGCCAAATGGCGCAGCTATTCATCGAATGGATATATCGATTCGGAACACACCCCAGAGTCGATCATTAGTGATCGCGGACCCCAATTCATATCAGCTTTCTGGCGAGAGTTCTGCCGAATCATAGGGGTCAAGATTAAGCTGTCGACAGCCTATCACAAGCAGACCGACGGGCAGATGGAAATCATGAATAGGTATATCGATCAGAGACTGAGGCCCTTCGTATCACATTACCAGGATAACTGGAGCGAGCTCATTCCCATCATGGATCGGGTGCAAATGACCCTTCCCCATGCCTCGATCGGAATGACCCCCTACCGACTCAAGTACGGAACTGATCCGCGCACCAGTTGGGACTGGGAAACCCCGAAAGCCACGACCCCTAGGGAAGTCATGAACCAGAAGGAAGCCAAAGCAGTAGCAAACCGCATGCACTCCGCATGGATTTACGCAAAGGAGAACATGGCCAAAGCACAAGAGGATATGTCTAAATACGCGAATCGACGCCGACGAGCCATTGACTGGGATGTAGGAGACAAGGTTTACCTATCGACCAAGAATCTGAAAAATCACCGCCCTAGCCGTAAGCTGGGGCAACAATGGGTCGGACCCTATACGGTACTGGAACAAATCGGACACGCCTTCCGACTAGACCTACCGAAGGGTTCCCAAATACACGATGTCTTCTCTCCAGACGTACTCATCAAGGCTCCGAATAACCCGCTGCCCGGTCAAGCAGTGCCTGAGCCAAGCAGCGAAGTCGTAGACGGCCTAGAGGAGTGGGAGGTCGAAAAGATCCTCGCCGTAAGGATCCGGCGAAAACAACTTCAATACCAGGTATCCTGGGTCGGATACGATCCGGACCCGGAATGGTACCCCGCCTCAAACTTTAAGAACTCCCCCTACAAAATCCGGGAGTTCCACGCGGAGTACCCAAACCTGCCAGGACCGCCGCAGGACCTACCCGGCTGGATCACGGAATGGGAGACAGGCAAACCAAGCTACGATCACGAGAGGCACGGCAAAGCGGAGGAAAACAGCGTCGTTGCTACCTACGACACTAAACTAAACACCCTCTAAGCCAGGGCACCCTCAGAGCCGTAGCCCTTGTGGAAGCCACCCTTCCCAAACGTCTCACCGGCGTCGCAACAAACGGCTACCACCATGAGAGACGAAGGGTCGAAGTGACCCCACGCGAAAGACCACGCCCGAGTTCCCTCCGACACAGGGCCTATCACCCAAGGTCGACGGTCACCCCCTCCTCCTCCACCTCCGCCCCCCTCTTCCTCTTCTTCCCCCCACCACCGCCCACCTTCGCCGCCGCGGCGAGGACGTCGGGGATCCTCTTCACCAACTCCCCCACCGCATCCACCGCAGAAGCCACCCCATCAAGGGCAGCGATCTCCTTCTCCTGGTTCACCAGGATCAGGGCCGATTTCTGGCCCACGACGGCCACGGCCTGGCGGACCCGCTACGGTCGTCAGCGCGAGAACCAAAAACACACAAGGGAAACGGAAAACTTACCTCCAGACCATCCTCGACGGCGGCGCGGAGGGCGCAACTCTCCATATAGGCCGAAAGCTCGGCCGGGGAGCGGAACTTCGGCATATTGGCGGTGGCCAATGTGACCACACGCCCAATCTCCGCCGCAGCGGCCTTGATGGCGGCGGGGACGGGAGGGGTTGCTGCCTCGGTAGCCAGGAGCTTCTGGTACTCCGGGCCAGCAAACCAGGAGATCTATCTCCAGAGGTCAGCGACGGGCAGACAGACAAACCACAAAACTGAAAACCAAACGAGAACCCACCGGAACACACGTTGCGTGTTGGGCCACGCAGCGCTCACACTTGGAGCTTTCCAAGCTCCACACACACGAGACGGCGGGATCTCCGTCCTTCTTGCGCCCTTTGGCGCGCACGCAGCGCATACACTGCTGGCGGAAAGCCACAGTGAGGGCGCCGGGAGGAGGGGGAACCGGCATCTTCAAATTGGAAATCTGCGATTTCCCGTCAGCCCAACCCAAGTTATCACCACCGCGCCAGCGCGGTTCCGTCACCTACCAAATCGTTCGTTGTGTTTTTGTATCTAAAAACAACCTGTTAGCATCCAGCTGTACCATCGGAAGGGCCACTTACCAGTCTCGGGAGGGGGGCTCAGCATCGTTGTTGTGAAGAAAACAACAAGTTCTGGGCGAAGCTCGAATTCATATTCTGGCTTATAACAAAGCCGTCCGAATCGGGTTAGCGCGAAATTTCCCCCTCGACACATACCGCGCGGACCCTATTCGATACCAATACGGACCCTCGCAACACTAATCGCCGCGCACACAACAAAGACGCGACTTTGCGCAAACGGATTCAGACCACTTCCAGTGCCTATACGGCCGCCCACCATCAGCCTTCTGGACAAACAAAGGGCATTCTAGTCTTGGCGCCCGCACCTCACCCACCAACCCAAACAAGGGCTCGTCGCGGCAGCTACTCGGCTTGCGTGCTTTGAGGACAAAGCACCTTCTCAAGGCGGGGGGTAGTGTAAGGATGCCTCCTTACTCGGGGTAGTTACGGCCGTCACGTGGCGCCATCGAGACTCGGGGCCGTTACGGGTCAGTCGCGACTGACAGCCTTAGGCACATAACGTAAGGAAGCCTTAGGCAAACAGGGAGCTAGCTGAGTCGGAGCGGTTTCGGGTATTTTAAGGGAACAGCCATACAGGGTGACACCTTCATCTTTTTTGTATCCTTCGTAGTAGACCTATAGGATTGCACCGACTCATATCCGACTCGCACTCCCATATGCCACTTCTCGTGATACGGTGCCCTGCGTCCTTACACAAATGAAGTGCTAAGCAAGCGCCGGAGAGCTAAAAAAACACGACTACAGCAAGGAGGATCACTTAGTCAACAGGTAGCACAGGAGCTACAGGACGAGAGGGACATTGTGCAGCAAGTAGAGCAAGAAATAAGGGCAAGTAGTGGTTGGAAGCCAAGGGAAGAAACCCATGCACGTCGCTGTGGCAAGTGTGGTGAGACTGGACACAATGCGCGCACTTGTCAGATTGTAATAGACAGGTCTGAGGAAGAGGACTCCGAGTAGTTTTAATTAATTTAAATTGTTGTGGTGGATTTATCGCAATTCTTATGGGGTAGTCGCGATATTTTGGCACTTTCGCTTGTTTGGCACTTTCGTTATACATGCACGTTATTGCAATATTACACTACTAGGAACACTAGTAAGCTTTTCCGTGCCTAAGCCTTTGCCTCCCTTGAAATGTGTAGAGAGCAACAATATCAAGCTCTGTCTTATACAATTCTGCTTAGTGTAAAAACTATTGTAGTCCTACGTGTACTAAAGTTAACTTACCTGCTTTACTCCGACTAGTACAATTACATCTATAGACTGATAGCATCTAATTATATAACCTGTCTCATCAAAGTTCTAGAGATTGCATGGCTTGATATTATATGTTGTAAGAATCGCATTATACTTCATAAAGAAGTCCTTGAAATTTGACTGATTCTATGCTTGCTTTCGCTAAGTATTTAATGCCTTCGTACGAATAGAGTGGAGTTTAGGGTGGGCTTTAAGGAACTGTTGAAGCCAGCGTCGAGAGGGCAGCTCTTTGCCCGGTCGCAAGTCTGCGACAGCTTGTAGCAGCGTACTCCGATTTGCAGGAATACGTTAACCAGCCGACATCAGGCAGAAATCACACTCAATACTTTGATTTATTATCTTACTGCAGAGTGCTTTGTTTTAATTAAACAGTCGTACAACACAACGCTTGTAATAATTTTAACCAATTAAGATTAAAAATAATATGCAAATCGTGGTGAGGTTTTTCGTGGATTATCGAATTAAATAACATACTTCACTAACGTACATGTATAGCGAAAGCGCCAAACAAGCGAAAGCGCCAAAATTATCTACCCTCATGACAAACATTGCGATAAATCTACCACAACATTAGAAATCAATTGAAACTACTCGGAGTCCTCTTCCTCAGAGGTGTCTATTACAATCTGACACGTGCGCGCATTGTGCCCAGTCTCACCACACTTGCCACAGCGACGGGCACGGGTTTCTTCCCTTGGCTTCCGACCACGGCTTGCCCTTATTTCCTGCTCTACCTGCTGCACAACATCCCTCTCATCCTGTAGCTCTTGCGCCCCTTGTTGACTAAGTGATCCTCCTTGCTGTAGTCGTGTTTTCCTAGCTCTCCGGCGCTTGCTTAGTACTTCATTTGCCTGTCGTAGGTTTTGGTTCTCTCCCTTTAGCAGTGCTAATTGATGCATTATTTGCGATGCACCCTTTGTAAACTGGTCAACAGCTGCATAGATTGAGGTTGGAGAGCTATTTTGATGGCGTGAAATCCGAGTTTTAATAAATGTAGACTGTGACATAGCTTCAATTGGGTTGTTTGGTGTCTGAGAAACCCAAGGTTGAGCAGTACCTGGGCGGGAGCTTGGAGGCGTTGGTGTCCTTAACTTAAGATCAAGTGTAGATATCACTCTCTCAGGGTCAAATGGAAGAAGCCCTGCCCCTCGGAACCCGCCTCGAATGTTACTTTCCGTCATTGTAGTGTTAAATGCAGCGTGGAAGGCAGGAAAGAAGTCATCCTTTGTAATATGAGAAATATGAGCCTGCATCATATCTTCAATTTGCCGACCATAGGCCTGCTTTAACGGGCCGAAACAGCCAACATCAAGTGGCTGGAGTAGATGAGAAGAGTGAGCAGGCATACAAAGCGTAATAATGTTGTGTTCCTTGCAGTACTCCTCAAACTCATCTGAGTGGTGGCTCTCATGACCATCAAGGACTAACAAGCGATAACCACCAACACTCCGGGCCTTTGTATGCTTCTCAAAGTGCTGAATCCAATCCATGCCTCTCTCGTTTGTAGTCCAGCCATTTTCAGTAACAGAAATCACCCAATCGCTTGAAAATCCACTATTCTCATACCAAGATGTAAGGTGGTTTTTGCCTGCAACAATGATAAATGGTGGTACTGCCCAACCTTGAGAACTAACGCCTTGGATTACTGTAACCCATTCCCGATTACCAGGCTGTACCTTCTTTGCTTTTGCCCGCCCGTCTGAGCTTGTTACAACCATAGCAGTTGAGATAACGCCCATCATAAACCCAGTCTCATCAAAGTTGTAGATATCTGCTTCATCGATACCATATTTCGCAATTGTGTTACGCACAAGCTCAAACCAGCCATTAATAACTTCTGGATCTTCGCACTTAGCCCTCTGGTAGTCGTATTTGCGCTGAAAGCGTGTCTGGAGCTCTACACGCCGCTTAACAAAGTTTGAAGCCCAACGCGACCCAACGCGTGACGCGTCGCGTGTTGCAAGTAGTCGACTTGCCATATCTTCAACAACAGACAGCCGAGGAGGAAACCCTTTGGCAGCTAGGTCGAGTATATACTGAACAAGGACGGACTCCTCTAGGTTAGTTAATTTCCGTGAGTTGGCTTGGATATCGCGTCGTGAAGGTACACCTTCTAGACGACGACCTAGCTTGCGGTGGTCCACAGAATAGATCCTAGCAGCAACTCGAAGGCGTAACTTTGGGTCGCTTTGCATAGCCTGGATAGCTAGCACTAATTGGCTTTCATCGTTTTTATGGGGCATGTTTTGTTGTTGAGGAATTTAACATTTAGTTGGGGGGTTTGGTCACCGCATCATTTTGGCGCTTTCGCTTGTTTGGCGCTTTCGCTATACATGTACGTTACTGATTTCAGAAACGGCCTAATGATTTCAGTTTCTGCGTTGCCGCATTACTCTTAAGGTGAAATGCTTACACTTTCATTTATATGCTAAATTAATCTAGCATATGGCATTTAGAATTCTCTGCCTGGACTATTAGGGTATCTAATCCTGTCTGCGCTCGAGTTGGTCATGTATAAATTGGCAAATTGCAGCATCTTGTGCAGGAGTCAATACTCGGTTTTGTCCTCCATATGGCTTGTGCGTCATAGATGTCGGCTTCGATATGTGTCGTCGTAGAGTTTCGTACTTGATGTCGAATTTTGTAGCGACCCAGGAGATTGTATGGGCTTGTGGAGGCTTTAGAAAGAACTGCACAGCTTCTGCAATGCGAGATTTATATTCAGAATCATGGGTTGGAGGCATATTGGTAGTATTGAAGTGGTTGTCATGAGGCGACGTGGCATACTCAAACTCGCTTTCGCATACCCAACTCGCTTTCGCCACCTACTCGCTTCGCTCGTAGGTGGACAAACCACCGAGTAGCTTAGTCAATTTATGACAGTTGGCCCTAGATTCGCGTCGAGTTGTTCGGCCAGCCATTCTATCACGAAGGGTAGATTTGGGGACATTGTAGGTCTTTGCAGCAGAGCGACAACTTATTTTTTTAGATGAGCGAATAGCCTCGATAGCTAGAATGATTCGTGCTTCTTGCGTTTGAATTTCCATTGGGGATGGTTGAGAAAGCGCGTGTTAAAGTTTATGGGGAGTGGGGAGGTTGTACACCGAGTCGCGCACTGCCCCCACGTTATAAACAGTTCCACGTTTTAACCCGACCGGCGGTGGAAGTTCCAATTGCTAAATTACTTCCTTTGGTAGCCATCAACCTGGCCGATAATCACTGGAAGATTCAAGGTTCTTGAACCATTCCGAGTCACCCAATCTGATGCTGAAGAGCAAGTGTAAAATGGTCATGTATGTGTGTGAGGGTAGTGTGTGAGGGGAAGTTGGGTGAAGTGGAGTTTGGTCGTTCGTATATATCGTGAGTTAAGAGTGTCTAGTGTGAAGACTTATGATGCGGACTGCCTGCGGTGATTGCGGGATTGATCGAATGAGCTGGCGTAGCCGCGAAGTTCGCGACGGGCTTTGTCAGAGAGTTGGACTTGCTCGGAGGAGGTCGACGAGGAGCTCTGCGCCGAGAAGAGAGAAGATTGGGACGACGAGGGGGTCAAGACTGGCCTGGTGTAGATGGGCTGAGTTTGAGGTCTTGGGTGAGACGACGAGGTCGACGGCCTCTTGGTGACGTCGTAGCCTGATGGGCCGTAGAAGTTGTTGCTTGGTTTTGAAGGCCATGAGATCGAAGCCTGATGGGAGGGAGGCGAGCTGGCCTCTGAGCCTGTGTTGGCTCCCCCGTACTCGGCCAGACGACAGTCCTCTCCGCAGTAGGCATTGCCCCCAGTCTGCCTATCACAGGCAAGGCAGAAGGGTGGCGACCAATCCATATCTTGAGACATCATGTACGGAGTACGAGGTTATTGATTGGAAGGTAGCCGAGGAGGTCAGTGAGAGAAGGGAAGGTCAGGCTGGGCTTGGGATATCGAAGGTATAAAACGAACGATTGATTGCTTTCCCTCAGCTTTTAGAGATCGGATTCGAGTAGTCTAAAATCCGCAATGAAGTTTGCTTGATTGCTTGGTTGCTTGGGCGAAAATCCCTCAAATGCGATTATTGTGGCCTGGACGGGAGAACTTCTGTTGACGACAGTGTCGTCGCCGAAGCTCTTGCCCCTGCTCGTTCCGACTTTCCCTCTAGTTTGCTTTATCAATTGGGGTCTACAGACGCTGGTTTGTGTCAGCTCTTTGATATCTCCTCATAATGACCAAGATCTAGGCTTGCGCGATATTTTGGTACCCGTTTGGATGCCGTGTGGATGCTGCGTGGATGAGCGATTTCCCCAAGACGAGACTTGCATCTTCCCCATCCAATGCTTTTCCTCCTTGTGCTGTCCTGAAGAGCCACTTATCGATAAAGCTCGCAGATTCTTATTCACGCATACGACTTCTACCACGGCCATTTTTCTGCTTTCAACATCTCCACACACACAGTCCTGAACAGATGCAATGCGCTGAAGCGTATTTCAGCGTCAACAGTGCCTGATACACTGCAATGGAACGCCCTGGCTCCCACCGAAGCCTCAGCGAGGTGCGGTCGTATGAGGCAGAGGAGATATCGCTAGGAGATGAAGAGGCAATGCTAACATTGGTGAGTGGATTTACATAGGGTTCAAAGATACAGTGATGCTGACACGGACGCCTTACTAGATGACCTGTATACGTTGGAGCAGCTGAAGGACCCGCGGATGAATATACGCATTGTAAGGCCGCTAGTTGATCCGTTGTATGATCCAGACGACATTCGACGTACAATGCGATAGTGGCTAGATCAGGCCAAAAAAAGCCTCAGCTAAATATTTGGAGGTATTATGTGCTCTCTACATAAGGTTAGTAGCCGACCCTGCAAAAGCGGCAAATGGTTTTGGGGATTATCGCTCATCCACAGAGAAAATATCGCGCATTCAGCACCTTCGCGATCTTCACTTGCTCCTCATCATAGGATTATAGCATCGTAATCCTTCCTAACCGCTCACATGCTATGTATTTACTAAGGCTACCCCTCTCATGCTCTCAGGTTTGCATTTATATCTATCTCTCTTGTGTATGGGGAAAATGACGACCTTTCGCTGATTGCATACACCCTCCTCTTACAACCTTCACCAACCCACTTTACTCTGCATTTTCTCCTCCTTCTTGTTCATTCTCCCTGATTATCTTTTATTTCCCTCTTATCTTCACGTCCTGAACTCATATGGCTCAATTGCCCTTTAACGCTGCCTCAGCTACTTCTAATCCGCCCAAAGTCCAACCTTCTGTCGCCCTCCAAGTCACTCCAGGTAATATATGCCTCACTGGGAATGCCTCTGTCCATTTAATCTAATAACGGAAGTGTATTGCTCCTCATCAGACCGTCTCTCCAAATCCACAGCCCAAATAACTGCCGCCTACCGCAACCGCTACGCCTCCTACCTCGCGGCCACTTTCAACATCAGCCTTGAAGCCGCCCAGTTGGAAACAGATTACCAGCTCGCACCTCGGCGAGCCTCCGAGTTTTCGGAGGCAGAGGCCCATCGAAGCTGATTTCCAAAGAGAGCTGCCACACAAAGGGATGATGCCTGAGCTGCTGTTGGGATTCGTTATGTTGATCGCTGTGTTTGCGTTTGCAGATTTGTATTTAGGGAATCAAAGGACAAGGAAGGTTGTTGGGGCGGAGTGGGAAGGCATCTGAGAGATGTAATATTGATTTTGGCTGTGCTCTTGGTTTCAAGTTCTTGAGTTGGTAAATTTGGCACTCTTTTCTAGGGCTCAGCTCTTCCAACGCCTCAAATCTACAGTAGCGTTCCCCTCTTACGGAATGGACATTTTCCCTTTAAAATAGCTTCGATCTTGAATTGGATTCATCTTCTATATTTCCGTAGCACCCGGCTCTGGCTTTGGTCTCCCTTTGCGTCACTTGAATTCCAGTTTAGGCTCCAACCAAGCCAAACTGGTTACGCCTGGCGTAATCTTTCACTCAAGGCAGCCTCGCACAGTTCTATCTCGCCAGATTATTCAACTTTAACACCCGCAAAGTTGTAAGCCTATTCTCAGGACAGGGATCCAGTAATGAATGTATGACCCATCGACAAAATTGAAAGCAGTTAACCCCTGTACCACTGAAGGCCGTTGAAGGACTCAGATTACCCAAGTTCCAAAGACCTGTGTGTTCCAGTAAATACCGTTTATAACACTCAACTGCGCCCTCAGCAACAAAATCCCAAAGCAGCTTGCCTTTCTCATATGGCACCGATCGCCCACATATCAACGTCCCTGGAATCGATTATGCGTCGACAAATACCTTGAACGCAATGCACTGGACACACCTACTCCTCTTGCTGCTCCTCTTCACTCAACCTTGCCTTCTGCAGCTTTCCTAAAGCATTTTGCGAGACTAAAATTCCCAATCTTTAGTAATCACTGACTATTAATAGGAGATTGTCAGACCTGAGATCTCGATGTACTATCCCGACGCAGTGAAGTCATGCTATGCCGCGAACGAGCTGCTTGAAGTAGCAATCTGCCTCTACTGCTCCCAATTTCCTGGCTTGAAGTATCACGGTCCTGAGATGAACGCCGTATATTTGGGTGAGATAGGGATAACGAGGTGGTAGGGATGAGGTGGTGGAGGAGCCTGAACGTCTTCAGGGGACAAGTGCTGTTTCTCGTGTGTTGGATTTGTGTCTCTTCTAGGCATAATTTCCCAGATAAGCGCCTATACCGTTTTAAAATGCTCGCAATCTCGGCAATTAGACAGTAAAATCCCTCATAGCGATGCTAATTTTTGAGTGGTTTTGTGAACATTATCGCTGCACGCGCCAAGAAATGAGCATTTGAGGGATTTTTTACACTTCACGTCCATGATTGCTATTATCTCCATCTACATTTGACACATGACAATTGAGAGATAGCGTCCGTTGACAGGTTCGAAGGAGGACGGGACGAAATTTTGAAAGTACTTCGATTGTCGTGTGTTTCTCTCTGATACCGTAGAGCTATCAAATGCCACTTGAAGCGGATGCCATGAAGTGAGCTTCAGTTCTGCTTTTGTGTCTGTGGCTATTACTTCTCCAAGAAACTGGTATTATGTATAGGCTTTTTTTGGTCAAAGATTTTGTAAACCAAACTATGGCGCAAGATGGGATTGCGACGTCCGAGGCTCTGAAGTACTTTCTTAATGGAGGACTTTCAATCGCTCTGGTACTGTTGGGAGGGTTATTTGCTGGCTTGACGCTGGCGTAAGTATTTTACCTTAACAGTCTGAATCACCTCTAATCCACTGCCAGATTCATGAGTCAAGATAAAGTCTATCTCCAAGCCATTGCGAAATCTGGAACCGGAAAGGAGAGACATAATGCTCAGAAAGTCTTGGACATCCTTCAACGTGGAAGACATTGGGTTTTGGTTTCTCTTTTGTTAGGAAATGTCATCGCGAATGAAACTTTACCAATTGTCCTGGATCGTGACATAAAGGGTGGATTGTTTGCTGTTCTAGCTTCCTCAGTACTGATTATGATTTTTGGAGAGATCAGCCCCCAGAGTATATGTGCCAAGTACGGATTAACTATTGGAGCCTGTTCATCGAGGTAGGTCCATTCATTCTTCATCCTAGGAGCCTTCTGACTGGTATGCAGATATGTGCTATGGGTGATGTATGGACTATTTCCAGTGGCATATCCCATTGCCGAACTCCTGGATCGCCTGCTAGGAGCAAACCATGGTCTTGTCTTCAACAGAGCTGGGCTAAAGACACTAGTCATGCTCCACGAAGGCCTGAATTTGTCACCAGATGAACGTCTGAACCGAGAAGACGTAACCGTCATCTCTTCAGTCCTCGATTTGAAAGAGGTGCCGATTTCATCAATCATGACTTCGCTGCCGAAGCTCTTTAGTCTGAGCATCGACACCTACCTCAACGACATGACACGGTATAATATTCTTAAATCCGGATATAGTTCTGTCCCCATTCATATACAGGGTCAACCAACAAGTTTTGTGGGGGTTTTGCCAATAAAGTCTCTTGTCGCGCTCAACTTTGAGGAGGAAGTGACTGTCGGACAGCTGTCTCTCGACACTCTTCCCGTGGTCAGATGTGATGCCAGCTGTCAGGAACTCTTTCAAGTTTTTCGGGATCGGAAGGTCCATCTGGTGTTGGTATCGGAGACGGGGACCAACCATGGTAAGCCGCTGGGCATCGTGAGTGCTAGGGACGTAATGAGCGAGCTGATAGGGGGCTCCATTGGATACAAGGAAGCCGAGTGCAATTTGACATGAGGCTTATCCCATCAAGCGGGTTGGGGGGTTTAGTTGGCACATTTCACAGGCGTTGCATTTGTATGGCCGAGTTCGGTTTATTGATGGGCAGCGTTGGTGTTCTTATTTTGCATTTTAGCACAGGCGGATGGAACCGCAACGTTATAGCTGTTATTTTCGTGGTCACTGTTGTTGTCTTTGCTGCCATTCTATACGAAAGATAGAGATGTTTCACTGTTGCCTCCCTTCCCCTCTCTCCTCCTCTCTTAAAGTTGACGGAAATCACTTTCATGTAGCACAGAATTGCACGACAAAACTCTCATTGTGTCGCCTTCCGGCGCGCTAAGTCTGCATTAGCTGTGTTGAGGATTGCGCGTATGGTACGGCAGGCTACAGCCAATTTGTATGGTGTAGTACGGTGCACTAAGTGATAAATAACCCCCTAGTGGTGCGGAAGCCAGTATCACCATAGTGCAGTAATCAATTCAATTGCTTTTCTATTCTAATGTAAATACGCTGGAGGAGCCTTCCATAACCCCCGAAACCCCCGAAACCCCCGAAACCCCCCAGTAACACATCGATTTTGGTGCGGAGTTTTCACCTTCTGCCCCGCTAAGGACCATGGGAACACTGGCTCCTACGGTGGAGATTACCAGATTTCCAGGGCCAAAATCACGGCGTTCCTCCGACTCCCGGCCCGTTTCCCAACAAGCTGCGCTTTTGGTGGGCTGCTGCCTGAGGATTCACTTCGTTCTTCATCCTTTTTTATCGGCGTCGAAATATATCGCAAATCAAGGGTTTATTACGTAGAAGCTATGGACAGCCCCATTGCTGCTAATGTCCTCGGGACACTCGGTTCAGTCTGCTTTCCATGCTATTCATTCACCAGCACTACGGCTAACACACAAAGTTAGGTTTGTTGGTCTATCCAGCTCATTCCTCAAATAATTATCAATTACCGCCGACACTCGACGGAAGGTTTGCAGCGTTCGATGATGCTTCTTTGGGCCATTGCTGGTGTTCCGCTTGGTGTCTTCAACATTACAAGCAATTTCAATATTGCGCTTCTTATACAGCCGCAAATCCTAACACTTCTGAGCTTGATTACTTGGACTCAGTGTTTCTATTATGGTGATGTAAGCTATTATTGTTATGATTATTATTCAATTGCCTAATACCCGTCGTTGTTGCACAGATTTGCAATAGCTAGAGCGAGCGAGAAAGGCGCTGATCAAAGGAATGAGCCATAAGAGAATCCTGCTGATTGAAGTAGAAACTATCCAAGGGAAAATGTACTGCACTTGTGTCTGGGATGGCAGTATTGTTTGGAGGCGTTGAGACTGGTTTAGTCTTCGCGCTGCGGGTAAGTAATCAACTGCGGATATCTAAGAGAGTACCACGTACTCATTTGACCAAATAGGCTGGGATCAATCAAGGAACTCATTGGCCAGTAATCTTAATGGGTGTTCTATCAACTGTCTTGCTCTCTGCTGGCGTATTAAGGCATTACTACGATATTTGGGTACATCGTACCGTTCGCGGAATTAGCTTCATCTTTGTTGGTATTGACGCCGCAGGCGACGTCTTTTCCCTTATTTCTGTTTGTAGGTGATCCCAACCTAGTTTCCGACGATGGCTCACCTATTAGTTTTCCAACCCGAACTCGACATCCTCGGAATGGTGATCTACGCAACAGAATTCGTGCTATGGTGTGGTGTATTTGCATGTGGTGGTTATTTCAACCTGATGCCTTGGTTGAGGCAGAAGGCTAGCCAGAGATCAACACGTCGACGGCAAGAAGCTGATCTCGCAGCTATGGAGCGAGTGGGTCAGGGGGCCGGTGAGTCAAATGATATTAACTTGCAAGGGATTCCCTCGTCCACTTCGGTGTTCCGAACTCCATCATCGTTACTATCAGCAAGAAGCTCTGTCCACTCATTGGAACGAACACCATAGATGCAACATAGAATTATGCTCTACTCATGTGTTTTATAGACTTGATTATTCTTATGCTGCTCTAACTGTCCGTGATTTAACCTGGAGTGCCTTTCGACAAGATCTCTGGAGCCCATTGGAAGGCTAAATCTCCGCTGTCAATGCGGATACCATCGGTTCAATAATCCTATGTTCGATCTCAGGAGCTGTAAGGGCCTCAAGAGGAAAGTGAAACTCTAGTCGTGTCATCTAGTGTTTCGAGAAGAATCTCAAGCTGAATTTCAGAGAGTCTCGAAGAAGGGAAGTGAACGAGTCTCTCTCACTTTCAAATCTTTAAAGGTGATCAAATTATCGTGTAAGTGCTTAAAAGATCTTCAAGCATAAATTAAGTTATGCAAACTCTTTTAACCCTAAGTTAACCCCCATAGCAAGGGGCTAGAACATGACTTGACAGCAAAGTTTAACATCTTATACAAATATTGCCTTGCATCAATTCACAAAATCAAGTTCTAGCATCCAGACTAGAGGAGGCTTAAATGCCTCAGTTTTGACCTTGTGTAACGGGTGCTGACCGTTATATAGCGTGTTACGCGTATTCCGCTAAGCCGGAATACTACAGTATTATCTCGTTAAGTCAATACACGTGTGAGAATCATATCACTCGATGTTCAAGACAGGTAAGCAGCATGGAGTTCAACAGGGAATCGTATTCCATTCGTAGGTAGCTATTCAAACTAGCCGCTGGCTTTCTATTGAAGCCAGCTCGCCCCTACTTATACTCTTGCGTGTGCCCTCAACTAACTAGGGCGAAAGGGGGAAGAAGCTCGGCGATCCCCCTTTTACTCGGCCATGGCGATGGCTCCTGGATTGCCACGTGATGTGACAACACGATTAGTCGATTTTCTAGCTAACTCGATAACTTTCTTCAGATCCTTCCATTCGTCATACAAATCACGAGTCCCTTTTCCTAATTATCAACTTAAACTAATTACTAGACTACTCTTAGAATACCTTCAAAATGCCTTCTAAAAAGCTCTATTCTATGACTCTCGAACAGCGAAAAGCCCTCTGAACCTAGAATCGATCTCACCATCCAAAACCTACACAAAAGACCACTATACAGTGGTTCCTCGAGCAATACAATCGTCAATTTAGCCAATCTACAGTCTTAGAATCCCTTAGCTCTCGATTTTTGGACCTTGACGATACTACTAATACTCTAGAAACAAACAGCTCTAAAGCTTAGCGTTGTAAGGACACAGGGCACCCAACTCACAGTAATAGCATATGAGAGTGCGAGTCGGAGGCTAAACAGATGCTATCCTATAGGTCTACTACGAAGGATACAAAAAAGATCATCGGGGAACCCCGTGAGTCGATTCTGTCAAGTACCAAAACCCATCCGACTCGGTTCCGACTCGGTTAGCCCACCCAAATGATCACTCAAATGATCACACGTGACGCTCCAGCTACCCAGAATCTACTCCCTAGAATGAGAGACGAGAAGGCATCCTTACAAGCGTCACCATGCTATCACCTAGTGTAATGGTGGGTGCACCAGATGTGAGAATCTAGCCACCCAAGGAAGGGATGAATTTACTAAGACAACACACTGTCTTAGGAAAAAGAGCCAAAGGGTAGTAGCTTAGACTATTCCACAACGCAGCAATCAGGTGTATGATATAGTGGAGTGGTTTAGACAAGTTGTAACAAATGTTGAGTCTGAGAACTCAGGAATAAGTCAGAGGTTAGCACCTCACTGACTTTTCAGAAACAAGGAGTAACAAGATGAATGCTTGGAAGCTTGGAAAAGACGTGGAAGTATGTGATAGTCGATTTACTGTATTGTCTGCTTGCCCTTTCTTAAGGAAAGGGCAATCCTATTTATGCTAAAGGAGTGTAGTTCTCTCATTTTCCAAGACTTTCCATGACTAACCAGGCTTGGTAACTGTAGTCGACGTAAGAGAATCCCATAGAACCATCTCCTAGGTTCCTAGCCTATAGGAAGTGAAAGGAGGTCCAAGGTCAGAGTACCCCTATAGACAGATTATGTCACAACTTAACCAATCTTGTAGGTAACTAAGGAGCGATGACGTCTAATGAATCATAGACGGTTGTAGAAGCTTTTGGAGCTATCGTTCATGTTCCTAGGCCTCTAGTTGATAGAGATATGTCATGTGTAGTATTAGCCCAGTAACTAAGGAGTGATGTCATGTAATGAATCATAGAGGGTTGTAGAGATATGCTATGTGGTAATATCGGCCCAGTAACTAAGGAGCGATGATGTGTAATAAATCATAGATGGTTGTAGCAATCGTTGAGTAGTATTGCTCTTGTTGTTGGTGTGATAAGCCAAAATATGTATAGTGACTTGTAGGTTTGAGGAGAAGATTTCCAAGTTTGCTCTTGAGTTTGATAGCAAACTGAGTTGTAATGGTGGGTGCACCAGATATGAGAATCTAGCCACCCAAGGAAGGGATGAATTTACTAAGACAACATACTGTCTTAGGAAACAGAGCCAAAGGGTTGTAGCTTAGACTATTCCACAACGCAGCAATCAGGTGTATGATGTGGTGAAGTGGTTTAGACAAGTTGCAACAAATGTTGAGTCTGAGAACTCAGGGGTAAGTCAGAGGTTAGCACCTCACTGACTTTTCAAAAACAGAGAATAACAAGATCAATGCTTGGAAGCTTGGAAAAGACGTAGAAGTATGTGCTAGTCGATTTACTGTATTGCCTGCTTGCCCTTTCTTAAGGAAAGGGCAATCCTATTTATGCCAAAGGAGTGTAGTTCTCTCATTTTCCATGACTTTCCATGACTAACCAGGCTTGGTAAATGTATTAGAAATCAAGTGCGACCCACAACTAGCTTGCTAATCATGTAGTGAACGTAAGAGAATCCCATAGAACCATCTCTTGGGTTCCTAGCCTATAGGAAGTGAAAAGGAGGTCCAAGGTCAGAGTACCTATAGATAAATTATGTCATAACTTAACCAATCTTGTGGGTAACTAAGGAGCGATGACGTGTAATGAATCATAGAGGGTTGTAGAAGCTTCTAGAGCTATCGTTCATGTTCCTAGGCCTCTAGTTGGTAGAGATATGCCATGTGGTAGTATTGGCCCACCCCCTTAAGGAGGAGATTTTCTTAATAACTTGTTCAATGAGTGTTCAAATGATATGCCGTGATGTATGTAGCATAAACAGATGTAGTAGAAGAGTTTGCAGCAATCGTTGAGTAGTATTGCTTCTGTTGTTGGTGTGATAAGCCAAGATATGTATGGTGACTTGTAGGTTTGAGGAGGAGATTTCTAAGTTTGCTCTTGAGTTTGATAGCAAACTGAGTGCAACTAATGTCAGTATGACATGAGTGCAACGAATGTCAGTATGACAGTTGGGTACTTACGGTCGCAATTTGAGAGGACGCACTTGCTTCCTCTCATAAGCGAGTGGACGCACTCGCTTCCCCCCACGGTTATAGTCTTTTTGGCTTTGGTAAATGAAAATTATACCCTGTAATTTGACTATAACGAAAATTATACCCTGTTGTGATTAATACGCCACCACGTGATGCTCACTGCCCCCCACTCTAGTCAGCCCTACTGTCGCCATGAAGAGCGACAGCAACCACCTCCCTTACTCCTCCACCCTTTGCTGCCCCTAAACCCCTATACCACCCCCTTAAACCCCTTATCCCCCCGTAAACCCCTATGATGCCTCTATCATGTATGAGGCCTACAGCAGCTCCTAGCGTTATGACCGTCCTGCTCGCCACAGCTCCTACAAGCATTACGAGAACAGTGCTGTACTATGCCATGTACAGTGCCCTCTAGAGGGCTCATATCCTCTTGGTGTAATCTTCGAGTGCCACGGCCCTCACCTACTCTTATCCTTTTCTTCCTTGGCCTACCTCGAGGGACTCGTGTTGCCAGCGCCTAGCAAGGCTTGTTAGTGCAGGGGTGGAGCGTAGAAATGTCGTTGTGAAGGCTTCTTGCCAAACTGCTGTCGACAAAACAGGAGGCAAGAAGGGCTTGAGTGTGAGCTTCTAGCGGAATATGAAGCTCGTAGCATGCCTATAAGGCACACCATTTGCTTGATATCGCTAGTAGGAACATGTTCCTTCAGCCAAACCACAAGGTGGATAATGTAAGGACACAGGGAATACGGCTCTCCGTAGGTGCATATGGGAGTGCGAGTCGGAGGTGATGCTGTATTCTATCCTATAGGTCTACTACGAAGGATACAAAAAAGATAAAGGGGGAGCTTACAGCTTCCTACCCCTTAAATATCCATCTCGGGTCCGACTCTAATCAAGCTTAGCGTACCCTCGGTACTACTTAGTCGGTAATCCGAATCGACCCCGACTCTAACCCCTATGTTGCTGTACTACTATGTTATCTACTGCGCGTCCCCTTAGGGGTCCGAATGCACCCCGTGTAAGGTGGCATCCTTACAGATAAGGCTAGAGGCACCAACCACTCGTGCCTGCGTTAGCGATGACGCCTAAACCTATGTAAGGGTTAATAATACTGTATTTGTAAAGGGGGGGGGGTTACCAGGTTTGTTCTTGCATACTAGCAGCTTTTAGCAACAAGGTTAGCACAAAAGGGGGTGTAGGCAAAGCCTTCGCTAATGGCCTTTGTAGCTGTAGTAAGACGGAAGGCCCTCTTGTCCATTACTCAATGCCATAACGCATCAAGAAGCTAGAGGATTAGGAGCTCCTATAGCCAAGCTGCTGCTTCTAGCTTTGTCTCCTCAAGCCGCGCCATTGCGTAGTCAAAATCTTAGGGCGTTCGAGCCCTCGCTACAGCCTAGAACATTGAGGTAACAGTAGTGTAGCCAACCTTCTTAAATAGCTAAGATGTAGGGGCAACACCACGTAGTTTCCACCACAGGACCAAGGATCCTCTTAGCCTTAAGTAGGCCCTTATCACAGTCTGAAATGACTATGCAAGACTCTGTTGAGACTTGAGGGATTGCCTGTCGAAGATGGAGGAAAGACCACTCCTACAACAAGCGGTTCTCTAACTCCACCACCCCCTAAGCTAGTAGTGTGTTGTGGCCGTTATAGCTTAGTTAGCTAGGAAAAGAGGGGGAAACAAGGGGCTACCTGTCTTAGGGTGGATTTGAAGATCCACATATACTCCAGGAGACTTCTCTTAGAGTCTCGGTATGCTCGTAGCAGCTGAAAGCTGCGCTAGTGCATACTAATATCCTCATTAAGGAGGTGTTGACGACAGAGATGGGCTACTCTATAGCTAACCTCCTCACTAAATCGTACCCATAGGCACTCCTGGATCTCACGAGGCTCTGTAGCCTTTGTGACATTAAGATGTTGGACTATAACATCGTCTAGCCAGTCTGCGTTTGCAGCAGCCCCTTTCTTTGGCGCGCCGCGGCCGAGGCAGTTGTGCTCGCTCTCCTTAATGGCAAGAACAAGCAAACCGCCATCCACCTTACGGGCACAAACCTTCTAGTTGCAACCCTCTTCTACACAGCAGTACGTAGCTGCAAGGGGGGTCTTCTTCGGTGTCTGGAACGTGAATTTGTCACGGATCGCCTATTGCCAAGGGCTCTTCGGAGGTCTGCCTAGTGTTGTTGTAGGAAGAGGACCGAAATATTGCGACCGCGCGCAAATCGTGCGGTGTGTTTGGTGACCGGACCTTCGGGCTTTTGCGCAACGGGTAGGAAAACTCGACAGTAGACTACAGTATATAGAATAATTAATTGATTTGATTACTACACTATCTACTGGGCCTACGTACTGTATTTGTAGGGCATCGGGGGAAGCCTGAATACTCTCCAGAATAGGGGTTCGGGTATTGGGTTCGGGTGATTTAATTACATCACCCCGATGCCAATCCACCCCGAGTCCCAAATGGAGAATCCGACGGGTCGCCTGGGAAAATCCCAATTTCCTGGGCCTAAAGTGCCCGTATTCCCCAGGCTCCCCGTATCTTTCTCTAACACCTAGGTATCAGGGCGGCGGTTGGCGAATCAGCAGGACGAGCCGACAGCAAGGACAGTACCACTCAGGTGAGTTCTGTATAATTATCACTTTCGAAGAGCTGGCGGTGAGCATCACGTGGTGGCTTATTAATCACGACAGGGTATAATTTCCATTTACCGTTTTGGCTCAGTGGGATAGGGCGGGTTGGCGTGGCACGATCTGGCTTGAGCGAAGTGCGTCGAAGCGCTTGATACTAAACGCTGCTCACACCACAGTGTGTGAGGAGAATGAATGTCAAGCTTTGTGGCAAGTAAACGAAATGAATCGAAACTACGAATGCACGACTCGATTAGTGTCCCTGCCCTCGTGCAGATGACACATTTTCCAATTTTAGCTCACTCCTATTATGAGCGACATGAGGCATTTTGGCCCGCTCCAATCTAGTTTCGTCGCCGAGCAATGAATCCTCACTTGTTTTTGATTGCTGTGACTTCGAAATATGCGGGGTGAATACGCTCAGAAAGCCTTGCCAAACTCGCATATAATACGTTGGCAGCACCTATGTTATCTTAGAAGGTAGACTAATGCTTTGCATCATATTCAGAGCTTACACACGTCTCCACGACAGAATGAGAAGTATTACATCCAAGCCCATTATGAGCTATGAATGAGGTGGACCTGACGTTGCGCAACATGGCAGTGCTGTGTAAGTCCTGTCAATCTCGGTGGTCTAGTCAAACGTATGGTTCTGACTTGAGTATAGCAACTAGTCCGCGGCCTATTACCACGAATGGCAAGAGCAAAGTGGGAATCTCGATAGCCATTCTCGGAGTATCGATCGTAATTATCATAGTCGTTGTTAGGTACATGAATCGAGGACGGCCTCTCGTCATCGCCCCTGCTTCTGTACGAAACCAGCGAGGGCGCGAGGAAAGGCGCTTTCAAAAAGAAATTCGAACTTCCCTCCTAGAATCACTACCAGTCATGAGATATAACAGGCTGCTACTGAAAGAGCAAAGACCTGGCGATGCCGATGAATCTGCCCGGAATACGTATTCGCCGCGGAGACAACTCCAATCAACGATAAAAAGAGAGAAGCCGCGGGCTATACACACTGCCAGCTGCTCTGTCTGCATAGAGAGTTTTGTTGAGAACGAAAACGTTCGGATACTTCCTTGCAGTCACATCTATCACCAACGCTGTATCGATCCATGGCTCTTAAATTTGAGTAGCACGTGTCCATTATGGTAAGCCATCCTCCGTTCGCAAAGCACTCAAGAGTGCGTTGAACAGTCACAATCTGACTAACTCGTTAACAGTAGAAAACCCTTACAAGAAGCCGTCTTATCTCCAAGCTTTGTCCTAGCGCCTCCTAGACCAGCTCGACTGCCCCGTTAAGGCCTAACCTTAAGCCGAGCCTGGCACACTAATCGTGGTGGTAAGCGATAACGTAAGTCGTGGCGTAACCGGGAGAATGGCGTAAACGGGATAGTGGGGAATATCGAGCATCAATAGTCAGAAAGCTGAAGAACTAGAAGTTTTATTGGCACAAGCTGTTGCTGGAGTTAAATCCGGATTATACAAATCTTCGTACGGTGCTGCAAAGGCTTTACTCGGTGTTCCACCCACTCGCTTCGCTCGTAGGTGGCGACAGCAAGTTGTGCGTGCGACAGCAAGATGTGCGTACACCGCTATTTTGATATATAGAAAAAATAATAGTATTCTTCATAACGTAGTATCTACAATGCCTCAAAATAACGATCCTACTATGATTGCTCGCCTTAATGAGGCCCAACAGTTCTTCTTAAAACAACCAAGTACATATACAATTGCTTGGGTTGCAAATAAATTCAATGTCAACCGTGAGACACTCCGACGTCGTATTACGAGTACTACGTCTCCTCAATTACCCCACGGAGGTAGCAATCGAGTCTTATCTCAATCGCAAGAGACCGCGGTCTGTCAATTCATATACGACCAACTTGAGCGCGGGGTCCCTGCCAACCGATCTATGATACTACGGGCAGTTGCAGACTTACGACCTAATCGTACGATACCATCACAACGGTGGCTACAACGCTTTCTAAAAGCACACCCCGAATTTCATACAATTCACACGAAGACGTTAAATACACATCGGAAGCAAGCACAAAAGAAAGAGGTGTTTGAGGAATTCTTTCTCACATATAACGCCCTTATTACAAAACATAACATTAAGCCATATAATTTATGGAATGTTGATGAGACAGGCTATATGATTGGGTGTTATAAGTCTACGGCTGTTATTGTACCAATCGGTGTAAAGCAGTGGACTGTTGATAATCCTGAGAATCGGCTCTCTGTTACTGTAATTGAGGCAGTAAATGCAAGTGGTGCTGCACTTGCAGAAGCTATCATTATCCCTGGCAAACTTCATATGGATTCATGGTACAATGATGACCTTGAGCCAAATGCTCTCATTATTGTAAATGAGAGCGGGTATTCAAACGACGACATTGCAATCCAATACCTTATGCATTTTATCCAACTATCTGCAGAGCATATGGCACCAGATGATACTCGCCTCTTATTACTTGACGGCCATGACTCTCATAAAACAGAGCGCTTTCTTACATTAGCAGAAGAGCATAACATTGTTATTTGCTGCCTTCCTGCTCATACAACACATCTATTACAACCTCTTGATGTAGCGGTTTTTAAGCAGTGCAAACACTTTCATCAAAAGGCACTTGATCAAGCAGTACGTAGCTACGACTATGAGTATAAGCTACGTACGTTCCTTTCAGACCTCCCGCAAATCCGACGGCAATCTCTAACTGTCCGTACAATTCAATCTGGTTGGAGAAATACAGGACTATATCCATATAATCCTCCACTTGTAATTGACAAGATACAAGAGACTCGGAATCAAACACCTGATTATGAGCCATTTGCTTCATATAATATTATCTCAACACCGAAAACAACTATGCAAAGTGTGCAAGCGGTTGAACATTGGCAGAAGAGAGCAGAGGAAGCTTTCTCATCGCCTTCAAGAGAAGGGTTTCAATCATTTGCACGTGGAACTACAGTTGTTCTACACCGGGCAGAGCTCTATAAGACCGAGCTAGATATTATGACTCTACGTGCAGTAGAGCAGAAGGCAGCAAAGGCAAGGGCACGGAAATCACTACAGAAAGGAGGGCAGTTATATGCATCAGATGCACGGAAAATGCGGGAAGAGAAGAAAGCAAAGTTGCAAGCAAAAGCAGACGCAAGAGCAGCAAGGGAATCGGACCAAGTAGTAAAGCAGCTACAAGCGCAAGCACGTAAAATCGAAATTGAAGAGCGTAAGGTTGAGAGGAAGCGGGTAGCAGAGCGGAAGAAGGAAGGGTTGAAATCAAAAGTGATCATTTTACGGTATAGTAAGGATCAAAGTGATAGTAGCAATAGTGGCAGTAGCGATAGTGATAGTAGTTCTATTGATTTTATGTTTTAATTATATAGTTATATAGTTGATATATAAGGCGTCTTTTTCTTCGTTTTATGTGTCGCACATCTTGCTGTCGCACGCACAACTTGCTGTCGCCACCTACGAGCGAAGCGAGTGGGTGGAACACCGAGTACACCTTCGGCCAGACACAGTCCTTCAACGCGTTAATGGGAAACTGTCACGGAGAGAAGCTCGACAACAACAACAACTGCTATCGCCAGCGCAAGAGCAGACACTTTTAAAGTGGATTAAGGTGCTAACAATTAGTGGATATGCTCCTAGTCACTGTATATTGCGGGATATTGCTGACGAAATCCGTGTCAACAGATGCCGCGTTTTCGAACTGTCGCACCCTAACAGTCAACATGCCCAACACATGCATCACGAAGAGATTCCGAACTTTCCCCTTGGACAAGACTGGGTCCCACGGTTTATAAAACGACATCCGCATTTACAAATCCAACTAGGCAGACGGGTCGAAGCACAAAGAATGAGTGGAGTTACAAAAGATGTGTTAACGGGGTGGTTTGACGCGTACAAGGACCTTGTGGCATGTCTAGGAATACAAGAACACAATGTGTATAACATGGATGAAACTGGATTTTCGATTGGCACTATGGAGTGTACTCGGATCATCGTTGATTCTACATTCCGTACATGTCACCAGGCACACCAAGGCCGGCAGGAATGGGTGTCTGCTGTTGAATGCATCTGTATGGATGGAACGACCATTAACCCTCTTATTATATTCAAGGGTCGGAACGTCTTACAAAACTGGATCCCTCCTGAGGTTATCGATAAATGGCACTTCTCTGCTAATACAAAGGGTTGGACAAGCAACTTACATGGCATTGAGTGGTTAAAACGCGTGTTTGAACCAGCAACGCATGTGAAAGCGACATCTAATGGAGCACAACAACAACGGTTACTCATATGCGATGGCCACGACAGTCATATAAGTGGAGGCTTTATATCCCATTGTATGCAAAATCGAATATCTATACTTGTCCTCCCACCGCACACTTCGCATGTGTTGCAACCACTCGATGTTGCAGTCTTTGGACCATTGAAAAAACATCTCCCAAGTGCGCTCTCACATTTGAATGAAACGCAACTTACACGCATACAAAAAGCAGAATGGTTATCTGCATACATCAAAGCGAGAGCAATTGCACTATCTACTCATAATATTACATCTGCGTGGAGGGGCGCTGGTCTACAACCTTTCCACCCTCAACGGGTGATCTGGATGGTGACGCTCCAACATACAGATGTGACAGATGATCGACCAAAAACACCAACTGAGTACGATATTTTTGACACTGTCTTTCAGAACAGTAGTCCACCAGACTGTTCTACATTGCGCAAAGCGAACACTGTCCTGGTTACGGCCTTAGAGACGTGTACAGTCCTAAACACACCCACTACTTGATATATCCGTCGGTTGGCTGATGAGACTGAGCGACTTAATACACGCAACTTCTTACACCAACGTGAGGCAGATAACCTACGATCAATAATACAAACACAGAGAGCACAGAGCAAAGGGAAACGTGCAATTTTAAAGGGCCAATTCCACATAACTACAGAGGAATTACGCTCCCAAGTCATTGAGGCCGAGGAGGCCACCCAGAAAGCAACTACCAAAGGCAAGAGTACAGCGACAAATATCACTGTACCTGACCAAACCGAGAATGTCAAGGAGGATGAGAACCCAGAATGTCATACTGACATTCGTTGCACTCAGTTTGCTATCAAACTCAAGAGCAAACTTAGAAATCTCCTCCTCAACCCTACAAGTCACCATACATATTTTGGCTTATCACACCAACAACAAGAGCAATACTACTCAACGATTGCTGCAAACTCTTCTACTACATCTGTTTATGCTACATACATGATGGCATATCATTTGGACACTCATTCAACAAGTTATTAAGAAAATCTCCTCCTTAAGGGAGTGGGCCAATACTACCACATGGCATATCTCTACCAACTAGAGGCCTAGGAACATGAACGATAGCTCTAGAAGCTTCTACAACCCTCTATGATTCATTACACGTCATCGCTCCTTAGTTACCCACAAGATTGGTTAAGTTATGACTTAATTTGTCTATAGGTACTCTGACCTTGGACCTCCTTTTCACTTCGTATAGGCTAGGAACCCAAGAGATGGTTCTATGGGATTCTCTTACGTTCACTACATGATTAGCAAGCTAGTTGTGGGTCGCACTTGATTTCTAATACATTTACCAAGCCTGGTTAGTCATGGAAAGTCATGGAAAATGAGAGAACTACACTCCTTTGGCATAAATAGGATTGCCCTTTCTTTAAGAAAGGGCAAGCAGACAATACAGTAAATTGACTATCACATACTTCCACGTCTTTTACAAGCTTCCAAGCATTAATCTTGTTACTCCTTGTTTCTGAAAAGTCAGTGAGGTGCTAACCTCCGACTTAACCCTGAGTTCTCAGACTCAACATTTGTTACAACTTCTCTAAGCCACTCCACTACATCATACACCTGATTGCTGCATTGTGGTATAGTCTAAGCTACAACCCTTTGGCTCTGTTTCCTAAGACAGTGTGTTGTCTTTGTAAAATCATCCCCTTCCTTGGGTGGCTGGATTCTCACATCTGGTGCACCCACCATTACAGTAGTGAACGTAAGAAAATTCCATAGAACCATTTCCTAGGTTCCTAGCCTATAGGAAGTGAAAGGAGGTCCAAGGTCAGAGTACCCCTATAGACAGATTATGTCATAACTTAACCAATCTTGTGGGTAACTAAGGAGCGATGACGTGTAATGAATCATAGAGGGTTGTAGAAGCTTTTGGATCTATCATTCATGTTCCTAGGCGTCTAGTTGGTAGAGATATGCCATGTGGTAGTATTAGCCTAGTAACTAAGGAGTGATGACATGTAATAAATCATAGAGGGTTGTTAGCAATCGTTGAGTAGTATTGCTCTTGTTGTTGGTGTGATAAGCCAAGATATGAATAGTGACTTGTAGGTTTGAGGAGGAGATTTCTAAGTTTGCTCTTGAGTTTGATAGCAAACTGAGTGCAACAAATGTCAGTATGACATCACGCTTTGCCGTATCCATTCCTTCTCCTCACTGGAATGAAGGTATCCACAGAGCGTGGCCAGTTCCATCTCAGAAAGGTTGTATACTGGGCCATACGGTGGATCTTGTGTTCCGGTGTCAATACTGTGGGTTTTCCTACAGCTCAGGTAGGACTTCTGCCCCTTCTTCTGAGAAGACGCCGACGAAGTCTTCGTATTCCCTCGGGCATTGGACTGGCGGCTCGTTGTCTAAGCTCAAGGCCAGGACGAAGGCAGTGTCACCTTCTTTGTAAGGACACAGGGCACCCAGCTCACAGTAATAGCATATGAGAGTGCGAGTCGGAGGCTAAACGGATGCTATCCTATAGGTCTACTACGAAGGATACAAAAAAGATGAAGGGGGAACCCCGTTGAGTCTGTTTCCTTAAGTACCCGAAACGGGCCCAACTCGGTTATCCCAACTCTAGCCCTGAACCTTCCACCGCAACAGGTCTGCATCAGCCCTGAACCCTATACACTTACCGTCCCCCACTATAGTGTAACTCGCTATATGATCCTCTACTGGTTCGAAACCCCACCGAGTCGGATTCCATGTTTGTAGTGACCGTAACAGTTCTGAGACAGGTTCTTCGAGTATCTAGGTACGGAGGCATCCTTACATCAATTTCCATCCTCTTCCTGGTGGTAGGCTGTGGGGTCAGGGCGACTGAGAGTCACTCTTGCTTCATAGTGTCGAGTTTCCTTATTCCCAAGCCTGTGTGTTGGCTTTGACACTCCTTGGCGAGGTGGCCTGCCTTACCACAGTTATAACAGGTGCCTGAGCTCTGGCTTGACCTTGAGTCTCGGCCCTGGGATGGCATCTGTCTATGCGCTGGTTGTTGCGCCCCTTTAGGAGGTTGTGAGGTTTTACGGCCTCCAAAGTTGCCTCTCCTTCCTCGGAAACCACCTCGGAAGCCACCTCGGAAGCCGTTCTTGTGTTCCTTGCCTTCCCTCGACATATGCTTGTCAGGGGTAGAGCTCTTCTCTGTTACCCACTGGTTATTCATTTCAAGCATCGCTAGGATATTGACGACAGCTTCACTGTGGGTAGAGGAACGCTCTGCATACCCTCCTTTTGTAAGGACACAGGGCACCCAGCTCACAGTAATAGCATATGAGAGTGCGAGTCGGGGGCTAAACGGATGCTATCCTGTAGGTCTACTACGAAGGATACAAAAAAGATGATGAGGAACCCCGTTGAGTCAATCCCCTTAAGTACCCGAAACGGGTCCGACTCGGCTAACCTGCCCTAACTCTCCCCACGTGACCATAACCTGCCCGACTCCGATGCTTTCCGTCACTGAGGGCAGAGGCATCCTTACACCTTTAAGGAGTTGCTGCCTCATCTCTGGGTGGATTTTCGTCAGTAGGTGGGTAGTCCTTTGCAACTTGGTATATGGCTCCATTTCCCACTCCAAATCCTTGAGGTAGGCAACGAATTTGCATATACTCTGGCCTTTTCTTTGGAGAGCGCCATTGTACTTGAGGGCTGCGATGCGTTGCCAGTTCGGTGGATCGACGTGGAGGTCCCGAAGGAACTCCTCGAAACCAGCGATATCGAGGGTATCCATATATCCTTCACGCTGGGCTGCGCATCGATTGTCCCATTCCTTCATAGGATCGCCTTCTAGGTACTGGGCTGCGAAGGCCACCTTGGCTTGTTTGGTCAGAAAGGCCCCTACTCGGTGTTCCACCCACTCGCTTCGCTCGTAGGTGGCGACAGCAAGTTGTGCGTGCGACAGCAAGATGTGCGACACATAAAACGAAGAAAAAGACGCCTTATATATCAACTATATAACTATATAATTAAAACATAAAATCAATAGAACTACTATCACTATCGCTACTGCCACTATTGCTACTATCACTTTGATCCTTACTATACCGTAAAATGATCACTTTTGATTTCAACCCTTCCTTCTTCCGCTCTGCTACCCGCTTCCTCTCAACCTTACGCTCTTCAATTTCGATTTTACGTGCTTGCGCTTGTAGCTGCTTTACTACTTGGTCCGATTCCCTTGCTGCTCTTGCGTCTGCTTTTGCTTGCAACTTTGCTTTCTTCTCTTCCCGCATTTTCCGTGCATCTGATGCATATAACTGCCCTCCTTTCTGTAGTGATTTCCGTGCCCTTGCCTTTGCTGCCTTCTGCTCTACTGCACGTAGAGTCATAATATCTAGCTCGGTCTTATAGAGCTCTGCCCGGTGTAGAACAACTGTAGTTCCACGTGCAAATGATTGAAACCCTTCTCTTGAAGGCGATGAGAAAGCTTCCTCTGCTCTCTTCTGCCAATGTTCAACCGCTTGCACACTTTGCATAGTTGTTTTCGGTGTTGAGATAATATTATATGAAGCAAATGGCTCATAATCAGGTGTTTGATTCCGAGTCTCTTGTATCTTGTCAATTACAAGTGGAGGATTATATGGATATAGTCCTGTATTTCTCCAACCAGATTGAATTGTACGGACAGTTAGAGATTGCCGTCGGATTTGCGGGAGGTCTGAAAGGAACGTACGTAGCTTATACTCATAGTCGTAGCTACGTACTGCTTGATCAAGTGCCTTTTGATGAAAGTGTTTGCACTGCTTAAAAACCGCTACATCAAGAGGTTGTAATAGATGTGTTGTATGAGCAGGAAGGCAGCAAATAACAATGTTATGCTCTTCTGCTAATGTAAGAAAGCGCTCTGTTTTATGAGAGTCATGGCCGTCAAGTAATAAGAGGCGAGTATCATCTGGTGCCATATGCTCTGCAGATAGTTGGATAAAATGCATAAGGTATTGGATTGCAATGTCGTCGTTTGAATACCCGCTCTCATTTACAATAATGAGAGCATTTGGCTCAAGGTCATCATTGTACCATGAATCCATATGAAGTTTGCCAGGGATAATGATAGCTTCTGCAAGTGCAGCACCACTTGCATTTACTGCCTCAATTACAGTAACAGAGAGCCGATTCTCAGGATTATCAACAGTCCACTGCTTTACACCGATTGGTACAATAACAGCCGTAGACTTATAACACCCAATCATATAGCCTGTCTCATCAACATTCCATAAATTATATGGCTTAATGTTATGTTTTGTAATAAGGGCGTTATATGTGAGAAAGAATTCCTCAAACACCTCTTTCTTTTGTGCTTGCTTCCGATGTGTATTTAACGTCTTCGTGTGAATTGTATGAAATTCGGGGTGTGCTTTTAGAAAGCGTTGTAGCCACCGTTGTGATGGTATCGTACGATTAGGTCGTAAGTCTGCAACTGCCCGTAGTATCATAGATCGGTTGGCAGGGACCCCGCGCTCAAGTTGGTCGTATATGAATTGACAGACCGCGGTCTCTTGCGATTGAGATAAGACTCGATTGCTACCTCCGTGGGGTAATTGAGGAGACGTAGTACTCGTAATACGACGTCGGAGTGTCTCACGGTTGACATTGAATTTATTTGCAACCCAAGCAATTGTATATGTACTTGGTTGTTTTAAGAAGAACTGTTGGGCCTCATTAAGGCGAGCAATCATAGTAGGATCGTTATTTTGAGGCATTGTAGATACTACGTTATGAAGAATACTATTATTTTTTCTATATATCAAAATAGCGGTGTACGCACATCTTGCTGTCGCACGCACAACTTGCTGTCGCCACCTACGAGCGAAGCGAGTGGGTGGAACACCGAGTAATTGGTAGCGGAAAATGGCGCGGAGGGAGGCCATGAACTTGTTAAGTTCCCGGGTAGAATCGCCCCTGTACACCTTCTGGTAGGCTGGATATGGGTTTGCAGAGAATACCCCCTCTGAGGAAACGAAGGTTCTACTACTTGACTCTCATGTGAGCCATACAAGTGATGATTTCATCATTATGGCAGAAAAACACAATATTATCATATACACATTCCCATCCCATCTTACTCATATTTTACAGCCACTAGATGTGGGGATCTTCCAGCCGTATAAGCACTGGCACAGAGAGGCTGTGCTTGCTGCCATACGTGATATGGATGTTACATATGACCTACAGTCCTTTATGAGGGATCTTACCAAAATGCGGCTACAGACTTTTAAGGAGTCTACAAGAATTGGCTCACAGGAACGGAAGAGGTTGTAGTAGGAGGCCAGCTTCAAGAGCTTGACCTACTGGCTTTTCGACGCCAGGTTGAGGAGTCGAAGAAGCGGTCGAGCCGATCGTGAGCGTGAGCTGCCGAGCTTACGGCAGCTCACGCTCACGAGCTTCGGGCCCAGAAAGCTGAGCTAGCAGCTCAGAAGCTTGAGGCCAAGCGGGTTCGAGTAGCCCGCCAGGCTGCCAACCGGGCCCAAAAGCAGCTTCGCCGGGCAGGAATTGAGGCCCAGAAGGAAGAGCGCCTCAGAAAGAAGGGGGTAGCAGCTCTTCGGAAAGCTGGCCTCCCAATTCCTCCAGAGTTTGAGGACCTAATTCCTGACCCGGAAGCCCTCCAAACTAAGGTCGAGAGTGAGGGCGAGGGCGAGGGTGAGAGTGGGAGAGAGGGTAGGAGTGGGAGCGAAGAAGTGATAATTTCATAGAATGGCTTAATTATGTATCTTTACATACAAATTACTATGGAGAGGTACTTACGGTCGCAATTGTGACGGTCGCGTAGGAATAACCGAAATAGCTTTATTATGGCCAGGCTTCGGAGCAGCAGTTTAAAGAATATAACAATCATCAGCCTAGAAATAATAGCCCCTACCGCGAATCGTCACATCGCTTACCATCACGATTATCATTCGACCATGATTAGAAGAGGAGTTTTTATCAGCAGGGTGGCATGACCTCCTCGGGATAGAATTGAATTCGAACAAAAAGCCCCCAACATCTAAATTTCCTTCATAAAGCCCATTTCAACCAAGCTATCGGTCGGAATATTCATATCCGCCATCTTTGTCCTACTATTCTCCCTCATCCACAGGAACATCATTAAAAGCACCCTCCTGAAAATATTTGTCCCATGTCTAATCTTCATCTCTTCCTTGCCCATCACATACACAAGCTGTGACGCCAAAGCGTTACTGAGGGCATCGAGTTCCGCCTGAACAGCTGGAGGGTACTCTGTAGGAGATATATTCGATGAGTTGCCGCGGGTTATGAATAAAGTTAATTGACCGGCAAGTAGTCTCCCAAGATCAGGAGAGACGATCGAATCTGTATAGCCATGTCGTACAGTAATACGATAGCAGCCGGGGATCGGAGTCCGCTGGATGACGAACCTCTCGGATTCCGGAATTGAGGGCATGGATAGAGCGCGCATATGGAAGAAAATAATTATCTCTGGCCGCGCACTGAATTTCCTCACAAATTGTGCGAATACGATAGGGACCATGTCGCCGGCTTTATCGAAGAAGATGCCTATACCAGGGGTTTTCGAGACAATACTACCACCGTAAGCTGCGGTGAGTTTGTCCTCGCCTTTGTCAGTCGAAGATAGGAGATGGGAAGGCTGGAAACGATCTGCCCTTTCTGCGGCCCATTGCTGCTCTTTTCCAAAACGCCACAGGACAAATATGCATGAAAGAATAGATGCAAGCATAAGGGTAAACCAGGCCCCGTTAGGGACTTTAGTGAGTGCTGCCGAGAGATACGCGCCATCTAGGGAACCGAAGACGAGGAAGAAGAAGATGACGATGAGGACGTTGAAGCGCCATACAAGTATTGCAACGAGAGAGATGAGACAGGTTGTGATAAACGTTACGAAGATCACACATACACCGTAGGCGTTCCCTATCCTTGTGGTCTTTACACGGATTAGCGCAGTTTTAACACATGAGGTGGTTGGTCGGGTTCTTTCTTCAGACTTACATTACTGTATGCAGCAGTGACAATGACACAACCAATCATCAGTAACCAGTTCGCTAATGGCATATAAACTTGACCATGGAATAGCGTAGATGTATGCACAGTCTTGATATGAGGGAAGTACGACATCTTCATAATCTGGGAGAGGAGTTGGAAAGAGCCTGTAATCATCGCCTGCGAGGCGACGATTGTAGCCATAACTGCTATCACGATACTAAAGTAGAAGGTTCCTGGAATGACTGTATAGAAGAACGGGTTAGTGTATGCCGTCGCCGTAGCATCCTGCGCGATGTATGCTGCTTGACCGATATCTGCGGAAAAGTTATCGTTAGTGATCATAATTGATCAAAAGAGAGGAATTAAGGACATACAGGCTAATAGTAGACATGGAAATGCAAAGCACAGCCAGGAAATCTGGATAGCCCGTTTGCTGAAGGCGCCTAGATCGGCGAAGAGGGCTTCAACTCCAGTAAAGGCAAGTAACAAACCACTCAGCGTCTGCCATCCATCTGTCCCGTTACGAACCAGGAAAGAACCAGCAAAGTATGGGCTGAAGGCTTTGAGGACTGAGTGGTCAAATTTTGCAAGATTGTAGATGCCACAGCAGGCATTAAAGAGCAACCAGATCATGACGATTGGCGCAAATGAGGTTGCAATTTTAGAGGTTCCAAACGGTTGCGCAGCAAAAAGAACGACGATAATAGCACATGATGTTCCAACGATAGTAGCAGATGAGATGTTTGGTTGTGCGACCCTGAGGCCTTGAATGGCTCCTAGGATAGACTGAGCGGGAGTGAGGACACCGTCACTCAGAGGCTGTCAGTTTCTCACCCCGGAAATTCCTTGGAAGTGTGCACTTACGACATCACCATAGCAACTCCCAAGACCCCCAGAATCTTCAGACAAACTTTGGCGACCTGGGAGTTCTCAATCATGGTTCGAATGCCCTTATTCGCAAGCTTCATATCCGCTGTGTGATACCGTTCCAGCCTCAAAGAACCTTGAAGGTTTGGGTCCCGCTGGACGATGTGGGCGTAGCGAGCTAAGAGGCTGTATAGCGCAAAGGTCCCTCCCTCCCCGTCATCATCAGCTGACAAAACTATAAACATATACTTTACAGTGACCATAATAGTTAATGTCCAGATGATGATGGATAGGGCTCCAACAAGATCATCGTAGGTTGGTTGATTCGAGAAGGTAGATGAGTAAACATATAGAGGACTAAAGAGCAAGTCAGGACTCAAGCAGCAAGCGAGTCTTCCGGGGGGGGGGGGATAATACATACCTAGTTCCGATATCGCCGTATATAACTCCAGTTGATTGGAATGCAAGCCATACGAGCATCCATCCTTTATGTGTCTGCGAGCACCGTGATCAGTATCCGGGAAGCTTGCTATACAAGTAGCCTCATACCTGCTTCTTCTTTCGATTCAAATCTTCATCAGCGATTCTCACAGCTTCCTCGTCAAGGTCATAGTCCTCAGCCTTTTCCGATAGAGAGGGATCTTTATGTTCGGTCACATCTCCTGATTGACTACCTGGAGTAGTGCTGATGTCGGCCATGCCACGCAGCTTCTTCTGAGAGCGGCAACAAAACGTGATAAATTAATTCCAAGGACAAATGCACAATGTCGTAGAACATGCGAACGGTGATTTGCTAACTGCCAGCCTTATATATCTCCCTCACAGAAATGATAAAGACAAGGGGATATCTAAAGTTGTCCTAATCTTCACATCTGAGATATCCCATATCTTAACTGACATAATAGAATCTCGCGACAAAGGAGTGGTGCCTTAGCCACCTTATCGTCAAGACCAGATTCGACGAGGCCAAATTGCCGCACTGACAGACAGACCACACGATATTAGCATGGTTCGAGTTCGCTTGCCACATGCTGAACCGTGTTCAGCCGTGCCTGCATTTGCAATGTGCGCATTGTTAATTGTTAGAAAGCCACCGAGGCGCTACAGGGATGTCATATTCTCATATTATGCTGGCGACAAGGGATGTTTGACGGATGTGGGGCTGAGATTGCGATGGGTGGGGGTGAGATTGCTTAAATTCTGTTTGGTGCAGGCCAAAATGCCTCAGGTTCTCCACAGAGTACGGAGTAAGTTACATCTGGCATACTGTATCTGCCATATCTCCAGGGTCTACAAGTGAGATCATTACGTCAGCTGGCATTAGTTAAACCTGGGTAGCTTCACAATTCTCACCAGCACAGGAAGTGCATTTTACAGCATCCTCCACGCAGTCAGGCCATCTATCCCCCCCATCGTGTCTCTCTCCACCTCATAGACCCGTCTCAGTGGGAATGGAGCCTACGTTCAATGATCGTGACGCACTCCTAGAACACGCCCCGGGCGAGCATTTCACCCCCGATCCTCATGCTGACCTGCCAGTGTATATAACGATCCACCGGTGCGTCCTCGAACTCGAAGGGAATTCATAATCACTCTGCGGATTGGTTTAGGCTGACCGTTTGTAGGATTCGCAAGCTTATCGTTTCCAGTATAGGTCAGTATTCTTGCGACACCTTCGGCGGGAAGGGAGCGGGAATCTAAAGATTTTGACCAGATGATCCGTATTCCCTGGAGCAGCTCCAGGAGCCACGGATGAATATACTCATTGTGAGGGCCCTCGTGGATCGACTCTACAATCCCAGTGACGTATCTGTTGGTAGGTACACATCCTGTTTCTAGACCTCAGATGCTTCTAGTCCTATGGATTAAAACACACCCCTCTCTGCACTACGATGCTTCCATCCTTATCGACCAAGAGCGGAGTTAACCCTGAGCCCAAGTGTATTGTCTCCTCGTCAACCGGATGCAATTCCTTCGCGAACAGTCATATCAAGGCCACCTCCAGACAGTCAACATCACTCGCGCTACTCTCTGTGAGCTCGGTACGCAGATTTCCGGATTTTTTGTTTCATTTCCTTTTACATGCTGACTCTGAACTCAAGTCGCTACCCGAGTTCTCCGACGTTTCGACGATGACAACCCAGGTCATGAGGGTCTGTTGTTGCTAGCCAACATTCTCGTGGCTGGTTTTGAGCCTTTTCAAAACGCCCCTGATGAGGTCCTGCAGAAGAAGCCCAGCGCCTTGCAATGGCCAGTTCAGTGGAGAGGGGGCTACGAAAGGAAGCTGCCGGCCTTAGAGGTGGCCATAATCTCCGAAAGCAAAACCTTCCTCTGCTCTTCCGCCTGCCAGAAGGTGGTAGATGCAATCTATCGAGGACAGGTCATTTATACGCCGCTATCATTTGTCGACATCTTGCCCGATCATTACAAACACAACCCGATTTCTCTCTACAATCCTCAAAAAGCACCTCTTCTAAACCACTACCGGCTGATCGTCCCACGGCTTCGCGGCATGATTGAAGTCTGCCAGTTTGCAGCCCTTTTAGTCCTGTACGTACTCACAATGGTTAGCCGCGAAGGGCTTAAAATTACGATCTACGAAATCATCTTCTGTGCTTATGCTACCGGTTGGATACTAGAGGAGTTTGCTGCAATCATAGAGCACGGGTGGAAGGTTCATACGCAGAATCTGTGGTCATTCTTAGATATTACGTTCTTCCTCATCTATGCTACCTATTTTACGACACGGATGTATGCATTGGCGAGCGGCCGTCTCCATCTAGGGGAGGATGCGCTCAACATACTGGCTATAGCGGCGCCGGTTCTCCTACCCCGTCTTGCATTCAACTTGATGCCAGACAACATGCTTTTTATCTCGCTCCGAGCCATGATGAGAGATTTCATGGTCCTAACACTGCTGGCAATCTGGTGTTTTGCTGGCTTCTTTCTCTCCATGAAGTGGCTTCTCGACGTCAGCAACCAGGATGGCAGCCGCGACGCGCCCGACCCGGCCACCATCTCTAAATGGATGCTCTGGATCTGGTTTGGGCTTGATGGGACAGGAATCGAGCGCTCCGTGGACTTCCACCTTGTTCTCGGGCCGTCGCTCATGATCGCGTTCGCTTTTCTGGGCAATACGCTCTTTCTGACCATTCTTGTTTCGATGCTCACTAATACATTCTCCAAGATTGTTGCAAATGCGACCGCCGAGATCCATTTCCGGCGGGCGGTGCTCACCTTTGAGGGCGTGAAAAGCGATGCCATATTCGCCTATCGCCCGCCTTGTAACGTTATAGCGCTGTTGATCCTCCTTCCGCTGAAGCTCCTCCTCTCTCCGCGATGGTTTCACACTGTGAACGTTGCGATGATTCGCATCCTTAACGCTCCCATCCTTTTGCTTATTAGCATCTACGAGCGAAATCAACTTTGGCGGGTGACCAACGGACGACCTCATGGCCCGTCAAAACGCAGCAAGCTTTTCCCTTGGACCTTTTCTGGATTTTCTCCTCATGGAGACATACAGGCGGTTTTCGAAACAGACCCCCCTGAGGCGATCTTAGACAAGATCGACTTGTTGACTGACTATATTGTAGAGAATGACATCATTGCGAGGCCACTAAGGGAGTCGAGTCCAGAGCCTGTCTTGCAACGACGGTCTATGGTTAGAAGCAGTAGAACGGGATCCAGTCGCGCGACTTGAGAATACCTTTCCATCCCAATGGACTTCGCTTCGAAGAGGGCATAATTGGTTCTTCGAGGCCGGCTTTGCACCAGCGTCCATATCCAAATACCACCTTGGCAGGGTCATCGTCAATACTCCGTTGCTGCATTACGAAATTTCATAATGTCTGGAGTCCATGATTCAAGAGGAGCCGCGATAGACTGGTAGTTCTGTCCTAGCTGTTTGGCATCCCACTGGCTCGTCGGCACTGCAATATGCATACTGGTGATGTCATGATTAACAGCATCATGTGCCATGGGCGTCTTCTGGAGCTATAACCATTGATCTTCAAGAACATATCGGGCAGCAAGAATACGAGGCGCCTAGTCAGACTTTACCGCTGTCTTCGAAGTCAAACCTCCCTATATATGTCACCTTTGATGCAGACAGTTATCTAGTAGAAGAACTTCATAAATCATGTTCATATAATGTGCATTCTAGATATGTGTAGAAGCTAAATATCCTTTAAGAATCCGACCTCAATCACCTTGTCCGTTGGGACCCGAAGGTTAGCTATCTTGTTCCTGGTATTATCCCTGATCCACAAAAAGACCCACAGCAATATCCTCCTACCGTAATTCGTACCCTCCTTAATCTTCATCTGCTCTTTGCCTATGACATAGAGCACTTTGTGCGTGTATGCATCCTCAAGTTTAGCCAGTTCACTATCGTCTCCCTCTTGACTGACCATTTTCTTTTCTCCAGGCTAGTTGTCGTAGCATGGTCCGTAGCGTTAATCCGATTCTCGTTCATAATAGTTGCAGGTAAGTCCGGAGAAACTTCTCTTCAAAGGATCTGATTCTCAATCAGATATCTGCGGATCTGTTCCGCGATGAGGGAGGCAAGATTTGGGGTTATGATTTCGTCGTTGTATCCGTAGCGAACCACAAGATGGTAGCAGTTAGGGATTGCAAGCCGTGAAACAGCGTGCCGGTTCTCTGGTGCCACCAAAGGAGTCTCGAGGGGCCTTAGATGGAAGAAGACGCTAACTTCTAGCATCGCAGTAAGCTTGAGAACAAAGTGGCTGAAGACTATTGGGGTAGTCTCGCCGGCCTTGTCGAAGCCCTTCGTTGTGCTTAGAGGAACGCCACCATATCGGTCTGTAAGACGCGTCTAGCCGTCTAAACCTCTCGTAACAAAATGCGAAGTGGGAAAGCGATCCTCGGCTTCGGCAAACCATTGCTGTTCCTTGCCGAATCTCCACACTAGAAGAACGGATGCGAGTATAGCGGCGAGCGTGATGGTGAACCAGGCACCATCGGGGACCTTTGCGAGCGCAGAAGAGAGGTATGTACCGTTCATACAGGCAATTATGAGCCATGGTAGGACGGCTATAAAGGGGCTAATGCGCCATACAAACATAGCTGCCAATGAGACCATACATGAGTCGAAGAAGGTCACGAACATAATGCAGACACCATACGCATTTCCAAGAGATGTAGTCTGTAGGCAAGATCAATACCCGAGGCAATGAACTTGGCGGACCGACGACATACATTGTTGTTAAATCGATGCTACCATTATCGTTCCAATCATGAGAAGCCAGTTCGCGACTGGGATATAAAGTTAACCATGGAAAATGTTAAGACGTGTGAATCGCTTTGCTCTGTGGAAAGTATAAGAGCTTCATAACTTGGGCGAGCAGCTAAGGAAAGAGTCTGTCAATTTTCGTGGTTCGATGCTTTGATCCTCGCCTGAAACGCTGCTGTTATAATAGCTTGTGAGGCAACAATGGCGGCTAGAATTGCGATGACTAGGGCCGCATAAATGGTTCCTGGCGGCATTGAATTGAAAAAAGGTTTCGAGTATGCCTCCGGATGAACGCTGATATAAGCCGCTTGCCCGGTATACGCCAAACGGAAGCGTGTAGCACAACCAGCTTAGCTGAACCGCTCTCCTACTTAAAGCTCCAAGGTCGGCGAAGAGAGCCTCGACTCGGCTAGCAAAATGCCACCAAGCATTCTCCAGGCATGCCCCCCGTTGCGGATCAGGAATTCAAAACCACAGCCGGGGTTGAAAGCTTCGAATACGCTGGCGTCATATTTGGCAAGGTTGTATATACCAAAAACCGCGTTGAAGCCGAGCCAGATGATAATAATGGGCGCGAATGCAAAAGTCATTTTAGTAATCCCGAGCGGCTCAATGACAAATAGCACGACTAGAATGGCATCAGTGACCCCAATCAAGGTGCCTTTTGAGATGTGAGGATGCACGACTTCGATCCCTTGGACAGCACCTAAGGCTGATTGAGCAGGGGTGAGCAGCCCTCCGAGATGATCATAGTCACTGCTAGCACTCCCATAACTTTAAGGAGCGTGCGAATTTGCTGGATTCCAAGCCATGACGCACGTGTTGACCTGCACGTTCAAGGTCGCCAGTCAAATGCCGTTTCATTTGAATTAGAGAGGCCTCTCCTAGATCGCGGTTAGTGATGTTCATCTGGAGGAATGGTCGTCAGTTTACCCTTCGTGTCACTAATGCTCGAGCTGACTGCATCTTGTGTCTGTGGTCGTGGGGGAGCTATCGGCGAGTCTATATTATTACACGTCACGTGGGCTTGCTAGTGAATGAACGTGAGCTTTATCACTTCCGTTTATTTAAATCTCGCATACAAATTCGGGGCGGTCTTCTTACTGGCCCCATAATATATCTAAAGATTTTCACAGAGCACAAAGCAGCAAAGACTTCTGGGTCAGGCTCTGCCTCATGCGAAATATCCCATGGGCCGCTGCTCAACAGTGCATGGAGGGTTAATTGAGGCTCGCTTAACAGCTGTCAACCAAACCAGGTGTAGCACGCAGCGGATCAGGCATGGCTATCGCCGCCAAGATTTGGCGGCGATAGCCATGCTCCTCAAGCCTTCCCGCCCGCGCCGCACTGCCCTTTTATATGGAATTCGGCCAAAGTGTCATCCAGAGTTTATTGAACTGTCCATCCCTGCCGAGACGTTGAGCATTCCCTCTGACAGAGCTAGTGGGCAAGCGCTGCTTCGGATGCTGCCTCTGGCTCAAAGAGCCGCCGGCCGTTCATCATCAGGGAATCGAATCGTGCGATTAGTGACAACAGCGGGTGGAGTTGATGGCCGGCTACTCTCGGCCGTCGTAGCAGTTCCCGTATTCCCATCCCTTATCACCCTTCCGCCAATCCTATAAATCGGCCGAGTTGTCAAAGTCGAAGCCGAGAGATTAGGTGTCGATTGCCTTGAAGGTTCTCCACGCATCTTCTTGCGTTCCCGCAGAATATCAGCCCGCGAAGTTCGGACACGGTCCATAATTTGGAAGGCCGGAACCTCGTCGTTGCCTTGTGATGGGAATGCTCGGGACAGCGTCTTTGGCAGAAAGAAGCCGAGTTTTCCTAAGGGGATACTGAGACCGTGTACGACCTTGGATTGTCAACTAGCATTTACGAGAATTCTAGGGCTCAGACTTACGATGCTACATATAGCCAAGAACCAAACAACAATCGTGAGGGTCTCACCGAGCTTCGCAGCATCGGCTCGCTGAACACCGTCTACTGTAATAGTTTCGAGGAATTCAAGACTGATATATATGTAGAAGACAGCGGATACGCCGATCGGCCCAAAGAACCCAACAAATATTGCTTGCCTAGCCTCGTCGATCTGACGAATTGATCTGTGGAGGGCAAAGATTATGGGAAGGCGCCTGAGAGGAGAGTTTAGAATATCGGTCAGAACCACGGGGTAAGGAATCGATTCCATACCGTAGAAGGAGAATTAAGATACCGAGAAAGACTAGACGGTAAATCGGCACCACAGAATTCCGCGCGAAGCTCTCCCACGGGCAGACCGCACCGAACCATATGAAGATGGAGAGATTGAGGAGCATGTCAATGGTAGGCTGTAGAGAATCGTCCAGTGTTTCCAGCCGGAACCAGTCGTCCCAAGTGAAAGTATTCCCGGCAATGAAGCAAGCCAGGACATCGTCGCTACCGATCATGCCACACGTGCCTACGATGAACAATGCTAACGTGATGGCAAAGACCAGGAAGCTCTCTCGGTCCACAAAGTTCTTCTCCTCAGCCCAATGGAGTAGCTCCTTTGCTATCCATCCAACAGTAGCACCGTAGATGACACTGAGCAGAATTGTGTACCCCAAGGTCTCGCCAAACCAGAGTCCTATTGCTGTTCGCGCTCCTCCTCCCTGACCGAGTCCTCCCTCGGACGTGTACTTGATCAGGTAGAGGGACAAGAAAACGAAGGGATACCCCAACCCGTCGTTTGCCCCAGATTCAGCGATAATGATCTTTTGCAAGTCCTTAGGAATGTTCTTGTCTGCAAACTTCCCTTTCACAATGCTGTTCGAAAGGATGGGATCTGTAGGCGTAACGCATGCGCCAATAGCCAAAGCATGGAGAAACGGTAGGTGCGGGACCATGGCCCAGATGAGAAGACTGCTGGTTAGCCACATGGTTGCCATGACTGGGCCAAGGAGGAGCGAGAGTGGTCTCCATTCTTTCTGAAGGTATCGACTCGGGAGTTGAACACCTGCGATGACCAATTGTATGCCAAGCACAAGGCGGCTAAAGTATAACGTCGTGGTATCGAGATTGGCCTGCGTGATTGTATACTCGAATGGTTTGATAAAATTCGCAGCGTGAGGGGAGAGGATGACTCCTGCGAGCAACGATATCACTGGGATCTCAACTGTTAGCCTAGTCATATAATAGTAAAGGCTCAGGATGAGCATACATGCTTCAGAGAGGTAGAACTTCTCCTTGAATAAATAAGATACCAGTCCAAACAAAGTAATGAAGCCGCCAAGCACCGAGCAAACAATGTTAAAATTTGTCACTGCCAAGGTAGGCATCTTGGCCAACAACCTCAATAGGTTCCTGCTCTCTTTAAGCCTTCCAGAATTCGAAACAGATCCCTAGCAAGTGTTAGCTAACTCCCGTATCGTCTTCGCTGCAGCACAGAGCCAGCAGCGGCTGGATTGAAGGAAGGATCGTTCGTCTGATGTTATTGAGCATCTGGGAATATAGTCCTGTCTATACCAGCAAAGACCGCAGTCGCGTTGCTTCCGGGTTCGAGTGAGACGGGTGTAATTCAGAATGGAGATATAAATATATGTCGTGCTTCATGGGGAGGCAAGAGGAGGGTCGTTGTGATTTCGTTTATTAACAGCTCGAAACAAGTGCCTTAGCGTAGCGCTGCTGCCGTTGCGACAATTCACAATTCACAGACCTTTATGCCTGACATTAAGTCATGCCAACTACCTGGATGCGTCCACTCACGTTGTTCAGAGTGTGAATCCAGATTCAGGCTATTGGCTATTATTCAACTTGGCCGACGGGAACATTCGGCGACAGCGACGCACTGGTTCGTCTCAAGGCAATTTATATATGCTACTGCTGATTTGAATACAAGAGACGAAGACGCAATAGGCCACAGCAATGCTCTTGGAAGGGGGCCGGCGCTAGCTCAAACATATTTACGGATAATAGACTTCAGTTCCCATGGCAGGAAATATTATGCCGTTGTGGGTGAGGGATTTTGGCCTGCTCCAATCTGGTTTGGTTCCATACCAATGAACCCTCGCTTATGATCCAACTGTGGTTCGTCTGTTATCTTGGAGGAAGTGTGTGTATGTGATTTGTTGATCCGTTCTAAACCTTCCTAACGTGACGACAATAGAACGGCTCCTAATCTGTGTAGCTATTCCCCAGCGTCGTAGGAGTAACGGGATCGAGCTGTGATATTCGATGCTACCTCCTCTCTGACGATTGATCACAGCCCAGCAGTGCAGCAGGGAATAGTGTGCGTCATGGGGGAATATCGGTTCGGAACCGTCGGTTCGAAATATTTCCAGACCGGACCGCGGTCCGGTCTGGAAATACAGACCAAACCGCCCAGACCGGTGTAGTCCCCTAACGGTTCCTTAGCAGACCGACCACGATCACATGTATGCAGCACGTGATAGGTAGCTTGAAAATATCTACAATTTCACCATATAACGTGCGTGCATAACGAATGATACACTACCTTGAATCCACACAACTCCTCTAGTAAACAGTAAATCCCTTCACAACAAAAGATGCCGCAGAAAAACGATGAACGCCAAGTTATATTAGCTCTTCAGGCGATGCAAAATGACCCTAAGCTAAGTGCTCGAGCTGCTGGAAAGCTCTATTCTGTCGATCATCAGAAGCTTAGTCGTCGTAAGCATGGTATGCATTCACGACGCGATATTTCTGCCAATTTGCGGAAAATGACCGACTTAGAGGAATCAATCCTTGTCCAGTATATTCTCGACCTAGCTGCTAAAGGATTTCCTCCCTGATTGTCTGTTGTGGGAGATATTGCAAATCAACTTCTCGCGACACGCGACTCGTTACCTGTCAAGACGCGCTGGGCTTCCAACTTTGTTAAACGTCGCATAGAACTCAAAACAAGGTTCCAGCGCAAATACGACTATCAGAGGGCTAAATGCGAAGACCCAGTAATTATTCGTAGCTGGTTTGAGCTTGTGCCAAACACAATTGTGAAGTACGGCATCCACGATGCGGATATTTACAACTTCGATGAGACAGGGTTTATGATGGGCATTATTTCAACTGCAACAGTGGTAACAAGCTCTGATGGACGTACGAAGGCAAAGAAAGTACAGCCTGGCAATCGTGAATGGGCTACAGTAATACAGGGTGTTAATTCCCAAGGCTGGGCGATTCCACCATTTATTATTGTTGCAAGCAAAAACCACCTCACGTCTTGGTATGAAAACAGCGGATTTCCACCAAACTGGGTAATTGCTGTTACAGATAATGGTTGGACAACAAATGAGAAAGGCATGGATTGGATCCGACATTTCGAGAAGCATACAAAACCTCGAACTGTAGGTGGTTATCGTTTGTTGATCGTTGATGGTCATGAAAGCCATCACTCAGACGAATTTGAGGAATACTGCAAGGAAAACAATATTATCACTCTATGTATGCCGGCTCATTCTTCTCATATCCTCCAACCACTCGATGTTGGGTGTTTTGGCCCACTGAAAAGGGTTTATGGGCAGCAAATCGAAAACATGATGCAGGCTCACATCACGCATATTACGAAGGATGACTTCTTTCCCGCATTTCACGCTGCTTTCTTTATTGCAATGACTGAAAACAACATCCGAGAAGGCTTCCGAGGCACTGGGCTTTTCCCATTTGATCCTGATAGTGTGGTTTCTATGCTTGATCTCAGATTTAGAACCCCGACACCACAAAACTCCCGCCCTAGCACCGCTCAACCTTGGGTTTACCAGACACCAAATAACCAAAATGAAGCCTTATCGCAGACACTTTTATTAAAAATCGAATTGCACATCATCAAAATAGCTCACCAACCTCTATTTACAATGCTGTTGACCAATTTGCAAAGGGAGCATCACAAATGATGTATCAATTAGCATTGTTAAAAGCAGAGAACGAAATGCTTCAGCAAGGGATGGAACAACTTAGCAAACGCAGAAGGGCTAAAAAAACACGCCTACAGCAAGGAGGATCACTTACACAACACGAAGCACAAGAGTTACAAGATGAGAGGGACCTTGCGCAACAAGTAAAGCAAGAAACACAGGCAGGGAGTGGTCGGAAGCCAAGGAAAGAAACACGCGCAAGGCGCTGTGGCAACTGTGGTCAGTGTGGGTAATAGTTTCGCAGTTTCACAGTTTCACAGTCCGTTTCGCAGTCTGTTTCTCAGTTTGCAGTTCAGTTTACAGATTCCTATTAAACAGTCCGTCCAGTTTCGACCTCCTCAAAACTGTGAAACTGTTGGTTTATTAGTCAGTTTAAGACACTTTCATTACGCTTAAGAAATAAAGTGGAGTTTTTAGTTATTAAGCCCCTTTTCAGTTATTGAGCTTCACTTCTCACAGTCATTGATTCAAGATGTCTTCTCAACAGTCTTTCGCTGTATTGTCTGATCTTCTGAGTGATGATTTTGACGAGGAAGAATCGAAACCTTCTACTCCTACTTCTGGACACCAATCACGCTCACATTCACGGTCACGTAAACGACGCGCCCGTACGTCCTGGGTATGGGATCACGTTCCTGATACAGAAGAAGGGCGAGCTCGTATTTGGACTAATGATAGTGGCCGTTCTGTATGGAAGTGTAAGTTCTGCCCTCAGACTTATATGGAATCTGGAGGAACCAAAAACATTGCCCGACACCTAAAAGGTCATAATATCTACGAAGAACAGACACATTCTCTAGCTGTAGAAGCCACTATTCGCCATGCCTTCAAAAGAGGTGAAGAAGCATCACATTCACGCCGGCGCCTTAATTATAATGATGGAACTGGAGATCAGCTGGACCCTGGAACTCTCGAACAACTCTTTGTGAAATGGATTACCTCTTGCAATATCTCCTTCCGGATGGTGGAAACAGATGAATTCTGGGCCCTTCTACAGTATCTAAATCCTAATATCAACACCTGGTTGCCTGCTACACACAACACAATTCACGGTTGGATTATGAGGACCTTTCAACAAGAAAAGGAATATACAAAACTCGCCCTTCAATCGGCACTGTCTTCCATCCACTTTACCTTGGATCTCTGGAGCTCACCAAACTCGCACGCCTTACTTGGTATCGTCAGTCATTTTACTGATGAACATGGGAAACTCCGGTCTTTAGTTCTGGGTCTTCCGGAGCTTCAGGGTGAACACAGTGGAGAGAACATGGCTTCAGTGTTTATAGACCTTTTAGAAGACTACCAAGTTACTTCGAAGGTTGGATATATGATGACGGACAATGCAGACAACAATGATACTATGATGGAGCACCTCTCTGCCGGTATACTTTATTTCCTTTATTGTTTTCCATCTTAAAGGTCCAAGTTATAGCTAATACTTATTTGGACAGCTCTTCAGGAATAACACAATCTCACCTACGATCCTCTTCATTACCGATTGCGATGCAATGGCCATATCATCAATCTAGCTGCTCAATCCTTTCTCTTCAATACTGAAACCGAAGCTCTAGCAGAACACAACAACGAGGGTCAATATTCTACACCAACTCAACTGGAAATGGACAGTTGGAGAAAGAAGGGGCCACTGGGAAAGCTGCACAACCTCATTGTTTATATTCGCCGCAGCACACAGCGAATTCAACGATTTCGTACACAAACTGGAGGCTTGAGTTTAATCAGGGACAATTCTACTAGATGGAACTCTTGGTTTAAGATGATTGACTGCGCCTTGGATCCACTACGACGCGAAGCTATTGATGTCTTTGCAGCTAGAGACAAGTTAGAAAAGGACGCACTTTCAGAAACAGACTGGGGTTATTTGCAGAAGATTAGGGACTTTCTTCAGTATTTTGAGGACGCCACACTATCAACTGAAGGACACGTGGGCACATTAGACCGTGTTTTACCTACTATGGACTTTCTATTAGAGCATTTTGAGGCCGCAAAGATACAATATTAAGAGGATAGATACATGGCCCCATGTTGCAACTCTGGTTGGGCTAAACTAGACAAGTACTATGCTCTAACAGGTAGAACCCCGGTCTATATAGCAGCAACGGTACTGTGCCCGGCGTTTAAATGGGAGTACTTCGAATCTACTTGGGAGGATGTGTGGATCACTAGAGGAAAGGTTAAGATGCAGGAATTCTGGGAAGAAAAATACAAGTCCAAAGCTATTGTTCTTCCTCCACGAGCAAACACAGCAACAACGGTGCAGCATCAGCAGTGGGAAAATCAGTATCAGGCTTGGAGAAGGAAGAAAGCCGGTGTACAGACAGAGTGTAACGCTGACTTCTAAATGATAGAAGACACAGAGGTTCTCTTGCGTAAAGGTTTACTTATCAGAGGAGGCAGGGGATCAGACACAAAGGCTTTAAGTAACACGTTACTAGTATATAACAAATACTGTATTGAGTTGAGCACGAAGCTCCTATCTAAGGGAATACTATCTACTTATATAGTGGCGTCGTGCCTAGTGGACTCTTGGGAACTCACTCGAGTCCTCGGAGTCCTGGACTCTTAGGACTCTTCTCATCATCCTGCGAGTCCGTCACGTGCCTAGTGGACTCCTGGGAACTCACTCGAGTCCTCGGAGTCCTGGACTCTTAGGACTCTTCTCATCATCCTGCGAGTCCGTCACGTGATACTTTCGGAACTACTATTCCCCGCTGCCCCTCCAGGTACCAGGGCCGGTCTCATGCGACCTCCCTCCTTCCTGTCCTGTAGTTGGCCAGCCTTCTTGTTCCGTCGTAACACTCGCTCCCTTCCCCTGGGCATTCGTCTCGAATCCTATAAGTACGTCCATGTCCCCGGGACTCTGCTGCTCCTCAGCGAGTCCTTCAACATGCAACATGCCTACTGACACTGCCCGCAAACTCCAGGAACGCAACGATCTTGTCCGTCGAATAAAGAACCACGGATACGAACTACCCGAAATGGATTCTTGCTCGAACTGCGTGAGGCGAAACATTACTTGCGTGTCGTCTCCGAATGATTCACGGCGGTGCGCCGAGTGCGTTCGTCGCAACTTGAAAGAAAAGTGTGACTGTATGGGTCCTGAGCATCCCGACTGGGTGAAGCTCGAACGGGAGGAGGATCGCCTGGATCGCGAAGAGGAAGAAACCCTTTCGAAGTTACTTCGTCTGCGGAAGCAGAAACGCCTCATCCGAACCCGTGGTAAAGATATGCTCCGGCGAGGTTTGAAAACCCTCGACGAGCTTGATGCGGCAGAGGAGGCCGAACGTGTGGCTGCTGAGAAGCGTGACGCTGTTGAGGCTGAGGAACAGGCAGTTAGCGCTGCCTCCTCGTCTGTGACCGGGACCTCCGCTTCCTCCGATCCACTGGCCTACTCCCCTGCATCTTGGGATCAATGGCTGGCGGATGGCGGCGTCGATATTCCTCCAGCAGTTCTTTGCTGATGTTCCTTGTTGGTTCCCACGAATTATCCGTAGGTTCGTAATTTTCCCATTTTATCAAAAACCCTTCTCGACGTCCTACTAACCTTCTGTCTAGGATCGCTTCGACCTCATATTCGATTATCTCATTCTCGGGTTGGAGTTCGGTGTCGGTCGCAATTGGGGTATTTCCTCTTGCTGGTTCCAGTAGTGAGACATGAAATACCGGGTGTAGTCTAGACTTCCTGGGTAGCTGCAGTCTGTAATTAACTGAGCTGACTTTGTTCAATATTTTGAATGGTCCCAATTTCTTGAAGTCCAACTTTGTGCTTGGTCGTTTCGTTTTGATATGTTTCCGGAGTAGGTATACTTTATCCCCCTCCTTGAAGGCAGGTTCCATACTGCGCTTCTTGTTTGCGTATGCGGCGGATCGTTCATTTAAGAATTGGATGTCCGTCGCAAGTTGTTCGTGGAACGATTTCAGTTGTTCCACCACGATCAGGGCTTGTTCAGCTCGTGATTCATCCGGTCTTGGTTGCCTATATGCTTCTGGCTGGTAGCCATAATTGGCAAAGAACGGTGAGACTTTCGTTGCTTCTGTCATCGCGCTGTTATATGCAAACTGTGCGATGGGTAAGATCTGAACCCAGTTGTCCTGTTGATGATTGACATAGCTTCGCAGGTACTGTTCAAGGGTCTGATTTAATCTTTCTGTTTGGCCGTCTGTCTGGGGATGAAAAGCTGTTGATAGCTTATGATTTGTTCCCAGTAGCGCCATCAATGATTTCCAGAATTTCGAAGTAAAGAGCTTGTCTCTATCTGAGATGATTTCTTCTGGCATCCCATGATCGGCTAATATGACTCGAATGAAGGTATATGCGAGCGCCTCGGCGTCGCTAGCTTCTAGATATGGTATAAACTTCCCATATTTCGTGAGTCTTTCCGTGATGACGAGGATAGAGTCGTATTCTATTCCTGTTAACGGGTCCTTGGAGGGTGGAAGCTTGACGATGAAGTCCAAAGCTATTGATTTCCACGCTCCTTTTGGTACTGGTGTCGACTTGAGTTGTCCGTATGGCAGATGCCTATTGGATTTTGACTTGCTGCAAATGTCGCACTCTCTTACCACTGTCTCTACCTGCTTCCTCATACCTGGGAAGTAGTAGTGTCGGGTGATTCGTTCGAAGGTTCGCGTTACTCCCTGATGACCGTGTGCTGGTAACGAGTGTTGTTCTTGCACCAGCGGGCGTCTCATTTGACTTGGGACATACACTAACCCTTTGTATCGAATCAATCCTTGTTCGTCGATGGCGAAGTCGCCTTCGACTTTGGACAAGACTCGCTTGGCGCATTCGTCTGTTGCGTAAGCTTTCTTGAGTCTTTCCTCGAGTTCTGTATCTTCGATGACTGAGATCGTCGCTAGTAACTCGTTGTACTGTATTCCTGCATCTGTTTTCTTCAGAATTGCTCTAGGTCTTTCTTCCTTTGGGCCGGCGTAGTCGGTCCGTCTGCTGAGAGCGTCTGCTCTTGCATTCTCGGAGCCCTTGCGATAGGTTATCGTGAAGTTGTAGGCTGCGAGGGTTTCTGCCCAGCGGACTTGTCTGCGGTTTAAAACCTTGGTTGTGGTGAAGTATATGAGGTTCTTGTGATCCATCCATACCTGCACCGGGTAGGTGGGTCCCTCAAGATATACTCGCCACTGCTCAAAGGCAACGACAATAGCCAGTAGCTCCTTGTCGTGGATGTCGTAATTGAGTTCCGCGGGTGACAGTTTCCTAGAGTAGTACGCGATTGGTTTGAACTTACCGTTCTCGTCTGGTTGATTCAGACATGCTCCAATTGCGAAGTCAGAAGAGTCCGTTTCGAGGATGATCTTCTTTGCAGGGTCAAATGTAGCAAGGATAGGTGCTTCCGTGAACTTCGTCTTAAGTTCCTGGAAAGCAGCCTCTGCCTTGTCCGTCCATTTGAATTCGAGATCCTTTCTGGTAAGCTCCGTGAGTGGTTGAGCTACCTTGGAATATCCCGAGATGAATCTTCGGTAGAAGTTGGCGAAGCCTAGGAAGGCTTGCACTTCCTTGACCGTGGTCGGTGTTGGCCATTCCAACACTGCCGTTACTTTTGCTTGGTCCATCTTGATGCCATGCGTTCCAATAATGTAACCCAAGAATTCGACTTGGTTTTTATGGAACTCGCACTTCTCTGGTTTGAGGAGTAAGCTGTACTCCTTTAGTTTCTTCAGGACGAGTTTGACATGCTTGACATGCTCTTCCTTGGTTGCTGAATACACCAGGACATCATCTAGGTAGACAATGGTAAAGATGTCTAAGTATTCGTGCAAAGCATCATTCATCAGTCGTTGCATAGATGCGGGTGCATTTGTTAGCCCAAAGGGCATGACTTGATACTCGAATAGGCCATAGCGGGTGCGGAATGCTGTTTTCCACTCTTCCCCAGCCTTGATTCGGATCAGGTTGTATGCTCCTCGCAGATCTAGCTTACTGAAGATCTTTGCTCCTTGAAATCTATCGTGTAGTTCGTTGATTAACGGCAGGGCATACCTGTCCTTGATTGTGATGTTGTTCAACGCTCGATAGTCCACACATAACCGTAGGGAGCCATCTTTCTTTGGTACGAAAAGCACCGGACTTCCTGCTGGTGATGTGGATGGTTTGATGAATCCTTTTGCTAGGTTATCATCAATGTACTCCTTAAGTACCTTCAGCTCCTTTTCCGATAGCTGATATATTGGTCCGAACGGTGGACTCTTGTCTTTCTCCAAAGGTATCTCGTGATCCCATGGTTGGTGCTTAGGAAGCGCCTCATTCTTAGGGCCTTCCTGGAATAATTGCTCGTATTCCTTGTACTCCACCGGTATACTCATCGGTGAGGATGCCTGGGCTAGGTCATCGAGCTCGGAGGTTGCACATAACTCCTTCCGGCCCTGGGAGGGTTTCTCCCGTTGTCGCGTGTCCGTCCGTTGTTCACACGCGCACTGGCTCATCACAACTTTCTCGTTCCACCAGTCGATCTGGGGGTTGTGTTTCTTGAGCCATGGCACACCAAGGATGCACGCATGGTTGTCCATGTGCACGATGTCAAACTGAATCGTTTCCTTGTGCCCGTGTAGCATGACCATTTCCAATGGGACCGTTTCGTGGGTCACCATTCCTTCATTAGTCGAGATGGGCTCTCCATCTACGACCATTAACGGGTATGGTTCGGCTTTCATTGTTGTTTTGAAGCCCTGTGTATCTGCTACTTTCTTTGTCATAAAGTTGCCCGTCGCTCCTGAGTCAATCATTGCTCGGAGGTGTCGCTGTTGTATCTTAGCGACCACATATAGTTGCATGCTGCCCGTCGTGGCGCATAGTTGGTCTGTACTAGGCCTCTTCGTGTCGCTCGCCGGTGGCCTACCGTCGAGGACTCCTAGTTTTTTGACTCGTCCGAGGAAGGATAGTATTCATCCGCTTCCAATGGTGGTCCTTGGGGAGATCGTTTCCCTCGCTCTTCTGCTTCATCTAGCAGATGTGGGTATTTCTCGTATACCTGTTCGCTTTTGATAGGCAAGTCTCCTTCAGACTGGCTTCGCCTGAGGGCGTGAACTTGCTCTGCGTCTCTGAAGTGTATCCTGGGCGAGGATCGGGGAAACAACTGATTCTGGTGTTTCTTTTTCCAGTGGAGCTTGCAATCATCTTCGCTGCAATACTCCCAGTAGACATACGCGTGCCAGGGATGATCAGTCTCTGTTGCGTCTGTCGTTGATAGTTCCCGCTGTCCTCTCACCCATGCACTATCTTCCCTCGGAGGCGTGGAGAACGTGTCTAGTTGCTCCAGGCTCTCCTTTCGATGCGTGGAGTGGGTCTCGCATTTTCCCGTCGGAGCATATCTCTGGCTTTCTCGTCGTACTTCTTCAGGGCTCTCCTGCGGTCCTGGTAGTAAAGTTCGACGCTTTTCATATACTTCAGTTTAGCCATATGCTCGACATCCTTCTCCAGTTCTTCCGCTTCTTGGGCTTCCAACTTAGCTACGTCTTGGGACGTGCCAAGCAGCCTGCGGGTATTCGTTAGTTGGTCGTAGTATCTCCAGAGGTCATCCTTGCAGTCGTCCACCTTGCACTTTAACGGAAGTTCCTGTAACAGGTTCCCGTAGAGGTCTTTAAGCATGGGGATTCTCCTCTGGCCATTGGGCTTGTCTCGTTCGGCCCTAATCTTCGCGTGGGCGTGTTTTGCCATGCGTCTTACTACGCTCTTGCACCGTGGACTCATTGGTTCCGTAGGTGCGAGTTCATCGAAGGTCTCCTGTTCCGAGACGGTGAACGATTCCGCCTCCGACCCTTCATCTGAGCTCTCGTCTTCTGGGGTGCTTTCGCCGTTTATTCCCCAGTCCTGTTTGTTCACAAACGTTGCGTTCAATTGTCCTGTCCAGGTGGCATTGAGTTGTTTGCCGACTTTGCGTCCGCCGTTCCCTTTCTTTGGTTGTCTGCAGTCTCGGGCCATGTGGCCTGGCTTGTCGCAGTTAAAACAGAGTCGTTCCTTGAATTGTCTGTCTTTCTTAGGGTCACGGGGTCGTCCAGGTTTGAACGTGGCATCGAGTTCCATTGGGTCCGACCAACGGTTGTCTCGCGGGTGTTGATCCCGTCGTCTGCCCTCGTTTCCCCGGTAGGGGTAACTTTTCTTGGGCTTGTCATAGGTCCGACGTTCCTTCTGGAATTCGTATAGTCGATTGTCGATTCGGACCGTATGTTCGATTAGCGCTACCATGTCCGTTGGTTGTTGTTCCAAACGGGCAAGTTCCATACGTATATGGCTCTTCAGCCCACGTCGGTAGTGGCTGATGAGTGCGCTGGCGTCCCATCCTGTCTGATTGCCGTATCTCTGGAATTCTGTGGAGTATGTGAGGGCGCTGCCAGTCTGCTTAAGTGCAAACAGATGGTCTTCTGCGGTCTTAATCTCATCGATGTCTCCGAACATGCGTCGGATTTCCTTACAGAATCCATTCCAGCTGCCAAACATAGTCTGCGTAGTTGTCATGCTTCCATTGGTACTTTCATATTTGAAATAGTCCTTGAGGAATGGTTCGATCCATCGCAGGGCTTCCCCCCTAAGGTAGGACGCAGTCCACAGGGCATAGCTCTCCTGGGTGGGAAACTTCTCATCATTGAAGTGCTGGTACAGTTCGACCTGTAGCAAAAACACCTCAAGTTCCTTTCGGTTGCCGGAGTAAGTGTCGGGCAACTTGACGCGTAGAGTTTCCTTGAGTTCGTTGACGGTGGGTGCGTCGGGCATCTCCTCATTCTCAGGCTTAGACCTCTGAGATGAAGTTGGCGTGGTGGGGGTTTTCCCCTTCGAACTGACGACAGACATGTTGCTTTGTGTGTAAGCCGGTACCTCGTAGAAGTGGTGCTCAAAGTGTAACGCTGACTTCTAAACGATAGAAGACACAGAGGTTCTCTTGCGTAAAGGTTTACTTATCAGAGGAGGCAGGGGATCAGACACAAAGGCTTTAAGTAACACGTTACTAGTATATAACAAATACTGTATTGAGTTGAGCACGAAGCTCCTATCTAAGGGAATACTATCTACTTATATAGTGGCGTCGTGCCTAGTGGACTCTTGGGAACTCACTCGAGTCCTCGGAGTCCTGGACTCTTAGGACTCTTCTCATCATCCTGCGAGTCCGTCACGTGCCTAGTGGACTCCTGGGAACTCACTCGAGTCCTCGGAGTCCTGGACTCTTAGGACTCTTCTCATCATCCTGCGAGTCCGTCACGTGATACTTTCGGAACTACTATTCCCCGCTGCCCCTCCAGGTACCAGGGCCGGTCTCATGCGACCTCCCTCCTTCCTGTCCTGTAGTTGGCCAGCCTTCTTGTTCCGTCGTAACACAGAGGTAGATGAGTATGCTAGGTATCTTCAAGCTCCCATCTTGTCAGAGGTCAAAGATGCACTTGCATGGTGGTTAGAACCTACGCAGCGGCTAATGTATCCTAATCTTTCTTTAATGGGCATTGATATTCTTTCAATTCCAGCTATGTCAGCAGAACCAGAAAGGCTATTTTCAGGTGCGTTGCTCACAGTTACTGATAGAAGGAATAACTTGGGGGTGGAGACTATCGAGGCTACAGAGTGTTTGAAATCTTGGATGTAATTTATATACAAACTGTCAGTTTATTAGCCAGTTTCACAGTCCGTCCAGTTTGACCACATAAATATACAGTCCAGTCCAGTTTGCTCAATATTTAAACAGTCCAGTCCAGTTTAAGGCCTTGGACGGACTATTTGGACTATTACCCACACTGACTGTGGTGGCACAAAACACAATGCACGCACCTGTCAGATGGTAATAGAGGTATCTGAGGATGAGTATTCTACATAGCTTTAATTGATTTATAGTGTCGTAGTGGAATTATCATAGTATTTGTTAAGTGAGCACATTGGACTGTATCATTCGTTATGTTGTATCATTCGTTATGCACGCACGTTATAGTAATCTTTATAGTAATCAACTGAATATGAATGTTGAAAGGTAAATAGCTGATGGAGTACTATCATAATATAACACATGATCGGTCCCCCATGGCGCACCCTAAAAGGACCACTGGACGGTTAGGAACCACCACTTTCGGGTGTACACATTATTGGCGCCTGGGTGCTTTAATACACCTGGACGTCTGTCTATATTTCTCTGTTTGGTAGGGCGTCCTGTCATTCTCCTCGTCGCTGTGGAGGGGGTGGGCTTATGAAAGGCGCGGTGCTGGCGTTCTTGTCGGCATCATTGTCTGCATCGATGCCGCCATTCGTGGGAGCATTCTTCTCGGCATAGTTTTCTTGGGGGACACCTGTTGGCTGGTTGGTGATTGTGTCGTTGGTCGCATCGATAGTTGCGTTGGTGGTAGTGCTGGTGGTAGTGCTGGTGGTCGCGTCCACCCACACCTCAACGGCGGCCGACGGATTCATACCTGGGACCTTAAATGAGTCCTCCGAGTATATAATTGTTGCCAACAATGTTGAAGTTGGAAATTGGCATCGCAGAAATGGCTTCCAGCTGTCTGTTATAACTGAAGTGAAGAGCGCAGAACAGGGGTAAAGGGGGGTTGGTTGTTCGATTTACCTTTCTCCAGTTGATAAGCCACAATCGATCGCATCGAGTTCGAGATCGACAATTCAGCCATACTCCCCACCAAAAGACAAGGCAACCACGCGCCCCCAGCTTATTTCGGATCTTCCTCGGTTGTAGATCGATTTGATAGTTTCCACTGCTCCAATACGATTACTTTCTGCTAGAGTTGCAATGCATGCTTTCCATCTTATTACGTGCAGGAGACGAAAGAAAACACACCAAGGTTGCGGCCAGATAACTGTGCAACTGAAGGTGGAATATGAAATATTAACGCCGGGAACAGCCCTTTTATATCACTTTTTTGCCTTTCAAGTGCTCTACTCGCTTCTCATCTGTGCTGTAGATACAACATCCCATCGCCAACTATCATAATGGCCTCTCGTTCTCGTAGCCTTCAGAGGCTCCTTCCAGGGGTATCATGGCACATCCCAAACCACTTCCCTGACTTCCCGTTGGCCGGCGGCCTGGAGCTGGCGAAGCTGGCGTTTCGGGCGATATATCAGCGGAGATATACGACCTGACGTCGCTGGAGACATGATAGTACGGGATGAATATAAAAGATGGTTGGTAGATTAGCTCCAGCGATATCGTGGGTGATTATCTTACACACTTTGTCAAAAACATACGCTGACACCCCCTTGTGCTACAGTATGATTGATTACTATGGGGTTACATTCGACCATCTTGTCCCAGCCAACGAATCCAGAAGTGCTGCAGATTAATATTGTCGACGATTGAAGATGATGGAGGCCTTCATGCAAACAAGTATAACCCGTTTGATATCAACCCAGCAGAATATATTAGGCGAAAGGTGCTTGCAGTGCCGAGATGCTGTCAGAACAGGAGGGGGTCCACGAATCGGAGGAGGGTTAATGATGGGGTAAATATTTGGGATGGGAAGGTTGTTCATGGGACTTATAAGTGAAGGTCAGCGCTCACCCCTATTATTATAGAACTAGTGGCGAGCAGATATATAGATAGCTTTCCATAACAGGTTTGGAAAATTTGCAGGGCAGCTTATAGTTTGTAGACTATGTTACAATTCTGGCGTTGCATGTAGTAATGTAATATAAGAAGTCCATATAAAACACCCCTCAAGGAGATACAACACATTCGAAACTGAGCCTGAACTCCTTCCATTTACCATTGCACTCCTCTGTTCCACCGGGATTTCCTAGAACCCATGCAAAATGCTCGTCAACTCCGCTCATCCTACCCCTCTCCTTCAGTAATAGCTTCACAATATTCCAGTACTTTTCTTCGATAGCGACAGTGAGCGGCGACTGGTTATACTTGTTTCTTGTGCTTATGTCAATGTCGGTGTTGCTCTCAAGGAGTAAAGTCACCATCTCCTTATTCCCTTTTTTTGCTGCAGTTAACAGCGCTGTGTCGCCCTTTTTGTCCTATGCGTTAATGTTAACCTTACTATGCTGAAGTAGTAGTGCCACCATTCCCTCAGTAGACTCGATCATGCCCGCATCAGAGTCAACAACACATCCCTCCACGGGCGATCGATTCGTCGCGCCCTGTTATAGATTCTTGTCTAATATACACCCTAGCCTAAGAACTACAGCTACACTGCATCCCCCTCCCCTCCCTCGGCACATCTCCCACCCATCTCTCCTCCTCCTCTCGGTCTCCTCCCCACGTCTCTTCGAAGGGGTTCAGCGCCATCTTCATCACGCGCCCCAGTACATCCCTCTCCCCATCCTTCTCCACGCGCCGGATGACCTCGTCCAGGATCCACGATCGCGGGATGAAATTCGGGTTCACAGCCTTCATAGCCGCCTGCCTCTCTTCCTCTGCCTGCGCTGTAACTTCCTGTGCGCCCCAGTCCTCTACAACTCTCGTACGCCACTTATCCAACCACGCGCCAACACGCTCCCTCGCCACAGCCTCATCCCCAACCACCCCTTCCTTATGGAAGAACAACCCAGCCTTCTCCTTCCTAGCCTCCTCGGTCTCAATCTCTTTAATGCTCACCCCACTCAGCCTGCGGAAGAACTGATTAAAATCCAACTTCAGCGCCTCCATCGTATCTAGTAGCTCGCTAAACAGCGTTTCGAAGTCATCGGGCTTGTGAACCTTGAGTCCCAGGCGCGCCGTCATGAGTCGCTTGTACTCTTCCAGGAAGACCGCCTTGTACTCTTCACCAGTACGTGTGATGAGCCCCTCGGCGCGCGAGACGAGCTCGTCAGCGCCTTCCTGCCTGACACCTTTCTCAACGAATTCGGCAGCGTCAACGCCGGCGCCGGCGCCGATTAGCTCGCCGAGGGTTTCGCCGAGGCGCACGAGGTTCCACCAGATGATGGTGGGCTGGTTGCGGTAGGAGTAGCGTAGCATGCCGTCGTCGTGGTTGGGGGTGTAGTTAGGGTCGAAGGTGTCGAGGAAGGCGAAGGGGCCAAAGTCGAGGGAGAGGCCCATGAGGGATGTGTTGTCGGTGTTGAGGACGCCGTTGGTGAAGGCATAAGCCTGCCACGCTGCAACGGTCTTGGCGTTGCGGCGAGTTATCTCACGGTAGAGCCTGGCGTATCGGTTTTCCTCCAACCCAGTGGGACCGTCGATAGTGTCTTTTTCGACGGGGGTAGATGGGGGTTCTGCGGTATCTTGTTGGTCATCGGGAAGGCGAGCGGGAAGTGAACTCCACCCGCTGAAGACATGTTCAGCCGTATAATCGGCGAGCTTGCGGACGAGGTCTCTGTCGCCACGGGCGCGGAGGAGGTCGAATGTACCGATGCGTAGCCACGATTGTGCAAACCTTGTTACGATTGCCCCAGGTTCGGTCCTTTCGCGGCGGACCTTGGAGTGTGGGAGGAGGGTGAGAGACAGGGCACGGGTGGTTGGAATGCGAAGGGCGTTAAGGGCTTCAGAGACGACGAATTCACGGATAGACGAGCGCAGTACTGCTTTGCCATCCGCGAAGCGCGAGTATGGCGTCATCCCAGCCCCCTTCAGTTGTAACTCGTATCTAGTCTTCGTATCGGGGTTTGTCGTCTCGAATAGAGAGATGGCGCGGCCGTCACCGAGTTGACCGGCCCAGGATCCGAATTGCCAGCCTCCATAACATTGTGCCCAGGGGTATCCCCCTTCTTGCTTGTCTTCGTTCCACCCAAGTAGCCTATTACCAGCAACAAGCTGGCGGAACTCGTCTGTCTGTGCTTCCTCAGGCTTTATGCCAAGGTCTCTCAGGGCCTCGGTACTGACCCCGAGTAGCTCAGGGTCCACCGCTTCCTCAGGGCGAACCCAAGTAAACAGGGCACCCTTGACCATCCGAGGGCCTAGATCATCTCTCGGTGTCTTATGTGATATCGCTGGGCTTGGAAACGCAGAGTCGGCAGGCAGATTGGCCGTAAAGTTCCATGACTTGGGAAGATCCTTCAGGGCTACGCCTCCGGAGGGGCCCTGGGAAGAGGCGCTGCTGGTGATATGGGACGACATCTGCACAAAACGTGCACAGGTGTTCACAGGGCGTATCAATTGTCGGAATAGCATACCATATATACTGTTGATATATATGTAATGGAGCGCTGGAGAAGGTATGGAGATGAAATAAAGTGCTGAGGGAGGGCGGCGGGTGCGACGTTATCCTGTAGCCGGATAACAAGCCTCAAATGTGGGATTTGTGGTGATAACCGATAAGGAACAGCTCCAAATATAACTCTCGATTTCTTCAAATATAATTTTACACAATACTGGATCCCAGGCTCGTTCTAGAGGCAGATAGTGAATTTCTTGATAATCCATTCATATCTACCGCTAATTAATGTAAATTGGCCCCTAAAGTCTACAGCAAAGCAGTTCCGATAGGCTCCAGCTGTATTCTACCAACAGTAGTAGTGAAACAGAGCTCGTCATACCCCGCGAATTGCCCCTCAAATATATCTCTACACGTCCCATTTTTTAACACATTCTGTCTACAATTCCTCGGTTTCAAAGCTGAAGCTGCGATAAAGCTACCCCAATAACTCTATCTTAACAATTCGTCAACATGAATTCTACTACAGCTTCCTACAACCCGTCTCACGAAGGGAACACCAGTGCCGATTCTCCCAAAGAGGTCCAGGGGGTTCCAATCCTCACACTTAACGATGGCCACAAGATTCCCATGGTTCGATTCCGCTTTGCTACTCATTCCCCTGGACTTCAAGCTAACCGTATCCCAGCTTGGCTACGGTACCGGCACCGCCCAATCTCTTGTAGGCAACACTGGCAACGACCTACACGAATCCCTCGTAGCGACGATCCTCATGGCCATCCGCGCCGGGTACCACCACCTCGACGGCGCCGAGTATTACGGTAACGAGCGCGAGCTCGGTGAAGCAATCAAGCAATCAGGCCTCCCCCGCTCCACCTTCTTCGTCACCACCAAAATTTCCGGCACCAAACCCACAGACACCGAGGCCAGCATCACGTCTTCCCTCGAGAAGCTCGGCCTCGACTACGTCGACCTTTACCTCATTCACGCGCCCTTCTTTGCCTCCACGGACGCTGAACTGCAGGCCAAATGGGCCGAGTTCGAAGCCGTGCAGGCCAGCGGCCGCGCTCGTAGCATCGGCGTTAGCAACTTCTTGCAGTCGCACCTCGAGGCGATCCTTAAGACCGCGAAGGTCGTACCGGCAGTTAACCAGATCGAGTACCACCCGTACCTACAGCACCAGGGCCTAGTAGAGTTTAACCAGGAGCACGGGATCGCGACGGTTGCGTTTTCGCCGCTGGCGGCGCTTCTACACGCGCGGCCAGGGCCGATGGACCGGTATTATTCGAACTTGGCGGCGAAGTATGGGGTTACTGAGGCGGAGGTAGCGTTGAGGTGGGTGGTGGACCAGGGGCTGGTGGTGCTGACGACTAGTTCGAAAGAGGACCGGTTGAAGGGGTACTTGGCGAATATTGGGAGATGGAAGCTGACGCCGAGAGAGGTAGATAATATCAAGGAGATTGGACGGGAGAAGCATTATAGAGGGTTTTGGACTAATAAATTTGCGGCTGACGACAGGTTATAGGGTTGCGAAGATAGTTATCACGTTCCTCGCGCGCCGAAGAACCATCTATTACTTCTTATAATGCTTTCTCTTCCATTTAGCATTTGTGTTTAGAATTATCAGTGTGGAGGCTGTATATAGCCACTCTCCTGAAGACAGAATGAAGGCTCGTTTCTGTGGGTATTTCGACTCCTGTAGTAAACTCCATATTTCACAGCTCATGCCGCGCAATAACCCTTAGCAAATCCCGAACGCCCGCTCATTCAGCTAGAACCCAAACCCTTTCGCCTCAAACTCAACCTCAACCTGACCTCGTCGCGCCGCTTATCTCTCCTCCCGTCCCCTCCAACGCCCCCATCCTCTTCCTCTCATTCTCCAGCGCCCTCTTCTTCCCCTCCAACACCGAATTACTCTGCAGCTCATACACCTTCATTTTCGCTGCTGCCTCAGCCGTCAACGCCAACACCTTCTCCGCCACTCCACGCCCCAACTCCTCTCCCTTCGGCCGCTTCCACTTCTCCCTCTCCACGGGGTCACGAATCCAGTCGCCGCCCCTGTACTCGAACTCGTTGTTCGTCTTCTTCGGATCTGGCCTTGCCACCAGGCGCGAGTGAATTGCATCCATTTCCTCACTCGTGACCTCTCGCGACACTTCCTTCGCGCCCCCTTCCCCGGCAGCGCGCGCCTTGGCACGCTCAGTGACAATGATGCGGTCACGTTGCTGGAGGGCAAGGTGGATCTGTAGCCGCTTTGCAGCTTTCTTCTGTGCGGTGAGGTTGTCGATCGTTTGGACGAGGGTAGCTTCGCGGGTTAGGGGCATGGAGGAGGGGAGTGTGGGGACGCCGTGGAAAGGGAGGAAGATGGAGGGGAGGAGGCTGAGGGGGGGGGGACCAGAGGTGGTGGGTGTGGCGGGCTGTAGGGTGTTAGTCAGGGGTTTGAGGGGTGAGCGTTAGGAGTCATACCGACGTGGTTGTGTCTGTTGGCTGGACCGGTGGTGGACGTGAGATGTGCTGTCGCTTTGGATCTTCGGACCGCGGAGGCACTTCAAACAAGACGCGTTTGGCAAGAGGTGGCTTGTCCGAAGGTAGAGTATGGCTGCTTTCTAGGGCAGGAGATGTTAGGGCTGCGGACGCCGTCGCGTCGATCTCCATTGGGTCCATTATTTCCCTAGTGATGAGGTCGGCATGGAGGTGAATTTTGATTATTGATCAGGTTGAGGTTGAGGTGAGAGCTTTGTTGAGCGATCTGGCGGCTAGAAAGCAAGGCGGGCCTTCCGGATAGATCCTCGTAAGGTGCGGCTTAATAAGTCTAGGTATAGAGGTGAGAGTCTGTCATAATACTAGATTTATAACCTGAGAAGAAAAGGCTTATGGGTGCTACGTTACACCCTCTTGATGAAAGCCTTTCCTTTGTGTAGGTGAATTCTAGGCTCACCTTGCTCAACACTGATACTAGAGAACAGGTTGTCTCTGTGGATAAAACTACTTGGAATGAATTCAGACATGTAATTTGGTAGCCATCTGCTCACTTACATCCAAACCCTTACTAACGAATAATTTGTTCCTGTTCATCCAAGGAGGTTGTTCTATCAGACCTGGCTGAGAGAAAGGGGAACCACATGCATTCATGGGTTGGCGTTTGTAGTCACGTGGAATCCAGCATCTGCAAGTGGGGGAACTGCCGCCTTCGCCCTTAGCAATCAATCAGCATCTCTTAGAGGAGGGAAAGCAATATATGCAATATATGCAATATATGCAATATATGCAGAGAGTTGGGTAAAAAGAGGGGTCCGAGAGCTTTGAATTAATACTCATGTGGTTTATTTTTCTATAGGTATATGAGCATAAGACTCTTCGTCTATCTAAGCTCCCTCTTCAATATCTACCCTTATAAATACAGCATACACGCTACCAAACGAACCATCTACCATGTCTACTCAAACCGGAAGCTGCTGTTGAGGCAACGTTAAGGTCACCGTTACCGGCGAGCCCGAGAAGAACGCATGTCCTACAAATCGCCGTGAGCATAAACATAGTATCTAACAGCATACTAGGTCCTCTGCCATTGCCTCGATTGCCACAAGACCTCGGGTTCGGTGTTTAGCCACAACGCTTTAGTGCTCGACAAGAACTTCACTCTCGTCTCCGGTACCTAGCCTCGGCCCCTTCCCCGCTCCTCTCTTTTCCCTCACCTTGGTTCCACACTGACGTCTCTCACTCCCAAGGAGTTCATTAAGAAAGCCGACTCGGGGGGCCTCATCACGTCGCACTTCTGCGGCGATTGCGGCACGACGCTGTGGCGTAGCGGTGACTTCTTTCCGGGACGGAAGATCGTAAAGGCGGGCTCATAGACAATCTGAATTGGGTGGGGGAAAGGCAGGCGACGGGTGAGCTGTTCCCCGAGCGAAAGACCGCTTGGATTCCCAATCTCGTGAAGTCATAAGCGTTGAGAGGCGACGTGTTTAAATTTCTTGGTGTTGGATTTGGTATATAGTGATATACAATGGAGAGTTTGTGGTGATTCGGGGGTAGAACTGCCGTGACACCTGCCGTGACAACTGTCGTAGCCGTGAAGACTATCATCAGCAGCTGATATAATCGGACTGGGTTCAGCGAGGCGGTAAGAATTGCCGTATGTAGGCTCTTCCCTGTCGGAGAAACTCCCGCACTAGATCCTCGAGTCGGCGATCCTTCTTCTTCCGCATCCAAATTAGAACCAGCATCAGGAAGAACGCATCGAAAGCCACCTGCTTTAAGGCGGCAAATAGCAGCCAGCCCAGCCACGCGCCAATCGTGCGTCGTCTCTTGTCCCTCCACTCCCTCCCCGAGGCAATCTGCTCCCGCAGAGCTGCTACCTCGGTAGTCATCTTCACTAACGTCGACTCGACCTTCGTCCTCCAGGGCGTCCCCTTCGCCCTGTCCGCGTCTTGGATGTCCTCGTCCAACCCATCCTCCTCCTCAACAAGTCGCCGTACGTGTTCCCTGTCCGCCTCATCGTCTTGCGACATGGGGCTTAACACTTTCATCGGACCCTCGCTACCTGACATGGGCGCCGTAAATCTGCGTCCCGAGCCTTCGCGGGGTGGCGACGAATTCGACGAGCTCGCGCTATTATGTTTAATTTGGTTCCAGACGAACTCTAGTTCAGCTACTAGCTCCCTCGAGTCCCTATGTATAGCTACGTTAGTAACTAGTATCCAGAGGCGTAGTTGGAAAACTTGGAAAACTCACGAAGTCGTACTCGCATAACGGTGCATAGTCTCGATCAATGCTTCGATATACCTCCTCTTAGCCTCTGTCCGGCTAACACCCTTTTGTGCATCCCATGCATCCCACTTCTCCTGCTCCCTAATTGTGTCGTCGTCCTTCGTGTATCCTCCACCACCCGGCCTATCCATCACGCCATCCACATCCCCCTCCATAGCTTGTTTGTATAATCCATACAGGCGTAGGCGGTCGGCCGGTGGTGGCCGAGCAGAACCGGTGCGTGGGATCTTCTTGACGGTGTTGAGGGCGTGCACAAACACACGATCTAAAGTAGGGAACATTGTCAGTCTACGTTCTTCGAATTGAGGCCTAAGGGTCCCGTGGTAGGCATAAGACAGAGTACACGCGACATCCGGAGGTCCGTATGAGGTGCTCTGAGGCAAGGTAGCAAGGGGGTGCAAACTCACCAACTGAGTCGGCCATCCTGTCAGCGTTATGTCATTGAAGCCAATGTCGCCCTGGTAGCAAGTGTAGAAAGCGCGTCTGAGATATAAATACAGACCAGAGCGCTAGTTATATCGTTGCCAGAAAGGACACGCCGCTATTATAGTGATGTTTAAAAATTAAAGGTCATCCATTGGGGCCAGCCGGACGACTCCATGAGAAAGTATGGGGGGAGCCGAGGCACGGCAGTACCATTTGACAGGCACACTACTACAAGCCAACGCCTTCGCCTGTGACAGCCGCCGATAAGGGGGTGCGATAAGCATGAGTAAGGCTCCAAGGTTTCTACGACGCTCTACGTACGTACTATAATATATTTATCGTGCTCTCTCATTATTTGATATAACACACCACATACCGACATACAGCACAATGGCAGTTGCAGAAGTTGCCCCGCTCTCTCTGGAGGCAGACCAAGAGACTCAAACCATCACCCTCTCCCACCACAACGCTCCCCAGACTCTCACCCTCCCCGTCTCAGCGACAATCGCCGACCTCTCCGCCGCCGTCTCCTCGGCCCTCTCCGTCCCCGCCACAAACCAAAAATTCATGATCCCAAAGCTCGGCCTCCTCAAACCGCCCTTCAAAGACCCCGCCCTCCCAGTCTCCTCCTTCGCCGCCGCAAAAATAACCCTCATGGGCGCCACCACCACAGAGCTACAATCCCTCAACGAAGCCCGCGCCGTTGCTGCACGAACCTTCACGCGCCCGAAACCGCGACAGACGGCACAGGCCTATAAAACACACGACTGGAAGCGCGAACAGGAGGAGAGCCAGTACACCTTCGCCACCCTCCGCCCGCTACCCTACCTCCCCAACCCCTCGCGCTCGCTGGCCTTCCTACAACGCCTTAAGAATGATGCGGGCATCAAGGCTTCGATGCGGCGGCATAAGTTCTCGGTGCCGCTGTTGACGGAGATGAACCCCGTGGAGCACACGACGGCTTCGATGGACGGGGTGTCGCGCACGCTGGGGCTGAATCGCAATCGTGGGGAGGTGATTGAGTTGCGTCTACGCACAGATGCATATGATGGATACAGGGACTACAAGACGATTCGGCGGACGCTTTGCCACGAGCTGGCTCATAATGTGTGGAGTGATCATGACCGCAATTTCTGGAACCTATGTCATGAGATTGAGAAGGAGGTTGAGAAGGCGGATTGGAAGACAGGCGGGGATGTAGTAGGAAACGAGAAATATTATGAGGGTACTGGTGGAGGATTTGGTGAGGTGGAGGCGAAGGATGAGGGGGGTTGGACGGGTGGTGAGTTTGTGCTTGGTGCCGCGACGGGGACTGAGGGGGTCGGCGGGCCGGAAAGGGGGGAGGCAGGGTTGAGTCGAAGGGAGGTGCTTGCGAGAGCCGCCGAGGAGAGGATTAAACGGCAGAGAGAGCAGGAGAATGGCGGGGAGGGCCCGAGTAGGCCGTGATGAAGACTTATGATATGGTCATTACCCTTTCCATGAGGACCTGAGCTTTCGAAGCTAAACGGATGCATAAATGGGAACGCAGCCTCCTTCTACGACGGCTGAAGTGTACTATTAAGCTCTGATATTCTATGTGAACAACGGCCGCAAATGGGCATTTTGTGTAAAGATAGCTTGAAACCCTATCGCCGCTCGAAGGGTTGATAACAACTATACGAACCTTTCTACAAGGTAGTTACTCAAAAATTAAGCTAAAGGAAACGTTTCTATTAGCTACAGCTATATCTATCATTTCTCGGCTACATGAGGCCCTTCCTAAGACTTTTTGGCGGCACGGGTATGGAAGAGGCCCTGAGAACTCCTGTGTTCAAACTGAAATCCTTAGAATTATAAGCTACGAAACAAGCTCTATCAAAACAACGCAGGTGTCTAGAATTATAAGCTACCAAAACCAGATCTATCAAAACAACGCAGACTTCTAGAATATAACAACTGCCCCCTCTTTCTAAAACCGACTCCTACAGAACTAAAAATCTTCCATCTTCATCCACCCCTCATCCTCCGTGATCCACTCTTGCTCAATTCCCGAAAGAGGCTCTTCACCTCTCTCCTCTTCCACAACCTGGCACGAATCACTCGGATACGAATCCGCATAAAGGCCGGCGTACCACCCGTAGCTAATATCGTAACCTATCTTCTCCAAAAACTCCACCCGCTCAGTCTTGCACGTGCACCCGTCGTGGAAGTCGAGCAGCGCGTCCGGCGTCATGTAGAGCAGCCGCATGATCTTGCGACCTACGGACATGTCGTCTCCCCAGGACTCAGCGGCCATGGCATCCCTCACGGACTTGCCTTCCAGCTTGTCGGGAGCGAGCATCGCGTCATTGCCATAGGAGCTGTAGGTACCAAAGTAGAGCAGATCGCGCGTCGGATGCCCTTGGTTGTAGTGCAACTGGACCGCGGAGTTGGAAAGGCAGCAGTCGTGGGTGAGAGTATCACGGAATACTGCGCGGAGTTCGTCGATCTCGCGCAGCTCACGCGTCCGGTATTGCCTCAGGATGCTAGGGCCCACGGAGGCCTCGAAATCCATGGTGTAGGCCGAGTTGTACGTCCAAAGTCGGTAAATGGCCCTACGAAGTCGATGTCTTTCCTCCTGGAGGAGAAAGCGCCGGTTCTCCGGCTTGACGCGCCATCGAAGCATGGGGTAGAGCGCAACCCATCTATTGGCAGTTCGCCCGCATTTGGCAATCTGCTTGGCCAATGCAAGAGAGAAGCATGGGTCACGGTTCTGATGAGGGAGTTCGCTGGAGTTGAGCGTCACAAGCTGTGTAACGTCGTGGAGTGGGCCGAATTGGGTTTCGAGAACTTTGTGGACAATTATAAGCTTCTGTGAACTGGCGTAGGCTCGGTGAAAGAGGCGGCAGGTCGCAGACAAGGCACAGATGGACTCTATGTCTGGTAAGAACCCAAATATAAGTTGCACAATCTCTAGTGGCAGGTACTGCATGTCTGATTCTTGCTCGGTTTGAAAGCGGGCTTCGCGCGAGGGCTTTCCGCTTCCCAAGAAGTTTGAACGGTCTCCGTGCAGCAGGTTATCAACTCCAGGTATCAAAGAAGAAAGTCGTTTATTGGTATGGATATCGTGCGAAGCTGCGGAGGTCGTTGCAGCGTAGGAAAGATGATTTGCGTGATGAGGGAAATGGTGCAGCATCATGAGATCCATGATTACAGAGTTTCTTTTGAGTCAAGGTATGTTGGCTTTCAGTCTTCTACACTGCGTCAGCAATTGCAGTCAGAAGATGAGCATATAACTCAGGACGGTGATAATAGGGTACTCACAGTTAATGACGAGCCAATTCGTGTCTAAACAGCTTAGAAATGCCAGCGAGTAACAGTTTCGCAGCTTCTCAGTCTCAGCTTCCTCCTCGACCCCCAATCTTCAATCTATCTCCAACACTTCTCACACCAAAGGAACAGGTATCAACCAGAGGTCTCGCAACAGAGTTTGTTCGATTCCAATGAATTGGCTGACGGGTGGTGAACTGCGTTTGCAACGCCTGTGTCACACCACCGTCAAGAGCTTTGATAAGTAGCTCAGCTCTTGGAGACCCCGTCGTTGGGGCTATAATAAAAGCCGAGAACATCTTGCGAAGTTCTGACGATGTGTGCGCTCAGCCAGCGTTGGCTAAAGGGGATTGAGTTACTCATGATGATCGATGGGGAGGGAAGGAAAAGATTTGGGTGCGACGTTGGTTGTTTATACTCTGGGGGTGACAGGGGTGCCAAGTGCCAAGACCAAGGTCGGTATGAGCTCTGACTCTTGTATGATGCAGGGTAATTTCATTTAACAGACATTTTCAACATATCCATAATCACGAACATATCACAATCACGAACATATCATAATCATAATCACAATTAGAATTAGAATAGATATATAATTTAATATTCCTTGATAATTTGCTCAACTACGGGTTCCTAGCCTTAAAAGATGATCTCTTCTCGATATCTGTCACAATATTAGCATTGTGAAACCCATTGATGCCTTGACGTAGATAAATATTTGAGCTGATTCAGAACATGTTTCTTATCTCACAGAGCACTTTGTGCCTCAACGAGCTGGGTTATATATCTGGTCTCTTGACCATTTGTCATCATATAAGAGGGTATGAGGGAGCAAAAAAAAAGAATAATAACATACCAAATTCGGCCCAACATTGGAAGCGCATCAGTTTGAAGATGTTAACCTCTCTTCATGCACCGTTATCCCATAGAGTAATGAGAAACGGCGCTTGGTAAGGAAAGGATATGATATCTGATCTCGGCACGATGAAAATAGTATTCCTTCAGCATAAGAGCATGGGAAAGCTCGGAATGCTGTACACACTAATGCCTTGCATGTCACACGTCACACATCACCATCGGGAAGGGGAACGAAGCAAAAAAGTCAGTTGTCATCAAAAAGCTCTGTTGGTGCCACAATACAGTTACCGACCCGCATTATCTCAACCCAACACCCACAACGCCGTCCATGCCATCCCAAATGCGAAACCCGCGCTTAAGCAAACAGAGCCGCCGCATCCAGCCCATCCGTGGGCTTCTGGAACCCGTCTGACCGCAGGCCCAGCTCGTCGTGCCGCGCCAGCTTCTCGATACTCTGCTCGGCGCGCTGGTTGTACCTGCCCGCCTTCTTGTGTCGGATGTCGGAACGGACTTGGTTGGGCGACACGAACTCCTTGTTCTCATAGATAACCGGTCCACCGAAAGAACCCTCGAGGATCACGATTGGCGTAAGCACGAAACGCGGGCCAATCTCGACGAGGCTGACCTCGGTCTCTGATCCCTTAACCTTCTTGGCCTTCTTCGCTGCGGCCTCGGCGGCCTCATCTTCCTCTTCTCCTGGCTTTACTTTCGAGGGGATCGACTCGCTGATCTGGTAGTTGCGGATCCAGACTTTGCCGTCGGCGAGAGTAAAGCCCATAACGTGGTCGACGAACGGCTTAACCTTACGGGCGCCCTTTGGTACGCCGAAGATGTGAAGGAACATCTCCTTGAGGAGACGGAGATGTGGCTCTTTGTCGAATTTGGCATCAAACGAAAGGACAGGCCGGGAGCCTTTCAAGCAGTTCCCGGTGAAGTGGAGCTCTTCCATAGTGTGTACTGTATCTAGTGAGCAATGGCCTGACAGTAGACGTAGCGAAGAGCCTTACAATTTTGCATGTGCATCTTAACTGTCGGTCCGTTGGGCGCCTTGCTCATCCACAGGTAAAGATCCTTTCCCTTCCTGGCCTCGAAGAAAAACACATTGTTGCAGTTGTATAACTCAGCAAGTTCGTTTAGTTGATATAATTTCGTCTTGGTATCAAGCTTAACATCCTTTCGGCTGTGGGGAAGGAGAGAGTGAAGGTCATTAAGTAGATGGCGATGTCTATTGCGCTTCAAGTTAATATTCTGGGTGCTTCATTCGTTAACTGGGGATTCCAACCTGTATGTAACACCTCTTGACGAGAGAATCAAGACTTTTTGCTTGTTCCTCTTGATTATGCTGCTTGCGCCCTCCTCCTTTCCGTTCGTAGGCTTCGATAATGACTTATAAACGGACGCCATTGTGGTAATGTCCTTGAAGTTGTGAGAGTCGCAAAATTCTCTAAATCTTCTTGTTTCTCAATCGCAACTCGAGAACTTTTTGGCGGAGTTATCTTAGCGCAAGGCTAAGATTGACTATATTACGCTAACCCACAAACGGTCAAGCTCTATTTTGCTCAGGTCGAAGCATCATGGGTTACGGGGTGCAGAGGAGAGCTCGTAAATAAATCAATACTTGAGAATTATGATCATCCTCTAGGTTTAATACAAACAGAAATACAAACACATTAATCACTGTTTGCGTTCGTGCATTGATATTGACAAGAAATCAGAAAATACTGTTACACGTGAAAGGAACCCAATCATCATGCGGAATCCAAAAAGGAACACAAAAGGATTATAAAAATCCATTTGAGTAGACCAGTACAAAGCAAAAAGTCATCGCTCAAGACCAGAACCCGGCGATCATGAGATAAGACCCCCTTTCATCCAGTTTCCGTCTTAGAGACAAGTAAATACGCCACCGCTGTATCAATCAAACAATCTCTTTCACCAACCAATATCTTTGAATCGAAGGGGTATAAGTTCCCTAACAGCACTTTCCTCCCTTGGCGGAACCATCATCTGCCGGCTTGCTGAGTGAGATATTCGTGCCTGCACCGATGTTGGCCTGGGCTCCGTCGCCGCTATCAAGGGCCTTGCTCGAGACGATGCGGTAGATTTCTAGCAGGGGGTTAGCTACTGGCAGGATATAGTATTTTCGTTCTCGACGATCGTACCTGTGAGAATGTTCTGGAAGGCCAGCTCGACATTGCTGGCATCGAGCGCGGAAGTCTCGATGAAGGAGAGCCCATTGTCACCTGCGTAGTGTCAGCTCGAGTCTCTTTCGCACAGTAGTTGGATATCACGTACTTGCGAACTGCTTGGCCTCCTCGGTCGGGACAGCCCTCAGATGCCTCAAATCGCTCTTGTTACCAACCAGCATGATAACAATGTTGGAATCAGCATGGTCCCTCAGCTCCTTCAACCACCTCGTAACGTTCTCGTACGTCTGGTGCTTGCTGATGTCATAAACCAGCAGCGCACCAACAGCACCTCTGTAGTATGCCGATGTGATGGCTCTGTATCTCTCCTGTCCTGCAGTATCCCAAATCTGAGCCTTGATTGTCTTCGCATCGACCTGGATGGACCTGGTCGCAAACTCGACACCGATGGTGGACTTGGAATCTAAGTTGAACTCATTGCGAGTGAATCTGCTCAGCAGGTTGGATTTCCCGACGCCTGAATCTCCGATCAGGACCACTGTAGAGGGAGGGTTAGCATTGTGCGCGTTATGTGGTGCTGATCAGGAGGGGGCCGGATAAGGCATAAGGGGCAGTCCATACCCTTAAAGAGGAACTATTGCAGGAGAAGAGATTAGCTATCGGAACCGCAGGAGCATAAGAAAAATATTGAGAGAGAGCTATAGCTTACATCGTATTCGTCGTTAGCCATGTTGGCGGTCGTGATGTCGTGGTGATGATGGGGGGGAGGAGGGGTTGTAGAGAGGTTCGTTCGTCACCACATCACACTAACTTATGTATTTCGGGCAACACGATTAAATTGGCGAGCCCGCAGTTGCTGCGCCACACACGCGCCACACATGGTCTAGCCCGCTTCAGTGAATTAATTAATTCACAATAAAGACGCCAACAACGAACAAGCAACAACAACATTCTTTGTCCAGTACTTAAAAGGAAGCAGGGCATTCCTCTTGAACCTACATTACATTAATACAACTCCAACGTACATAAAGGTCCAAGTTAATGTCCTCTAGAGACTCGAACACACGTTTCATTACGCGCCTGGACCCTGGGAGTATCAAGCATTCTCATTCTTTGATATAAACAGCCTAGCAGGATATAGAAATACTCTAGACGAGGTCATCGTAGGAGCCAGGCTCTGTTGTGAACCTTGCAGCTGCCTAGAGTCGAGGTGAAGCTGCACCAAAGCACAACGCCACTCTAACTTGGCGATGAATCTCGAGTGCGGTGTGCCGATTGCCGCCTAAACAGACAATGGCATCCAGTTCCCCGCCACCAGGTTCAGGTTTGGGTTCAGGTTCAGACAGTGAAAGCGATCAGGATGTATATATCGTCAAGCGGATCCTGGCCGAAGGAGGTACCGACGAGGAACGGGTATTCCTAATCGAATGGGAAGGGTATCCCCTAGAAGAATCTACGTGGGAACCCGAGGAAAATATCTTGAGTAAGGACACATTAAAGGCATGGAAAGAAGAAAAGCTCCGCCAACGAGAAGGTCTCTCTCAGCCATTGGACACTGATGAGTTCGAAAAGCGTCAGGAGGAGCATACCAGGCGCAAACGGAGGCGAGAGAGACTCGGGCTTCCACAACAATCAAAGCCTTCGGAATCTGAAAGCAAGGGAGATTCCTCAAGCGATGAAGCCGAAGAGGCCGATTTTGAAGTTCCAGACGATGAAGGAATACCTCTGTCAAAGAAATCACAGCAAGCTGGGGTAAAACGCCACGATACTACTCACCGTGACGATGATACTGTTATGAATGATGCTTCTACAAGTGAAGATCGATATAAAAAAGAGGCGAAACCCACCAAGATCGGGACCGAGACAAAGGCCAAAGTTCACAAAGCTCCGATCATAGAAGCACCCAGCGCAACAGGCTATCGAGGAACTGCTCACAGAGGCCCGGTCTCCCACTCTACTGATGCCCCAAGAGAGCGATCAATAAGAGGGAGGTCGCGTACAACGGGACGGGGTAGCCACATGGCAATGTCAAAACCCCCCAAGGCTCGAAGAACTATTGAGAACAGGATCTTAACTGAAACCCGTTCAAAGGAGGTAAAGGCGCCGCAACTCTTTACAAGCAAGAGGCAGGAACGCAGATTTGAGCTGGGTGCTAGGGGGTTGGCAGATCGTGCTCCTGCGCAACTGCCTCGTCTGATGAATCCAGCCGAGTACCGTATTCGGAAGAAGGGCTCAGCGCCAGTTCCTGGGGGGGCTCAAAGCACACAGACACCAGTCTCTGCACCAGGTGACCAACAACCAGTTCTCAGTTCAGCAGCGGCAACGGCGCCTATGGTATCTAGTCTCGAAGAGTTCATTCCTCGGCAGGAGACTACTGCCGTCGAATTTGGGGAAGAGCAGCCAAACCACTCTCCTATTGCCGCATTTCATCCACCTACTGCACCGATGGGCTTAACTTTTTCAACTCCAATTCACGGCCACCCAGCCAGTTCCGAAGTGCAAGATGCGGCAAATATTCTTCCATCTGCGCCAGTACGAAAAGTATCACTGGCTAATTACTCTGCGAAACAAAACGGTGTCGCGCCGAAGCCAGTCTCTATGTTTAATCAGGCGCAGCGTGGTTTGAGTGAAACTACTCTGAAATCATTCTTCGGGGATCGTCAGGCTCAAGATGACCCTATTGTCCTAACATTTATTGACATTAGTGTTAACAACATGGCCTGGGGGGCTGCGCTCCAACAACTCCAAAGCAAAGATCTCACCTTCAACCACATCTGCCGATCAACAGATGTCGATAACTTCAAGTCGGAGTTTAATCCCACTTTATTGGCAAGAGGGAGGGTCACCGCAGGCACTGGGGATGACCAGAAAGTCCAAGACAGTATCTCTGCCCTGGGTGATTATTTAAGAGTTAACATTTCCGGTTTGCTTTATAATTTGGAGTCTCTCAATGTTATCATATACCCGACACGATGTGAAGAATGGAAATTTATCGAGTTTGGTGCCCAGCTTCAGCACAGCGGTCAACTATCTTTTTTCTCATTCACCACGCCATCAAAACTCGTGTGCCCGTCTTATAACAGAGAGGCAGAAAGTAGGATGTCCAAAATGAGAGTTGATGGATGTGAGGACTATCAACTTCTGAACAGGGTAATATTTGGATTCAGCTACCAAAGTCTCCACCAAGTCGACAAGAAAAGCCCTCGGGACTCATTTTTTCTCCTGTTCCCTAACATGACAGCTCCACTTGCAGAGCATACGGCTGCCTGGCTACGGTCCTCGAACAAGGGGTGCAGGATATATTCTTGCCAGCAAGCTGGTTCTTGGCGTCAATTCTTGAAATACACTGCTAATCCAGAGGGAGGGAGCCTGATTATCCACCACAAGATGATTTCCTTGATTCCGAGATACCCAGGGCTTCAAGGGTTCTTGCTCAACGGATTAAACAACGTGTGGTGTATTGATGAAGACTTTCCAAAGGGCAAATACTTGATAAGGCTCTTTCCACATGGAGGAGCGGTATGCCTAACCTCGGGATTCCTATCCGGAGAACCAGAAATGGCTCTATTCTTCTTGAACTGGTTCTTGTCGAAAAGGGGATCTCGAGCTTCAGCTGGAACTTGGAAGCTCCTCGTATGCCGTGATGTATATAAATTTGTATCTGAGCAGGCATTCAGCGCTGCCAAACGCAGAGCGAAACTACTTGAGACCCTTCCAGCCGGCCTTACTGATTCTCAGATACAGTCTATTGCTACCGGCAGCGGACTATCAATGAAAAATTGCAAAGATCGTTTTGATCTTATGGATGTGATAGGCAGACTTGTCCGTCCCAAGAACGAGAAAGAAAGAGATCTCGACGCAGTGTTGCAACCGGATGATACTCGTACCCTAATGGTATTTGCGGATGAAGAGATTAAGCCATCCGATGACCGTGAGCTCATCCGCTACTTCGCATATTGGTCGGTGCTTCACTTGAAGTCTTTCCGCAAATTCGTTGCCATCGGCTCGAAAACAAGTCCTAAAGAGCATGAGGAGGCGGTTGCACAGGCGCCAAAGATATCAAATTCCTCCGGCACAAAGCCTTCCTCGGAAAACACACCACAAGATCGGCCTCCATCTAAGAGTCCTGGGAAATCGACGTGGAAGCACAATGGCTTTGCTTCTGTAGATGGAGCAAATGATGACGACGATTATGAGCCGACCATCGAGCCTAAGCCGGGTACGACTCAAACATCAGAAACGGAAGACTTGAACGCCGGTGTCGCTCCAGAAGACTTAGACCTAGAAGTTCTTAAATTTATCGTCGAAACGGGTGTAACCTACAGTGTGGCGACGGATTTCGTGAAGCGGGCCAAGGGCAACCACGATCGGGCAACGATGCTCTACGAGTTTTCCAAAAAGGCCAAAAGGCAAGCTGAAGAAGCCGCTAATGTGTCGGTGGCAGCTGAGACGCCGCCGGTTCCGCCTACACCTCCTGTCACCGAAGCAAATATAGCGATCCCATCCACTGATGCCGTCACCACCGAAGACGTCGTCATGGAAGACGCACCACCTGCCGCAGCGGAAGCCGCACCGTCCACCCCCCGACCCATAGACACCAATTCGCCAACCCAAAGCAACTCCCCTGATGCCGAGCCCTCCTCTCAGACCTCAAACTCAGGTATCATAACCTCCGAAGGCGGCTTCCGCCTCGTCCCACGCTCCGTGCGCTCATCCGGGACAGTGCGCAACGAGCTGAATATCCGACCTGGCTATGTCCCGCCAGAGGATAAGGAGGTGTATAAAGTGCGCCGCGGACGCTCTGGGAGTGTTGGGAGAGCGGTGTCGAGGTCGCGAAGTGGTTCGAGTGGTGTAGAAGAGGGTGAGGTAAGTAATGGGGCAGCATCGGCATCGGTGTCGCCGGGTGGTGTTTTGACGCCTGTTACGCCTGTGACGCCTAGTGAACGGCGGAAGGATCAGATAGATCAGATGGAGGGCCTTGAGGGGGCGGAGGAGGAGAAGGGGGAGGGAAAGCTTAGTACGTTGGAGTGGTATGCGGAGATGAAGTTGAAGGGGGTGGAGTGGAATCACATCGCTGTTGTAGGGTGGGAAGACGCGTTTAGGTTGCTGAGGGTTGAGTATAAGAAGCAGTGATACCCTCGGTTCTTTGCATTACTGGTTAATGTTGCTTCAGTGGCGTTGGCTATTTTTTGCGAGTAAGCTATCTTGCAACATTCATGGAGCTTAGGACTGGCGTATATTTCAGAATTCAGGGCTTAAGACAGGCGGATATTTTGAGAATTCATGGAGCTTAAGACAGGCGCTTGGTTTAGAAGATCTGCTATCTCATAGCATTAATCAAATAGGCTCAGGAGTCAATAACCTCTAAAAATTAAGATTCTTTATTTTGCTACGCTTGAACACGCCTAATCTAACAAACATCGGCCACCCCGTTGCCGTGCTTCTCAGCTTTTTGCATTCCGTGACGCCCAGTGCTAGTATACAAACACATCCATTCGCCTCTCCGAACTCCGGCCTTGCCCCCACCCCATTCCCAAACTCCCTCTAAGACAGCTCCATCGCCTCGCCGTGGCCATTAGTGATGTTCATCTCGACAGCACCCTGCTCGCCAATGAGCCTCTTCTCGTAGTCCTGCACGAACTTCACGCTGCGGGTCTGGTCGTAGAAGAGCTGGAAGCTGCGCTGCACGTCCTCGATACCGACCTGCTTCGCGCGGCGCTTCGCCATAATCAGCTGGCTGGTGGTAATCAGGTTGCTCGCGTATCTGAGACCGGCCTCCTGTCCGATCTTGGTCAGGAGCGCCAGGGCGTCGGGGGAGACGTCGACTTCCTCCTCCTGGGCGCGGATGGAGAGAATCTGCTGGATCTCCTCCTTGTCGTAAGAGTGCGTGGAGACGATGACGACGCGGTCGAGGAAGTCGAGGGGTAGGCCGTGGGGGGACTTGTAGGTTGTTCCACGGATGCGGGAGTTACCCCTGTTGCTGGCCATTATGACGATGGGGGCGAGCTTGTCCTCGAGCGCGCGGTTGATGAAGGAGAAGCACTCGATGTCGAGCATGTGCACCTCGTCGATGAAGAGGACGCCGGGCACGATCTCAGCCTTGCCCTCCTCCTTCCACTCGGCCACCTTCTGGTCGATCTGCTCGCGGACCTCGCTGCGGATCTCACCGGTGTCGCCGGAGAAGAGGGCGAGGAAGCCTTGTGTGCGCGAGTTGATGACGTCGATTTCGTGGAGGGAAACGGTGTGCACGACTTCCTTGCGCTTCTGCAGCTCGCCCTCGGGGCACTGGATGAACTTGGTATCGGCGCCCATGGCGTCGTATTCTCTCGACCTGCCCCAGCTCCTTCCGAGCTTGCTGATCTTGCCGGACGACTTATCGATGGAGATGACGTCGCCAGCTTGGACTCGCTCCTTGGTCATGGCATCGATCATTTTCGTGCCCATGTCGTAGATGGTTTCCATGTCGGTTGTCTTGATGGTGAGTTTGCCCTGCTTGTTGGCACCGGTTACCGAGCGGTCGATTTGGATCTCGACGACCTCGCCCTCGATCATTTCGGACTCCTCCTTGATGCGCACGCCGATTGATTTGCGGAAGGATTGTGTGAGAGCTTCGGTTTTTGACATTTCAAGGGAGAAGATTTCGGAGGAGGCGAGCATCGTGAAAGGGACATCTGGGCCGAGAGATTGAGCCATGCCCATAGCTATAGCCGTCTTTCCTGTGCTGTAAGTCTGTTAGTTCGGCGCCTAGAGACTTCGTTCTGCGTAACAAGCTGGGGTAGTCTATGAAGCAGGAATGGGTTGGGAGAAACGCGCCTTGGAGGTCCTGCGATCAACAGGGCTCTGCCAGCAATCTTTCCCTGCTTGACCATCTCCAGCACAATGGCAGCGGCCTTCCGTGCCTTTTCTTGTCCCACAAGGCCTTGAGACGCTGCTCGGGGCTCCAGCGTATCAGTGTCGACACCCAATCCGCGAATATGCGAATGCGCCGCGATCAGGTTCATCCCCCGGAGCTCTTTGCTCTGAGGCACGGTCTGGATTGTCTGGATACGGTCAGTATTCAAGGGGGTCATTGGAGCCGCATCTAAAGTGTATGCAGAACTTACCGTAGCCATGTCGTGAAATTGTTTGGGGTATACAGGAGGGTAGGACGTTGAATGGTAGAGCGGGCGTAGGAGTGATGGTGGTATAAAGATCAATTAAAGATTATTAGCAGTACCGCCTCTACCACCCGTCATACAACAAACGCACCGCCGCCCTACGCCCACTGCAGAGTACGTACTTACTAACTTACCTACACCTACAGTTCCGACGCGTCTATAATCTGCAGTGGTATAATTCTAATATTGAACAAATCAACACCAACGACTTAACAACTTCTCTTTTCATCCGCAGCACTCTACTTTTTAAGATCTCTTGACTACTATATTGATTTTTAGCCAGTTGTGGCTGTCGTCAGACCCCTACCGCCACCGCCAAAGTCGGCCAAGCCATTTTTGGCTTCTGAATCCTCCTCAAACTCCTCACGACTATATAACGCCCCCTCTTCTACTCGAAGCCCCTCCTCCTGCTGCTCTTTATTCTATACACTTTAAAGAGAGCCTGCACAGGCAAACACCGCTTTTTGTCTGATCCAAGACCAGCCAGTGACCAAGGGGTCCACCATCCACTGTCTTGCGCTGTACTGTAAGTTATTTGAAGTGAATCTATTTAGATACTCTGTTCCTTTAGTTGGCAGCTGAATAGCACACCTGCTAACGTTCATTGCCTCAGACGCGCACTCCATACAAACGACCATTGGCTCTCTCGGTCTTGCGACTTCTCGAATGTTGCGCGCAAGCACCTCCGACCATTCGTAACCAATCGCATGATTGTCGAGTCATCTTACCTGTAGCTGGAACGCTACGCGCAATCGCACGATATGTCAGGAGACCGTTCTCACTGGGATTCACGGCAACATTCGCCCCGGAGTCCACGCCGAGGCCGCGGTGGTGGCCGAGCTTCATATCGAGGACGCGGGCGAGGATCGTATCATGACGACAGAGGCCGAGAAGACCGCGAGGAACGAGAGCGAGAACGGCGCGCTGCCGAAGCGGAAAAGTACCGGAATACCAATGATCGAGGTCAACGTTCGCCTTCGGAATATCGTGACCGTAACAGAGGTATGTACAATTTGTCTTTGGAAGGTCATTCTTCTGGTTTAATTTATCTAAAGCTCTGGCTAACTAGCTGCACAGACAATGGCACGCCTCGGGACTCGAGCGAGCACGGATCTCGTCGAACATTGCCAAAACCACAAGAGTCGACTCCTTTAACCCCTACTAGATGCGGACTAGGCGCTGAGTTCGCGTCAGCAATACAGTCGTTGGCTGAGTGGACCACAGAGGAGATAAATTTACGTCTCAGGTGCGAAAGGGCGAGGCAAGACTGCGACGAGGCAAGATCTATATACGAGGCAGGGAAGCCTACACATTCCCAGTTTCCTATTGAGGCGGAAAGAGCAAAAGAAAGATATGCTAAGGAAAAGTCGGCGCTTGAAGCTTTAGAGGCAAAGTTGAAGGAGGCAAATTCCAAGATATCCAGCACCACGGCCGTCGTGGCGCAACACTATGATTCCCTTATTTCTTCCAAAGGTGGAGCGAGATCGTTTCGGCCTGACACTGAGATCGTGGGTGGATCTTCAGAAGTTGAGAATAGGTTTCTGAAGCTCGAAAGGGATATGAAAGCCGAGAACCGGAAGCTTCAGGAGGAATTTGATTTGCGTCTTAAAAGTGCTGAAGATAGGATAAGGAGTGACTCTCGTGACCAGGTGGTCGCCATGAATTCATCTCTATTAAGCAAAACCGATAATCTCGTTACGCTTAGCAGAGATGTCCTTGAGCTTAAAAAGCACTCGGATTATCACAAAAATCAGCTCAGTCAGCAGCAGGATCAGCTGAGAGAGTACAAAATTGCTATCAAGAAGCTTGGTGGAGCCCCAGTTAATGGGTATTCAAACCAGGCTCCTTCTCCAAGTGATGAGAGGACTCTCCCCATCCAATCAGTGAAGACTCAACTGGCTGCGGAACATTCGTCAATCCTAAAGCTAGCGTCCCGAATCGAAACTGTCGAACGGGCGCAAACCACTAATACATTGGCAAGCCTGGAGCTCGTACCAAGAATCGAGGCTATCGAAAGAGGGCAAACCACTATGTTGAAAATACAAGAAAATTTCGAACAGGTGCAACGCAACGTCGGGGGATTTGATGACGACTTGGCGGGCCTCGACCAGAGAGTCAAGTCTCTAGAGAGTTCCTCACATAGATCTCTATTGTCGAATACCACTGGCCCCGAAAATAACCTTACTACTGTTGCACCCCAAGACACTAGCACCATAAGCCTAATAACCCAACAGATCAATGCACTTAAGAACTCTATGAACGCAATCATTACGGAGATTAGGGAATCACAGGATGCTTCCGACATAGCGCACGGTGCAGTTATACAAGGGTTGAATGAAAATGTCTCAAAAATGGAAGCTGGGGTGGCTAAATTAATAAAGAACATCGAAACACTTCAGTCTCAACAAAGGGCTACGTCGGATGAACAACGGCAGGTGTTGAGAAGGGTTGGGTCCCTTGAGTCTGACTTCGTTCATATGAAACCTGTCAGGGCTGTAGCACCACTGAACGGATCGGAGAATTCGGCCTCCGCATCTCCAACCGGTTCTCTTCAAAATGGCGTTCATGCTCCAGCGATTGATTGGGGCCCAGCTCTAAATTCCTTGCGTAGTGAGGTGGCCGATATCAATCGTAGACTGGCCGAAAGTAAGCAGTTTGAAGCTGGGATCAACATGGGCATACGGAACTTGGACACGCGGATGAACAACATATATACCGATCATCTCTGCAAGCAGATTCTTGGGCAGCTCCAAACGGTGTATCCGAATCTGGCCCAGGTTGAAGCTCCAATCGCAGAATTAAAAGCTCGTATGGCTCTCGTCGAAGGCACCTTTCACAATCATACCGAGAGTATTGGCTACATCAAAGATGCTCAGGACGCGATTCAAGGTAGGCTACGAACCTGGAAGAATAACTATACCACGGCGATTACAAATTTATCGGCGGCGGTAGACTCTGTTAGAAGCTCCATTTCTATCCTACAGTCCCAGGCTGATGGCTCTAAGAAGCCCGCTGGGAGCAACGAACAGGACGCGATTCAGGGTAGGCAACAAGCCTGGGAGAATAACTATACCACGACGATTGCAAATTTATCGGCTGCGGTAGACTCTGTTAGAGGATCCATTTCTATCCTACAGTCCCAGGCTGATGGCTCTAAAGCTAGTTTAAAGGAAGAAATGACGGGACGGATCGACTCGTTATCCAAAGACCTTAAAGAACAGATTGAGGCAGCGTCGAAACGTTTGCAGAGACAGATTGAGGATATTGAGCACCTAATCGAGTTCGATGAGGATGGAAAAGTGCAGTCGGTGAAAGAAGTGATCCACGTGCTCACGGAGAACTATGGGAAGATGATGGGAGAGTTTGACGCGCTGGATTACCAAGTGCAAAGGCTTAAGTCGGAATCTGCCTCGAGCCGTGAAGGCAGTGCCGTCAATCAGCCGCAGGTTGGCAAGGTACAAGAGACCGCGCCACCTGCTTCTGACCCTAGGGCTGTTCCGACAGCACTCGCTTCCCCTGCATCGTTTAGATCTAGGCAGTCTGGAAATAAGCGCAGCGCTCCGTCTTCGCCTTCGGCTAGCTCACAAGCGTCTAGTCAGCAGCAAACACGCAAGAGGAGACGAGAGGCCCAAGGGCCATTTCTGTTCTCAGATGGGGACTAGGAGGAGAGTGTTAGCAAGGAAAGCTAAGAAATGGTGTTTTAGGAGGTCGAGATTCAAGTAGAGCGCTTCTTACATTCACTATTTTAGCGAGACGTTCATGGGTACTGCCCGACACAAAGTTCATTTAGGCTCATTGCTTGCTGTTAACAGTAGAGTGTCAATTTTGCTTTAGATGCTCGAAGCCGACTATACGACACAAGATTTTGAAGGCTATAGTGGCTCTAGCTGCTAAGTCGTTCGTGGCAGCGACAAAACACTAATCGCCTACAATGCAGCAAGTTGTTTTACTACATTTTTAATCATCTAGCATCTATCCGAGCGAAGGAATAGGTGGCTACGGTTTAGAGAAGGGGTTGGCGTTTTAAGAGATACCACTATCGTTATTGTTACATAAGTTAGGCACAATGGGAGACAAAGATGCAAATATAGACAAAGATGAGGTTGTAACAAGAACAAAGACAACATTTAAACCTAAGGGAAAATATATGATTCTTTGTTTGCCATCTAGTAGCAGTTATGCCACTTCATCTACCATTTCATCCCTACTTCACCTGCTACTTTATCTACAACTATATAATTCTATAACTATACTGCCTCGTAGCTTAATTCCCATTAAGGGCTTACTTCTTCCTGTGGTATAATGCGGTCCCTATCGCTGCCAAACGTCCCTTCGCCCTCTGGTATTATGGGCTCCTCCTGTGTCTCCCATGGCTTCTTTCGCCTCGAAGCCGCCGGCTGCGTCGCCTTGTCAGCGAGCACTGTAGGTGGGATGTCCATGATGCCAGGTATTGGAGCACCACTATTGATGAGGGCAACAATGTCCGCGAAGGATGTTGGGAAAGTGGGATTGGGGCTGGCTTGTGGAAGCGGGGTCGACTCCCCAGCGTCGCTCGTGTTTGGCGCCGGGAACTCTTCGGGGGATCGCGAGGCAAGATAGGCCTTGTACGCGTCGAAGTCGATTGTCTGGTTTGTTTTGCGCGCGTAGTAGAATGTTCGGGCGCGGATGGTGAGGTCTCTCAGCTGGGAGGGGCTTGGGTTTGGGCCGAGGATGGCGGCGAGGCCAGCCTTGCGAACATCAATGTCAGCGATAGAATTGGATTGCGTGGCGTAAATAGCGTGAGACATACCTGGAATTCGGCATCTTTCTCCCAATTATAAGAGTCCAGCTCCTGAAAGAGCTTTTCGTTGTTTGACGACTCTGTCGACATTTCTTTCGACATTCAGGCCACAAACTTGGGAGTTGTTGGGTCTTCCATGTGAGTTTGTCGCTCGGGGTCGGCCATTAAGCGCAGGGCTGATGGACAAGGCTGACAGTTGTGCATGGATTAGCCAGACGAGGTTTAGCTCAGCCTTGTTGGCTTTTTCGCGTTTTTATTGGTGGCTGGGGGTTGTCTGGCAACTGGCGTTTACGTTTACCATCCCCTTGGCCTTGGCACCGCGGAATCCACCACCGCGCACAAACTTCACCACCCCAGGCCGCCAAAGACGAGAGAGATCCCATCCACTGTGACAACCTCCCAGTCAACGTTCGATCTTCACCGTCTTCAATCTATACGTTTCCGGACCCGGCGCGATCATATTACTTCCTTTTTTTCTCGCTCTGAGTTGATTTCAGATCGCAGATCGCTTGATATAGTACTGCCCTGTTTCCATTTGCGCTGAGGAGCGGCGCGACCTAGTTCGACATGTCCGAGTTCATCGGGTGAGTCCCAGCCTCCACGCCATAGCCTGGCCAACAAGACATACGGGAACCTTCAGCTAATCGATGCTCGCAGATCACGCATATCCCTTGTTTCGAGGAGTGATATTCGGTACGAATAGGGTCCAATTGCACGTCCCCAACGTACCCAACTGACCTCCGCGGCTGCAGCTATGTAGGCACTTTGCATGAGATCAATTCCGAGACATCGACCGTTGCACTCGAGAACGTCACGTCTTTTGGTACTGAGGGCCGGAAGGGGAACCCAAACGAAGAGATTGCGGCGAGCGATAGCATCTACGAATACATTGTCTTCCGTGGCAGTGATGTCAAAGACTTGCGGATCGAGGAGGCTCCAGCTGCGAAGGAGAACAAGCCGCCACAGGTGCCAAATGACCCTGCCATCCTAGGTGTACGTTCCTCCTTCTGATCAATACCAACATTATTCACTCGTTTTATCAAATGTGGTGTTTCAAAGCTAACAATAAATGCTTTAGTCGGGATCTCGTCCTGTCCAGCAACAGCAGCAGGCACCACAACAGCCGCCAGGGCCTCCGGGGCAAGCTGGACGACAGTTCCAACAGCAGCCAGGTCCGCCACAGAACCAAGGCCAGCAGAACCCAGCTGGCCCTTCGGCCCAACAACAACAACAGTACCCTCCTCAGTTCTACCCTCCCCCAGGCCCAGGACAATGGGGCCGTGGCGGTCCACTTCCACCCGGAGCTGGGTTTCCTGGCATGCCTTATCCACCACCTCCACCAGGATGGTATCCTCCCCCAGGACAAGGATTTCCCCAGCCAGGCCCGTTTCCGTACGGCCCATATGGTCCATTTCCCCCAGGACCTCCAGGAGGACCCCCAGGACCACCCGGCCCACCAAACCAGCAATTCCCACAGCAGAATAAGCCTGCGCCAATCGGTCCAGGTGGAAGGCAACAGACAATACCCGGCCCCACGGATAAGTCTGTTGAGCCAAAGAGCCTAGGCGGCCAGGCCCCAGCTGCTCCAGGTCCCCATGCGAAGGGGCCAAAGCAACAACAGGCACCTGTCGAGTTGAAGGCGTCGCCTGTCCAGGCCCCAGCTGCGTCTGTCGCTTCTAAGCAGGCCCCGGCTGCCACAGCTGGTCCTGCTGCTCCCGCTGCTACCAAGACCGCCCCAACCGGCCCAAAGGGCGGCAGGATCCCACCTGCGGTCCCCCTTGCAAGCCCAAGTGCTGTTAAAGCCCATGCTGCTACCACCAGCAAGGCCCCCACCCCAGCAGTCAATGCTCTTGCTCGCTCTGCTGTTGAAGATGCTACTCAAGCTGCCACCGCAGCGGTTGCCGCGGCCATGGCCAAGCTCCCACCTGTCGAGGGCCAGCACCAAAACGGCAACGCCATTGATAACCTGACCAGAAAGGTCAACGAAATGAGAACGAACGACACGATTCGTGCTCCCCGTCAACCAGGTGTCAGCGGATTTGGTGGACGAGGTGCGTCGCGAGGTCGTGGAGGACCTCGCCAGGAGGCCCCCAAGGTTGAGGTCCCCAAGGATGACTTTGACTTCGAATCATCCAACGCCAAGTTCAACAAGCAAGATCTGGTCAAGGAAGCAATTGCTGGCACTTCGCCTGCCGAGAGCCCAATTGAAGACGCAGCAACAGAGAGCAACGCGGCGACAGGATCCTACAACAAGTCGTCTTCCTTCTTTGACGACCTGTCCAGCGAAAGCAAGGACCGTGCAGAGGGCGACTCCACTGGCAGGCGTCCAGGTGGCCGCGAGTGGCGCGGGGAGGAGCAGAAGAAGAATTTTGAGACCTTCGGACAGGGCAGCGTCGATAATGGATACCGTGGTGGTTTCCGCGGCCGAGGACGCGGACGCGGCGGCATGAGAGGTCGTGGACACTTTGGTGGAAACGGACAGCCCGGCGCACGCGGCGGGCGCGGTGCGCATCGCGGAGGAGCCCAGGAGGGTGGCCTATAACTCGCGACATTGGAGTTTTCAACGTTTTCTACCGATGTCGAAGGAATGACGGACGGTGTATCAACAGACTCTTTTACGGCGAATAAAAATCCGAAATATCTGGAAAAAGACAGCGCGTATTTTTTCGTTCTTTACGCTTTTGCTTGCCGCGCTTTTACTCGCTCGGCATGGCCGGCTGTGTCTACCGTGGGGATTTTTCAAAGGAGTCTTGTGGGATATCGAGATTACGATTGTAGTGTGGATTTATCTACACTTTTTTTTTTCTCTCATATTGTTGTACTACAAGCATTACGACTCGCACGATACGGTTCATGAAGGACGCTGGGTGGCCTGGCGGCAGGTCATGGCCAAGGGTCGGATCGAGGATGGATATGGCCAGTAGATGGATCTCTGTTACGAGGCCTTCGTTATGACGGCTGGTTTGCATAAAAATGGAGGTGAAAGGGGGGTTTGGTTTGATAGAGACTTGCAGCTAGATACTGCAGAGCATAGTCCAATGATAAATGCGTCAAACCAACAATATTTATCTGCAGTGTGCAGTGAATCTAGTGTGGTTGTGTCGATATATGCTCGTCATATTCTCAGCCACTCTGCTCAAGCCATGTGCCGAGAGCGCGCTTGAAAAATAGATTTAAACCCGGACTTATCAGCTGGCCCTTATTAGGACGACACGATTACGCTTATTTCCTATTAACAATACAAATGTTTTATATTTGCTTTCTCCTTTACTTCCTGTCCTCTATGGTTTCATCCCTTAATACACGTGTTCCGGAGGGGCAAGTCAGCTTCGAGGAACAACATTCCTCCGCCTCCGCCACAAGGTTCCGCAAGCATCGAGATCTGCCCCGTGTCCTCAGGACGCGATATATCAACTGCCTCGCACGCTGCTTTTCAACACAATCCCCAGCGCACTCGATGACCTGCCGTTGAAACCGCGCAACTTGTAAATTGCTTGGAGGAAGACACATACCCCTTTGTGACGGGCATCTGCGCCATCAAACCGCCAATATGAATTTGTTCCGTCTGCTGGGTACGCATCTTTTAATTGAGGAGGCTTCATGGGATGAAGAGCTAATTGTTGCGCAGGAGATTTCTCCCATTTGCTCTCGATTTTGATCTTGCTGGATAAGATGATACGGACAAACGTGAGGCGCCCTCCTTCCGATGCGTCGCTCCTACCTTGGAGCTATAACTGATATCCCTCCCAGAGCTGTGCCGGAATCTCGTTCAAGTCGCAAGCATTATACCTCATTGTCTACGTGACGCGCTACCTTGGTATGCCTCCCCTCGCCTCCCAGCCAGGCGCCCACTAACAGTCCGCCCGGCAGATATCTTTACAACCTTTACGGACAGCTACTACAACAGCATCTTCAAGATCCTCTTCATCTCCACCTCGGGCTACACGCTCTACCTGATGATGACGACCTACAAGCCCACGCAATCCGCTCCCCTCGACACCTTCCGCGTGCAATACCTCCTCCTAGGCGCCTTCGTCCTCGGCGCCCTCTTCCCGCCGGAATACACCGTGCGCGAAGTCCTCTGGAGCTTCAGCATCTGGCTCGAGAGCGTGGCCATCCTGCCGCAGCTGTTCATGCTGCAGCGCACGGGCGAGGCGGACACTATCACCGTGCATTACATTTTCGCACTGGGCATATACCGCGCGCTGTACATCCCCAACTGGATCTGGAGGTACTGGTCGGCTGGGCATCTGGATCAGATCTCGGTGCTGGCGGGGCTTGTGCAGACCGTGTTGTACAGTGATTTCTTCTGGATCTACTATACGAAGGTCATGAAGGGGAAGAAGTTCTCATTGCCGGTATAAGGGTGGTACTGGACTGGATTGATTTGAGAGGGGCGGTGAGAGGTGGGATGGGGTAGGGGGGGACTGGGCGTCGATTTGGTGACGGAATGGCGTGGACTGTGTATTGAGGTGTATCAGGTGATGATGTGGATTGAAAAACAGACCTTTTCGGGTGTGTAAGACTTTGCATTGGACTGGCGTTGGAACGGCACACTGGTTATTATAGACGCAGCGATTGCCGGGTGGTTGTGCTGTGTTTTGTTGAATATATATTGTATTAAATCACCTATTGCAGATCCTCTTCTTCATGCTCTTGTCCGTGCACTCCCACTCCATAGCACTACTGAACTCAAGTGGATAGAGTTGGAGCAGATGGTATATGAAAGTCGAAGGCACGATGAGAACAGAAGGCATACAGTATCATAACGTACATATTTGCCTGGTATATACAGCGCTAGGGTATGGCCAGTCGGCTTTAACCGCCGTACTGCTACAAACATAAAGAACCCATGCATAGCATCTACATCTCATGATGGTGGGATGTGCAACAATGCCACATCCAGCTGAGCAACCGCCGTTGTTGATCCAAGCGCCCACGATATCATAGGCGCTTAGGATGAAGACTGTAGTGTAACAAGAAGTTCGGTCATAGTTTCTACATGTCGCCACGGTAGTTGGAGCCACGGCGGGCGTATAACGTCTATTTCTTCTACAAGATAACCGCGCATACCCATCTTCATTCATCCTCAGGGTTCTATTGATCCAAGCTCGATTCCGGGAACGTGCTCTCAACCTCGCCAGGGCGTTATTGATATATCGGAGAGATGGTGATAGTGAATGGTGAGAAGAATGGGAGAAAGATATTAGCTCTTGATAATGAAAAGGGCGAGAGCAGACTTCAACTCTGCTATGAGCACATGGAACGGAAACAATGCAAGGGGGATATCGTTTTTATGAGACGCCACGGCCCCTGTGAGACTCGGCCATTTGCAGAGAACCAACACAGCGCATAGTACGGAGTCTCAGATGAAATACAGCACCCACTCTGTATCACGGCCGGGTAATCCGGAAAGAGGAACAGGCCCCCGTTCTAGGAATACACAGTATGTAAAGTACGGGTAGGATTGAGTACTGGCATCGCGCGATTATTTGACCAGTTGTGATTACTGCAGTAGCACCGCATTGCAGCGCAGTAGACCGCGGGAGCAGCCTTCCTCCCTTCCCTCCCCCGGCGGCCGATCTTAACCACGCCATTTTACAACCAACACCTCTCTACCATAGTACTCACGCCAGGGCAGGGCCGTCGCAGTCGCACACAATCCCTCTCTCTTAGGCTTCCAATATATATACGTTTAGCGCCATGTCTGCTTCTCAATTACATATCGTTATGAATCGGCAGCTGCTCCAGCAAAAGCATCTCGACGGACCATGAAAGGGAATCTCAGGATCCTGTTATCCGCCGTGTGCCTGTCTCTCGCAGTTGCGTCAATTCTGATCAGCGCGGGCTACCTGTCTGCCTCGCCCTCCTCGATCGCGTTCGTGAGGAAATGGGTTGATAGGATATCGCCGTCGTTGACCAAGCAAGTCCCAGATTCTACTTGTGAGTTGGATGCATACACGTACACGCCATGTAAGCTGGAGCTAATCATGATGGATTGAACAGCTACCAGTGGCCTCAATGGAGAATCGACCCTTCGAGAGGGCAATGCCACACTTCTTGGGGCGGCGCCAGCCTACATACGAGCTATCATGGCACCCGAAGACAAGACCTTCCCTCGACTAGACTGCCCCGCTCCACAAGGCGTAAGATACGACTGTCTCAAAGCCAACAAGGAGCAGCTCTCCTTCCGCGCCGTACGACCCAAATACTTCTTTGCCATCGACCTATACCAATGCGCCGACCTTCTCCCAACTCTGCTTGGCTCAGTCATGGAAGTCATGCGCTTCCTCGGCCCTGAGAACTGCGCCCTCTCCATCATCGAGGGCCGCTCCACCGACGGGACCTTTGAGATCCTGAAACTGCTGTGTGCCGATATTGAGGGCATGGGCGCGTCATACTTCTTCACCTCCTCGGACCTCAACCCCACCGCCGGGGCCCGCATCGAGCTCCTAGCCAAGCTGCGCAACATGGCAGTGCACCCGCTGATGTCCCAGCCCGATAAGTACGATCCCGCCACCACCATCCTCCTCAACGACGTCGCCATATGCAGGGAAGACATCATGGAGCTACTGCACCAGCGCCTGCACCAGTCCGCCGACATGGTATGCGCCATGGACTGGACGTATGCAGGCGAGCACCCTACCTTCTACGACGTGTGGATCGCGCGCGACATGGCTGGGGATACATTCTTCCACATCCCACCGGACGGGAGCTGGGACTCAGCGTGGAATCTGTTTTGGAACAACACGGAGACGCGGGAGCGGTACTTGGAGCACCGGCCCTTCCAAGTGTTCTCGTGCTGGAACGGGGCGACGGTTTTCACGGCCAAGCCGACGGAGTGTTTCCAAGGGGAACCGGAGATATTCTGCAAGGAGCTGTGGAAGGCGGGGTATGGCAAGATTGCGGTGGTGCCGAGTGTCAACTTAGAGTACTCGAATGAGCGGGGGAAGGATATCAAGGCGCTGAAGGGGTATGCGTCGCAGTGGGTGGCCAAGGATGGCGATGATCCGAAAGATACGGCGTTAAAGATCCAGTGGGTGAAGGATCCGCCAAATTTGGTCAAGTGCATGCCGAATTACCAGGAACAGAGGTGGGTGCCGTGGGATGAGAGTTTGGCGTAAAAAGGGGGTTACATAGCGGGATATGTGTAAGACTATTGTAGGCACGGAACAATATATAATAATAATCTATCATCGATGTTTAATGTCTACGGGGAGACAACTCGTACACTTGCCTTGAAGGTGGTTATTATATGATCATATTAAACACTCTCCCGCCAACCCTTCTGAGCTTCGCTCCCCAAGTCTGTATGGCCCATCCCGCGCGTTCGACAGCCCATCAGCTCGCCAGTCCAACAGCCCTCCAACCATGGTTTGGATATTTTGCGCCCCTCAGGACTAGAAGGGTCAGTAAACCATGGTTAATTGATTTGGTTTTGCGCAGATCCATCTAGAAAGGGGGCAGTTCTGCGCCAAATTGAAATAAAAAAAGTACAAAGAGCACGAGTTACTTCAAAGAAATATCATCGAGTCTTGCATTTTGGGTTTTGTCTGGATTCGACATTTTCCGAACTGATGCCTTGTCCTTTTCGTTATGTTTATTTCTTATTCTACAGAATGATACTTGTTTCGTCTCACCCAACACTTTAGAGAGCCCGGATTTTGATTGTCACGTCGAAACGAACAATACTATTATGTCTCAGCTATAACAATGGACAGGATAGATTCCCCAAAGGCGCCTCAATGGCCACATTCACCACTCGGACAATGCGATTATGTTTTGCCGGAGATAAAGGGAACGAGTGGACTCAACAATGCCACGTCACTGCTGAAGCAGACAAGATTTATTACTCTTCATTTGCTACTTCCTTCAGCCAAAGAAATATACCGATCCTCAAAGCAACTCAAGCCCCAGGTCCGTCCCGCCGGCCCACCTGCTCTCCTCTCTCTCTTCCCAGAGAGTTATACGACAAATTCTATTTCGTTCTCAAGCACACCAGCACCAATACTCAGCTCTGGCCCCGATCGCCTCCTTTGCCCGCCGAAATACTGCATCATAATCCCCGCCCTTTTTGACAACATATAGCCCAGCGTTGGCTCTTGGTTTTGGAGAAGTGCTGTGAAGATTATGCGATGAGGTGGTTCAGTTTGCTCGCCAAGATGGTCTCGAGACGGAGTTTCCCCTCCTCTGAACTCGCGACCTCTGCCATGTCATCACACCCAGGAGGGAGATCTTCGTCCCATTTAGGGTATCCCGCCCTGCCTTTCATGTTGAGCAAAACACACATCCGAAAATGGTGCTTTAAGAGGCCCCGGCATGGTTGGTATTGCGAGACTGTGTCTGGATCCTGATACATCTGGATGTGGTCTAACGTAGCAACGTTGGCAAAGCAATACGTCTTATATCCGCGCTAGATTATATAATTAGAACTATAAAGTAGAAACTATTTAGCAATGACTTACATCAGGATTAATGGCAAGGCGATATGTGTCGAACAACTGGTGGACATCGGAGCGTAGAAGTATTCCATTTTGTACGGAATTAATGCCAGACTCTCCAACGTATCTATCGTCGGTTATCTGCCTTTGCCAAAGTTGCGCCTTCCACTATGTAAACGTTAGATTTGAAATAATCAAGAGTAGTTATGAGCTTCATACCATGTCGAGATGTGCCAATGGAAATATGTGCGCAGCCTCCAGACGAACGAAATCCACATCATCGAGTGGTTTCTCGCCAGTGACGACACAACGCCCATCACGTTCGCGGACCCGGTTCCGAAAGGTCTTCGTCTATACAAGTATTAGAGTTTGAAACGATTTAGTTGATGACTCAGATGATGGAAATTCGATCTCAAAGCCCAGGACCAAGGCACCTAAGAGCAAAAAACGGAAGAGGAGCTGAGAGTGTGAGAGTGGCCTATGTCGAAAAAAGGCTGCATGAGTTCGTGAGACGGCGCCATAATGAGTTCCAGGAACGAGTAGAGTCATGCTATCTCCCAACCGGTGTTTCTCATCGATCGTGAGAGGAAACCAAGTATAGAAATTCACAAACTTACACGAGGATCTAACTTCGATGATGATGCACGAGTAGAAGTGCGTGGCATAGGATTCTGGCGATTGATACGAATGTTAATACTAGCACCTGAATCCAAAAGTATTAGTCTCGATAAATCTAGAAACTAGAGTAACTATAGCTTACCATCAGGGCTTAGAATCACGTAAAAACCAGTCGAAATCTGATTATTGTTTCCCTGCATTACAATCGCTGGTCCATGTTGCGCTAGAGGGTTAACTGGGTCGCCCAGCTCGAGGCAGCGGAAGGGAGCGTAGCTGTCGACAGGTTCCTCAACAACAACCTCGATCCATTCTGCCATTTCCGACCAGGTGAGCGGCCCGTTCTGCCAGGCACTAGAGATCTCATTGTTTTTTCCATCTACAAAGTGGATGTTGCGATGAATGTTTGAATGGCGGTGGCCACGCATAGTGTAAATACAACTAGAAGTGCCTTCTGTGAGAGTGTAAAAGATTGTGAATTCGAGATGAGGCTAGTTTAAGAATGTGTGAGAGGCTGAGGCAGAGGCTAAGGTGGCTATGACAGGATTTCACGTCAGGGCCGCGCACGTATGATGATTGTTCCGTAAACTTAAGGAAGCACGTTAATCAACTTAATCGGCTTCTAAAATTCAAGTCTCGCTCTACATTATGTACTAATATTTGGCATGGCTCGATTTAGAGCTCGGGAAGCAACTGCTTATTATTAAAGAGGGCAAAGTTGCAATGAGCGACAGAGCATCCCCCCCCGTTTTCAACCACAGCTTCTTTCTCAACGTATAGATATTAATCAAGCCTAAGTTATAAGCTGGTTTTTCTAATACAACTTACTTCTTAAATATGGATGTTTTATATTTATTATATTTATCGTCCATTATGAGAACGCCCGCACTATAGTGAACTGTCTATCCGTGGGGTTGTGGGGTACCATCACGAACCCGCCACGAACGAATTCAAGTTATACTTAAAATATTCGGCCGTGACAAAGTGGTTGCATCGAGGGGAAATTCTCCTTATTGGCTAACATCCGGAATTTGTCCATTGCCATCCCAATGACCGTCTTCCTAGATATTCGGCTACTTTCGCCTCTCCCCACGGGAGAGGCGGCGCGCGATCAGGCCGTGGCCGGTGCCGAGCTCGAGGAGGGAGGTGGTTGGGCCATGGTGGTAGCGGAGGAGGGTGTTGTAGAAGGTCTGGGAGTTGGTTGGGCGGAAGGAGGCATAGGAGGAGGCTGAGAAGGAGGATTTACTGTGTAACTTCGGCTATGACGCAAAGGAAGCGCGGATTGATGGGACATCTGAGAGGTCCGTAAGCGCCACGATTGGAAACAATTCTTAAAAGCAAACTGGCCGAGTACAAGGTGAACAGTGCTTAAAACCCCCAATTTGATAGTATATATATTAGGATAACAATGATACAACTGGTAGACTTATTAGGGAATTGTGAGCCAGAGGAATCTCTTATCTCGTGAGAGTAGACCCGTCCGCTATGATTACGAAGACTGAACGCTAGCCCTCCTCCATATGTCCGCGTTTTCAACACCTACTTATGGTATAGTATATCCTCTACGGCCGGGGTTCGGTCTCAAGACCCTCGTCTTACCACGGCTTGCCACGGCCTGTCTTGTGCCTCACTAGGGAGGGACGGAGCGGGGGGGGGTACGCCTGCTTATTGCCCGTCGGATGGGCCAGGATTTCACCTCCATAAAGGTATCACCACATATGTGCGGGCGCTTGCAAGAAGGCCCATTAGCGGGAACGTCCGTCAGTAAGAACATCCGTTAGCTATAAAGTTTGACGGTGAGATTATCAGACAGTGAGAATATTTAGCAGTGAGAAGGTCCGACAATCGACAGTGAGAAAGAGCAGCAGTGAGAAGAGGCGCAGCGACAAGGTCCGTCAGCAAGAAGGTCTATCGACGAGAACAACACCAGCAACAGCATTAATTTCGCAGCTAATGACAATATGCTCAAATCTCGAGTTGTGATGACGACCGTCGCCGTTTGCGTAAGAGCAGTTCCGCCCTAGGACAAACGGAGTACCATGTTGGTCTGCTGTTCCACGTGAGCACTTCGGCAGCCTGTGTCTTTCATATTAACAAGTTTTCGTGTAGAAAAGGGGATAATTACGCGCCGATATTCGATTTGGAGTAACTGGATCGTCGAAAGACCCTGATATGATTATTCTAGTTCTAAGTGACTAAGAACATTTTTTATATTCGTAGTTGCTGTAAACACAACAAACGCCAACAGAATCTATAAGCTGTTTTTAGTTTTTAGTTTTAAGGTGACTGTTATCTGTAGTTTTATTCGTAGTTGCTATAAACACTTAAAGCCATAATAGGATCTATAAGCCGTTTCTTGCCTTAAAGTTAATGTTATCTATATTCCCATTTATAGTTATTATAGACACTTAAGGCTATCATAGGATCTATAAGCTGTTTCTTAACTTAAGGTGGCTGTTATCCATATTCCCCTTTATAGTTATTATAAGCACTTAAAACTATAATAGGATCTATAAGCTGTTTCTAACCTCAAAGCGACTGTTATCTGTAGCCCTGTCCATAGTTGCTATGAACGCCTAAAGCCTAGCAGGATTCATGACCCATTTCTAGCCTTACCGTAACTATTTTCCACATTGTCCCATTCATAAGTTCTAACGGGACGAGCAGGCCATTTGAGAAGTTATTGCGTGAATGCTAAAGGTAAGCCTCTGTTGTATATGAATATAAAAATACAGACGGCTACTTTTCCTTGACACCAAAAATTGTTCAAGTCACTTGGGGTTTGCAGCGGTTGAATAAAGATTCCGAAGAAACAATTTTAAAAATTCCAAATTTTTCTATAGTATGAGCATTTGATTGAAATCTACTGTACACTAAGTGCTATACTACCATCGCCACCCCGTTCCCAATTAACTCTCTAGTCGGACTTCTCAAGATCAGCCAAAATCTTCTCTCCCTTGGCGCGCGCAGACTCAAAGTCTCCCACCATGTAGAAAGCGTTCTCGGGAAGGTTGTCACCCTCACCAGCCATGATGCGCTTGAACGAATCAATGGTCTTGGGGAGGTCGACGAGGGTACCCTGGATACCAGTGAAAACCTGTGAAGGAATTAGTAATTGTCACGTGCAAACGGTTACAGGGATAACATACCTCAGCGACGGCGAAGGGTTGAGACAGGAAACGCTGGACCTTGCGGGCACGCTCCACGGTAAGCTTGTCAGCCTCAGACAGCTCATCCATTCCGAGAATGGCGATGATGTCCTGGAGGGACTTGTACTCCTGGAGCATCTGCTGGACCTTGGTGGCGGTGTCGTAGTGGTCCTGTCCGATGACACGGGGATCCAACATACGGGACTTGGAGTCAAGGGGATCGACGGCAGGGTAGATACCAAGCTCAGAGATACCACGTGACAGCACAGTCGTGGAATCCAAATGGGCGAAGGTGGAGGCCTGTTGGTTTAAATTAGTTCTTGATCCACTCATACCTCGCTCATGGGGAAACTCACGGGGGCGGGATCAGTCAAATCATCAGCAGGCACGTAGACGGCCTGGACGGAGGTAATGGAACCCTTGGTGGTGGTGGTAATACGCTCTTGCATGAGACCCATGTCTACGGCGAGGGTTGGCTGGTAACCGACGGCAGATGGGATACGACCAAGCAGAGCAGACACCTCGGAACCGGCCTGGGTGAAGCGGAAAATGTTGTCAATGAAGAGGAGCACATCCTGTCCCTCAACATCACGGAAGTACTCAGCGACAGTGAGACCGGTAAGGGCGACACGGGCACGGGCTCCCGGGGGCTCGTTCATCTGACCGAAGACCAAGGCGACCTTGGACTCTCCCTCAAGGTTGATGACCTTGGTCTCCTGCATCTCGTGGTACAGATCGTTACCCTCACGGGTACGCTCTCCGACACCAGTGAAGACAGAGTAACCACCGTGGGCCTTGGCGATGTTGTTAATCAGCTCCTGAATGAAGACAGTCTTTCCGACACCGGCACCTCCGAAGAGACCAATCTTTCCACCACGAGCGTAGGGAGCGAGGAGATCGACGACCTTGATACCAGTAACAAGGACCTCGGCGCTAGTGGACTGCTCGGTGAAAGGGGGAGCGTCAGCGTGGATGGAAGCACGCTTGGCGGTCTTGATCGGACCACGCTCGTCAATGGGGTCACCAGTGACGTTCATGATGCGACCAAGAGTCTCGGGACCGACTGGAACCATGATGGGGTTGCCGGTATCGGTTGCACGGTGACCACGGACGAGACCCTCGGTACCTATCAGGTGTTAGCGTTTTGTTGAAATTGGTCAAAAAAATCAATTGTAGCTTACCATCCATAGCAATACAACGAACAACGTTCTCTCCCAAATGTTGCTATCCTCAATGTCAGCAATTGTATTTTGATGTTTTCAATGGATTGTCGGGTTGACGTACAGCGACCTCGAGGACGAGTCTCTGGTCACCATTTTGTGTCTCCAGAGCGTTGAGAATCGGGGGAAGCTTGTCGGTGTCAAACTTGACTGTAGGAAACCATTAGCAAGTGTTTTCTTGATCGAGAAGTCATCAATTGAGATGGATTGATGTCTTTTAAAGCTTCTCGGCGTTTCCCATCAGAGTTTTAGCCTACCATCAACAACGGCACCAATGACCTGATGAATCTTGCCGTGGGATGACGCGTCAGTGCTGGCAAAGCGCGCAGCAGAGGCCTTCAGGCCGGTGCGAGCAGCTGGGCGAAGGGCATTGCGCGATGCTGCTGCCACCGATGGGCGGACAGCTTTGAGAAGTCCGCTATAGCCGAAAGCCGAGTCAGCTCAATTGATCCAACGCGAAGACCTAGGGGGTTAAATAAAGCTTCAATGGGTAAGACGCACCTCTTGAACATCTTGACAGATGGTAAAGAGCGATGTAATATGTGGATGGGGAGATGGAGGTAATGGCAGACGGTCTTGAGGTAGGAGATGAGTTCTGTCGTGAAAGTCGGAAATCGACTCTCTGGCTCGCTTAAAATATCTTGGCAGACTAAGTTCCTACAGAGTATGTCAACAACAGCCGCTTTGGCGTCTTATCTCGAAGTTTATCCCATACCTATCGTTGAATTATACAGATCGGATGCTTTCTTTATTTCTCATATTGCTGAATGAAGTCTTTAGAGATAAATTTTAATTCATACAGCCCCCGAGGACAGATATCTGCTCATTCTGCAGATTCACGTGATATCGGGATGTCCCGGTTGAGTCGGATTAATAGGAGAAAACGGATTTTGTCTCACGGGCCTCCGGCGCGAAGGACATTAATTATCTCGGCTGCACAAAAACAACATTCAGGAGAAAGATATCCCTTTTATAATTTGCCATGGACTAACTAAGAACGCTGAATGTTGTAGCTAACACTAAATATTTTTCCAAGCTCGCTCACAAAAAATGAAAAATTCTAATTACAATAGGAAAAGTAGCGAATTTAAAATTAGAGGCCTAAAGTGTCTCTTCCAGCGCGAGAACCTGCATTGCATTAGTTTTCTGCATAAAAATAATTCATTGGAAAAATAAAAAGACTTACGATGGCAGTTCGTGTTGGGATATACACCTGGGTGAAGTTCTTGCGGTCATTCCACTCGAATGGCGTGGTAAAGAATCGGCTGCCGGCATCGATCCTCTCGAAGCCGCCGAGATCCGTGGAGTCGGTGTTCAACACCACTTTGTAGGTACCAGCCTTCTGGACACCTACACGATAATCTACGTAGCTCTTCTCTGGGTGGAAGTTGAAGATGAACAACAGACCAGCCCTCTCAAAGACGATGACCTTGTCGAATTCGTTCTTTAAGCTGATGTATGCTTGCTCAGAATGAAGCCATCCGTACTTCTCCTCGGTATGCTGCATCCTGGAATCGAACTCATTCAAGAATCCGTACCTGAGGAGCTTGTCTTCCGTGAGATTGAGTTGACGCCTGGCATACCAGAAGCTGTTGTCGTTTCCTTCTCGTGGGAAGTCGAGCCACTCTGGATGGCCAAACTCATTCCCCTCGAAGTTCAAGTAGCCTTCGCCGCCCAAACTGTGTGTTATGAGGCGAATCATCTTGTGCAACGCCATCCCACGCTCAATTGTCGGAGTTAGCTCAGTCAAGGTTGACATGTGTGTATAAAGCTCCGCATCACACAGATGCATCATGAGGGATTTATCTCCCACCAATCTATGACTTTGTAAGAAAGTGTCCAAATTAGTGATAGGAGGGACTTACGCTTGGTCGTGACTCTCGGCATATGCGATTGTCTTCTCGCCATGTCGACGGTTGGTCAAAGTGAAGCAAATATTCGCCATGTCCCAATCGATATCCTTCTTTTCTTTGAGAATCTTGATCCACATATCTGGAATTGCCATCGCCAGTCGATAGTCGAACCCAATGCCACCTAGAGACAGTGAAAGACAAAGCGCGGGCATACCAGACACATCTTCGGCGATTGTTATGCACTCCGGGTACAGGTTATGCAGCATCTCGTTGGCAATCATGAGATAAACGAGACCATCCTCATCTACACCTGGTCCGAAGTACTCATGGTAACCACCAGAGAACCCCCTAAGTTTGTTAGTTTGTGTAGTGCGGTAGGGTATACAGTAACTTACGTTCCAATACCGTGATGACTATAGATCATGCTGGTAACACCGTCAAATCGGAAGCCATCGAAGTTATATTCGTCCATCCAGAAGCGAAGATTACTGAGGAGGAAGCGTAAAACTTCATGGCTAGCATAGTTGAACAGCCTGCTGTCCCACAGCTCGTGTTTGCCCTTTGCGCCACTGTGGAAGTATAGGTGATCGGAGCCATCAAGCTCGTTCAGGCCGTCGAGAACATTCTTGGATGCGTGGCTGTGAACGATATCGAGTAGAACGACGATCCCCAATCCGTGTGCGGTATCAATGAGCTCCTTGAGGTCGTCGGGAGTGCCATATCTGCTGCTCGCTGCAAAGAAGCTGTTGACTTGGTAGCCGAAGCTGGCGTAGTAAGCGTGCTCCATGATTGCCATCAGTTGGATGACATTGTATCCCAGATTCTTGATCCTGGGCAGCATGTTCTTCGTGAACTCCTTGTAGGTCGACACTCTCAATTCTGGAGAGGATATTCCAACATGTGCCTCGTATACTCTCACACTTTGTGGCTTCTTCGGTTTCGGGTGCTTGAAAACGTATCGTTCGGACTCGGGGGGGTTCCAGAACCGGGCTTCGTACACAGGAGATATCGAAAGGTCCTGAGTGACGTATTTGATCCACGCCGGAATTCGATCAACCTTCTCGCCAGAGGGAAGGACCAGTGAGATCTACCCGTCATGCTTGGTTAGAATATTTTATTAAGGATGAAGCGACATGGCCTTACCTTGACCTTCGAGTTATGTGGAATCGCAGGTTTCCCATCCTTGGCTGGAACTGTGATCTCCCATACACCATATGCATCTTTCTTCATGGGCAATTCTTCCCTGTTCCAGTCATCTACTACCGTATTAGCCGGCTGCAGTGTACGCTCACCGAGGTGAGGGGTCTGACTAAAATCACCAACAAGGAATGCCTCCGTTGCATTGGGGGCCCATTCCCTGTATATTATGTTGTTGTTTGCGTCGACATTGAATCCAAACTTGTCGAATCCCTGATAATAATGAGTTTAATGTTCGAAAGGAGGAGGGTGGGAGAGCTCTGACTCTGCTGAACTGTTCGAGACTTCCTTCCGACTCGTTGATGGCCGAGATCCAGTCTTGTGCTTTGCTGAAGCGTTGTTTCAAGGACTCTTTGAATGGGGAGAGCCATGGGTCGAGTTTGATAACTCCTGCGTAGAAGTTAGCTCTTGTGTTATCGTTCTGCAAGTGTGGAAGCTCACCTGTCCCATCAGGAGGCCCGGCAGGTTGTGCACTCATGATTGAGTTCACGGAAGCTTGGTTGACTTTCTCCATGCTCACGATTGCAGTATTGGAGGTTGAAACAGAGATTATTGAGATTAAATCCACCTAGAAAGAGATTTTCTTTCGAGAGAAGTGACTGTGTAGGTTTTGAATCTGGAGAGAAGGGTGACAGGAACAACCTGGGACATTCGACTGCGGCGCGTCCAAGGGCGGTGCTGGTGTCCACGGAAACCTACCAAGTACTCGCGCTACACGGTGACTGGAGCAGGGTGTCTAAGTCAAGATGTTCCCAAAATACTTGAGATTTCCTACTCTCACGCTATTCAGAGGCATCAGGAATACTTTTTGTACTTGTAGAGACTTTAGAGAAGAGTTTTTGTCTTACTGTCTACGGCTTAAATGGTGAAATCTCTATTCATGGCTGGACTGTTGGAGAGGCAAGTCAATCAATAATGACGTCCATGCCTGTCCACCCCACCAGAATCTATATCCGTTGATAACGATAACTGCCAACACGTGATTCAGACGATTTGGCTGCTCTTGCTGGTTGTATGCGTCTGCCGACTTCCTCTCACTTGTAGATCTCTTTATACTGTACGGCAGCAGCTTCATTATTTTTCATTATTGTAATAGATGTTGCGGCTCTGAAATACAAGACTCTCCATCAGACATAAGATCCCATAGTCGCCTCCACTGATACGCCACCGCCTTCGCTTAGCCTCGCGACCTGGCACCTTGTGTGGTCCCTCGTCCCTGCGTCGGCCATTGGGGTAAACATCGCCTGGCATAGTGACTCAACTTCGATTACAGCGCCATTGAATTATATTCGGAGCTGGCGGGGAAGAGAGTTTTGCTTTTGTGAAGCTCCGTTATGTGATATTATCCTCGCCTTCGCCCAAAATGCCTCCAGTCATCTTGGGGGATCTCAGTTTCACCGCCGGCACTCAGGTCCGGACATCATACATTGCCCTCTCCAACCTCAAGCACAAAACCACCAAGCGACCACTGAGAGCGGCATTCTCCACATCTAAGAAAGCATCAGAACCTCCTTTTGATAGGAACGACTTTCAGGGGCAACCGTTCACTGGAGTCTATGAGCCTGGGGGTCCTACAAGGGGTCCGCTGGGCCAAGCATCCAGCCATGGGGCACCTCGAATCACACCTCGGCGATTGAAGGAACACCTGGATAAATATGTTATTGGGCAAGAGAGGGCGAAGAAGATGCTGTCCGTAGCCGTGTATAACCATTATCAGCGAGTGCATGAGCTTCAACGGCAAGAGGAAGAGGAGCAATTCAGGCTGGATCGTGAGGCTAGGAAGAGGAGTGTTCGAGAACACGAAGTTTACCATTCTGATGGCAAGTTATGTTTCTATTTGTGGAACACTGTTGTAAATATACTGACAGGACTGCTCTTATAAGATATATTTCTTCCTGCGAAGAGAACCATACAGTTCAGCCCAGCACCGGAAGAGGAGCCTGTTCCTAAAGTAGCACGCCGAATTTCTTCTCTAAAGAATGAACCCGTACGAACCGAATTTATACGAAATGAACCTCCCCCTCTCCACGATCCCCTTGCCGACCGCCTAGGAATTACAATAGAGAAATCGAACGTCATGGTTATTGGACCCACAGGGGTGGGAAAGACTCACATCTTGAAGACTCTGGCTCGGGCCCTCGAAGTCCCGTTCAGCATGTCTGACTGCACACCCTTCACACAAGCCGGTTACATAGGCGAAGATGCGGATGTCTGTGTGCAGAGGCTCCTTGCGGCTGCAGACTACGATGTTGCTCGAGCAGAACATGGAATAATATGCCTGGACGAGGTCGACAAGCTGGCCGTGTCTCGATCAATGAACGGCCGGGACGTCGGTGGCGAGGGTGTACAACAAGCGTTGCTGAAAATAGTTGAAGGCACAACACTCACTATAACCGCAAAACATGATCAGAAGAGTAACCGCGTTCCTGGCGGGGGTGCAGCGAACGTCAATTTCACCGCCAATCCAGCGCAGCCAACAGGCAACGGCCAGAAGCCGGAAAGCTACACCATCAACACCGACAATATCCTGTTCATCTTTACCGGTGCCTTTGTTGGCCTCCAAAAGATGATTATGAACCGCCTTTCCAAAGGCTCACTCGGTTTTGGGGCATCTGTCTGGGATACCCCCTCCTCGCCACATCAGATGACGATGAACCCAGAAGACGCACGCACGTACTTCAAGAACCTCCCCTTCTACACCGATATCCCCACCGCCTCGTCCGCGGCTGGCACCGCGACAGCCGCCGCCACAACAGTCCCCGAGCAAACCTACAACCCCCTCGACCTCGCCACCCCACAGGACCTCCAAACCTTCGGCCTAATCCCCGAATTCCTCGGCCGCATACCGGTTACCGTCGCACTCGCCCCGCTCTCCCTCCCCAACCTCGTCAGCATCCTCACCGAGCCCCGCGACGCCATCACCGCGCAGTACACCGCCATGTTTGCCACCTTCGGCGCGGAGCTGCGGTTTACCACCGCCGCTCTATACGCCATCGCGCAGACGGGTCTCGAGCTCGGGACTGGAGCACGTGGATTGCGTACTGCGGTCGAGATGCTGCTCGGGGAGGCGATGTACGAGGTCCCTGGGAGCTCGATACGGTATGTGCTTGTTGATGCGAGGGCGGCGAGGAGGGAGGGGAGGGTTGGGTATTGGAGTCGTGGGAAAGGGGGGGAGTTTGTGCGGGCGTGGGAGATGGAGGAGAAGGAGTGGGCGGAGAAGGAGAAGGGGGGGAAGGGGGTGGAGGACTCGAGTGTGAGTTTTGAGGCGTTGAGGGAGAGTGCTGAGAGTGGGATGTGAGGGGGGTTTTGGGGGGAGGGGGCGGGAGTCTTATTATGGCGTTGCATGGTTATTGGCCGTTTACCTGGATGGGATAGGAGGCGTGGGCATATGGGATATATCTAGGTTGGCCGCGAGGTTTCGAGGAATACAAATATATTATTAACAAGGGCGGCTAGCATCGGTGGCTCTTCCGACAGTGATATAACCCGAATCTCAGCTTGCAAAGCCGGAATAGCAACCGATACGATTGGGGCCGGTCCTTGACGGCGGCCTTGATCCGAGGCAGCCCGTCGATCTCGAGCCGACATGGAGCCCGACAGGGCCGACTCAAACCACGCCTTTCACCGCCCTAATATAATATAAAGGGAAGAGAGCTATCATGGGCAAGTTCCCAGATCTGTACCTAATTTTTGGATACGGGGATGAACCGAGGAGATGTCGTCGAGAGGAGGCACTAAGCTAGATGGATAGCTGTAAAGCTATTCACACGTAACGTTGCCAAATCCCTAATGGTGTCAATAACCATACGACGTAGTTGAGGTCCGACTGGCGGGATTTTTTTTATCTCCTCGTCTCCCGAGTCGGGTTCGTCCTTAGGGCGCCATTCGTCAAATATGTCACCGTATTCACTGCAAGAGTTATGGTGCCATGATGCTGCCTTTGAGTCTGTATGGTCCATTCCAGGGATTTGATAGGCAAGTGGGCTAGTATATGGCGTAATGATGCGGAGTGATGATTCACTGAAGCCTGCGAGTACGCCCTTCTCCGTTAGGTTTATAGATTCGAGTTGACATTCTTGTCAAAGATTAAGATCCATGCACTAGATCAACAAATCAACGGAGTCGTGTGGATGATATTGCGGGCTTTGGAGAGATGCCAACATCAGATCATAATATTGCCCTCCTTGCGTCGTGAAGTGGAAATGCGTGGGTTGTCTGCTGTCACCGTTGACGCGAATTCTTGTCGACGGCCAATACTGTTGCTGTTGCTGCCATCTTCTCACCTCTCCGATGCTGTTACTGCCGGTGTAATATCCTCACCTCTCGAATGCTGTTGCCGAAACCCTTGTTGTTTCTCGAAGAGTCAGCGTGGGTGACCCGGACCTGACATAAATGCCTTGAGAGGAGCGAAAACGGAGTATGAGCAACAGTATCTGGGTCTAGTTGTCGTAACGAATTTCCGCTCGAACGCCCAGGCTGAGATCTTGCCTTTTTATACACACCCTCCAGGCATACAACCAGCCACGCAGACACAGACAATTGCACACGCATATGAGACAAGGCATACACAGATGCAACAAAAACAACCTTCCATTTCTATGCACAAAAAAAACCTGCTCCCCCCATCCCCCACTTTTCTCACAAAATTTCTACTTCCGCTCTCAAAATCATCTTTGTACAAATCCGAGCCGACCTCCCGGCCCCTCCCGCCGCTCACCATCAACAAAAATTAAACCGCGGGAATAAGTAAAATGCGCGGCAAACGGAATAACGGCCGTGTGCCGAGAATCGGGTTTGAGGTTGTACAGTACAAGAGTCTATTATTCGTCGTAGCCGGGCGGAGAGATGCTTTACTTCTTCGCGGCCGGTGGGGATTGGACCATTCCTCGGCCCTTGTAGCCTTCCGAGGAGAGACCGCTGATGGGGTCGGAGTTCTGGGCCTGTGGGAGGGCAGGATGTTAGTGAGGGTTCTGTTTTTCGGGTAGGTGGTGCTTTTGGGGAAGGGAGGGGGGAACATACGAGAAGGTACTCGTTCGATGCCTCCTGGTACTCCTTGGTCATGGTGGTTGGTGGGCCTCTGGCGAAGGAGCGGACAGCGGCAAAGATGCCGAAGGAGACGACAACACCGGCGAGTGTGTATCCGAGGACCTTCCATCCCTCTCCTGGGGGCGTGACGGCACGGGGACCGTGGGCACCGAAGGCAATCCAGTAAGCTATACGACACATAACACGTCAGCAACATAGTCCTACATATACCCCCATCCCCTCACACGACCTCTTCTACCAGGCCAAACGCAATGGTCCGGCAACAGCATCACCTCGGCCCATCCACCGGAGAAAGGGAAACCTACCGGCCTTCTTCTCCTGCAGAGTCAGCTCGGCCCAATTGGTCTTCATGCGGTCGCGCAGGGCCATCCACATATCGGCCTGCTCCTGCGGCGGCATCTGCTCCCAGCGACGCTCGATGTTGGCGAGGGTCGGGTTGGAGATGGCGTGGGCGGCGCGGGACTGGACGGGGCGGGCGATGAAGGACGAGCGCGCGGTGGCGCCGAGGGCGCGGGTGATGGGAGTGCGGAGCATTGTGGCGGGCGTGTGTGGTGGGTGGATGTGAAAGAGAGTGAGGGTCGGGGACGGTGAGGTTTTGGATGCTTGATGAGTGGCAGCTGGGCTGGTTGGGAGGGAGGAGATTGGAGCTAGTGGTTTGGTGAGAGCCGCATTAAATTCCGTAGGAGGAGGGAGGAGGGAGGTTAAGCGAGGGAGAAGAGGTAAAATGTTACGGCCGGGTAAGTTGATATTGGCCAATGGGGGCGCGAGGATTTACATACATGATAAATTACTTGTGAAGGTCGGGGAAGCACGTGGATTGGGAGGATGGGAGCTGAGAATGATGTTGTAGATGCCATTGGAGCTTGAGACTATGATTTCCTCCATTGAATGAGCTTGTAAGGACTTGTCTCTACAGCTATCTCTGTTCATTTCAAGCTCGGTGGTATGAATGTCACGTGACAATATGAAAATCATCCGATATCACGTGACTATATAAAAACATGTCACGTGTACGGAGTTGCAGCACTTTTTGTCAATCCCATAACAAATTACGCAAATTACGGTGCTAAACGAGTCCAAACAGCTCTTATCCGCCGCTACTTGTAGCGACTTACAACTTGGACGACTTACTCAAGTGCCACCAAGTGCCACCAAGCGGCCGATAAGAGCTGTTGACGAGCTTTGGCCCACAGCATATTGGAGGATACGTGGACTCACCGAGCCCACCGACCCCGCCGATCCCTCACCGACACCGGCGTCTAGACCCAAGAAATGTGGGTGTGGTGTGCCATACGTACTCCAGGACGCTTGATGCATCTGGTGATATCCTCAAAAATGTAGATTTTGGAAGTTCTGTTCCAACAGTAGTCGACGAGTAACCTCGCCATCAACCGCTTATAGCCCAGTTAGAGCAGCCCTGCGAAAACAATCCGGGGCCAGGGGCACGTCTGTTACCGAAGCTCCGGTGCTTTCCTCGACGATGACGGGCCAAGGACGGCCAATGTCGCTCAATATCGCCCAATATCCCTCAAGGCGCAGTAGAAACGGCTGGAAAGAGAGAAAGAGACGTATATTGCCCATGACGACGGATGACGGGACCAGCACGGCGAATGCGGAGAAGTAAGGGGGACCTCGACGGTCAATGGCTGATTGGACCAGAATCATATTATATCTGGGCGAGACCTTTGTTGTGTATTAAGTAATGTATCAAGTGTATTATGTATCAAGTGTATTATGTATCAAGTGTATTATCAAGTGTATTATATATCAAGTGTATTATATATCAAGTGTATTATATATCAAGTGTATTATATATATTATTATATACAAGTGTATTATCAAGTGTATTATATATTTATATATCAAGTGGATTATATATTTATATATCAAGTGTATTATATATCAAGTGTATCAATCAATTACGATGATTTCATCCCCCTTCCCCCCTCCCGGCCCTAAGTATACATCCAGTACATACACTACTACAAGGTACATACTATGTACCTCGACGACTCGACGAGGACAGGACGTGCGATGATCGGCTATTTTCTTCCCCCCCAACCCCAACCTCAACTGCCCCTCCATCCTCTTCTCTTTTCCTTCGTCCAAACATCAAATCACTTGTTTATCAACCTCACTCAAAACAAATCCACCCATAATAACAATGTGAGTACTCTTCATCATCATGAGCATCAGCCTCGCCGTCTGTGCTTCTACACGGGCTTGGAATTTCACGTTGGAGCTGCAAAGCTGAGCTTTTGTACCCCTCATTCGTGACATCAGCCTTCTATCCACCTGGGATTTCTCAACAGTTTGAGAATAATACCAACCCCAAAACAACTTCAAACTCTCCCTATCCATTCTCTACAGCCTCAAACACCAATACTAACATTTTCATCAAGATGGCTCCCACAAAGGTCGGAATCAACGGCTTCGGTCGCATTGGACGCATCGTCTTCCGCAATGCCGTCGAGCTTGACAACATCGATGTCGTCGCCGTCAACGACCCCTTCATTGAGCCCACCTACGCCGTAAGACACTACACTGTCCATAAATACCATAAACAAGAATATCTTACTAATTCCGTTGCTTCCAGGCATACATGCTCAAGTATGATACCACCCACGGTCAGTTCAAGGGTGACATCAAGGTCGATGGTAAGGACCTGATCGTCAACGGCAAGACCGTCCGTTTCTACACCGAGAGGGACCCCGCCGCCATCCCATGGTCCGAGACTGGTGCCTACTACGTCGTCGAGTCCACCGGTGTTTTCACCACCACCGAGAAGGCCTCCGCTCACTTGAAGGGTGGCGCCAAGAAGGTTGTCATCTCTGCCCCATCCGCCGACGCCCCCATGTTCGTCATGGGTGTCAACGAGGAGACCTACAAGTCCGACGTCAACGTCATCTCCAACGCCTCGTGCACCACCAACTGCCTGGCACCTCTCGCCAAGGTCATCAACGACAACTTCACCATCATCGAGGGCCTCATGACCACCATCCACTCCTACACCGCCACCCAGAAGACCGTTGACGGCCCATCCGCCAAGGACTGGCGTGGAGGCCGCACTGCGGCCCAGAACATCATCCCCTCAAGCACCGGTGCCGCTAAGGCCGTCGGCAAGGTTATCCCCGCCCTGAACGGAAAGCTTACCGGCATGTCCATGCGTGTTCCAACCGCCAACGTCTCTGTTGTCGACCTTACCGTCCGCATCGACAAGAGCGCCAACTACGAGGAGATCAAGGCCGTCATCAAGAAGGCCTCCGAGACCACCCTCAAGGGTACGTTCCCCCCCCCCATCCCCAAATTTACACCCAGACTAACACCCCCAGGCATACTCGCCTACACCGAGGACGAGGTTGTCTCCTCCGACATGAACGGCCACAACGCCTCCTCCATCTTCGATGCCAAGGCCGGTATCTCCCTCAACGACAACTTCGTCAAGCTCGTCTCGTGGTACGATAACGAGTGGGGCTACTCCCGCCGTGTGCTCGACCTGCTCGCATACATTGCCAAGGTCGACGGCGCTGCCCAGTAGGACCTTCTTCTCACTTCCACCCCGCGCCGCTGACGTCGCGCCTCCTCCTCCCTGCTGTTTCTCCAGAGTCTGATATTTGTGTGTTTTCTTCGCAGGGGGGATCTGGTCAAGGGACGCCTATGAGCAGGCCTCGTCGAAAACGGGAATTTTTTTGCCTGAAAATATAAAACGAATAAATTTGCCGGACAAAAAGCGATGCGGGGGTATGACGATGCTGAGATTTAGAGGATTTTTTTGGGCTCGAGCAATGAGGATGCGTAGATCGATGTGCTTTGTGCCTTATCGTGAGCTTGTTCGTTGTCCTTGAGAGGCTAGATAAATTATACATGTTCTCGCCTGATTTGTCTTCACTGTTAGTGTGTTAATTAATGTGTCTATCATCGTGAAGCGGGCATTATCGTCGTGAAGCGGGCATACTGTATATCCTCTCATTACTCTGAACACATCGTCAGCCTTCATACACCTCTCCCTCTTCATCCCACCTCGGCCCTCCCAGAAGCAAAATAAAGCAAACCTGACCAACCAACTGGTTCATATTTAGCAGTTCATATATTTCCACATACCTACGTGAGTTTGCTTATTATAACTACTGTTTTTTTGTCTCACCTTTCACATACCACAATCCTCTTGACGTTGGCGGTACAAGCAGCAAGGACGGCAAATACGTTCACTACTCTGCAAATCCGCGCATCGCAAGAATGTTTATCCAGGCATGTTATCTCGATGGCTGCAGTCCACAAAGAGGCCGTTCGGGATGCTAGCAGGCGACATGGGGATGCTTGTATCGGTGGGTTATTCTCGCTGTGGGGCTGCTGTCACCGTTAGTGCTGTCAGCGGTGGATGGCCTGGTGTCATCTTTCTCTCCTGCTAGCATCCCGAACGGCCTCTTTGTGGACTGCAGCCATCGAGATACCCATTGGCCATCTGGTAGCTGCCATTCAATCCGGATTCCAATTTTATTCATGTCTTGCCAGTCAAGTAAAAAGAAAGGAATCGGAAGTCGAGCTTAATAATAGGGGTGCTGGATGAAGTTGGTGACCTTAAATGTATATTTTTATGATGGGGCAAGACCTTCGTCCCAGCCTTGAGGCCCCGGTTTTCTGTATCACAAGTAGGAATGATGGGGAAACAAATTGTGATATATACGGCCTATATATTGTCGAGCAAGGAATGCTCGACATTCTCCACCTTTGATTTTCTCACAGGGTTCAGGCTATGTATGATAGCTAGAAGGCAAGACGAGTCTCAGAGTCTTAGATATCAACGGTGGAGCTTATAGAATACTCACCCCATCACTAGATGGGGGAGAAGTTGATTTCAATCAGAAGTGCACGAAGTGCTGGTGTATCGCCATAACGGGGTTCTTGAGGCCCCTCAGTAACACGGACCAATTTGTTCATCATTTGAAATCTTAGGAAGAGGGGGGGGGGAGGGGGAAAGGGAGAAGAGGAAGAGGAGAAAGGCGAAGAGAAGGGTTGTTGGGATGGGGAAAGTAGAGTCGAAAAGGGCGGTTTTAGTGGTCGTAGTCGTAGTCGTCTCGGGGCACGTTTCACCTGTATCTCATGTTATACTATTCGTAAAGGGTGTTCATTCATCATATAAGATGCTCTAATAAAGGGAAGATGTGAAATGTAGCAGCTGTCGGTAAGAAACATAAATCATCAAGCATGTAAACAGAGGCTCTCAATCGTATCCATTACAGCGCCTTCGAATCCGTGCTCTCGAGCACATGATAGCGAGAAGCCAGACCTTACAATCACTCCCATCGGAACGGAAGAGACTGCACCAGCTACTCGACAATAATAGGCTCTGAATGAGTAAAGAAGAAAGAAGAAGAAAGGTTTCCTTCCGTAATAATTTTGCATCATATCGTCGTGGCGGATTATAATTAATCCGCAACCGAGGCCCCCACCAATCACACAGGACACAAGACAGTTTAGTAATAATACGCGCTAAATCCCAATATCACAGCGTGTGGCAGTGAGCTCGACTACCACAGCCGACTCCCAATAGAGGTGAATACACAACGCACGCCGCTGTACAGCACCGCCTCTTTTCGTTTCCTTGGTAGTTGATGAAAGGCACGATGCTGCGGCAAACGATCACCAGGTCGGCCCTTCGGAGGGGCGCGCAGAGCGTCAATGCCGCCAGGACTTTCTCGATGTCAGGACGGAGACAAGCGGAGGTCGAACTTACTATAGGTATGTGGCATTGGGTTATGTGATACATCGTATGGGATTGTACTAATTTTGCTCTACAGATGGCAAGAAGATCTCAATTGAGGGTGCGTGATGTGCTGTGGGGGGATTGGGACCAAACTGACGATTTTAATAGCTGGCTCGGCATTAATTCAAGCTTGCGAGAAGGCAGGGAGCGTCGTTCCAAGGTATGTAATCCCCCAATTGATACCCAAGTTGATCTTTACTGACTCCTCATAGATACTGTTATCATGAGTAAGTCCCACCTAGACGCGATATCTAATTCACGACCCTAATCGAGATAGAAAACTTATGATTGCGGGAAATTGTCGTATGTGCTTGGTTGAGGTCGAAAAGGCACCGAAGCCTGTAGCATCCTGCGCGTGGCCTGTCCAGCCCGGCATGGTCGTCAAGACCAACTCGCCTCTTACACACAAAGCTCGCGAGGGTGTCATGGAGTTTCTCCTGGCAAACCATCCCCTTGATTGCCCGGTCTGCGATCAGGCTGGAGAGTGCGATCTCCAGGACCAGTCGATGCGTTACGGTTCTGACCGCGGACGATTCCACGAGGTTGGCGGCAAGCGTGCAACCGAGGACAAGAACATTGGTCCTTTAATCAAGACTTCGATGAACCGTTGCATTCACTGCACGAGATGTATTCGATTTGCCAACGATATTGCCGGTGCTCCGGAGCTTGGATCTACCGGACGTGGAAACGACATGCAGATTGGCACATACCTTGAGAAGAACTTGGATTCCGAGATGTCTGGAAACGTTATCGACCTGTGCCCAGTTGGTGCCCTCACCTCCAAGCCATACGCTTTCCGCGCAAGGCCTTGGGAGCTGAAGCACACTGAGTCCATTGATGTTCTTAACGGTCTCGGATCCAACATTCGCATCGATTCTCGCGGACTGGAGGTCATGAGAATTATCCCAAGACTGAACGACGATGTCAATGAGGAGTGGATTGACGACAAGACCAGATTCGCGTGCGATGGCCTCAAGACCCAGCGTCTTACCACACCCCTTATCCGCAATGGGGATAAGTTTGTGCCGGCTACCTGGGAGCAGGCACTGACTGAAATTGGCGCTGCGTACCGTGACTTCGCGCCAAAGGGCAACGAGTTGAAGTTCATTGCTGGTGCGCTGACCGAGGTCGAGTCCATGGTGGCAGCTAAGGACCTCGCAAACAAGCTTGGTTCCGACAACCTTGCCCTTGACCAGCCAAACGGATCCCAGCCAATTGCCCACGGTGTTGACGTCCGTTCCAACTACATCTTCAACTCCAAGATCTGGGGTATCGAGGATGCGGACGCCATCTTGATCGTTGGCTGCAACCCACGTCACGAGGCTGCGGTTCTTAACGCCCGCATCCGCAAGCAATGGCTTCGCTCCGAGCTCGAGGTTGCCGTTGTCGGCGAGTCCTTCGAGTCCACTTTCGAGTTCAAGCACCTTGGTACTGATGCCGCTGCCCTCAAGAAGGCCCTTTCCGGACCCTTCGGAAAGAAGCTGCAGGCTGCCAAGAACCCAATGGTTATCGTTGGATCCGGTGTGACTGACCACGCCGATGCCAAGGCCATCTACGAGACCGTCGGCACCTTCGTCGAGAAGAACGCCAACTTCCTCACCGAGGAGTGGAACGGCTACAACGTCCTCCAGCGCGCCGCATCCCGCGCCGGCGCCTTCGAGGTTGGCTTCACCACCCCCTCCGCAGAGGTCGGCAACACCAAGCCCAAGTTCGTCTGGCTCCTCGGCGCTGACGAGATCAACGCATCCGACATCCCCAAGGACGCCTTCGTCGTCTACCAGGGCCACCATGGTGACAAGGGCGCCCAGCTCGCTGATGTCGTCCTGCCTGGCGCAGCTTACACCGAGAAGTCTGGCACGTACGTCAACACCGAGGGTCGCGTGCAGATGACTCGTGCTGCTACCTCGTTACCCGGCGCCTCCCGCACTGACTGGAAGATTCTCCGCGCTGCGTCTGAGTTCCTCGGGGCACCGCTTCCATACGACGATGTCGCCGCCCTCCGCGACCGTATGGTGGAAATCAGCCCCGCCCTCGCGAGCTACGATGTCGTCGAGCCGGTGTCGCTCGGTAAGCTGAGCAAGGTGCAGTTGGTGGACCAGAACAAGGGTAGCAAGGCGACCAACGAGCCGCTGAAGAAGGTCATTGACAACTTTTATTTCACAGATGTTATTTCGAGAAGGTATGTTTCACCCCCACCCTACTTTAATATGAAATATGGTGGCTAACGATATTTTGTAGCTCTCCAACAATGGCGCGTTGCTCGGCGGCGAAGGAGACGGGAAACCCAAACACGAACTTTATGGCGGCAGGCGAGCAGCCACCGCCGCAGATCACGTACGGGGAGGCCCAGGCTTAAGGCATGGGGGTGTTGTATAATCCTTTTATCTGTCTCTCTGCGAATTTGGGTGTTGGCTGTATATATGGGATCATAGAAGTAAGAAATACAGAAAGTTCAAAGTATGCCTGTGTGTGCTTATAAATGTGATATTCATTCCTCTCATCTCGTCGACGTCGCTCGACAAAGTTCAGACATTGCATTTAAATGTATACCATCCCGAATACGCGGGACAGGCGAAGACTCTCAGTGGCTATCTACGATGGCTATACAAAAATGAAACAATCTCGGCGTTGTTGGTCTCTTTGATTGTTGACGTAGTATGCATCTCTCAGAAGGAAAGAGCGACCGCGTGCAATGCATCTCCAACCCGGGGAAGGACCGACCCCAAGCGACCCAAACTACCGGGGACGGAAGGATCGAGGGACGGGAGGAGCGGGTAGTAATGCAGGAAGGAAGGAGCGAGGGAGAACTTCGTTGACGAGGGCAGCCATAATGGCAGCCATCATGGCAAAGCTACCTCGCACGTCGAACACATCAGCTAAACTTTACCAATATATCTTTCTTCAAGTGCTACCCAACTATTCTCTCCCGCAGGTCCTTGGATCAGCACTCACTGGCAACCTGATGGATGCTCAAATTAATCCTATTGTCACTAGCTATTCACGTCACCGCCGTCTCTTGCAAATTCGACCACGGCTTGCTTATGAGTATGGGTTTAAGCCCATTCTCAGGATTCATCTTGGATTTGAGGTAGATTGGATCGGATATCCATGTATATCATGAACATTAGTTGTCACTGTACCGTGCTGAAAGCAGCAGCCATAGAAGAGAGAGACAGATTTGTTGAAACCATAATGGGAATAACCGGCTGGCATCAAGCTGACATCTACCAGAGTGGTAGTCTCACATAAGTTTTCAGACTTCACATATAAAGAGTAATAGAGCATAAGAATGATGTGTGTGGGCAGGAGTATTAATTGCTTGCTTTTGCTACTATTCATCACAGTCATGACATCATCTCATCTTTTTCGTAACCCCCCCCCCATCCCCCCCCTTTTTCCCCCAACCACATCAAAAAACCCAGCCAAAAGCCAAAGCGCCCCGATTCATAGCCAACCAACCAAGCCGTCTATACCCCCACCCCATCCCATTCATCCCAAGCAAAAACGTCCAACAAGCAACAAGCGTACGTACACAGCAAATCCACAAAACATACTCCTCGCCCGAGCTCTGCAGCCGTGTTCTATCATATCCAAACCACTTCCGCACGAAGCAGAAGCTCAGCCATTCGTCCTCGTCACTCATCTCTTACAGCTGGTTCACCACATCCCTAATGCGCCAGCGCCAATTACTCTCCCGATCCACGACCTCGCGATCCTTGCCAATCCACTTCTCAACCTTCCTCTTCCACCTCTCCTCCTCCTCTCGCTGACGCCTCACAAACTCGGGCCCAACATCGAATTCCTCCCCAACGAGCCAGTCGTCCTTCAGCCCACCACTATCCGTGCCGCCGCTCTTGCGCGACCTGCCTACGCCGGACTCATGCGCGTCCTTGTCGGGGGATGACGCGGAGGGTTTATCTTCCAGATCCGGGACGTCTTTGAAGACATCCTCCTCCTCGTCATCGAGGGCGTCGAAGCCATCCATTGTGTCCCCCCCTTCGGAAGCATTGCGGGAGCGGGATTTCCCGCGCTGCTGATGCGGGACTTTGAGCCAGCACATGCGTTGCGGGTCGAAGACCATGCCGCCGACGACTTGGACGCCTTGGGAGGCGTTTATGTTTGTGATGAGTGCCGGGCGCGGGGTGGAGGATTCTTTTTCGCGGAAGAAGTGCGGGGGGATGGTGGAGGGGGTGGGGGAGTCGATGGGGGCGTCGAAGGGGAAGAGGTCGTTTTCGTTGCCTTCCCAGAGATAGGTTGTGGGGTTGTAGGTCATCCCTTTGATAGCTAAGGGGGGCATGTTAGTATAAATTTTAGGATTGAGAGGCGGGGTGGAATGGCGGGGGGTTACATTTTGTAGTTTGGCTGGTGTCGCTGAGTGGCTTGATGAGGTGAGGTCTCTGCTGCGCTGGCTTGCTCTTCTTTGTTCGAAGTGATTGCGGCGGGCGGGTGGCCTGGAGGTTGGACTTCGCTGAAATTTGAGCTTTCCATTGGTTCGTCAGGGTAGACAGCGGGCCACCCTGCGACGACGGCGCGCGCTGAGACAGCACCTGCTCTCTGGCCATCCGACTCGCATTTGTGTCTCGCGCGAATCTCGGCAGGTTCTCATAGCGGTTGTTTTCATACCTCGCGGGAGAGTATGGACCAGGCAGAGGCGTCGTTGAGACACTCCTATCAGGAATAGTGTTTTGATAAACCTTGTTCCGCATGAGAGCTTTTGGTGGTCCTCGGCCGATAGGCTGTTTAATGTACTTCTGCTCAATAGTCTGAGATGTAGGTAGATCATCAAACCCGTCTAATTCACGCCCATCGCCGAAGTGACGTTGCTTGTGAGGCTTCGTGACTTGTCTCTTTGAGGCAGCTTCCCGAGCCAATGCCTCGGGGTTTCTTAGCCGAGCGCGGTTTGGACTCGGAGATCTTATTGTCGTTCGAGACATAGCACGAGACGACGATCTGTAGTCGCTGGTAATCGAGGATGTAGAGTCATTTTGGCGGAAGTGGCGGGAGGTTTTGATCGTAACATGATGAGACTGTGCGGTCGAGTTCCCAGCTGGCAGGAACGGGACTGGGTTTCTCCTCGCATGAGACATACTGCTATCCGCGCCCGATCGTTCCTGGTCAACTGGGGTCTTGGGCCTAATAATTGAGTTCGGCCTGCTGTTTGAGTCGGTTCGGGAAGATGGCCTGTCGTAACGATGTACCACTGGCTTTGCAGGAGAGTTGGTGTGTCTTATAATAGGCATCGACCTCTTCAACTTGAGAAGTTGAGCATTGGTCGTCGTCGGTTCATTGCGAAGGGCATTGAGCGACGGCTTCTGCGCGAGATCACGTCGGCGTGGTGTTAATGGTGGCATAGATTGTACAGTGGGGGTGGCGGGTATTGGTATGCTGCTAACGGAAGACTGCGAAGAATGACCCAGCCTGGAATGTGTTCTTTTAACCTGAGCTGACATGGGACCTCCACTCTCTGAGACAGGATCGAGATTTGAAGCGTGCCTCTCATGGCCGAGGGGTCGGGGAAGCCTTGAGGAGGCCACAGGTGGGGATGGTTTATCTGTAAATTTCAACGAAACCGCCGTCTTTGGTCGTTGCGGGCTCATCGGTCGGCTTGTCTTGACCTTCACATTGCGGTTATGGGTCAAACGGCCCGAATTGAAGACATCGCCATCGCCAATCTCAAGACCAAAGAGGAAGTCATCTTTCGATGAAAGACAAGCTGCAGCTGGTCTGGTTGATTCAGGTTTTGTGCCTGGGGTTTGGGCCTCCTGGTGTTCGGGTGATTGGGTTTCTTGGCGCTTCTTTAGGATATCCTCGAAGTTAAATGGGCCGGTTGGAAGAACAAGTCCATCGAGGCCTTCATCCTCGCTCTCGATTGTAATAGAGCTGGAAACGCTGGGGCTGAGGGCGGAAGCAGACGAGCTTCTATTAGAGCGGCGGCCATCGGATCTCCGGGTTCCTCCAAATCTCGTTCCCAGGCTTCCCTCGCCCCACTCGTCAAACTCATCTTGTGAGCTTGCCGGAGTTTTGGGGATATCCTTTCCGACAGACAATCTGAGTGGTTTGCCGTCGGAGGGCAATTGGAAGTCGCTCTCGAAGTCATCATCATCTTTGGACCCCGGTTTCACCGGAGTGGGTGGAACAACGACCGTGACGGGTTTCACCAGGCGCTTCTTCGTGACTTTGATAGTGCCACCTCCCCCACCAAAGAAATCATAATCATCGTCGCCGTCTCGGAACTGGTCCAGGTTGAGGTGACCAGAGTTAGTCTTTGGCTTTATGGTAGCGTATTTGTCGAATTCATCAAACTTGGAAAATTCGGGGCTACTGAACTCGTTTCTCGCCGAGCCGGACTGGCTTCCTCCAGCGCCGCTGACCTGTCGTAGAGCATCAGGGAACTCGCTCGGGTCGTACTTCTTGATCTGGAATCCCTTTCCTCCAATAGATGGCAGCTCAAGATCGTCGTCCCAGTCGTCCTGCTGTATAACCTTCTTCACCTTCTTTCCGCCCAGTCGCTTTATAGTTCCTCCCATAAGTGCTGACGCCGGAACATTCTGTGGCAGTGGGATGCCAGCCCTAGTTGCTGCTGCTATAGCATCGTGTCTGGACCTCTCGTCATCGCCTGGTACCTGCACTTGACGTTCCTCATCTCCGTGATTCGAGTCAAAGTCCGAGCGAATGGAAAGATGCGATGAATTAGACTCTCGGTGGTGTGATAGACCGGCACTTGTCGCGATGGACACGGTCCTGCTCGGGAATGCAAAGTCGTCTCCTCCAATGTCCAGGTCGTCATCGTCCCAGTTCTCCACAACCCCCTCCACCACCTGTCGATGCTTCAGCTGTAACATTTTGCGGGCCTATCCGGTCTAAGCCGCTCCTTTCAATGGTAATTTATTCCTGTCCGTGGTCTGTTGGACCACAAAAATCCGAACTATGGCAATGACTTTCACAATCGCGACCGAGTGTCGCGATTCATGACGGAAAGCGAACGTGGCGGGGGTTCGGAAGGCGTAAGACAGAGGTTATATGCACAATTGATGTTTGCTGATTGGGATTATCGTGTCTGTGAGGTAATTGTCGCGCGTTTGCTCGTCCTGTCGGTGTTCAACGCGATGGTGGTTTGTTTGGTGGGTAATTGGAATGGCGCAGGCAGCCGCAACGAAGTCGTTCAGTCGTGGAGGTAGTTGCGCAATGTGATGATGGTATTGCTGTCGCTCTATGCTGTATGTCAGTCGTGGTCGTGGGTTGTCGAGGTGGTTGTTGAGAGTAGAAGGTTGTGTGGGAGTGACAGGTACAGCTTCGAATAATGGCGAGGTTGGTTAGTTCGCGTCGCAAAATCTGGCAATCAGGGCGGGTGTGAGGGACCAGGCACAGACCAAGGTCGCCAGCCACCCGCAATCTGCAATCGATTAGCGATAGGATGGGGGAACAAGCGACCAAGCGACCAAGCGACCAAGCGACCAAGCGACCAAGCGACCAAGCGACCAAGTGACCACGACCACGATTTCTGTGCGAGGGGTATTTTTTAATATACAGTACGGAACATATTGGAATAAACCCAGTGAATAATGAAAAGAGCAGTAATATTATCATACACGTGTTAATGTTTTGAAGGTCGGTTCCTCGGTTTTACGAAATCAAGCAGTAATAAAATACCCCAATTCCATAAGCAAAGTAGATATCTAAGTGTAGACGGTGATAATCTGTTCTGTTTCTTTGTGATAATATCACCGCCAACACTAAATACTCGTTCGGGAGTCCACTGAGGTAGCCGGAATAGCTAGGTGGTCCTTTGCTATAGAAGCAATTGTAATGGTGGGTGCACCAGATGTGAGAATTGTCATACTGACATTCGTTGCACTCAGTTTGCTATCAAACTCAAGAGCAAACTTGGAAATCTCCTCCTCAAACCTACAAGTCACTATACATATTTTGGCTTGTCACACCAACAACAAGAGCAATACTACTCAACGATTGCTACAACCATCTATGATTTATTACACGTCATCGCTCCTTAGTGTAACGCTGACTTCTAAACGATAGAAGACACAGAGGTTCTCTTGCGTAAAGGTTTACTTATCAGAGGAGGCAGGGGATCAGACACAAAGGCTTCAAGTAACACGTTACTAGTATATAACAAATACTGTATTGAGTTGAGCATGAAGCTCCTATCTAAGGAAATACTATCTACTTATATAGTGGCGTCGTGCCTAGTGGACTCTTGGGAACTCACTCGAGTCCTCGGAGTCCTGGACTCTTAGGACTCTTCTCATCATCCTGCGAGTCCATCACGTGCCTAGTGGACTCCTGGGAACTCACTCGAGTCCTCGGAGTCCTGGACTCTTAGGACTCTTCTCATCATCCTGCGAGTCCGTCACGTGATACTTTCGGAACTACTATTCCCCGCTGCCCCTCCAGGTACCAGGGCCGGTCTCATGCGACCTCCCTCCTTCCTGTCCTGTAGTTGGCCAGCCTTCTTGTTCCGTCGTAACAGTGTAGTTCTCTCATTTTCCATGACTTTCCATGACTAACCAGGCTTGGTAAATGTATTAGAAATCAAGTGCGACCCACAACTAGCTTGCTAATCATGTAGTGAACGTAAGAGAATCCCATAGAACCATCTCTTGGGTTCCTAGCCTATAGGAAGTGAAAAGGAGGTCCAAGGTCAGAGTACCTATAGACAAATTATGTCATAACTTAACCAATCTTGTGGGTAACTAAGGAGCGATGACGTGTAATGAATCATAGAGGGTTGTAGAAGCTTCTAGAGCTATCGTTCATGTTCCTAGGCCTCTAGTTGGTAGAGATATGCCATGTGGTAGTATTGGCCCACCCCCTTAAGGAGGAGATTTTCTTAATAACTTGTTCAATGAGTGTCCAAATGATATGCCGTGATGTATGTAGCATAAACAGATGTAGTAGAAGAGTTTGCAGCAATCGTTGAGTAGTATTGCTTCTGTTGTTGGTGTGATAAGCCAAGATATGTATGGTGACTTGTAGGTTTGAGGAGGAGATTTCTAAGTTTGCTCTTGAGTTTGATAGCAAACTGAGTGCAACAAATGTCAGTATGACAGAGCTTTTAGAGCTATCGTTGATGCTCCTAGGCCTCTAGTTGGTAGAGATATATCATGTGGTAGTATGAGTGATGTCATGTAATGAATCATAGAGGGTTGTAGAGATATGCTATGTGGTAATATCGGCCCAGTAACTAAGGAGCGATGACATGTAATGAATCATAGATGGTTGTAGCAATCATTGAGTAGTATTGCTCTTGTTGTTGGTGTGATAAGCCAAAATATGTATAGTGACTTGTAGGTTTGAGGAGGAGATTTCCAAGTTTGCTCTTGAGTTTGATAGCAAACTGAGTGCAACGAATGTCAGTATGACAGTAAAGCTCTTTAAATTATAGATCACGTGATTTGCATGTGACCTAGTACTCATGAGTATCATGAGTATTTGTGCTAACCCTAACTCGGTGTAAAATATACATCTTCATACAGAAAAAGGTACGGCTTCATACCCTTCCGTACACTAAAAAGGTCCGAGTCCTCGAGTACCATAATGATACCTTATAATGCCTGAGGCACCAACCCTTTACGCGTCTGTCGCGTCCCCCGTCCCCCAAACGCCGAGTACCAAAGCTTCAATAAGGTGCAAGGCTAAGACCACATTAAATCTTTGCAATTGCTATTTCAACCCTTCACCCGCAAATATGTCCGACTACGAAGATGGAATGGACGTAGACACTGCAGTGGATCTTGAAGACAATGCAGTTACATTCTCCTCGAAGCAGGCCACCCAAGGCAAGAGAAGCGCTGCAAACCTCCCCGTGGAAGCTGAAGATACCCTGCCATGGTATGTCTAAGTCCCCAACTCCCCATCCCACTTACCCATAACTAATCCTGCACCCCAGGGTCGAAAAATACCGCCCCGACACCCTCGAAGACGTCTCCGGCCACCAAGACATCATCGCCACCATCAACCGCTTCGTCGAAACCAACCGCCTCCCCCACCTTCTCCTCTACGGCCCCCCCGGCACTGGCAAGACCTCCACCGTCCTCGCCCTCGCCCGCCGCATCTACGGCGTCAAGAACATGCGGCAGATGGTTCTCGAGCTCAACGCCTCCGACGACCGCGGCATCGACGTCGTGCGCGAGCAGATCAAGACCTTCGCCAGCACGCGGCAGATCTTCTCTTCCGCCCCGAGCGAGGCGTCGGGAAAGTCGATGGCGACGTATAAGTTGATTATACTGGATGAGGCGGATGCGATGACGTCGACGGCGCAGATGGCGTTGAGGAGGATTATGGAGAAGTACACGGCTAACACGCGGTTCTGTATTATTGCGAATTATACGCATAAGTTGTCCCCGGCGCTGCTGTCGAGGTGCACGAGGTTTAGGTTTAGTCCGTTGAAGGAGAGGGATATTAGGGTGTTGGTGGATAAGGTTATTGAGGAGGAGACGGTGAATATCACGCGTGAAGCCACGGAGGCGCTGACCAAATTGTCCAAGGGGGATATGAGGAGAGCGCTGAATGTGCTTCAAGCTTGTCATGCTAGCAGTGAGTTCCCCCATTGCCCCTGATTGCATCCCACAGCAGCTAACAATACACCCAGGCACACCACTACACATCAAAGGCCAACCCATCCCCAAAGAATCCGAGATCATCCGCAACAAAATCACCACCACCACAATCTACGAATGCATCGCCTCCCCCGAGCCCGCCGACATCTCCCTCATCGTCGACACCCTCCTCAAGACCTCCGACGTCTCATCCTGCCTCTCTCTCATCAACACTTTGAAAGCGAACAAGGGTCTCGCGCTGGCGGATATCATCGCCTCGATCGCGGAGGAGCTGACGAAGCTGGAGACGCCGGCGCAGACGATGATTACGTGGATGGATGGGCTGGCGGAGGTGGAGTATAGGCTTAGTGGTGGGGGGAATGAGGTGGTGCAAACGGGCGCGGTCGTGGGGGCTGTGAGGCAGGGGGTGGAGTTGATGGGTTAGTGGCCGGGGGTTTGGGGGGATGATGGTGGGTGCATAGCTTTGGCGTTTTGGGGGATATTTGATGGGGATAGGGGGAAATTTTGGAGTTGGGAGATAGTTATCAAATGAACGAATCTGACGAGGCATATAGTACGAATCCCTGCGCCAAATTGCTGAGGGCTAAGACTGTTACATGTTTAAAGACTATTTACTATCACGCTTCTGCCCCTTGCCACATCTTCCAAAATCATCATATTCATTACGTATAGTATAGTAACTTCCAACTACACAACCAAACCTATCACAGCCCATCATCCTCCGACTCCGTAGCCGAGCCATCCTCATCCATAGCCTCAGCCTCAGCCTCCGCCTTCCCACCCCTCCCACCACCCCTCCCACCACCCCTCCTCGCCGCAACAGGCTCCTCGTCCTCATCCTCCGTCTCCTGCTCATCACTCGTATCCCTCGTCGCCCCCTCCTCCTTCCCCTCGTCATCAACAGCCATCTCCTCCCCCTCTTCCGGCTCCACCGTCTCCGCCTTCCTCTTCCCCCTCCTCGACTTCCCCGCATTCTCCTCTACAGGTGACTCCTTTTTATGTCTATTAGGCATCTCCATCTCCACCTCCCCCCCCCCCGCTTGCAGTTCCCTAATCTTCGCTTTCTTCTCATTCAACAGCAGCGAAAACTTCTCAAGCAGGGCATGCTCATGATCCCCCTTCGCCTTGAGCAGGTCCTCCAACTGCTCTGCGAGTTTCTGGCTTTTGGATTGCTCTTTGAGGAGATCTACTTGTGCGGATTTAAGGGTGCTGGTTAGGGAGTGTGAGTGCTGGATCGAGGCACCGCACCAGTCGAAGAGTTCGATTTCTTGGTCTTCGTCGTGGAGGAGGCGGAGGGAGCCGAGGCGTTGCTAGCGGGGTAGGGTCAGCTGGGGTACTCGGGAATGTTTGGGGGTGGGGGGAGGGGGGACATACAGTGATACCCGACGTAGATTTCTTGAAGACGAGCTCAACAGCTACATCCTCCTCGATAGCAGCTTCGACTTCTATCCCCTCCGTCGCAGCAGCCTTTTCAAGGTCTGACTCCTGCTGGAGTAGTATAACCTCCAATATCGCTTCCCATTCGCTGTCGGTACAGGGTGCTTTCTTGGATTTGAGTTTCTGGACTTGATTCTGTTTCACTTAAGGGCGTCAGTCAGCCGGGTCAGCGGATCTTCTGGAAGGAAGGAAGGGAGGGAGAAAGTGCATTAATCCCCGGCAAGGCACAGGGATACTGCCTGGGGACAGCATTGGGGGAAGGGATTGGGAGTGTGGTATTACAGGTAAGAGCGAAAGGCGCACCCCCCTCCGTAGCCAGGATCTTGACGTTCAGCGTCGCAGCGGCCTTTTGAGCGAGGGGGACGATGTGCACCAGGACGAAACCTTCTTGGTTATCCTGGCGTGGGATCCTGAGGAGACCCATGGGTGCGGATCTTATGACGATTTGTCTAGGTGTGTGTGTGTGTGTGAAACGGTCTCAAGATTGGAGGGAGCGTAGATTTGAGATGGGCGCGAAATTCATGCGCCGGGATGCGAGTGAAGGTTGGGATGAGGGGTAGGTAGATGGAGATAGATGAAGGCAGATGAGAAGGCAGCAACCAGGCTGAAGTTAATTAGGTGACCAAAAACCGCGTCTCACACCTTGGTCTTTCCAGTCCTCGGTCACGTAGCCATGCTGGTAAATAAAAGGATGTGATATGTCAGAGCTGGCTGTTTGAATAACGTAGGATTATGAAACGGATATATGGCCATATAAGATCATCGCGGGCCTCGTGCGTCATATACGGCACCCCTCAATAAGACCTCCCGAAACCCTTCCCCCGACTTTTTTTTGACGCGTCCAGAACCGCGTTTGGCTGTAAAGAGCGCGGTCAAGAAAAGTTTTGATCGCGTCTCGCGTTTATCGCGGTAGATAATATGCACAGCACCTGCCCAGTGATCACATCACATAGATGAATTGGATTGGCGTCTCCGAATTGAGACATTATATTGGTTTCCAGAACTGCAAAAGAAAACGGTCATATTTCAATAAAAAAACTAAAAGCTACATCCTATCAAAAGAACTGTATTCACCATGGTGAGTCTTTAGCATCATAAGCCGACGGCATCTGCGAAAAGATTTGGAATATAGTGACTTAAGACACCCGTCTCTCCGTCGAGCTCCCGTGAAGGGCTCAAAAACATCGAGGTTGCAGGTGCTTAATCGATCTCAGACCCGTTGACTAGATAATTGACATCATGGGGATTTGATGGCTCCTCGAAGTCAAACTGAACGGCAACTCCATTATGCGTCCGAAGACGAATGCTGGTGTCAAGCCGTTCACGAGTATGTGGTGGAAAGAAAGAAGAACGGAAAGAGAGGCAGGAAATTATTTCTGAAGTACGGACTCGGTGTGTCATGTGACCCGTAAGCGAGAAAATGGGAAGTACCTCGAGTTTTATGCATCAATGTATTAGTGCATGTAAAAGATACGGGTGGGTACAACATATCAAGTACCGACGAATTATCAAAACCATCCATCCCCATATCATCAACATCATCGTGGACACAAGTTAAGACGGTCATCAATAAAATAAAATCAATGCATGTAGTGTCTATTATCTAATATAGAATCCCTAAATAACCACTGACAACGTAGCCGAACAGAGCAATGCTATATTGGAAAGCACGAAGAGTAGCAAATAACCATACGCCCCGAAGAAAGTTATTCTCATGAGCAATCTTTATTAGAATGGATGACTAGATAACAAAGCTGATCTAACGCAGGCAGGAGGCAGGAGGCAGGAGGATCTAGCCACCCAGAAAATTGCACCTTGACGATATAAGCCACCACTCTGTCCATGCCCAAACCGCACGCACTATGACGATCTGGCTTCTTCGCCCCTTCTCAACTCTGGCGAATGACTATCAGAACAATGCCTTAGTAGCGAGCAGATTCTCACTTTCAAGGTAAATATTTGAGGAACAATTTGTAAAGCATAAGGAACACCTCAGGCAGGAACTCCTTGAGAAGCCGATAAACATAAAGTTTCCAAGTCGCCCATGGGATAACATCCATAGCGTAGGATGATACGTAATGGTATGGTAGGTTGCTTGAGAACATGTCGAAATGAAGACAAAGAAGAAATTTTTGGCGGATCTCAGACGAAAACGATCTTTTGAAAATAGTACCGCCGAACTGAAACAAAGCGAGCTTGGGTGATCAGAGGATTTCAGGAGCCGATCGGGACATCCATATATGGGTAACACCAAAAGCGCTGAGACGAAGCTTGTTTTGGGGATATGATTTATGCTGCAGAAATATGACTTGCTATTCCATCGCCTGTGAATATCGTGCAATGCCAGACCACGACCTGCAGAAGAGTCCGGAATGCTTTACCGAATTGGCAACGGTGCGGCAGCATCAATATCTAGCGGTAAGCGCCACCAAATCGGGGGTTGCCCTGAGGCATGCGGTTTGCGCCGAGGGCGGGGCCAACGCCAGGTCCAGGGCGGGTTGCAATGGCAGGGTTGGTGCAAAGCATACCGACACGAGACCCAAATTTGGATCCACGGAGAGAGACCATGTGCTTGCGGATGTGGCAAGCGACAATCTCTCTATGCTGGGGGTTGGAGTGAGTAAGAATGTACTGGATGAGATAGTTGCCGTATTGGTCGCTGGCAATGTCAATGAGTGGGATGCGTGGACGGTCGTTGCGGCCTTCGCAAACACGATCAAGATATCGACCAAGAAATTCCACGCCGCCAATCTTGAGGCACTTTTCAACAACTTTGGAGGCAAATTGGTCCATGCTATACTCAGAAGCATAGCGGATGACATGGTCAATAGCACGGCTACGGTCAACCGGTACTCCATGCTCGCAAATGTGCTGGATGCACCAATTGCCAAACTGGCCGTGAGCAACGATGTCGATACTAGCAAGAACTTCTTCGATGCAGGGGCGCTACAATATGTTAGTATGAATATTTAGGCGCATATGTGATGATGGCTTACCTTGTCCTCCTCGAGGCAATTCTCAAAAATATTCTGCACTACCAGACTACCAGTCTCGCCGAGGGCAACCTCGTGCCACATTCCTCTGAGAGCCTCGTTCACAAATTTCATAATCTGAGGTGGTGACTCGGTCCAGCGCAGCTCAAACAACTTCTGCCAGACATGGCAGGCGTAGCGGTGAATAACGGTCTCCGGGATGCGGCGAAGCAACTCGTGGACCATGATCGCCTTGTAGTCCTCCGGGACAGAGTCAAAGGCTTTCTGAACGACGTGGCAGCCAAATGCATCCATGGAGAGATTCAATGTGTTGCCTCGAATAGCTTCAGCAATCTTGATAACCTGCTCTGGAGTACCATGTTCGAAGCAACGCTGAACAAGGAAGTTGCCAAAGCGATTAATCATCAGCGGGTAGGCCTGAGCAACAATGGCCTCGACAATATCATACTTTTGCTCAGTGGTACCAACCTTGAGTTTCTGTTGAAGAAAGATAGATGCTTGCTGATCATTATTGCAAACAATCTTATCGACAATGTACTTCCAGTTGCAGTTGACCGTGCGGTCAAGTAAACGACGATAGTTCAATGGCTCAGTAGTCGGGAGGAAGGTTTGGCCCTCAACAGCAATTGTGTTCTTAGAAGTTAGTATTTTATGAAACGGCTGGGAAGAGGTTTGACTGCTTACATCATTCTTCCACTGCCCATTCAATGAGTTGAATTCTGGTGCAAATGGCGAAAGAGGGGTCCCAAGTGGCTGAGTCTGATAGCTCAAAGCACCACCAGTATTCAACCCAATCGATCCTCCCATAGTGCCGATTGCACCTCCACCAAGGCCTGCAACAGAACTGTAGGATGTAGTGGGGGTAAGTCCATCGTAAGAGCTGTTGCTGCTTGCGTATGGAAATGCGCCTGGAGTGCGGTTCATGAAGCGGCCGCGATTGGCGTTTCGGCGGTCACCAGCTAATCCAATGGAGCTATCATTGTCAGGGATAAGGCGGTCAGAACGAAAGCCAGGAACAGTTTGGCCCAACCCCCCAGAGAGATCAGAAAAGGGTACATTGAAGCCACGTCCCGCCGCCCAAGGGTTCCCAGGAAACCCAGAAGCAGGTTGGAGGTCTTGCATGCCACCTTGATAATTGGTGAATGGGGCTCTACCAGAGTTACCCCAAATCCCACTGGCACGATTGAAGCCACCAACAGAGAGAGCATCACTGTTGTCAGAATGGTTATCGTCCTGGCCAATCCAAGTACCATCTGGGAGATACACAGAACGGCCAGGAGCATTGAGCTGGTCCATTGGGAAGTCAGTTTCCGAGTTGCTACCAATAGCTTGCTCAATAGTATGCTTGGTGATTCGAGTTTGAGTAAGCTCCTGGTCCATGCGGGCAATCTTGCCTTTGGCTTTCTCGAGTTCGATTTTGAGGCGGAGAACCTCATCTTTGCTTGGCTGTGGAGTGTTCTTCTCATCGACGGTGTCGACTGTATCGGTGCTGTTACCGGAAACGGTGCCTTCAGCAGAGTTTGTGGCAGGAGTAACCGAGACAGAGCTCGTTGCCGAAGTTGCGACATATTCAACATCTGAAGATACATGGGTGCGGTGTGCATCATCAGCGGTTTGAAGAACTTCGTGCTGCTTGTTGATAGTTGCCTGTTGCTCAGAGAGCTTCGCAAGGAGTCTATCCATTGGGTTGAGTTCGTTGAAAGATGTATGGTCGTGGTTCATCTTCGCCTTCTGCAATTGTTAGTTTGAGTCTGAAGTGGCAAGAGCTAGACAAAGTTTGGAATGGCAGCTGCTGCATCGGGGTTATAACTGACCTTGGGAACTTGGTTGACAAGCTTGGAGCTGGAGAGAGCACTGGTAGACTTCTTCAGCATGTTGGTAGGGTCCTGCTTTGAATTAGTTGGGGTCGATAAGAACATGAGGATTGTAAACGTCAGATTGTTGGTCAGGAGGGACATTGGAACAATGAAATATGGGCAGAGAGCAGCATACGAATGCCACAGAACTAGACACCATAGGTCGACGTGCATGAACACTCGTTCTGGATATTGGAGTGGGGGTAGATATAGTTCGAGAGTTTACTTACAGAACGCATCTGTGGCTTTTCATCTTCGAAGCCAGCATTCTCTTGAGACTGGCTCCTGCTCGTGAAGGTTCGACGAGAAGTTGGCGAGCCTGTAGCTGCAACAGTGAAAGACATGTTGATCGTTTCTCAGTTGCAGTACTGGCAGTGCTGTGGTGGGTTTGTAATTCAGTTGGGTAAAGGGAGTCGAGAGGGTAGTATGGTCGGAGATGTTTGGTGATGAAGGTTGGGAGGGAAGAAAGAGAGGAAACAGAGAAGATCACAAAGGTATAGGAGTTGTAGCTCAAACTGATTAGATCAGGTAAGGGCCACACAGATATGTGTAAATATGTGCTTAAGATACTTGCAAGAACGGCTGTCGTTCCTTCCGTCAAAATTTTGTCTGGTGCGGTCGAGTTGATTTCACAAAGATAGGAAGGAGCGGATGGCCTCGGTCGATCGAGGTACGTGTTGATGTTTAACTGAAATATAAACTTGTTTGACTCGGAAGGGAGTTAAATAGCTTATATGATATAACTTTTGAGGACCATATGATGGTGAAAAGGAGTGTCGAAGTGAGGTGGTGATGTAGAAGAGAAGAAGAAGTTTGTGGGTGAAGCAACTCGGCTCTTATAGATTTTTGGTAGAGCCACCTTGTTGGGTTGGGTATTAGAGTTACTCGTGAGGCCAACCATCCCAAGGCAAGTGAATTAAGGATCAAGGGACTTTCCCTCTCTACTTCACAAAGCACCCAGATTTAATTTTCTTGCAAGGATATAAACCTCACTTCATGCTTCAGAGTTCTTTAAAGATCTGCCTTCAGCCCACTCGTAACATGGCCAAAGAATCCACCCCATATGGCAGAACTATTATGAAGAAGAGAATAAGACAAAAAAAAACATACAAACTGCCAGTACATATATCATGTAAATCAAGTTGCACGGGTTTCACAAAGAGCAAATCTCGAACAAAACGCCACCACGTCTTTCGCTGTGTCCAGAAGTTTACTTGAAACAGCACCGTTACTGACGGTTCACCAGGCCCAAGAGTTTGCCAAAGAAGTGTTTTCTGGTCGAACTGTTGTATAATCATAAAAGTATTTGATTTACACAGGAACTGTTTATGAATCTGATATACCCCCGGTTTCCAAACGCCGTCAATGCCATTATACACTAATATACAGGCCACGCCTCATCTCAGGCCTCGTCGGTGGTGACCTTCTTCTTGCCCTTGAGCTTCTTGGACTCTGTGGATATATTAGCATTTACAGATCCACTAGATAAAACATATTGGCGCTGTCTGGGCTTACCTGCTGCCGTGCGCTTCTTCTTTGGCGGGCCCTTTCCACGCGCCTTGGTAATGGCAACACTCTCCAGTCGGTCCTCCTCCTTCTCGTCCCACGTCTTCAGCTCTGGGTATGCCTTTCGGAGATCGTTTATAGTGACAACTTTCCGCGGATAATATGCTGCCAGCGCTGGGCCCTTTAGTCGCTGTCGCAGAATCTTGTTACCGGTTCGTACTCCCTCGGGATTAAAGGTTGTCGAAAAGATCCTGCATCTCGTCTGTAGTGCCAATCGCGTCAGTAAAAGCAATGCCCCTATTGTATTTTTGAACGTACCTTCATGAGATCTATAACTCTCGACCGTGCGACCGACATGGTTGATGATGTTCTTGGGGGAGGTCTGGTCAAGCTCTCCTGGCCTCGGGGAGGGACGTCAAAAAGTTCAACCTGAATAGGCTAGCGCGCGACAACATTGATACATCGGTACAATATTTCTCCGATATTTCTCTCGATAATTGTCATTCACGTGATGCTTTAAAGAAATACCACTCTCTTCAATACAAACAGCATCGTGCATATATAGCAATCACAAACACGCCGAAATGGCTAAAAGATCTCATTCGGATTTTGTTGAACCTGGCTCTGGGAAAACACAACAGGTGCGTCTCTTTACCAAGTATCCAGGCAATATCTTTCTAATATAATTTACAGGGTCATGAAAGCAGCAAACTTGCTCGTGGAATTCAAAAGGATGGCTCTAAGAAGGTAGACGCATCATCTAATGAAGCCCAAGCACCAGCAGTCAATGAGAATGCCGATTTAGTCGCCAATCTATCGTTTGCCCTCAACGCTGTTCTCAAGTCGGAAGAAGCTATCCTGAGCAGCGGCACTCTTAACAGGATTGGCTTAGCTCGTTGCAAGGCTCTACAACTTGAGCTTCCCAAACCAAAGAAGGCGCCCTCCAAGGCAAAAATCGCCACCCAAGCAGAAGACGCATTGCCCAAGAAAACCTCCGCCGAAGTCACGCCGCCCCAAAATATCGCCCCCTGGACAGGAGCTTCGATTCCCAGTGGGCTCCCTGACCTCCCACCTATCCTCTCACCCGCCCTCGAAAAATCAGCTTTCACCCATTCCGGCGCCCTCCCCACCAACGCAGGTCCCCAAGACTCGTATGAGCGTCTTGAGTGGGTAGGTGACGCTTACATCTACCTCCTTACGACTCTCCTAATCTCCAAGACCTTCCCCGCCCTCCAACCCGGCCGCTGTGCACAGCTGCGTGAGCTCTGTCTGAAGAATGAGACGTTGGCATCATACGCCCGGCAGTATGGCTTTGAGAAGCGCTACCAAATCCCCAAAGACTTTGCGGCAAAGACTCCACAGACCAAGATCTTGGGTGATGTCTTCGAGGCGTACGTCGCAGCAGTGATTTATTCCGATCCCAAGAATGGCGTCGAAAAGGCCTCGAACTGGTTAAAGGCGCTATGGGCGGACACGCTCTCCAAGGAGATTCTCGAGCAAGACGAAGTCAACAAGACGTTGCAAAAAACCGGCCCCCCCGTCGTTGCGACCACGAGCGCCAAACAGGAACTAGCAACGCAGATCGTTAGTCGCGGGATTAAGCTTCTCTACAAAGATGCGGACACCCCCGGAAAGGACCCAGTGACGGGATTCCCGCTTTACACAGTGGGCGTGTACTTAGAAGGATGGGGTGAGAAGAATAAGCTGCTCGGAAGCGGCACTGCTCTGGGCAAGAAAGAGGCGGGGGCTAAGGCTGCGGAGGAGGCGCTCAAAAGGGATTTGTACGTGTATAGAGAAAAAAAGAGGATTTTTGATGAGATGAATAAGGCGAAGAAAGAGGCGGCCGAGGCGGCGAAAAATGCATTATAAGGTGGATACGGTTAAAATTAGGATACCCAATGCTGAGATATGTACTCTATGCCTATACTGTCTATGTGCTCTTATATACATTTCACTATTATCTGCATCGCTACCCTTATAACTTCCCCTTCACCTTCTTCGGAGTCCACAGCCCGTTCGGCATCTTGCCCTCCGCCTTCATCACGCGATCCCACTCAACCTCATACTTCTCACTGAGGTGGTGCGCCGGCGTAGCCACGCTAACCTTGTGGTTCTCCGCTGTGCAATATGTGATCTTCCCATCTAGACTGACCATCTCGCTTTGGATCATGGCCATAGTCCGGCCGACCTGTGTTACTTTGCTGTTGACGCGGACGACGGTGTCTATGGGGACGCCGCAGAGGAAGGAGATGTTCAGACAGCGTGTCACACCTCCCAAGAAACTGATAGGGAGTTAGCATTGACGTATGATAAACCTCTCTAGCTCTTTTCTTCAGACAACAGTTCATTATGAAAATGAAGCTTCACAACCGAAGAATGGAAGTCATCAGGGGTGGTTGAAACTTACTCCCAGTAGTCAGGTCTAGATAACGGCGCCAATGCCGGCGTGGTCAGCATATCAAATATGACCCCCGCGGCGCCACCGTGTAAAACGCCGTTGATGTTACCGTAGTACGGCGTAATGCGTATCTCGAACGAGGCACGTCCGTCAGGGGAGCCATCGATGACCTTTGCGTCACGCATAACCTGGTCATCGAAGTATTTTACAGGCGCGTCGGCAGATATGAGGTGGAACCTAGAATTGTGGTAAGTATAAAGGGGCTTTGGACTTGTGGGCTTTGGGGGTGACGGGGCGGCAAAGTGAAGGGGCAAGTTTGATATAAGAGACGGTTAACTTATAGTAACCGTTCAGAAATAATAATAAAATTGTCTTGCAAACATCCCTCTTCCTACCACCAACAGATACTACAGAATAAAAGCCATAATCCATATGAAAATCACGCGACCAACGCCGATATAAAGCGAGTAAATAGGTTACATACCGGTCAAAAACGCTCTGGATCGCCGTCATGGCCCTGGCACGTTCTGCCTCCGAAGTTGCCGCCATTGCACCTGATATACACTCTGCAGCTCAATTCCTTTGACAATCCGTCAAATGCGACCTAATAATAACAGTAAAGGAATATAATATATTAGAAAGGAGTATTCCAGCCTCCGTCCGTACTTGCTCCATCGCCACATAATAGCTTCCGCCAGCTCGTGATTTACCGAGGTATGCGTCTATATTGTGGATACAGACGGCTCAAGCCTTTAGGAAGACGTGAGCCGCCGGAGCCATTATAGTGGAACTTTGTTTATGCCGAACTCAAAAAAAGGATCAGTGAGGAGTTGAAGTGTTCTGTTATATTGAGGGTTCGTTGTATACGATCCCAGTTTATATATGAATTATCCCTTACCGGATTTTCTAGGTTTTTGTATGGGTGTGCATCCATGCTTGTTACATGCAGGTCATACTGTACGTACTCGCACCAGATTCTCAGACCCAAAGCCCTTTTTCAACAGCATATTCAGATTTCTTATTCAATAGAATGGCATTTATTTGATTTAATTAACACTAATACTACTGTTTGTGGTGATTTATGAATAAAAGTAGTGAATTAAACGTGATTATTTATTAGAAAGTAGCTTAACTAAATAAATTTGAATAAGTTATATCAGCATGATTAATTAACCAATGCTACAAACTCCCACGATACGGTTCTTGACATGTATTACACAGGAGTTTTATCAGTAGTGGTATTATGCCCCTTAACAAGAGAATATGTATTGTCAAGCGTCACCAGCAACGATTTTGATATTTATTTCAGAATCGCGACCCCTGGATTGGGTCTCTATGTACGAGTAGGACTTCCATAGTAGTTACACTTCAACCCCGAATATACATTATACTCTGAAATGGCCAGCGAGGGCCATCTCTCCTTGGATAATCATTTGCATCCCATCGTGACCTAGAACGCCCCCCCAGCCGTCGTATCTCATAACGCGAATAATGATCGCACTCTGGTCATAGCCTAACATTGACATCCACGCACGGAAGGGTCCATTCCCTTCGGCCCAAAAGACTCCTTAGCCAGCCAACACCAATGCCTGTCCACTCTGTCCGATCTGGGAGTCGCCTCTGAAGCTCTTGGAATACCACGCCACCGAGTGTCTTCGCCGTGCTGTTCATCGACCCTGCCATCATCACGGCTTGCTCGAAAGTGTTACCCGGTATCGACGTGTTATTGAATGCCTGGCAGGTAAGATTGCCGTCACAACCGAGTAGTTCTGGTAAAGGCCGCGCCTCAAACCAGTTCGAGGAGAAGTCGAAGAAACATTGGTCCGCCCAGTTGCATGATGAGGCGAAGAGAATCAGGAGCAGGAAGGAGCAGTAGACACAGGGCCTGTTGAGGAAGTATGTGCAGGCGAAGAAGAGGAATATGAAGATCGGCGACGCGTTCGTTGGGATAAAGAGGAGGGGCAGCCAGCTGTGCATCATGTTAGGTGCAGTCCCGGCAAACGGAAAGAGGGGTAGAGAGGATCGTACCTCCGCAGACAAAACATCTTGTGAGAGACGTCTTCTTAAAGGGTCTACAGCTGCATGCAGTATTGTATGGTTAGGCAAGCATTCAGAGTCTGTTTTGCGCGGGGGTGGTAATTATTGAGCGATGACCGTCGTCGAAGGCAAGGCTGGAGTAGTCTCCACCTTGGATCAAGCAAGAGTAACCGCCACACCTCTCAAAATCCGCAGTTCTGGTGTAGTCTGTTGCCTTCTTTTCGCAGTAGAATAATCGGAGTCGCTGTAGCTATGTTGTCAGGCTGGAAGGTAGATAGAGTGCGTATTACTTCGAAAAAGACAAGGTTATGACGAAGGGCCTATGATGCATCAGAGAGCCCCAAGGCTGACCACAGTGTCTCTCGGCCGTATCTCCCCTGCCAATCAGAGTTGCTGTTGGTTAAATTCGGCTAAGAGCACCTTGTGGTCTGTGCTCCTTTACTGGACCGCAGAAATATCATCATTGGGCTCAAGCTCCAAAACCACAAACCATAAACCAACCAAGCTGTTTGATCCAACAAGCTATTTCTGCACAAAGATATCTTCCCTTAGTTGCCAGATAGAGCCTACCAGTTGAACAGCTTCAATTGTTTTGTGTGATTATTCTAGACCCTGCCTACCGACCATTCAACGGATATTTATCCAAGAACAACACTTGTTTTGCGATTTTGTCCAACCTTCATCCTTCATTTGCGCGTTTTGCGCCCCAATCGAATCACTTTGGCCCACCATGGCAGGTTATTCCAACAATCCAAGCGGCTTCGATAGCCCAGAGTGTGGCGGTATGGAGTCATTAATTGCACAGCTCCGTCAACGAAATGCAGGCTCTGGCTCGACACCAACGCCACAGGCTCCAGGCTCGAGCTTCCTGACCCAGATTGCTTCCCAACAGTTGGCATCGCAATCAAACCCATACTACGCCCAACCGCAAGCTTCACACCTTCATGGGTATCATCACCCTTCTGTCTCGTCAGCTATGCCGACTCCACCGATCTACCATAACCAGCCTCCTCACCACTCGTCAGGTGTCATGCGTCCGGTGTCGGAGACTGGTCCATCGAGGCCAATGGCCATCCTGAACAATGCCAGTGCCAGCAACGCAGACCGAACCGCGAACCTCTTGAACCTACTGAAGTTCAGCCAGCCTGCTGCATCTTCTCCAGAAAACGCGATGCCAATTTCGCCACCTCCAGTATCTCTGCACCAAACACAGCCAGCCGCAGATAACCGGGGCACCGCGGATCTACTCGCCACACTTATGGGCTCTGTAGGCAATCAGGAAAACAAGAGAATTCCATCTGCGCCACAAACTCAGTTTACTCGCGAGCCTACCTTCGCGTCTGAAATTCCAGACACACCCGCAGATACACAGGCATACCTTCTTCAGCTTTTGAACCGACCAAAGCCAGCACAGTCTGACAACAAGCCTGTGATTACTCCTGCAAAGGTTAAAAGATCTTTTGGCGAGAATACAGCGACTGAGAAGGTTGCTCCAAAAGATGTGATTGATACGACAAAGGCGACGAAGGATGTCTTTACGGACGAAGTTAGCCCTACCACCCAACCGCAGGTTGCGCAGGAGCCGATTAAGAATACCAAAACTCTTTTCAACTATGTCAACCCGTTCGAGCAGTTGGCCGCATCTTCGCCGCGCAATCGCACACCGGTCCCTACTGCGACTGCCCAACAAGCTACTGCGAAAGCCCCGGTACAAATTTTGAAACCTCCCAGACACACTACTGGCGAGACTTTGGACCAGAAGCGAAAGGAGCACGATCAGTCACCATCTGTTCCCAGCCCTGCTCACGCCAAGAGAAAACTTGGCTCCACAGAAACGGTACCAACCGCACCTGGACCGTCTGACGTTCAAAAAGTATTTGGAATTGGCTCGACCAAACAGCCTACAGAGACTGTGGCACAAGCTTTAAACGAGGCTGGAAACCAGGCCGACAAGGAAGTGAGCGAGGCATTGGCTCGTGCTGTTAGTAGCGCCGCGGAATCCCTTGGCCCCGACGACTCTGTAGCTGCCAAAGCTGCTGCTGCTGCGGACGACAGCGTGGATAAACTAGCATCTCTCATCGAAAAGCAAGATTTCCTGAAAGATGGAAGCACTAAGTCTCAAGATTCTCTCAAATCGACCGCTGTCAAATCAGTTGTCAGCAACACAGTCCAAGATTCTGTTGTCGATAGCTGGGAGAGCGTTGATGCCGATTCTGTGACACTTAATCCAGCAGATCAGAAGGATTCTGGGAAGAATATCAAAATTTACAATTTCCCACTGAAGCCGTGGGTTGCCATTACTTTGCAATCAGACAGCAAAGTGGACCGTCCCACGTTCGACCCAGAATCAGCTATGGCCATTGCTAGGCTAAGAAAGGTCTTTGATCAAAATGATAGAACTTTGGTCACTGCTACCAACAACTTCATTGTCTTTGCTATGTCCAAGAATGGAGGCATACGCATTATTCGTCAGGATAGTGGCCGGGACAGGAAGATCTTCGACGAGACTCGAGATCAAGTATTCAACATCTCAGCATCAACCTCAAACAGAGATGGATCTGAGGCGGTCATTGGCACAGGATGCAGCGGTACAGTTTACTGGGCCGCAGTTAAAGACACTGGCGGAGATAAGATCGAAGAGTTCAATGCTAAGACTAGCTTTGCTTTGCCACCAATTCAGTCACCTGGTGATGAGAACCCAGGTGGTGTTCTGAAGACCAGAGCTAGAAAGAGCTCTGTACACCCTGAATTCTTTGCTGTTGGTCGTGGAAAATCGATTCACATCATATTCCCCTATTTGATCACTGGGGGCGGATTCATACAACCCGGCCCTGATCGTTTTGTCGATATCGAGAAATATCTCAGCCAGCGGACGCCGAAGATTGATACCGGAAAGGCTGCCAAGGACTTCACTTTCAGTCAGGACGATACTACTGTCGTGTCGTTGGATAAGGCTGGCAGGGTTAAATTCTGGGATGTCCGTGGACTCACTTCTGAAAACCAACCCAAAAACCAGTCGATCGAAACGAAGGAGCCGCTGATGACATTAATTACAACTCCGGCTACCGAGAAGTCCTGGCCTACTTCTGTCATTTTTGTTGACAAGGTGCGCCCGTACTTGAAAGGCTGTGCCTTGAGATATTTGATTGTTGGCATGAAGCAGAACCATACGCTGCAACTGTGGGATCTTGCATTAGGCAAGCCGGTGCAAGAACTGCACCTGCCACACGACAAAGAGTCAGACGCCGCTTGTAGTGTTGTTTACCACGCCGCTACTGGCGTAATTGTCGTCGGACACCCAACAAGAAATTCGATCTATTTCATCCACGTGTCAGCGCCAAAATACAACCTCCCCAAGTCGCTTTCTCAATCTGAATTTATTGAGAAGCTTGTGAAGAAAGATACGACGCTTCCAAGCCCTGAATCCACAGCTGTTATGAGTGGTATTCGCGAGTACCTATTCTCTGAGAGTCTTGAAACAAAGGAAGGATCTGATAAGCGAGCTCGAGGTGACCTTCGGAGCTTGGATATCTTGCAACCCACAGCAACACTCAACCCAGCGAAGCCAGATACAACTCTATTCGAGCTCTATGCTATGCACTCTACTGGCGTAACGTGCATTTCGGTTAAACCCGAAACTCTTGGCTGGGACTCAAACAACAGAGCTGTGAACCCTGCATCAGCTGTCGACGAAGGTCTCATCACTGTTAGTGAATTGAAGCCAATTGAGTCACCTGCCCCAAGAGAACCTAGTGTGTCGTCTGTATCCACGGCAACTACTTCATCAGCACCGGTTACTCCAAAGGTCCTCACAATGGCAAAGGAAACCGGACGAAAGGCGGCTGCGGTAAACAATCATGCCGAGCAGCCTGCAGCTGTACCTGGAACACCAGCTAAGAAAGCTGAACAGGTTCAAAACCTCACCAACGGAGGCCAAGAGACAAGCGGAACTGAGAAGGTCGAAAAGAAGAAGAAGAAGAAGGCCGCTGCTGCGGCAGCTCGCCAACTTGATGCTGTATCTGAATCCTCATCTGCAGCAAGCAAGGTCATCGCCAACGGAACTTCTGATGCAGTGGTTGGCGTTGTCTCTCAAGATCAGATCAACAAGGCGCTGAAGATGGTTGATGCCAGTATCTCTGATATGGCACGCCAGCTTAATTCCTCAATCGACAAGATTTACCAAAGCTTCGACACCGATAAAACGGCCCAGGCTGCAGCGGCAGAAGAGAAGCAAGTCGCTCTTCTTCGCCTCGTCTCTAGCACACTTGGCGAGAACGTTGACAAAACTTTGGGCTCGATCGTAGAGACGAACACAAAGAAGATCCTTCTTCCTTCCATCACGGATTCCGTCTCCAAGGCTGTCTCCAAGAACGTTCACGACCACTTGTCTGCCAAACTTGGCGTCTTGGTGCAAGCCTCTGTCTCGAAGGAGCTTCAGGCCGTTCTACCAGGAACACTCGGAAAGGCCCTCGAGAAGCCTGACTTCTTGAGAAATCTTTCGAGATCCATGACGGACTCTATTTCAAGCACTCTTGCGGTGTCTCTCACTGAATCAATTTCATCGGCTGTTGTGCAGAAGGTTGCGTTCAAGGTTGAAGAGAATTTCGCTAAGGTTATGAAGAATGAAATCGTCCCGTCTATCAATGCACTTGCTGCCAGATCTGCACAAAAGAGTGTCGTTGATATCCAGCGCACAGTTTCAGACCGTATCAACAATTTGGAGAGGCAGCGCCAGTCAGACAGCGAGGAGATTTCGAAGCTGTCGAAGGTTATTGAGGGGTTGACTGAGATGATATCTACGATGGCCTCAGCCCAAGAAGGTTTCCAAGCTGCTGTTTTGAGAGGCAGCAATAGCGCGCCCCAGTCAAACATTGAGCAAACAACAGAATCTCAAAGATCGATCCCAGAGGCAGCAGTTACCTCTCGTTCGCAGGGATCTCCGGTTTCGAACTTGGAGCAGTTTGACTCTGACAGCCAGCTGTACGAGCAAAGCCTCCAGTCAATCGGACATCTGATGAGCGACGGAGAATTCGAGACTGCCATGATGACTTGGATCAAGCTCAACAACGGCCAGGTTATGCAGGACATCTTTGATAACTATTTCTCCAAGTACGATCCGGGTTTCATGCGCGAAGTGTCACCAATTCTGAGCCTATCGACGGCGGCGACAATCTCGCAGCGATTCGACAGCCCATCGCTCATGGAGCGCATCCAATGGCTGGAGACGATCTTGCAGATCTACCAGTCGTTCGCGCCTGAAGAGATTGACCCCGTAAGTTCAACCGATGCCTAATATACATGTAGACAAAGCTAACCGTTTTCTAGGATGTCGTGAAACCTTGTGCAACTCTTATGGAGCTCCTGAAGGATCGCTTCGAGCACCTTTTCATGCGTGTCAGCCAAGCGTCGGCCCATGACCCTCTTCTCAAGCGCCTCCATACCCTCGTCACAGTTACCACTCGCATCATGGAAAACATGCAGCGAAACTTCTAATGGCTTTCTTTGGCCTCACTCCAACCTGGCTTAGTATTTGAAGCAAATTTTTGCCTCCGAGAACTACGATAAATGGCCACATTTTACGAAACTTGATAAAAGACCACCTAGCAGGCATCATGCATTTTGTTCTAGATCTTTGGAGTACTCTAGCTATCTGCTACAGGATTTCAGGCGATTACAAAACTTTGGGCATGGGCATAGTTATATACTTGCTTGCGGTCTGTCGAGGGCGCTGAAAATTGCGTCGTCCCTAAACCGGCTGCTCTTCTTATCAACTTTCACCAACATTTACTTCTTTCACCGGCCATGCCCTTTGAGCTGGTCATTTACACACCTGTTATTATATTTTTCTCACGCAACGAACTCGGATAAAAGCCGTATAATGTCTCCGCATGCACACTCTACGAGCCACATGGGCTTGAATGCCTCCGGCCATACCTTTTTATCTCCACGCGCCACACGTTTTCCACGCCTCGATACCAAGTCATTTCGTATATTCACCGTCTTTTGCAAGAGCTGGGGGGTCGGACTGGGGATGGGTGCGCCGGGTGGCGAGGGGATTATGTAGTAATGACGGTTATGCGTGCATGGATGTTATGTAGTTTTAGAGGACGAGGTTTTTGCAGTGAATTGTTTTTATTTTTTCGTTTCTGAAGGGAGGAGGTGCATAGCGAATGGAAATTCAATATTATTGTTGAGTGATTTTACTGATTCATTTGAGTGACTGAGTGATATGACTGGATCCTGAGGTAGAGTTTTGGGACTATGTTAAGCCTACCCAAATTGTGAATATCCCGAGCTTCATTTTTTGAAAAATCCGCCCAAGATTGATCGCATCGAGCTTGTAAAATATCTTAAGCTTCATTTTTGAGAATTCTGCGCACTTCTAGCGCATTCAGCGTTACTTTTGAGAACCTACGCACTTTAAGCGCATTCAGCCTCACCTTTGAGAATCCGCGCACTTCTAGCTCCAGTAGCGCCAAATCTGCGCAACATTGCTCGCATCGAGCCTGTAGATATTCCACCACCTAAACTTTGAATATCTCGAGCTTCATTTTCTTCTTCTGAATCTTCGCCAAACCGTAATTTCAAAGTAATCAAGAATCCGATTTCATTCCTAGTTTCTATAAACCCACTTGGCTGACAACAGTGCCTATACGCTATTCCAAACCGCTCAGTCACTGTCCTGCAGATCCCCCCCCTCAGGTCTTATCATCCAGCCACGTCGCGATAGTAATCCAACCACCCACCTCGGCTCAGCTGGAGTAGGACTGACTTGACAGCCCAACCCCCCCCCTCTTTCACACAAAAGAGTAGAGAGCACAAAAGAGTAGAGAGCACAAAAGAGTAGAGAGCACAAAAGAGTAGAGAGCACAAAAGAGTAGAGAGCACAAAAGAGCACAACAGGGGGAGGTGGGAGTGGATGAGGGGGGGGTTTAGTGGTGATGATATAAACCGTAGCCCAGCGCAGATTGTAGCACGAAGTGTAATATATCTACATTATTAAACACTTTAACCATGTGGCTTAAACCCCTGTGGCGCCGCGGGCCAGCCAACCACATCCGCCGTGCCTTACGTCCATGTCTTATGTCTTGGGTTGAATCTGGAATTTTGGCGCATCTCCAGTTTTTCTAACGACCGAGGTCTTTTCCATGCATCTCGGATCTATGTGCCGCCCTGTTATTTCCGTACCGCCAGCTGCCGATGTCCTTGCCTGTTGTATTTATAAGCAACTAAGGGAGATTGACGTAGGCGGGTAGGCGGCGACACACTGCGGCTCCACCGTCTTGGAAATGGAACGAAATCTTGCAACTGCCGCGGTCTTGGAGATAGTGCCCGGCGACAAGAGGACGGAAATAAACTTTACCAAGCAATAATGGAGAAGAACCAAGAATCAAGCGGTAGGATATCGGGAAGAAAGTGAAATTCGTGCTTCTATTTCATTCCTTCTCCTACATTCTCATTTGTATATATAGGTAGGAAGAATCTCTCAAATTGCCCACCAAATAGTCCTCTTCAACACTCTCATACACACAATCTCATCATGCTCATACCTCTTATCATCCTTAAATCCTAATATACCTCCTGTCAAAATGGTACCACAACCCGAATTCAATGGCTGGCTCGGCCACGACGCCTCCGCCGCCGAAGGCAACATGAAGAGAAGGTGGTTGCTATTTCGAGGACTTCGGCGAAGAAGGCGGATGCGGAGATGATGGGAGCGACGGGGTTTATTGCGACGGAGGATGAGAACTGGGCGAAGAAGAACGCAGGCACGCTAGATCTGATTATCTCGACTGTTTCGTCGCCGAATATGCCACTGTCGGAGTATCTGGCGCTCCTCGCGCCAAAGGGACATTTCATCCAGGTCGGCGCACCTGAGGATGTCTTGCCACCCATCAACGCCTTCTATCTTATCGTGAAGGGTATCAAGCTTGGTGGAAGCTTGATCGGAACACCACAGGTTTTCAGGCAGCCCGAAGTTGGAATGAAAAGCGCTGATGGGCAAGCACAAATTCCAGAGTTGGTATTGCAGTGTGATAAAGGTGTCCTTCAATCTGCTATAGTTATTAGCTACAGTTCTAGCTAATCTTGTAATCATAAGCTACCATTCCAGCCAACCTTCTTGTAATCATGAGCTACGATACCATCCATTCCAGCTAATACTCTTGTAATTATAAGCTACCATTCCCTCCACTCCAACCATCTAATGTCTAAGCATATTGGTTCGCCTTGAGCCACTCAAGCAATGGCTCCGCATCCCTGAGCCTATAGCTGGCCCTGCCCTTAATGCTATCGCTGACCACACCCAGCGTGCGGTCATAACCCCTGTTATCCTTCTCGGCAAAGAACGCTGCGATATCAGCCTCCGTCTCGAGATCCGAGAAGTTCTGCAGCGAAAGCTTCAAGAAGCGGTCAAGCACAACCATGTTCTTGCCCAGGCGCTCACGCAGCGGCTCCCAGTTCTCCTTGATGTAAGTCCACAGGCCGAGGCGGGTCTTTGGGTTAACGCCGAGCGTCGCAGCGGGGGTGTGCACGTCCTGTGTTGGGACGCCAGAGGCCATGAAGTCAAGGAGGTCCTTGAGCAAGTTGGGCGCGAGCGGGTCCTCGTCCTCGGCGTTCTTGATATCCTCGATGCGGCCGAGGGCGCGGAGAGAGGTCTCCTTTCCGTCAATGGAGGTGGTGTTTGCCCATTCGGCCTTGACGGCGTTGTAGGCGGCGCGGCCGCCGTACTTGACGTTGATCTGGAAGACGGCGCTGCGGAGGGAGTTGTGGATGGCTGAAGCGTCGCCGACAGCGTAGGCGTAGAACTGGCGCTGGGCCTCTTTGATCACGTCTCCGTCACCGTTGAGGCCTGCAGAGTGGATGAGCAAGGCGCGCAGCTGGCCTGTGAGGTGGTCCTCATCAGGAGCGAAGGTCCAGCCAAGCTTGGTGACGGTGGGCTTGATAAGCTTCAGGGTGAACTTCTTGAGGGCATTGGAGATGTTCTCATCTTCGCTGAAAACCGATTTCACGGTGGCCAGGGAAGAGATGACCTGGGACCAAACCAGGTAGTTGGTCTCGGCAGAGAAACCTTCAATGAGGGACAGAAGAGGAGCAGTCTGGGCATCGCCTGAACGAGCCAAAGCGCCAGCGTCACCGATAAGGTTGATCTTATCGTTGATCGAGAGGAGGTCAAGCTGCTTGCTGAGGGTAGCAAGGCGGGAGGCTGGGTAGTTAGTGCGGTAGAACCCTGCGTATTCGTCGTTGAGCTTATAGAAGCTGTCATCGATGTCGGGGATCGTCTCCTTCTTGGTGTTGAAGGATATCGCTTTCGAACCTGACTTGCTCTTCAGGCCAAGCGGGACCCACCAGGTTGTCTTGTCGTCTTCGGGCTTGACATCTCCTGTTGAGAGGCAGCGGGACTGGGTTACGGAAATCTGACCTGGCTCTTCGGAAACAGTGACGACAGGATATCCGATATCACGGATCCATGGGTCCATAAGCTTAGGAACATCCTGGCCAGAGACCTCGCTCAAAGCAGACCACAAATCGTTAGTTGTAGCATTGCCATATGCATGGGCCCTCAAGTAGTTCCCGACACCTGCCAGGAACTTCTCTTGTCCTAGGTGAGATGCCAGCATGCGGATAACGGAGCTGCCCTTGAGGTAGCTGATGTGGTCGAAGATTTGATCGACATCAAGAGCGTCCTTAACAGGCACCTCGATAGGGTGGGAGCTTCGGAGAGAATCCAAACCGAAAGCAGTTTGCATGCCCTCTTGGACAAATTGTGGCCAAACATTCCACTCTGGGTGAAGCTTGTCGGTAGCTAACCAGCCGACCCAGGTAGCAAAACCTTCATTGAGCCACAGCTCGCTCCACCAGTCCATTGTGACCTATCATGCACGTTAAATTTAATTCCTCAACCACGACAATGGTTAACTCCAACTTACAAGGTTGCCAAACCATTGATGGGCAAGCTCGTGTGCAACGACATACGCCACCCTGTTCTTGTACTTTGCATCCGAGGTCTTCTCATCAAAGAGAACGGCCGTAGTTCTGTATGTTACGAGACCCCAATTCTCCATCGCACCGTGAGACTAGCAACCATGGTCAGCTTGGTTCTTATACATGAAATGCTGGGCAGGGATGAAAATAAATGGGGGGTACATATTGCAGTCTGACAAACTGGTTAGAGAAAAAAGCACAGAACTGTGAGAGGAGACGACCTACGAATTCGTGCACGGCCAACAAATCAGCCTTTGGTAATGGGTAGTCGATTCCGAATATCTCGGAGAAGTAGTCGATAATCTGGTGAGCATGCTCAAGAGCGTAGCTGCCCTGCTCCTTAAGGCCCTTTGTGGTATAGACGCGAACGGGCAAGTTATTTCCGTTATACTTCCGCTCAGTGAAGGCCTCGACATATTCGAAATCTCCTACAGCCCATGCAAGCAGGTATGTGCTCATGATAGGAGTACGCTCAAAAGCAACAACTTTAAGTCCTTCCGTCTTGCCCTTCTTGACAGACTTCTCTGGCATGTTGCTCAGGACGACCTGGTCTTCTGGGAGCTCGATCTCGACGTCGAATGTGGCTTTGAGGTTTGGCTCATCAAAGCAGGGGAATGCGCGGCGAGCATCGCAAGACTCGAACTGAGTGCTGAACATGTAGTGGTTATCGGCGTCTCTGGCGACGGAAGCAGCAGCCGGCACAACTGGGTTATACTTTGAGCGGTAAAAGCCAGCCATGTTGTCGTTGAGGATGCCCTCGAACTTGATGACAATAACGGCATCGTCCGAGGCTGGCAGATCTCCGGCAAAATCGAGAGTGACTCGTTGCTTGGGCACATCGTAGGTGGCATCGATGTTTGGAGTAGTTTGCTGGGTCTTGTCGTTGTTGACGACGACTTCGGCGCTGTGAACCTTGAGTTCAATGGAGTTGAGGGTGATGCTCCTCGTGGGCTTCAGGATCTTGGCCGAGATGCTGACGGTTCCCTGGTAGGTGAAGGCACCGCCGGGAGCAATGTCGGAGAGGGAGATGGCATAATTCGTAGGCTTGATGGAATCTGGCAGCACGTCTTTATAACTCGCTGGGCTTGTGTCCGCCATGTTGATTGAAGAGGGGGGGTTTGCCTGGGTATAGTTGAAATTTGGAGTTGGAATTGAGGGATCTCCAAATTCAGGAATGGGGGGGGGGGGGGGGGGGGTCCTTCTGGACTATCTATATCTCCGGGTCTCCTCCTCCTTCCCCGTTTTACATAAAATATTAATTATCACGTGCGATATCCGAAGGCGGCAGTTGGGAGAAAGGATTACCGCCAATAGTGGAAATAGGAAGCTGGCAAGTTCAATATTTGTCTCCCTCCTTTCCCTCCTTCCCTTTCCTTCACAAGGCTCCGCAGGTTGGATAGTGGGATGTGGTAGTACGGTATCCGAGAAGCTGTTTATCCGTTCCGATTGGCTGTTGGTGCGGCCGCTTTCCGTAACTAGTGACCTAAAAGGACGAGGCTGAGGGTCGAGGCCCCACTTGCTGCGATGGAACGTTGTGAGTTAACAGTAAACACGACCAACACCGCCGAAAAGAGTCCACTATCATCAATCATCCCGTGCTTCCGACGGTTTCCGCAAGACAATTACCATCCAGCCTGATCAAAGATGGCGGCGGCTGGCCAGAAGTTATATCCAAGAGCGACGCTCAAGAAGATTGTCAAGGCTCACTCGAGGAAGAACGTGAGCAAGAATGCTGATGTGCTGGTAAGCCACGCGACCGCGGCTGTCTGGTTGTGAAAGTGCTGTCATAGCTAACTGTTGCCCCCTCAAGGTCTTTCTCGACTATGCGCTCTTCTTACAGACGTTAGTGATTACCCGTCTGTCATCTATTGTCGGAAAACTGCAACTGACACTCATGGAAGGTTGGTGAAGGAAGCTGGCATCAATGCGAAGCAGGCAGGCGATCGCGGCATCACGGCGAAGAACGTGAACAAGGTCACAGAGGCACGGCTACCCTTCATCTCCGATACTAGGGACTCAGTAGCTAACACGCATCAGACGACGCTTCACAAATTCAAGGGCTGAGACGCTGCACGCGACGGGGACAAACTGGTGGGAATGGAGGAGGGGCATAATATTGACTATTATGGGGACAATGGCGAAAGGATACCCAGGCATTGAAAGGAACCAGCATAGACTGGATGTTTGTTTACGACCAAATTATGATGGATTAGTTATTGGGACACCATTTTGGTAACACAATTCGCCATCGTTGGCTTCGATCGATGACATGGCAAGGTACACACGACGTCTAACAACGCGATATAATACGTAAACGTCAGGAACAACGCGATAGAATACGTAAACGTCAGGAACAACGTGTAGAAATAATATCCCTCAATGTAAAATAATAGCTATATCATAAAATATCTCCTTAATTTATCCATTGCTGAATCTCATCCGTTCCTATTTCGTTGATCTCTTTGTTGGTCGTGATCGAATGTGGACTAGTGCATTCCAGAAAGTCTGGGGTAAAACGGAAGCAACTAGATCTATGACCCTTCAAAATCCTGAAATACAAACAACTTGCACCCTGATTTACTCGTCAACTTCCTCAAAACTTTCCTAGAACAAAGTATCACCGATCCGAAATACACATTTCAGTTCTGTTATTGTACAATTCAAAACACCACTCCTTTCACAACACCCGACAAAACCTCACAACCTTGTACACTTTCGTCTCAGCCTTGTAGACACAATGGCCACCTCCGCAATCCAAAACCCAGAAGTCCGCTCAGAGTCCAAATCCGCGAAGAAGAAGAAGGCCAAGGCCGATGCTGCCGCTGTAGCATCTGTTACACATGTTGAGACTGCTACACCTGCTGAGAGCACCAATGGTGACGGATCCTACGAGAGCCCATACATCAAGGAGCTTTACAAGTAAGCGCACTTGAATTCACCTCAGTTTCTTTCCCACCTCCCATAAAGCTATACCATCATCCCATAAATGCATGCAGAAACTAACACTTTCATCAGGAGCATCCGAAATGTCAACAAGAAGATTGTAAGTTCCTGTAGTTCTACTCTGAAAGCCGCACCGATCTAACCCGTAACCTCACAGGCAAACGCCTCTAAGGTCGACAATGTCCTCGAACAAAACCCCGGAAAGACCCTCGACGAACTGGTAGCCACCCGCAAGATCAACGCCGACCAAAAGGCACAGATCCTGAAGAAGCCTTCCCTCCACGCCTCCCTCGCCCAACTCGAGGAGCAGATCGCCCAGTACAAGAAGTTCGACCAGGAGTACAAGGCTCGTGCGCAAGCCGAGAAGTCCGCAATAGAGAAGGAGTTGACGGAGAAGAGCAGCAAGGAGCTGGCTGAGGCAGTGGCTGCGGTCAAGGCTGAGGCAGTTGCCACTGCACTCATGGAGAAACAACAGAACTTGCTCCTGCTGTCGAAGTTCCTTCGTCTGGCCGCTGCGAGGAGGGCTGCTGATGTGGACCAAACCTTGGATGAGAACCAGGCATTGGAGGGCGCCCTGGTCGAGGTCTACACTGGGGACGAGACTGCGGTCGTGGCGATGGAGAAGCTCATCAAGGGATCGGACGAACAGGCCTTGTCAATCAACGGCGAGAAGGTGAACACCACCTGTAAGTTTTGCCACCTCCAGTCCAAACAACCATAGCTAATAACGACAAACAGACGCACAAATCAAACAAGCCGCCATCGAATTCCTCGCCACCCCCACCGACCATGAGCTCGAGCAACCCAACGAGGACAACACCGTAGCCACCGAATACCCCGTCGGCACCGACCCCACCATCGCCAACGCAGGCCTCACCGAGATCGACGCCGTCCCCACCGCCGACCTGAGCACTAACGGCGACTCCAAGCCCGTCTCTCCCGCCGACTTCCCCACCAACTCCGGCTTCGGCGACGGCGCCAACGCCGCCGCGGAGGCCAACTGGGATAACCAGAACAACAGCACCAACGACCTCTCCGCCTCCTCGGAGTGGGTTGATGTGCGTCTTCCCCGCGACGCGGCCGAGACCGAGACTGGTATCGATGCTACCCTCGCCGCGCCACCGAATACCCAGAGCTGGGCGGATGAGCAGCCAGAGGCCCCTGCCGCTGTTGCTGCGGCCCCTGCTGCACCTGCTGGCGACGGATTCCACGAGGTCCAGCGCAACCGCGGTAACCGTGATGGACAGGGCCGTGGTGGACGTGGCCAGAGAGGTGGTGAGGGATACAGAGGCCGTGGCGGGTACCGTGGACGCGGTAACGGCGAGGGTGGACGTGGCCGCGGCGCTCCCCGTTTCGGCGGGAACCGTGAACCGCGTCCCCAGGAGACGTCGTAGGTGCTTTGATGACGACGTCTTGGGGATTTGCAAAATTACTCTCTGGCAATTTGCTGCACCTAGGCGCCTGACGACTGTGCTTTCTTCCGTCGATTCCGCCAAACGACATTACCGCCGATACCATCCACATACCACCTCGCGTGTACTTCCAACCCCTCTATGTTTTTTTGGCCACCATTCATTCTCTCTAGCCACTACAACTACTACTACAGGACAAACATGTACAATCTGCATAGCATTCGCATAGATGGAGCGTTGATGACATTTTTGCCGGTCCTTTGCATTTGATGGGATTTGTTTTGTTTTTGCTTTTTTTGTGTCCCCGCACCGGCGTCGATGGATTGGGGGTCGTGGAGGTTGGCTCTGCGCGAGGTTGTATTGTATGGGATGGGATGGGAGTGGGTAGCTAGGCTAGATAGAGGGGATGGGAATGGGAATGATATTGTAACGGTATTTGGCGGTTGTGGTGATTGTGTGAGTGAGTTGGTGAGGGTGAAGGTGACCCCTGGCCCAAGCGACGCCTCCGCCCATTTGCGGGGAAGGGTCGAGCTAGAGCATGTGGTGCGATGGGAGCGATGCATGACGCTTTCCGCTTTCCGCTTCCCGCTTTCCGAATTCCGAATTCCGAATTCCCATGCAGCAGCCGCCAGCTGGGTGAGATGATGCGCTGATGTGTTGAGGATGGGAGATGGGGATTTGAGGTTGAGGTACGGCGAGGCTCAATGGAAGGGGAGGGAGATGCGCGATGACAGTTGATCTTCCCTCCCCTCCCAGAGCTCTCGCTTACCATTCCCAAACCAGCCTAGCCCCACTGCCGCCCAAAACCTTCGCCTTGCACCGATCTCGAACCACAGCCACAGATGCACGGTACCTTACTCTCACTACCACTTGCTCAATCGACCACACGCATTTCCATCACCAATATCCCCGCCAACACCTCAACGCACTCCCCGAATGCGCGCGGAGACGACTTCAATCATTGTGTATACTTTATCGTATCGCACACACACACACACGCACCACGGCTGCGACTGCGATACCAAGAGCCAGCCAGCCCCACACCCACCTTCACGACCAGATCGACGACCGCAGCGCCCGGCAGCGCAGGCACACGACACAGTGAGAGGCTGCATGTAGGCACGCCAGCGCGATGAGTACCGATGTGATAGCTCGCGTGGCGCCGGTGCTCGACGACAACGCTGCGAAGATGGCGGCGGGGCTGTTCTCGCCCCCCGACAGTAAGATGCGGATGGCGTTTGAGGATAGCGATTCGGAGCTTAGCGAGTTGGATGAGGAGGGGTATTCGATTGGTGCGCTGCCTAAGATGGGGGAGGCGCGGGAGCTGAGGGAGGTGGGAGAGAAGAAGGATGCTGGGGAGGGTGTAGATGAGAAGAAACCCGACGAGGTTGCTGGGGAGAAGGAGCCGGAGGTTGATGATATTGGTGAGGTGGTACCGGATCACTACGCGGATGAGGGGAGAGTGCCAGTCTTCAAACCGACGATGCACCAGTTTAAGGACTTCCAGGTTTATGTGAGCTTCCCCGCCACGTCTCGAGAGGTGACGCTGTAGCTAACGTGTACGCAGATGGGTCGCATCAACCCATACGGCATGCAATCCGGCATTGTGAAAGTGGTCCCCCCACAGGAGTGGCTCGACAACCAGCCGGAACCGGACGAAATTATCAAGACGATTCGAGTTCGGGAGCCGATCAAGCAGGATATCATGGGGACGAATGGAACGTATCGCCAGATGAACCTGCTGCACCAGAGAGCATACAATCTTCCGGAATGGCGCCAATTGTGCGATCAGACTGAACATCAGCCTCCTGCGCGACGTGGTGAGGTTCGCGCGACGCAGGAGAAGCCGAGGACTAGCGGTCGCGGTAAGAAGGAGAGCACACCAGCGGGGGAGAAGGTGGCTGCGCAACCGAGGAAGAAGAACGGGCGAGCATCAAGAAAGAGCCTGGCTCAAAAAGACGCAGACAAGGACCAGAAGGAGAGACTGCCAACGCCAACTTCTCCCCCCATCAAGCCAGACGATGACGCCGATGCACCCAATCTGGAGCCGCTCGAGCAGGACGAGCCACCACGCAAGCGCATGGGTGGTGGTGGCCGCGGCGGACGAGGGGGGAAGGCTACTACGGTGTCATCGCGCCGCAAGTACGGCCGCAGAGAGACGGCTGGGAAGATCGACGAGGCTGCATTCGAGAACTTCGAATACAAGATGGACATCTCCGACTATACCCCTGAGCGCTGCGAAGAGCTCGAACGCGCCTACTGGAAGACCTTGACATACGCGCCTCCGCTGTATGGCGCGGATATGTTGGGCTCTCTATTCGACGAGAGGACGACTACCTGGAACCTTGGAAATCTGCCGAATTTGCTGGATGTTATGGGCACCAAGATCCCCGGTGTTAATACTGCCTATCTGTACCTTGGGATGTGGAAGGCTACTTTTGCGTGGCATTTGGAGGATGTCGATCTCTACAGTATCAATTACCTTCATTTCGGTGCTCCCAAGCACTGGTACAGCATTTCGCAGCGGGACGCGAGGAAGTTTGAGGCTGCTATGAAGAGTATCTGGCCGACGGATGCGAAAGAGTGCGACCAATTCCTCCGACATAAGACATTCCTCATCTCCCCATCTACTCTCCTTAAGAACTACGGCATCAAGGCCAACAAAATCACGCACTTCCCTGGGGAGTTTATGATTACCTTCCCGTACGGATACCATTCAGGATTTAATATGGGGTATAATTGTGCTGAAGCTGTCAACTTTGCGATGCCATCCTGGCTGGAGATGGGCCGGATTGCGAAGAAGTGCGATTGCGCCCAGGCTCAGGACAGTGTCTGGATCGATGTGGCGCAAATCGAGCGCAAGATGCGTGGAGAGGAGACTGATTATGAGGAAAGTGATGAGGAGGAGGAGGAGGAAGAGGAAGATGATAACGGTCCGACCGATCTTCCTACACCTCCGGAAAGTAGTGGCGACGCAAAGCTCAAGCAGCCTCGACGCAAGCGGAAGCGTGTTGTTTCTGATAAGGATGGAGTTGACAGGACAAAGCGAATTCGCATCCGCATGAAGGTCTCAAACGAGCCATGTTGCCTGTGCCCGAACGACATCAAGACACAACCTCTTATTCCCACCGAAGATGGCCGTAAGGTGCATCGTCTCTGCGCCGAATACACGCCCGAAACCGACATCGATGAAGGTATTGTGTACAACGTCGCCGCGATCGGAAAGGACCGCCTCGATCTCAAGTGCATGTTCTGCCACAGCAGGAAGGGTGCGAAGATCCAGTGCTCGCAGCGGAAATGTACCAGGTCGTACCACGCAACGTGCGCAGCGGCTGCGGGCATGTTTGTCGAGACGGGGGAGATCCCGGTGTTTGGCGAGGATGGAACGGAGTACAAGCAGCGGGGGGTCGAGTTTAGTTGTCGGTTCCACCGCGCGAAGCGTGATAAGAAGCTTGATGAGTATGTTTTGGAGGAGGATGAGGATATTAGTAGGGCTGCGATGGCGGTGAGGGAGGGTGAGATTTGCCAGTTCCAGTTCTTGAAGAAGGAGATCTTCGCGGGTGTTGTGGTGGAGAATAGGACGAGCGAGGAGGTGCTTCTTGTTGATATCCTACCTTCTGGGTATGTATTCCAATTGCCTGGTATGAAAGCGGGCGTACAGTGGCTAATACATAACAGGGACCGGTTCGAGGTTCAGTACAAGTACATTCTGCTGCCAGATCCTACAGACTTCCATCTACCTAAACCCTCCGACAAGGCAATCCCGATGCCGAGATCACGACACGCAAAGGATGCCCTCGTCACTACCAAGCGTCACGCCGATGACCTACCAAGAAAGGACGATGCCTTTGTCGAGGGCGCCACCTGGGCAGAGTTCAGCGCCTTTAACACACCTAGGAACCCGGCCCAGGTCAAGGTCGACCTTTCGAAAGAGAGGCAGGTTATGTATTATATGGGCAAGACGTCGACGGAAGCCAAGGCACAGTATACGGCGGACTGGACAAAACCGGTTTACGATACCAGATGCAACTTCCTCGAGACGATTCCCAAGCCACCCCCGGCACCGAGGGCTTCATACCCGGCCTCTTATCCACGGCCGAGTGGGCGCGCCATCAATCCTTCCAGGCCAGCACCTCCAAGGCCGACGTCGTATAAACCCATTCTACCGCCTACATATTCGCAGCCTCCACGGGCATCTGTTAAATCGGATAAACCATACGTATATAAGCCCAAGGTCGAACAATACTATGCAGATCGACAGGTTAACAATTCGCAGCTGCCATATACGGAAGATCCTGCCCAGCAATACCGGCAGCCGCAGCCTTATCCCTATGGAACGGATCCAAGATGGCCACCTGCGGATAATAGGGGACAGGGTCCATATGTCGCGCCTGCCCAACCGCGAGCCCCAGCCGCCGTGCAGAACCATTATAGTGGATTCAGTACTCCCAATCCTCTCCAACAGGCCAATACCCATACTCCGCTCGGCCCACAAACCCATCAACAGGCCTCACAGGCAAAGCAAACCCCCAACGACAGCCCCCTCCAAAAACCCACCGCAAAACCCCACGGCCACCGATCCTCAAGCTCCAGCGCCTTCAAATTCAACGACGTCTTCCAGAAATACCCCTACCTCCAGAAACAGCACAACAAAGCCCCAGGCACCTACCGCTCCCCGTACCGCCAGGACATGCTCGGCTTCTGCAACGGCTACGAGGGGGACTTTAGGAAGCATATGGAGGCGCAGATGCGGAAGGATCCGAGATTGCTTTCGCAGCATTTGATGCAGGCGAGCACCACCAGCAGTAGTCAGTTAGCAGCGCAATCTAAAACTGCCGCGGCTGAGACGCCGAGGAAGTCGTACCCGGCTATCCTCCCGCCGGCGAGGGAACAGTATAGTTCCCCGGCGGCGAGTTATTATCCGAATGGCGCTGCTGTGGCGAGTGCGATGAAGCAGCAGCAGGTGTTGCAGGCGCAGATTACGAAGCCGGTGGGGATGCAGTGGGATAAGAAGGAGGGAGGGCTACATCCGGCGATTAGGGCGGAGTATGGAAGTGCTGGTGGGGTGGTGCAGGCGTACCAGCCTGTGGTGAATCCACCGGCGCAGACGAGGAGGGAATCTCCTATCTTGCCGCCGGGGTATCAGAGACCACAACCACAACCACAACCGCAGCCGCAACCACAACAGCAAACCGCACCTGCACCCGCGGCAGGGCAGTGGAATGCACAATACCAGCAGCCACCGCAGCAGAACCATGTCGCTACCCCACCACTACCGCAGCAGCCGGGGTCGGCACACATGAGTCCAGCGGCACAATATTACTCCCGTCCGCCGTCGAGACCGCAGTCATCCCCGCTCACGCAGCCGGCTCTGCAGCCGCATATGAACGCAGCAGCTGAGAATGTTCCACCGACGCAGAGCTTTTCGCAGAGTTATAGTGCGCCGGTGAAGAGTTTTTACTCGGATACTTATCATGCTGTTGGGGTGGTGGGGAGGAAGGGGGGTATGCCTGCGCCTGCGCCGGCGGCTGCGGTTGGTGTGGATGCTGGTGTTGCTACACCAGTTGCAGTGATGTCGGGTACAATGTTGGGTCCTCTACCACCACAACAAGCAGCGGTGGATCGTAAACTCAACATCCTCACCGGTGCCCCCGTTGCGCCGGCGGATACTGAAATACCAGACACTCCTGGGCCGATGGAGGGTGTACAAGGGGGGGATATCCCAGAAATCGACACCGATTCGGCGGGGATGATGGAGACGCTCATGCGGAACCTGCAGAGGGCTGCGAGGCAGGGACAGGTTTAATCCTGGGCTGTTCTGTACATGCGGGGAGGAGGAGGTGTAGGAATAGGGAGGGATGATGAGTGATGCTTGGGATGTGGAAATGGGACTGGGGGGGCGTTGTACAAATATTTATTATACCGGCGCGGCGCGGGACAGTTACAGTCGGAGCTACTTCTGATGGACGGGGGGCTTGTTGGCTTTGTTGTGGGAGGGAGTTTTGTTTGCTGCGTTGTTTTTTTGAGACTTCGTTTCTTTGGCGGATGGGGCCTACGGGGTAGGTAGGTGCCTTTGAGTATATTAGGATTTTGGGGGGGGGGGGGGGTTAATTTGCTTTGGAGCGTTTGGGTTTGGGGATGAGGAAGGGATGGGGGTGTAATTGTATGTGAGATTCTGGGGATAGCGCGAAGGTTGAAGAGGGGCTGGATGGATAGCCGGCTGGGAGGGAGGGAGTGTGCGTGGTATACATTCGAATTCAAGCCCGTTACTCGGAAGATTGTGTTATGATGTTGAGGTGAATTGTGGGTGCTTGTTGTGATATCTATCTAGCCCTGATTCCCTGCAACTGTAGATGTAAAAGTCGGCATCCATCGTTAGAACCAGAAGACGGCGATTATTCCAACATCTCCAGTGAGTACCATAACCAAAAAAACCTAGCTTCAGCTTCAAAATAACCTAAAAGGGATATGAAGTTCGACTAAAACCAAAAAAAAAGGTGCCAAATCACAAAACTTGGTTTCAAAACCTCTTAAAAAAGGGGATAAATCCTTCCTAACCTTAAACTACCTCGTTACAGCAATCATCCAACTCAATGTTCGCGACATTACCAACTTCAAAAACAAAACTATGGTGACTCACTTTCGTACATGTAAGCTCTACTGATTTTTACTGAAGGATTTGGTGAGGGATGAGGTGTGTGTTGTCACTGTCACTGGCTATTCTGCCACCACGTCCGTCTACTGTCACTGTGTGGATACTGTCAGCACTCCGCCCTCCCGTTGGAAGACTGAGTCGCGGTCAAGGCCGATCGAATAACGAGGATGGGAGTGCAGAGTTGAAGACTGGCGTCTTCCGGGAGTCCCCCTTCGTAGCGTCGGACCGCATTTTCCTGCGGTTTCGAGGATCTATTTGAAGAGGGGCCAAATACGACGAAGGGGAGCACTTATATTAATGGCTAGGGTTTACAAGTGGCACACAAACAAGGCACTGAAGGATATTGTGGAGAAATGTTTTTATTGTAGATGCTCGTACAACAAACTTTGCTTGGGTATCTTTAATGTTATCGAAGCCCTCCTTTCATCATCAATCCTTAACTATCATTCCTAGCTCGTCTGGCACTGCTCATAAAGTCAATGCAAAATATCCTCTGCCTGCATTCCAGAAGGTTCTTTCGCCTGTCCGCAAAATCCAATAAATCGATCAAAAGAAACACAGGTTATCCATCCTCCTGTCTGATTTGTTTTCAGAGGTTTTATTTATTTTTGGTATCTCGCAGAAAAAATGGACATGCAACCAATCCCTTCGTTCCGTGTCTGGAATTCAATAAATCGTACAATCATAGAAATTGCGCCGCCGGTGGACGCTGCCGCGTGCATCTCCCATCAAAGGTGGTCCTCAGCGTATTGAGCCCAGAACCCCGATGATCCATCGCTCGACCTCTTCTCAAATGAGTATGACATGGAGAGGGGCGAGAAAGAGACTTTCTCCTTCAAGGAAGGTTGTGGAGAGCTTCCTTCGGCGGAGAATAGCTCCTCCTCAGAGTTGATAGGGTGACGTTCGACAGTTCCAGTACTCGCATTGTCTGCCTCTGTGCCGTCTTGAAAGGGGTCTTCGTTGACTGCTGTTACGCCTGCGTCGTCCTTGATAGGCGTTATGGGGATAGATTTGATGCTCGTGTCGTCCTTAATAGGCGTTATGGGGATAGATTTGATGCTCGTGTCGTCCTTAATAGGCGTTATGGGGATAGATGTGATGCTCGCATCGTCAGACTCATCCTCAGAATTCTCCGGATCACCTTCGTCATCTGCCTTCTCATCATCACTGGGGTTTATGGACGCGCCAACAAGGTCAGGCTTGTCTTTCCCAAGCTTGATCTTTCGGAAAGCCTTGTAGACCTTCTTGTACGTGTGCTCCCACTGGGCATTAACCACATCTGGTTCACGTGGAGGGGCGCCTGGATACCGCTTAAGGCGCTGATACTGGTACTTCGCCATCAATTTGGAAGTCTGGTATCTGACAGCGGCGTCGACGTCGATGGGCTCAAGCGGCGTGTCAATTCCTGCTCTCGTAACATTGGAGAGAGGGTGTGGCAGACCCGTTGGCTCTGAGTTCCATGCAACTGCTGGACGGGGCCCCGTGATAGGGAAAGGGTATTCCGCGGGGTTGACGAATTCCTCGATCTCTTGAATAAGCAAGTCCATGCGAATCGGGACACGCTCGACTGTGTCAAAGGGTGACGTTGTATAAAGGACGAAGTCGGGCTTTCCAATACTCTCGCTTGGTTCGTCGGGGGTAAAGAACGGGTTAGATGGTGGGGAAGAAGTCCTCTCAAAGTCGTATATAGTAGGGGATTGCCGTCCATGAGTGAAATCCTCCCCTCCTTCAACAAGGCTGGATGTCCGTTGAGCGAAAGGAGCTGCCGGGACTATGGTGACAACCTTGAAGACGTCTGATCCAATATGATCGCGCAGAGCCAGCATGAGGGAAAGATGATGCATGGGGTAAGTGATGATGAGGAAGCGGATATCAGGGTTACCAGCAAGATATATTTCCAGAAGGCGAGTTACGACGGTGGCCATATGTCTGGGGTTCTTGAATGGATTGGAGGCTTGCTGGATCAACATCTGCCTCGAGTGTGATTGCATGACATGCGAAACGAAATAGCTGTGTCAGAGTCAGATCGATCTTCAATGACGTACAATTATCGACTATAGAACTAAAACTCAGATAGCCACTTACAAGACTTCAACCCTGGCAGTTCGGCCAGGCTGTTCTGGGTGTTGTCCGAGTCTCTCGATTCGATCCAGGGTATCAGCAACAACTTTCTTGCTCACGGAAACATCGCAGCCCAAGGCGATGATCTGCTTCACAGTGCGATCTTCCACGTCATAGTCGAAATCGTTCATGAAGCCCGTTTCGTCCCGTTGTCGAGTGTCTGCTATGGTGGAATGGTCTGAAGATTCTACTTCGGGTTCTTCCAACGGGTGAAAGTCAACTCGGCGAATCTCTGACTTCAGAACATGTCGTTTTACCAAAGGCTTTTTGCCTATCATAAAGTCGTCCACCATAGTGGCAGCTTCGAGTCTGCAGAGGAGGTCTAGATCTTGTGGTCCGAATTGGATTTGAAGTGTGTTGAGGAAAAAAGATGTGTTGAAGGTGGAAATCACTGGTCGAGGGTTGTAACAAAGGTGCAGTGAAATTGCACTGATAGGCCGCCCAATTTTGTGAAGATGTGTATTTAGTAGCGGAAAATTGTTTGTGGGGTTGTTGTTATTATTTAGTTGAAGATAAATGCAGTTGGTTGTGAAATCTTAAAAGGAGGCAGAGGTTGGCAATGGGAAGTTTGTCACCGGTCAGGGCAGGAGTGAATATCCTACAAACACACTGGCACATTTCCCCACCAACGGATTAAAAGACTTGCACTTGCACATTTTGCCATATACCAAAGGAATTGGTTGAGGCAGAAGCATGTAAGATAAACCCACTATTGCGGACAATGACACAGGAGGTGTATAATCATAAATGACTTTCAATCACTATCGTCCATAAGTTCAGCCAGCTCGGCTTCTTCATCTGCCGTCATCAAGTCTTTTGCAACCACTGGTTCAACTTCCTTGACAACCCCCTTGTCCTTTTCTTCTTTCCCCTTTATCGCCTTTTGAAGGGAGACCTTGTCTAGTGGCCACGTACGCACAGTGCCATCAATACTCACACTGACAACTTCCCTCCCATCCTTCATGATTGCTAGCCCAGTAACTTCCTCAAAATGACCATCATATATGTGGTGGAGCTTGCCAGTATCACGGTCCCAAACCTTAACATCCTCATTTCGCCCAGCTGTTATAACCCAATCTGGAGTAAGGGCAACAGAGCGAACATAGTCTCCATGCTCAAATGTGTCCTCCGTTGCCCATGCTCGAGCTCTTGATAAGCACTTCGCATTGCCATCAGCGCTTGCTGACCATAAGTCTCCGTAATCGGAATCAAATAGCAGCCTGTATACGCTAGTTTCGTGCTCATTGATGCCCTCTGTCTTTGAAACCACTGCTGCGTTGTTGTCCACATCTTCTAGGATCTGCTCTCCTTCAGTCAGAGTAGCACGCCATCTGCGGATCTTTGGGTCGCTGCTGGACGTTGCAAATATAATTTCATCGGGAGTCGAGTCAATCGGATCCACCGCTAGATGCTGGATGGCAAGGAGGGTGTCCATCTTGTCTCGTATAGTGTACAATCGTTGTCCAGTGGCAATATCCCAGACTATTATCTTCTTGTCTGCCCCTCCGCTAATCAAGCACTATAGTCCGTCTGGTCAGTCCAACCCTGTGTTTGAAGCATAGGCAGAGGGTGTTCGGGACATACATCTTTGTCCGATATATTCACGCAGACAACGGTCTTCACGAAATCTGAGTGTCCCTTGAACTTCTTGCCTACGACCGTAGTTTCCCGGTCCCAGCTCCAAATGTCTTTGTCCCAGCATCCCGCGAATACTGTTTGAGCATTGTGTCCACCAATGGCCACTGAGGTGAGAGGGGCAGTTGGACCGCGATAAACAGTCTTCGTATCTTTAGACTACAGTGCCCACAGTCAGCTTTGGCTAAATCCATGTCACTTTGAGATGGGTTGGCTCACCTACTTCAACGTTGACTTTTCTGAGACACCCAGCACTTTCTGCCACAAACAAGCATGTCGGCGATAACGGGTCCACGGCCACATCCAAGATCTTAGATGTCAGCTTGGTAGGATCGCCATTCTTGTTACCAGACTTCGCTGCCCGCCGCGCGCGGATGGCCTCTGAAGCATCGGTTTGAAAAAAATGGCCAGGATCCGTGGAGCGAGACATCTTGGAGCCTGTGGATTTGGTTGTGGTTGAATCCAAAGTCAGAGCCCAAATGCGAGGGGTAGCATCCGAAGTGGGGTTGGGTCCGATTGGAGAACCGACAGGGGTCCGATCTGTGTAAGTGGTCTTTTTGTCGCGTCGCGTCCACCGCGAAACCGTCCCGCGTCTGCCATTTTCAACATCACCACTTCCATGCGCCGACGGTTATTTTCCGACAACACCGAAGAAAATGGCTACTGCTGCGCAAATTAAACTTCGTGGGCGCCCGGCGCATACGGAGGGACCAACATATTGTACATATACCCCTGATGGGAGCAAACTGGTTACTGTGGGAAGCAACAATACTATCCGTATCTACACGTATATGAGCGATGGCGAACCTACGAACATTGATGATTGCCAGGAGCAGAATCTGGGTGTCACTGCGGCGGTGGGTTGATATGATTACTTTTGAACCAAGCTATACTGATTCTTTGTGCAGAAAGATTTCTTCATAGCCGGCTCTGAAGATGGGACAGTTAGCATGTACTCCATGCTCACCAACGCCTTCGATAAATTCCTCGTCCGCTGCACATTGCCAATTCGAGATGTCAAGCTCTCGCCGGACCAAAGCTGGGTTGCGGTAGCAAGTGACGAGCTCACCGTAAAGATTGTGAAGGTCTCGGACCCGAATACCTGCATCTATTTGAGAGACCAAGGGAAGCCCGTCAAGCATTTGTCATATCACCCTAGCGGAAAATACATTGCACTGTCATGCACAGATGGAGTAGTGTATATTTACAAACTCTCGACCGAGGAACCGGAGCTTGTTACGAAAATCGACGGTGTTATCCGCAACGTTGACACGGACTCCGAAATCAGCTCGAGGGTTGCATGGCACCCCAATGGCATAGCATTTGCTGCGCCTACAGCCACAAGAGATATCCAGATAGTTTCGACAAGCGACTGGAAAGTGCAAGGAACATTCACCAATGGACATATGGGAGACGTCACAGCTTTGGCTTGGTCACCAAACGGATCTATACTTGCTACTGCCGGAAAGGATAGAACGATTCTGCTCTGGAACACTAAATCCCAGAAAGTAATCGCCAGGCATGATTATGCCAACGTCATGGACTTGGCCTGGCACCCGCGGCATAATCTGCTGTCATTCTCCAATACCGATGGTGAGATATATATCCATTATGATATCGTACCCGAAGAGCATGCCGGTCTGCTGGAACTCGGACTCCAACCTTCACCAGGAGAACGTACTGGCGCCCCACGCCTAGGAGAGATTTCATCAAATATCCAGAGGCAAAATGGCCACTCCAAAACGGACATGCCACTCCGCCCTTTCCGTGGAGGGACACCGGATACTATCGATGACATTCTGGGCTCTGTGATGGGCGGTGACGATGACTTTATAGAAGACGACGACGGAGCTGGTTACGCCTCTGGACTGAACTATAATGGTAAACGGCCAGCGGGTATACTGGACGACGATGCCCACTGGGACAAGCGTCAAGCTATTAGTTCTATCTGGCAACCTCGCACACATGCAGCATTTCAACCAGGAGCTACGCCCTGGCAGGGCGACCGCAAGTACCTCTGCCTCAACCTCCTCGGGTTCGTCTGGACCGTCAACCAAGACACCCACCACACTGTGACCGTGGAGTTCTACGACCGCGACTTCCAGCGCGACTTTCACTTCACCGACACATTCCTCTATGACAAAGCGTGCCTCTCCACCCACGGAACGCTCTTCTCAGCACAACCCCACGACGATGTCGACGCAACCCTCTTCTACCGCCCCCATGAAACCTGGACAGAGCGTTCGGACTGGCGCACCACGCTCCCAAAAGGCGAGAGTATCACCGCCATCTCCCTCTCCGAATCCTTCATCACCGTCACCACATCCGCAAACTACATCCGCGTCTTCACCCTCTTCCTAACCCCCTACCGCGTCTACCGCCAGAAGTCCTCCCCAGCCGTCACCTGTGCCTCGTGGCGTGACTACGTCCTGACAATGGGCAATGGCCCCGTCGGCGCAGATGGTAACACCACCCTCCTCTACAGCATCGATAACGTCAAGCGAGACGAAACATGCCAGTCTGAGGATGTGGTCGCCTTGCCCTCTGGAGCAACGGTGAAATCGGTCTTCTTCTCCGACTCCGGCGACCCATGCATCTACGACTCAACTGGCACGCTTCTCACGCTGATCCACTGGCGCACACCCTCGCAGGGGCGCTGGGTGCCTCTCCTCGACACCAAGCTATTAGCGCGCCTTGCATCAGGCCGCAAGACAGAGAGTTACTGGCCCGTGGCTGTCGCGGATGGGAAATTCCACTGTATTATTCTTAAGGGCCAGGATACGCATCCTTACTTCCCCAAGCCGCTGCTTTCTGAGTTCGACTTTGCGATCCCGATCTCGTCGCGCGTTGTGAACGAGGAGGATGAGGAGGTTGCGAACGCGCAGACGGAGAAAGACAAGCTTGAGGAGTCGTTTGTGAGGAATAACCTCCTTTCGAGCCTGTTGGGTGACTTGCTGGAGGCGACTCATGCAACGCATTCACAGCGCACGAAGCTGGCGAGAAGGGACGTGGAGGTCGATAAGACGCTGTTGCAGTTGTTGGCGGTGGAGTGTAGGGAAGGAGAGGAGAGGGGTATGAAAGCGCTTGAGTTGGTGGGCTTGATGAAGGATCAAACGGGGAGGATGATGGAGGCTGCGGTGAAGGTGGCTGAGAGGTATGAGAGGAGGGTGTTGGGAGAGAAGATCCGGGAAGTGGCTGAGAAAAGGTTGAGGGGAGATGATGATGAGGATATGTAATGTGCGAACCATCTCATCGACGGTGAGGGATGGAGTTAGGGCGTAGGGTGCGGTTGCTTCTTCTACGCATGATGACTTTGTTGGGGTTATTGAATGAGTCTGGATGCCTGTAGCGAGCGAGCAAGAGTATTGATGACCAAACTGATAGAAATAATGAAACGGATTTGATATCTACGAACTCGCTTACGAGTCTGTTGGTATTTTGAGGATTTTGAGGACCCTAGCCCTCCGACTTTCTTTCATTGTGACAACTATGCATCCTAACTTTGCCACCTACTCTTTACATAGCCCAAGTCTCAGTATTTGAATTATATCTGTCTGTTAACGACGATCTATCAATCCCTTCAGCATGGCTTTAATCTCGGTGCCAGAAGTGTTCCCTGTCCTTGAAGCTTCCGAGTTCAGCTTCGTTCATGGCCCTGAATCGCCGTTCAGGGTAGAGACCGCGGGAAATTAAGTTGTGACTTGTGCAGTTAACTAAAATGTTTCTAACTAGCAAGGCATGGATAAAATCAGTGTGTCGTTGTCGTTAAGTGTACTGTTGTCGTGGCTGCTGTTGTCGTTAGCAAATGCTGTTGTCGTCAGTCCCTGCTCGACCCATTCCATATTCACTGCCCTCTTCCCTCTTCTGATGTACCTCAGGTTGCGCCAGCACTGTTCAATCCGTACAGCCGAGAATAAACCACACAGGATTTCGTTAACTTGTATCCTGATGCCTCCACCACTTGCTTGCATGAATAGACTCCGGCGCTATATCAAATACATGTGCATTAATGCATCTCAGCGTTTGAGCTGCATTAGGCACCCCACATAATAGTCAGTTACCTAAATCAACGCCTGTAAACGTGGGAATCACCAGTTGTCCCAGTCCCTGAAGTAAAACAGGCAGCAACCGTCTATCACATCACAATCAACCCAGTCACAACAAAAGCATAGTCAAAGTATTCACCAGTCTCCCATTCTTGCCTATCGGGGAAACGAAGGAACCGATCTGAAAAAACAAAACAAAACAAAACAAAACAAAACCAGGCGCAACCTAACAAAACAACAACGCAGCTTTGCCAGGGAACAAAAAAAGGGGGGGGGGCATGTACCACATCAAAAATAAAAAAGATCCCCTATCCACGCCTATTGCACAATCCAGCTCTCCTCTACCATCCTTGAAAACAAAGCTCCTCGGGAGAGAAAGAAAAGTCAAGCATCGCCGTGGGACTAACTGCGGAAGCCACATTCATGGGCGAAATCAACCTGGCCCTCTCCTCCCGTCTCGTCATCCATTATTAAGGTGGGGTTGCGTCGATGCGGGGTCGGACACGAACGCGATTCTAATGCGAGACAACGAAAAAACTGGAAATTCCATGGTGTAAACAGTTCTGCGGGGCCGATGAATGAATGTAACGTGTCGAGAAGAAGTATTTAACAGCAGCCGCCAGCGGACCCTGACTGTACTCCTTGCCCGCCGGTGACTTGCACGGTGGGCTTGTTGTTCGCGGTCGTCGTGCCCATGCGCTCCTTGATCTGGCGGGCCATTGTGAGGAAGGCTTGCTCGACGTTGCTGGCGTTCTTGGCGGAGGTCTCGAGGAAGGGGATGCCCAGTGAATCGGCGAATTCCTGGGAGACAGATGTTAGTGACTCTTTGTTCTGATCGGGGATGACCACGGGGTGCAGGGTCTGTCATGTGACAGCGTCACCTGGAGGCATCGTACCTTGGCAACTGTGTACTCGACGACCTTCTTGTCCGACATATCGCTCTTGTTGCCCACGAGGAGCTTGTTGACACCCTCTGTGGCGTATCTGTCAATCTCCTGCAGCCACTGCTTCACGTTGTTGAAGGAGTCCATATCGGTGACATCGTAGACGACGCAGATGCCGTGTGCGCCACGGTAATAGGAAGATGTGATGGTCCTGAAGCGCTCTTGGCCTGCGGTATCCCACTGTATCATTATGTTAGCGCCCAGTTTCCTATATATTTGGTGGGGTGCCTGCCGGGAGTCATACAATTTGTAGCTTCACGGTCTTGCCATCTAACTCAATCGTCCTGATTTTCTGTCGTTCGTCAGCCAGCGTTTCAAGAGCCTCGGGTTGTAGCAACGTACGAAGTCAACACCGATGGTGGAGATGTAGGACTCAGTGTATGTGTCGTCTGCGAATCGTAGGAGTAAACAGGACTTTCCAACACCAGAGTCTCCGATAAGGAGGAGCTTGAAGAGGTAATCGTATCTGGAAGGATCCACGTCAGCCTCCGTATGTTGGGGACGGTATGCCCAGGGTCTAGCTGTTGTCGCCATTTTGTTCTGATTGCGATGCTGAGATGGTTGTGATGGGGAGTGGTGTATACACTATGGTGGGAGCAAAAGTCAGTCGAACGGTTTCCATAATCTTTATATGGCCGAGTCTGGAGTCAGGCAGGGCTGGGCTGGAGCTGAACGTACTACTCTGGATTCATGATGGCGGATTATTTGCAGAAGATAATAAAATGGGGTTGTATGGAAGGGCGTAGAGGCGTCTGCGGGAAGATGTCTCTTGTTGTGAAGTTGCAGGAAGTGGGTGAAAGTAGTAGTAGATCTGTGGTCTGGAGATGGAGAGATGGAGAGATGGAGGAGGCGGAGGCTTACCAGAAAGACAGACTGGTGTGTCTGCCGCGGGAGGAGTCGTTTAAGAGGCGCGCTGACAGGGGACGCACGACAAATGGGGCAGTCTAAGCGAGTGTTATCTCCATTTAGCGCCGGTATCATCAAAGCTGCGTCATCACCCGAAAAGTTTGGGGGGCTGTGCCAACGGCTGTTAAATGTCAACAAACCGATGTAAACATGAGTGAATGCGAGATATATTGATTATAATTGTAACTGTTTTATACAGTTTGTATTCATTCTTGTAGATAAAGCGCATTGCAGCAATCCAGACGTTATGACGCCTTTATTCCGCAGTTTGGTTTAGTGGCGGCTCTATGACACCGATTAGCGAAATCCTGCTCCCCCTCCCCAAGGTCTCCCTCCACCACGAAGCTTCTATCCCCAGCACAGCAAATATCTGTACTAATGCGATAACCACCATCACTTTCAATGACTCCATGTCTTGCATAGGCCTCAATCGAACGCCGGGCTGATGTCTTCCACGCGTTTCATGCTCCGTCGCAACGGCCCCGCCCTTCGCAAGCTACAGCTCCTCCCACCGTCATGCTTATCGGCCCAGAATGCCTACGCGCGCAGCTATGCTGCCGTCGCAACTCCTCCCACAACCCCAGCAACACCATTCTCGGGTTCATTCCCACTTCCCCAGCCTGAAGGCGCCGGCAAAGACTACAACCCCCCCGACGAACGCACCCTCAAGCTAGGCAAGAGTACGTCGCACCCCCCATCCCCCCACTCCCTCAACCATTTACACCCGCTAACTAGTCATGTCCCAGCCCTACGCACACTCCAACCCCTCCTCCCCTCCCTCCTCCTCACACCCCTCCCCACCGCCATCCTCTCCCCCCAAATAACACTCCACCTCTTCCCCTCGACCCACCCCCACCTCCCCGCCGTCCACGGCCGCGTCGCCTACATCGCCGCCGTCTGGACCTCCCCCATCGCCTGGGGCCGTGTTCCCATAATCGGCAACGTGCGTCTCGAGATCCTGTCGGAGCGAATGGTGAAGTCCCCCAGCCCCGCGGGCTTCGACCCTACGAGCGTTGCGCCGCGCGAGCAGCTGGTGGTGAGGTGGCGGACGATTGGGAAGAAGATGGGGGGGGATAAGGGCGGGGTGGCGACGAGGGCGGAGGATGAGTTTACGGGATTGTTTATTTTTCAGTTTGATGAGGAGGGCAGGATCGTGAAGCATGTTATTGAGCATGTGCAGGAGGGGGGAAATTGGGAGAAGGGGGTTGGGGCGAAGGTGGTGGGGTTGACGGATTGGTTGTTGGGGGGGAGGAATAAGGAGCCGGAGGGGTCGTTGGCGCCGTGTTGTACGACGGTGGGGGATTGGAGAACAAGGGAGGAGTAGATGGGATGGAAAGATTTGTACGATCGGAGAGGGACAAGCGCCACGACGATCACGGGCTTGATGTTTTGATATGGGTTTTTTTGGGGAATGGGGTTGGCATACCTGGTTTTTGCGCTGTCGTTTCTGTACACGTACTGTATATATTATAAACACTCCTCACACCAACTGGCAGTATTATTGAAACAGAGGGCCGCTTGACTAATAACTTCCCGCGAGGTACCCTCTGCGTCGTCGCTGGCAAATTTGCAGGATAGTGAGACATTTTCACCCACCCATCAAGTATCACATCCGCCATCACTTCCACGCACCCTTGGCATGAAGATATGCTTTTACTCACTGTAGCTGAATCTCTTTCACGTAAATATGACAAAAGCGGTAATCGTCGTGACCAAACTCAATACGCGGCTGCCCAACCCGAGAGGAAGCAATACGCGGCTCGTCTCAATTGCGACTGTAAGTATCTCTCCATAGTAATTTGTATATAAAGATACATAATCAAGCCATTCTATAAAATTATCACTTCTTCGCTCCCACTCCTACCCTCTCTCCCACTCTCGCCCTCGCCCTCGCTCTTGATCTCAGTTTGGAGGGCTTCTGGGTCAGGAATTGGGTCCTTAGGCTCATGGGAAGGGCTTTGTTGATATTTGGATTCAGAAAGTAGAGAAGGTTTCGAAATTGAGAGGATTCAATCATACGAAAGGAGACAGAACTGCCTACAATCCAACGAATGAGAAGCTGCTTTAGCTCTTCCTGGTTGATATCCACATCGACTCGACAGCGCTTTGACTGAGACTCTTGTGCATGCTGAATTGCAGTCTGGATACTCAACTGTCGAGCAATAATTGTAGGCCTTTCACTTTCAAATACTGAGTGCTCCTTATTAAGATGTCGCCCAATATGAGCAGTTCCCCCACGAATTGGATATTCACTTGTGCAATACTTGCATCGCCAGAGTATAACGTTAGAGCCTACTTTGCAATATACCGTGTCTATAGAGCCAGGCATATGACTCCATACCCAGCTTGTACGAGTAACATTCTTTGACGACGATGAGCTTTGAATTGATGGTAGAGGTGGAGATTCTACCAATTGAGAGTTAAAGATGTCAGAATTAAGATCGGAAATTTCACTAGATTCTGGAGCGCTGATGACATTTTGACAGGTGGTCTGGCTAATCGGGGGAAAGTTGGGAATAACGTGGTAGAAAAGTTTGTACAAGCATTGCACGGGCCTTGTAAGTCATAGGATTAATCACGTGTTTAGTGCATAATCTTGTGAAATTCTCATGAGATTTCACATTAATATTGTACGGTGCAAAGATTAATCTTTCTGTATTGTACGGGCAATATAACGCTAGTAATACTAGCGTAAGATATCTTGCGCTAGTAGACAAGATCTCATCCTACTATCGACCACACTGCGGCCGTAAGCTTTCCTCCAAACTAAAGGCGAGCCCGGCTTCGGCTCGACCGCTTCTTTAACTCCTCAATCTAGCATTGAAAAGCTAGTAGGTCAAGCTATTGAAGCTAGCCTCCTATAGCTCTCCTTCAAGGGGCTACTAAAACCCTCTAGAACCTGTCTTCAACCCCCCTAAAAGCCGAGGGTTTTGGTGTAGAAACCCATATAGGTAGAGGCATAGGCGTAGGCGTAGGCGTAGGTGTATGCATTGGCATAGGACTAGGCTGTGAGTACGTACGTAGCTTTACAAGAGCTATAACGTGGCTTACTAGCTAAATTCCTGCTTTCTAGAAATCTGATATAATTGTAGACTCCTTAAAAGTCTGTCGCTGCATTTTGGTAAGATCCCTCATAAAGGATGTAGGTTGTACATAACATCCATATCACGTATAGCAGCAAGCACAGCCTCTCTATGCAGCATAGACTATGCTAGTGCTTATATGGAGATCCTACATCTAGTGCTGTAAAATATAAGTAAGATGGGATAGGTCCTATCCCATCATAGTATTCGAATAGTATTCAGAGTTTTCCCGAATACTCGCCATCTGGGAGTATTCGGCGAATACTCATACAAATCCTCGCTGAATAGTATTTGAGTATTTTGAGGCTCAACTGTAGTATATAGTAATGAAATATGATAACTGTCTACTCGCTATTATCCTCCTCCTCATCGCCTATAACCCCCCAATCCCGTAGGAAGAGTAGATATTGAAGAGTTGAAGGTAATAACCTGTTCCTTTTCTTTGTGACTATATCACCGCCAACACTAAATATACGCTCTGACGCTGCCGATGAGGCTGGAATTGCCAAATAGTCCCGAGCGATCCGTGATATAACTGGATACTGATACTGCTTTGCCTGCCAATATTTGAGGATATTAGTATTACGGTCGACACCATTCTCTTTGAACCATCGTCGCCACTCAACTTCCTCAATAGAAGGCCCACGATGCTGATACATCTCATCGTCGGAATCAAGTTCTCTTAGAGTCGTCGGCTGCTCAGTTTCAGCAGCAATAGTAGCTTCAATAGCAGCAACCTATATATCGTTCTCACGGTCTTTATACCGGTTATAGCAAGCTGCGAACTGTGCTCTTGCCTTATCTCGTTTTACAGCGTCTACACTATTTGGCATATAAAATTCGTGTATACTTAAGTTGAATCTTGGGTCGCAGATAGTAGCAATTGACGAGAGGCTTGAGCCTTGATTTGTCACAAGGTTATAATAAGTATCAAGCTTATTATACGACGCTTTACAAGCTGCGCTTATTGCTGCTGTTGTCGATGGAGCGTTTTCCATTGCCTTAAGCTTATTTAAAAGCCGTAGATAGTGTGGAATACAGACATTCAACGTTGGATAATTATCTGCTTGAACTTGCTCTGCTGGTTTGACGAATATCTTAAAGGACGCCTTTAGTCCATGTAACACTTGCCATTCTATTGATGTAATGATAATATCATGCATACTTAAATCCATCGTTTGCGAAGCACATAAAGCATTGATCGGCTGCTCAAGCTTCAAAGCGTTCTCAAGCATATAATATGTTGAGTTCCATCATACAGGCATATCGAGGGACATTGAAACCACCTGAATACCCATAGCAGATGCTTGTACTTTCAATGCATCTTTTCATGCTCGACGGTTCCGGAAGACATAGATATGCCGGCGTAGTTTTATAAGAACCGTTGCCACTTCTTCTTTATTAAGAACGAAGCCTTGAGTATGGGGTAAGCCTTGCTTAAGCCTATACAATTCCGTTTGTTCTGATGGTACAGCTTTTAACATAGTTAAAGCTGCTTGAACCGCAAGGTTTATAATGTGTGCCATGCATCGGACGTCGCCTTCCTTTACTGTAAAGCTCCATGGTTGCTGTATAGAAACGACGCTCGTGCATGCCCCTATTTCAAATTCTGCGAGCATTGCTGTATTGTTCGATGCATTGTCTCTAGTAATTGTAAAGACTCCGTTCGTAATACCAAAGTCGTCCGTAACAGCTTGAAGCTGCTCTGCAAGATATTCACCGGAATGAATGGGCTCCTTTAGATGTATGATATCAAGAACACAGTGCTGGTGAACCCATTCGTTATTTATCCAATGAACAGTTATCGCAGCGTGCTCTGCACCATTCATTGCAGACCATGAATCAGTCGTAAGTGATAACCATCCGCCCTTTATTATATGAGCCTGGAGTTCTATCTGTAGCTTCATACGGTGGTTGCAGAATGTCTTGTGTAAATTGCGCATTAAGGAGCTCATTGTTATAGCTAACGTTGAAGGGCTAAGCTGGTGAATAAGCTGACGAAACGAAGGCCGATCAACCAGACTCATTGGTAAGTTATTAGATACAATAAATGCAAGTAATAACTCTCTATATCGAGAGGCAAGAACGGATCCTCCTACTTGAGGAGTAAAGAATTGTTGGGCGTTTCGGGCTGTTCTCATATTCGGAGCGCTCTGCGAATCCTGCGAACTCTGACTCTGCGAACTCTGAGCACGCTGTAGCAATGGAGTTCCTGGTTTTATAGCTTCGTATAATGCAGGATGCATGCTTTCAACATGCCTCCACAAATTACTCGTGATATTCCATGATAAAAGCTTCGGTTTTGGCTTATAATTACAGCCATCTTGCATACAGACAATCTTCATCGTTGCAGGGCTGGTGCTTAACAATGTTCTACTGAATACATTCTTTAAGAACAACAGTGACTGAGTATTTGGGAGTTGTGGCCGTATTTGTAGTAATGGTAGAGCTATCGACGGCGAAGACTCGAATGGAAAAGGGGGTGGTAGACGCTGAATTTCCTCATCTTCGTCACTTGGAATTGCGGATAGCTCAGAGTCGCTCATTCTGGTAGAAATATCAATTGGTATATTATCGATGGATCTATTTCTACAGATCTATCTATGAGGGCGGGGTAAAATCTTCGTAGCTTGGCATCCTGGGCCGTGCTTGCCAAGGACTCGAATAGTATTTGAGTCTTTGGCAAATACTCGCCGAATACCCCAATTTTAGCCCGAATACTGCTCATCGCCGAATACTATTCGAAAACCACAAATACTAATACTATTTTGGGGAACACTGGGATAGGAACGTATATGATAATAGTTTGTTTTTCTATAGTAATGATGAAATCATCACTTGTATGGCTTACATGAGAGCCGAGTAGTAGAACCTTCGTTTCCTTAGAGGGAGTATGCTCTGCAAAGTGCTCTAGCCACTGTAAGGCAAGCTAGCTGTTTGAAAATCCAGTGTTAGAGAGAATGATAAGCTCTGTGCCTTGAAGGTTGGCGTGGTACTAATAATCCATGTGTATTTTGCCTAGAATGATAAGTACAGGCTGTATGACTTTTCCGTTTCAGACATAGCCTTGAGTATAGTAATAGACATAAGATTTTCAGGGCTTGGAGTGTAGAGCTCCTTTGCGGCTCGTGGCACAATTACACAATTACATGCTCTCTACCTTGAATCCCAATCCGAAAGCCAGTTTCATCCATATTCCAGATTGACTCTAGTTTTATACTACGCTCTAGTATAAACTAGCCGTACTCTTGAAACCACTTTAGAACTGTAGGCTCATCTTGAGCCTTCGTACGCTACTGTGCAATTGGCTTCGTAGTAATAAAGTGATATTCCTTAAGCTCATTCCGTATAAATTTTGTAAGCCAGCTCTGTGACAGGGGCAGCTGTGGGCTCCAGAGCTTACAGACAGCAATAAATATCATATTCCTAGTTGCTCTAAGCCCTAGGTAATACTGCTCAAGGATCCATTTATTTATGGCCTCTGTCTACGTAGTAGAGAGTAGCTTATTCTAGCCCCCTCGGTGTGGGAGCTGCTAGGCTAGTCGGCTGATACTTGACTGTATTGTTAATTTAGGCACTTTGAAAATCCGACTGGCAGTAGTTGCTGTTTCAGAGGGGTTCTCTAGGAGCCACTCACGGGAATTTGATAGAGGAGTCCCTTCCATTAAATGAATTGCATAAATACTTATCTAAATACTATGTACAACTATGGTGGAGGTTTTGTTGAGGAGTGGCGATGAACAGACGCACGTTTGACGAGCCGCGTATTGCTTCCTCTCGGGTTGGGCAGCCGCGTATTGCTTACTCCAACCTTGAGCGAAGCGAAAAGTTTGGTCACGACTATTATACGAACGAAGCAAACAAGTCATGAAATTTTCTGGGTATAAACTGCGCACACACACTTCCACCAAACCCTCCCCAATTAAGTTCCACCCCCCCAAGACCAGAAGCCGAAACGCTTCTCTCTATCAATCCCGTGTATCCCGCACGGCTCCGTTAACCGTCCCCTTCTCATCTTGTACGCCATCAGAGAATCTGTATATACATCTCCATCCCAGCAGTCGCCTGCCGTCTCATCCGCGCATAAATTCTTCAACATTCATGTTCTCGTTCGTATCCAGCAAAGAAAATACCTCATCCCGCGTATCTGCCGTTGCCCCTCACTCCACACGCAGGCATCCGCTTCCTTCAGCGGCAACCTGCAGTGTCTCACAAGCGCCCCTCGCCGCGTGTCTCGGAGCTCCATAACTGTCAGCCACGAAGCAAGCCGGCGGTGCGACAACACCACCCTGCTGCTTCGTGGAAAGGAGGGGGGCGGTCGGGTAGCGGTAGCTACTGCGCCCCTACTGTATGTGTCGCGCGCGTCGCTCACATGATATTAGCGATGCTAATTCGGTCCGTCGTCGTCCTCTGCACCTCCCTCTCCCCCCCCCTAGGCGCGACCGGAGAAGTATACGCCCCCCCCGCTGCCCCCTGCGGGGAGAAGCGTTCCCTCTCATCCTCGCCCCGCGCGAGTATGCCGACGAGGTAGTCCACCCTCTCCCAGCCACCCCAGTCATTCATCTCGCTGTCGGTGAGACTCCCCTTCATGGTCCCGTTAAACACGCCCTCCCTATCATCGCCGGGGAATCCAGCGGTGGCGCTGGAGTTTAAGGCCATCCCGGTTTCGCTGCCCTGCCAGACCCAGCCGCCGTCTGTGGTTGCCTGGATGTCGCCGCTAACGTAGGCGAGGATTTCTTCGTCGGACATGTCACGGGGTTTGGAGCCGGCGCGGCGCCGCTCGAGGAGGGTGGTGAGGAAGAAGACGAGGTTGCGGCCACAGGCGACGTTGGCGTCGCGGTTGCGGCCGATGGAGGCGGATGTGCGGACACATGTTAGTGCGGCGTCGAAGTGTGCGCAGAAGAGGAGGATGAGGGTGCAGCGCCAGATGTGCGTTGTGAGCATTGTGCTGGCGGTGGCGCCGAGGAGGGAGGGTTGGGTGTGGTAAGGGGGGTTTGGGGAGCGGGTTGGGGTGCTGGCGCGGGCGAGGAAGTGGGTGGTGTCGAGGGCGATGCGGAGGCATTGTTCTATTGCGTTTGCGCGGATGTCCGGTGCGCAGGAGGTAGAGAGGTTATGCCGGTGTAGGATAATGCGTGTGTTCATGAGGTAGATGATAGGAGAAAGAGAGCACGGATCGAGGGGCTCGCGGGAGTCGAGGCTGAAAGGGGCGGGGAAGGCGGAGAGGCAGGTGCGGAAGTGGGTGTCGAATGTTGCGAGGGTGGTGAGAGCGATGGTGGGGCTCTTGATGGTTTTGCGGAGCTGGGAGATGCTGCGGACGACGTGGATGGTGGGGAGGAGGAGGTGAGTGTGCGGATTTGCGCCGTTGGGGGCGTGCATGCCGTCGTCGCGGATATAGTGGTCGTCGATTGCTGCGGGTAAGGCGACGTCGCAGTCGGCGTCTTCGATGAGTAGGGGGCGGCCCATTTCGAGGGATAGGAGTCGATCCCAGGCGTATATCGACCACCATACTCTCCTCCTCATCTCGCCTTCGATGAGAGGCCATGGTCCTGTATTCATGTGTAGACCAATATCTTGCGCTATTCTGGTGGCGACTCCCAGCCATGTCCACGCTGCGGACTTGAGATTCACTTCTGTGAGGAAGATGCTTGTTAATAACGCTCCCTTGGCGTGGTCGATGGTAAACTCGTCGTTCCAGAGATCGGTCAACATTCGTGACATCTCGATATACTCTTTGCCCTTGTGGGGTCGTTGAATACTAGGTTCTGTGCTGAAGACAACGCCAACGGCGAGCACCGAGAAGAATAATGAGACCCATGCCGTTGGTATCCGATCCAGCGTACCGATACGGTAGGCGTCCCCATACTCTCCCATAAACGTCGGCCAGTGTAAGAGCGGTATGACAGTATGGATCGAAGCATAATAGCATTCCAGAAGGTGATCCGCAATATGCCTGGCGGGTAACGGTGGCCTTTCCGGGTTGAAGTGTGCCTGGGAGCCGATTTGCCTATACGGCGCAGGCGGTTTAAATATTCCTCGGCCATAGTTCCGTAGATTCGTTCTCACTCTAGAGAGGTCCGGTGGAGGGGGCGCCTGCTTCCGACTCTTCGGATGCGACCCCACTTCAGGGAGCAGCAACGCCGTAGGGGCCAACTCATCCTGATCCACATCCGTGTGACCCTCCTGTATATTCATGAGCGAGCGCAAATGCACATTCTCCCTCTTCACCTGCGATATCTGCTTCTCGAGATCCTGCACCTGCTTGATAGACGACATCCTCCTATTCGTCTCCTTCGTGAACTGGCACTTCACATTCCGGCTCGAGCATTCGGAGCAGCTCATAGTCTCCGTAGCGTCACACTTGACCTTCCGCTCCCGACAAGCATCGCAACTGGGATCCTTCCTCCGTTGCCGATACGCTCGCTTCTGAGCTTGGAAATTAGCATTCATCTGCGCCGACGACGGCAGGCCCGGTGTGCCGCTGGACGACCCGGTCGAGGCAATTGAGTCCATTCCCTGGGGTCCAGGCGACGCGGCGCTGGGGTAATAGAAATTCTGGTATGGGGTGTGAAAGTTCGTGGGCGGGAGGATGATGTGGTGAGGAGGCTGTCCGCTCAATCGAGGCGATGGACCTGCGAGACCTCCCCCATATTGCTGCGCTTGTGGGGACGCTGCGGAGGACACAGAGGAGGAATCATATGAGGACTGCATGGGCGAGCGCGGGTAGTTGTTATGCATTGGGGCGGCCATGCTATGCTTCAATGCGTTGGCGGGTGGGGCGACGGTGAATAGTGGTCAGAAGAGCGACGACGATCGACGGAGGAGGGTATGGGAGCCTCGTCGCATCAACACCCCAATGGTACAGAGCGATGAAAGCCCAAGACTTTAATTTTTGGGATTTCCGCAGTGAGCCAGCCCACGTACGAAACGTGGGGAAATTTCTCGGGAGCTAGAGGTTGACAATTCAATGGACTCCCTCCAGAGCGACGTTTGTTAAAACAGAAGCCGCAGGAGGCAAGGCTGGACAACCAAAAAGTGGCCCGAAAGCAATGACTACTTCTCCGAAGTGAAAAAGAATCCCAAAACTGGCATCAGCTGTTTGCTTGGTGGAGAGAGTTTTCAGGAAGGAAATTTTTGCAAGGCGGGATTGTGCGACGTCAAGGAATGGTAAAGGTCGCCCGTCGGGGTATTTCGATATCCGGCAAGCGGCAAGGAAGAAGCCTTGGAAGAGAAAATGCACACACGCAACAAGTCGGGTGCACGCCGGAAAAGATGACCAGGAACCGGCGGCGAAGTTGCCGTGATGTAACGGGCACGAGGGCCAAAAAAAAGCGGGAGTTTGTTATAGTATACGTATATATGCAGGAAGGATATATAAGTATGTATAGACTTTATGTATCTGCGACAGGTTTATTAAAAGATGAGCAACGGACGGGATATGGGTAGGGCCTTTTTGAATCCCCACGAATTATTCACCAATTATTCACGGGGCCGGTGGAAGGGCACGTAGAGGCATGTTGTAACAGCCTGTTGTAATGTTGTAACAGCGTAACAGGCAGAAAGAGAGGAGGAGGTGAAAGAAGAGGCAGCCACGAATATCTTGACGAATCAATCAGATATGAGTAAAGGATTGACGGTTTTTGGGAAGGGGGGGGGGGGGGGGGGGATGGAAGAATTGAGTTGGTGGCCGAGGCTGGGTGGTTGGTGGCTAGATAGATGTTGGAGTGTGGCGGTGGTGGTGGCATGGAAACAACCAGGCTTTCGGGGGATAGCGGCGGTCGGTTTGATGTTAGGGAATGGGCACATAAGGGGTTTGTTGGTGGTGGGAGGGAGGAGAATAATAGCAGGCAGTTTAAAGACAAGACGGGTGATATGGATTCGATGTCACCCGTCTTGTGGATGGTATATATGGATCAAGGAAGGATGTATATGTAACGTACATGCATAGCGAAGGCGACAGCATAGCGATAGCGACTCTTTTACACCCCTACGCAACAAACTTTCCAACAATTTTACCATAACAAAAGATAACATGTCCTAAATCCTCCTGACACGTGCGCGCATTATGTCCAGTTTGGGCACAGTTGCCACAGCCCCGTGCATGCATTTCCAACCCGTGGCTTCCGACCACTGCTCAACTGGGTTTCCTGCCTTACCTGCTGCGCAACATCCTTCTCATCCTGTAACTCCTGACCATTCTGTAGACTAAGTAATCCTCCTTGCCACAGATCATTTGCCTCGCGTAATGTAGTAACCTCCGCTTGCCCTAACTAGTAACCTCCGCCTGCACTAACGTTAACTTATGCATTCCCCCTAATGCACCTTTTGCAAATTGGTCAATTGCCTAGTAGATTGATGTTGGCGAACTGTTCTAATGTGCAGCAACCGTCTTTTCACAAATTCAGATTACGAAGTTGCTTTAATAGGGTTGTATGGCATCTTAGGTAGGGCAGTGCTAGGGCGTGAGCTTGCTAGCAATGGTGTCTTTAGCTTAATATTTAGCTTAAGAATCACACTTTCTAGGTTAAAGGGAACAAGTCTAGTGCCCTAGAACCCCCCTTTAATGTTTTCCTCTGTTATAGCAGCTTGGAAAGCAGTGAAAAAAACAGGAAAGAAGTCCACCTTCATAATATAGGTTATATGCATCCGCATCATGTTTTCTATTTGCCGACCATATGCTGTCTTTAACGGGCCAAAACAGCCAACATCTAATGGCTAGAGGATGTAGGATGAATGGACTGGCATACAAAGTGTAATAATCTTATTGCTTTATAGTAAAGCTTAAAGTCAGTTAAGTGATGACTTTCATGGCCATTAAGGATTAAGAGGCGATATACACCCTTTGTACAAGCCTTTGTATATTTGTCAAAATGCTAAATCCATTCTAGGCCTCTCTCATTAGTTGTCCATCCATTTTCACTAACTGCAATCACCTAGTCGAGTGGTAGCTGGTGTAACGCTACTTCCTATCTAATAGGATGCATAGAGGTTTCTTGCATAAGGTTGACTTAACAGAGGAGGCAGGGGATTAAACACAAAGGGTTTCTAAGTAACACGTTATAGTATTGTAAAGAATACTATATTAAGTTAAGCATAAAGCTCCTATCTAAGGGAATACTATCTACTTATATAGTGGCATTATGCCTTATAGATAGTCTAGATAGTTGAGAAAACCATCCTAACTATCCAACTATCCCTAACTATCTAAACTATCCATAAGGCATAACACCACTATATAAGTAGATAGTATTCCCTTAGATAGGAGCTTCATGCTTAACTTAATATAGTATTCTTTATGATACTATAACATGTTACTTAGAAAGCCTTTGTGTTTAATCCCCTGACTCCTCTGTTAAGTCAACCTTATGTAAGAATATGCATCCTATTAGATAGGAAGTAGCATTATAGCAACGCGTTGCCTGCTATGTAGAGATTGTTTGCCATATCTTCTACATCATGTAGCTAGGGAGGAAATGCATGCGAATCTAGGTCAAGGACATACTAAACAATTGTTGTTTCCTCTAAGTCTAATAGTTTCTGTAAATTAGCTATGATGTCGCGTTGTAGTTGTACACCTTGCTATGGTAATCCATAGAATAGATCTTCCTAGCTGCTTGAGCACTTAGGTTTGGGTCATTTTGTATAGCCTAGATGGCTAACAATATCTGGCTTTCATCATTTTTCCATGGCATCTTCTGTTATAGAGGAATGTGGTGTTGATTGGCTAAGTAGTAGGTAGTACTCTATACTCTATACCTATACCATAGTACTCTACTGTGGCACTGTATAGGCATACCCCCATATGCTAGGGGTATGGGGGCATAGGGGGAGGTATAGAGGTGTAATGCCTGTCTCCATAAGATGTTAACAAAGTAGCCGGGGAGAGCAAGGGTGGGGGGGAAGGGTTAGAGGGGGGAGGGAGGGTTAGAGGGGGGAGGGAGGGTTAGAGGGGGAAGGGTTAGAGGGGGGAGGGTTAGAGGGGGGAGGGTTAGAGGGGGAAGGGTTAGAGGGGGGTAATGGGTTGTGGTGTGGAGGTATGTGGAGGTATGTGGAGGTATGTGGGGGTATGTGGAGAGACGTGGATGGGTTAGGGGGATATGTGGACTTTGTGGATGGGTTAGGGGGTATGTGGAGACCAAGTGGGTGCGATAGTTGTTAGTACTAGAGACTGGTAGACCTGACAGACAGACCTGACAGACAGACCTGACAGACAGACCTGACAGACAGACCTGACAGACACTCCTGACAGACAGACCTGACAGACAGACCTGACAGACAGACCTGACAGACACTCCTGTGGTGCCATTCGGAAGACGAAGCGGTGCTATTATTGCGGCCAGAGCAAGCATCGGCGTGTTACTCTAGCACAGCGCCCATGCCGTCCGTCTGTGGCACGGAAGGATCCCGACCCCGCAAATCTGGTTGACCCTCCTTTGTCAGAGGCGGAGACAATGCCGGTGCCGTCGGCATCTTGAGACCGGTTACACATGTCGGCTTTGTATCACCTCGAGTAGATGCAGATGCAGATGCAGATGCAACCCCAACCGCAAATGCAACCCCAACATCACACTGGACGACTTGACCAGACCCAACACTGCCCACTCGCTGCCTTTGCTGTTCATGTACGCTGTCAAGTATGGCCGTGCTACCAGTAGCTCCATGTCCCACAGCACCTCATATTGTTGGTTCCGGTGCTTTCAGACACAGCTCCACATGCATAAACTTTGGCCAAACCCCGCGCGCCCGGCTGTTAACTGCCCTCTTTATTGTATTACCGCGGCTATCCACTCGCAGTGAAAGCTGATCCCTATTCGTCGTGGGGCGACTCCGCGTTTCAGATGACGGCAACCTATCCGATCCGCAAAGCCCGAGCTTCATCCATCCGTCCCAGCCATCTCCAACGCCCGAGCTTCATCCATCCGTCCCAGCCATCTCCAACGCCCGAGCTTCATCCATCCATCCCAGCCATCTCCAACGCCCGAGCTTCATCCATCCGTCCCATCCATCTCCAACGCCCTTTCCCTTCCGCCGCCCTCAACCCACAACATTGGCTCCACGTGACGAAAACCTGTCCTATCTAAAACATGTGACCTGGCGACGGCGGATCAGGACAAGTCTTCGGAACTTGTATAAAGCCTCTCCGATGGTATATGGCCACAATGATGCTTGCTCGGACTCACGATTTTGAACTTGGACCCTTCAAATATGGGTACGATGCCCCATCGAGATGATAATTCAATACTCCGAAGCCGCCGCCGTCGTCGCGTCCGTGTTACCAAGATGAGCAATACAAAGAGTATTACTCTTCCAAATTCCTCATACGTTTGACATTCCAAGTCTCGACAGACAGAACTGGCGTTCCACGCTGTGTACGTTCTAAACTTCTCTCCTTGCCTCTCTCCCTCGCACACAATCCCCATTTTCTTTTCGAACTTAGTGGACACGTCAAGTTACCCCTCGACTCCTTCACCACCTCCCAACGTCGAAGCCTCCAAGCAAAAACCCCCTTTCTTTCTGCAAAAGGCGCCATACCCTGTCTAAGCAGTCTTTGTGTTAAGACCCAGCTTCTGTATCACAGATGCACCTTGTGTCATTCTCATCACCTTCCTCCACCAATACTCAATCTCAAAATTCAACCCCAGCACACATCCCCAAACCACTCCGCCAAAGCCATCATGTGCAATTCCAAGCTTCACACGTTCCTGGCGGGCCTTCCAAAGGTGGAACTTCACCTCCACATTGAAGGAACCCTCTCATCAGATCTCCTTTTCATGCTGGCCGCCACCAACAAGGTCGAGCTTCCCAAATCCGACCCCGCCTTTGCCTCTCCTGATGCTCTCCAAGCCAGGTATGACCGCTTCACATCTCTCTCCGACTTCCTCCACTACTACTACATCGGCATGTCCGTTCTCCTCACCGAGGCCGATTTCACCTTCCTCGCCTACGAGTACTTCTCTCATGCCCACGCCGATAAATGCGTCCACGCCGAGATCTTCTTTGACGCCCAGGCGCACACCTCGCGCGGCGTCGCCTACGAGACCGTAGTCAAGGGCATTGCAGAAGCCCAGCGCAGGGCCAAAGAAGACTTCGGAATCACCTCCAAGCTCATCATGTGTTTCCTCCGCGACAAGGCTGTTGCCAGCGCCAACGACCACTTCACTCTGGCGGCCAACCACAGCTACTTTTCCGACGGCACCATTACCGGCATTGGACTTGACAGCGCCGAGGTTGGCTTCCCTCCCGAGCTGTTCCGCGATGTTTATGCACAGGCGAAGGGGGCTGGTGTCCACCGCACCGCCCACGCTGGCGAGGAGGGCGGCCCAGATTACCTTTCCGGTGCCCTTGACAGCCTCAATGTCGAGCGCATCGACCATGGCGTCCGTCTTGCGGATGATGCTGAGCTGATGAAGCGCGTTGCGGCCGAGAAGAAACTCTTGACGTTGTGCCCGATTAGCAATGTCAAGCTGCAGATCGTCAAGGCCGTGTCTAAGCTTCCGATCAGCAAGTTTCTCGATGCAGGCGTCCAGATCTGCTTCAACTCGGATGACCCTGCTTACTTTGGGGGATACCTTCTCGACAACTTCTGTGCTGTTGAGGAGGTGTTTGGACTGTCTATTGAGGAGTGGAAAGGCACTGCTGAAGCGGCAGTTCGGGGATCGTGGGCCGATGACAAGAGGAAGGAGGAGATCCTCTCACAGATCGATGCTTATGTTGCCAACTACAATTGAAAAAGATGGCGTGGAATGGAGAAATACGTTGCTATGACGTGTCTGTTGAACAGTCCAGTGCTCAAAAGCTATACAGATATTTCACACGAATGAATCCACAGACAGGTTTACGGGAAGAAGTACTGGCTACAGAGATAAAGGGTATCCAAAAAATTAAAAGGGGGGGCATAATTGTTGCTTAGCTTTACGCATCAATTGAAACTGCTCCACCTCTATTGCCACCAGACTCTTCTTGCAACCTTGTGACTGAACGAATGCCATACCATATGCTACCGATCCACAGCCTGGGGCGCCTTCAGCGCTTCCATAGACACGCATCTTCACAGACATGCAGAAGACGTTCACTGAACGGAACATTACACTACAGAAGACATGATCGGCCATTGATACGGATTAACTTCAAAGTTTGCAGGTCCTTTTAACATACCCGTTGCGATAGGCATGCGCAGATATAACCCGTTTACCGTCTTTATCTAGAAGAACGACGGATCCATGGTATGGGTCGGTGCGGTTGGGCGTAGGGTGAGGGCTTCCACTGTCCACGTTAGTTAGATTCATACTTCAAACTAAGGGGGGTAATGTAGATGTCTTACATTAACACCACTAGCATCGCATCCTCCCATCAGCTTATGGGAAGTAGACCTATAATGAACAATACAAGGCCATTCATTCCTCGTTTCTCCACCTTGCTTCGCAAGAAACCGTTTTCCATGCCTTCTCATGGGCCGCCATTACCGCCTGGCATACTCGTTGATAAAAAGATCTCGCCATTATACGATTCTAAGTACTTCTACCCAGCGAAGCCTGGAAAGGTACTCGCTGATCGTTACCAAACTCTAGTCAAGGTTGGCTGGGGTGTGTCTTCGACAGTATGGCTTGCGCGTGATTTGCAAGGGTAGCCTTTAATAATTTCTGTTCAATTCCAAGCTCTCCCCATCTCTAACTAATATATAGACATATCGAAGAGCCAGAGATCATCGTAGCATTAAAAATCGCTAATAACAATGCGAGTTCCGCTAGTCATGAGTGCGAAGTTGATTTTCTACGGCAGATCCATCACATTGCGGTTGCTCACTTATCCGAACATTATTAGACTCCTTTGAAATTAACAGCACAGAAGGTTCTTATTCGTGTCTTGTGTATCCGCCTATGGGAGAGTCATTGTATCAGCGGCGCTGTGATGATGGAAAGATGCCACTGCCCCCCATTAAAGCATACATTCGTGCTCTTCTTAATGGCTGGATTATCTGCATAGAGAATGCAGGACAGTTCATACAGTTATGTATGATTTCGCTAGCATAGTAGACAAGTTTGTGTCCTCCTACAAGCTCTTCTTAGAAGCCAGCCCTTATGTCATACTGACATTCGTTGCACTCAGTTTGCTATCAAACTCAAGAGCAAACTTAGAAACCTCCTCCTCAAATTTACAAGTCACTATACATATTTTAGCTTATCACACCAACAACAAGAGCAATACTACTCAACGATTGCTACAACCCTCTATGATTCATTACAAGTCATCGCTCCTTAGTTACTGGGCTGATATTACCACATAGCATATCTCTACAACCCTCTATGATTCCTTACATGACATCACTCCTTAGTTACTGGGCTAATACTACCACATGACATATCTCTATCAACTAGAAGCCTAGGCTATAGGGAGTGAAAGGAGGTACAAGCCTGGTTAGTCATGGAAAGTCTTGGAAAATGAGAGAACTACACTCCTTTAGCATAAATAGGATTGCCCTTTCCTTAAGAAAGGGCAAGCAGACAATACAGTAAATCGACTATCACATACTTCTATGTCTTTTCCAAGCTTCCAAGCATTGATCTTGTTACTCCTTGTTTCTGAAAAGTCAGTGAGGTGCTAACCTCTGACTTATCCCTGAGTTCTCAGACTCAACATTTGTACAACTTGTCTAAACCACTCCACTACATCATACACCTGATTGCTGTGTTGTGGAATAGTCTAAGCTACATCCTAAGACAGTGTGTTGTCTTAGTAAAATCATCCCTTCCTTGGGTGGCTAGATTCTCACATCTGGTGCACCCACCATTACACCTTACTAGCAACTACCTCTATAGGGCCGAAATATGTTAGCTAGGCAGATGTGGCTAAGACCCTAAAGATCTTAGGGGCCTCTATTTAGGGAGCTAGGGTCGCTAGCCTGTCTGCTTCTAGCAGTAGAGCAACTAATGTAACCTCCTATGCCACAGGCTCTAGCCATAGCCATAGGACCACTCTAAAGCAGGATGTCATACTGACATTCGTTGCACTCAGTTTGCTATCAAACTCAAGAGCAAACTTAGAAATCTCCTCCTCAAACCTACAAGTCACCATACATATCTTGGCTTATCACACCAACAACAGAAGCAATACTACTCAACGATTGCTGCAAACTCTTCTACTACATCTGTTTATGCTACATACATCATGGCATATCATTTGGACACTCATTGAACAAGTTATTAAGAAAATCTCCTCCTTAAGGGGGTGGGCCAATACTACCACATGGCATATCTCTACCTAGAGGCCTAGGAACATGAACGATAGCTCTAGAAGCTTCTACAACCCTCTATGATTCATTACACGTCATCGCTCCTTAGTTACCCACAAGATTGGTTAAGTTATGACATAATTTGTCTATAGGTACTCTGACCTTGGACCTCCTTTTTACTTCCTATAGGCTAGGAACCCAAGAGATGGTTCTATGGGATTCTCTTACGTTCACTACATGATTAGCAAGCTAGTTGTGGGTCGCACTTGATTTCTAATACATTTACCAAGCCTGGTTAGTCATGGAAAGTCATGGAAAATGAGAGAACTACACTCCTTTGGCATAAATAGGATTGCCCTTTCCTTAAGAAAGGGCAAGCAGGCAATACATTAAATCGACTAGCACATACTTCTACGTCTTTTCCAAGCTTCCAAGCATTGATCTTGTTATTCTCTGTTTTTGAAAAGTCAGTGAGGTGCTAACCTCTGACTTACCCCTGAGTTCTCAGACTCAACATTTGTTGCAACTTGTCTAAACCACTTCACCACATCATACACCTGATTGCTGCGGTGTGGAATAGTCTAAGCTACAACCCTTTGGCTCTGTTTCCTAAGACAGTGTGTTGTCTTAGTAAAATCATCCCTTCCTTGGGTGGCTAGATTCTCATATCTGGTGCACCCACCATTACACAGGACTGACTCCTTCTTACAGTAGAGCAGGGTGCTCTACTATAGTGACCTAAACCCTTCCTACTACGCTAGAAACTTAGCACCAAAATCACCAGCCTCACCCTAGCCTTAGTCCTAACTATCACCCCTACATACATAGGATAGTCTATTACCCTAGCTAATCTAGCCACCTAGGACCTCCTTATAGACTAGGAGAATGTAGAAATGATCCTTTACATTTTTAAGGCAACGGCAATCAAACAACCAGAGACCTTGCACGACTACACAGTCCTAGGTATCACTATCTACTAACTCATAGGCAATACACTCACTAAGACTACAGAGTTGCCTAGTAAGGAAGTCTAGGCCTAGGCAAAACAGAGTCCTATAAGCTGCTGACCATCCTAACATAGGGCAAACCTACTAATGGGGAAAATCACTTGGATTGTCCCCTTCCTCATGCCAGTTAGGCCCTTCTGCCTCTTTAACGCTAGCGAACTCTCTAAAGTAACAGAGAAGAAGGCAGCTCTTACTAGACACGACCTAGGCTGCTAAGGATACTACAACCCTACAAAATGCACAAGATATACATGGTGCAACCACTATAGCACTTGAGCAGACCTCCACACCAGCCCTATAGGACTCAACTACATAGAGAAAGCAAGATGCGCCAACTGCCATAGCCCCTTCCCTACAGGACATGACCACTACCCTGCTACCCCTAAACAGAAGAATGGCAAGATCATCAAGCATACTAGATTCCATCTGCCAACAAGGGGACAGGGAATTCCGGAACACCTACACACCAGCTACTATGGAGCCTACGCTAGAAACACAACCTTAATCCAAGCCCTAAGGCCTAGCAACCAATCTTGCACCCACCCTACCAAAGAGAAAAAAGGGCACAGCTATCATAGCACATAAAAATGCTAGCACAACTAGCACCCCCTCCTTGTAAGCTAGCACTAGCAGACACTCCTAGCAGACCACAGCCTCCTGCCACAGCCTTAACCTAGCAGACCTATCTACATAGAGCTTCAGCCTAGCAGACCAAACACCTAGCAGCCCCTAAGAGGCCATGGACGTCGACACCACCGCCCCTATCTGTTAGGAAACCACACCCTAAGTCACGGCTAACGCCACTAGAAACGGCCTAGAAACAGAGACCTATAGGTCTACTAGGTAAACACAGGCAAGAGTGCACCCTACCATACCACCACACTCCACCTCGCTGTTATGGCTACAGTAATGCGACATTATGATTATGGTGCTAGCAGGGCTAGGCTCTAGTAACGTGATCTGTAAGTCACAAGACTAGTGGGGCTAGGTGTTACAGCTAGCGTTTACGGCCTCAACCCCACGTGATGGATAGCAGAGGATATGATGGATATTTGTTATCCATAATATCCTCGATATCCCACGTGACAGATAGCAAAGGATATGATGGATATTTGTTATCTATAATATCCTCGATGTCCTACGTAATGGATAGCAGAGGCTATGATGGATATTTGTTATCTATGTTATCTCTAATATCCCTTTGGAATGATGCCACTATATAAGTAGATAGTATTCCCTTAGATAGGAGCTTCATGCTCAGCTTAATATAGTATTCTTTACAATACTGTAACGTGTTACGTAGAAAGCCTTTGTGTTTAATCCCCTGCCTCCTCTGTCAAGTCAACCTTACGCAAGAAACCTCTGTGTCTTCTATCGATTAGAAGTTAGTGTTACATAGGGGCACTAGGTTAACGTGAGATAGTCCTAGAGGATATCTACTCTATATTTTTGCAAAATGGCAGTTGGGGTCTAGGTCAAACACCCCTACACTTTTTTTAAAGACGCTATACTTTGTTTTCAGACACCCGTTCCTAATTTTCCTACTATATTACCACCTGCTACTAAGCTACAGAGCTGCAACTCAGCAGCAAGGCTGGAGGGCACACTACACACCACGCTCGCAGTGGCTTATAACATCAGACCAACCAGTCCTGCATACACCCCCTTTCAGGAGAACCTCTAAGACCCTCTACTAGCAAACCTGACACCATCCTAACTAGCAGGGAAGGTGCTTAGTCAACGGGCCTTACAGCCATGCAAACATGCAAGAACTGCTCTCTAAGGTCATATCCTATACATAAACCCATAGCTTAGCACATCCCTATATCCTTCAGGAGGTCTTAGGGCCACAGGTTACACCTGGGTTACACCTGCGTCCCGCTAGACATAAATAAATATCATCATCATCATCATGCACCTAACTATTGCAAATGTGTATAGGGATAAGAGGGTATATGAAGAACAAATGTAATTAAGAGAGTGCTATAAAATCCATCTTCTTCTACTTAGTGGTTTGTCCAGCTATGAGTGAATCGAGTAGGTGGCAAAAGCGAGTTAGGTATGCAAAAGCGAGTTTAGGTATGCATTAATATGATATACATATCTATGAATCAACGAGGTAATGGCGTAGTACCTGAACAATACAAAATTAACAGAGCTATTTTCACTATCTAAACTTTGTACCAACTCATTTTCATCTTCGTTGTCGCTACTCTTATATGCCTTATACTGTAAGACCACTACAAGTGACTTCAAACCATTTGCTTTACAGTCTGCAACATGCTTACACTCTGCTTTATGGTCTTTAATTGCAGACCACTTAGCCATATTTAGTAGCTGTTTTGCTACCTAAGCTGACTCTTGTACATTTTTCGCATCCGCCTTTGCCCTTGCCTTTGATTCCTTCTCTTCTTTTTTTGCACATGCTAATCTAGTTCCTGTATAGTAGGCGTAATGATCTTGCCATTCTTCCGTTTATGTAAGGATGCCTCTGCCCTCAGTGACGGAAGGGATCTGAGTCGGATGGGTTACAGTCACGTGGGGAGAGTTAGGGCAGGTTAGCCGAGTCGGACCTGTTTCGGGTACTTAAGGGGATTGACCCAATGGGGTTCCTCATCATCTTTTTTGTATCCTTCGTAGTAGACCTATAGGATAGCATCCGTTTAGCCTCTGACTCGCACTCTCATATGCTATTACTGTGAGCTGGGTGCCCTGTGTCCTTACAGTTTAGGGGTAGCATGGCAGTAGCTATGTCTGATAGGGAAGGGGCTATGGCAGTTGGTACATATTGCTTTCTCTATGTAGTTGAGTCCTATAGGGCTGGTGTAGTGGTCTGGTCGAGTGCTATAGTAGTTGCACTGTACATATCTCGTGCATTTTGTAGGGTTGTAGTATCCCTAGTAGCCTAGGTCGTGTTTAGTAATAGCTATCTTCTTCTCTATTTAGAGAGTTCGCTAGCATTAAAGAGGCAGAAGGGCCTAACTAGCATAAGGAAGGAGACAATCTAGGTGATTTTCCCTGTCTTGCCCTATGTTAGGAGGGTTGGCAGCTTATAGGCCTCTGTTTTGCCTAGGCCTAGACTTCCTTACTAACCAACTCTACAGTGTTAGTAAGTGTGTTGCCTATGAGCTGGTGGATAGTGCTAGGGACACCTAGGACTGCGTAGTTGTGCTAGGTCTCTGGTTGTTTGATTGCCGTTGCCTTAAAAATGCGAAGGATGGTTTCTGCACTCTCCTGGTTCATAAGGAGGTTCGGGGTAGCTAGATCTGCTGGGGTAATGGCCTATCCTGTTGAAATTATAGATGAATATGCCGAAGCGCGCATTAGATTTATCATTAATACCGTTATACGGGTCTCATTGGGCAGATTGCGGGAAGGGCCGTCCAATAGGTATCTAGATGTCGGGTCGTAATCGCTGGACAAGTTCGATCGATGCGATAAAGTGCCCTCATATGCTGGCCAATTCGCGAGCTGCCCGGTCCAACCATGAGTTTTGCAGCTCGCGAACTGGCCGGCCCAACCGGGAGCCTTATGGTTGGGCGGGAACATATAAATTCAACACCCCCGCTCTAGTCTGGCTTCCCATCTTTCTTTTCAAGACTTCATTTACCACGATATAATCGCTCAACTTCAACTACGACTACGAACAACTTGAGGCTTTTTGTCTCCAAACCAACCAACCTAAACCATAATCATGAGTGGATGCGGATGTGCCTCGAGTGGCTCGTGTAAGTAACTTCCGTCTGTTCTTCGTCAGTCCGACTTTAAGGCATTTTCTGCCCGCTTTGCTTCAGTTCCTTTCTAATGGATTGTCACTGACATCTTTTTCTTACAGGCGGATGCGGCGAGGGATGCACCTGTGAAGGATGCCCTCATAAATAAAGAACTACCGCTCTATAGCGACCACGGCGACCCTTTGGTTCAATTCCAACGTCACCAAATCCAATCTCATGCGCGCTCTGTTTGACGATGATGATAGGATGACTACTTCGCAATTTTGGATGCTGGGTATTATTCTTGGCTATGTTTGTTTTATGATTTATACGCCTCAGAGGAATCATACTTCGTGTCGGGATTAGTCTCCAACTGGGTTGATGTTATAGTCGCTCATTTCTAGTGCTTATAGTACATCAATTCAAGATATTGAAACCGGTAGACAACACCGATGCTATTGATTTGATCTCGCTAGTACTTTACCGTGGAACGCCATATGTCTAACTGTAGCAAAGAGAATGGATAGAGGAGTGTCGCTCCTGCCGTCTTTGAGTATAACACAATCGCAGAGTGAGGAAGTTGGGACCGTCGCTCCTTCCCGGTGCAGTTGCGCGGCAATAGTAAGAAGGTTAGAGCATCGTTCCTGTCCTCTTGGGGTGTATGGCAGCGGAAGAGATAAGATGGAAAGGCAGGACCTTCGCTCCTTCCTGTACAGTTTCTCAACAGCAGCAAGAGATCAGCACTGCTTTAAAGCATTATCTAGGATGATCGTGACGAGCAAGAATTCTCAATCAGCTGCACTAGCCACATCGCTAAGCCTGCCGCTAAGCCTACCACCAACTCTCGTCCCGTCCCGCCCCGCCCCCGACCTAAGAAAACTGTAAGACTTCAGGTAGCGGTCCGTAAGAATAGAATAATACGGGCGTGTCAACCAGGTTCAGAACAGTGATCCGTGAAAAGCATATTCTATTAATCTAGCTACTGTAATTACTTTATATAGTAGAAAACTCTGCTCCCGAGCTAGTCGCAGAGGAGTGGTGCCCAGCTTTTATCTTCTTAGTTGGGCGATATTGAGCTTGGCGCCGGGTTGGCACTTGGCGGCCTGGGCGGCATCGCCATCCCTGCTGGGCACGGAGTGAGAATTCCACAAAAACCCCCAACGGACGGCAAATACCTCTATTCAGAAAAGAATAAAGAAGCTGAAGCTATGGATTCTTAGCAACTATGTCCCACCCAAAATGAATGTACATCACAATTGTAAGGGGGCCAATCACGGCCAGGGATTGTGGGGTTGAAAGTGCGCGATTTCATGGCAAAATAAGTAAGTACCTTTGCATAGTAAATTGTATGTAAAGATACATAGAGTGATTATCAAAGATAAAATTCAACGCTGCTATCGTTGCTTTCGTTACCCCCACTCCCACCCCCACTCCCATTTCCGGTAGATTCCTCAGTTTGAGCAGCTTGGGCAGCCTGGGCTTCAGCCTCTGCGTCAGGAACTGGCTCCCCTGATCTTCGGGTAGAATTGGTTGGCCAGCTTTGCGTAAAGCTGCTACCCTCTTCTTCCGGAGCCGCCCAGCTTCCGGGCTGCAACACCAGCCCGGCGTAGCTCCTTCCAGGCTTGAATAGTAGCTAATTTAGCTATTCTAGCTACCTTTTATAGCTTCCTTAATAGCTTCTTTTTGGAGCTTCTAGGCCTGGAGCCTCCGGGCATTCTCAGCTATAAGTGCACCACCTAATTGAAGGGTGCGCCTACTCTTAGCCCTCTGTTTCCTCTGCTCTATTACCTGCTTCTCAAGAATTGAGAAGTCTAACCCCTGTAGTTGGGCACTTACAAGCATCTGCTCAGTGCCAGCTGCCTAGTCCTCATAGCGCTGTCTAGAGGAACTGCTTAACAGAACAAGAATCTTAGGCTTCCATTATCGTAGCTGGGCTTCTGAGTCTCTAAGAGATACTAGAATAGGTTCTGGAGTTTGAGGTAGCTTAGGCTCTGGCTTCAAGTATTTCTGTAGTTGAGTAACTGCCTAGGTGCAGTTAGCCACTCTAGAGTTGGCAAATGTGTGTTTATTGTCTGAATCTTAAAGGTCTTAGCTCTAATTCCTAAAAGGTCTCTCATAAAGGAGCTAATATTATACTCCAAATCAAGGTTCTAGATAGCTGTATGCACTGCTTGTTTGTGCTAGTGCTTGTAAGGGTGAAAAATCCCTACATCGAGAAGCTGTAAAATGTGTGTAAGATGTGAGGGAAAGTTGTATATGAGAATATTATTCCCACTTCCTAATAATATAAACTGTGGAGTGCAGTGGCTTGTTGAGAATCTAAGAGCAAGACCTTAAGATTTGAGTCTCTAGAAGACTCTGTGTGGAGTGCTGTAGCCACTCCATTGCTAGTTGGTCATTTGTATAGCCAGACTCTAAGAGCAAGATTCTCTCTGTGCTAGAGAGACTTTTGTGGTACTAGGACTCCATGTGCACTTTTCCTGGAATTATTAGTATAGGTGGAGTTACTTTTCTGCTTGTAGACACAGCTTCAATAACAGTAATAACGCCTTATTCTCTAGACTAGGAGTATAGAGCTCAGAAGCAGTAAAGGGCACTAATACTTCCTCACTGCCTGGAATTCCAACCTAGAAACCTGTCTCGTCCATATTCCAAATATTGTCAGGCATAATCTGATTCTCTAATAGAACTGACTATAGCTGTTAAACCACTTAGTTCTAAGGTCTTGTCTTGAGCTGCAGATCGCTAATGTGAAATTGGTTTGGTTTTTATAATGTGAAAGTCATGAAGCTCCTTCTTGAGAAACTTAGTAAGCCAACTTTGCGATGGAGGCTGTACTGGCTTGTACAAGTGACAGACTACAGCATAAGTCATATGCCTTGTAGCACCTAACCCCTTCTCATATTAAAGTACAATCCACTTCTTAAGAGCTAAGATTTGAGTGTCTGATAGGACTCTGTTGTGGCCTCCGTGGCTGACTTGAGTATTTGAAGCCTGAGTAATTGATGACCGTAGTGTACTGTCTAGGACACTAAAAAGCCAACTAGCTACAGCTATAGATTCTGAAGGGTTCTCTATAAGCCATGCTAAAGCTTCTATAGATAAATTATGTCATAACTTAACCAATCTTGTGGGTAACTAAGGAGCGATGACGTGTAATGAATCATAGAGGGTTGTAGAAGCTTCTAGAGCTATCGTTCATGTTTCTAGGCCTCTAGTTGGTAGAGATATGCCATGTGGTAGTATTGGCCCACCCCCTTAAGGAGGAGATTTTCTTAATAACTTGTTCAATGAGTGTCCAAATGATATGCCGTGATGTATGTAGCATAAACAGATGTAGTAGAAGAGTTTGCAGCAATCGTTGAGTAGTATTGCTTCTGTTGCTGGTGTGATAAGCCAAGATATGTATGGTGACTTGTAGGTTTGAGGAGGAGATTTCTAAGTTTGCTCTTGAGTTTGATAGCAAACTGAGTGCAACGAATGTCAGTATGACATCAAACAAGTGGTTGTTGAAAACATTGCCCTTGCTGATGTTCTAGTCAAAGATAGGGAAACTTCATAGACATCACCATCATTGCTAAAACTATAACCTATCATTATGCTCAAGAAAGCTATCAGCAGCCGAACAAAACTATTCCATTACAGACAAATTACTATAAGTATGTATATACAGCTCTTACGTATGCCATAAATGCTAAAATTATCAAGACACGGCCATTAATGCCAGGATGGCTCCCTTATGTCGTTAATGAACGAAATGCCAGCATTCTACACTTATTTTAACGTTGGCAAGCAAGGCCCTGCTACGGGACTTCTCTTCACAATTTACACAGTTGGCCAGCTTGTTGGCTTTTTATTTGCTGCCCTAGCAGCTGATAGGTCGGGTGTAACACTGCTTCCTATCTAATAGGATGCATAGAGGTTTCTTACATAAGGTTGACTTAACAGAGGAGGCAGGGGATTAAACACAAAGGCTTTTCAAGTAACACGTTACAGTATTGTAAAGAATACTATGTTGAGTTGAGCACGAAGCTCCTATCTAAGGGAATACTATCTACTTATATAGTGGCGTCGTGCCCTATATATAGTTCAGATAGTTAGGATAGTTAGGATAGTTAGGATAGTTAGGATAGTTGGGATAGTTGGGATAGTTGTGCTTTTCCCAACTATCTAACTATCCAGTAGTTTCTGCAACTATCCACTAGCCTGTGTCATACTGACATTCGTTGCACTCAGTTTGCTATCAAACTCAAGAGCAAACTTAGAAATCTCCTCCTCAAACCTACAAGTCACCATACATATCTTGGCTTATCACACCAACAACAAGAGCAATACTACTCAACGATTGCTGCAAACTCTTCTACTACATCTGTTTATGCTACAAACATCACGGCATATCATTTGGACACTCATTGAACAAGTTATTAAGAAAATCTTCTCCTTAAGGGGGTGGGCCATACTACCACATTCTACAACCCTCTATGATACATTACACGTCATCGCTCCTTAGTTACCCACAAGATTGGTTAAGTTTAGACATAATTTGTCTATAGGGGTACTCTGACCTTGGACCTCCTTTCACTTCCTATAGGCTAGGAACCCAAGAGATGGTTCTATGGGATTCTCTTACGTTCACTACATGATTAGCAAGCTAGTTGTGGGTCGCACTTGATTTCTAATACAGTTACCAAGCCTGGTTAGTCATGGAAAGTCATGGAAAATGAGAGAACTACACTCCTTTGGCATAAATAGGATTGCCCTTTCCTTAAGAAAGGGCAAGCAGACAATACAGTAAATCGACTATCACATACTTCCACGTCTTTTCCAAGCTTCCAAGCATTGATCTTGTTACTCCTTGTTTCTGAAAAGTCAGTGAGGTGCTAACCTCTGACTTATCCCTGAGTTCTCAGACTCAACATTTGTTACAACTTGTCTGAACCACTTCACTACATCATACACCTGATTGCTACATTGTGGAATAGTCTAAGCTACAACCCTTTGGCTCTGTTTCCTAAGACAGTGTGTTGTCTTAGTAAAATCATCCTTTCCTTGGGTGGCTAGATTCTCACATCTGGTGCACCCACCATTACAGAAAGCTGTTGATAGCTTATGATTTGTTCCCAAAAGCGCCATTAAAGATTTCCAAAATTTCGAAGTAAACAGTTTGTTTCTGTCTGAAATGATTTCTTCTAGTAATCCGTAATCGGCCAATATGACTCAAAGGAAGGTATATGCGAGTGCTTCAGCATCGCTAGCTTCTAGATATGGCACAAATATTCTATATTTTATGAGTCTTTCTATAATAACTAGGATAGCATTACATACTACTCCTGTTAACGGGTCCTGAGAGGGTGGTAGCTTGACAATGAAGTCCAAAGCTATAGATTTCCACGCTCCTGTTAGTACTAAAGTCAATTTCAGCTGTCCATGTGGCATGTGCCTATTGGATTTTGATTTGCTGCAAATGTTGCACTCTCTTACTACTGTTTCCACCTGCTTCCTCATACCTAGGAAGTAGTAGTGTCAGGTGATTCGTTTGAAGGTGCGTGTTACTCCCTAATGGCCATGTGCTAGTAGTGAGTGTTGTTCTTGCACTAGCAGGCATCTTATTTTGCTTAGGACATACACTAATACTTTGAATCGGATCAATCCTTGTTCATCGATGGCGAAGTCGCCTTCAGTTTTTATTAAGATTCGCTTTGCACATTCATCTGTTACATTTTTTGAGTCTTTCTTCCAACTCCGAGTTCTCCACAGTGGCAATCGTGGCTAGCAACTTGTTGTATTGCATCCCTGCATCTGTTTTCTTCAATATAGCTTTAAGTCTTTCTTCTTTAGGGCTAATGTAGTCAGTCTGTCTACTGAGAGCGTCAGCTCTTGCATTCTTAGAGCCCTTGCGATATGTAATTGTGAAGTTGTAGGCTGCGAGTGTCTCTGCCCATCGGACTTGTCTTAAAAGCAATGACAATAGCTATTAGCTCCTTGTCATGGATATCATACTATAGGTGACAGTTTTCTAGAGTAATATGCAACTGGCTTGAGGTTTCTGTCTTTGTCTAGTTAACTTAGACATGCTCTAATCACAAAATCAGAAGAGTCCATCTCTAGGACTATCTTCTTTGCAGGGTCTAATGTGGCTGAGATAGGTGCTTCTGTGAACTTTGTCTTGAGTTCTTAGAAAGCAGCTTCTGCCTTGTCTGTCCATTCGAACGTGAGGTCTTTCGTTGTAAGCTCCGTAAGTGGTTGAGTGACTTTGGAATACCCCTTAATAAACCTTCGGTAGAAGTTGGCGAAACCTAAGAAGGCTTGTACTTCTTTAACCATAGTTGGTGTTAGCCATTCCAGCACTGCTGTGACCTTTGCTTGGTCCATTTTGATGCCATGCGTTCTGATGATGTAGCCTAAGAATTCAACTTGATTCTTATGGAATTCGCAGTTTTCCAGCTTGAGGAGTAACTGATGCTCCTTTAGTTTTTGTAATACTTTTCTAACATGACCAACATGTTCCGTTAGGTCTCCTAAGTAGAATAAGATATTGTCTAAGTAAACAATAACAAATACATCCAAGTATTCATGGAGGGCTGCATTCATGAGCCTCTACATGGATGCTGGTGCGTTTGTTAGACCAAAAGGCATAACCAAATATTCAAACAAGCCATAGCGGGTGCGGAATGCTGTTTTCCAGTCATCCCCTTCCTTGATTCGAATGAGGTTATAGGCGCCTCTAAGGTCTAGCTTGGTAAATATCTTAGCTCCCTAGAACCAGTCGTGTAGTTCGTTTATCAAAGGTAAAGCATATCTATCTTTGATAGTGACATTATTTGTTCCACGATAGTCCACCCAGAGTCTTAGCTTCTTGTCCTTCTTTGGCACAAATAGTATTGGACTTCCTGCTAGTGATGTTGATGGTCGAATGAACCTTTTCGTGAGGTTCTCGTCAATGTATTCCTTCAGTACGTCTAGCTCTGCTGCTGACATCTGATATATTGGTCCAAACGGTGGACTCTTTCCTTCTATAATAGGTATCTCATGATCCCATGGTTGGTGCTTAGGAAGCGCCTTTTCGTTAGGGCCTTCCTAGAATAACTGCTCATATTCCTTATACTCCACTGGTATTTGCTTTAGTGAGGATGACTAGGCTAGGTCATCAGACTCACTGATCTAGGGGTTGTGTTTCTTAAGCCATTCAAACTGTATCATTTCCTTGTGTCCACGTAGCATGACCATTTCTAATGGGACCGTCTCGTGGGTCACCATTCCATTGTTAGTTGAGCTGGGCTCTCCATCTACAACCATTAATGGGTATGGATTGGTTTTCAGTTGCGTCCTGAAACCATATGTGTCTGCTACTTTTTTCGTCATAAAGTTGCCCATTACTCCTGAGTCTATCATAGCTCAGAGGTGTTATCTTAGCAACCACATATATCTACATGCCACCCGTTGTGGTGCATAGCTGGTTCGTACTAGGTGTAAGGACAGTTCGAACTGAGGCTGACCTTCAAGTCTGCAGAAGTATCTGAAGTATAATGTGAAGACTTCGATACTCGAAGCAGTAGGACAAGGTATAGTAGTTCAGGCTCCAAAGCATATACTTTATACCACAGGGGTCAAGTGGTGAGACTAACAGGTTGGCCAAGTGGTTCGACTCGAAGTAAGAGAATGCAAAGTAAGTCAAAGCAGGAGGAATTGCAAGAAGGCCAAGTAGTGTATAATTTGCTAGCTAAAGATCAATAAGAGACATGAGCAATAAGTGCTTATATAACAGTAAAAATCCCTAGTGCCAAATAAGCGAAGGCACTAATTAACCGAACCCTAGCTAAGTGAGCCCTAGTGAAGCGAGCCTAAGCCAGTAGTCAACATTTGGGCTGATCTAGGCAGCAAGTGAAGCGAAGTGAGCGAAGTGAGCGAAGTAGGTGAAGTGAATGACATAGTGAAATAAGTACTAGAGACTAAAGCGAATCGAAGGGTCGTGACACAAATATCGAAGGAGTGTCATGACACTAGGCCTCTTTATGTCGCTCGCTAGTGGCCTACTGCCGAGGACTCCTAGTTTTTTTAATCATCTAAGGAAAAACCCTCATATTCGCCATATTCTAATGGTTGTGGAACTAGTGTCCCTTCTCTTCTTCATTTTGCTTCGAGGTGTAGGCGTTAGTGTGCTTCTAATGCTTGTGTTTCCCTCTTCTCTCCTAGAATGGGTTCCTCAGAATGGTACCAGGGTTAGCAATAAAATTCATTAAACTCATCCTACTCATGAGTTGGCGAGTAACTCAAACTCACAAGTTTGAGTATAGACTCAAATTCATGAGTTTGAGTTCTGCATTCTCAACTCATGAGTTAGATGAGTATAAGTCATGTGATTAGAAGTCATGTGACCTAAAAATCCCATAAGAAATTAAATGAATATTCTATAGGTACTAATCGTTGGTTTCCAAACCACCACCTGGAGGCGGTTGGCGAAAGCGATCCTTGCTGCGAAAGCGATCCTTGCTCTCTCGGCAAACGCGAGCGCGTCCAATGCGACATCAGGACAACGCGACTATCTGGACAACAATTGACACGTAAAGTTACAATCATGTCAATTGATATAGCTAGAAACGAAGCTATTCAAAAAGCAATTGATTTCCTAAATCAGAACCCAACGGAGACTATCGCCGCAGCAGCTAGAATCTACCATGTACTCCCAACCACACTCCGTATGCGACGCATGGCGCAACGCCAACCACCAAAGCCTCGCGGAGGTAACAACAGAATACTTTCAGATATACAAGTTATAGCTATACAAAGATACATTCAACGGTCATATGAAAATGGGTACGGTGCAACGAAGCCAATGGTGTTTAATGCTATCTGCCAACTACTAGCAGCTGAAATCCCGACACATCCACCACCGTCTCAACGGTGGTTCCAGACTTGGATTAAGACTCAACATGAGACTTTCCACACCATTAAAACCCGGCCAATTGAAGCAGCACGTGTTGCTTCTCATGATGTATCAGCTATCAAAGAATGGTTTCATGGATTCAAAGATGTGTGTAATCAATTAGATGTTACTGCAGCTAACATCTACAACTTTGATGAAGTTGGGTTCCGAGTGGGAATGAGCACCGGTGAACATGTGTTAGTGCCAACAGCAGTAAAGGAGGTACGTTATATGTACTCATCTTACATTATATTATTCTAATTTGTATAGCTTTATATACAAGCTCCAGAGAATCGTCAAAGTCTCACAGTAATAGAGACAATTTCAGCTGCTGGCATTGTACTTCCACCGTTCCTAATAATTCAAGGAAAGCTTCATATGGAAAGTTGGTACCATGATAATCTACACGGTGATGAGAGAGTTGCAGTATCAGATTCAGGATATACAAACTCTGAGCTCGCAATGGAATATCTACAGCATTTTATTCAACATTCTGCACCCTCTACAAAGACGAAGTTGCTTATAATGGACTCTCACATTTCTCATGAAGTTCCAGAATTTATAATACTTGCACATCAAAACAACATACATTTACATGTATTCCCTTCTCACCTTACACATATACTACAACCTCTTGACGTTACAGTATTTGCACAGTATAAGCATTGGCACCGCCGTGCTATTCAACAAGCAATTCGGAATTTTGATGTTGACTATAATGTTATTTCATTCTTCCGAGACTTACCTACAATCCGAACACAAACGTTTACAAAGGGAAACTGCATGAAAGCGTTTAGAGACTCTGGTATTTGGCCACCAAACTACGAGAAGATAGAAAAGAAAGTGGCAATATACGCAAAACCAGCACTTTTAGAAACACCAAGGCAAGCAATCCAAGCAAGTCAAGATCTTTCAAATTGGAGTCAAAGATTTGAAGAGATTCTTAGTTCACCATCACGGCAAAAGTGGACATCTTCTTATACAGAGATTCAAGTACAGTTAACAGAAAGTACTTTGGTTACCTCAGAGCTTATGCAAATTACTACTATTATGTCTGAGCAAAGACAACGGAAAGTTAGAAGCAGAAAATCTATTCAAAAGGGTGGAGCTGTTACAGTTGAACAAGCACGGAAGAAGATTCATACGAAGATAGTAAAGGAGCAAGAGAGAGAAGAAGCAAGAGAGAGAAGAGAGAGAAAGCGCATGGTTAACCTTGAGTATAAGCTGCAGCTCCGTGCTGGCATTGATGCATGGAGAGCGGAACGGGTACGGAAAAGGGAATTACTTGAATTCCAAAGGAGTAACCCAGACACCGAGCTACCAAGGGAGTTACTCGAAGTAATCATAGACCCTGATATTGAGCGTAGGAGACAGGAGGAAGAGAAGGAGAAGGAGGAGCAGTTGCACTGGCAATTGGCCGCTGAAGAAAGTGGTTTTGTTGACTTTGCAGACCTTGACTACGACATGATCCACAGTGCAAGTGACAGTGTAAGTGATAATCAATCACTGCCCGACAATATAGATCCTAACCTATTTAATTAATCAATTATATCTACGTTCATTGCTGTTTGTTGTCCAGATAGTCGCGTTGTCCTGATGTCACATTGGACGCGCTCGCGTTTGCCGAGAGAGCAAGGATCGCTTTCGCAGCAAGGATTGCTTTCGCCAACCGCCTCCAGGCGGTGGTTTGGAAACCAACGATTAACCGTGGGGGGAAGCGAGTGCGTCCACTCGCTTATGAGAGGAAGCAAGTGCGTCCTCTCAAATTGCGACCATAAGTACCCAACCATAGTAATTTATATGTAAAAGTACTTAAAATTTCAATTCTACGAAATTATCACTTCTTCATTCTCACACTCACTCTCACTCCCACGACCACTCCCACCCTCAGTTGCGCTCTCATACTGGCTCCCAGATTCGGCTTCTGGGTCAGTAATAGGGTCTTCCAACTCCGGAGGAATTGGGAGGCCCGATTTAGTGAGCTGAGCTATGCTCTTCTTCCGGAGGCGCTCCCGTTTCCGGGCTTTGATTCCTGCCCGGCGGAGCTGCTTCTGGGCTCGGGTTTGGGCCTGGCTCAGTTTCCGAGCTTCTGTGGCAGCGAGCTTCTGGGTCTGAAGCTCAGCTTTCTGGGCCTGAAGCTCGTGGGCTTCAGAAGCCCGGAGCTCACCTCCACACTGGAGTCGGTCCCGGCCCCCCCGCTTCTTCTTCGAGTCCTTGACCTGCTGCCGAACAGCCCGTAGGTCGAGTTCCTGGAGCTGGCCGGCAGCCAGAACCCGGGCTGCCCCAGTAAGCCAGTTGCTGTAGCTCTGCCTTGAGGGGCTACTAAAGGCCTCCGGAACCCGCTCCTTCCACTGCTGTAGGCCCTGTTCTACGCCCTGGAAAGTGGATGGAATAGGGGTAATAGGCTGTGGTAGGGTAGGCGTTGTAGGCTCTGTAGGCTGCGTAGGCTGCGAGTATGTACGCAGCTTCTCAAGGGCTGTATTACAGCTTATAGGCCAGATTCCAGCTTTCCGGAACGCTGATTGTATGGTAGATTCCTTAAAAGTCTGCTCCCGCATTTGTGGGAGATCTCTCATAAATCGGGGTAGGTTATAGGTGATGTCAACTTCCCGTATAGCACGGAGCACAGCCTGCCTATGCCAGTGCTTATAAGGCTGGAATATTCCCACGTCTAATGGCTGTAAAATGTGTGTAAGGTGGCTGGGAAACGCCCATAAGATGATGTGATATTCGGCTGCCATAATGACGAACTCAGGGCTCGTGTGGCTCACATGAGAATCGAGTAGTAGAACCTTGGGATTTCCTGGGTTGTGTGGAGCAGTAAGCTCTATGAAGTGCTGTAACCACCGTAGAGCAAGCTGGCTATTAGAATAGCCAGTCTCCGAGAGCAATATCAGCTCATTTCCACTGAGGTTTTCAGGGTACCATGCTGCCATATGGATTTTACCCGGTACAACAAGTACAGGTGCAATCTTCTGTCCAGCTGCAGATACTGCCTCTATGATCATAATAGATATATGATTCTCAGGGCTCGGAGTATAGAGCTGCTTTACAGCTCGGGGACCATAACTCTCTCACCCCCTGGAATTCCAACCCTAAATCCAGTTTCATCCATATTCCAGATTGACTCTGGATTTATACCATGCTGTAGTACAAATTCCGTGTACTTTTCAAACCACTTAACAATAGCAGGTTCCTCTTGAGCTTGCGTACACTGTTGCGCAATAGGCTTTGTAGTGATAAAGTGGAAATCCATAAGCTCATTCCGTATATATTTAGTGAGCCAGCTCTGTGATGGTGGAGGCATTTCTAAGTTTGCTCTTGAGTTTGATAGCAAACTGAGTGCAACGAATGTCAGTATGACACCCTAACTCTCCCCACATGACCGTAACCTGCCCGACTCTGATGCTTTCTGTCACTGAGGGCGGAGGCATCCTTACAAAGTTGTTTTTAATGAATCCGCTCTAGGATAAGAAAATCTCCTTTGTCCCTTAGCTGCGATTTTACAGCCTGGGATTCCATATGATTAAAAGGTTACGACAAACCTAACTAATATACCACAGCCCTATGTTAAGATGTTAAGGATGAATGTGAAGTAGGACGTAGGTAACTAAGGGCAAGTAGTGTAGTAGATTTTGATAATAGGCTGGATAAGTGCCTGTTATGAATCGTTATATCTAAAAAATCCAGGGTAGCTTTAACACTGAAAATTTGTCATGTTTGTTTAAGACGAGAATTTGTGATATTTGTCATTGATGTTATAAAAAAGGAAAATGTAGTAGTAGCAGATAATAACTACTGCTGCAACTATTTTCAAAGTCAAAGCAGATACCCTACATCGATCAATATGCGAATGACGGCTTCTTAGCCAATGTGCTGCGTACATTGGCTAAGAAGCCGTCATTCGCATATTGCTAGGTCATACCACAAATCATGACCCCTCCAAAATTAGAAAATGTTTTGCAGTACAATATAATAGCTAAAAGGGTGCTTCCATTCACATATCTGCTGCCAGAAGCAGTAGTGTAACGCTGACTTCTGAACGATAGAAGACACAGAGGTTCTCTTGCGTAAAGGTTTACTTATCAGAGGAGGCAGGGGATCAGACACAAAGGCTTCAAGTAACACGTTACTAGTATATAACAAATACTGTATTGAGTTGAGCACGAAGCTCCTATCTAAGGAAATACTATCTACTTATATAGTGGCGTCGTGCCTAGTGGACTCTTGGGAACTCACTCGAGTCCTCGGAGTCCTGGACTCTTAGGACTCTTCTCATCATCCTGCGAGTCCATCACGTGACTAGTGGACTCCTGGGAACTCACTCGAGTCCTCGGAGTCCTGGACTCTTAGGACTCTTCTCATCATCCTGCGAGTCCGTCACGTGATACTTTCGGAACTACTATTCCCCGCTGCCCCTCCAGGTACCAGGGCCGGTCTCATGCGACCTCCCTCCTTCCTGTCCTGTAGTTGGCCAGCCTTCTTGTTCCGTCGTAACACTCACTCCCTTCCCCTGGGCATTCGTCTCGAATCCTATAAGTACGTCCATGTCCCCGGGACTCTGCTGCTCCTCAGCGAGTCCTTCAACATGCAACATGCCTACTGACACTGCCCGCAAACTCCAGGAACGCAACGATCTTGTCCGTCGAATAAAGAACCACGGATACGAACTACCCGAAATGGATTCTTGCTCGAACTGCGTGAGGCGAAACATTACTTGCGTGTCGTCTCCAAATGATTCACGGCGGTGCGCCGAGTGCGTTCGTCGCAACTTGAAAGAAAAGTGTGACTGTATGGGTCCTGAGCATCCCGACTGGGTGAAGCTCGAACGGGAGGAGGATCGCCTGGATCGCGAAGAGGAAGAAACCCTTTCGAAGTTACTTCGTCTGCGAAAGCAGAAACGCCTCATCCGAACCCGTGGTAAAGATATGCTCCGGCGAGGTTTGAAAACCCTCGACGAGCTTGATGCGGCAGAGGAGGCCGAACGTGTGGCTGCTGAGAAGCGTGATGCTGTTGAGGCCGAGGAACAGGCAGTTAGCGCTGCCTCCTCGTCTGTGACCGGGACCCTTGCTTCCTCCGATCCACTGGCCTACTCCCCTGCATCTTGGGATCAATGGCTGGCGGATGGCGGCGTCGATATTCCTCCAGCAGTTCTTTGCTGATGTTCCTTGTTGGTTCCCACGAATTATCCGTAGGTTCGTAATTTTCCCATTTTATCAAAAACTCTTCTCGACGTCCTACTAACCTTCTGTCTAGGATCGCTTCGACCTCATATTCGATTATCTCATTCTCGGGTTGGAGTTCGGTGTCGGTCGCAATTGGGGTATTTCCTCTTGCTGGTTCCAGTAGTGAGACATGAAATACCGGGTGTAGTCTAGACTTCCTGGGTAGCTGCAGTCTGTAATTAACTGAGCTGACTTTGTTCAATATTTTGAATGGTCCCAATTTCTTGAAGTCCAACTTTGTGCTTGGTCGTTTCGTTTTGATATGTTTCCGGAGTAGGTATACTTTATCCCCCTCCTTGAAGGCAGGTTCCATACTGCGCTTCTTGTTTGCGTATGCGGCGGATCGTTCATTTAAGAATTGGATGTCCGTCGCAAGTTGTTCGTGGAACGATTTCAGTTGTTCCACCACGATCAGGGCTTGTTCAGCTCGTGATTCATCCGGTCTTGGTTGCCTATATGCTTCTGGCTGGTAGCCATAATTGGCAAAGAACGGTGAGACTTTCGTTGCTTCTGTCATCGCGCTGTTATATGCAAACTGTGCGATGGGTAAGATCTGAACCCAGTTATCCTGTTGATGATTGACATAGCTTCGCAGGTACTGTTCAAGGGTCTGATTTAATCTTTCTGTTTGGCCGTCTGTCTGGGGATGAAAAGCTGTTGACAGCTTATGATTTGTTCCCAGTAGCGCCATCAATGATTTCCAGAATTTCGAAGTAAAGAGCTTGTCTCTATCTGAGATGATTTCTTCTGGCATCCCATGATCGGCTAATATGACTCGAATGAAGGTATATGCGAGCGCCTCGGCGTCGCTAGCTTCTAGATATGGTATAAACTTCCCATATTTCGTGAGTCTTTCCGTGATGACGAGGATAGAGTCGTATTCTATTCCTGTTAACGGGTCCTTGGAGGGTGGAAGCTTGACGATGAAGTCCAAAGCTATTGATTTCCATGCTCCTTTTGGTACTGGTGTCGACTTGAGTTGTCCGTATGGCAGGTGCCTATTGGATTTTGACTTGCTGCAAATGTCGCACTCTCTTACCACTGTCTCTACCTGCTTCCTCATACCCGGGAAGTAGTAGTGTCGAGTGATTCGTTCGAAGGTTCGTGTTACTCCCTGATGACCGTGTGCTGGTAACGAGTGTTGTTCTTGCACCAGCGGGCGTCTCATTTGACTTGGGACATACACTAACCCTTTGTATCGAATCAATCCTTGTTCGTCGATGGTGAAGTCGCCTTCGACTTTGGACAAGACTCGCTTGGCGCATTCGTCTGTTGCGTAAGCTTTCTTGAGTCTTTCCTCGAGTTCTGTATCTTCGATGACTGAGATCGTCGCTAGTAACTCGTTGTACTGTATTCCTGCATCTGTTTTCTTCAGAATTGCTCTAGGTCTTTCTTCCTTTGGGCCGGCGTAGTCGGTCCGTCTGCTGAGAGCGTCTGCTCTTGCATTCTCGGAGCCCTTGCGATAGGTTATCGTGAAGTGTAGGCTGCGAGGGTTTCTGCCCAGCGGACTTGTCTGCGGTTTAAAACCTTGGTCGTGGTGAAGTATATGAGGTTCTTGTGATCCGTCCATACCTGCACAGGGTAGGTGGGTCCCTCAAGATATACTCGCCACTGCTCAAAGGCAACGACAATAGCCAGTAGCTCCTTGTCGTGGATGTCGTAATTGAGTTCCGCGGGTGACAGTTTCCTAGAGTAGTACGCGATTGGTTTGAACTTACCGTTCTCGTCTGGTTGATTCAGACATGCTCCAATTGCGAAGTCAGAAGAGTCCGTTTCGAGGATGATCTTCTTTGCAGGGTCAAATGTAGCAAGGATAGGTGCTTCCGTGAACTTCGTCTTAAGTTCCTGGAAAGCAGCCTCTGCCTTGTCCGTCCATTTGAATTCGAGATCCTTTCTGGTAAGCTCCGTGAGTGGTTGAGCTACCTTGGAATATCCCGAGATGAATCTTCGGTAGAAGTTGGCGAAGCCTAGGAAGGCTTGCACTTCCTTGACCGTGGTCGGTGTTGGCCATTCCAACACTGCCGTTACTTTTGCTTGGTCCATCTTGATGCCATGCGTTCCAATAATGTAACCCAAGAATTCGACTTGGTTTTTATGGAACTCGCACTTCTCTGGTTTGAGGAGTAAGCTGTACTCCTTTAGTTTCTTCAGGACAAGTTTGACATGCTTGACATGCTCTTCCTTGGTTGCTGAATACACCAGGACATCGTCTAGGTAGACAATGGTAAAGATGTCTAAGTATTCGTGCAAAGCATCATTCATCAGTCGTTGCATAGATGCGGGTGCGTTTGTTAGCCCAAAGGGCATGACTTGATACTCGAATAGGCCATAGCGGGTGCGGAATGCTGTTTTCCACTCTTCCCCAGCCTTGATTCGGATCAGGTTGTATGCTCCTCGCAGATCTAGCTTACTGAAGATCTTTGCTCCTTGAAATCTATCGTGTAGTTCGTTGATTAACGGCAGGGCATACCTGTCCTTGATTGTGATGTTGTTCAACGCTCGATAGTCCACACATAACCGTAGGGAGCCGTCTTTCTTTGGTACGAAAAGCACCGGACTTCCTGCGGGTGATGTGGATGGTTTGATGAATCCTTTTGCTAGGTTATCATCAATGTACTCCTTAAGTACCTTCAGCTCCTTTTCCGATAGCTGATATATTGGTCCGAACGGTGGACTCTTGTCTTTCTCCAAAGGTATCTCGTGATCCCATGGTTGGTGCTTAGGAAGCGCCTCGTTCTTAGGGCCTTCCTGGAATAATCGCTCGTATTCCTTGTACTCCACCGGTATACTCGTCGGTGAGGATGCCTGGGCTAGGTCATCGAGCTCGGAGGTTGCACATAACTCCTTCCGGCCCTGGGAGGGTTTCTCCCGTTGTCGCGTGTCCGTCCGTTGTTCACACGCGCACTGGCTCATCACAACTTTCTCGTTCCACCAGTCGATCTGGGGGTTGTGTTTCTTGAGCCATGGCATACCAAGGATGCACGCATGGTTGTCCATGTGCACGATGTCAAACTGAATCGTTTCCTTGTGCCCGTGTAGCATGACCATTTCCAATGGGACCGTTTCGTGGGTCACCATTCCTTCATTAGTCGAGATGGGCTCTCCATCTACGACCATTAACGGGTATGGTTCGGTTTTCAATTGCGTCTTGAAACCTTGCGTGTCTGCTACTTTCTTTGTCATAAAGTTGCCCGTCGCTCCTGAGTCAATCATTGCTCGGAGGTGTCGCTGTTGTATCTTAGCGACCACATATAGTTGCGTGCTGCCCGTCGTGGCGCATAGCTGGTCTGTACTAGGCCTCTTCGTGTCGCTCGCCGGTGGCCTACCGTCGAGGACTCCTAGTTTTTTGACTCGTCCGAGGAAGGATAGTATTCATCCGCTTCCAATGGTGGTCCTTGGGGAGATCGTTTCCCTCGCTCTTCTGCTTCGTCTAGCAGATGTGGGTATTTCTCGTATACCTGTTTGCTTTTGATAGGCAAGTCCCCTTCAGACTGGCTTCGCCTGAGGGCGTGAACTTGCTCTGCATCTCTGAAGTGTATCCTGGGCGAGGATCGGGGAAACAACTGATTCTGGTGTTTCTTTTTCCAGTGGAGCTTGCAGTCATCTTCGCTGCAATACTCCCAGTAGACATACGCGTGCCAGGGATGATCAGTCTCTGTTGCGTCTGTCGTTGATAGTTCCCGCTGTCCTCTCACCCATGCACTATCTTCCCTCGGAGGCGTGGAGAACGTGTCTAGTTGCTCCATGGCTCTCCTTTCGATGCGTGGAGTGGGTCTCGCATTTTCCCGTCGGAGCATATCTCTGGCTTTCTCGTCGTACTTCTTCAGGGCTCTCCTGCGGTCCTGGTAGTAAAGTTTGACGCTTTTCATATACTTCAGTTTAGCCATATGCTCGACATCCTTCTCCAGTTCTTCCGCTTCTTGGGCTTCCAACTTAGCTACGTCTTGGGACGTGCCAAGCAGCCTGCGGGTATTCGTTAGTTGGTCGTAGTATCTCCAGAGGTCATCCTTGCAGTCGTCCACCTTGCACTTTAACGGAAGTCCCTGTAACAGGTTCCCGTAGAGGTCTTTAAGCATGGGGATTTTCCTCTGGCCATTGGGCTTGTCTCGTTCGGCCCTAATCTTCGCGTGGGCGTGTTTTGCCATGCGTCTTACTACGTTCTTGCACCGTGGACTCATTGGTTCCGTAGGTGCGAGTTCATCGAAGGTCTCCTGTTCCGAGACGGTGAATGATTCCGCCTCCGACCCTTCATCTGAGCTCTCGTCTTCTGGGGTGCTTTCGCCGTTTATTCCCCAGTCCTGTTTGCTCACAAACGTTGCGTTCAACTGTCCTGTCCAGGTGGCATTGAGTTGTTTGCCGACTTTGCGTCCGCCGTTCCCTTTCTTTGGCTGTCTGCAGTCTCGGGCCATGTGGCCTGGCTTGTCGCAGTTAAAACAGAGTCGTTCCTTGAATTGTCTGTCTTTCTTAGGGTCACGGGGTCGTCCAGGTTTGAACGTGGCATCGAGTTCCATTGGGTCCGACCAACGGTTGTCTCGCGGGTGTTGATCCCGTCGTCTGCCCTCGTTTCCCCGGTAGGGGTAACTTTTCTTGGGCTTGTCATAGGTCCGACGTTCCTTCTGGAATTCGTATAGTCGATTGTCGATTCGGACCGTATGTTCGATTAGCGCTACCATGTCCGTTGGTTGTTGTTCCAAACGGGCAAGTTCCATACGTATATGGCTCTTCAGCCCACGTCGGTAGTGGCTGATGAGTGCGCTGGCGTCCCATCCTGTCTGATTGCCGTATCTCTGGAATTCTGTGGAGTACGTGAGGGCGCTGCCAGTCTGCTTAAGTGCAAACAGATGGTCTTCCACGGTCTTGATCTCATCGATGTCTCCGAACATGCGTCGGATTTCCTTACAGAATCCTTTCCAGCTGCCAAACATAGTCTGCGTAGTTGTCATGCTTCCATTGGTACTTTCATATTTGAAATAGTCCTTGAGGAATGGTTCGATCCATCGCAGGGCTTCCCCCCTAAGGTAGGACGCAGTCCACAGGGCATAGCTCTCCTGGGTGGGAAACTTCTCGTCATTGAAGTGCTGGTACAGTTCGACCTGTAGCAAAAACACCTCAAGTTCCTTTCGGTTGCCGGAGTAAGTGTCGGGCAACTTGACGCGTAGAGTTTCCTTGAGTTCGTTGACGGTGGGTGCATCGGGCATTTCTTCATTCTCAGGCTTAGACCTCTGAGACGAAGTTGGCGTGGTGGGGGTTTTCCCCTTCGAACTGACGACAGACATGTTGCTTTGTGTGTAAGCCGGTACCTCGTAGAAGTGGTGCTCAAAGTGTAACGCTGACTTCTGAACGATAGAAGACACAGAGGTTCTCTTGCGTAAAGGTTTACTTATCAGAGGAGGCAGGGGATCAGACACAAAGGCTTCAAGTAACACGTTACTAGTATATAACAAATACTGTATTGAGTTGAGCACGAAGCTCCTATCTAAGGAAATACTATCTACTTATATAGTGGCGTCGTGCCTAGTGGACTCTTGGGAACTCACTCGAGTCCTCGGAGTCCTGGACTCTTAGGACTCTTCTCATCATCCTGCGAGTCCATCACGTGACTAGTGGACTCCTGGGAACTCACTCGAGTCCTCGGAGTCCTGGACTCTTAGGACTCTTCTCATCATCCTGCGAGTCCGTCACGTGATACTTTCGGAACTACTATTCCCCGCTGCCCCTCCAGGTACCAGGGCCGGTCTCATGCGACCTCCCTCCTTCCTGTCCTGTAGTTGGCCAGCCTTCTTGTTCCGTCGTAACAAGTAGGTGTTACGATTACAGCTCACAGCTTGTCACAGCTTGTTACGGTTGTTACCGTTGTTACAGTTGTTACGGTTGTTACGGTTGTTACGGTTGTTACGGTTGTTACGGTTGTTATGGTTGTTATGGTTGTTACGGTTGTTACGGTTATTATGGTTATTACAGTTGTTATGGGGATTACGGGTGTAGCCTTAGCCACAAGGTTACAACCGCTAAGCAGACAACTGTATGTTATGAGGAATAGCCTCACTGTCATACTGACATTCGTTGCACTCAGTTTGCTATCAAACTCAAGAGCAAACTTAGAAATCTCCTCCTCAAACCTACAAGTCACCATACATATCTTGGCTTATCACACCAACAACAGAAGCAATACTACTCAACGATTGCTGCAAACTCTTCTACTACATCTGTTTATGCTACATACATCACGGCATATCATTTGAACACTCATTGAACAAGTTATTAAGAAAATCTCCTCCTTAAGGGGGTGGGCCAATACTACCACATGGCATATCTCTACCAACTAGAGGCCTAGGAACATGAACGATAGCTCTAGAAGCTTCTACGACCCTCTATGATTCATTACACGTCATCGCTCCTTAGTTACCCACAAGATTGGTTAAGTTATGACATAATTTATCTATAGGTACTCTGACCTTGGACCTCCTTTTCACTTCCTATAGGCTAGGAACCCAAGAGATGGTTCTATGGGATTCTCTTACGTTTGCTACATGATTAGCAAGCTAGTTGTGGGTCGCACTTGATTTCTAATACAGTTACCAAGCCTGGTTAGTCATGGAAAGTCATGGAAAATGAGAGAACTACACTCCTTTGGCATAAATAGGATTGCCCTTTCCTTAAGAAAGGGCAAGCAGACAATACAGTAAATCGACTATCACATACTTCCACGTCTTTTCCAAGCTTCCAAGCATTGATCTTGTTACTCCTTGTCTCTAAAAAGTCAGTGAGGTGCTAACCTCTGACTTATCCCTGAGTTCTCAGACTCAACATTTGTTGCAACTTGTCTGAACAACTTCACTACATCACACACCTGATTGCTGCGTTGTGGAATAGTCTAAGCTACAACCCTTTGGCTCTGTTTCCTAAGACAGTGTGTTGTCTTAGTAAAATCATCCCTTCCTTGGGTGGCTAGATTCTCACATCTGGTGCACCCACCATTACAAGTAGTCCTTGAAAAATGGTTCGACCTATTGTAGAGCTTCTCCCTAAGGTAGGACAACATCTATAGGGTGTAGCTCTCTTGTGTAGGGAACTTGTCATCATTAAAGTATTAGTATAGTTCAACTTGGAGTAGTTGGGCTTAAGAATTACACTAATTAATGAAACAAATAGCTCTTAATAAGTCGTAAGGAGAGGTTACTTAATACAACAAATGAGAGTAATAACTCTCGGTATTTTGCTTTACTATTTGATGCTTGAATAGGCTGGATTTGCTAGTTCCATGGCTTAAAAAATGATGATGCACTACTTGATGGGCTTGACAGTGTATTTTTATAGTTTTTTGTTGTATATGCTATCATTAGATGCTTTTAGGTATAACTAGTGCTTCTAAAGATTACTAGTTGAAGTCTGACTTAATAGTTGTGGTGTAGGTAAATATCCGCAGTTTGGTTGTAAAGTTGTAAGCAGGTTATTGTAACCGTAGGTGTATTACTATCAAGTATCAATCGTGAATATAATAGCGTTGTGAATAGTATCAACATTGTCAGTGGCAGCATCAGTCCTAGAGGCTGGAGCTAGAGCAGTGTAGCATTATTATGCTGTAGAATAGGGGTAGGCAGCATTAGTAAGCTTAGCTCAATATGAGTATCATAGCTATTATAGCCCTTAAGCTCTGTTGGTATATCTAATAATGACGAGTCACTCATTCTAAGGATAGTTATCACTATATACAGCATAAAGACAGGTCTTACGATGTTTGCAAAAATGGGCCTTAGCTACTCTTGGCTATACTTGGCATATATCTAGATATATGTTACGGCTATGGTAATGTGATGCCAGTTACAGGGCTAGCAGAACTAGGCTTGGTAACGTGACCTAGGAAGTCATGGGGCTAGCGGGGCTAGGCTGTAGCGTGACTAACAAAGAAGTCACAGGGCTAGCGGGGTCAGGCTGCAGCCTGACCAGGTGTAAGGATGCCTTCTCATCTCTCATTCTAAGGAGTAGACTCTGGGTAGCTGCAGGGTCACGTGTAATCATTTGGGTGGGCTAACCGAGTCGGATGGGTTTCGGGTACTTGAGGAATTGACTCACAGGGTTCCCCCTGGTCACGTGTGATTATTTGGGTGGGCTAACCGAGTCGGAACTTGTAATGGTGGGTGCACCAGATGCGAGAATCTAGCCACCCAAGGAAGGGATGATTTTACTAAGACAACACACTGTCTTAGGAAACAGAGTCAAAGGGTCGTAGCTTAGACTATTCCACAACGCAGCAATCCGGTGTGACTCGCACTCTCATATGCTATTACTGTGAGCTGGGTGCCCTGTGTCCTTACACCAGGCTAGTGGATATTGGATAGTTGAGCTATTCATCAACTATCCAGATTACCCATGACACGACGCCACTATATTAGTAGATAGTATTTCCTTAGATAGGAGCTTTGTGCTCAACTCAATATAGTATTCTTTAAAATACTGTAACGTGTTACATGGAAAGCCTTTGTGTTTAATCCCCTGCCTCCTCTGTCAAGTCAACCTTACGCAAGAAACCTCTGTGTCTTCTATCGTTTAGAAGTCAGCATTACAATATATACTCTAAAGTGTCTGGATACTCCGGATACTTTTTAAATATCAAAGGGTAGGTATATACTCGAGGATATACTCTGATACTATGGGTATATTAGTATCTGTGCCAAACACTAGACGACGGACTTATGAAGCCTAGATACCAAGTCTATGAGGCGTCTAGCACTAGAAGAAGAAGAAATGATAACGAACGTGTAGCAAGTGAACGCAATTGCTTACTATGAATTTTAGAATGAAAGATCAAGGCCATTCATTTTTATTCTCTAGATTCCATACTCGCAGCTGCTTTAAAATTCAGGCAGAGTGCTTTAAATGCTTACAAAAGGCCAATTAAATATTTTATAATTTATTACTAAACGGTTGTTGAGATATTAAGTTACAAAATTCGTGAGTAGTGTAAAATGGGGTGGAGCGTTCGCTATGCTGGAGCTTTCGCTATGCATGTACGTTACCACATCTTCGAACCAACATACCCACCACTAAACCGCTACAAGCTGTTCATTGACTATTCTCGACCTATAGTTTCGCCTTTGTCGTTTCCTGTGTCGACGCCTTCCTCTTCACAACTCTATCCACAATGTCCATCGCCTGCCACAACCTCCTCTCCTGCAATCTCGGCGCCACTACCTGCACAGATAGCGCACTATCCAAATAAACCCTTCTATCCACCGTCTTGCGATCCCAGAGCATCCTCGTTCTATCATCCAAGGTTCCCAGCGACTTCCCCTGCACCTCTCCCTCCAAATCCTTCTCATTAACCTTGCGGATGGGCACGGTTCCAGCGGGCCAATCCAAAAGCACAAAGCTGCTCGTATACCCCACTGTATTCCAGCGATCAATCTCCGGCACTGGATGCGGCGCAACTGGCAATATAACCGCATCGATCGTTCTACCATCTGGCGTCTTGAAAACCTGTAACATCTTCTTCATAACCTCCAGCCTCTGCGCATGCAACTCCGAGACGTACTCCACGCTCTTCGGCGCCTTCCTATCCACCTTGCCCTCTAGCCATGGAATCAGCGGCTCCTTCGTCTCCTCAATTAAATCCAACATCGCATTATCCCCCATATCAAAGAACCCATATGCCAGCATCTGACACTCCGCCAGCGCCTTCGCGTCAATCTCCACCACCTCCAACCCCGCCTCTTTCAGCGCCACCACCGTCTCCTCCACCACATTCGCCACGGGCGGCAACGGCGTAACAGAGTGATCAGTCCGAATCACCCCGAACACCGGCTTCTCCCACTCATCCCCCGCGCGCCCCTGCTCCTCCCAAGACCCAGGTAGCGCATCCGCCGCGCTCTCCCACGGCCGCGCCCTCGCCACGACCTCCATAAACACCTCCACATCGCGCAAGCTCGTCGCTATCGGGCCCGCCGACGTCTGCAACCCCAGTCGTCCCCGCGTCGTCGTAAGCCGGCCCATCGGTCCGACGTAGGGAATCCGCCCGGACGACGGCTTGAACCCATACAGCCCGTTGCACATAGCCGGGACGCGGATGGAGCCACCGATGTCGGTTCCGACGCCGAGCGGGGAGCCGCGGAGGGCGAGCAGAGCTCCCTCACCGCCAGAGGAGCCTCCAGCTGTTAGGGCGCGGTTGGCCGGGTTGAGGACGCGGCCAAAGACGTTGTTGATGCTGTCGAGGGCCATGAGGGTTTGCGGGATGTTAGTTTTGACATAGAGGACGGCGCCGGCGGCGAGAAGGATGTCGACTAGGGGGCAGTTGGCCGGGGCGGGATGGAAGGCCATGGCGGCTATGCCGAGGGAGGAGTCCATGCCAGCAATGTTGAAGGTGTCTTTGAGGGAGATGGGGAGGCCATGGAGAGGGCCGATGGCGCGCCCGGTGCGCTCCATGTGGTCATCTAGCTCTTTGGCACGGGCAAGAGCCTGGTCAAAGAATATCTCAGTGAGGCAGCTTGCGAGTTGGTGGGCGATGGCGGCGCGCTTGCAGAAGGCGGTTGTGACTTCGAGAGCTGTGAGAGATTGGCCGTGGAGGCCATTGAGGAGAGAGTAGGCGTCATGGTCCTCTGTTATGGAGATCTCGTCGGCGGTGAGGATGCCGCACGTGGAGGGGATAGAGCGGACATCAAGCTGGGAGGTCGGGGGGAGTGATTTTAGTTTCCATTCGGACGGGATAGCTCGGTCTTGCTCGGCACGCTTTTGGGCGCCTATGGATTGCCAGGTTTGGGGCATATTGTAATAAATTACAAGGGACCGTAAGTAAATGGTAAATGGGTAATATATTTATTCTAAATGGATAGATTGTAGGTATAACACATTAATAGGGAGGCATTTCTCTACGACTAGGATTGTGTGGGGTAGCGGGGAAGCTCCGCCGTTTTTGATGCCTCGGCATTAAAAAGCCGTCCATCAGTTAGGCGACAATAGAGATGGCAGATTTAAATCCGCAGGTAAACGCTACAAGAGAATTACAATATGCCTCGGGGCAGAATAACGTATGTAATTGGTTTATTTATAACCTTCTGGTTGAATGAATTAAGGGCAAAATCTCCATATACCCAGTAAAACAATAAATAAATTCTATATACCCAGTTCCATCCCACGTGACCCACCCAAGCCCAATCTAGAAACTCCCCCCGTTCTCATATGAGAACGGGTCAATTATGAGGCCTGCGGCAAGTCCTGGCATTATGCCCAGGCTCGCCACAGGTGCCGCAGCGTGTGCGGACCAAGTCCGGCACAGCTGCAACGACTGCCCCAAGTGGCAGAAGTCCTCCATGATCCCGGCGAGCCCGGCGTCCTCGAGGACGCCGGGCACAAACGGCGGTTGCCCCGTCTTTGTCCCTCTTCTGGAGCCGCCAGGAGAACTACTCCTTGAGGGACCAAGCGTCCAAGTCGAGGAACTCGCTACCGTCGACAGGGGCAGCGAGTTCGGCTAGCGAGGCCATCGTAGGAGGCAGGGGCAGGGGAGGCGGGGGAGTTTGTGCCTCGCGCGAGGGCTTCCGAGGGGGGTTTCGAGGGGGTTGGAGGAGGGAGTGAGCCTGGGAGGTGTCAGCGAGGTTCTGTGGTGGAGGGGAGGAAGGGAAGGGGGAGGAGGTTTTGGGGTCTCAATTGACCCCCGACTTACCGTGCAATTGAGCTGGTATATTGCCAGCTCAATTGCTTCAAAAAGGCCATATGAGAGCACGTACTCTCAAATGAGAGTACGCCTCTCATTGGCTCGTTAACCTTTCCAAAGGAGGGTTAGCGGCCAACTGGGTAGATGGAGTTTTCTTACCAGTTTACTGGGTATATCGAGTTTTTGCCCATGAATTAATTGGTCAATAGCTACGTTAGAATCACGGAAGGCATTATCCTGCCATGAAGATGCAAGGCTCCAAAGCTAAGATATTCAGAGAATGGTTCCGAGAATATACAGCGGCGGGAGGCGATGATCTCTCAAACGATTCCGATATCGTTCAGGCCGTGTATTCCGACGAGCTTGATGCTAAATTCATTGAACAACGAATAATGTAAAAGCAATGGCAACGGCACGCTACCAACTAGGCTGATCTCAATTTCTGGCGAATCGCCGCGTTTGGTGCTAACTTCTGAATGTCACAATAAGCCGAGATATGCCACTTTATCACATAGCTGGGGGTCTTACGACGTCACAAAACTCACTTCAGATGATCTAGACACGTATGTCGAGGCACTACCCGTTGAGAGATTCCCAAAAACATTTAAGGATGCTATTGAGATTACACAAAGATTGGGTTTGGATTATCTGTGGATTGATTCGCTGTGTATCATCCAAGATAGTGTAGATGATTGGCAAAAAGAGTCGGCTCTGATGGGCTCGGTCTTTGGTGGCTCAACTATCACGATAGCTGCGTCCTCCGCTCTTGATGGTAGACAAGGATGTTTTATGAATCAACCCTATTTCAGCGGCGGTTTTCGAGCTCGAATAACTTACGGTGAGCTACGAAGAGTACAAGATTTTCGAAGCCAACGAGGTTACGATCTTTCAACTTTTGAAACTCATTTGGGAACTAGAGCCTGGGCACTGCAAGAGAAAATGCTACCCCCTCGAACAGTTCACTTCGCGACCGAGGTGCTTTCTGGGAATGCAGAACGACAATTGCATCCGAGTACTTGCCAGATGGTTTTCCACGTTTACAAGTCTCGCCCCTTGTCAGCCGAAAGGGGAAATTGCAACTCCACTGGCCTGATATCGTGCGGCTCTATTCTGCAGCAAATCTAACCTTTGGGAACGATAAACTGCCAGCACTTTCTGGAACCGCGAGACTTGGATATACTGAAACCGGCGATCTCTATCTTGCGGGGTTGTGGAGGGATAACCTTGAGGAGCAGCTATGCTGGGCTCGTCCGAGATTACAATCCAGTATTATGCGACCACGACCACCTTGGAGAGCGCCGACTTGGTTTTGGGCCTCTATAGATGGAAACGTGACCTGGTATGCTCGGCAGAAAGGTATCCTTGAAACCGCGTACGCGCAAGTCTTAGATGCGTACACAACAAAATACGGCTATGATCCGTTCGGGCAGATGACCAGTGGAGTCATTCGAGTTGCTTGCTCAACTATGGCAGCCGGCTACTTGGTCCACCCCAGTGAATCTAATAATCCTGCCTAAAGCAGATGCCATCATTGAGTTATATGCTGGCTATAGGGATCTTAACTTATTCCGTCCAGATAGACTGTCAAGACGACAGTAACACACCGCCCGGTAAACTATGCTATCTGTTGCCTATCTTCAGTGGAAAAACTAGCACTAGGACACAACATGAAGGCGAAGACTAGATTTATGAGTTAATGATTGAGGGCATTGTGCTTCAGGCCACAGGCGCCACAAAAGGCGAGTTTTGCAGGACCGGATCTTTTAAATTCTACAAAGGTCGCGGCTATAGCATTGGAGGGTGAGACTACGAAGAAGAGACTTACGAAAAGTTTCTAATGGTATTGAAAGGAAATGGAAAGGCGACTGCAAAGGTAGCATGCAAAGAGGTCATAAGCAATCGTAAACATATCGATAAACGATATGTCATTACTCTTTTCTTGTATGATAGAGCAACAAATAACAAAAGCGTTTAAATGCATAATTTCTATAGACCGAAGGAAAGTAGGAGCTTAGCTATGTATACTATTTTCACCTATCGCTCGCCCTGCTTAACCTGCTCACCTATGGCCATTTAATGTCGCGGTGCAACACGTCGCAGCAACAAGCCGCAAGTTACGGCCTATACGTTGTAGTCAAGACGGCCTGTCACATAGTGAAAGGGGACAACTAGATCAGCGCGAGGGCCTCAAAATTGCCATGCCGTACAATGGCTTCTACCAAAGTACCATGAACAACTTAACCCTGACTCAATGCCGAATAATATCAACTATCCAATGTCTTGGGAGGCATTTGAAGCCGTGGGCGGCCGGATAAGCGGATGCATCTCCACTTGTTGGAATGTCAAGTGGACTTTAGGCGGAGATAGGCTCTTCAGGGTACTCTTCAACCGGCTCGCTCTATGGTGTGCGAAGATACACGCAAAAGAATGGAAATAACTCATCCGAACATGTCTGTTATGCCCTGTATATTATATACACCCCGTATATAAACATATAAATATAAAATTCCCGTCGCGGTCGCCGAGACAAAATCAACAATGACGAGTCGATTTGGGTGTCCACGTTCCGAATTGGCGAGTCGTGATGGGCTAAGTGGAGTTATTTGTAGGTACGGAGTACTTCCACCACTTCCAACCACTCCGGACGAAGATTATCCGAAGTTTCCCAGCCTTCCAAGCCAACACAAGCAACAAATTAATATCTCGCTAGCCCCGATTATACCCGGCCCCTAAAATTTTGAACGCCCTCGAGGCAATTACCGTCGACTCTCGCCAAAACCTCTTCTCTCCCATCTCCATCTCCAATCCATCTCCATTCCAAGATACTTTCAGTCAGTAGTCTTTTCAGGACCACTGAACTTCTACATCTCCACTCTATACTTTCTCTCCTCACTTCACATCCCAACCTCCTACACACTCACAATGGCCTCTTCCGCAGTTGCTGTCGTCAAGGCTGAGACTCCCGAGAAGCTCAGCGGCGCCGCTCTCTACTCCAGATTCGCCATCGCTGGTGCCCTCTGCTGCTCCATCACCCACGGTGCTCTCACCCCCGTCGATGTGTAAGTCTCAGCCGCTCCTGATCCCCTCGGCTCAATCAATCTGTTCCCATCGACCCTTGTTTGGAGCATCCCACCCACAATCAACCCGAGAAGTTCAAATCAGCTAACACCGTCTCCTCACAGCGTCAAGACCAGAATCCAGCTCGACCCAGCAACCTACAACCGCGGCCTGATCGGTGGATTCCGCCAGGTCATCGCCAAGGAGGGCGCTGGTGCTCTTCTGACCGGTCTCGGCCCAACCTTTGCCGGTTACTTCCTCCAGGGCGCCTTCAAGTTCGGAGGTTACGAGTTCTTCAAGCAGCAGTCCATCGGCCTCGTCGGCTACGAGACTGCCGCCAACAACCGCACCGCCGTCTACCTCGCCTCCGCCGCGTGCGCCGAGTTCTTCGCCGATGTCGCCCTTTGCCCTCTTGAAGCTACCCGTATCCGTCTCGTTGCCGAGCCTACCTACGCCAACGGCCTGATCGGCGGCTTCAGCAAGATGCTCAAGACTGAGGGTGTTGGCTCTTTCTACGCCGGCTTCGGTCCCCTCCTGTTCAAGCAGTACGTTCTCCCCCAATCCCTCAAACCTCTACCCCCCTCCCACAGGCCCGAAACTAATGAATCGACAGGGTCCCATACACCATGGCCAAGTTCGTCGTGTACGAGAAGGTCGTCGAGGCCGTCTACAAGCAGGTCGACCGCTCCACCCTCTCCGACGGCGCCCAGACCGGTGTCAACCTCGGCTCCGGTCTCATCGCCGGTTTCGCCGCCGCCCTCATCTCCCAGCCAGCCGACACCATGCTTTCCAAGATCAACAAGACCAAGGGCGCTCCCGGAGAGGGCACCACCACCCGCCTGATAAAGATCGCCAAGGAGCTCGGTCTTAAGGGCTCGTACACCGGCATTGGCGCCCGTCTGTTCATGGTCGGAACCCTGACCGCTGGACAGTTCGCTATCTACGGTGATGGTAAGATAACCCCCAGCCGTGCTTCTGTGCATGTATTGGATCACGGCTAACACATTCCCTACAGTCAAGAAGGCCCTCGGCGCCGTCGGCGGTGTTGAGATTGCCGTGAAATAGATTTTCACGCACCTAGACGAATTGGAGATGTAGAAAGTGGATGGTAGGAAAACTGGAAAAAGGAGGAGTAGACAGGGACTATCCTGTCAACGGAAAGGCGGTGGGAATCTGAACTGACATCGCATTGCAAACAATGTTCCCGGCTGTTTTTCTTCAAGGGCGCGGCGAGAAGATATTTCTTGTTTTCTGGCTCGGGCGCAACTTAGAGAGATGCATAGATGATAGACCTTTTTTATTTTGCGCTCAGGCTGGTGGTTTTGGGGCCGACAAGGCGCTTGTATACTACTATAATTGGATCGCGGAATTTGGATGTGGAATAGTAGTGTTATCAAGATTATGAAGTTTGCGTTTACTTGTGATGCTGATCTGTTTGGTATGGTAGGGAAGGGTATCTACTTTTTGAAGCTCTACTGTCAGAAGCTATTCTAGGAGCTTCCAAAGAAGCCTTACATGTAATCACAACGCATATTTCTCCCCGCCTAGATGAATCATATTCCCATCCCGCACATGCTGATTGGAGGAGGACATGAGTCCCGTCGTCCACCAAAGCTCCTGTACCAGATTGTCTGGCTTGATGAGGAAATCCGGGTACATCGGGTATGGGTTTCTGAAGATTCCCCAAGCCCATACTTCCCTCTGCTTAACCTAGCTCACCATCATCGTCGACACACCTACAACTATTTTCTCAAATTGACAAATTGCTCACAACTTTTTCCCCCTATACTGTAACGGGGTGCCGCCGTTACAGTACATGTGGTATATAAAGCGAGTTACGCGTATTCCGGGCGAGCCGGAATACTGTAAGTCTTTTTGGCTCAGTGGGATGTAGCGCGAGCGTAACCGTACATCGTTACAAGAGTATTCCGGCTCCCCGGTCAATGGGTTTTGATTGGCTCGCTAGTTGGGTGGGCTAAGTGAGCAATCAGTGTAATTCCTTACCTAGCTGACAAGGGGGCGTCCTTAGGGGCTTAAGCTATTATATACACACCTTAGCATCCTAAGTAGTAACAGGCCTAGAAGCAAGTACAAGATGATATCTCTACATCTATGCTAGGACGTCACAGACTAAAGGGGGGGGTAATTGTAACGGGGTGCTGCTGTTACAGTACATGTGGTATATAAAGCATGTTATGTGTATTCTAGGCAAGCTGGAATACTATGTATAGTCTTTTTGGCTTAGTAGGATGTAGCACGAGCGTAACTGTACATTGTTACATATACCCTTAGCGCTCTACTTCTAGTTAATTACGCATTACAACCCCCATCTCCATCCATTCCTGCTCCTTTCGAGCATCCCTAGGTGGTGATAGAGGCCTCAACTCCCTAACGGCTAGATATACACCCCTAAGACAGCGCTTTTACTCGCCCCTAGGAGCCACAATCACCATCTAACATCAACCACACTTCTAAGAGACAGCAGAAGACACTTGGTACTAACAATGTGCCTCCTCTATGCCTTAGCTTAGGTGAAAGCGCGCCTAACAGTCACAAAGCACAGCAGCCATTAGTGGCACAACTTGATGCCATTAAAAGGGAAGCTAAGATATAGCGCATAGTTATGTATTATTTCACTAGCACAGTAGACAAGTTTGTGTCCTCCTATAAGCTCCTAGAGCATCACACTTTCGCCTACGACCTCTATAACAAGGTAGTTAGCTTTCTCACTACCTCTCTATATGTAGAAACTTCCAACTATGCCCCTATCCACCTTAGAAGCCAGCCCTTACTAGCAACTACCTCTATAGGGCCAAAATGGTGGATGTGGCTAAGACCCTCAAAAACTCAGGGGCTTCTCTTTAGGGAGCTAGGGCCCCTAGCTCGTCTGTTTCTAGCAGCAGAGCAGCTAATGTAACCTCCTACGCCATAGGCTCTAGCCATAGCTATAGGACTGCTCTAAAGCAGGACATGAGGCTCCTTATTATAGTAGAGCAGGGTGCTCTACTCTAGCGACCTAAACCCTTCCCACTACGCTAGGAACTCAGCACCAAAATCACCAGCCTCACCCTAGCCTTAGTCCTAACTATCGCCCATACACGCATAGGATAGGCTATTACCCTAGCTAATGTAGCCACCTAGGACCTCCTTATAGACCAGGAGAATGCAGAAATGACCCTTTGCATTTTTAAGGCAACGGCAATCAAACAACCAGAGACCTAGCATAACTACGCAGTCCTAGGTGCCCCTAGCACTATCCACCAACTCATAGGCAACACAATCACTAACACTGTAGAGTTGGTTAGTAAAGAAGTTTACCTAGGCGAAACAGAGACCTATAAGCTGCCGAGCCTCCTAACATAGGGCAAAGCCATAGACGGGGAAAATCACTTAGATTGTCTCCTTCCTTATGCTAGTTAGGAGGTACTTCCACCTCTTTAATGCTAGCGAACTCTCTAAAGTAATAGAGAAGGCAGCTATTACTAGACATGACCTAGGCTGCTAGGGATACTACAACCCTACAAAATGCACGCGATATACACAGTGCAACCACTATAGCACTCAAGCAGACCTCCACACCAGCCCTATGCATAGAGAAAGCAAGATACACTAACTACCACAGCCCCTTCCCTATAGGACATGACCACTGCCCTGCTACCCCTAAACAGAAGAATGGCACAATCATCAAGCCTACTAAACGGGAACTAGGGGACAGAGAATTCTAGAACACCTACACACCAGCTACTACAGAGCCTACGCTAGAAACACAACCTTAACCCGAGGTCTAAGGCCTAGTGACTAATGTTGTGCCCACCCTACCTAAGAGAAAACGGGGCACAGCTATCATAGCACATGAAAAAGTCAGCACAACTAGTAGTACCCCCTTCTCTTAAGCTAGCACTAGCAGACGCCCCTAGCGGAACAGCCTCCTGCCACAGCCTCAACCTAGCAGACCTATCTGCATAGAGCTTACACCTAGCAGACCAAACACCTAGCAGACCAAACACCTAGCAGACCAAACACCTAGCAGACCAAACACCTAGCAGACCAAACACCTAGCAGACCAAACACCTAGCAGACCAAACACCTAGCAGACCAAACACCTAGCAGACCAAACACCTAGCAGACCAAACACCTAGCAGACCAAACACCTAGCAGCCCCTAAGAGGCCATGGACGTCAACATCACCACCCCTCTATGCTAGGAAACCATACCCTAAGCCACGGCTAGTGCCGCTAGAAACGACCTCGAAACAGAGACCTATAGGTCTACTAAGCAAACATAGGCTAGATCGCACCCTGCTATATCACCACACTCCACCTCACTGTAACGCTGACTTCTAAACGATAGAAGACACAGAGGTTTCTTGCGTAAGGTTGACTTGACAGAGGAGGCAGGGGATTAGACACAAAGGCTTTCCAAGTAACACGTTACAGTATTGTAAAGAATACTATATTGAGTTGAGCACGAAGCTCCTATCTCAGGAAATACTATCTACTTATATAGTGGTGTTGTGCCAAAGGGATATCTGTAATGGTGGGTGCACCAGATGTGAGAATCTAGCCACCCAAGGAAGGGATGATTTTACTAAGACAACACACTGTCTTAGAAAAAGAGCCAAAGGGTCGTAGCTTAGACTATTCCACAACGCAGCAATCAAGTGTATGATGTAGTGGAGTGGTTTAGACAAGTTGTACAAATGTTGAGTCTGAGAACTCAGGGATAAGTCAGAGATTAGCACCTCACTGACTTTTCAGAAACAAGGAGTAACAAGATCAATGCTTGGAAGCTTGGAAAAGACATGGAAGTATGTGATAGTCGATTTACTGTATTGTCTGCTTGCCCTTTCTTAAGGAAAGGGCAATCCTATTTATGCTAAAGGAGTGTAGTTCTCTAATTTTCCAAGACTTTCCATGACTAACCAGGCTTGGTAACTGTAGTCAATGTAAGAGAATCCCATAGAATCATCTCCTAGGTTCCTAGCCTATAGGAAGTGAAAGGAGGTCCAAGGTAAGAGTACCCCTATAGACAGATTATGTCATAACTTAACCAATCTTGTAGGTAACTAAGGACCGATGATATGTAATGAATCATAGAGGGTTGTAGAAGCTTTTGGAGCTATCGTTCATGTTCCTAGGCCTCTAGTTGATAGAGATATGTCATGTGTAGTATTAGCCCAGTAACTAAGGAGTGATGTCATGTAATGAATCATAGAGGGTTGTAGAGATATGCTATGTGGTCATATCGGCCCAGTAACTAAGGAGAAATGACGTGTAATGAATCATAGAGGGTTATAGCAATCGTTGAGTAGTATTGCTCTTGTTGTTGGTGTGACAAGCCAAAATATGTATAGTGACTTGTAGGTTTGAGGAGGAGATTTCTAAGTTTGCTCTTGAGTTTGATAGCAAACTGAGTGCAACAAATGTTAGTTACCTACAAGATTGGTTAAGTTATGACATAATCTGTCTATAGGGGTACTCTGACCTTGGACCTCCTTTCACTTCCTATAGGCTAGGAACCTAGGAGATGATTCTATGGGATTCTCTTACATTGACTACAGTTACCAAGCCTGGTTAGTCATGGAAAGTCTTGGAAAATTAGAGAACTACACTCCTTTAGCATAAATAGGATTGCCCTTTCCTTAAGAAAGGGCAAGCAGACAATACAGTAAATCGACTATCACATACTTCCATGTCTTTTCCAAGCTTCCAAGCATTGATCTTGTTACTCCTTGTTTCTGAAAAGTCAGTGAGGTGCTAATCTCTGACTTATCCCTGAGTTCTCAGACTCAACATTTGTACAACTTGTCTAAACCACTCCACTACATCATACACTTGATTGCTGCGTTGTGGAATAGTCTAAGCTACGACCCTTTGGCTCTTTTTCTAAGACAGTGTGTTGTCTTAGTAAAATCATCCCTTCCTTGGGTGGCTAGATTCTCACATCTGGTGCACCCACCATTACAGATATCCCTTTGGCACAACACCACTATATAAGTAGATAGTATTTCCTTAGATAGGAGCTTCGTGCTCAACTCAATATAGTATTCTTTATAACGTGTTACTTAGAAATCCTTTGTGTCTAATCCCCTACCTCCTCTGTCAAGTCAACCTTACGCAAGAAACCTCTGTGTCTTCTATCGTTTAGAAGTTAGCGTCACACGTATCTACATTTGGCCACTAGCCCTAGCGACTAGTAGCACCACTAGACAACAACGCCATAGGCCTTGAATACCTTTCATGCCTAATGGCTAAACTAGTAGACTTCGCAGCACTCCTCTAGGTCACAGAGTTCTACATAAAAATCTACACCTACTAGGCTAGCCTAGCACAACTTACCCCTATATAGCCTAAGAAAGCCACAGCTTCTACTAGCCCTATAGGGGCTCTAGGTTAATGTGACATAGTCCTAGAGGATATCTACTATATATTTTCACAAACTAGCAGTCGGGGTCTAGGTCAAACACCCTGATACTCCCTTCAAAGACACTATACTTTGTTTAAAGACACCCATTCCTAATTTTCCTACTATGTTACCACCTGCTAGTAAGCTATAGAGCCTACAACTCCGCAGCAAGGCCGTAGGGCACACTACACACCACACTCGCACTAGCTTATAACATCAGACCAACCGGTCCCGCATGCACCCCCTTTTAGGAGAACCTCCGAGGCACCGCCCTCTACTAGCAAACCTAACACCATCCCGACTAGCAGGGAAGGCTCTTAGTCAACGGGCCCACGCAAACACGCAAGAACTGCTCTCTAAGGTCATACTCTGTACATAAACCCATAGGTTAGCACGTCCCTACCCTTCGGGAGGTCTTAGGGCCGCGGGTTACACCCGCGTCCCGCTGGACGTAAATAAGTATCATCATCATCATCATCGACACGCCACAAAACAGATCAACAAGCCATAGAATTCGTCCTCAAGCCACCCTTCTCGTCCGTCGACAAACCAACAACCCACGCCCCTTCCCTCACCTCACAGCAAGCATCCACGTCCGAGACAGACCCTACAACGGGGTGGTGCTGGTACGTAAGAGCGGCAGGGGCATGCATATGCTATGTTTGGGATGGGAAGGGTCGTACATATCGCATATCAACTCCCCGGCGGCGACGAATGGGGATCAAGGAGGGGGTGAGCAAAGGTCGTAGTGAGCGTGCCACGGAGCTGCATCTGTGTGAATCCGCACATCCGCGCATCCGCACATCCGCGTACCAAATCTGTCCATACCGCGTCGTAGTTGGTGAAGAATGGATATACGACTCGACTGTATTGTTGGTAGCCGTCGTCTTTCTGGCTGCCGGATGGACGGAGAGTGGGATAAGGAGGGAATAAATGGGATATCTTGGGTGGGGTCAGCGTTCCCAAAACCAAGCTTTTTCGACGCGGAACCGATCCTTGGACACGCCTCGGCGCATGTCTCTCTACACGCTGATTACCGGACCAAAAACAGCTCCAACCACCACCACCGTGAGGGGTATATTTACCCAGTACCCCCCCAATACCCCTCTGTTTACTTCTGTTCGTCCCCAAAGTCACACTGATCAATTGACAAACACAACCACACCTCAAACACACACCCCACCACCGTAACAATGGTCCACCTCACCGGCATCCCGACCGACTCCTCCCTCCAGCCCAGCTCCGCCGTCGACGGCGCCGCCAAAGAGCCCGAATCCGGCCCCGTCAAGCAACTCGGCGAGCGCCTAGCTAAAGCCGTGCTGACCGGCCGCGAGCAGAGCGGCCAGCAGGCCGGTGAACAGTTTATGACGTCTGTGTATGCGAGTCGGTATGCGGCGGAGGATTTGCCTAAGCATGAGATGCCGGAGGGGGGTATGCCGAAGGAGGTCGCGTATCGGATGATTAAGGATGAGACGAGCTTGGATGGGAATCCGATGTTGAAGTGAGTGATGTGTGAGGAGGGTTGGGTTGGGTTGATTGTGCTGACGGTTTGGGTAGCTTGGCCAGTTTTGTGACGACTTTCATGGTGAGCTATTTGAGAGTTTATTAGTTGTTTTGTCGATATTAGTGCCTGGTGGTGCCATTGATGTTCGTCGTCGAGGGAATTAGGCAATCCAACTTCGCTGCTTGCTCCTAATACCCACAATCCAACTTCGAGTAATCCACGAACAATGCTAACACTCCCCAGGAAAAAGAAGTCGAGGACCTCATGACCGAGTCCCTCGCCAAGAACTTCATCGACTACGAAGAGTACCCCCGCACAGCCGAGATCCAGAACCGTTGCGTATCCATGATCGGTCGCCTCTTCAATGCCCCCGTCCATAGCGACGCAGCTTCAATCGGTACCTCGACCGTCGGGTCCTCCGAGGCCGTCATGCTGGCCACGCTAGCCATGAAGAAGCGCTGGCAGAACAAGCGCAAGGCGGAGGGGAAGCCGTTCGACAAGCCCAACATGATTATGTCTTCGGCCGTGCAGGTCGTCTGGGAGAAGGCCATGCGCTACTTCGAGGTCGAGGAGAAGTACGTGTACTGCACCAAGGAGAGATACGTCCTTGACCCCAAGGAGACTGTTGACTTGGTCGACGAGAACACCGTAAGTCTTCTGTCTGCCAAACGAGATGACAACGAAGCTAAATAAACATAGATCGGAATCTGCGTCATCCTAGGCACCACCTACACCGGTCAATACGAAGACGCCAAAGCAATCAACGACCTCCTCGACGAGCGCGGCCTCGACACCCCCATCAACATCGATGCCGCCTCCGGCGGCTTCGTCGCGCCCTTCGTCGTCCCCGAGCTGGAATGGGACTTCCGCCTCTCCCACGTCGTCAGCATCAACGTCTCCGGCCACAAGTACGGCCTCGTCTACCCCGGCGTCGGCTGGGTCATCTGGCGCGACCCCGAGTTCCTCCCCAAGGAACTCGTCTTCAACGTCAACTACCTCGGCGCCGACCAGGCCTCCTTCACCCTCAACTTCTCCAAGGGCGCCTCCCAGATCATCGGCCAGTACTACCAGCTCATCCGCCTCGGCAAGAATGGGTACCGCGCCATCATGCTCAACCTCACCCGCACTGCGGACCTGCTCGCTGCCGCGCTCAAGGATATGGGATTCCTGATCATGAGTGATGGCGAGGGCCGGGGGCTGCCGCTCGTGGCGTTCCGTCTTGACTCTGCCAAGGAAAAGAGGTACGATGAGTTTGCGATTGCGCATCAGTTGCGGGAGCGGGGATGGATCGTGCCGGCGTATACGATGGCGCCGCATACGGATGAGATGAAGATGCTGCGTGTGGTTATTAGGGAGGACTTTAGCAGGAGCAGGTGCGAGCAGTTGATCTGTGATATGAGGCTTAGTCTTGGGCTGTTGGATGAGATGGATAAGAGGATGCTGAAGGAGTACACGGATTATATTGGTCGCCAGAGGGCGCATGCTCAGAAGCTGGAGGGGCAGTCGCAGCATGATGTGTATAAGGGCGAGGAGCATAGTTTGCAGGGAACGACGGGGAAGACGCATGGAATTTGTTAGATGGTGGGTGGGATGAGCTGCTAGATATTCGAAGAAGTTAGCTGGGTCTAGAAAGAATGAATGAAGGAACGGATAGTTCATGTCAGTGTTTAGTTTTACCTTGCTGCCTCCGGTTGCCGAGTGACCAGGCGAGACCGCATCGTTGGGATAGTGTAGAGCTCCATCCTATTCACCACTCACCACCCTATCCCAGACACTCGCACATGACTACAACACCAAGCGAAGCAACCCCAACCTTTATAAACAAACTTAAGACCTCTTCAAATCAAGCGGCACAGTGGCGCAGTGGAAGTACCACTGTCTGGACAATCTGGCCAGCGGAGGAAGGGGTGGTTATGGATTCGAGTCCCGGCGAGGAAAGGAAAGAAAGAAAGAGTTTGGAGACGATCAACTCAAATCAACTCAAATCGACACAACATCACACCAAAAAGTAAAATCAACTGATTTTCTCCTCATCAGATCTTAAGACGCCGAGATCTGATAGGTCTTTTGCATTTTTGATTGATTGATTGATTTCCTTTTTGCTGTAGTTATGGAGGGGCCTGTTCTTTATATCGGAGTGCAAGCGTAAGGACTCGAAGTGTGCTTTGAGAACGTATATTGTGCTATTCACTACACTTCTCTCCAAACTCCATGCAAACCAAACCCCAAGCTCCTCCCACTTCTCCTTTTCAACCACATACACAATCTCCGCCACCAACCCCCTACCCTCCATCATCACATCCTCTACCTTCTCCTCCACCTCTCATCCCCTTATTCGCCTTCATCGTCCTAACACCCACCCTCCCCCCCATCATCCACGCAATCTCCACCAAACACCCCGTCACCGCTTTACCCACCCCCTTTCCCCTCACGCCCTCCTCAAGCATAACACCTACATTCAGTAACCTCTCCCCCTCCTTCTCCTTCCCTCTCTATCGTCGCTATAGCACTCACCCCTACCACCACCCCATCAACTTCTACCAACACATCCAGGTTATCCAAGTCGCGCTTGCTGGGCAGCAGTCCAGGTAGCGGCAGTCAAGTCGTCCCAGAGAGTCGGTTGCGAGGTGATGTGAGCCCGGTCTGCGGGGTTGCGGATGGTAGCCAGGCGGGTAGGGATGGAGGAGGGGGTTGCGTGGCGGAGGACGAGGTGGGGATATGAGGGGAGAGTGGCGGTCCAGTGGGTGAAGAGCTTGGGGTTGTTAGGGGTTGGAGAAGCATTTGCAGAGGGTATATTTGAGGAGAGGGGAAAGAGGGGGGAGATTGGGTTTGAAGTATTGTGGGGGAGCCAAGGGGTGGACGGCAGGGAAGAGGTTACGAGATACTGCATGTAAGTGTTGGGGTGAAGATGCGCTTGTGTCGATCCGGCGAGACAACTGCAGATCGCAAATTGGATATCAAAATCATAAATACGCAACGCTAACGCAGCTAACAGGATGGCAAATTGGATATCAAAATCATAAATACGCAACGCTAACGCAGCTAACAGGATGTACAGAGCGAAATGACAAAATGCAACAACCAATGCCATGTACCGACGAATCGAACAGCACGGGAAATTCTGCTTCACTCCGCGCTTACTGTCCTGGCATACCAGCCTTCATGTTATCATAAACACTAGTGGGGTAATTGAGGAGGTTCTGGCTCTGGTCGAGCGACCCCAACTTGTTCTTTGCCGCCGAGATCAAGCTGTTGTTACCCTTCTTATCCGCAGAAGTCTCCCAGAACATAGCACCACCAAGACCCTTCGACTTGACGTACTCAGACTTGGCGTTAACCTCCACCGGCGTGTCGTAGCTGATGAACTCCTTGGTAGCAGCATCGTAGCTGTACGCCGCGACAGCCTTGTCATCGTGGTATTCGGTCGCTGAGGATCTGGGTAGTTCATTATAGTCCCAGACGCCCTTCTCCCAGGTGCCGGCGCCGATGCCGGTGAATGGCTTGCCGAGACCCTCGGTGGCCTCGAATGAGCGGCCGTAGATGGGCATGCCCAGGACGATCTTGCTGGCAGTTACACCGGCGGCGATGTAGTCAGTAACGGCCGTGTCGGTGGAGACGAGGGTGGTAGCGGGGTTATCGATGCTTGTGAAGAGGTTGGCTTGGTGGCCTGCAATAGTGCTCCAGGATCCGGCGTAGTCATAAGCTAATAAGTACCAGGCGTCAAGGTAGGCGTCCATTTCCTTCATGTGCATCTTCTTGTAGTTTTGTGGTCCGGCGGGGCTGGCAATGGTGACCAGGAAGTGATAACCTGGGGCGTGTTTGGCGGCATATGCATCGAGGGCCTCGCGGCAGGCGGCGAGGAGGAGGACCATGTTCTTGGCCTCCTCGTCGTTGGCGGGGTACTCCCAGTCGATCTAGGGAATTTGTTAGCTTGATTCTGCGTTTGGGAAGGGAGTATTTACATCGATTCCGTCAAAGCCAAGGTCTGCAACCAACTTGACTGCGGACGATGCGAACTCCTTTCGTCCGGCCTCAGTGCTGGCGGGGACGCGGAAGTTTGCGGAATAGGTCCAGCCACCAATGCTGAGCAGCGTCTTCATGGCACGGTTCTTTTTCTTGTGGAGATACAACTGCTTAATGCATCCGTAGACATTGCTTCCGGTGTCACTCCAGCTGTCTCCCTCCCAGTGGATCTGTAGGTCTGCCCACTCATCAGAGAGGTAGCTTATGGGCTGTCAGCATTTGCATTTCTCAGAACCGCATGTATAATTAAGGCTTACACAGTGCCATTTGGGCGTATGTTGGCAAAGGCGTATAGAACGTGACTCAGCTCCGATGCTGGGAGCTGCTGTGGCAAGTAGCTACGTTCGTAGATTGCCCTGGTTTCTGTTAGCTGAGATCTTGCCTCGTCGTTCACAACTACTAACCAATTCACGAAATAAGCTGCATTTCTAAAACCGGAGACATTTCGGCCAGCGATAGGCTGGAGGGGGGCGCTGGTAACAATTGTGTGGGAGGTGGGATGGGTTGGAGACGCGAATACCGCTGGGATGGCTAATAGTAAAGCAAGATGCTTCTTCGTCCAGGACAACATGGTTAGCTGATAATTGAATAAATCTGTGCAAGTAGATTTCCAAATATATATATAATTCTCGAAAGGATAGTGCAGCAGCTAGGTTGTCGATGCTGAAGTCGGCTGGCGATACTGTCTTCCACACCTCGTCCTCATCGTAGTATATATATCTCTCTTTCTCAACCCCCACCTTTTATAGCAAAGCATGGCTTTCATAATGATAAGGTCATAGTTCCTTGGCTCTGCCCATAAGAAAGAAAGGCCGCGTCGGCAACGTTACTATAAATGGACTCTCAACATCGATTTTACGACCATGTGAAGAAGAATGTTTGGTGAAGGATGAGGACCTTGCAGCGATCCTAGTATCGATGACCGACTTCAAATGTCGGGCGTGCGCTGTGAGTGGTGATGTTGCGAGAGAATAGAGATTAAAATCCAGGCACGCTGCGGAACATCCCGCACAGGCACTAGACCCTGTTGACCTCTAAAAGGGCCGTCGCATCGACTTGTGGAGCCGTGCGCCATCCGCCGAACCGTTCATCTAAAGCATCGCGATACTTGCTCAATATCCTTGACCTTAAGCTTGGGGGCTCCGTAAGGTTACAGCGCAGGATCCTATTCACACTTATTCGGGGCGTTTGAGCATTTACCTATACGAGGGCGTGACCCTGGAACCAGGACAGGGGGGTCCCTGTCCTGGTTCGGTATCACGCCGAACCTTATTGGCACGCGATGATGATCAGAACTGGCGCTGATCCTTATGCCCAGCTTCTATGAAGCTGGTGCTTATCCTACGCCTCCGTAGTTCTACGAGGCTTATGCCGATCCTACGCCCAGCTTTGCCTGGCAATAGTCTGCCCTGTATATGCATGCCAGTCCTACGCCACCTACGTGGTGGCTTAGTGGTCCGATTAGGGCCGGTATTACAATATAGGGCAAAGATCTATATACCGTGCACCACCCCTGTAAAGATTCATATACCCTGAGCTTTAATAAAAGATTTATATACCCTGCTGACGCCTTCGGCTTCCTTCGTGACTCTATTGACCCTGATGTCCCATTTGACACCGCTGCTCCACTGACTATGCTCCTACCATACTCGTGAAAGCGCCCTACTCATGCGGGCACCAGCAGGTTCTCATATTGTGGCCCTGCTCCCCACAAGTAGAACACCGCCACCAGAAGCTCCCTCTCCCCTGCCAACTCTCCTCCGTGGGTCCTCCTTCTGGAACCTCTTCTTTGGCCTCCGCCGTGGGACCTGTGTTATAGGCGGGAAACATGGTTGGCTACAGTGAGGCATGGGGCTAGCGATGCTGACTAAATGCGGCAGAATCTATTGATAGTCAGCGTTGGGTATATAGATATCGGCAAAAGAATAGCATACCCTGAACTTACCCATGTAAAGAACAGAATACCCTGACCTTTGCGTAAAAAATAGAATACCCGTGGGGCCCTATTCTACGATATGTAATTGGCTGCAGTTTCCGTGATAATTCCAGCTAGCCAGCCGGCCAAATTGCTTGTGGCTCCATTAACGTCGCGCTTCTTCGTCCAGAAGCAGAACTTGTCCTTGACGGCCCAGTCGTCTAAAGCCCGGATAACAGCGTCTAAATCCAGGAACTCGGCGCCATCTTCTGTAACGGAGAGCTCAGCAAGAGCTGACATGCTGTCGACCGTTGGTTCTTCGAAATCTTGGCCCTCGTAGGCCTGCCACAATGAGGGCGGTGAGTCTGCTAAAGGCTCATCGATAGAGCTATTATCGTTGTCGCTATTGAGTTTGCAACGACGATATGGGGTAGGTGGTGTGAGCGACAGGAAAGTGGTGGTGTGGCTGTGCCAAAGTGATAATTTTAGGTGATTGGAGAACACCACACAAATTACATACGATTACCCACTTCTACGAAATTACCATCCTACAAATAGCACCACACCATATTCTGTTCTTTACATGGGTAAGTTCAGGGTATTCTATTCTTTTGCCGTATAGGTATTTACAGGGGTGGTGCAGGGTATATAGATCTTTTGCCCCATATTGTAATACCGGCCCCTAATCGGACCACTAAGCCACCACGTAGGTGGCGTAGGGCTGGCATGCATATACAGTCATAATCCGTTAAGTCGATAGCTCGGGTCCCGTAAATACCATCGAGATAGCGTAAATATCGAGATATCGAACGTATTTTGGTAGTGGACAGGGGGGTTGAGGCCAGCAAAACGTATCGACTTAACGTGAATCGAGTATCGACTTAACGCGTCATGACTGTACAGGGCAGACTGTTGCCAGGCAAAGCTGGGCGTAGGATCGGCATCAGCCTCGTAGAAACTACGGAGGCGTAGGATTAGCACCAGCTTTGGCATAAGGATCAGCGACAGCTCTGAAGCTGCCTAGCTAGGCGTTTGAGATGGGCGGATCGCCCAGCTCAACCAGGCCTCAGGCATGAGCTAGCTTCAGGAGCCGGTCTACAAATAGTACGTAGGCCCAGTAGATAGATAGTTAATTAATTCAATTGTCCTGTATACTCCACGATCACGACTGTGTTACCTGTGGAAGCCCCTAATTCCAACTGTCTACTCTCTGCATCCCAAAGCGATACTTCTGCTTAGTTGGGGAAACCCACCCAAATTGGCAGGGTATCCCAACGCACAGATAATTATACAACACCATAGGCCCGTCTAAGCGCTATGGGACGGATTCCTTGCCCTAATCTAACACTTCCTTTATCAACACCTTCTCGATTCGATCTCCGCGAAACTCCATGTCGCAAGTTCAGCGGAGGTTGGGACCTAGCAACAATTTGGATGTCTAAACGTCCAGGCCTGTCGCGTCAACATGCCGGCACTACCACAACCATTCCATACCCCACTTTAACCCCTTGGGTGTAAGGACAGTTCGAACCGAGGCTGACCTTCGAGTCTGCAGAAGTATCTGAAGTATAATGTGAAGGCTTCGATACTCGAAGCAGTAGGACAAGGTATAGTAGTTCAGGCTCCAAAGCATATACTTTATACCACAGGGGTCAAGTGGTGAGACAAACAGGTTGGCCAAGTGGTTCGACTTGAAGTAAGGGAATGCAAAGTAAGTCAAAGCAGGAGGAATTGCAAGAAGGCCAAGTAGTGTATAATTTGCTAGCTAAAGATCAATAAGAGACATGAGCAATAAGTGCTTATATAACAGTAAAAATCCCTAGTGCCAAATAAGCGAAGGCACTAATTAACCGAGCCCTAGTGAAGCGAGCCTAAGCCAGTAGTCAACATTTGGGCTGATCTAGGTCAGCAAGTGAAGCGAAGTGAGCGAAGTGAGCGAAGCAGGTGAAGTGAATGACATAGTGAAATAAGTACTAGAGACTAAAGTGAATCGAAGGGTCATGACACAAATATCGAAGGAGTGTCATGACATTGGGGGATCGCAAACCTTATTACTTGTTTTACTTGTAATTTGTGGTACCTGTCAACGGTTTCTGCAGAAATACCATACTGGCGATGTGCTTGACATGGACACATGATGCTATCTAAGAGTGAAGACTACATACAGCACGAGGGGAAATAGCAGATAAACATGAACGTTGCAGTTGAGCGGATGAAGGGAAAAGAGAACAATACGAGACATGCTCATGTATGATTTGTAGCCATGCGATTAGTTACCTAAATTTTGGCGTTTTCGATTTGATTCCATGAAGTGAAGCCTGTATATAGTCCCTCAATGTCTCATCGCGATCCGTCCGCCACAGTTCCATCCATATTCTATCCTTGGTGTGCATACCTTAAGATTACATTCCTTTCAACATGCTCGCAATCACTGCTTTGGCCTCCTGTTACAGCTAAGTGCTAGTGCTATGGCTAGCGCTTACAGCTGCAACCTCACATGATGGATAACATTGGATATCATGGATATTATGTTATCCATGTTATCCACAGGGACCCATGGAATGTCATGTGATGGATAACATTGGATATCATGGATATTATGTTATCCATGTTATCCACGGGGATCCACAGAATATCAGGTGATGGATAACATTGGATATCATGGATATTATGTTATCCATGTTATCCATGGATATCCCTTTGGCATGACACCACTATATAAGTAGATAGTATTTCCTTAGATAGGAGCTTCGTGCTCAACTCAATGTAGTATTTTTTACAATACTGTAACATGTTACTTGGAAAGCCTTTGTGTCTAATCCCCTGCCTCCTCTGTCAAGTCAACCTTACGCAAGAAACCTCTGTGTCTTCTATCGTTTAGAAGTCAGCGTTACACCTCCTTGGCGGGCCTGGCCGCCTCGATGCCATTAGCAAATACCCGCCTTAGCTTGCCGCTGTTATAGTACATGTGGTATATAAAGTGTGTTACGCATATTCTGGGCGAGCTGGAATACTGTAGTCTTTTTTGGCTCAGTGGGATGTAGCGCGAGCATAACCATACATTATTACAGCTTCTAACGTCACTGTGTATTGGGGTACAGCATTCTTTTGCAAAATGTTCAGTATATAAATTAATTTGATGTCTCTACTATAGGGCAGAATTCCCACAGTTAGGGAACTGGTCCATTAGCTCAACAGCAGCTATTGTATTACTGCGCAAGTAAGTCTTTAAAGCCTCTATTCATTCAAGCCAACAGAAACTAATAATAAGTAGACACTGGTATTAATGTATGTTAACGTGTGGTAATCATATGTCCAGTGGTTGACATTACCTTGCATTAGATCATTCCACTTGCATTCTTAACAACACTTGCGGATTTATCACTTAATCTCGCAAACGCGGGAGATAACTGCAGTGCAATCTCAGAGTCAAACGTTTTCTACTGCTCTCAACTAAAGTACGCCTTTGTAAGGCGGCCCTCACGTGAGGGCACGTGAGGTGCCACGCTCTTACAGTGGACCTGGCGGGCTCGGTAAATTAGGGCCTACGGGTTCCTGTATATAAGGGGCTGGAGGCTCGGAGTGAGGCCTCCAGTCAATAGTCGCTGTATCAGCGTAGACCTATTGTGCTTCACACCAATATAACCCTTACTTCCTGCCTCCTGACCTGGTTCCCTGAACTCCCGTGACACCCTGGGCCCTACGCCTTTACAATTCTATTGACTCAACCTATATTCAGCCTACCAGATTAGGATGGCAAGCCAGGAAAAGAGGATTACCCGGGCGACCTCCAGAGGAGCGACACCCTCGTGTAACGCTGACTTCTAAACGACACAGAGGTTTCTTGCGTAAGGTTGACTTGACAGAGGAGGCAGGGGATTAGACACAAAGGCTTTCCAAGTAACACGTTACAGTATTGTAAAGAATACTATATTGAGTTGAGCACGAAGCTCCTATCTAAGGAAATACTATCTACTTATATAGTGGCATCGTGCCTCATGGGTAATCTGGATAGTTGGCGGATAGCTAGATATTCAGGATAGTTCATGGATAGCTCAACTATCCAATATCCACTAGTTTCTGCAACTATCCATTAGCCCCGTCACATGGCAGCCTACCCCGCTTCCCACTGTGACTCACACGTCACGTTACTAGGCCCTGGCCCTGTAACCATGACATCATGTTACTGTAGCCGTAACACCTCGACGGAACCAACAGAACCTGCCCCGAGGCCTATAGCACAGGAAGCTGACAGCCCAAGAGAGGAGATGGCCTCGAAGCTGGCTAGCCTCCGGAGACGAATAGATGAGGAAAAGGCCTACTTCAACACCATGGAAGAGGCCCTCCAAGTATTCCGACAGTCGCACGGTGAAGACTATAGCGCCTACCCCAAAGAAGTGAGGCTCTGCGGAAAGGCAGGCCCGGATACGAGAGGAAAGCCGGAAGAGGCGACACCAGGACAGCGAGGAAGAGTGGGAGAATCCTCCGGACGAGGAAGCCCAGGAAACAGCATCTACTCTGTCGACAGAGACGACGCCAGCCCACAGACTCTTCGGAAGGGTCAAGGACCCCAAGGTCTACAAGGGCGAGTCAGCTAGGGAGCTCAACGAATTCATGGCCTCAATCCGCGCCTCCTTCCGGTACCAGCCTAGGATGTTTCCGACCGAACAATCCAAGGTGGCCTTCGCAGCTCAATACCTCAAGGGCGACCCTATGAAGGAATGGGACAACCGCTGCGCCTCCCAGGATGAGGGCTTCGCAGACCCCTTGGATATCGCTGGGTTCGAGGAGTTCCTCCGCGACCTCCACGTTGACCCAGCCAACCGACAGCGTATTGCGGCCCTTAAGTATAACGGTGCCCACCAGCGCAAGGGACAGGGTATCCGTAAGTTCGTCACGTACCTTGAGGAATTGGAACGGGAAATGGAACCATATACCGAGTCCCAAAGGACCACCCACCTCCTGATGAAGATCCACCCAGATATGAGGCAGTGGCTCCTTGAGGGAGGGTACGCCGAGCATTCCTCCACCCACAGGGAGGCTGTCGTCAATATCCTAGCGATGCTGGAAATGACCAACCGTTGGGTCACAGAGAAGGCTCCTACCTCAGACAAGCCTAAGGAGGGAAGAAGCTCCCCTCGGGGCAACTTCCCGAACCGAAGGGGCAGTTTCAGCAGCACCCGGGGATCTCGGTCCACCACCCCAGGAGAGAGAACCCTTCCCTGGAACAGACGCCGGAATCTAGACCAGCCTACAACAAGATGGCAGACACCTACCCAGAGCAGGGGCCCAAGGCCAGCTCCAAGCGGGAGCTGCTACAACTGTGGCAAGGCAGGCCATTTCGCGAAGGAATGCCATAGCCAGGGCCAATATACAGGCCTTGGGGTGAGGAAACTGGATATCCAGAAGGAGGAGTGACTCCCAGCTGGAGCTCCACGACTTACGCCTAGAAAAAGGATGGAAATCGACGTGGAGCTACAGGTAGGGCCGACCTGGCACAAGGCCAAGGCCCTCCTCGATTCAGGGTCAGACGCATCGATGATCCACCCTCTTTTTGCGAAGGACGTAGCCTCGAGTGCCGAGACAAAGGCCCACCCCGAGTGAAGGCTGTCGACGGCAAAGAAGTCGTCATATACGGGACAGCAACCACAAAAGTTAGGGCCCAGGACCACTTTCGAAGGGAGTCGACCATCAACCAGACGCTCCTTTCCATGGACACCCCAGGGGTGGATATTATCCTTGGAATGGACTGGATTGTACAGGTCAACCCCCAGATTGATTGGCGTACCCAGATCTGGCGCCACCCCTTCGATATAGCGAAGGCAGTAGTTGCGGATATAGAGGGCCTAGATGAAGGCGACGCCACCTTTGTCCTGGCCCTGACCTCAGAAGAAGCATCGTCCACCCAGTGCCCAAGAGAGTACGAGGAGTACGCTGATGTCTTCTCCGAGGAGCGGGCAGAAGACCTACCCGAACTAGGTAGGAAGACCCATGGTATCGATACTGGAACCCAGGAACTACCCTACGGTCCAGTATACAACCTTTCCGAGATGGAACTGGCCACGCTCCGCGAATACCTCCAATCGAGCGAGACGAAGGGCTGGATCCAACGGAGCGTGAGCCCAGCAGGTGTGCCTATTCTGTTTGTCCAGAAGAAGGACGGCAGCCTACGCCTTTGCGTAGACTACAGGGGTCTGAATAACATCACAGTGAAGAATAGACACCCATTGCCATTGATCACGGAGACCCTAGATAGACTCCAGGGAGCGAGGAGCTTCACCAAGCTCGACATCCGGTATGCCTACCATAGGATCCGTATTCGCCCAGGCGACGAGTGGAAGACTGCCTTCCGTACTCGCTACGGACACTTTGAGTACAAAGTGATGCCTTTTGGCTTGGCCAACGCGCCTGCCAAGTTCCAAGCCTATATGAACAAGACTCTTAAAGGGCTCGTAGACACTATATGTGTCGTATACCTAGACGATATCCTTATTTACTCTCAGAGAGAGGAGGATCACACCAACCACGTACGGGAGGTGTTAGGACGCCTACGTGAGGCAAACCTATACGTGAAGCTCTCGAAGTGCGAGTTCAATACCAAGAAGGTAATATCGTCACAACAGAAGGGGTTGCCATGGAGAGCGACCGGGTTGCTGCGATAGCTGAGTGGCCTATACCAAGGACCCACCGAGAGGTCCAGGTATTCCTCGGCTTCGCCAACTTCTACCGGCACTTTATTGAGCAATACTCCTCTGTTGTGGCCCCATTGACTGGCCTCATGAAGGGGGCCAAGGCAGGCCAACAGGACCCTTTGTCTGGGGCGTAGAACAGCAGGGCGCGTTCGACCGCTTGAAGGAAGCCTTCACTACAGCCCCAACGCTGGTCCACTTTGATCCAAGCCGCAGAATCAGGCTGGAGACGGACTCCTCTGGCTTTGGCCTTGCTGGAAACCTGTCCCAGTTTGTAGACCAGCTCGAAGGAAAGGGCGTATGGCACCCAGTCACATTCTACAGCAAGAAGCTGGAACCGGCCGAATTGAACTACGAGGTCCATGACCAGGAGCTCCTGGCGATCGTGAGATCCTTCGAACAGTGGAGGCATTACCTAGAGGGTAGCCAACACCCAGTTGAGGTCCTGACGGACCACAACAACCTGAAATATTTTATGGAAACCACCACCCTCACAAGGAGGCAAGCGCGGTGGGCGCAGGCGTTGTCAGCCTACGATTTCCACATATCCTATCGGGCTGGAAAGACGAATCCCACAGACGGGCCGTCGAAAATACCAGACTACGAGGAAGAGAAGGGTAGCCAAAACGTTATGTTGCCTACCCTTCAGAGCAAGCTCCAGAAAGCCATACAGGCAGGAGAAGCCCCGCAGATCAGGCGGGTAGTGGCTGACCTACAAGAAGTAGGCGTCACATCGGGCGAAGACTGGAATAAGGACACCAAGAGTCCAGGTCTCGTTGTCCCTCGAGTCATGGTAGCAGCTATGGCTCAGGGAGAGAGCGCCTATAGCGCCACGACCGAACCCTTGGCGGACTTGATCAAAACCCTTCAGGCGGCTGACGAGCTTGCTGTTCACAGGGCCAAGGACGTGGGGTCGGCGCGAGCGAAGTGCTCTTCAGGCTGGAGAGTAGACGATGCAGGCATCCTACGCTTCAAGGGAGCGGCCTACGTGCCTCCTAATCAGGCAGTACGTATGGAAATCTTCAAGATTTGTCATGACGACCCCTTAGCTGGACACTTTGGGTACAAGAAGACCCAAGAGTTGATCCGATGCAAATACTACTGGCCTGGCTTAGACCAGGAGACCAGAGAGTACGTACGGGGCTGCGATTGTTGCCAACGTATCAAGCCCATACGGCACAGGCCATACGGCGAAATGCAGGCATTGAAGATGCTCTCAAAGCCTTTTGAATCCATAAGTATGGACTTCATCACAGACCTACCCCCAAGCATAGAGACAGGCCAAGCCAAGGCCTCAGACTCAATTCTGGTTATAGTAGACCGCTACACCAAGGTATCCAAGTATATACCGTGTAGAAAGGCCATTACAGCCCCAGAGCTGTCGCGCCTTTTCCTTGTGTACTGGGTTAAGGACTTTGGAATACCGGCCGAGATCATAACGGACAGGGGCAGCGTGTTCACGTGCCACTTCTGGTCGGCTTTCTGTTTCCACCTCAAAGTACGGCGTAACCTGTCTACAGCCTTCGACCCTCAATCCGACGGCCAGACCGAAAGGCAGAACCAGAATATTGAGGCTTACCTATGGATCCACTGTAACCAGCACCAGGACAATTGGGTGGAGCTCCTTCACTTTGCGGAGCTCACCTACAATAACGCCTTCCACGACTCCATCCAGATGTCGCCCAACCAAGCCCGGTACGGTATCAATATCAACCTATGGCAAGGGATCGAGGACCCCTCAAGAAGGGAGGTGCCAGTTGCAAAAGACCGAGTAAAAGTAATCCTCGAACTCAGGAAGGAGCTCGAGGAAGCATGGAAGCAGACGAAGGAAGCCCAAATAAGAGGCTACAACAAGCTGCACAAGCCAATGCAGTACATGGTAGGAGAAAAGGTGTGGCTATCAGCCAAGAATATCAGGACCACCCAACCAAGCAAGAAGCTCGGCCACCGGTGGCTGGGACTGTACAAGATTCTACAGAGGATCGGGAAGCAGGCGTATCAGCTGAGGCTCCCACTCTCCCTACTCGAGAGGTACCGGGAAGGCGTCGAGAAGGCTGATCCTCCACCAGATCCAGAGATCGTGGATGGGGAAGAAGAATACAAGGTCGAGGCAGTCCTAGACCACAGGACTGTGCGGAGGGGTAGAGGAATCCGAGAGGAATACCTGATTAGGTGGGCAGGCTACACTGCAGCTGACGATCAGTGGGTTCCAAAGCTTGACGTAGGACTACCGTTAATCAAGGCATATCACAAGGAACAGACGCAGAAGGCAATGTAGTGTATTGTCCTGAACTAAGGGAAAAAACAACGCGTCAAGTTCCGAAGGAGAAGGGCTCACAGACCCAGAAGAAATGCGCGCGTCAGACAAGGGGGCGACGACGGGGGCAGGGCGTGGATTGAAGCGCCACTGGTCTGGACGCACAAACAAATGCTCAAAAAGAGCACGATCGTGATCCGCAGGCGTAGGCAGGAAAATAGGTCCTACCGACAAGGGCGTGGAGGGCAGGACAGGCCTCACTCGAGCTACCCACAGGGTCAGCAAAACGTCCAGGAAGGATGGGAATCACAAACCTACGACAAACTTCAGGGCGGCGACGTGGGCGTTGAGGCCAACCTGGTAGGCGTCTAGAGCTGCATCAGTAGCAGCGTGGAACGTAGCAGCAGCAGCCTTGAGAGCCTTGGTCTTGGCCTGATCCAGCTCAGCAAGGGTCTCAGTGTGGTGAAGAAGGGCTTGGCGTGGGTCGTTGAGGTTGCGGACGACGGGGCCCCCAGACTCAGGGAGAGGCACAACAGGTTCCTTGTGGAAGGATGTAGCAGCTCTCTTACCCTTATTCTTGACCTTCGGGGTGCGAGGCTCCTTGCCCTTATCAGCGGTAGTGAACTTGCGTTGGGCAAAGAGGAGGGAGGCCAGAGCCTCACGGGTGGCGACCGAATCATCTTCCAGCCCAGTGTCCTCATCACCAGCGCAACAGTTCAAATAGGCATCAGCCTTGAGCTGCAGGGCAGTGAGGGCATCCTTCTGATCAGGACCGACCTGCCTGCTTGTCAGCATATCCCACTAAGAAGGAAAAGGAGGCCTACCGGAACGCAGCGGTGGTTTCCTTGGAGACAGTCGCCGCACTTGTCCAAGCCAACAGGGACCCAGCAGATCTGTCCAGGATAGTTGTAATAGGTGACCAAACACTTGACGCAGCAGTCGCGGGAGCCTGCACGAAGGGGACCAACAGACTCTGGAACTGGGCGGCGCGCAGAAAGCTTCCACCCCAGCGCCGTACGCATCTCCTTGGCGGCCAACTGAGCAGCGACCTCCTCCTCCTCTGGAGCGTCCTCAACTGAAGGTGATCGGTAGGGACGCACGGTGCGAGGGCGAGAGGTGGACGCAACGGAAGCAGGACCGAAGGGAGTAGGGGTGGCAGGTGACTCCAACTCGGGAGACCCAGACATCTGGGCGGAAGAGCGCTTGAGAGGGGTGGCGACAGGCGCCACTGTCTTCTTGGGCTGCTTGCATGGAGCCATGATTGACGGAACTAATCCACAGATCAGTCCCTGAAGACGAAGGACGGAAGGGAGGTAAATACCTTGCGAAGAGGGAGTAAGCCTTGAAGCAAACCTTGGAAGAGGATCAAAAGGAAGAAGCCAAGAACCCAGAAGAACGGGCACTTGGTGTGAGGTTGTGTGAGGAAAGTAGGAAGTTGGGTAGGAAGTGGGAGTTAAGCGCGACGCCCACAACAACTGGGGGTGGCCGCGGCACAACAACAAGGGGGGTCACGGGACCCCCCTGACAGGCGCGAGTTCGATAACAACAACCCACCCTACGCGCGAGCAAACAAGCCAAACAAGCCCAAACAAGGGCGCAATCAGCCCTGATCTCTATGCCTGGAATTGGGGGCAATTCCCTAGAAGGGGGAGGTAATTGTAAGGCGGCCCTCACGTGAGGGCACGTGAGGTGCCACGCTCTTACAGTGGACCTGGCGGGCTCGGTAAATTAGGGCCTACGGGTTCCTGTATATAAGGGGATGGAGGCTCGGAGTGAGGCCTCCAGTCAATAGTCGCTGTATCAGCGTAGACCTATTGTGCTTCACACCAATATAACCCTTACTTCCTGCCTCCTGACCTGGTTCCCTAAACTCCTGTGACACCCTGGGCCCTACGCCTTTACACCTTAACTCATCAAACTATATTCTCTACTAATACATTTGGAGGAGCCACCATAGATGGATTAGACTTCGACTTCGAGACAGTCGCATCCAATATGCCACCCTTTGCAAACTAGCTCCGCAGCCTAATGGATCAAAATTCCACTTCAACAGGCAAGAAATGGCTTTTAACTGCTGCGCCACAATGCCCATACCCTATTGCAGCAGACGACCCTATGCTTAATGGAACCATCTTCTTTGGCGCTATCTAGATCCAATTTGACAACAATTACTGTGGTCTCTAATCCTTTGTTGTTGGCGCTAAGACGCAGAATAACTTCAACTTCAACACCTAGGGCAACTAGGCTAATATGGTGTCTAAGAATCCTAATGTCAAGGTGTTTCTGGGTGTTGCTAGTTCACCTACTGTTACGATGGTCATAGAGGTCATGATGCCAGTCCAGGAAAAGTAATCTAGATTGAATCTAAAGAGAAGAAGAAGAAGAAGAAAGAAGGAAGGTGAGTGTAATGGTGGGTGCACCAGATGTGAGAATCTAGCCACCCAAGGAAGGGATGATTTTACTAAGACAACACACTGTCTTAGGAAACAGAGCCAAAGGGTTGTAGCTTAGACTATTCCACAACACAGCAATCAGGTGTGTGATGTAGTGAAGTGGTTCAGACAAGTTGCAACAAATGTTGAGTCTGGGAACTCAGGGGTAAGTCAGAGGTTAACACCTCACTGACTTTTCAGAAACAAGGAGTAACAAGATGAATGCTTGGAAGCTTGGAAAAGACGTGGAAGTATGTGATAGTCGATTTACTGTATTGCCTGCTTGCCCTTTCTTAAGGAAAGGGCAATCCTATTTATGCTAAAGGAGTGTAGTTCTCTCATTTTCCATGACTTTCCATGACTAACCAGGCTTGGTAAATGTATTAGAAATCAAGTGCGACCCACAACTAGCTTGCTAATCATGTAGTGAACGTAAGAGAATCCCATAGAACCATCTCTTGGGTTCCTAGCCTATAGGAAGTGAAAAGGAGGTCCAAGGTCAGAGTACCTATAGATAAATTATGTCATAACTTAACCAATCTTGTGGGTAACTAAGGAGCGATGACGTGTAATGAATCATAGAGGGTTGTAGAAGCTTCTAGAGCTATCGTTCATGTTCCTAGGCCTCTAGTTGGTAGAGATATGCCATGTGGTAGTATTGGCCCACCCCCTTAAGAAGGAGATTTTCTTAATAACTTGTTCAATGAGTGTTCAAATGATATGCCGTGATGTATGTAGCATAAACAGATGTAGTAAAAGAGTTTGCAGCAATCGTTGAGTAGTATTGCTTCTGTTGTTGGTGTGATAAGCCAAGATATGTATGGTGACTTGTAGGTTTGAGGAGGAGATTTCTAAGTTTGCTCTTGAGTTTGATAGCAAACTGAGTGCAACGAATGTCAGTATGACACTACTTCCTACACGAAAACACCAACGGAGTCATGGCCACCACGTAGGCTATGTTTAGCAGCTAGAAAGGATTTTGCAAGGAAATCTGCTATATGTTTAGCGACATTAACGAGGTCAAGACCATAGAAGACCATATGTACACCCTAAGACAGACAGGGAGCACCCTCACATATGCCACAGAGTTCTAAAGATATGGGACCTAGACTAAGTGGGACACAAGCGCGCCTATTAGCCACCATCGCCATGGACTAAAGAGTCACGTCTACATAGAGCTCGCATAGATGAAAATGCAACTAACAGATATGATTTCGTTAATTGAACATACGATCTGGATTGACAACTTGTTGTATGAGTTCTAGAAGGAGCAAAGAAACTATTATAGCCTAAAGAAGAGCTGTAAGTACTAAGGAAACAAAGGCTGCAAACAAGATAACCACCTATAGGATAACTGTTAGTCGGATCCTATGGAACTCAATGCCACTTTCAAGCCTGCTAGCAACCCCCATGACTCTAACAAGGAGCGACAACTTAAGGAACGGCTGTGCTTCAACTACAACAAACCTAGACCCATGGTGCAAAACTACAAGCAACTAAAAGAAGGGAACAGCAGATGAAAGGATGGCAAACAGCTTAGATTATCAGGGTACGAACAACATCACCATTAAGGACAGATATGCCTTACCCTTGATAAACGAATTACATGACCAGTTTTAAGGAGCTAAGATATTCACAAAACTAGACCTAAGAGGCGCCTATAACTTAATCTGAATAAAGAAGGGAGATGAGTGGAAAACAGCATTCTGCACCTACTATGGTTTATTTGAATATTTAGTTATGCCTTTTAGACTAACAAACACACTAGCATCTATGTAGAGGCTCATGAATAAGCCCTCTATGAATACCTAGACGTATTCATCATTGTCTACTTAGACGACATTTAGTCTCAACTCTAAAGACCTAACAGAACATATAAACCACGTTAAAAAGGTAGTACAAAAGTTGAAGGAATATAACCTACTCCTTAAGCTAGAGAAATGCGAATTCTATAAGAATCAAGTTGAATTCTTAGGTTACATCATCAGAACGCATAGCATAAAGATAGACTAAGCAAAGGTCATGGCAGGTTAGAATAGCTAACACCAACCATAGTTAAAGAAGTACAAGCCTTCTTAGGCTACATTCGACCCTACAAAGAAGATTATCCTTAAGACGGACTCCTCTGATTTCGCGATTAGAGCATGTCTAAGTCAACTAGACAAAGACAGAAAGCTCAACCTAGTCGCATATTACTCTAGAAAACTGTCACATATAGAGCTTAACTATGACATTCATGACAAGGAACTAATAGCCATTGTCGTTGCCTTTAAGTAATGGCGAGTATATCTTGAAGGATCGACCTACCCTATATAGGTATAGACGGATCATAAGAATCTCATATACTTCACCACAACCAAGATTTTAAACCGTAGACAAGTCCAATAGGCAGAGACACTCGTAGCCTACAACTTCACGATTACATATCGCAAGGGCTCTAAGAATGCAAGAGCCGATGCTCTTAGTAGACAGACCGACTACATTGGCCTAAAAGAAGAAAGACCTAGAGTCTAGAGTCATATTAAAGAAAACAGATGTAGGAATGCAATATAACGAGTTGCTAGCCACGATTGCCACTGTGGAGGACTCGGAGTTGGAAGAAAGACTAAAGAAAGCTTATGTAACGGATGAATGCGCAAAGCGAGTCTTAATTAAGGTCGAAGCTGACTTCGCCATCGATGAACAAGGATGGCGGGATAAATACACACTGTATGTTTACAAAATCCTTGCCTCTAACGAGACGATGCTGTAGTCCGATGTTATACAGTTGTGAGGCAGTGCGTGCGTATGGCAAAGTCCAACACTTCGGAATTTTGATATGTGATCATGACAGTGTATTGATGTATGTGATGTTGATTAATTGATTGAGGCAAGAGAGCTGCTCTACGGAATCTCTACGTGTGGAGGTGCTGGCTAGTCGAGTTCACTCAACCACGTCGTGCGGGCTCAATACCCAGAACCTCCAGAGTTCCTCAGATCAACTCGAAGCAAGGGACTTCTGTCTCCAAGGGGTTTCAAGCCTACCTAGGTGTTCTTATGACAATAAGACTCAACCTAGTATTAGGTCAGCAACGAGTACGAATGGACAGAATGACTCCAGAGATAGAAGAGTACCCGTAATACCCATAATACATATGAGTTGGCAGTAGCACAGACGTATATACAGGAAAGAATTTACCGTGGTGAAAGAAGTACAGGTTCCATAATTCTGAGGCAGCTGGCCGCTTCCGAGACAAGTATTACAGGTCATCAAGATCAACTCTTTCAAAAGTGGACTGTGGCTGATAATAAATTCCACGTGATAGATAGCACTCAGATCATCTGTCTGTTCCGAAAAGGAAAATAGGGCGGACTCAACCTAGTACCTAGGTTGAGTCTTATTGTCATAAGAACACCTGAAACCCGCCCTATTTTCCTTTTCGGAACAGACAGATGATCTGAGTGCTATCTATCACGTGGAATTTATTATCAGCCACAGTCCACTTTTGAAAGAGTTGATCTTGATGACCTGTAATACTTGTCTCGGAAGCGGCCAGCTGCCTCAGAATTATGGAACCTGTACTTCTTTCACCACGGTAAATTCTTTCCTGTATATACGTCTGTGCTACTGCCAACTCATATGTATTATGGGTATTACGGGTACTCTTCTATCTCTGGAGTCATTCTGTCCATTCGTACTCGTTGCTGACCTAATATCTCGAGATCGTTAACAGCGGGACAGGGCTTCCAAGACATGTCAATCCTCCACAACGGAGCCAAGCTATTTGCTAGTACGTACCGCCGATGCTTCTATAGGCGACGAGACAGTGTCATCCAAGGTTCCCCGCAACTCTGTGCCGTTGAAGTATGCGCCGTCGCGAAGTCATAGACCGAGCCACCCCAAGCATTTGAAGCTTGAAGGACCGGATCGCGCTTACGGTAATCTTACTTTGGAAGGAGCTCAACGTTATCCTTGGCAGCTTGCACGAAAGTGTTCCTGACACCGCAATTTCACAAACCATGCAGCCTCTCAATGCTGTCAATAACGCCGAGTAAGCCCGCCTTTGTGACCGCCGTGGAGTGGGCCGTGGGCGCGCCGGCGCGTCTTGTAGCTTATATCGCGCTAAAATAACCCGAGGTTTGTGACATGGATTTAAAATCTCATGTGAACAACACCTGTGGGATACCAGGTGATAAAGGGAGAGGATCCCGCAACGAGAGTTGAAAACCATAGCCACAGGCCATTTCGAAAAGCGATGGTGCAAATTGCTCTCCGACGCTGGTGGGCTCTTGCTCTCCTTTTGCTGATCAACGCCGTACCGTATATCCAAGGACAGCAGTCGCCTTCGTGGGCCCAATATATCATATCACCTCAGAGCCTCACTGTTTTACCTTTAGCGATCCTAGAAGGCCGCACTGTTGGCGATGTTACCAACCCAAGTGCCTTGCTCACCAGTGGCGGTGATGTGACAACGCTGAAGAGAGCTGCCCCAGTAGCTCCCCCTTCGTGGCCGAAGGGCACGACAGCAGACGCTTCAAGCTTTCGCCCGGAAAACACAAATAACGGCCAGCCGCGGACGTATACTCCTAGCAATGCTATTGATGGAAACGGGGCGACCTTCTGGAACGACGACACAGTCAGTGCTTATTCTGATATCTTAACACTGACAATACCAACTGCGACTACTCTATCCGGCATAACAATTCTGTCAAGCTTGGACGGCGTTCCGGTGAAATTTACAGTAGAGGCTCTTCAGGGTGGCTCATGGGGGGCAGTTGCCACTGTCAGCGACAACGCCGTAGTCTTGATCCAGGTCCCATTCGCTGAGCCCGTTAATGCGGAAGGGATCCGTATTACCGTAACTCAGGCTCAGGCGACTGGCCAGGGAGAATACACGAGGATTGCAGAAGTCTGGCCTGGTATAGTTCCTGGGCAAGTGGCCCCTGCGGTTGTTCTTGACTTTGGGAAAGTGGTTGTTGGAAAGCTCTCTATCAACTTTGCTGGCGCGTCAACCAATAACCCCGGCATACGATTGGCATTTTCGGAGACAACACAGTACTTGACGGACCTGAGCGATTTTTCGCGGTCGAACAATGTTAGTTTGGAGGCCCAATTTGAAGCATGCTGTACTGACTTTGTAGGGGGATACCATTACACCTGGATCGGACCAGATTGCTGTCAAGTCTGATCCATATACCTGGACCGACAATCACGGGTGTGAGGATGGCACGAAGGTATGCGCTGATGGCTTGCACGGCTTCAGATATGTCAAAATCTACCTTGACGCGCTTGCAGCCGATGCTCCAAATACCCAAGCTTCTGGATCCGTGTCTATCGATTCAATCTCGCTTGCATTCTCAGCGTATCTAGGGACGGAAGACACTTACTCGGGCAATTTTGAGTGCTCGGATGCTGCGCTGAACGAGTTTTGGTACGCCGCGGTTTATACTAACGACCTGTGCACTGATACATTCCGACTTGAAGACACAGAGCCGAGGAATGCTGGGAGTCCCACCCTTGTTGGCAAGGAAGTGCTTTTCGACGGGGCCAAGCGTGACCGTGACCCCTATGTTGGAGATTTAGCTGTCGCCGCCAGAACGTTGTATCTCACACATAACTTTAGCATTGCAGCTGAGAACGTCTTGGCAGATTTGGCGGATCACCAAAGGAGCGACGGCTGGATCCCTCCAGCATCCATCAACAACTACCAGCTTCAACTGTTGGATTACCCCCTCCACTGGGTGACCTGTACCTACGATCTGATTGTATACACATCGAGCGATGCTTACGCAGCAAAATACTATCCAACAATTACAAAGGTGCTAGACAACTTCTACCCTTCCATGACAGACAGCGCTACAGGCCTCATCAACAAACCAGATGACTCGCCATATGGAGACTATGCCTTTCTCAATCGCCATGGCTTGATCACGTACTACAACGCACTCTACGTCCAAGCACTCAGAAATGCCGCCAGCATCGCAACCTTTTATAACCACCCCGATGACGCCAAGCGCTGGGCGGAGCGTGCCCAAACCGTCTCCGACGCGATCAACGTCCACCTCTGGGACGCCAGCGTAGGCGCCTATTTCGACTCCTCCAAAACAACCAATCACGGCCAAGATGGTAACGGCCTCGCAGTCCTGAATGGAATCGCCGACAGCACTCGATCAGCCTCGGCCCTCAAGTACTGGGCCTCCCTCGCCCTCCCCTACGGCAACCCCTTCTTCGACTCGGATGTCATCGGCGGCGGTTTTTCCAAGCGCGTGTACGCATTCATCTCATACTTCGAGCTACAAGCGCGTTTTGCCTCCGGAGCAGGCGACTCGGCCATCGAAGAGATTAAGCGCCTGTACGGGTGGATGGCGACGCACGACCCAAAGAGCACGTTCTGGGAGGGCATCGGCACCGATGGCTCGATGTACGAGGCGGGGTTCACGAGCGCGACACACGGCTGGAGCACAGGCATCGTGCCTCTGATGTCTAACTACGTGTTGGGGATTATGCCGACGGCGCCTGCGTTCGCGGAGTGGACTGTCAAGCCGATGCTTGTTGGTGGGATTACGTGGGCGAAGGGACAGGTGGACACGCCGCATGGGCCGTTGATGGTGGATTGGACGGCGGAGAATGCGAGTACGCAGTTCCAGATTACGGTTACGGTGCCGAAGGGCACGAAGGGGACTGTGTCGGTGCCGGTGACCAGTGAAAAGGTGATGGTGGCTGTAAATTCAAAGCTGGTGTATGCGGTGGGAAGGAGGGCATTTAACCCGAAGTATAAGGATGGCCACGTTACGGTGCAACTTGAATATGGGAAGCACGTTATTACGGCGTCGAAGTAGTTCGGAGAGTACATATGGATTGGATAAATATACAGTATATTGTAAATTCGACGGGCCACGTCACGTTCACTTGTGTTGTAAACCCGCTATGGATATAGAATGGGGGGCGGTCTTGGAAATTTGTTTTTGGGTGCCTTGGGCCTGGTTTCGCTATGGAAGAAAGGAGGCAAAGCAAACTTATCTCCATCATGCTTAGAGCATCCATATATTTACTACATAGACCCTAAAATGGATCAAAAAATCAGTTAACACTTTATGGCTATTTAAACGTTGCACGTCGCCCTGTCAGGCCATGTCGCGGACACCATTCAAGCCATACTGGAGGCCTGTCGCAGGGCCTATATTGGGAGACCCAACGGACCCTTACTCATGGGCGTTCTTTGCTGTAGCACAGATCGGCGACCGCCGCCGTCCCGTTGCCGAGCCGACAATAACAATGGGGAGATGGCGCTACGAGGATACCCCCCCTCACTGCGGCATGTCATCGCATCATTACCATCTTCTCAGACCAAGCAAATCACCGTGCCATCCGCGCCATCCGCGCCGATCTTGCCCTCGCTTCTGGGTATTATGTGAGACATGGTAACCGCGAGTCCAGCCCACGCTGGTGGAGCCATATTTTCTCGCGTCTTGTTGCAAGACCCAGCTCGGTTTCTTACCATGCACTCGTCTAATCGGCTTATTACAATGGCGTTTCTCAACGGGGAGCATGTCAGCTTGGAACAACTAAACAATCTTCCTGTAGAGGCTATTTCGGCTGTCCTCAGCGCGCCTAACATGGCTAAAGTCACGTCCATCCAGCATTTGTATCGACAGAGTTCAAGGCACGCCAGCCCAACTTGCACGCGCACTATCACAGGTAGAGAGGCTTCGTAAGCTCTACTTCCTTCAGAGTCCAATCCGGGAAAGTGATGCGCTAAGCGGGCAGCTGTTTGTGGAGCTGGCGGCGTATCCTCAGATATTACAACGCACGACTGCCATGTTTGCGGGCGCCTTTTCAACTGCCCAACGTATGAGGTCCTAGCTCCCAAGTGCCCCAGCGGCTAATAGGGTCCAGATGGCGCCCCTTGACAACTTTCCCGTCCAGCAAATACTCGTATTAGACCAAATATATAAGACGCAGGATCGTATCTACATCCACCTAGGCGATGCACTCCTTAAGCCAGAGCGCTTTGCCACCGGCTTCTTAATCTATATACAATCACTATTAACATCATCGGACGAATATACAATCCAGCCACTGAATCTCTTCAGCTTCTCTAGCTCCCCAGCGTTTCTTGACGGCGATCCAGAAACCGCAGCCGAGATCAGCCCAATTCTTGCCGAAAGCTTTACTGTGCCTGAAGATATGCCTCGAGGCAAAAACAGCAACAGCCCATATCGTCGGCGCTGGGCAGAGATGCGCGACTTGGACCCCGCCGGCTAGACGGTCATAATGTCGCTGGAAACCTCCCGTGCCCTACGACGACCTTATGAATGCCACTAACGTATAGTGGTCGACCCACCTCCTTCAATATCGCCGGGCCCGAAAGAACTCGAAGTAGTTGGGCTAAAAGAATTTTTGGATGCCACGGGAGCTAAGGTGGCCCATGACGTTATCGATCGCCGCATACAGAAATTTTGTGAGAGAATTGTAGCCAGAAACCCTTACGAAGGACCTCTATTTCTCAAAGACCATATATCAGTGTTATCCCAAGAAGATGCGGCGGAAATGCTTCTAGGCTTTCTTGAGGACACTGTAGAAGTAAGGAATATTCTGAGCGCGGCAATGGGCGAGGACTTCGAAGGCGAGTCTCCCCTAGTTTGACTACCTTGCAATTGCAGAAGATATACTTAACTTATCCTGCAGAAGGAAACTAGTATACGGAGATTCCCAGGGGTTACGTTGATGCTAGCTAGACGGACGGTAGAGTCTCTATGCATATGATATTAGTAGGTTGCTGTTAGAATGAGTCGTATGCTCGGCCACATGTTTTAAAAAGGTTCGCCAGCCTCTGGCCTACCTAACTAATGGGTGAGACGGATGTTGAGTCCTACGGTTTTCGCTAAATTACTGTGTTTGAGCGAAATGAAAGTGAGTAGGAAGGTATGAGTGGCCTATCCGAGAGGTACGACAGAGCGGGTCATGCTGCTTTGTTGTGAAAGAGTTGTAAAAGCAAAACGGCAGGAGGGCAAGGACGGCACGGACAGCTATGCACGGTATCTAGACAGCTCAGGTGCCCATGTACCAGTCAGTGAAGAGGTATTAAGTGCTGGGTTTTGTAGCAGGCGGCTCACTACACTCTTCTCCAACATCCTCAGGCTCCTAGGTCGTAGTCGAGAGTGCTGTGTCCGTCATTTTGCCGTGGGAGGCATGTATTTTGCGATAGCCATCTCGGAAAGGCTGTCCATGTTCCGCAGCTCAACACCTGCGCGAGTTTTGTTTGGCCAAACGCGATGGCATCGCTTCATAGCCTGATTGTGCCCTCTTTCACCCAATCGTAGACACCGTAGTGGGCAGTATGGATACAAGATAGGAAGAGCGACATAAACTCAATCAAAGCGGATCAGGTCGCGTCCACTGATCTAATTAATCGCTTCATTCACTATCTCCGCTGTCTCCCTCGCTTGTTCTCCAACTGCCCTCACTCCCCCCTCCCAAATCTCCACTTCCTCCCTCCCTCCGGGTCCCCACGCCGAAAAAACCACCTTCATCCATCTCCTCCCTCCCCCCCTTCCCACCGCCACCCGACACGCCAACTGATTAGTCCACACCAACCCCAAACTAGGCGTCTTCATCCCCCCTCCTCCCAATACTCTCCATCCCCCACCCCGTAAAAAACCGCATCTGCCCATCCAGCGTCAGCCTCTCTCTGCGCCCCTGACTCTCTGCCCACGAGCCCCGCGGACCCTCTCCCACACTCAGCGGCGCAAACCGATCAGCAACCTGATTCGACACTACAACTGCAACGCCCTCACTCCTCGCGGCCCCTCTCAGCAGCGCACCCAGCCCCACCAGCTCTGCCGTCCTGAGCGCCATATTCGCGCCATGCGCCGCACCGCCGTCGCCGCTGCGTTCGAACTCAGCTCGAAAATTTGCGGCAACGGAGTCAATCACTACCAGCCCGACGTTGTGGCGGCGGATGGCGAGGGGTAGCTGGAATCGTAGGATGTGGTCTTGGGTCTCGAGGTCGCGGGCGTGGATGGTAAGGATGCGCGAGAGGGAGGTTTCAGCTAGGATGGGGTGTGCGGCGCGGAGCTGGGCGAGGCGGGTGGTTGGGAGGGAAGATTCGGTGGTGATATATATTGCGGAGCGGTTGAGGCCGTGAGGGGATGGGAGCTGCACTGCAAGGAGGAGCAGGAGTAGGAGTTGGGTTTTGCCAGAGCCACTGCTGGGGTTAGTTGTGGTGCCAATTGATGGAGGCGAGGTGGTACCTTTCGCCAGTTATCTCAGTGATGTATCCTGCTGGGAAGCCTCCGCTCAGGAGACCATCGAGGCTCGGATCGAGGGTGCTGATAGCATCCCACTTCTTCGAAATCTGGTTCCCCGTACCTCGGAGCGAGGAGAGCGCCGTCTCTGGGTCGTCGCCTGTGAGGCCAAGATCACGCTGGAGCGCCCTGAGGACGTGGGTGCAGAGTCGCTTGACATCTTCGACAGGTATATTTGCGCGCTTGGCGAGGGCGGCGGGGTCGAGCGCTAGAAGGTCGGTTGTGCTGACGCCCTGCCTCTCGAGTGAGGGGAGGAGGTGGGCATATGGCGCTGTAGGAAAGGCGGGGAGAATGGACGAGAGGTCGGTCATGGAGGCATTGAGAGGTAGGAGGGCGTGATGTGCTATCGCGGCTGTGGCTGTGCCGACGACTCGACATGGTCAAACCGCGACGAGGCGGCGCGTGAGCACGTGATCGATTTTGTTTTGTTTTGCGCTAAACTACATTAGTGGGATTTGAGCTTCGAGCTACGGTCTTTACAAGTAATATTTGCTCTTGCAGAAGCGCAATAGTTCGAAACGTCTCTAGCTTGGCTGTGGTTTGTTATGAATGTAATAAATACTCCCTATCAAAAAATAGTGTTAGACTTGAGGTTTAATGTCTAATAAAAAATTATCAGTTTTTCCATTATTGTGTGAAAATGAAAATATAGGTGCCGACAAAACTTATCATCAGGAACTATGTACGTACAACAGGAGTGTTCTAAAGAAACTGCTTCAAAATAGCCGAGATGATATTTCCCATCTGCTTAAATGCTGGTATCAATTATCATAACGATCCCATCTCAGACTTTTGTTAAACAAAAATATTTATACATCGTATATTTCGCTGTCTCATTGATTCCAAAAGTCGAGCCATCAATATTTTTTTTATTGTTAGGTGCCCAGAGACGTCCGGAGAAGCTTCATATTCACCACCAGACCGGGCCTCTGAGCTATAACCCTTGAGACGCCTTCACTGGTCATACACCACCCAAACGCCGATGCTCCTTCTCCTCTCTCCACACCTTATTCTCAACCTCCAGACTCTTCTGCACCCACTTCGTCGTAACCAGCGTCCACACCGCCGCCCACCCAAACGGCACCGTCCACCCAATAACATACGCCGCATTCCTCGACAACGTAAATATCATCGCCGTCGACGTTGTCGCGTCAGCCGATGCAACATCCGGCGAAACGGCTTACTCGCCATATACCGCAGATTCAGTCGCTGGCGGAACTCCGTGCCACCCGAGCCATCGACGGCGCACACGTCCTCGATGAAACTGTAGACGCCAGGACGCAGCGGGGCGCCGCGGGTGACGGAGGAGATGCGCACGGGGGAGGGGATGCCAAGGAGGCGGAGGGCGTCGACGAGGACGAGCTCGAGGCGGAAGGCGAAGACCATGCTGGGGACGGGCATGGTGAGGAGGCGGATGGGGGGTTCGCGGGGGATGGTGCCGATGATGAGTTCGGTCATGACGGCGATCCAGGCGAGGGAGAGGTTCCAGTGGAACCAATCGAGCTGGATGGGGTTAGGTGACTGTAAGGTAGGGGGGGTGTTGAGGGGGTACTCACATACCACCGCCGTGCACCTATGACACGGCATGTGGAACCCTTTTTCCATAATCGTCGGAAGCGGATGAAACACTCCACAACGAGACTGTTCCTATAGCTCCTGTACTAATACTGAACACTGCCTATATATCAGCCCTTATCCCTAGCCCCACCATAACAAATCTCACCTGCATTATGCGACAAGTGTGTCCCATACCACAGCCCAAAATAACTTAGTAGTGAATTTACTACACTAACAACTCCACACTAACCCCACGTTTGTCCCCCATTCTGTGAGGGGAAAGATGATGCAACTGTGAATCGTATGTTACCAACATCATACACATGCCTCCCGCAGCCCCTCACCTCAGAGCCCCTCACGCAGCACTCAATCCCTCCACCCACCTAACCCATACACCAACCCAACAACACGGCACCTCCACCAACGGCCCCACCGTCGTCGCAAGCGCCTGCTCTCCCGCCCCAAACGCCACAAGCGCCACCGCAATATCCAACTCGAAAGTGTAAGTTAGAGTGTAGAGGATGGCGAGCGGGGTGGAGAGAAGCTTCTACAGACGGGAGTTGGGAGTTAGCTGGGACGAGGATGGCGAGACACGTTGGTAAGCGAGATTACGCGAAAAAAAAATCAAACTGGAAAAAGATATTGAAGCTTTGGGAGGCCACGAGAGACAAGACAACGATGAAGGCAAGAACGAATAACAAACGATAAGAGCGAAGAGATGGCTTCGTAAATAAACGATAGAAAACACAAAACAAAAACCTAAAAAAATTGGTAGCTTCTCTTTGATTGAGCGTGTCATCCTTAGTGCAGGGGCCATGCTAATCTTCTCTGTACTATTGAACCGTTAGTACATGTTATGATTTGAAATCACGTGACTTGGGGGCACTTACTCGTTTCAATGTTGACCAAATTGCCCGAAGGCAAATAGATCTGATTTGTTGGGGTAAATAAGGGCGGTATCAGAAATCGGCAAGGCTGAATTGTTCGTGCTCAATCAGAGTGTAGCACATGGAGCTTCGCAGGCATGCTGTCAAATCCCAGTAGACCCATTGGCTACCCTAACCAGCCCTACGGTTCTGGTCCCTTTGGACTCTTTCAGCTTTAAAGTTCTTGAGTGTCCTCGTGTCTGAAAATGGTTCGCTACCTGTCCAGTAATGGTACTGGCAGTAGTAGTGGTGGTACCGATTATGATTATGGTACTGGCAGCGGCAGCGGCAGTGCTGATACCAACTATGATTATGGTACTGGTACCGGCAGTGGCAGCGGCAGTGGAAGTGGAAGTGGAGGTAGCGGCGGTCCCTTATTTCCACGACAAACTCCCTATTTTCACAATCAACGACATGTGTACCATACAATGTCTTCAATGGCTAAAGAAGTAAAGCGTTTACCCATTGAAGACATTGAACAGATAAAGATTCGTGGACCACTAGCACATCAAACTGAGACCGGCCAAGTTTACAAGGCTATCCTCGGTCTCAATACATATGCTGTGAAATTAGTGAGTGCTTCGCGACTCCAACTTTCAATCTATCTACCTAACATAATTTCTAGTTCGAGCCCTATAGCGCAAAATGTAAACGTTTAGATCGCCATCGCCTCCAGTCATATAACCTCTCAGATGCTGAACTAGAAGCACGCTTCCATCCGTGGAGACGAGAGAGACGCGTTTATGAGCACATCGATAAACACATTTCGTACCCAACGCGACAATTCTTTCCTATATATTACGGAGCGACAATGTTAAGTTGGAAGTTATGTCCCCGTGAATGGCGTACTTTCCACAACAACAGAGAGGATGTTCCTATCATTATTCTTGAACTTCTCGATGGGATAGAGGTACATAATGCCCAGGGCGATGTACGGATCAGTAATTCAACGCGTCAATATGCACAAGAGCTGTATAAGAATGGACTGGACGCCGAGTATGTTCACATCTATATTCATTGCATGGAAAAGATGGAAGTATTACATGGTGCAAGGGTCATTCACGGAGACATCAAGCCTGACGTTTTTATGAACTGTGCGTCGGTCATATGTGACTTTAGTAGGTCATGGTCGTGGGATGAGGGTAAAGAAGAGCCATGCCTTGATGCGTTTAGTCCACACCGAGGTCCAAAGAGCTTTGAGGATCGCAGAAAAGGAGAACAAGACTCTCTGCGGACTATGGTGATAAGGTGATACCTCAAACGCAAGAGACTGGTTTCTATGCTAACGTAAGCTAGAGAGCATGATGGGCCTGGGACTGAACTCCGTGGTCGTGTCCCGTCCCTCCGTCATCGCCCACTTCAAAGGAAACAGTTGCCGCATTCAACATTTGTAGGTATTCTTCTGGAATCAGCACAGAAGCTAATCCAAAGGACGCAGTTCAACTAGCAGTCGATACTAAGGCAGTGAAGATAGAGATACTGTGTTTGACGCAAAATCAACAGCCGATATTCACAGGGTGCTAACAATATTGTGGTGGGTTACATACACGATAGGAGTCGCGCATGCGACAATTACAAACAAAGCGAATGGGTAGGTTCCTCGCCAGGCCACTCGAGCGCGTCCTGTAGATATTGCTCAAGCTCGTCTGTAATGGTTTCCCGAATCATCAGCTCTTCGAAATTGGCCTTGCGATACTTATCGTAATTGGTAAGCTTCTTCTTAGGATACTATGTTGTAACAGATAGTGTTGGCATTAAAGAAGCCGCTACAGCTAGGACTGAATCCTCTAGCTTATACCTACTCTTCCATAAAGCGTCGACCTTCTGCATACCATCTTCGACCTCTTTGGGCGTCTACTTACTCTTAATCCAGTTGCAAAGAATGTGTTTTCTGGATGGTCTAACTATCGTATTTCAGGAGAAGAGCTACTGTTATATGCATGATTGTATTGTTCCAGGCTCTTCCAGAAATCTCCAAGCAGACAAAGACCAAAGACCTGTCACAGCTCACCACTGAACAAAGCCAGCGAAAGTGAGAGAAGCGTGAGAGAAGCTTCTCAAAAACAACAAATCCAGCCCTTCTTTTGTGCTAGGTTGAAGAGGGTTGTAGCACAGTATGCTGCAGATCTCCCTGTGAGGGCGTAGTACTTGTCGAATTTCTTCCACGCCGCCATAACTCCAACTCTCATCATTAGGTCTTCCTCATACATATCTCTAGCTTTCTCAGTCTGAGTGAGTAAGAAGTCAATCTGTGGCAAGACAAGCTCGAGTGAAGCGCCTCTTCCCTCTGATGCAAGGGTAACCTCGCTGAAGTCAAGCGAGAAAGTCACAGACTATCTTTAAGTAATCCCATTCATCGTGCCCAAGCTTGTCCTCAAATAGGTCGTCTTCGTAGTCTGGATCCCTACACATCCTTTCGATACCCCGCTGACAATTGGGATGAAGAGGTCGCTGTACCATACGGTACCACAAGTTCCATCGCGTCTTTTGGTCACGAATAAGTCCCAGACCCTTAGAGTACTTGTAGAATACGTCTCGTCGTTTAGGACTTCTCTGGATATAGACGACAATATTGTGTAGCTTCCCGAGGGGGCCCTGCTTTCTCTAGTTTGCCGTCTCTAACGCGCTTGGGACATTATATACCTCCTCGTTCTGATCGGGCAGGAATCGTGCAGCTAAGGGTAAGGCTGGCACTTGCGTCGAGTTCGAGAGCTGTGTCTCCAACTCACTAAGTGTTAAGTGATTGAACGGGTCGTATAGGTCTTTGTCCGTTTTGCTTGGGAAGAGGAAGTCCTGGACCGCAAGGTTGATAATATGGCCATTACAGCGAAGACGCTGCTCCAGTCGGTCCCACTGAATTTCATGATTAACATGACTTCGTCATTGCAGCAGAAGAACATACCATCATTATATAAACCTTTTCCTCGCATCTCACATTCCATCCCCCGATCTTGGTGGGAGCGTTTACATAATCCACGGGTAAAATAGGCGGTTAACACTCACACCAGGGAAAAGGAGACGATAAGCTTCACAATTTACCTACATCACAATCATATCCGAAATATGGATCAAATCCTTTTATATTCAGCTAGCTAAGACATGGTTATGAAGCAATATGCCGGTGCAGTTCTTTTGGTAATGTTTGGTATGACCTCCTTTTCCTTTTGTTCAATTAATGGCCCGCGGTGCCCAAGATGACGAGAGTCTAATGCGAGAGAAGACGACTGTCTAATGATCGATAAAAGGGAGATCTAATGCTGAAGAAGACGACCATAAATGAGATGATCATTCGATTCTGAAGAAGACGACCGACCGTAAACACGACGAGATGATCCTCAAATGCTCAAGAAGATGACCATCCAATGCTCAATGAGACGATCATCCAATGCTCAGTGAAACGACCAAGAACATGCGATGGGAGGATGAGGGCTCTTGGATGAAGATTGACTGGCTGACGAGATTATCACCGGGACACGCATCCAGGAAGCACACGTCACACCGAAGGACATGAGAAGCTTTAGGTACGAAGGAGCTGCTGACCTATGAGCGGACAAGCTCATCTCATGGCAAATCAAGGAACAGAGAAAGATGACCATCAACAAGCCGACCATCTTCCACTCAACGAGAACACCGCGATCTAATAATTCTCAGTAAACCATCCAACCACCGCCAAATGCAACTCCGATCTAACGCCGAAAGGATGACCACCTACTTACTGCTCAATAAGCACACTCGACCGATCAATATTCCTCGTCACAATCGCCAACCCACTATCATCCCTCAGCGTCACAAACGGCGTAACCGCGAACCGAATCCTCATCCCCCTCATCTGCAGATCCAGCGGCTCCACATCCGAGTTTCTAGCACGCATACTGGGCTTCGCAAACTTCGCCCCGGCTTCGGGCATGCTGATGATGAACGTCCAGCCGCATGTGAACAGCTGCGCGGAGAGATCGAAGGCCTTGGCTACCACGACGGCGAGGTCGCGACCGGCGTCCGAGCGGTTGATGCCGGGGTTTAGGACGAGGGGGAGGATGTCGCGCAGTTTCTTAGTGTGTTGCGCGATCATGTATTTGCGGAAGCCGCGGTAGTCTTGGGTGCCCATGATGGCTGAGACGCAGAGGGAGCGTTCGGCGAGGAGTTCACCGCGTTGGTCGAGAGTCACGCCTGGGAGGGGTGTTAGTTGAAGTTCAAGGGAAGAGCGAGTGGACGAGGCGGCTGGACTTACCCTTCTCAGCGAGCTTCTTGCAAATACGGTTCAAATCCGCATCACTCGCATCGCTATACCCAAGCCAAGTAGTATAACTCCACACATGGAGATGAATATACTGCACCACCATCCTCATAACAAACCACCTCCTCGTCGCCGTATCGCGCTGAAAGCTGCCAATCACAAACGCCGCATCCTTCTCCCCCAGCGGACTGAGACAACTCAGCATATACGCCCAGCACCTCGGCTGCACCCCAATATCCTTCTCATCAATCGGATTGATCTTATCCGCATACGTGGTGACCCACCCGCAGACCATGAGATATACATCATCAAACGTCGCCACGAACCCCGCGATCAGCTCCTCGTTGCTCTCAAATGGAATCAAGCTCGTCGCGGGGAACGTGTCGATCCCGTTCTGCGCCACCCCGTTGCAGGCTGAGATCACGCGGCTCGCGGTCGATGCGTAGGTGTTGAGCGTACACGGTTTCGCGGGGCCGCATGGCAGTTCCCCAGATGCGGGCGTGACAGGGCCGAGATGCTGCGGAGATGGAGGAATGCTATCGAACCGACTCAACAGCTGCGCCGTGATCGGCTGACCCCCCGCCAACGCATCAGCCATCGCCTCCTCCACCGTCCTCCCCATCTTCGTCGGCGTCCCCGCATTGCTGCCGCCATTCCCAAACACCACAAGCGGCCCCATCTTCGTCGGCGTAGCAAAGGGGTTGTTACTCCTCACCGACTTCCCCCCCGACCTCCCCCCCGAGCGCGGATTATGCTCAAACCACACCGCCCTCTTCCCCGCCACCTGCTGGCTGAGAACATTAACCTGTTTCTCTAGCTCGCGGGTCTTATTAGCGTGCGTGCGCGCGGCGGTGTCCTGGCGCGCGACCTGCTCTTCGAGGCGGGAGATGGTGGAGGTGAGGAGCTGGATGTCGTGGTAGTATTTCGCGCATTGGGCGGTGGCGGCGTCGCGCTCTTCGCAGGCCCGGTCGCGTTCGGTGGAGGCGCGGTCGCGTTCGGCCATGCAGTTGGTGAGGAGGCGGAGTTGGTCGGAGATTATGGAGGTTAGGTAGGTTGTGTCGTTGGGGGTGTCGGACGAGGGGGCCTCCGTTGTGTTTTGGGAATTGGAGGGGGACATGGTGGGTGTTGAAAGAACGTGGGTGATGAGGTGGTTTGATGGAAGTTGGAAATGAGACTTCAACGAAGATGGTTTGACGGCATGTGATTCCTGGAATAGGAAGAAGAAGAAGAAGTGCCCCCAGGTCAATTTGACGTCACGACGATCCTGACAACCACGAAACTTTCCTCACTCAAAAGTCCCGTGAAGAAACAGCGTCGTGCACTCCTCGATCCACTCAGAAGAGACTGTCCAGAAAAAGAAAGTAGTGGAATGTGAGAATGTGAACCTTCGTAAAAGGAAGATAAAAGAGTTGTGATAAAAGAAAGTGGGTTGATTGTATTGTGACAATCAAAAAACCTTCAGTCACATCGAAGTCCGCGGAAGCGTGCGGCGTTGGGTTCGAAACGGGAAGAAAGGGTCGAAGTGAACTTAATCCGCGTTTTTGGTGGAAAATTTGGAAAAAGGGGGGGGGCAATACAAACAGACGTGGCTACAAATTAAAAAGGGCCCGGATACCGTCGGATGGATTTGGCTCTATACCCAGGTCAGGCAGTACACACACGAGAGTGATTTTAAATAAAAAATATATAAAAACTGTACACAGAGGCAATTAATATGATCTGAATAATCGTTCTTGTCATTGGAGCTTTACCCTTAAGCAAACAAGATGGCCCCCCCTCCGCACCGCCCCCCAAAAAATCCTCATAACCCCCCCCCATTCTCAATTCTCAAATAACCTACTGTTAGCTCAAGCTCAAAACACCAGAGTACTCAGAAATGCATCAGATGGCCTTGGTGCGCGAGAACATGGTGCTGTAGACGGCGTCGACGACGGGCGTGGCGCTGATCATGCGGCCGCCGAAATACCTCCCGTTGAGGCCCTGGATGGCGTTCTCGCCGCCCTGGACGCGGTCGAACTTGAGGTAGATGTCACCTTGCGAGTTCGGATCTAGAGAGATGTGAACGACGTGACCATATTTCTCCTCAGCCTCGGCGCGGACATCGTCCTCGAGCTCCTTTTCCCAGTTCTCACCGGTTTCCCTGTGTCGTGTTAGTCTTCTGTTCATGAACTCACTCTGATAGTAAGAGGGGGAACGGAGAGGGGGAATACTTACTCAGCAGGATCAAACATGTTCCTCAGAACGACGCAGCGACTGGCAGTGTTAACATTAATCGGAGGAGGCTTAACCTCTGTTCTTGGCTTAGCCACTTCGCGTCTGTCATCGCGGCCATTGGTCGCCGGGGCCGGCTCATCGGTTCGGGCTAACTTTCTCATCAAGGCGTCCCTACTATAGTTATTGAAGTTGACCCCCCCCACATCGGTGTCATCGAGCGCGCTGGCGCCTCCCGCACCCTTATCGTTATCGCGGCCGCCCGCCCGGTCGAATGCGCCGCCGCCGCCTCCGCTTGCCTGAGGGCCGCGACCGCCTGCGCCAGAGAATGCGGAGCCCTGGAACTGTTGCTGGTGACTCTGGCCCTGGAATCTCTGTAGAAGGCTCGCAGTGGACTCAGGGGTGAACTTATCATTGCCAAGACCAACACGGATGGGTCGACCTGCGAGATCGAACCCGTTCATTTTCTCGAGCGCCTCACGGGCTTGGTGGGGATCGCGGAATCTGCGGGGCGGGCGGTTAGCGAATGTAACTCGGTGGGTGAGGGGAGGGGACAGGGTAGGGTAACTTACTGGACAAATCCGTATCCTCTGCTTCGACCCTGATCTTCCTTCTGGAGCTGCACAAACTCGAGCTCTCCAAAGGGTTCGAAAACATTCTGTAGATCGCCTTCAGTGATGCTGAAATGGATATTACCAACATAGAGACGGTGGAATGGGATCTGGTTCGGGTTATTGCTGGCAGGTTCAGCGGTTCTGACTTGACGGTTCTTCTCGGCTTCTGTGAGCTGTGCGATGATGGGGATGCCTAAGAGTTTCTGGCCAGTAAGCTGAATGGCAGCAGCAACAGACTCCTCATTCTTAAATTCGACATAACCAACACTATAAGACAGAAAGTTAGCATCATGTTTTCACACAGTAGGTTCAGGAAAGGAACAAACATACCCCTTGGATCTGCCGCTAACTCTGTCTTTGACGATCTGCGCCTCCTTGACGGGGCCAACCTTCTCGAAGAATGCAATCAGTTCTTTAGACCTCAATCTCGCTGCCAGCTGCTGCACAAAAACAGTGCGTTTATCCCTCTCATCCTCCGTCAGCGGCGGCGTCCCATCCCGACTGCCCTTACCACCCTTCGGGCTCCTGCTTCTCCTCCGCTCACCCCCTCCCACCCTTCGCTCATCCCTCTGATCGCGATCCCGTCTATCACCCCCCCGTGGCCTATAGTATCTCCCCGGCGACCTAGACCTCGACCTCGGCCTGCCCCCGCCTCGGTAGTAATCCCCATTATCGTGTGGTGCATCCCTATGACGACGAGAGTGCCGTCCGTCAGCATCGCGGCTCCTGCTCCTGCGCCTACTCTTCTGGCTCCCCTGTGCGCTCCCATGCTCGCTCCCGGGCTGCTTCAGGTCCTCATCGACCTCCGCGCTGCGGTTGCGGTGTTTCCTGTCGCGGCTGGGCTTCCGGAGACGGTCGCGGTCACGACGCTCGTTGCGCTCGGACTGGTGGCGGTCGTCGGCGTCGCGCGGCTGAGTAGAACTACCATTTTGTTCAGTAGATGTTGCAGCGGTGGAGTCCAGGAGGGCTTCAACGTCGAGTTCGGACATGGTGAAGAGGAAGCTGGGTGGGTGGCTTGTGGTTGGTTTTGCTGTGGAAGGGGGAGGGTTCACTTCAGGTGGTTAGGCACGTCAAGAGAAATGTCTAGGCGAAGAGAGCAGACCCTTTTCTTTCCGCAGGATTCTGGTTTTCCTTTGTTGGAAGGATGAGTGTTGATTGAGAAGTTGGTGAGGATGCGACAGGGTAGAAGTTGGTCTTGTAGAAGTTGATCTTGTGGTGGCATAGCGCTATTTTAAGGCGCAAATTCGCTAATGGCGTTGATCGCCTAGTTGTCACGAACACCACCAGTCTGGCCGGAAAACAATCAATTTCTTAGTTTAGTACTCGACTACTCTATAATGTAGTCTAATTCCTCCTCTAGGTCGTCTTTGACAATTTACTCTTCAATTAGTTCAGTTTCAGCATGGTTTGCGCCCGTGGCTCGACTTTTTGTTGCTTTCTGTCGGGTGGCTTCCTGTCCTCTAGAACTTGGACACGTAGTTCCTCGGTAGAAATGTGGTCCTAGTACTCGGTGTTCCACCCACTCGCTTCGCTCGTAGGTGGCGACAGCAAGTTGTGCGTGCGACAGCAAGATGTGCGTACACCGCTATTTTGATATATAGAAAAAATAATAGTATTCTTCATAACGTAGTATCTACAATGCCTCAAAATAACGATCCTACTATGATTGCTCGCCTTAATGAGGCCCAACAGTTCTTCTTAAAACAACCAAGTACATATACAATTGCTTGGGTTGCAAATAAATTCAATGTCAACCGTGAGACACTCCGACGTCGTATTACGAGTACTACGTCTCCTCAATTACCCCACGGAGGTAGCAATCGAGTCTTATCTCAATCGCAAGAGACCGCGGTCTGTCAATTCATATACGACCAACTTGAGCGCGGGGTCCCTGCCAACCGATCTATGATACTACGGGCAGTTGCAGACTTACGACCTAATCGTACGATACCATCACAACGGTGGCTACAACGCTTTCTAAAAGCACACCCCGAATTTCATACAATTCACACGAAGACGTTAAATACACATCGGAAGCAAGCACAAAAGAAAGAGGTGTTTGAGGAATTCTTTCTCACATATAACGCCCTTATTACAAAACATAACATTAAGCCATATAATTTATGGAATGTTGATGAGACAGGCTATATGATTGGGTGTTATAAGTCTACGGCTGTTATTGTACCAATCGGTGTAAAGCAGTGGACTGTTGATAATCCTGAGAATCGGCTCTCTGTTACTGTAATTGAGGCAGTAAATGCAAGTGGTGCTGCACTTGCAGAAGCTATCATTATCCCTGGCAAACTTCATATGGATTCATGGTACAATGATGACCTTGAGCCAAATGCTCTCATTATTGTAAATGAGAGCGGGTATTCAAACGACGACATTGCAATCCAATACCTTATGCATTTTATCCAACTATCTGCAGAGCATATGGCACCAGATGATACTCGCCTCTTATTACTTGACGGCCATGACTCTCATAAAACAGAGCGCTTTCTTACATTAGCAGAAGAGCATAACATTGTTATTTGCTGCCTTCCTGCTCATACAACACATCTATTACAACCTCTTGATGTAGCGGTTTTTAAGCAGTGCAAACACTTTCATCAAAAGGCACTTGATCAAGCAGTACGTAGCTACGACTATGAGTATAAGCTACGTACGTTCCTTTCAGACCTCCCGCAAATCCGACGGCAATCTCTAACTGTCCGTACAATTCAATCTGGTTGGAGAAATACAGGACTATATCCATATAATCCTCCACTTGTAATTGACAAGATACAAGAGACTCGGAATCAAACACCTGATTATGAGCCATTTGCTTCATATAATATTATCTCAACACCGAAAACAACTATGCAAAGTGTGCAAGCGGTTGAACATTGGCAGAAGAGAGCAGAGGAAGCTTTCTCATCGCCTTCAAGAGAAGGGTTTCAATCATTTGCACGTGGAACTACAGTTGTTCTACACCGGGCAGAGCTCTATAAGACCGAGCTAGATATTATGACTCTACGTGCAGTAGAGCAGAAGGCAGCAAAGGCAAGGGCACGGAAATCACTACAGAAAGGAGGGCAGTTATATGCATCAGATGCACGGAAAATGCGGGAAGAGAAGAAAGCAAAGTTGCAAGCAAAAGCAGACGCAAGAGCAGCAAGGGAATCGGACCAAGTAGTAAAGCAGCTACAAGCGCAAGCACGTAAAATCGAAATTGAAGAGCGTAAGGTTGAGAGGAAGCGGGTAGCAGAGCGGAAGAAGGAAGGGTTGAAATCAAAAGTGATCATTTTACGGTATAGTAAGGATCAAAGTGATAGTAGCAATAGTGGCAGTAGCGATAGTGATAGTAGTTCTATTGATTTTATGTTTTAATTATATAGTTATATAGTTGATATATAAGGCGTCTTTTTCTTCGTTTTATGTGTCGCACATCTTGCTGTCGCACGCACAACTTGCTGTCGCCACCTACGAGCGAAGCGAGTGGGTGGAACACCGAGTATAGTATTTGCTTTTCGCAATGTAGCGAAATCAGGTGGGCTACTATTCTGAAAGACAGTATCAAAAATATCGTGTTATGTTGGTGCTTTAGGTCGGTCATCTGCAGTCGTTACGTTAGATGTTAGAAGCGTAACCTCCTGTATTATGCGCTACGGTTGCAGTGGTTGTAATCCTGCGCCTCTCCAAGCTAAGGTAATATTCCAATCGAAAGAGCTTCTGTCCTTGCTTTTTCCGCTTTCTGTATACGCGTGAGCTATGTTTCATTAAGCAGGGATAGTGCGGTTATAAGGCGTTTTTTCAATGGTCTAAAAACTGCAACATCGAGCGGCTGTAACACATGTGAAGTATGTGGTGGCAGTATAAGGAGCGAGATGCGATTCTGAAATAAGAAGTCGTTGTCCTCTATCTGCTTTCGCATACGTTACTAGCCCGAACACACGTTTTAACCACTTAAGTCCATGTAGATTGCTTGTCTATCCTTTTCAGTTTGCAGAGAAGTGCCATTTATCAATAACCTCCTATAGAATCAAGCTTTACAAAACGTTAAGACCTTTGAATATGATAAAAGGGTTGATGGCCGTGCCGTCTATACAGATGCATTCAATGACAGACACCCATTCTTAACGGCCTTAGTGCGCTTAATGGCGCATATAGAGCGTGGAATTAACAATGATTCGAGTACATTCTATCGTTCTAATCGAAAAGCCAGTCTCATCTATGTTATATACATTGTGTTCTTTGATTTTAAGACATGTCATAAGGTCCTTGTATACATCAAACCATCCTACTACCACGTCTTTTATAACACTGTTCATCTTTTATAACACTGTTCATCCTTTATGATTTGATCTGCCTTCCTAGTCGTACTTGTAAGTGTAGATGCTGTCTAATGAAGTGTAGAACCCACTCCTGCCCTAAAGATAGGTTTGGAATTTAGGTGTATGTGGTGTTAGGTGTGTTTAGGACGTGCCTATTAGCAGAAAGTTCGAAGATGCAACAACAGTGTTAATGCAGATTTCATCTACAATCTGTTGTAAAATTTGATGACTAGGTGCATAGCCACTGTTAGTAAGGACTTTTATTCACTTTATAAGGGTTTTCTCTTTCAATTCAAACAGAGGACAAAGTAACATTCTATTGCTGCTCATCCTCCTAAAGTGAAAATTGCCTAAGCGGATGTTCAAAAGGGCAAGCGGTTCTAAAGGCAGCTGTATACGCTAGGTCACTGAAGACATAAAGAGTCTCATGACCCTCCATTACCTATAGATAGTTAGTATAGCTATGACTACAGGAGGGGGCTTACCTTGCAGATTGCTACATTACAGCTAGACTAGCGCCACATAGCCTAGTCATTTACAGGGCCTACAAAGGCGCCTACTAAGGAGCTAATTAAGCCATCTAGTGTAAAGATGGCTTGCTAATTAATACCATGTTGGCATTTATGGCTAGAGTATACTGCTCTCTATGCCACATTACCTTCTAGGCGACAATGGCCTCTAAAGGTGCCATCTACGAAGCCCTAGACCCTCCTACGCCACACACACTCTTAACCCCTACTAAGAGCTCTATGTAACGCTGACTTCTAAATGATAGAAGACACAGAGGTTTCTTGCGTAAGATTGACTTGACAGAGGAGGCAGGGGATTAGACACAAAGGCTTTCCAAGTAACACGTTACAGTATTGTAAAGAATACTATATTGAGTTGAGCACGAAGCTCCTATCTAAGGATAAACTATCTACTTATATAGTGGCGTCGTGCCTCATGGGTAATCTGGATAGTTGGCGGATAGCTAGATATTCAGGATAGTTCATGGATAGCTCAACTATTCAATATCCACTAGTTTCTGCAACTATCCATTAGCCCCGTCACATGGCAGCCTACCCCGCTTGCCCCCTGTGACTCACACGTCACATTACTAGGTCCTGGACCTGTAACCATGACATCACGTTACCGTAGCTGTAACACTCTATAAGTCGACTATACGGAGGTGTTGTTCATAAGTTTTGTGAGTGGGTCGGGCTAGGGCCCCCTGCATAGGCTGGTTTGGCAATTCTGGCCAAAGTACCGATTCTCACGCGTCACGAACACTTGAGTGTGAGAGCAATCAATTCTGTAGAATAATGAGTAGAGTAGATACCTAAACCCCTATATAAAACTATACTATAAGCCTAGTACTCTGTGTGCATACCATTTGCAGCAATTACTGCTGCCATACGTGTAGGCATACTATTAAGGAGAGCATTAAGCTCAGCTTCTCCAACTTGCTCCCATGCTTCCTTAACAGCTACACGGAGCTGGTCGTAGGACATATGTTCTGGATGATTATCTTGTAGATAATTCTTCATAATATGCCACACCCGTTCAATTGGGTTGAGATCTGGTGAATACGGGGGCCATTCTATAGGGCAAATACCACGGGATCTCAACTCTTCATATGTTGCACCTGCTCTATGACCTGGAGCTCCATCTTGCATCGGCCTGGGTATAGGCGTAGCCAGCCGTGGATTAGAGGGACAGTATGAGCCATATAGGACTCAGCTCCTATTTTCCCATATTCCTTCTCCCAAAATAGTATAGGACCCTTTCCAAGACCACCTGAGAAGCAGCCCCAGAACATCCAACCTCTAGGGATTGTTAGTAAATCCTATAGTAAATAGGAGTCTCTTACCTTCTCCGTTGTACTCTATCTACAACACATGTATCATTCCACATTTCCCCTGCTTTTCGAGTAACCCATGTACGAGTATGGCGGCCTCCCGTTACCCACGTCTCGTCAGTCCAAAGTATCCTATTCCAATCATTCCGTACCCAATCCTTATGTTCAATAGCCCATGAAAGTCGCTTTTGTCGATTTGTCTCTGAGATAATAGGCTTCCGCATAGCAATCCCTTAATAATTATTAGTCTATATAGTAGTAAAGTAGAGAGGGATACTTACGTCGATTATAGCCTCTCACAGACAGAGCGCGTGTTAGGACAAGCCATGAGCATGGAATATTAAGAATGCGTATTATATTTGTATATGGCATACGCCTATTCGTGCGAGATGAGGCTATAAACTCAATAACCTCTTGAACTTGCTCATCGGATAGGATAAGTGGCCTACCCGAACGCTTCTTCGGAGTTGGAGGGCCCTGGCAAGCATACCAAGCCTGCCGTTCCGTGCAGCCAATATAGGCTGCAATTTTTTGGAACTCCCAATCTAGGGAGCGTAGTAGTGCGCAACGAAGCCGCTCATCGCGAGTAAGATGAGGCATTGTAGTTATTGAAAGAGTATGAATTTCCTACATATAAAATACAATAGTAGGAATTTTGACGCGTTAAAAAGGTACAAACAAGCCTATGCGTACCCATGCTCCAACCCATGCCCAACCCCTGGTCATCTCATGACCCACTCACAAAACTTATGAACAACACCTCCGTATGTTAGCTAGTAGTGCTACTAGAGAAGCGGCCTAAACCACGTAGCTAAGAAGAGTACTACATCATTAAACATAATGCTTAGCTAAGCCTCTAAGCATCTAAAGATGTTAAGAGGCTAAGCTAGCAAGAAGTATATGCTAGTCTCGCACAAACAAGGCATAGAGCTGTCTCTAGCGTTAGCGCTAGAGCGGTCCTCTAATGCATCTCCTTAAAATGAAGGAGGGGGAGGAGCTTCAGGAGCTCCTGTTCTGTAAAGCGGAACAGGCACTCTGCATTGCCTGGGGGCAATGTAGAAAGGGTGAAAACCTTTCATTCATACATGAACGAAGGGCGGAGTTGCTGCCGCTTGTAATGGTGGGTGCACCAGATGTGAGAATCTAGCCACCCAAGGAAGGGATGAATTTACTAAGACAACACACTGTCTTAGAAAACAGAGCCAAAGGGTCGTAGCTTAGACTATTCCACAACGCAGCAATCAGGTGTGTGATGTAGTGAAGTGGTTCAGACAAGTTGCAACAAATGTTGAGTCTGGGAACTTAGGGGTAAGTCAGAGGTTAACACCTCACTCACTTTTCAGAAACAAGGAGTAACAAGATGAATGCTTGGAAGCTTGGAAAAGACGTGGAAGTATGTGATAGTCGATTTACTGTATTGTCTGCTTGCCCTTTCTTAAGGAAAGGGCAATCCTATTTATGCTAAAGGAGTGTAGTTCTCTCATTTTCCAAGACTTTCCATGATTACCAGGCTTGGTAACTGTAGTCGACGTAAGAGAATCCCATAGAACCATCTCTTAGGTTCGTAGCCTATAGGAAGTAAAAGGAGGTCCAAGGTCAGAGTACCCCTATAGACAAATTATGTCATAGACAAATTATGTCATAGACAAATTATGTCATAACTTAACCAATCTTGTGGGTAACTAAAGAGCGATGACATGTAATGAATCATAGAGGTTCGTAGGAGCTTTTAGAGCTATCGTTCATGCTCCTAGGCCTCTAGTTGGTAGAGATATGTCATGTGGTAGTATGAGTGATGTCATGTAATGAATCATAGAGGGTTGTAGAGATATGCTATGTGGTAATATCGGCCCAGTAACTAAGGAGCGATGACGTGTAATGAATCATAGATGGTTGTAGCAATCGTTGAGTAGTATTGCTCTTGTTGTTGGTGTGATAAGCCAAAATATGTATAGTGACTTGTAGGTTTGAGGAGGAGATTTCCAAGTTTGCTCTTGAGTTTGATAGCAAACTGAGTGCAACGAATGTCAGTATGACACCGCTGCTCTTGCTGCTGCTGATAGCAATGGTAGCGATGTGCCATTGCTATCTAAGCTGTTACGCTAGCGCTCTTACGCACTAGCCTTTGGCCTCTTTAGAGAGGGCTTCTAGATGCCTTAATGAGGGCAGCGGGCTGAGTCTGCCATTAGCGTAGGCTTCCGATTCTTGGTTCTTACTTGTTAGTATGAGAGGGAACAAGATATTGCCTATTTAGGCAAATATGGCGGAGCTAAGGGGCTAATCCCAAAAAGGAGAATAAGGGTTGGGGGGCCTGTTACTGTCACGCGCTAAACATGGAACTGTTTTTCGCAACTAAAGTGGTCTACGTACTGTTTTCATCCAAATTTCAGTTCACATTATGACTTGAAAAGTATAATTTGGAGAACTTGAATGTACCTTGTTTAAACTTCTGCATTTGCTATAAAATCTACATTATTCCGGGCTCTTACAAAGTGGTATTATGGACTACAATTTTCACATTATAACTTGCACTGTATGAATAGAGTGGCTTTAAACCTTTGCATTTGATTCAGAGTCTGTATTATTCCACATAATGTACAGAGTGGTATTATGTATTTGCATTATTACTATTAATGGCCGTCATCCCAGCCGTGCTATTCATCAACCCGTGCCCACCCACAAAGCCTAGACTCCATCCTCAACGAATTTGGCCGTTTTGTCTCTCAATTACCGGTTATTCGTGAGCTTTCCATTACAATTTTGATATACATCCCCAGGGAAGGACTGCAGCCCCCCCTCGCACACAAAGAATTTCAAATTCTTAAGTCGCCTTCACGATCTTGGACACGGGTTGGGTCATGACAAGCTCAGTGCCAAAGACTCTATCCCAGAAGCAGCTCGTGACTCCAAAGCCGTTCTCATAGTCCATGAAGTGGTGCTGCATGTGCCATTTCTTTGTGTCCTGGTAGAATGCGGGGAGCTTGGCGTGGTGGAGGAAGTAGTGCGTCAGGTCGTACACCACGTATCCGAAGATGCCGCCGCAGAAGACGGCGGTGCCCATGTACCAGTTGAATGCAAAGATTGTGTGGGCGAGCTTCCAGAAGGGGGTTGCGAGGGCGAGGAAGAGGGTGGGGGGCATGACGAGGCGGTATTTGTCCATGGGGAGATAGTGGTGGACGCCGTGGAGAAGGAAGTGCAGGGTGATGGCCACACGGTTATCTGGGAGTTTTCTAGATTCATAGTTAGTGCCTAGATCAAATCAGAGTTACAGAATGGAAAAAAGTTACTGGTCTAGATGGAAGAGGCATCTGTGAAGTCCATACTCCAGGAGTGTCCAAATGAACAGGCCCAATCCGAAAAAGGCGACAACCCCCAAGTTGCCCAGGCCTTCATGAGACAGATATAATCCATACGCAACTTGTGGCAGCCAGATAATCGGAATCATGTACCAGGACGTCTTGCTAAGCGGCTCAAGGAAGTTGCCAAAGATGGGCGCAGAATCGCCACCCTTGTAATGCCTGGGACGATGGACCTGCTCGAGATAGAATTTCTTGCTGAAGCCTCCAAAGAAGACTTGCATCAGGAGCGGCTTGTTCAGGTCCAGGAACTTGTATTTCTTGTAGTCGTCGACGAGATCCGTGTCCTTGGACAGGTCCTCCGCGGATCCGACTCCTGTTGCCTCATATACCATGCGCGCGGTCGCTTTGCCGTTTGTCGCTCCGTTCCCGTTTAGTGTGGCCTGGTTGACATTCCTGCGCTTGAGACTCGAGTCTGTGGATTCGTGGGAGGGGAGGAAGCCAATTAGGCCGTCGTCAAGGATCTCATATGCAGCTTCCGAGTGTGCGTGCGAGACTTCGTCTTTCAAGATCTCCGTGACATCCTTTCCAGCGTACTCGAGGATCAGATCCCCACCGCCGGGATGTGAGTCGACAAAGTCGGAGAGGTCGCACACTTTCTCGCCCAGGGTGACATAGCAGTCTGTGGCGGTGTTATGCGACTCCACTTCCGCCCTGGTGAATGTTGGGAGAGTCCGCGAAGGCATGATGATGTTTGAAGAAACAGACAGCAATAATAATCTGAAGAGCGAAGCAAGTAATAATGTCTTTTAGGGGTGTGGAGTTTGGAGGGTAGCTGAGCAGCGAATAGCTGAGTAGACAAAAAGGAGGGGATGGTGGATATGGGGCCCAAGGCAGCAGCGGTAGGTAGTCACAGCGGTAGACGCAACGGTAGTCGCAACGGAGCGAGCACCGCAGTGATAACAAGAGTTTGTTATTTGTATAAACGGTGGTGAGGTCGATAATAAATAATTGAAGCTTGCAAAAGGAGTTGTAGTAGTGAAGTGTCCTCTGGGTTTTGGGGTGGAAGTTCTTCCTCGCAGCTCAGGAGATGTTTTCTTTTTTTCGTTTGGCCGGAAGCGCGGGAGTAGGCGTCGGTGGTCGGTCGGGTGGCATATGAAATTAATTTGCAGGGGACGGCTTTGGCTGGTTTACCGTTAAGTTAGCTTCTGCGGCGGTCAAGTTTTGGGGCTTGGCCGCTGGAATTAGTCAGTAAATGGGAGGACTGGGAGACAAAATGCACCAAAATGCACCAAAATGAACCTAAATGCACAGGTAACAGATTCTGGCATATGAGTGGCATTGCCTATCAAGTTTTGGCATGTACCGGTACATTATGATGTGCGGTGGGCAGCACGGCCAATGAGGTACTGTGGTACATCTTGATTTTGATTTTCCCGTCCGTCTCTCTCTGTCTGAGATGGTGCCGGTGCCGCCGTGTGTTTTGTGTAGGGAAAAAGGGGAAAAGGGGTCGAGACACTGGTTATTTATTATACGAGCAGCTTTATGCTTTCTATGCTGTGGTCTATATTCACCATGCTGGTCGACTCTGGTTATTTATTATCAGTTTTATACTGTGCGTTAACCCTTAAACCCTTAACCCTTAACCCTTAATGCCTCCTGGTGATGCCTCCTGGTGAAGCTTCCTCGCTAGTTCTGAGCTGATGCTTGCCACCAAACTCATGCTAAGTGTTTTACCCCACCAACCGCCATTTCTTGTTTCCAAATAGCCAACATCCCACCACCGACACATCCTACTCCTTCCGGGCATTGTGTTGTCTGCAAAGAGCTATCTGGACATCCGGCTCTATCTACCCTTAGCCAGAAAGGCGACCCTTCTTTTAACTCCCTCTGCGAGGACCCTTCAACGTCCCGTTGCCCCTCCTTTTAGCTATGACGATGTCGCTCTCATCACGTGGAAGCGTTTTTCTCATCCTCTGCCTTGTCCTGGTGCTCTGTCCAGCGCCGGCTCTGGCCTTCGGAGCTGGGAATATTCCAGGTATATCGACTGTCGAAGGGCAGAACTGGCGTCATGGCGATATCGAGGATATGCTCAAGACGGTGGCGTTTCTTAAGGGCCACAAGTGGTCCACTATGATGATTAAGAGGGTGTACTTTGGAAATTGGCTGCGTGACTACAGGTAAGTTTTATATTGATGTTTAATACTACGTCAAGTCACTAATATCTCTGCAGTCAAGCTATCGATGTTGGCTCCGTGAAGGGGGTCCCTGCTCCCACGATTCGTATTCTGGTAGGGCGCCACTTAACATCAGCCCCTGCCATTCGTTTAGAAATCAAAGTTATATTTGAGAGAGAAACATAATTAACCATCATCTAGATTTGGATTCTGAGCTTCTTGTCCTTTGGCTATGCCACCGGAGAATTCGAGGTCACTGAGGAGAGGCTCGGTGTCTACCGCCCCGAGGAGCACATTGACAACCCAAAGGACTATGCCGACAACGAGGACGCAAGGAAGTACGATCCTCGTCTCAGGGGGCCCATCCAGAAAGAGGAGCTCTTGATCGATCCTAACACTGGCATGAAGAATTACATCGCTAATGACCGTGGTGGATGGGCAACTAGCTCTGGCTACATCAGATACAGTGTCACAAGAAGTATTCATTTCGGCCGGGTTTACACTAATGGTGGAGGAGGTTCTAGCGGCAAGGATGCAGACTTGAGCGAGGCTCTCAGATGCTTGGGGCAAAGTCTTCACTGTCTTGAGGTATGTGGCTGAAGCGCCTCTGACACCGCGATGAAGCCTACTTTATAATTTCTAACATGAGGGACAGGATTGGGGCGCTCACACCAACTACTGCGAGCTTGCACTGATCGAGCTTGGCTTCAATGAGGTGTTTCCACACGTTGGAAATGCAACACAGATCAACCTGAATGGCAAACGCGTCTACCCCTTGACGACTGGAACGTTTGGTGCCGTAGACTTCTTGCATTCGGTAATTCCACTTCAATACTCTATAGAAATTTCTTTAACATTAACAGATGCTTGGAGAAGCTACAGACCACTTCACCCAGTCCGAGGTTGAGGAGATGGACCTAGCTCTCATGAACGCACAGCTTGCGACCAAGGGCGAGGGAACGCGCGGATTCTTCGGCTCGGGCTCCAACGGTGGCGATGATTTCTTGAACCTGCTGTCCCAGATTCCAGGCCAAGGATCAGGATTAGCAAGCCAAGCTCGAGACCTTCAGGCCCAGTCGCAGGCCCAAGAATATGAGAACGAGGCCACCAGAGCCTCTGGAGGCCAGTCATTCCAAGCACCCCCCGGCTCTACTGGCGGACCTCCCGGCCCTGGGATCCCAGGAATGAGCCCGGATTTCGATGCCCAGAAGACCATTGCTCGGATCTATCCCATACTAGAGTTCCGCGACAAGATCGTCAAGTCCATCAATGCTACTATTGCTAAGATCCCAGGCCTTGAGAAGCTGGTGGAGACGATTAGCGAGAAGATCACGGTGTTTATCATGTCTCTCCTTGCACCTTTCATCAGGCCCATCATCGAGAAGGTCTCGAAGGCTCTACAGGATGGATCCGGCGCTGTGGTGAAGTCGAGTTCTGACCAGCAATTCGTCGTATGGAATGACCCGACTTCCACTGATCCAACTCACTCCATGCTCTCCAAGGACCATTTCTCCAACTACCTTAACCCCGTAGGAGGACGAGTTGCCACAACAATTTTGCAATATGTTGCTCCGTAAGTCACCACCCCCCCTCCAAGAAACACCCCCCCTAACCCACCCCCAGCCGCATCCTCTACGCCTGGGAACACCCCGGCGTCCCCGCCGACGAAGTAATCAACGACATCCTCAACGTCTTCCACCACCCTGCCGCGCGCAACGAGCATCTCGAGATCCACCGCAACATGTTCAATACCGTCAAGAAATGGGTCGACGAGAACCCGCACCGCAGCAACCTCAACCACATGCTCGGCTCCGCCTCCGTCAAGTCCGGCGGGAACCACAAGGGCGGTAACCCAGCCGTCCACTCCCACGGCCCGGATAACTCGCACAGCGGCTTCGGGGGGTACGGTCAGGCTGCTAGCGCGGTGTGGGGTAAAATCCAAGCGCGTGACCTGGGTGCGATGCGTGAGATCGACGACTCCCTATCCCGTGGCATCTCGCCCTCGCCCTCGACGCCAGTTGGTGCATTCGGCTACTCGTCTGCCCCAGGCGCTCCTTCTTACGGCGGCGGCGGGGGTGAACCGTATCTCGGCGCCCAATCTGGACCATCTGGGTACTCATATGATAACGCGGCGCCGCCGTCAAGCTACCAAGCTTCAGGAGGCGGGGGATATCAAGCCCAAGACCAGTATCAGGGCGGTGGTGGCTACGGAGGCGGGTATGGAGGCGCGCCGCAGCCTTCGTATGGTGGACCTGGTGGACCGGGTGGGTATCCGCCTCAGCAGACAGGAGGGTGGGATCAGAGACTTCCGTCGCAGGGTGGATGGCAGCAGGGTCCTCCTCCACCACAGCAAGGTGGTTGGCAGCAGGGCCCGCCGCAGCAGCAGGGTGGATGGCAGCAAGGCCCGCAACCGCCGCAGCAGGGTGGGTGGCAGCAGGGACCGCCTCAGGGACCGCCGCAGGGAGGGTATCCTGGGCAGGGATATCCGGGGCAGGGAGGGGGCTATCCGGGACAAGGCTATGGTGGGGGGAGATATTAGGGGGTAAGAAGGGGGTAGGTGAACATAGTTAATGGGGGTTTTATATGGAGGGGAGGTTGAGTTAAGGGCGTGAGCGGTAGAGGGATGGGTATGCGATGATTTTGCATTGTGAGATATCCGCTACAGAACGAGTTACGAGGGGGGTAGTTTGGCGACGAATTCACTCCTTATATTTTATGACATCTCACATTCAGCCGACATCACTGACATGACACGCTGACACAAGGGTGTCAGCGTGTAGGATATGCACTCCAAATATGCCATTCAGCACCCAAACTCCCTACTCCATCCCGCATGCATGCTACATTTTTCCAACCCCAGTCACGCCCTAATAATCTTCCTCTTAACCTTCTTCGGCTTCCCCCCCTCCGCCCCCCCCCCTCCGGCACCCGTCGCATTCATCATCCCCTCCATCCCCGGCGGCAGCTGCCCTCCCATCTCGGCCATCATATCCTTGAAGAAGTTATCGCTGACCCCTCCCCCCGACATGGCAGGGCTGTAGTAAGGGAGGATAGAGCCCATTTTCCAGCCGTGGGGGATGGCGGGGACGGGGTAGGGTTTGGAGGGGTCGGGGGGGGGGGCGCCGGGGACGCGGACTTGGATTGCTGTTGCTGTGGTTGTTGGGTGGGCTTGGAGGTGGGCGGCGACGAGGAGGTAGAGGTGGTGTTCTATAGTTCGTTAGTCAAACCTCACCTCTGAGTGGTAAGTAGGCTCACATACTGGTCTGCACATTCTTATTACCCCCCCCTTTAACCCTTACCTTCACCCTCCCCGGATTACTCCAATCCTTCGGATGCAACTTCGTCGGCTCAAACAGCGTCTCCAACCTCAACCTCCCACACGCATTCACAATCTCCCTCGCCATCGGATTCTCCACCGCCAACTCCCTCCCGACCCTCCTCCCCTCCGCCCGACTCCGGTTCTTGTCAAAGTACACAGGGTACAGACACTGGAAGTCGCGGTACTTCGCGTCATCGGTCGTGGGTTGGAAATTCGTGCCGTCTGCTGAGGGGACGAGGGTTGGGTCGAGGAGGGACTGCTGTTGGGCGGCGGAGGCTGGGGGGGGAGCGCGGGGTTTGCCGACTTGAGAGGGGCGCGCTTTGAGGATCTCGCGCTCGTCGAAGTCCGAGTCGGAGAGCTCGGAGAGGCGGCCCTCGGAGGGGTCGGAGTCGGAGTCGGAGACTTCTTCTATGCGTGCGTGCGACATTTTGCTGGGTGTGTGTCTTGAGGGAGGAGGAGAATGGGCGGGGAGATGGGAGAGGTGATGGGGGATATCTGAGATCTGGGATCAGTGGGTTTTGGTGGGGCTAAGCGACGGCCTGGGGAATGAGGTTTTGGATTTTGGCACGACGAGGCTGTGCGAGGCTGAGAAGGTTGAAGAGTGAATGTGGTCACGTGATATATGCTCTCGTAGGTTCCGGTGTTAGTTACTTGGACGACGAGGGTTTATTGGGATTGTACTGCCATTGTGAGATCTTATAGCGTTTGACAGGATGTTAATTAAGGAATATAAACTATTTCACTATGAAATATTCACGACGATAGAATATCTGCCCCCAATCCTGCGTTGCGTCTCCAACCAACAGGAGGGGGCATATGTACTCGAGTACGTATGTTGCACCACACGCCTAACCCTCCAACAAACATCCTTCTCTTCTCCTACACTCCTTATCCCCTTTCAAAACATCGACGACTCCCACCGGCTCTCTCGCCAGAGTCATCTAGCTACAGACTACACTCCTCTCCTAGAGTTTCAACAACTTTCCTCGCCCATCCGAGTCGCCCCGCGTGAAACGTCAGCCCTAACAACCAACAAGGGAAAAGTCTACCTCCTCTCCTCAACGACCTCGACTCCCTCAACCCCAAACACAAAATGTCCAGCAACAAAGCCTCCGGCAAGAAGTCGCCCACGCGCAAGGGCTCCTCGCGCTCCCCCGCTCCAAAGGTGAGCGCAGAGCAGCCTCTCCTGAATGGCGACCGCGCCGCCGCTGCAGCCGGCAAGGAGGAGCACCCCTACGAGAACATTTTCCTCTTCTGGCCGAATATCATTGGTAAGTCCTCCACTTACCCCATCTCCCATCTCCACCAAACCACGCAGAGACTAACAGATCCGCCTAGGCTACGTGCGCATCGTCCTTGCCCTCGGCTCCCTCTACTACATGCCGCTCCACCCCCGAACCTGCACAATCCTCTACAGCGTGTCCTGTCTCCTCGACGCCCTCGACGGCTACGCCGCGCGGCATTTCAGCCAGTCCACCCGCTTCGGTGCTGTTCTTGATATGGTGACGGATCGCTGCACGACGGCGTGTTTGCTGGTCTTCCTCGCCTCCGCGTTCCCGCGCTGGTCGATCGTGTTTCAGGGCCTCATCTCCCTCGATCTCGCGAGCCATTACATGCACATGTACGCCACGCTTGTGATGGGTGGTTCTGGCGAGAGCCACAAGAAGGTTGATCGTAGCCGTAGCTACATCCTGAACCTCTACTACACGAACAAGGTACTTCGCTCCCCCCCTCCATCAAAACCACCGCAGTCCCCACTAACCCCCCCACCAGACAGTCCTCTTCCTTTTCTGTGCCCTCAACGAAATCTTCTTCATCGCCCTCTACCTCCTCTCCTTCTCCTCCCCCCTCCTCTCCCCCTCCCTCCTACAAGTCAACGTCGACGCCTCCACCCCCGGCTCCCTCCAGCCCGGCAACCCCTCGCACCCCTCCGCCGCCTCGCTGTTCGCCAACCCCTGGTCCGCCGGCGCCCTCGAGCTCGCCCGCGCGAATAAGCTGGATTCGTTCTGGCCATGGGTGCTGGCTGGTGCCTCGTTCCCGGTCATGGCGGGGAAGCAGATCATCAATGTTGTGCAGCTCGTTAAGGCGAGTCGGTGGTTGGGAGAGGGGGATCGCGAGGAGAGGCGTGTGAAGGGGTTGCCGAGGAAGAAGTAGGCTGTTCTATCCTACCATACATGTGGTGGACAGCAAGCAGGGCGCGTCGATGACGCGTCGATGAAGCGGGCGAGGCCTTAAGGGATCTTGCCCGCGCGGGGGAAGTGAAAGGATTGGAGTGTACACCATGGGCCATTTAGAGACTACGGAGAAAGGTCGCGGCATGGGCGGACGGCATCGACGCTGTTCTGACTATCGGAGTTTGGCACGGAACGGCAATAGGGGATGAATTCGACGGCCCACCCCAGGGACGCGAGGAGGAGGCACAGTAATGACGCGCGTAAGTTTGTGTGTGTGTGTGTATAAGCTCATTTTGGGAACTAAGGGATGGTGGGGTGTGGGGGTGGGAGACAGATCAGGGCACACGCTTTTCAAAGCCGTCTTCGTTGTGTGTGTGGGTGGTGCGGGGGGCTTGTTTCGGGATGGTACATATGAACCTAGTAATTCCTCGTAACGCACAATGGATTCTTCTTCTTTGCATGGTGTGCTGGCCGTCGGGAGTGGTTGTGAGGCTCGGTGTCACAGAAGACTAGGTAGTCTTCTGTTGCACCACAGGCGGAGGTTTTTTTTGGAGGAAGGGGGAGGGGGGGTGAAGATTGTACTACTGCTGGGCATCGTTTGTAGCTCTTGACATTTTTTTAACTAGCTAAGCTCAGCGTTTTAAAGTACGAAGTAATGTAATATCCCATTCGTTGGGATGACAAACATATCGATCGAGTTTGGTTCCCCCTTCCAGCCCGTCCTCTCGATCTGAGAATAAAGTATCCTCCGCGTCTCCTTCAAATCTCTCTTCGATCAAGATATGTCCACCACCCTCAGCAAATGCTCAATCTGTTTGTCCCTTGGGAGGCCTCCCACCCAAATATCCCGACCATCAATCAAACATGTCAGGTGCCTTGCCTCAGCACATAAATAAACTAAAATTAAACTTAAACATCTATCTCCCCACACCCATTGCTGTTTGCTGTGTTGGTTGTAACCCCCCCTCCCCCACAAGAGGGAGAGAGAGAGCCTAATAATACTCCTTATCCCACTTCTTCGGATGTCTTATAACCGTCCCCAGCGGATGCCCATCAGCCCCAAACCGACACCCAAACGCCGCACAAACCCCCTCCTCACCCTTCCCATTCCCCCCCACAGCCGCGAGATTCAGCCCGACGCTCGGACAATGATGTCCGTAGATGCAGTACTCGACATCGCAGTCCTGGCCATTCACGCAAGGGTTCAACCGGGTTAGGTAGGCGATGGCTTTGAGCTCCTCTTCGCTAGCTTTGTGCCTGTGCTCGAAGACGCATTCGTCGCCCTTGGGGCACGGGCCGCGGAGGTAGTGGTTATTGCATAGCTTTGTGTTTCCGGCGCGGCGCTTGGTGCGCTCCAGGACGACGGCGGAGATGGTGAGAGTCGGATCCAAACCGCGGTCTCCAGGCACCCAGTCGTCGAGTTTGGGATGGGGCGTGACGACGTTGACAGCTGCGGCTGCGAAGGCGCCAGAGGTGCCGTTCTTGAGAGTCACGGGGAAAACCATGGGAGGAGGAGTTGTAAGGGGGATGCTAGTAACGCCGGCCCAGGTATTTGGTGGCGTAGGGCTCTGATTGCGGCCGTTGACTATGGCTTGGAGCTGCGCCGGGGGCAGGCCGTGGGACAGCTGCTGGAATTGGCTATAGGGGGATTGGCGCTCGATGAGCTTATCGTTGCGGAATATATGGTCAAAGTTTAGGACGCGGGTGCCAGTGGCGGCGAGCTCGCGAACGATGGGGGTTCCCTCGATAATGGAGACGCGGCGGGTGGTGGATTCGTCGCGCAGGACTTCGTCGAGGAAGGGGGCGTAGCCGGCGTCGTGCGAGACGCCGAGGAGGATTTGTTTGCAGTTGTGGTTTCGAATATTCCATCTTGTGGCCTCTGTGGAAATGGTTCGTTAATGAGTCTCACACGATCAAGCCCGCCGTGGCTGCTGGGCGAAGGAAGCATGCGTACCTCTAATCTTTGAATCCGCCCTCTCCGTGCCATGGCCAACATCAATAAAGTCAAACGAGGCCTTGCCCTGCGTAAAGCCTAACGTGAACTCGCGCAGATCCTGAGGATTATCCAGTACGCCAACGCGCCCCATAGCTTTAGCCAGGCCAGAAACGTTCGCAAAGATTTTAGCTATAACTTCGACGTCGTCGGATATATTGGGGCATTGTTCCAGAGCGGCGTTTCGGAGGGCATTGGCTGCCTTTTTACCGCCTTCAAGACCTTGTCGTATATATTCTTCGTGGAACTGGGGAGAGCAAGAGGTCAGTGCTGGATTGGCTGACTGAGACAGGACGAGCAAACGGGGGTCCTTACAATGGTACCATCACCGTCAATTAACACAATTATGTAGGGATTTCGGTGCTGTTCTTGTGAGCTAATGGGAGCGACCACGGAGGAAGTGTGATCTGTAGAACCTTCAGAAATTCATTATCGGTATTATATTGTCCCAGTCGCTGGCTTGTAACAGTCAACTGCTGCTGCATCTCCCTACGACTACGTCTGGCATCGTCCAAGTCAAGCTGTGCATCTTCTAGCTCTTTCAAAAGGCGATCGTTCTCGCCGCGGAGGTCGTTTTCGAGTTTATCAATGTAGACAAGTAGATCCTATGAGGGTTGTGCCTGTCAGCGTGGTTCGGTCGAGGGTCAACGGGATGGAATGGTTGGCAACGAACCTTTATAAAACTGACAGAGTCTTCTTTTTGGGCTTCAATAATGCGGTACCGATCAAGGAATTGGGCCATTGCTCGGCGTATACGCTCGAGAGTGTCGAGCTCACTCCAGTGAAGATTTGGTGAATTGGAGACGCGTTTGGAGCGTCGCGGTGGTCTATGGACTGTGGACGACTATTCAAGTTTATTATGAACAAATCTTTGCAGTCAAACTGTTCTCCAGGTAGGGAAGATTAAAGATTAAATAGAATATTCGGTGGTGAAGTAATGTTTCCACTGGGTTTGTTGGGAGTAAGAAAGTTGGAATAAGTAACTTTTGGTGTTGCGACGAAGGTGTTTTGTGGTTTATCTCGCGTTAAGCTTGACCAAACCGCTGACGACACGGATGCGACGACGGAGGGAGCAAACAGAACAGGGATGCGGACGTCAATGGTTGAACCTTGCTGTTTTTTTGTTTTATGGGAGAGAAGCAGGTTTATATATATTCTAATCTCATACGGCTGAATTTGAGGTGCGACGACCCCAAAAAATTATGAAGGAACCTTATCGGACAGCACCATATCTATCTGCCATTGCCCGTTCGGGAGGATCAATTCCAACGACATACAACAGAGCAGATCATGCCAGAATAATATCTTCACCGCAATATACAAACACAGTATCCCATTCTATTCCACGCATACTGAGCACCGAAATCTGTCATCTCCAACCAACTCTTTCTTTGCCAGTTCCACAACCCGCTGCCTAGAACCAACCCTGCGTGGTAAACCGTTGAATATAGGCGCCAGCTACTTCGCGCTGTGTATTAATATCCCCGTTTCACACGCATCCCTGCCTAAACAAACATACTAAGTCGGTCAGATGCACGAATAAAAGCCGGTTTAAAGCTCAAGAGTGGGGTTCTGGTCTTCATCATCAGTGTTAGCACACCTCCACATAACCACAAGCGGCTATTATCAAGATGTAAAGTTGAACATCCATGCTATTTTTATAAAGTTTTTGCAATCTGGAGTATTACAAGTATCAAAAGAACAGAAATCCAAGAGCATACATAATCAAACAATACCAATCCATCCCCAACAACCCTAGCCACCCGCCCCCAACATATCCATTATATAAACCCCGTATTAACCTCAAAGACACCTTACTCCACCCCCGCCATAGCGGCTGCAGGGTGGCTAGCAGGCGGGCCCTTATGCAGCACATGGTGGCCCTCCCTTTCAGCCACCTTCGTCGTGCCATGGCGCGACAGTCCACTACCAACATACTCTTCGTTGCCGAAGGCAGCCTCACCGGCATTCTGTGCCCCGCCGCTATAGGCAGCGTTTCTAGCCTGAGTTTCCTTCCCGCCATAAGCAACGCTGTTAGACACTGCTCCATTGGTGGCGGAGGTATCATAGGTAGGCGCGTTACTACCATACCCACCTTGAGCAGCACTGCCCATCCGAGGATCATTCTCATAGCCACCATACTCAGCATCACGAGTCTGGGCGTCATCACTACCAGCATAGGCAGTATTGTTCTTGTCCTTATTGTGGGATTTGTGGTTCGACTTCGTCGTCTCCTTGGAGTGGTTGGTCTTTGTCTCCTTGTAGTTCGTCTGCTGCTGCGCCTTGGAGCTGCGTGGGCTGACTTGGTCGTAGAGGTGATCTTGATTTGGAGCGCCCTTGTCTTGGGCGCTCTGCATGTTGTAGTCTGAGGCTACTCCCTCGTGGGCTTGCGAACCACGCACTCCACCAGCAGCTAGACCCCCCGCGGCGGCTCCAGCAACGATGGCGCCGCCAGTAGTTGCTGCTCCAAGAGAGCCCGACTTTTGAGTCGCTCTAACTTGAGTAGCTCCAGTGCCGGTAGGTGCAGCATAGGACTCATCGATTCCAGTGTCATATGCAGCCTGGTTGGTCGCACCAGTGTCACCATATGCCGCCTGGTTAGTCGCAGCACCACCACCACTACCATAAGCCCCTTGTCCCATACCACCCCTATCCATAACTTCCTTCTCGGTAGACTTTGCCCAAGCAGACGAGTCCGGGTTGGCAGCAGAAGCACCCCTCAATGGCGTTCCATTAGGCCCCACAAGCCCACCAGTGAAAGCCGGCACATCAGCCGTGCTAGGCATGCGATCGCGATACGCCAGATCAGCAGTCTGGCCATGTCCAACCGTTGATCCCGGTACCAACGACTGTTGTTGTCCGAACCCGGTACCTGCTACGGAGCCGAGGGGAGCTTGGCCGGTGAGGTCGGTGTATGGTTGGCGCTGCGCGTCTTTGCTGTGTTTTTTCTTGTCTTTGCCTAGGTCTGGCTGGGGGTGTTAGTTCTTGATTTGGGATAGGAGATGGATGAACTTACGAAGGAACCCTAAGATGCTGGAGCGGCGGCTGGGCTTCTTCTCCTCCGCATGTTTGGCTGCTTGCTGCTCAGCCTGTGTAGCGTGCTGGGTGCCATAAGCTTGATTTGCCGTCGCAGGCTGGGCGGCATAATCCTGTTCCACTGTAGTCGGTCTGCCCGTATAGGCTTGACCCTGTGCAGCGGGCCGGGCCACATTGGCCTCATTCCTGCGTATGGCCGCGGCCTCCTCAGCACTGATTCCTGCAGCGGCTATAGGCAAACCGTAGCGAGGATCTTTCACGCCCTTGCCATAGTCGTTGCCGACATCACCATACCTGGCTGCTGTGGGCTTAACCGCGTATGCAGATTCGTCGAGTCTTTCTGGAGCCGCCTTGGATGCAGCTTTCTTGGCGGATTTATCGGCTTTGTGAGTTGTAGTAGTTTCCTCGACGCCATGCACCCGAGACGTCCTGTATGCAGGGTCATCGACATCACGAGGCTGTGCCCTGTCTGTCTTTGTGCCCTCATAACCTGCATCTGCCACAGCAGCACCGGCAACACCAGCTCCCACTACCCCAGCACCCTTGTGGCCCGTTTGGTCACCACTAACGGCGTGGTCAGCCTCAGACTTCGTCGTCGCAACCTGAGGCTGTCCCTGGCCTCCGTAGCCCGAACCGGTAGGGGGGTTGTAGCCCAGCCCATAATCCTCGGCCGCCTTTGGGTCGATATATTTCGTGCCATTAGGCAGGGCGACGCTAGCAACGCGTGGTTCTCTTTCATGAAATCTGTCAGCTGTATATGCGCCACCGCCGCTGGGGGTGTGTTCATACGCGCTCTCCGACGTTTTAACGCCTTCTCCATAGTTTGGATCGATTATACTCGCCAGGCGAGTCCTGTACTGGCCGGACGCTGTTCGTTCCACCGTGTGGTGACCCGATACTGTTCTTCCTACCACTTCACCATGGGGTGAGTCTGTCTCCATGGGCACCATTGTGACCCCTTTCTTCGAAGTGCCTGCTGCACCTGCTGCACCTGCTGCGCCTGCCGTGCCAACAAGACCAGCAGCAGCTGCACCCTGGCTGCCCTGGGCAATGGAATAACCAGCGCCTATGGCCTGAGCTTGAGCATTACGTGCTGCTATCTTGGACTCTTCAGAGCCTTCTCCAAGCCGAGGACCAACAGCCTGCTGCGTGTAAGGGTTGCGGCTCTCTTTGTGCTCACCAGATCGCGATTTGCGGTGGCCGTTTTTCTTCTCCGTTGTAGATGACTCCCTCGCTACCCTGGATTTCGCAGCCCGTTCTTTCTCGGCTGCCAGGTATTCATCTCCGGTCTTACCGTAATCCTGTGCGGTTGAGGGTTGGCTGGGGATGGGGTCTCCCCCCCTGTTGTATATCTGAGGTTGGCTACTGGTTTGACCATAGTAACCAGCACCTGTCGAGCCTGGTGCCTCGCGGCCAGTATGCTCATATTGGCCGCCGCCACCAGACCCATACAAGATCTCATCCTCGACATGCTTGCCGGGACTCCTGGGAAGCGCATTAGACAGCGCAGAGCTATAGGGAAGAGGGGTAGGATCATTCTCACAAAATGCTCTTGATTTTCTCCATGATTAATACCGTTTCAGATGCTTTTGGGTTGTCAAGGATGTTGGGAAGGAGAAAAGAGAGGCCAGGGGTAGTGAGAGAGGGGGATGATAATATCGGGAAGGATGGCAATAAATGGTAAGGTAAGAGAGGGCAGCTAGTTATTCATCACCTCGTGGACTACGTAACCAAGGGAAGGTAAGTGAAGCCTTACCAAGGGACTGTCTCATATATCCAGATTCCAAGCAGGAATGATGATGCATTGATCGCGTCAGCGCTTCCCCTCCCCACAATCCAGTATATTAGATTCCCCTATATCCCCTACCTTTAGCATACCTTTAGCATATATTTAGCCAAGTCCAGGTGTACCGGTTCCAATGGATTCCAATGGGATGGTCCCGATCCAGTCTTGTGAGGAACGGCCTAACCACGTTCTCGTCCAAGAATTCCAGGGCGAGATGAGATAGGGAAGATAGCTTTTTGATGGGTATTGGACTGGACTGGCTGGACTGGCTGAACTTTTTGATGGTAGACGTCATAACCCCTCCTTCTAGGTCTGTTCGTAGGAGGTATTCTGCCACCGCCTTGAGCTTGGAACTAGGCCGCCTTATGTAAGCATATTTCGCACAAACAGAATAATATCACGTGCGCGGAGGCACTGTCCCATCGTATGGCGGCAATTTCCAAAATCCAGTATGAAGCATGGATTGATTGATATTAAAATTCGAATCTACAAAGCCATAAGCACCACAATCTTCTGTCTACCATGTACGTACCGCTCTGCTGATCAAAAAGAATCGCTTCTTTTCCTCCCTGGGTTGTTGAAGCCCGTGTTAAGAACGCCAAACGCAGGACGTACAAGTTGATATCTCTCGCCCCTTTGCCCATTATAACGCCGCGAAAATATCATGCAGCGCTGTAGACATACACCTCGTGCGAAAGATCTATGCCGCTTCTCTCATCTATCTCATTTCTCTGTAGGCCCGTCTCCTTCCCCTTGTAAGTCAAGACCACATCTACTCTTCCTGCGCCCATCGCCTCTCCCGCAACGGCATCTCCTCTCCCTTCTTCTCCCTTGTCCCCTCCGTCTCTCCCCTCCAAGCGTAATACTCTCCCAGCCTCACCTCGGCGTAAGATGCGTAGTCGAAATCGATCTGTGAAATGACCGACTGGATGATAGCCCAGATGCCCCAGTACAACCCGGGAACGCCACGGAACAAGTCCACGCTCTCAAACAGCGCCTGTGCCTCACTCTCCAACTCCTCGCTGGTCTTGGCAACATTGAGGTGCGCAAAGTAGCTCGCAACATACTCGCGGATGAAATCGCGCCTCTGCGAACGCGTCGGCAAGACGCTGAAATCGCAGTCAAACCCTCCCCACTCCGCAAAGTGGTTCGCAATATCAAAAGCCGCCGGCGACGGAACCGCATACTCGTAATCGATAAACGACACCGACGTAACCGGCTCCTTCGCCGCCACCCCATTCGCCTCCCCCTTCGCCGTCGGCTCAACAATCACATTCCCACTCAACAAATCGCAATGCGCAAACACCAGACTATTCTTCCCCAACCCCGGCCTATCACTCAACTCCGCAACCGTCCGCTCCAACTCCCCCTGCAACTCCGCCTGACGTGCCCTCTGCGCCTCCGTCGCAGTCGGTAAGGCATAAATCCACTTCTGCGTCACCGTCCACACATTCGGCGCCACCTTCCCCGGCGCAACACCATCGATCTTCCGCTGCACCTCCGGGTCCCTCCGCTCCGTAGGAACCATCGTCTCCATCGCCTCGCTAGCCACCTCTTCCACCGGCACCCGCGTGTTGGGGAGACACGGCACGACGGCGTGCCACTGCGCGAGACGCCTCGCAACTGCCGTGTACACGTCCTTGTTCCTCAGATCACCCGGCGCTGTCACAGATCCGGATATGTACCGGTACACCATCCCGTTGTTGAAGCGGGCGAGCAGTTGCGGCGCAAGCCCATGGCCCATCAGTAGCTCATGATTCTGCGTCTCGCGCTCACGGTCGATGATGAGGTCTGTGCCCTTCCCAAAAGCGCGAAGGAGCACCGCGCTGTCGTCAATCTCCTGCTTGGACAGGCCGGGGCGCACATTTATTGCTTTGAGGAGGGTGTTTGTGATGCCATCTGTGAAGCGGACGAATTCGATTTTCCCGTCCGTCTTCTCCCAGTCGGGGAAAACGGAGAGGATGAGGCGGAGGGCGGAGGACTGAGAGTCTGAGGGCGAGTAGGTGAGGGGGATGAAGCGCACGGTCGAGGTGCTGTGCTTGCGGGACACCATGGTGGAGTGTCGGTGTCCGGTGCGCGGACTGAGAGGGTCGGTCGTCTTACGGAGAAGTGTCAGTCACTCATGCCACGGTCGATCGCCAGCCAAGGGAGCGTGCAACCTGGGAGGTTGGACGTCGGGAATCGCCAAGGTAGAGTACACGTACTCGCCTCTCTCGCAACAAGCTCGGTTCACTCAGACAAGTGACAAGTTAAGTAGGATCTATCTCTCTCTCCTTCTCTCTATTGCAGAACCAATATATAGGAATAATCGAGGAACAAAAACTGGTAGTGGCGAGGGAGCGAAAAGCGTACTTTATAGGTGTTGGTGGAAAGTACGAGTTGTTATCGCAGAAACCCCCACAAAGCAATATCAACCAGACAAGTTTACGTTCCCTTTTCCATCCGACAAATAATGTCGCGTGCCCCTCACCGTCCATTGTCGCTAACGTCCTCTAGCGAGGTGCAGCAAGCCTTGTTTAGGCATGGTCGTGCGTGGATTAGCCCGTTAAAAGCTAGCGATTACTTTGTTCGTGAGTGCATAAATTGTAATTGTGCCATTTCTTGAAATTTGATGATTTTACGAAATTCCCGTGACTATAGATTGTTTTTTTTTTACAATTGTTATAACCTTTGTCTGCGCTAAATGGTTTTCCTACATGTTCCTTCTCCTTTGTCTTCTCCGTTGTCTTCTCCAACAACTAGTACCTGAAGTTGACCTTGCTACTCCTCCTCTCACGGATCCAATCCCTCTCCTTCTTCACCTCATCCTCCTTGGGCAAAGTTGCCCGGCCCCAAGCTCCAAAGCCGCGAGCTCTCCAGCGCCGGTAATTCCTCCAGATCGACCGTCTTGGATTTCCGGCCCGTAGCAGGTGAAGGCGCGCTGATCGGCTCGTCAAAAAGCGTAATTGGTGCTGAACGCTCCGCCAGAGTGCACGTAGATGGCCCCCAAAGGCCCTTAGACGAAGAAACGGGTTTGGGTTGAGCTGGAGCCGGCGGCGTCCATAGCCCGGTGTTGATAACTTGAGGGGCCGCAGCTGGCTGGACCGGTGACTCTATCGCGGATACGTGTCGCCAGCTACGCACGGTGGCGGTAGCAGCCACGGGCTCTGTGGCCGACCGCAGGGTAGTAGAATTGAGTTTTGGCAGCTCCGTAGATATCTTTGCCGACGACTTCTTGGATGCTGGGCTAATGATGGGAGTAATACTCATTACCATTTTTGGATTTTGTTGTTCTTGTTGAGGGTCGCGAGGCTGCCAGAGATCTTTAGACGGAGAGAGAAGAAGTGGGTCTCGATGGCGATTGTGCGGGAGGCGCCCACATGATGGGAAAAGATTGAGTCACAACCAACTGAATCTGAAAAACTGGGGGAGCTTCGTGTAGCCAGCTACGAACCGTAGCCGTGGCAGCCACCGGCTGTGTCACCGATTATAGGCTTGTAGAATCGAGTTTTGGCAACTCCGAGGATATCTTTACCGATGCCCTCTTGAATGCCGGATCAGCGACGGGAGTAATGCTTGCTACCTTACTTGCACCCTGTGATTTTTGTACAGACCAGAGAGGTGCGGATTTCTCAGATGGTCTTATAAGAGAAATTGCAGTCGACCAAAGGCTCTTCTTGGTTGGGCTTTGAACCGGTTTGACGGGCTTTTGGGCTGATGCTTGCAAAGCTTCCTCGAGCGCATGCCCACACATTTCCTTTGTAGCCCCGAGTTTTCTGGCCGGGATGGCAGATGCTTTGATCGCATCCTTCAAGGCGGCATCCCACTCTTCCGGTGTCGCAGCGTTCATTGCTCTTGAACGTGGCTTTGTTTTCTTTATTTCCTTGGCCGAAAACGATTCCACTAGCATGAATGGCACATCCATAGCAATGGCATGTCGCTCGCTCTGAAGGCTAGAAGCCTCTGTGCTGACACTCTTCACCGAGTAGTCGCCCGACTCAGTCGGCCCGACTCAGTCGCCATTACTGGAGAAGTATTCCCCGAGGAAGTGCCAATGGAGGGGCTCGTGGGGCGGACAGTAGACTCAGACATCCAGTCGAATGTGAAAACAGATGCGCGACGGCTATCAGACCACAGCTTGGTTGAGGAGATCATTGGCAGCGCCGCCCTGTTTGGACGGGGTTTGGTGAACATGGCAATTGCTGCCGGGCTCTTGGGTAGTAACTTGTCTCACATCCTTGGAGGCATCAAGAGTGAAAAGCCCACTCGAAACGGCAGTCACCTTAGCTTTTGGCGGTGTCCAAAGGTTATAAGTGGTTTTAGAAGCGGTAGCCTTTAGAGCTTGCTTCTTCTTGAAGGCAACGGTGTCTCTTGGGCCGCTTGGTAGGTGCGATTTCCCATCCCACCAAGCAGATTTACCATCCGGGCGAATGTCTGTAATGAATGCTTCTGGCTCGACTGAAGAAGTGGGAGGGGCTGGGAATTGAATCTGGGTGCCTCCAAGAGGGGTTAGAGCAAGTGCCTCCGGGTAACTATCCTATGGATAGTTACCCGTCAGAGTCGTCGTAGTCTTCAATAATTCTAATCTGCAGGCAATGTCTGCTGGGGACCTCGGACGAATCTAGAAGATTGGCGATTTCCCAGAGGGTAGAGTCATTGAATCCATCGTCGCTGGCCTCATCGCTGAGAGTGTCGGCATCGAGCGAGGTAGAGTCAGAGTGGTAATCTTGGTCGTCGTAGTCATCGAAGAACGACGAAGAGTACTCCTCATTAAAGTCGTTGGATCCGAGTGTGTTCGGGATCATAGGACGCGGGAGGTTAGATATAGTAGGCAAGGCGGGTTGGTGCACCGCCTGGCCGCTCTTTTCCCCCCACGGGAACTGGAATATTCCTAAAGTATCCCTTTTGTGTGGTAGTGGGCTAGGGCTTTCGACTAGTGACAAATCAATTAGTATGTAAAATAATAAGAGGATGACGATCAAAAGAAAATAAGTACTTACCAATATCAGGTAAAAATGTCATTGCTCTGGACTTCCCGATGGGCTTTTTGGTCTTTGGGCGGGTTACGATACTTGCCGGTCGTGTGTTCTTAGAGCGCCAGAGTGCAGGCGTCGGACGGACACGGGTAGGAGTTGGCATGTGCCACATATACAAGCTTTCGAGATAGAGAGGTTCGATGGTTCGTCGTTGTGCTGGTCTGACACATAAGGCGGCAGGCACGGGCGAGGATGGGCGAACCTGGGTAGGCTGCTGAGAAAGAGTCCACATGAGGCCAACTACCTCTACGGCCTTTAGAGGGCAAGGCTTCCAGAGATGAGGTCTACCTGTGCGTTTCGGGCATGGGATTGCAACCACAGCACGGCCTCCAGCAACTACTGCTCTAATGGAAGCTTGCTTAGCGGTGACAACCTTTGCTGTTGAGAGCGAATTTGAGAATGACGGCGCATTATTAGCATATGCCTTCTGAGCCTCCTCCAACTTGTCTTTCCACAACCCTCGCTTTGCAATCTCACCATTTCGCGAGCTGGTGACAGTAACAATATTCTGGGCGGCCTCCACAATACTCCTCACCCAAGCCTTTCTCGCTTCTTTGATAGAAGCGGTATTGACCGAAGTTATAGAAGCAACGGAGTTGCGCCTCGTAGTCCAGGGAGTGAAAACCTCGGAGCTCTTAGAGCCACGATCAATGGTCTCATGAAGTTGCTGCCATCTGTTCTCCTGCTCGCCAAACTCCTTTTCCATCTCAGCAAGAAGGTCGTCTCGCTGGTCCTGGGTAGCGTCGCCAAGGATAGACGACTTATCGCGGATAAAAGGTAGCATATCAGGCTCCTCGAGCTCCTTCAACTGGGCCTGGATTTGTTGCAAGGCCCGGTTAGGCGTATCTATCACCACAGCTCGTAGTGGCTTCTGGGCAAGCGAGGGCTTATTCTTTGATGTTCGTAGAATAAGAGGGGTAGGTGGCACTGATTTAGAGCGGGAGTGGTTCTGTCTAGTCGAAAACGCTGGGATTTCGTCGCCGATACGTGTGTGCCAAGTGTCGGTGGTGGGAGTTTTGACGGTGGGAGTCTTGAAGCCTTCGGTTCCGAAAGTCTGCGATGAGTCGTGGAGGAATGAGGTCGGGCGAGCCCTGGTTGTAGGGGCTTCGGTAGGGTCATATCCCACCATTATCGACATGAATTTGTGGTCTTGAAGGAGCGAATCTGCGGTGCTCAAGGACGAATCACGTTGAGTGGTGTATCTCTTGGGGAGAGCAAGTAATGGCTCATGCAACCAGTCGGCATCTCTGGCCACATGGCCGTCGTCGGAGCTATCAGTCGTTTCTGTAAACGAGGAGTACATTTTCTTAAACGGAATATTAGACTTTCTGATTTGTACATCATTGCCTACGTCAGGAACAGTAGCGTTGAAGGTGCTCCTGTATGTATCTCGTTGTATGAGTTGCCATGTATGCTTTTTCGGGGAAAGGTTGCCCTTTGTTTCGACAGGTAATATGGAAATGATAGTTGATCTTCTTGACGATCTATGGCTGGCGAATTCGTCTTTGCTTATTACTTCAGGCCCATCGGCGGTAGACATAGACAACATAGACACGCTGCTGGGTAGCGACGGAACAGATGATCGACGTTGCGATTTAAAAGTACCAACTGGAGGCATCGGAAAGAGCATCGAAACCTTTTCGTCATTTGTCATGTTGTGAATGTGATCCTTCAACAGTCCACGCATCTGAGCAAGATCTGCAGGCGGCGCTGGTAGCGGTGGCAGCGAAGTGGGGTTTCCAATACGGGGAGCTCGCAAGACCGATGAGCTAGATCTGTTGCGTCTATGGTTCGACGAAGGCTCACTTGAAAAGAATACGCCCTCCGAGCCTCTTGTCTTCTTGTATGGGCTTGCCCGATGCAAGATTGAAGGTTTTGCGGCGAGCCCGACGGATTTCGATCTGTTCATGGGAGCTTTAGGTTTCCTTGAAAAATTCGGCACCTCGTTGATGATCGAGTCAACCAGTCCTGGATCATCGTAGACGATGTCTTTCATGAACATGATCGTTTGTCGCTTTTCAGGCGCGGGTTGGAAGTCCTTCATCTTTGGATTCGATGGCAAGGTGTTGGTAATGGCAGGCTTGTAGTATTGCCTCTTCTCGTCTATGTCAAACCCATTCAGCTGGCGTGGGGATCTCTTCCGTACATCTTTAACGCCGGGAGACAGGCTTGAAGAACTAGAACTTCCATTCGAGCTCACGGAGCTTTGAGAGGTCTGGTATTTCAAGTCTTGACAGTTTCCAAAGGGCTTCTTGCGGACGGTACTGATGCTCCTCTTCAAGGCTTCGGAAGGATCTACACCAGTCGGTGGTGCAGGGGCGGGGCGAGTGGCCACGAGCATCCGTCGAGTGACCGCTTCTTCACGCCGAGCTCGTTCGTTAGCTGCTGCCGTAGCAAGATCCACGGTCTGCATTCTTAAGGGTGAGCCGGAAGGTTCATCCGTGTTAATCAATATAGGCTGAGAGATTGCAAGTTTCCTCGGGCCAGATTGCGCAGACTGTTTGGAGCGGCTGAAGAAAGATCGCTTCTGTTTCGCATCCGGGTCCTCGCCGTCCCAAATAGGCCTCGATCCTTGAATTGACGGAATGAGAGGAAGTGGGGCTGATATGGTAGTAGTCACACCGCCCATAATACTGGTGGAAGTCCCAAGCGAGCCTCGTTCGGTGGGGGAGTCTGCTGACAAGACTCCGGTAGCAATATCGACAGATCGATTATTGACCATAATATTCCCGAAATTTGACTGTGGCCCATCCCGATAACTTTGTAGCTGTGGCGAATCACCGGGAGTGCTCCATGGGTTCACAACGAACAGTCGTCCATTGGTGGCCATTCTAGTACCAGACCTTGGGGGGCCATCGCCAGTGCTGGTCTCGTTGAATCGGGGGCGTGGCGGGGCGATGAACGGGGACTGTGATTCTGTAGTCCCAACTTCGGCTTCGCGCGGCGATAGCAATGCTTCGGACCATATCGCTGCGATAGTCAGGAGAATACCAAGGCCGGTGGCAGGAATGGCAGTGCGTAGCAATAGTATGATGGAGGAAAGCCCAAGGTGCAGAGTCACGCTCGTTCCAGTCCAAATAGCAAATCCAGCTGTGAAGAGGGCGAGAGCTTTGCCCTGTTCCTTGTTCGATGTCGACTGTATTCCGTTGCTGCTGCCCCAGAACCCCAAGGTGAAGAGTCGTATCGCCACGAGGCCGAGTATGATGGCATCTAGACCGATGACGAGAGTCGATACTGGCAACGCCTCAGAACGTGGCACGCACAATGGTGCATATTGTGGTCTTGTAAACACAACAAACACAATACCACTAACCGCCCTCGCCCCGATTAGAGACCCGAGGCCATATTTCTCGGTAGACGACTTGGACACATGCGCAACAGTCCAGAGGAGAAAGGATCCGCTCAGCGTTCGTGCGGCTTGGTCGAAGAAAGTCGATGTTGCAATAGTCCCTTGACATATATTCGAGCTCCTGGAGGGTATCAAGAAATTAAGAAATCCAATCTGCGCCCACAGAGCAGAGGATAGAATGAACGTTATGAGGACCAGCCTCCGACGGTCTTGGAATATAGTTGAGCCATGACCGCTAAGATAAATAACAAATGAAGAGACTGCGGTTTGAAATAGTATACCACTGTACGATGGTTAGTAGTGGAGAGACAAACCCAATTTGGAGATACCGACAATGAAAATGCAGCAGACAGTGTCTGGATGCTGTCTGAGATAGCCATTATGCCGCAGACTGAAAGGAAGAAGGGATCAAAAGAGAACAAAAGCCCAGTCTATAGTCTATGGGTAGCAAGAATGTAAGGCGTCACAACTGGCATGTCGCGTGCTACAACCACCCAGTCATGATTGATGAGCGCCAGCGTCAACAACAAGAGCGACGATGAGATGAGGATTCCAGATGGAAGACTTGAGCTGTGACGAGGCTAAAGAAAGAGTAGGGTCCAGAGTTCGAGAGAAGCCAGTAGCTTCAACTTGGCTCGGAACATGACCTCTCCACACAACAACACCATAATACATGGTGGCTTACCAGGCCTAGCCATGACAACTTTTCACTCACTGGGGAAACCTGGCAGGTTACGGAACAGAGGGCTCAGACATGAGATGCGCCGACACTGTGCCAGAGGGGCGATCCCTGGTTTCTCTCACGGACCGGCGGCCCTGGTATTGGGTGTATTTGGGTGGTGGCGGAGAAGTCGTCATGTTTCGGACGCATGTTCTCAACGTCGTGAGTTTCGAATAAGTTAGTTAAGTTAACGTAGGTGGTGGTGTAACCGACAGAGTCGCGTAACTTACATGGTGGCCACCCCGTCAAAACCTGGCGTACTGGCGGTAGTAGGGTTGGAACATCGTGAACAACAACAAAAATAAAATTATATATACTCTAATCCTCAATTAAAATACAATTAGATACTTCTCCCAGGTCCTTTTCGATAGATTCTTCATCTCCTTGCTCAATTATAGCATTGTTTGTAGTGTACTACCTGTTGCTATTAACTTCTGTCGAGTAGCCTCCTCTGCTTCAACGACCTGTAGCTGCAATTCCCTCGTAGAAATATGAAAATGACCCTTTAAAATGATCGTAGATTGTTAGTATCACGTTGTTATAGAAAATTGCGTGTATTTAGTCGCTATGTTGCATCTGCTAACTTTTGAATATATCGCTTTGTAGGTGTGTTTAACACTGTACGGGCTTTAAGAATAGTAGAGAGTACTGTATTTGCTTTCCGTAGTGTTGTAAAGTCAGGTGGACTACTATTTTAAAAGACAAATCAAAAATATCACGTTGTTTTGGTGTTTAAGGCGTTGTTCAACTTTAATAACTTCTTAAAGTAACGTGCATGTATAACGAAAGTGCCAAACAAGCGAAAGTGCCAAAATCATGCGGTGACCAACCCCCCCAACTAAATGTTAAATTCCTCCACAACAAAACATGCGCCATAAAAATGATGAAAGCAAATTAGTGCTAGCTATCCAAGCTATGCAAAGCGACCCAAATTTGCGCCTTCGAGTTGCAGCTAGGATCTATTCCGTAGACCACCGCAAGCTACGTCACCGTTTACAAGGTGTACCTTCACGACGCGATATCCAAGCCAACTTATGGAAATTAAGTAACCTAGAGGAATCAGTTCTTGTTCAGTATATACTTGACTTAGCTGCTAAAGGGTTCCCTCCTCAGTTGTCTATTGTTGAAGATATGGCAAATCGACTACTTGCAACACGCGACGCGCCACGCGTCGGGTCACGTTGGGCTTCAAACTTTGTTAAGCGCCATGTAGAGCTCCGGACACGCTTCCAGCGAAAATACGACTACCAGAGGGCTAAGTGCGAAGATCCAGAAGTCATTCGTGGCTGGTTTGAGCTTGTATGGAACACAATTCTAAAGTATGGCATCAACAATGCAGATATCTACAACTTTGATGAGACTGGGTTTATGATGGGCGTCATCTCAAGCGCAACGGTAGTAACGAGCTCAGATGGGCGGGCAAAGGCAAAAAAGGTGCAGCCTGGCAATCGGGAATGGGTTACAGTAATCCAAGGCGTTAGTTCTCAAGGTTGGGCAGTGCCGCCATTTGTCATTGTGGCAGGTAAAAACCACCTTGCATCTTGGTATGAGAATAGCGGATTTCCAGCAGATTGGGTAATCGCTGTTACTGCAAATGGCTGGACTACAAACGAGAGAGGTATGGGTTGGATTCAGCATTTTGAGAAGCACACAAAGCCCCGGAGTGTTGGTGGTTATCGCTTGTTAGTCCTTGATGGTCATGAGAGCCACCACTCAGACAAGTTTGAGGAGTACTGCAAAGAACACAACATTATTACGCTTTGTATGCCTGCTCACTCTTCCCATATACTCCAACCACTTGATGTTGGCTGTTTTGGCCCATTAAAGAGAGCTTACAGTCGGCAAATTGAAGATATAATGCGGGCTCATATTATTCACATTACTAAGGATGACTTCTTTCCTGCCTTCCACGCTGCATTTAACATTGCAATGACAGAAAGCAATATTCAGGGAGGGTTCCGAGGTGCTGGGCTTCTTCCATTTAGCCCTGAGAGTGTAATATCTACACTTGACCTTAGGTTTAAGACGCCAACACCTCCAACCTCTCACCCAAACACCGCTCAACCATGGGTTTCTCAGACACCAAATAACCCAACTGAAGCTGTATCACAGTCTACTTTCATTAAAAACTGAATTGCGCATCATCAAAATAGCTCTCCAACCTCAATCTATGCAGCTGTTGACCAGTTTACAAAGGGTGCATCGCAAATAATGCATCAATTAGCATTGTTAAAAGCAGAGAACCAAAACCTGCGACAGGCAAATGAAGTGCTAAGCAAGCGCCAGAGAGCTAAAAAAACACGACTACAGCAAGGAGGATCACTTAGTCAACAGGTAGCACAGGAGCTACAGGACGAGAGGGACGTTGTGCAGCAAGTAGAGCAAGAAATAAGGGCAAGTAGTGGTCGGAAGCCAAGGGAAGAAACCCATGCACGTCGCTGTGGCAAGTGTGGTGAGACTGGACACAATGCGCGCACTTGTCAGATTGTAATAGACAGGTCTGAGGAAGAGGACTCCGAGTAGTTTTAATTAATTTATATTGTTGTGGTGGATTTATCGCAATTCTTATGGGGTAGTCGCGATATTTTGGCACTTTCGCTTGTTTGGCACTTTCGTTATACATGCACGTTACAGTAAGAAATGAAATTCCCACTTATATAACTGTCATGGCTGTTGCAAATAAGAAGCTGTTGTTGTTGTCCTCCATTCGCTTTTGTACGCATTATAGGCTCAAATACACGCTTAAGCCACTTAAGTCTATGTAAATTGCTTGTCCATCCTTTTGAATTTGCAGAGAAGTGCCACTTATTTATCACATCTTGTGAAATCCAACTCTATAGTACATTTTAGCTTTGAATACAATAAGAGGTTTAATAGTTGTGCCGTCTATGCAAATACACTCGACTGTAGAAACCCATTCTTGTCGACCTTATGTGCTTGATGACGTGTACGAAGTGTAGAGCTACCAATAATCCATGTAGATTCTATTGTTCTAATTAAGAATCCTGTCTCATCTATTTTTTGATTTCTAGACGCATTATAAGTGTCATACTGACATTCGTTGCACTCAGTTTGCTATCAAACTCAAGAGCAAACTTGGAAATCTCCTCCTCAAACCTACAAGTCACTATACATATTTTGGCTTATCACACCAACAACAAGAGCAATACTACTCAACGATTGCTACAACCATCTATGATTCATTACACGTCATCGCTCCTTAGTTACTGGGCCGATATTACCACATAGCATATCTTTAAACCCTCTATGATTCATTACATGACATCACTCATACTACCACATGACATATCTCTACCAACTAGAGGCCTAGGAGCATGAACGATAGCTCTAAAAGCTCCTACGAACCTCTATGATTTATTACATGTCATCGCTCTTTAGTTACCCACAAGATTGCTTAAGTTATGACATAATTTGTCTATGACATAATTTGTCTATGACATAATTTGTCTATGACATAATTTGTCTATGACATAATTTGTCTATGACATAATTTGTCTATAGGGGTACTCTGACCTTGGACCTCCTTGTTTCTGAAAAGTCAGTGAGGTGTTAACCTCTGACTTACCCCTGAGTTCCCAGACTCAACATTTGTTGCAACTTGTCTGAACCACTTCACTACATCACACACCTGATTGCTGCGTTGTGGAATAGTCTAAGCTACGACCCTTTGGCTCTGTTTTCTAAGACAGTGTGTTGTCTTGGTAAATTCATCCCTTCCTTGGGTGGCTAGATTCTCACATCTGGTGCACCCACCATTACAATAAGGTCCTTATATGCATCAAACCACCCTTATATAACTTGTTTTATAACTCCACTTATCCTTTGCACTTTAATTCATCTTCCTAGTCATACTTATAGATGTAGATGTCATTTAATAAAGCATAGAACCTAATCTTGTCCTAATAGAAGGTGTGGTATAGGTTGAAATTGTTCGTGAAGTTGATTGTGAAGTTAGTTGTGTAAATTAAAAACCTAGAAATGGTCTGCTCAAACCTCTTAATTAATTTCTCATAGTATTCGGTAGCTAGGTGCATATCTGCTACTTGTTAGCTCTCTAATTTCTCATAGTATTCGGTAGCTAGTGTCATACTGACATTCGTTGCACTTAGTTTGCTATCAAACTCAAGAGCAAACTTAGAAATCTCCTCCTCAAACCTACAAGTCACTATACATATTTTGGCTTGTCACACCAACAACAAGAGCAATACTACTCAATGATTGCTACAACCCTCTATGATTCATTACACGTCATTGCTCCTTAGTTACTGGGCCAATATAACAACATAGCATATCTCTACAACCCTCTATGATTCATTACATGACATCACTCCTTAGTTACTGGGCTAATACTACACATGACATATCTCTATCAACTAGAGGCCTAGAAACATGAACGATAGCTCCAAAGCTTCTACAACCGTCTATGATTCATTACACGTCATCGCTCCTTAGTTACCCACAAGATTGGTTAAGTTATGACATAATCTGTCTATAGGGGTACTTTGACCTTGGACCTCCTTTCACTTCCTATAGGCTAGGAACCTTGGAGATGGTTCTATGGGATTCTCTTATGTCGACTACAGTTACCAAGCGTGGCTAGTCATGGAAAGTCTTGGAAAATGAGAGAACTACACTCCTTTAGCATAAATAGGATTGCCCTTTCCTTAAGAAAGGGCAAGCAGGCAATATAGTAAATCGACTATCACATACTTCCACGTCTTTTCCAAGCTTCCAAGCATTGATCTTGTTACTCCTTGTTTCTAAAAAGTCAGTGAGGTGCTAACCTCTGACTTATCCCTGAATTCTCAGACTCAACATTTGTTACAACTTGTCTAAACCACTCCACTACATCATACACTTGATTGCTGCGTTGTGGAATAGTCTAAGCTACAACCCTTTGGCTCTGTTTCCTAAACAGTGTGTTGTCTTAGTAAAATCATCCCTTCCCCTGGGTGGCTAGATTCTCACATCTGGTGCACCCACCATTACACCATACTAGAATGGTCTAATGTAAGAGTATTAAGGCTCAAGAGCTTAATTTGCGACTTTCTAAAGCTGTTTTAGGAGTACTGTAACGCTGACTTCTAAACGATAGAAGACACAGAGGTTTCTTATGTAAGGTTGACTTGACAGAGGAGGCAGGGGATTAAACACAAAGGCTTTCCAAGTAACACGTTATAGTATTGTAAAGAATACTATATTAAGTTGAGCACGAAGCTCCTATCTAAGGGAATACTATCTACTTATATAGTAGCGTTGTGCCTTATAGATAGTTCAGATACTTACTAGATAGTTTAGATAGTTGGATAGTTCTAACTATCCTAACTATCTAACTATCTACTAGCTAGGTCACGCTACAGCCTAGCCCTGCTAGCCTTGTGACAATGAGTCATGTTACTAGAGCCTAGCCCTACTAGCTATATAACCATGACATCACGTTACCATAGCTGTAACACTTAGAGCTAGTCTAGGGTAATCGCCTAAGCCTAGAGTAGACTAGCACCCTGTAATTTCCTAGAATTAGGTGACTGTTAGGCAAGCTAGTCTAGCAATTAGTGAAAGTGATAATTTCAGTATTATTACCACAACTACAAATACTACCTAGCCTCCTTGCCCTTACCACCCTTCCTTATAGAGGAGATGATATCGTTGCCCTTATGGCTGTTGCTATAGCAGTGTACTACTACTAACAACAGTGCTAGGAAGGGCAATGACGCTAAACTACTTATGAATATAAGCAGTTTAAGTTTGACCCTAATTCTTAGGGCTTAGCCAAAACTCGGCAAATCCTCTAGTAAGTTCCCCCCTCCCTTTATTATATCACATTACTAACTATCTACAAGCTTTATATGACAAGATCCACTAGATCCTCCCTCCTTTGCCTTAATGAGGTAGTCTAGTAACATAGAGTTTGCCCCTCCCCTAAAACAGCCCTCTACATTGTCCTTACAAGGCTTGTATATCCTAGATAGTAGACAGCTTATGTTAAGCTTTTTAGATGCTCTATAAGCTGGTTATCTACCATCTTTAATGACATGGTACTCTTCTTGTACTGTTAATTTAGGATCACCTTACATAGCACCCCTTGTAACTTATAGTTGGCTTAAGGGGTTTGCTGCTACTGTTAAGGCACAAGGAGGAGGGGAGAGCATCTAGGGTTTTGTAGATGGGACCTTTTAGGGGTTCTGCTGTCTACTCTAGCCACACTTAATAGCATGGCTAGAAGTAGCAAGCTGTCGTAGGACTAACGGTATCATCTAGTCTCTTACTAGTCCATTTGTTAGACTAGTAAATGACTAGAAGATGTAGCGGATCTCTAAGTTAGAGGCCCCTCTTTAGAAACTAATTAGGGATTGCCCCTTACTTGTTGTATATAGCAATCCTGTATATTAGGTAGCTTATAGGGTAATTCTACTGTAGACGCACCATGTCAGCTAGCATCTCCTATCGCCGAACAAGAGAGCCTTCAACCGAAGTCTCTCTTCTGTCTAGATTGCTGTTAAGCATTCCTAAAGGCATGCTTAGGTCCTTTGGACCTATACAGCCTTTAGCAAGACTAAAGGCTAATAGGCAGCTAGTTGCAGCATACTTTGCTGTTGCTATGCTACTTACTAATTGCCATACTTGTCTGCTAGGAACTAGACAAGTTAGAAGTTTAGATCTCCTCTACTAACGGTAGAGGAGCGCGCCTCACCTACGATTCTGGTAAGGAAGAAATGGTAGTCAAAGTGATGGGCACGGCGAGACTGGAATCTTCGCACCGTTTACTTGAGTGATTCTGTCGAGGGTTAGGGGTATGAGGACGGATTGGGAGGAATTACTGCCTACTGGTGCGACGAGGCGTGAGGAGGGGGGGTTGTCGAGGGAGCCGGATTCGTCTTATAAGCCGCGGGGTAGGGGGAAAGATGGGTGGCCGAGTTTAGTTACCTTAGTTGGGGTTGGGGAGGTGGTGGAGGGGTTGAGGTGGGATGCGGGGTGGTGGGTTGGTAGATCTGAGGGGGAAGTGAGGGTTGCTGTTATTGTCATCTTACACCTAGATGAGCGTAAAATTGTGTTAGAGACGTGAGAACCAGCCCAGGACGAAGGGAAGAGAGTTACGAGGTCGGCTGCCCGGCAAGCTTCTCGGACGCAGGAGGTGTGTATTTTGAAGGATTCCGTTGAAGGGGGCGCCGCTGGTGCTGGGATTTGAGAAGGTGTGTTGGCTCTATGATAAGACGATAGACGGTCTTGTAGCTTGGAGGGCAGGGGGGGAGTCACTGTCACTGTGGTGGTGGGTTTAGTGGGCGGGTGTGATGAAAATTATATAAGTCTTTTTAGATATCTACTATTAGGTCTACCATGCATTCATCACCCATCATCTACCATCCATCCCATCATCCGTTATATACACATAACCCCCCATTCCCATTCCCGTCTTCATCACTCATCACTCGTACTCTCATACCCCGCATCCACCTCCTCCTCCCCACCACCACCAACCACCACACACGCCCTCACCACACCGACACAAACACCCACTACCCCCTCTCTAACACTCTTCTCTACTTCTTCGCCCCTCGGACCACCGATACCGACACGTAGGTTTCCAGCGAGTGTTTCCATCGCCTTCCCAGCAATGGCTCCATCATCACCACCCTTAACCTGCATCGTGCGCAGTACAGCATAGCACGCTGCGAACCCGAGTAGCGAGTTCGGCCGCGCTAAGCCTTCAATATCCACCAACACCCTCAACGGATACGCCAGATGCTGTAGGGTGGACGCACACGCGAGTGCGAGGTGTACGTCCCCTTCTACCACACTCGTCGTCGTCCGAAGAAGCAACGCCTTCGGCGCCAATGGCCCAGTCTCCGGCGGCGGATCACGCGCCGCTGCTTCTGCTAGGGCGAGTGCTAAGTTCTCCCCCCGGTCAGCAGAGGAGGGGGCGAAAAGCGCTAAAGTGGCGAGGACGCGGAGATGCGGTGTTGATCCCGGCGGCGCGGTAGCGAGGGCGGTGGAGAGTTTTGCGCTGAGAGTTTTCGAGGACGAAGAGGAGGAGAGGAGTGACGATTCTAACGCGGCGTGCAGGTTGAATGTGGAGAAAGTCGCGGATAGTGCGTCGAGGGGGGAGCGGATGGCGCGGTCGTCTGCGGGGAGGGGGGGGGTGTTATACGTCAACGCGTGTGCTGTCTTGATAGCTGCGTCTGAGAAAACGGCGTTCGCGGGTTGGGCGAGGAGAGCGAGGAGGTGTGGGGCCAGGGGTTCCACAGATACGTCTGTGGAAGTGGCGGGGAGGGCGTCGGTGACGAGCTTGAGGGCGCAGGCTGCGGACCACTTATTTCGAGCGAGGTGCGCGGCGAGGGTGTGTGATAGGGGAAAAGGGGCGGAGTGGAAGAGGATGCGGATGTGTAGCGCTTGCAGCATCAGCCGCGCTGGTGTAGCGGGAAGCGTAGCGGAAGCGAGTAAAGTGAGCGTTAAACGGGCGCGAGAGACGAGGGGATCGCCTCCGACGAGCTGGGCGTCTAGGGCTATAGACCAAGCTTTTATGCGAGCAGTTTCCGAAGGGGAGGAGGAGCCTGTGATGAGGACGTAGGCGGGCGCGCCGACGAGGGTGAGGAGGGTGAGTTTTGTGAGTTTTAGGGCTAGGGCGGCGAGGGAGAGGAGGGAGGTTGGGGCGGGGATCCAGATTGTTTGGAGGCTTGTGAGGAAGGCGCGGCGGCGGAGGCGGAGGGGGGAGGCGATGGTGGGGGCGAGGGAGGTGAGGGTTGCGTTGGTTGTTTTGGGGGAGGGGGGTGGGGGTGCGGGGCGGAAGAAAGAGGGGAGGAAGACGGAGAGGAAGGCGCCGAGGAGGAGGAGGAGGCGGAGGTAGGAGAGGGTTTGGGCGGAGGAGGAGTGGTGGCCGAGGATGTTGACTTCGCTGGATGATTTGATGAATTTGGAGGCGTTACCGAGGAGTTGGGTTGGGATGGCGAAGAGGCCTCTGGATTCGGAGGGGCCGGATGATGAGTGAGATTCGCTGAAGTTGTCGAGGATCATTAGGCCGGCGAGGGAGCCGACCATTATCTTGCCGAAGTAGGCTCCGTTGCCTCCCCATGCGTTGGTGCCACCATGCGCCCGGTTTGGTAGGGGTTGTGGCTCTGAGTGGATTTGATACGCTTGCTGGTTTATGGGTGGAGGGCGATGCGCTCTTCTGAAGTCTTGTGGAGGTCCAACAACAACACCGTGGAAGCGATTTGAAGCAAGTTGTCCGTTGGGGAGTTGTCGATTCGACATTTGTGCGCTGGGCATCTGTCCGTTCGGCATTTGTGCGCTCATTGGTCCGTGGCCGCTTGTGAATCGCATTTGTTCTTCAAAGTTGAATTGGTTGTTCGGAGGCGGTGTCGGGTTGGGTGTCATATTGAAGCCCATCGAACCCGAGAGGAATAGTTTCTCAAACGCGGCCACGCGGGCCTTCATAGACTCGTTCTCTTCTGCGAGGCGCTTCGATCGCTTTTCGAGATGCCAAATATACTCCGTTGCCTTTGATAATACGGTTGCCTTTGTCACATTAGCTAACTTTCGCGGTGTATCGCTCCTGTCCACTGACCTTATTCAGCTTGTGTGCGGGTATGAGCCCCTCGAGATCTTCAACCTCCGTGCTCCCGTCACTTCCTCGCGCACTCTTCGTCATGACGCGTAAACTCGGGACACTGTCGCGTAGAGCCAAGATCTTGTCGTTCAAGTTCGTGCGATACCGCTTCTCGATCATATTATGCGCCGTCTTCTTGACTGGTCGCTGGCCGGTCTCATCGCCCGAGTGATCCTCCTCATTCCCCTCCGTAGACGACTTTCGTTTTCTCGTTCGGCCCTGGTGGTCTGGTGATGACATTGTCACCGATGCGCTTTGGCGTCTGCTGGTGGCCGAGTGAGGACTCCTGCTTTCTCGTGCGCTGGGATATTGGAGGTGAGGCGGCATCGCGATGCTGCGCAGCAGCTCTTGTTGCGCTACCGACAAAGTCCCTATACTCGGCTGGTGCAGTGACTCGACGTTAGGCTGCATGGGCGCGCCCACGCCCATCGGAGGACCGCTCCATGGCAATGGCGCTTGGTCGAGGCCTTCTTCCTGGCTGAATGGTGGGGTATCCTGAATGTCCCAAAACTCTGGGAACATAGGCTCGACGTCGAGATTCAACATGTCGTCGAGGGACGGAGGTATTTCAGGGCCGGCCTGGTATTCAGGAAATGGTTGATCGGGCATCATTCCCGCTATCTCGCCGAGTCAAAGCGGCCCGTCCGTCTCCTGTGAACTTGGGATTTCGGCGCCGATACGCGGAGGCTTTGCCGATAAGGCGCAGCGTTTATAATCCGGGGTAGGGACGGCAAGGAAACTTTTGTATCATCGCTTCGTACGGGGGGTAGGGGCGGGAAATGACGAGGCGGTGGGCAGGTAAAATGTTTGTTGTAGAGGGCCGAATATCCTGTTTTCGCACGTCTCAGGGCGGAAGAGGGTTCCGTTCCCGCAAGAAGGCTGACCGTTGGCTTTGTATGCAGACGACAGAAGTCGCAGCCAGGTTAGCGGATGACTAATCAACATTGCGCACGGATTTTTCCCAGATCTGCGACTCGTTTTTACCTATTTTACCTCCCATCTCGCAAATCCCCACTAGAGGGTTTCAGCCCGGAGAACATATCAAGGCTGTTAAAGTGTGATGAAAGCGACTTTGGAGACACTTGATTAGCTGGTCTGATGGTTATAGTACACGCCTTGGACGAAGGTCGTAGTGGCATATTTGATAGCTGTAATGATGAGATGGTATACGATAAGAGAATAACGGATGATGTTGTAAAGATATCACGGAGGGCGTTCAGTTCAGCCTCAAATTCGAACTGAACTGAACTGGTTGAACTGGTTGAACTGGTTGAACTGGTTGAACTGGTTGAACTGGTTGAACTGGTTGAACTGGTTGAACTGGTTGAACTGCTTGAACTGCTTGAACTGCTTGAACTGGTTGAACTGGTTGAACTGGTTGAACTGGTTGAACTGGTTGAACTGGTTGAACTGCTTGAACTGCTTGAACTGCTTGAACTGGTTGAACTGGTTGAACTGGTTGAACTGGTTGAACTGGTTGAACTGCTTGAACTGCTTGAACTGGTTGAACTGCTTGAACTGCTTGAACTGCTTGAACTGCTTGAACTGCTTGAACTGCTTGAACTGCTTGAACTGCTTGAACTGCTAGCAACACTGTTCAGAAGCATACTCATTATGTAACAAGACTCGACTTTATATCGTAAAGTTCTAGAAACAAAATCGCACTACGAGGATATTGGATAAAGAGAAATTGTGAAACAACCACGGTCTTCATCGATTAGTGAGGGAACGCTGACTTGTAGTAGGGGTCCTTGCTCATTTCGCTTCCTGGTCATTGGCTGGGGCTGGGGCTGAGTCTTTGGCAAGGTCTAGCTATTATTTACGCGCTGTAGTACTCCGTAAGAAATCTTTTATTCGTCTTGTAATATTACGTGCAAGGCTGCGGCTAATGCCGTGACCAGGGACGGCGATGGGACCGAATCCAGAACTTACTGCTCTAGCGTGACTAGTAGCGTCGATGCCCGAAGTGTAACTTATCCCTTCATGTGCCCTGATGTACGGAGTACGCGCGAGGTTTTGGAATGTTTGAAGTTGTAAATCCGAGGGTGAGGTCTAGAGTAGTATAAGACGCTGCCAATGTGTCTGTTCCCATCGAGATGCCTTGTTTATACATACAAAACACTTCAGCTCATACCCTAATCCTCTGCAACTAGTGAATACAAGACCACACTCCCTTCAGACGGCATTTTGCACCCATTAGTTTTCCACTGTTGGTCCTAAAACCTTGAAACGTCATATAATCATTATACTACCTACCACGGGAGACTCCAGCCGTTCGAACACAGTGTATTTTGACGCAATTCCGCAGATGGAACCAATCAACCAATGGAGTCCATGCCCAGCTCTCGGACCAAGATCTCTTGCTAAAAATCGACTAGCTTCCAGACTTGGGAATTCATGAGTTTGTATCTCTTCCTCAGCGGAACACCCATAGCGTTCACAAGCCTAGGGATTGTTATGGATATTTTTGTATCCAGGAGTTCTAGGCACTAACCTCGTTCAAAACAGATAACAAGGTATCCCCACCAAGCGCAGTCAACTGTCTCTTAAAATCTGCAATTGCGTCTTTTTGCCCGTGGACCTTGACGGACCAGGGATGATTGAGGCGGTAATGCTTGGTTCTGAGGAACTTCGAAAAGGTAATATTAGTAGCAAACCTCGTGCAAAGCGTGCCACTTCGAGGAAGCAGCAATTCCATCACTGCTTCTAGCACGGAGCTCTTGCCGCTCGATTGGTCGCCAACCACAACTAAACCAGAAGAGCCGTTCGATCTCGATGGTAGTACGAGGAAGCCTACATTTAGTGAAGACGTCTTCAAGGTAGAGCTTTGTGGTCCAGGCCGTGACAACTTGAGCATTTTCGATATTCCAGGGAATCTTCAGAACTACAACGGACGGGACTTCATTGCATAAATACTGACGTCGCCACCCAAGAAATCCTTTCAGTAAGTAGGGCAAGGATGCTATGTGCTAGAAATTCAACTATGCTAACACTATGTTAGATAGCCAAAGAAGCGGATCCGAAGGGTCTTCGGGCATTAGGCATGTAAGTATGGTCTACTCAGATCCCAGAACATCCTTAACAATTTTTATTAGCTTAACAAAGCCCGATATGGTTGGTGATGGAGAGGAAGGGAGAGTTTTTGATCTCGTAAATGGCAAGTAGCACAAACTTACACTTGGATACCATGTGCTTCGCAATCTTTCACAGAAAGAATTAGATGCTCAGAAAGACTCCATCTCTCGTGGAACTATCGAGCAGGGATTCTTCAACAAGACGCCTTGGTTAGCACTTCCAAGGAATCGGGTTGGAGTCGACGAACTGAAAAAACGACTAACACACCTGTTGACCGACATTGTCAAAAGAGAGTTCCCCAAGATCAAAATCCAACTCGAGAAAGACTTAGTCCAGGCTAAGAAACAGCTGGCTATGATTGCCACAGAGCGCGAGACACCTCAGCAACAGAGAGATTACCTTGAGGGAGTTGGAGCGAAGTTTAGGGATCTGTCCAAGCTCGCCTTAGACCTCGATTATCAAGATGAGATCTTTCAACAGGATCACCGCCTCCGATTGCCAACGATAATGGTGAATCGATGTGATCTATTTGTAGAAGAGATTAGAACGAAGGGGCACATTTATAAGTTCGACAACGACAAGGGCGCTGAGAGTGGCGATGGCGACGATGACGATGACGATGATGATAGTGCAACAAGTGTCGCCTTTGAAAACGAAAGTGGGAAAGACGAAAATGAAAATGGTAATGGACATGAGAAACGTTCGAACTCCTCATGATTATTTAGAGAAACTACTAATATCAAATACAGCAATGCCGAACCCCCCAGCTACAGGTTTTCCTGAACTCGACCATGTTCTTACCCAAAAGCTTTAATATATTACCCGTAAACAAACCCGACATTCTCGAGCGGATTAAAGTTCAGCACCTAGAATCGAGGGGGTACGGCCTACCAGCGATAGATCGCAGAATCCTGCCCGTGCTTTGGCAAAAACAATCGCACAACTGGGATGGCATCACACTATCCCTCATGAACGTATCATTGTGTATGTACACGACTTTATATATCGTCTCCTCAGCCTCGTCCGCCCGGAGACCAAGGTGCGAAACGCCCTACTCCCAATTTCCATGGACGACCTGGCAGCAAAGTACCGCGCCGCCATTAAACACGTCGAGTCCATCCCCAAGGCAGAGCACCGCGGCACTCTCGTCACGCAGAACGAGAGCACAGCACGGTGCTAAACGAGATGCGATATGCCCGCCTGCTCAAACCCAGCTCCGCATTCCCGACCGCAAAACTGAAGAGGATTGCATACCCGTCAAAGCCATCGAGCTCTCAGCCGCCGCCCTCGCTATGTCAATGAGCAACCTGGACAGTGTGGGTGAGGATTACCACGACGTCCTGCACGCGGGCTGGTTACTCTCTATCCGCGGTAGTTCTATAGATACCACCTTCCTGGTTTCTGAGGTTCCGGCGGCTTGGGTACTGTGTGGAAGGGAGAATATAATGCATGTGTACACTAGACAATGGACAATGTATATCATGGGTTATGTAGATGTGATAAACTAGGACAATGATTGTGGGCTAGGTACAGTACTACAGCAAATCAACAGCGAGAGTCGCGACATATTTCACCACAGACAGCATAGCACGAACGTAACTTCTCACAGACCTCTCTATTGCACTTAATTACACACTCCCCCCTCCCCTCCCCGCCCCCCTTCTCCCATTCTCACAATCCACAACCCCCGCCCCTTCTACAACCACCAAATCCCCAACACAAACAAGGAAAGCAAATCAAAGCAAATCATATCAAGCACAAACAACTTTCAAACCGTCAATCAAAAACAAAAACAAAAATCACTCAAAAAAAGACCCTGCAATTATTATATAAAAACATACAACCCCCCCCACACCAAACCCAACCCCTAAAAGAACAACCCAACCGTCCCATCCATCCATAAACCCCCCATCTCTATCAACTCTATCCCCCCCCCTTCTAATCTCGCCCTCTCTCCATGCACCAATATTCCCAAAACAATCAAAAGTCTGCAGATCTACCTTTACCCACCCTTTCCCTCTCTCTCATGGTTCAACGAGATGAAGAAGGGAGATGGCAGTATAAAGCCAGCCCTGTCCACACCTCGGCCGACCACTCATCCACCTCTCCCCCTTCCATCCATCCTTCCTTCCTGACAAAAAAAAAGTTGCAAAAGAAAAAGGCTGTATAGTGTATTTGTAACTTTGCAATCCCCTCCCTCCTGAATCGAAGGGGAGGAGAGGTTTTTCGAGGCGTCGGTGTCGGTGTCTGTCGGCATCTTTTATTTTTTTTATAAAATTAAATTCCGGAACTGCTGGAGGGCTTTATATAAAAATTCGCCATCTCCATCTACATCTATAAAAAGAGGAAAGGTTTCTGCATTCCGTTTGAATTGGGCGCCAGGGGGATGGTGTGTGCAAAAAAGAAGGGAAGTTGAGGTAAGGAAAGAAAATGAGTCGAAGGAAAAATGACGTTTATGTCGAGACGGTGTCGGATTAGACGGTCTTCTCGTGTTGAGTCGAGACGCGCTGGAGGGAGACGACTGTGAGACGCGTGTGGTTAGCTGATGTTCCAAGATTCTCAAAACGGCAAGCGTTTCATCACCAAAACCACCACCACGGGATGGGGGAATAAACTTACCAAAGTCCTCGAGGGAACGTTGCTTCGCGTTCTTCTTCGGCGACTTGCCGTGCATGAGGTTGTCGAATCCGCTCGAGTCCTGGAGGAGGTAGTAGAGTCCGCCCATGATGCAGAAGACACCAAAGGAGAAGATCCAGATACGGACGACGGCGACGATGGACGTCTGTCCGCCCACGAACCAGCCGAAGAGCGTGAAGAATGTGGCGAGCACATCGACGATCAGGATGGCGCCGGCCAATTGCCACGATGGGATAGACGACCAGAAGGGGCCGTTGGCACGGGTGATGAAGATGAGCCAGTTCTCAGTGAGAGAGATCTCGAGGAAGAGGACGGGGTCCATCTTTCCGAAGTTCTGCACGATACCGCCGTTCTCGCCCTGGGCAAGCATGGTGGTGAGAGTGATCCAGGTGCCGACGGCAAGGACAATACCGAGGAGCACGGACATACCCCAGAGCTTGGGGAGGTTCCACTTGACGGGGGTCTTGGAGAAGGGCGCGTTATCGTAGGCAATGGCAAGGGTGGCAACATCGGCGAAAATGGCGATGAAGACGACAAGCTCAATGTTAAGCGACTGGTTCAGGATGGCGATCCAGAGACCAAGGAAGATCTCGAGATGGATGGACAGCGCGATACGGTAGACAACGTAGGCGTACATGCGGTGGAAAATCTGGCGGGAAGTCTTGAGAGCATCGATGATGGCGCCGAGACCAGGAGCCAAGAAGACGATATCAGCGGCGGAGCGGGCAGCGTCAGAGGCACCCTCGACGGCAATACCGGTATCGGCCTTCTTCAGGGAGGGAGCATCGTTGACACCGTCACCAGTCATGGCAACGAGGTAACCACGCTGTTGGAGAATCTCGACGACGTTGTACTTGTGCTGGGGGAAGACCTCAGCGAATCCATCAGCGGCCTCGACGAAATCGTAAACCTCGGAACCGGGCATGTCACCACCACCGCCGAGACCGAGACGCTCGGCGTTGTAGACGTTGGTACCGAGACCGAGCTGGCGGGAGGTTTCACGGGCAATACCGACGGCATCACCAGTCAACATCTTGATGGAGAGACCGAGAGTCTTGGCTTCGTTGATGGTGCGGGCAGTATCGTGACGAGGGGGGTCAGAGCAGGGCATGATACCGAGAATCTCCCACGAGCCTTCGCCACGCTTGCGGGCAACACCGAGGGAACGGAAACCACGGGTAGCGAACTCAGCGACCTTGTTCTTGTAGGCCTGGTCGACGTCCTCTGGGATGGCGTGGTCTTCCTCGACGGTCTTCAGGACGAAAAGGGGAGCGCCCTTGACACAGATGATGCGCTCGCCCTGGGGAGACTCGACGATGGCCTGGACCTTCTTGGAGACGGGATCGAAGGGGTGGAACTCAATAACCTTGTACTTGGAGAGGACAGACTTGGCGCGTGGGTAGAAGCGGAGAGCCTTGAGGAAGGCCTTGTCAATGGCATCAATACCCTTCTTCTTGCGGGAGGCGGCCAAACAGGCAGTCAACATGAGGTCATCGGGCTCAACACCCTCGACAGTGAATGGCTCGGCGAGAGAGAGCTTGTTCTTGGTGAGCGTACCGGTCTTGTCAGAGCAGAGAATTTCGACACCAGCGAGCGACTCAATGGCGGACAGCTTCTGGACGATGGCCTTCTTCTTGGCGAGGTAAGCAGCTCCGACAGCCATGGTGGTGGTGACGACAGCGGGGAGACCGACGGGGACACCAATGATGGTGATGGCCAGAGTGAACTCGAGGATCTTGACAATACCGTTGGAGCGGTAGAACGAGGAGACCCAGACGACCAAGTTGGTGAGGATAACGAGGACGAGCAGCACCGTTCCGATGCCGTTCAGGACCTCAGTGAAATGACCAGTGCCGGCGGAAGCCTGGTTGACCAGGGCAGCGGCACGACCGACGAAAGTGCTGTCACCAGTGGCGGTGATGACCAGGAAGGCCTCACCACGCTTGACACCGGAAGAAGCATAGCACTGGTCGCCCTTGTGCTTGTCAACAGCAAGGGATTCACCAGTGATGGCAGATTGATCGACCTGGAGGAAAGCATCTTCGGTAACAATTCTACCGTCAGCGGGGATAATAGTACCCTGTGTGGTCAGCAGCGTCCATTGGCGGGGGAGGACCATGAACTCACCTCCTCAATCTGGAGGATATCACCGGGAACAACATCCGGGGCGTCGACCTCGAAGAGACGACCGTCACGGAGAACAACAGCCTTGAGAGCGAGCGTCTTCTTGAGCTCGTCGACAATGGAACCGGCCTGGAATTCTTGGATGAAACCAACAGCCGCGTTAAGCAGCAGAAGCGCGCAGATGACACCGAAATCGACCCAGTCCTCAAGACCCGCAGCAAGAACGGCAGCAGCCTAGTGTCGGGGCGAGAAATGTCAGTCCAGTAAATGACATAAGTGGAGCAATGAACCAAGAAACGGTGACATAGCAGCCTCATATTTCAGGCCATGATGTTATGGTGAGGAGATTGGGGCTTGGGGGGGGGGAGCAGAGGGCGGATGGTAAGAACTGACCTCCATGACGAATTGAATAGGACCGATGAAGTATCCGAGGAACTTGAGGATCAAGTTCTCCTTCTCCTCCCTCATCTGGTTGAGACCGTACTTCTTGCGACGCAGGGCGACCTCCTGCTCCGTGAGACCAGTACGCGTATCGGTCTGGAGCTGGTCCTCGGGGATGACGCGACCGGTGGCCGGGTTCTCCTCCTCCTCCTCTTCTTCCTCAGCGTGGCCGTCCTGGGACTCGAGCTCGTCGATAAGGGCGTCCATGTCCTCATCCTCCTCCTCCTCCTCCTCCAATGGCTTGTGCTTGGAGGTGGGCGGCACGCCGCCGCCGACGGGAGCCTCGAGCTTCTCGCTGAAGTTGCCGGACTCAATGGTGGAGTTGAGGTGCTGAGCGCCGGCCGCGCCGACGTGGCCGGTGTTCTCGGCCATGGTGGGCTGAGGTGGTCACTCCGAGGAGCTTGGAGGTTGTCGGATGATGTTTTTGTTTTGTTTTTGTTTTTTTTTTTTTTTTTTTTTTTTTTTTTCGTTCGGAGAGGTGTCGGGACAGGCGACGGGTTGCGAGACGCGACGACGCTGTCTGTAGACAATGAAGAGGGATCACGAAGGGGGTTGTGATCCAGCGAGGCTAAAATAGAAGAAAAAAAGGTGATTAGTTGGTTGATGTGGTTGGGAGAGAGAGGGAGGAAGAAAGGGAAGAGAGAAAGGGTGATGGGCGAGGCGTAGAGAGGGGAATTGAATGGTGAGAATTTGGAGCTCTTTGATTGGGAGATTGGGGAGAGTGGGAAGGAATATGAGGCGACGATTGAGTTGGGGGGAAGGGGAGGGAGAAAAGAAAGTACGAAGGGGGAGGGAGGCGTGGTTTGTGGCACGGCGAGAGCGACGATGTAGAGTTACTTGTGGTGGTATGGGTAGGTACATGGGGATGTCAGGAAGGGACTGGGGGTTAGGTTGATGAAGTGGGAGGAAAGTAGGGTGGATTAAGGTGAATGAACAGTGAGATGGATCTGAATTAGCATGTACAGTTGTTTGTAGAGTAGATGTACAGTGGATTGCAGTGTGGTCTGTGTGCAGGTACTTCAGTGGCCTGAGTGACTTTAGTGACTTTAGTACTTTATTGTGTAAGCACTTTGTGACTTTAGTGACTTCAGAGCAGGGTGGAAATGGGAAGGGAAATGGGAAGGAAAGTAGCAAGGAAAGGGGAAAACAACAAGGGAAGGAAACAAGCAAGGGAAGGGAAGGAAACAAGCAAGGGAAGGGAAGGAAACAAGCAAGGGAGTGGGAAATGTCAGAGCATGTCCCGCAACTGTAGTTACAGTAGCGTGTAGTCTGGTAGATTGGTGGTAGGTGGGTAGGGTAGTTAGGGTAGTTAGGGTAGTGGTAGATTGGTGGTAGGTGGGTAGGGTAGTTAGGGGTAGTGGTAGATTGGTGGTAGGGTAGTGGTAGATTGGGGGAAGTAGTAGCGGAAATGGTAGGGAAAGTGAAATAGCTAAATACAGTAGGAGTGGTAGAGGGAGTAGTGGTGGTGAAGCAGTGGTGGTAAAGCAGTGGTGGTGAAGCAGTGGTGGTGAAGCAGTTGAAGCAGTGGTGGAGCAGTGGTGGGGCAACGGTAGAGTAGTGGGTGGGTGAAGCAGTGGTGGAGCAGTGGTGGAGCAGCAGCGGTAGAGTAGTGGTGGAGTAGTGGTGGAGCAGCGGTAGAGTAGTGGTGGAGCAGCGGTAGAGTAGTGGTAGAGCAGCGGTGGAGTAGTGGTATACTACTACACCTAATACACACAGAGTTATACCCAGACGACAGACGACAGACGACAGACGACAGAGACAGACGGTAGACGACAGACGACAGACAACAGACGACAGACGACAGACGACAGAGCAGACGACAGAGACAGAGACAGAGACAGAGACAGAGACAAGACGACAGACGACAGACGACAGACGACAGACGACAGATGCCCCCATCCCTCCTTAACGGCTGGCAGCTGCCAATCACGCCAATCACCCCCCCCTCCCACCGCCGAGCTCTCCCAAAGCATCCCTAGCGCCTTCACCTGTCTCAGTAGCTCCAACTAGCCCCTCCTAGCGCGTCATCGTGGGATGAACTCCACATGGACTCCAGATGGACTGATGGACTGTGGACTGATGGACTGTGACTGATGGACTGTGGACTGACTGATGGACTGTGGACTGACTGATGGACTGTGGACTGACTGATGGACTGTGGACTGACTGATGGACTATGGACTGATGGACTGCAGATGGACTGCAGATGGGAGTTGGCCCATGTTGGACGCAACCGTGGTTTTAAGCTGCGTCTGCCTCTAAGCTGCGTCTGCCGTGGTTGCTATACGCTGCTCTGTGGGATCTGTGTGATGCTGTAGAGGTGAGGAGACGTAGCACATCCCATCACAGGACATGCACATACTAACTGCCCTCCCTCCTCCCTTGACTACAGGCAGACAGGCAGGTAGAGATCGGCGATACGGCGGGCGGCGATACGGCGGGCGGCGATACGGCGGGCGGCGATACGGCGGGCGGCGATACGGCGGGCGGATGTTAGTTACACCGCGCATTCCACCGACGTCATTATCACTTTCCCCTCCCGTACTGACACTGACCTGATCTAACCTCTCCCCAAATAACAAACTAAAAATAAATACATTAAATATATCCCGTACCGCGCCCCACTCATACGGCGGAGGATTGCGGAAGGAGGCGTAGATGACTAATCACACTCTTCCATCTTTTCACACCCTGCACAGCTGCAAACAACTTCTGTTTCACACGTGGGGCGGCTGGGGGGGGAGATGTAATAAGGTACGGTATGCTGGGGAGTAGAAGATGGTCACTTGGGGTAGGGAGGGTGCGTTTTGGTGCCGAGGGATGGATGACGAGGACGTACACATGCAAGGAAGACAAGAGATGAAGGTGCAAAGGTGTGCACGTTCTACACTCTATCAATCGAGGTCCCTATCCCATCTCTGTAACTACAACTTGTAATAAAACGGGAAGAAAAAAAAAAGAAGCCAATCCCGTTCCGTCCTGTTTCTTTTGCGCGCTAGAACCTATCGTGACAATTCGTCTTGCGACGTATGCTCCCATGTATGATGGATTGTTTAGATCCCACAAAACGCCGTCTAATGCTTCGCTGAGACCGAGTCGCCCGTGAGTTTCTCGACATAGCTCTTGGCCCTGTACAAAGAATAAATCGTCAGTAAAACCGTCCGCAGCTAATAAGGGGCGGTGATGGACAAAATGCCACCACCACCCACCACCAGAATCGAGAGAGAGAAAAAGAGGAAAGGAGATACTCACATATCACCCATAGCAACCATACAAATCGTCTGCCAAACGCCCAACCCAATACGCGGCACCACGCCACGATAAAGTCCCTTAATCCCATTCTGCGAGTAAATATAGCTAAACGTCTTCCCCACCGTCAAGTTCTTCGGCCTATTCGGATCCGCAGTCTTACTCTGCATCTCCACGCGAATAACCTCAATCGGCTGATTCCACGCCGACAGTCCACCACCCAGCCCACTCGCCAGGATCTTCTCCCACGCCCCCAGCGCAGCGCCCTCCTCCTTCCCCGTCGCCTTGCGAATCCCGGACTCGGCAAGACGCGAAAGTCCGAAACGGGACCCCCAGTTCGTCATCTGCCGGATCGCCACGGCGTTGACGCCCTTGTTGATACCCTTGATGCCCTCCTTGCGGTAGATGTCCGCGAAGGTGGCGAAGGTGGATTGGGGCGCGACGCCCGTGGCGGCAAGCTTGGTCTTGGTGATCTCCACGGTCTTCATGCAGGTGCAGAAGCCCATGGTGGCGTAGGCCTGCGCGACGCCGCCGGCGACGCCGCCGCTGATGCCGGCGGTGAAGTCGCCGGCGCCGAAGGTGCGGGCGTAGTATTCGGCTTCGGAGGCGACGAAGAGGAGGACGGCGCCTTTGGTGGAGGCTTCGATCCAGGCCCAGGGGATGAGACCTTGGTAGACTAGAGGGAAAATGTTAGATGGGGTTTTGGGGGTGTGGGGTTTGTGAGGGAAAGCTGGGGGAAGCTGGGGATGTGGATTGGGATGGGGATGGGGGACTAACAGCCAAAGACACCGCCTCGGCCCCAGATGCGGCCCAGGGCGCCGGCGAAGGTGTCACCGCGGTTGGCGGCCATGGTGGTCTTGGTGACCTCCAATGGCTGGCCGAGAGTTGTCACCTAATGCAATTCGTCAGTGGTGTGTTCCCATCATCCAATCTCCATCAGGCCAATCCCGATTCTCGGCATCAGAAATCGGGACAAATAGGCATGTGGACACGTGGTATGGTATGCTCTCTTACCTCGAAAAGATTCAGGCCTGCTCCGAGGAGCAGGTTGCTGAACTTGACGGGCTTCTTCTCCAGCTTGGGAGGCTGAGTCTCGACGAGGGCGACGGACATGCTGGCGGATCTGTTGCGTTTAGGGGGTCCTGACCAAGGAAGACGGGATGCTTCGTCGCGGAAAGGAGATGTCGTGAACGGGGAACGACGCTGGGCTGGATTCGGGGGTAAGTAAGTGTGAGACCGGAGGAGAGCGGAGAGTGTGTGAGAGTGTGTTTGTACTGGTGGTGTTGGGTGAAGGTACGAGGATGTTCTTACAGATATAACCGAGTAGCGCTTGATAACGGACAGGGAAGCCAAGAGTTTCGGGTCCGGATGGGGGATATCGGAAGGTTGGTTGGTTGATGCCGGGTTCGGAAGATTGATTGAGCGATGGGTTTTGGGTTTCGCGATTGAGTGAGTGATGTGAGTGATGTGAGTGATGCTTTGATAAGATGCAAACCGGGATAATATAGTAAAGTGATGGATATTAAATAATTCAGGGACGAGAGGGAGGGGGGAATTGTGGCTGCGGCTACAGTCTGGACGACCGATTTTCAGGGGATCATGGGAAATGGGTGAGGTGGTGCAGGGGTGAGTGGGCGTGTTGGCGTAATTCAACGGGTCAACAGTCGGTAAAAAAGTTGGGGATGGGGGGAGGGGAATGGCTTGTGAATTTTGTTTTTTTGGGGGTGTTGGGGCCTGAGGCAGGAAGTGGTGAGGTGTGTGAGTGAGGTGCGAGGTTCAACAACAACAGTATCACTAACTTATGTGCGCTGGGAGTACGGAGTACCGCTGGTTAATATCTTCTATCACTTCAGGATAAGTGTTAAATCTACCTACCTTCATATTGCTTCACAAATCTAAACGCTACAGTTGCAAGTAGCGATTTTATTAAATCTCCGAAAGTCGGCGGTTTATTTATTGATTAGTTATTGATAATTATAGTCAACCATCATCCCCCCACCCCCCTAAACCATCCACTTTTCACACAGCACAACAGACCAACAGACCAAGCTCTCCAGTTATTTCGAAATTCTAGAGGCGAATTGGAATGCCGACAGATATGTTGATCATCCCTTTCTCAGCATTGAGCCTACAAGAAATTTCCGATTTAGTCAATGTGCGAGGCGGAAGCTACGGCGGCAACTTCGGCTGGAGGCCGCTGCTAATAAGGGCGCTAACGTCAACGCGTTAGGCGGAGACTACGGCAATACGCTGCGGGCAGCTTCGGCTGGAGAAAACAGACTGTGAAGGTGAAGCTGCTGCTCAACAAGGGAGCTCACTTTCTAGATGTTTGACAGTAGCTATAGTACGGGATTTATATTACATTACGGCGAATATTAACGTATGTGCAGGTTTTGAGTTGCTTGAAGAAGATCATCGCGAAGCACATCACGAATGCCTCTCATCACGACTCGTGACCAAGAGATGAAGACCAGGCTCCGACCATTCCTAGATGATAACCAGGGCTTCAAGTACGCCCCACTAGAGATTCTTCCCGTGCAGCTTACGGACGTCTTCCAGAAGTACACAAAAGACCGTACAAAGGGTGTTTACAGGCTCTTGATTCTTGACGGACATGGAAGCCATTCTACTCCTGAATTTGACCTGTTTTGCAAGGAGCACTCAATTATCACACTCTGTATGCCTCCACACTCGTCACATCTTTTGCAGCCACTTGACGTTAGCTGCTTTGCAGTTATAAAACGGTTGTACGGAAAACAAATTGAGGGGTATATGCAGGTTGGAGTTAGTTACAGCCTACCTTATGGCCCGCAAAGACTCTATGACACTTAATGTGATCTGTAGTGGCTTTGCAGCCACTGGCATACACCCGTACGACCCAGAATGGGTGCTCTTGAAGCTGAATACTCAATTATGGACACCAACCCCACCTCTGCTTCTCCTGGACACTACTCGGTGTTCCACCCACTCGCTTCGCTCGTAGGTGGCGACAGCAAGTTGTGCGTGCGACAGCAAGATGTGCGTACACCGCTATTTTGATATATAGAAAAAATAATAGTATTCTTCATAACGTAGTATCTACAATGCCTCAAAATAACGATCCTACTATGATTGCTCGCCTTAATGAGGCCCAACAGTTCTTCTTAAAACAACCAAGTACATATACAATTGCTTGGGTTGCAAATAAATTCAATGTCAACCGTGAGACACTCCGACGTCGTATTACGAGTACTACGTCTCCTCAATTACCCCACGGAGGTAGCAATCGAGTCTTATCTCAATCGCAAGAGACCGCGGTCTGTCAATTCATATACGACCAACTTGAGCGCGGGGTCCCTGCCAACCGATCTATGATACTACGGGCAGTTGCAGACTTACGACCTAATCGTACGATACCATCACAACGGTGGCTACAACGCTTTCTAAAAGCACACCCCGAATTTCATACAATTCACACGAAGACGTTAAATACACATCGGAAGCAAGCACAAAAGAAAGGAGGTGTTTGAGGAATTCTTTCTCACATATAACGCCCTTATTACAAAACATCTCACATATAACGCCCTTATTACAAAACATAACATTAAGCCATATAATTTATGGAATGTTGATGAGACAGGCTATATGATTGGGTGTTATAAGTCTACGGCTGTTATTGTACCAATCGGTGTAAAGCAGTGGACTGTTGATAATCCTGAGAATCGGCTCTCTGTTACTGTAATTGAGGCAGTAAATGCAAGTGGTGCTGCACTTGCAGAAGCTATCATTATCCCTGGCAAACTTCATATGGATTCATGGTACAATGATGACCTTGAGCCAAATGCTCTCATTATTGTAAATGAGAGCGGGTATTCAAACGACGACATTGCAATCCAATACCTTATGCATTTTATCCAACTATCTGCAGAGCATATGGCACCAGATGATACTCGCCTCTTATTACTTGACGGCCATGACTCTCATAAAACAGAGCGCTTTCTTACATTAGCAGAAGAGCATAACATTGTTATTTGCTGCCTTCCTGCTCATACAACACATCTATTACAACCTCTTGATGTAGCGGTTTTTAAGCAGTGCAAACACTTTCATCAAAAGGCACTTGATCAAGCAGTACGTAGCTACGACTATGAGTATAAGCTACGTACGTTCCTTTCAGACCTCCCGCAAATCCGACGGCAATCTCTAACTGTCCGTACAATTCAATCTGGTTGGAGAAATACAGGACTATATCCATATAATCCTCCACTTGTAATTGACAAGATACAAGAGACTCGGAATCAAACACCTGATTATGAGCCATTTGCTTCATATAATATTATCTCAACACCGAAAACAACTATGCAAAGTGTGCAAGCGGTTGAACATTGGCAGAAGAGAGCAGAGGAAGCTTTCTCATTGCCTTCAAGAGAAGGGTTTCAATCATTTGCACGTGGAACTACAGTTGTTCTACACCGGGCAGAGCTCTATAAGACCGAGCTAGATATTATGACTCTACGTGCAGTAGAGCAGAAGGCAGCAAAGGCAAGGGCACGGAAATCACTACAGAAAGGAGGGCAGTTATATGCATCAGATGCACGGAAAATGCGGGAAGAGAAGAAAGCAAAGTTGCAAGCAAAAGCAGACGCAAGAGCAGCAAGGGAATCGGACCAAGTAGTAAAGCAGCTACAAGCGCAAGCACGTAAAATCGAAATTGAAGAGCGTAAGGTTGAGAGGAAGCGGGTAGCAGAGCGGAAGAAGGAAGGGTTGAAATCAAAAGTGATCATTTTACGGTATAGTAAGGATCAAAGTGATAGTAGCAATAGTGGCAGTAGCGATAGTGATAGTAGTTCTATTGATTTTATGTTTTAATTATATAGTTATATAGTTGATATATAAGGCGTCTTTTTCATCGTTTTATGTGTCGCACATCTTGCTGTCGCACGCACAACTTGCTGTCGCCACCTACGAGCGAAGCGAGTGGGTGGAACACCGAGTACCCAGGACTGTTGGGTACCTGAAACGCCCCATAATGTTAGTCAATTGGACCGTCAGGCTACTGCAATTAAGGAATCTGTTCAGCGCCATATAGCAGGCTTCTCAAGCCCTACAGAGCAGGCATTCCAGCAGCTAGTAAAAGGGTGCCAAATGTCTATGCATAATGCGGTCCTTCTTGCGGACGAAAACAAGCAGCTACGGGCTGCAAATGAGAGGCAAAAGAAGAAGAGGGCTGTAAGGAGGTCGTATATAGCTAAGGGAGGTGTTTTAACGGTTCAGGAAGGCCTAGAGCGGGCACAAACAGCAAATATAGTGGTTGAGGGTAGGGTTACAGGTGAGCTAGCAGACCTGCAAATACGTGCGCCACGAGCATGTAGTATGTGTAGATCACTCACACATACTGCCCGTACATGCCCATTAAAGCAGGTTCCTAATTAGGGTAGTTTTAGAGGTTTTAAATAGTTAATTGTTGAGTTATTAACCTGTAAAGTGTTACGATATCAAGTGCGCCTTGCAGCTCGAGTGGGGGTTCAGGGGTGTGGGGAGCTTTCCGGGGTTGGAGCGAAGTTTTCAGTTGTGGAGTGAATTCTCAGAACTGGTCTCGCTAAAGAGAATTCACTCCACAATAGCTGTATATAGATCGAGCCACTGCTCGAGTGCTCCTCTTCTCTTTCCTTTCTTCTCTAGATTGAGTTTAATTCATAATACCCAACTGGCGCCCTATGCCTTGGTGAACCGTGACATAAAACTCAATCTCTCTTATACCTCTTTTCCTGCTCTTTGAGCTGAACCCTCTTCTGAAATCGAAATCGAAATCCACTCTTTGAAAACCCCAGAACCAGAAACCTTATCCTGAAGTCAATTCCAGGACTATCTCCAGGCAACCCCTCAAAGTTGGCTTTCGACATTCAGCTCGACACACACACACCACCTTCGCAAGTCAGACCTTTTACAACGCTCCCTCGACAAGGATATAACTGTGAGGGAAGTGCGCTCCTCTCGAGTGGCTCCTACGGCCAACAACTGCACAATAGGGCCTTTGGCAATATGTGTCTGACTTGACGATATAAACCGAAATTGAAATAGCAACTCGCTATTGTAATGGTGGGTTAGTAACTAAGGAGCGATGACGTGTAATGAATCATAGATGGTTGTAGCAATCGTTGAGTAGTATTGCTCTTGTTGTTGGTGTGATAAGCCAAAATATGTATAGTGACTTGTAGGTTTGAGGAGGAGATTTCCAAGTTTGCTCTTGAGTTTGATAGCAAACTGAGTGCAACGAATGTCAGTATGACAGTAACCTTAGTGGCTACTATGGCTGCCTGTTTGTAAGGATCGTAAGCCTAAGGGTCTCTCAGGGAACCAGGTCAGGAGGCAGGAAGGTATCGTATTCTGTAAGCACAATAGGTCTACGTAGATACATCGACTATTGACTGGAGGCCTTCTTCCGAGGCCTCCAACCCCTTTTATCTATGCACCTTGTGCCCTATTTTACCGAGCCCTATGGGCCGCTTATGAAAGGGACCTCACGTGGTGGCACGTGATGGCCTTCCTTACACTGTTTCCATAGTTGTTAGTGGCTGTGAGCTGCGATTGTAACACCACCAGCTCGAGTAGCTTCAGCTAATATCATAACACTACCCCCCTCCCATTTGAGATTGATCTCCTGATTAAGAGTAGAAAATTTTAAAATTCAGTTACTTCGGTTTTTTAGGGTATTTCTAATGGAATGCTTATGTGATCTCTAGTGCATGTTCAAAATTTGTAGGCGGGTGATTCTTCCATGCTGCTATGTAAAATAACTTTTTTTGTAAGTGCTTTGAATCCAGAATTTCCTCGACTTCCCATTCGAGTTCATCATCCACAATGACTAGAGGTGATGGTTCCTAGTGTTAGCCACTTAATGCATCATTTGAATCAAGTCTTAAGAGGTTGCTGTGAAAGACAGGATGTATCTTCATGCTTGGTAGTAGCTCTAATCAATATGCCACTTGCCTAATTCGTTCGAGAATCTTATACGGACCAAACTTGCTTGTGATCGAGTTTCTTCAATGGCCTCTAAGTCCTGATATTTTGTGTAGATAGCCATACTTGATCTCCAACCTGATATCTTGGTGCAGCTTTCCTGCGTTGATTTGCGAATATCTCCATGCGAGTTTGTGAGAGTGCGATTTGGTCTTGCAGAAACTCCCAAATATCTTTCATGCTTTGTATCATATCCTTGTGTTCCTGTGGCGCTATTTGGAACTCGCTGTTCTTAATATCAAAACTCATTCTTGGCTCGAAGCCCTTATTTGCAAAGAATGGGCTGATTTTTGTAGAGTCTGAAGGTAGAGCATTTGCTGCAAATTCTGCCATGCAAAGATATTCGACCCAGTTGTCTTGGAGATAGTTAACATGAGCTTGTAAATATCGTTCAAGTTCTGCATTGAACCTCTCAGTTTGCCCATCCATTTCTGGGTGGAAGGCAGTAGACAATTTTGTTATAACTTTCCAAACTTTGCAGAGGATTTTCCACACTGCAGCCACGAACTGGGGGCCTCTGTCTGAGATGATTGAATTTGGTAAACCATGGTGTTTCCATACATGCCGAAGGAGTAGCTGTGCTGTTGCTTATGCAGTTGTGCCTTCTTGGCCTGCAAAGCATGGGATAAAATGGCGTTCTTTTGTAAGTCGGCATGCTATGACAAGGATAGCATTGTTTCCTTCACACAATGGCAATCCTGTAATAAAGTCGAGTGATATGTCCTGCCATGGCTGGCTGCCAACAGGGATTGGTTGAAGAAGTCCATTATAAGCATCTCTTGTAGGTTTTGATCTTTTGCAGATATGGCAGTTCTTGATGTATTGTATAATTGTCTTATCTATCCAGGGCCAGTAATACTATCTTTTGATAACCCGAATCATCTTCCCAATGCCAGGGTGTCCCATTGCTGGTTGGTCATGAATTTCTTGTAAGAGTTCGACGTGAGCACTTTCTGGAACCCAGACTCTATTATGATAATATAAGAGCCCTTCCTTCACCTCACAATATGCTAGAGCTATGTCTGGACTGTTTCGTTCTCCATTCTGAAGCTTCTGAATAGTGTCTTTGCATAAGCTGTCTTGAAGTTGCGCAGTTTGGATTTTGTCTAGAATACTTGCTTCCTGTAGGTGGACTGGCACAAGTTGGATGTCTTGATTCACCTTAGCATCTTCGAATTTCCTTATCTCTTGGAGGTCTGGATGGAGTCTCTTGAGTGGTAGCAGGGTTTGAAGTTGTTGTTTTTGGCGGTCATCATCTTCGTTCCCTTCTGGTCTATCTCCTGGTCTTCGAGTTAATGCATCTGCTTTTCCGTTCTGTTTCCCAGGTCGATATATAATTTGAAAGTTAAACCTTGACAGAAACTCAGCCCATCGAGCTTGCCTTCGAGTAAGCTTCTTTGTTGTCATGAAGTATTCAAGACTCTTGTGATCTGACAAAACTTGGACTGGCATTGCTGTGCCCTCGACTTCTGGTCTCCATGCTTCGAAGCATCTGATGATGGCGAGTAACTCCTTGTCATAGATTTCGTAATTGCATTCTGCAGGTGCCATCTTTTTCGAGAAGAATGCAACTGGATGTAGGATTCCCTTGTCATCTTTCTGTGACAGTACCCCTGAGGAAATAAAATCTGAGGCTTCAGCTTCAACATAGGCTGTCTTCTCTCTATCGAAATGTCATAAGACTGGGGCTTCTGTGACAGTCTTTTTCAGAAGTGTGAATGTTCCTGACATGCTTCTGTCCATTCGAAGACATGGTCTTTTTTCGTTAAGTTGACGAGTGGTTTCATGATGATTGAATAGTTCTTGATAAACCTTTGATAGAACACACAGAATCCGATAAAAGCTTGCATGTCCCGTAATGATTTTGGTGCTTTCCAATCGAGTATGTTGTTCACCTTTCCAGGATCCATGCGAATTCCATTAACTCCAATGATGAGTCCTAAGAATTTTGTCTCTTGAACAAAGAATTCGCATTTTGCTATATCTGCTTGTAGTCCTAATCTCGAAGCCTTTGTAGAACCATTTTGACATGCTTAACATGTTCCTCCTTACTTGTGCTATAGACAAGAAGATCGTCCATGTATGCAGTGACGAATTTGTTTATGTATTCCATTAATGTTTCATTCATATATCGTTGGAATGTTGCTGGGCCATTCGTAAGTCCAAATGGGAGAACTTTGTATTTGTATGATCCAAATTGAGTTTTGAATGTTGTCATATCTTCGTCCTCCTCTGTCTGCATGCGAATTCGATTAAAGGTATGTCTAATATCAATCTTTGTAAGATATTTGGCACCCGTGATTTGAGCCAATGTTTCATCAATGAGGGGAAGTGGGTATGAGACTTTCCTTGTAATCGCATTTAGTTTGCGATAGTCTACGCAAAATCGAAGTCCACCTCCTGGTTTGCGTACAAATAACACAGGTGAGGCAAATGGTGCTTTGCTAGCTTCGATGAATCCTTTGGTAAGATTGTCCTCCACGTATATCTTCACAAGATCAAGCTCTTCTCGAGACATGTTATAGAGTGGTGCATGCCCTAGTTTTGAGTTCCCTTCTAACACAATGTGATGGTCTGCATATCTGTGAGGCGGGAGCTTGTCTGCAGCCTGTTTTGAGAACACATCGAGATATTTATGGAACTCCTTTGGGAGGATCAGTTTTGGGTCGATTTCTTTCGTTTCCTCCTTTGCTTGTTCAGCGAGTATATCTTTAAATGATACTGCAAAAACCTTAGCTCCTTTCTGCTTCCGAAGCATATTGAATGGTGCAGCTCCAATCATTGTAACAGTGCATTTGTTCTTGTTCTTATAATGAGGTTGGAGGGCTGGCTTCGGAGCTTCTTTATCTTGTATTTCCTTCTCAGCTTGGGGACTTGTAGTTTTCACTTTTAAAGTGTCTGTTGGTGTAGTGTGCTGGCAGTGACCCTTTGTAAAGATGACTTGGTCTTTACCATATTGAGTGTGACTCCATGCTGCTTCATCCAAGCTTTCCCAAGAATGATAGAATGTTTCCCAAGAGTAGTAATGAATAGAGGGCATAGACTTTCAACATGATCTCCAATTTATAGTTGAGGGTATATAGCATGTGTAACTGTAGGTGCTGCAACTCCATTAAATCCTTTGATGTTCTTTGGTTTTATAAGTTGGATAGGAGAGATGTTTTCAATTTCACAAATTCATTTTGCATCAACAGCATTCACAAAGCTTCCACCTGCTGCACCGCTATCCATTAAGGCTTGCATGACAATTTGATTCCTTCCTATTCTGCAGGTAGCTAAGAATGGAGTGTCATAGTCGAAATGGGATAATGATGAGGCAGAGGAGGCAATTCTTGCTGTAGAACCTCTAGCGACATCTTTTCTAGAGGCTATTCTTTTCCCGACTCATACTGGGTAGGATCCATATCAGAGATCTCATTGAGTCTGCCTTTCTGTTTCTGAGGGCAGTCATGAGCATGATGGCCGCTTTCGTGGCAATGGAAGCATTTGCCAAGCTTCATGAGCGATTCTTTCTCAGGATCTTGGTGGGGAGAGCGGTAGAGCTTCTTCTGTGGTGCCACTATTTCAACAGCAGTACTAGCAGTAGGGCTCTGGCCACTCTGCTTCTGGTAGGCGAATGGTGTTGGCTTCATTCTCTTCTCCTTTTCTTGAATTCTCTGTAGGTTTTGGTCCACAAGCATGCATTTCTTCGCAAATTCATGTAGGGTGGTAGCTCCCACTTCTGCAACAAGGGCTTTCTGCATGCCTTGTGTAACGCTGACTTCTAAACGATAGAAGACACAGAGGTTCTCTTGCGTAAAGGTTTACTTATCAGAGGAGGCAGGGGATCAGACACAAAGGCTTCAAGTAACACGTTACTAGTATATAACAAATACTGTATTGAGTTGAGCACGAAGCTCCTATCTAAGGAAATACTATTTACTTATATAGTGGCGTCGTGCCTAGTGGACTCTTGGGAACTCACTCGAGTCCTCAGAGTCCTGGACTCTTAGGACTCTTCTCATCATCCTGCGAGTCCATCACGTGCCTAGTGGACTCCTGGGAACTCACTCGAGTCCTCGGAGTCCTGGACTCTTAGGACTCTTCTCATCATCCTGCGAGTCCGTCACGTGATACTTTCGGAACTACTATTCCCCGCTGCCCCTCCAGGTACCAGGGCCGGTCTCATGCGACCTCCCTCCTTCCTGTCCTGTAGTTGGCCAGCCTTCTTGTTCCGTCGTAACACTCGCTCCCTTCCCCTGGGCATTCGTCTCGAATCCTATAAGTACGTCCATGTCCCCGGGACTCTGCTGCTCCTCAGCGAGTCCTTCAACATGCAACATGCCTACTGACACTGCCCGCAAACTCCAGGAACGCAACGATCTTGTCCGTCGAATAAAGAACCACGGATACGAACTACCCAAAATGGATTCTTGCTCGAACTGCGTGAGGCGAAACATTACTTGCGTGTCGTCTCCAAATGATTCACGGCGGTGCGCCGAGTGTGTTCGTCGCAACTTGAAAGAAAAGTGTGACTGTATGGGTCCTGAGCATCCCGACTGGGTGAAGCTCGAACGGGAGGAGGATCGCCTGGATCGCGAAGAGGAAGAAACCCTTTCGAAGTTACTTCGTCTGCGGAAGCAGAAACGCCTCATCCGAACCCGTGGTAAAGATATGCTCCGGCGAGGTTTGAAAACCCTCGACGAGCTTGATGCGGCAGAGGAGGCCGAACGTGTGGCTGCTGAGAAGCGTGACGCTGTTGAGGCCGAGGAACAGGCAGTTAGCGCTGCCTCCTCGTCTGTGACCGGGACCCCCGCTTCCTCCGATCCACTGGCCTATTCCCCTGCATCTTGGGATCAATGGCTGGCGGATGGCGGCGTCGATATTCCTCCAGCAGTTCTTTGCTGATGTTCCTTGTTGGTTCCCACGAATTATCCGTAGGTTCGTAATTTTCCCATTTTATCAAAAACTCTTCTCGACGTCCTACTAACCTTCTGTCTAGGATCGCTTCGACCTCATATTCGATTATCTCATTCTCGGGTTGGAGTTCAGTGTCGGTCGCAATTGGGGTATTTCCTCTTGCTGGTTCCAGTAGTGAGACATGAAATACCGGGTGTAGTCTAGACTTCCTGGGTAGCTGCAGTCTGTAATTAACTGAGCTGACTTTGTTCAATATTTTGAATGGTCCCAATTTCTTGAAGTCCAACTTTGTGCTTGGTCGTTTCGTTTTGATATGTTTCCGGAGTAGGTATACTTTATCCCCCTCCTTGAAGGCAGGTTCCATACTGCGCTTCTTGTTTGCGTATGCGGCGGATCGTTCATTTAAGAATTGGATGTCCATCGCAAGTTGTTCGTGGAACGATTTCAGTTGTTCCACCACGATCAGGGCTTGTTCAGCTCGTGATTCATCCGGTCTTGGTTGCCTATATGCTTCTGGCTGGTAGCCATAATTGGCAAAGAACGGTGAGACTTTCGTTGCTTCTGTCATCGCGCTGTTATATGCAAACTGTGCGATGGGTAAGATCTGAACCCAGTTATCCTGTTGATGATTGACATAGCTTCGCAGGTACTGTTCAAGGGTCTGATTTAATCTTTCTGTTTGGCCGTCTGTCTGGGGATGAAAAGCTGTTGACAGCTTATGATTTGTTCCCAGTAGCGCCATCAATGATTTCCAGAATTTCGAAGTAAAGAGCTTGTCTCTATCTGAGATGATTTCTTCTGGCATCCCATGATCGGCTAATATGACTCGAATGAAGGTATATGCGAGCGCCTCGGCGTCGCTAGCTTCTAGATATGGTATAAACTTCCCATATTTCGTGAGTCTTTCCGTGATGACGAGGATAGAGTCATATTCTATTCCTGTTAACGGGTCCTTGGAGGGTGGAAGCTTGACGATGAAGTCCAAAGCTATTGATTTCCACGCTCCTTTTGGTACTGGTGTCGACTTGAGTTGTCCGTATGGCAGGTGCCTATTGGATTTTGACTTGCTGCAAATGTCGCACTCTCTTACCACTGTCTCTACCTGCTTCCTCATACCTGGGAAGTAGTAGTGTCGAGTGATTCGTTCGAAGGTTCGCGTTACTCCCTGATGACCGTGTGCTGGTAACGAGTGTTGTTCTTGCACCAGCGGGCGTCTCATTTGACTTGGGACATACACTAAGCCTTTGTATCGAATCAATCCTTGTTCGTCGATGGCGAAGTCGCCTTCGACTTTGGACAAGACTCGCTTGGCGCATTCGTCTGTTGCGTAAGCTTTCTTGAGTCTTTCCTCGAGTTCTGTATCTTCGATGACTGAGATCGTCGCTAGTAACTCGTTGTACTGTATTCCTGCATCTGTTTTCTTCAGAATTGCTCTAGGTCTTTTTTCCTTTGGGCCGGTGTAGTCGGTCCGTCTGCTGAGAGCGTCTGCTCTTGCATTCTCGGAGCCCTTGCGATAGGTTATCGTGAAGTTGTAGGCTGCGAGGGTTTCTGCCCAGCGGACTTGTCTGCGGTTTAAAACCTTGGTCGTGGTGAAGTATATGAGGTTCTTGTGATCCGTCCATACCTGCACAGGGTAGGTGGATCCCTCAAGATATACTCGCCACTGCTCAAAGGCAACGACAATAGCCAGTAGCTCCTTGTCGTGGATGTCGTAATTAAGTTCCGCGGGTGACAGTTTCCTAGAGTAGTACGCGATTGGTTTGAACTTACCGTTCTCGTCTGGTTGATTCAGACATGCTCCAATTGCGAAGTCAGAAGAGTCCGTTTCGAGGATGATCTTCTTTGCAGGGTCAAATGTAGCAAGGATAGGTGCTTCCGTGAACTTCGTCTTAAGTTCCTGGAAAGCAGCCTCTGCCTTGTCCGTCCATTTGAATTCGAGATCCTTTCTGGTAAGCTCCGTGAGTGGTTGAGCTACCTTGGAATCTCCCGAGATGAATCTTCGGTAGAAGTTGGCGAAGCCTAGGAAGGCTTGCACTTCCTTGACCGTGGTCGGTGTTGGCCATTCCAACACTGCCGTTACTTTTGCTTGGTCCATCTTGATGCCGTGCGTTCCAATAATGTAACCCAAGAATTCGACTTGGTTTTTATGGAACTCGCACTTCTCTGGTTTGAGGAGTAAGCTGTACTCCTTTAGTTTCTTCAGGACGAGTTTGACATGCTTGACATGCTCCTCCTTGGTTGCTGAATACACCAGGACATCGTCTAAGTAGACAATGGTAAAGATGTCTAAGTATTCGTGCAAAGCATCATTCATCAGTCGTTGCATAGATGCGGGTGCGTTTGTTAGCCCAAAGGGCATGACTTGATACTCGAATAGGCCATAGCGGGTGCGGAATGCTGTTTTCCACTCTTCCCCAGCCTTGATTCGGATCAGGTTGTATGCTCCTCGCAGATCTAGCTTACTGAAGATCTTTGCTCCTTGAAATCTATCGTGTAGTTCGTTGATTAACGGCAGGGCATACCTGTCCTTGATTGTGATGTTGTTCAACGCTCGATAGTCCACACATAACCGTAGGGAGCCGTCTTTCTTTGGTACGAAAAGCACCGGACTTCCTGCTGGTGATGTGGATGGTCTGATGAATCCTTTCGCTAGGTTATCATCGATGTACTCCTTAAGTACCTTCAGCTCCTTTTCCGATAGCTGATATATTGGTCCGAACGGTGGACTCTTGTCTTTTTCCAAAGGTATCTCGTGATCCCATGGTTGGTGCTTAGGAAGCGCCTCATTCTTAGGGCCTTCCTGGAATAATTGCTCGTATTCCTTGTACTCCACCGGTATACTCATCGGTGAGGATGCCTGGGCTAGGTCATCGAGCTCGGAGGTTGCACATAACTCCTTCCGGCCCTGGGAGGGTTTCTCCCGTTGTCGCGTGTCCGTCCGTTGTTCACACGCGCACTGGCTCATCACAACTTTCTCGTTCCACCAGTCGATCTGGGGGTTGTGTTTCTTGAGCCATGGCATACCAAGGATGCACGCATGGTTGTCCATGTGCACGATGTCAAACTGAATCGTTTCCTTGTGCCCGTGTAGCATGACCATTTCCAATGGGACCGTTTCGTGGGTCACCATTCCTTCATTAGTCGAGATGGGCTCTCCATCTACGACCATTAATGGGTATGGTTCGGCTTTCATTGTTGTTTTGAAGCCTTGCGTGTCTGCTACTTTCTTTGTCATAAAGTTGCCCGTCGCTCCTGAGTCAATCATTGCTCGGAGGTGTCGCTGTTGTATCTTAGCGACCACATATAGTTGCATGCTGCCCGTCGTGGCGCATAGCTGGTCTGTACTAGGCCTCTTCATGTCGCTCGCCGGTGGCCTACCGTCGAGGACTCCTAGTTTTTTGACTCGTCCGAGGAAGGATAGTATTCATCCGCTTCCAATGGTGGTCCTTGGGGAGATCGTCTCCCTGTCTCTGCTGCGTCGTTCAGCAGGTGTGGATATCTTTCGTATACCTGTTCGCTTTTGATAGGCAAGTCTCCTTCAGACTGGCTTCGCCTGAGGGCGTGAACTTGCTCTGCGTCTCTGAAGTGTATCCTGGGCGAGGATCGGGGAAACAACTGATTCTGGTGTTTCTTTTTCCAGTGGAGCTTGCAGTCATCTTCGCTGCAATACTCCCAGTAGACATACGCGTGCCAGGGATGATCAGTCTCTGTTGCGTCTGTCGTTGATAGTTCCCGCTGTCCTCTCACCCATGCACTATCTTCCCTCGGAGGCGTGGAGAACGTGTCTAGTTGCTCCATGGCTCTCCTTTCGATGCGTGGAGTGGGTCTCGCATTTTCCCGTCGGAGCATATCTCTGGCTTTCTCGTCGTACTTCTTCAGGGCTCTCCTGCGGTCCTGGTAGTAAAGTTCGACGCTTTTCATATACTTCAGTTTAGCCATATGCTCGACATCCTTCTCCAGTTCTTCCGCTTCTTGGGCTTCCAACTTAGCTACGTCTTGGGACGTGCCAAGCAGCCTGCGGGTATTCGTTAGTTGGTCGTAGTATCTCCAGAGGTCATCCTTGCAGTCGTCCACCTTGCACTCTAATGGAAGTCCCTGTAACAGGTTCCCGTAGATGCCCTTAAGCGTGGGGATTCTCCTCTGGCCATTGGGCTTGTCTCGTTCGGCCCTAATCTTCGCGTGGGCGTGTTTTGCCATGCGTCTTACTACGTTCTTGCACCGTGGACTCATTGGTTCCGTAGGTGCGAGTTCATCGAAGGTCTCCTGTTCCGAGACGGTGAACGATTCCGCCTCCGACCCTTCATCTGAGCTCTCGTCTTCTGGGGTGCTTTCGCCGTTTATTCCCCAGTCCTGTTTGCTCACAAACGTTGCGTTCAACTGTCCTGTCCAGGTGGCATTGAGTTGTTTGCCGACTTTGCGTCCACCGTTCCCTTTCTTTGGCTGTCTGCAGTCTCGGGCCATGTGGCCTGGCTTGTCGCAGTTAAAACAGAGTCGTTCCTTGAATTGTCTGTCTTTCTTAGGGTCACGGGGTCGTCCAGGTTTGAACGTGGCATCGAGTTCCATTGGGTCCGCCCAACGGTTGTCTCGCGGGTGTTGATCCCGTCATCTGCCCTCGTTTCCCCGGTAGGGGTAACTTTTCTTGGGCTTGTCATAGGTCCGACGTTCCTTCTGGAATTCGTATAGTCGATTGTCGATTCGGACCGTATGTTCGATTAGCGCTACCATGTCCGTTGGTTGTTGTTCCAAACGGGCAAGTTCCATACGTATATGGCTCTTCAGCCCACGTCGGTAGTGGCTGATGAGTGCGCTGGCGTCCCATCCTGTCTGATTGCCGTATCTCTGGAATTCTGTGGAGTATGTGAGGGCGCTGCCAGTCTGCTTAAGTGCAAACAGATGGTCTTCTGCGGTCTTAATCTCATCGATGTCTCCGAACATGCGTCGGATTTCCTTACAGAATCCATTCCAGCTGCCAAACATAGTCTGCGTAGTTGTCATGCTTCCATTGGTACTTTCATATTTGAAATAGTCCTTGAGGAATGGTTCGATCCATCGCAGGGCTTCCCCCCTAAGGTAGGACGCAGTCCACAGGGCATAGCTCTCCTGGGTGGGAAACTTCTCATCATTGAAGTGCTGGTACAGTTCGACCTGTAGCAAAAACACCTCAAGTTCCTTTCGGTTGCCGGAGTAAGTGTCGGGCAACTTGACGCGTAGAGTTTCCTTGAGTTCGTTGACGGTGGGTGCATCGGGCATCTCTTCATTCTCAGGCTTAGACCTCTGAGACGAAGTTGGCGTGGTGGGGGTTTTCCCCTTCGAACTGACGACAGACATGTTGCTTTGTGTGTAAGCCGGTACCTCGTAGAAGTGGTGCTCAAAGTGTAACGCTGACTTCTAAACGATAGAAGACACAGAGGTTCTCTTGCGTAAAGGTTTACTTATCAGAGGAGGCAGGGGATCAGACACAAAGGCTTCAAGTAACACGTTACTAGTATATAACAAATACTGTATTGAGTTGAGCACGAAGCTCCTATCTAAGGAAATACTATTTACTTATATAGTGGCGTCGTGCCTAGTGGACTCTTGGGAACTCACTCGAGTCCTCAGAGTCCTGGACTCTTAGGACTCTTCTCATCATCCTGCGAGTCCATCACGTGCCTAGTGGACTCCTGGGAACTCACTCGAGTCCTCGGAGTCCTGGACTCTTAGGACTCTTCTCATCATCCTGCGAGTCCGTCACGTGATACTTTCGGAACTACTATTCCCCGCTGCCCCTCCAGGTACCAGGGCCGGTCTCATGCGACCTCCCTCCTTCCTGTCCTGTAGTTGGCCAGCCTTCTTGTTCCGTCGTAACACCTTGGTTGATTTTAAATCAGAGATCGTCAAGCAAGGTCTCTTCTGAGTAGTCCAGCTCTGCAGTGAGTCTCTGGAATTCAGCCCAGAATGTTGTGAAGGTATTCTTGCCTTGGTATAACTTGTGATACTCAGTTTGTGCAGTGTGTCTCCTATCAGGGTCGCTAAACACTTTCTCGAGGAGTTGGAGGATTTCTTCTGCTGACTGAAGCATGTTTGGTGAGGTAATGCGAAGCCTTGGGTTCACATGGCGAACTGCGAGTCCTCTTAGTCTGCTTTGGAGATAACTCATCTGCATCTTGTCATTTGGGAAGTGGTCGATGTTGGCTTCCAGCTTGAGTCGGATCTTCACAACCCAGTCTTCAAAAGCTGGTTCAATCCCATCCGTAAGAATAGGAGGATCCGGAATGCGAGCAGACTGGCGAGGTGCTGCATTGCAAATAGGAGCTGTATTCTCAAGATATTTTTGAATGCCTTGCAGTTCAGTAATCTTTTCATCCTTGTCTTGAATTTCTTCTTGGAGCTGTAGAATAGCATCAGAAGCTTGACCGACGATGAGGTAGTACTTCATAATGGCTTTCAACATTGGCCAGGCGTACTCTTGGCTGCTAGGTGACAGCTTTTGGAATTCAGTGTAGGTGTTGACATTCCAATTCCTCATCTGGTGGCCGTTTGATAGTATAGACTGGTGTCTTTCTTGAGCTGTTTTGCCCATCCTCTTGAAATCTTCTTGGGCTTCGAGGAAGTCATCTTGAAGTTCATCTCTCTTCTCAGACTCATCTGCCAAGGTTGTTTTCTCATTTATAGAGTCATAGTCTTCTGGGTTTCGGTCAGCCATCTTGGCTTTTTCTTTGGCTGTGTGTGCCATAGCAGCTTTGCTATTCTTTCAGTTTTCGTATTCAGTAGATCAGACTCGTATCGCCAAAGGCCCTATTGCGCAGTTTGTTGACTGTAGGAGCCACTCGAGAGGAGTGCACTTCCCTCACAGCTATATTCCTTGTTGAGGGAGCATTGTGAAAGGTCTGATCTATGAAGTCTGTGGTGTTCTGGTATTTCTGGTGTGTTCTGTGGTGTTCTGGAATCAACTTTAGGATATGGTTGTAGGGTTTCCAAAGAAGGGAATTCAAATTTCAGTATCAAGGTTCAGGCTCAGAGAGCAAAAGAAAGGTGAGATTCAATCTTATGTTACGATGGTCACGGAGGTCAAGAAGCCAGTCCGGAGAATAATAAGCTAGATTGAATCTAAAGAGAGAAGAAGAAGAAGAAGGAAGGAAGGTGAGGCTATTCCTCGTAATATACAGTTGTCCGCTTAGCGGTTGTAGCCTTGGTGGCTAAGGCTGCACCCGTAACAACCATAACAACCGTAACAAGCTGTAAGCTATAAACAATCTACACTACGGAGGTGTTGTTCATAAGTTTTGTGAGTGGGTCGGGCTAGGGCCCCCTGCGTAGGCTGGTTTGGCAATTCTGGCCAAAGTACCGATTCTCACGCGTCACGAACACTTGAGTGTGAGAGCAATCAATTCTGTAGAATAATGAGTAGAGTAGATACCTAAACCCCTATATAAAACTATACTATAAGCCTAGTACTCTGTGTGCATACCATTTGCAGCAATTACTGCTGCCATACGTGTAGGCATACTATTAAGGAGAGCATTAAGCTCAGCTTCTCCAACTTGCTCCCATGCTTCCTTAACAGCTACACGGAGCTGGTCGTAGGACATATGTTCTGGATGATTATCTTGTAGATAATTCTTCATAATATGCCACACCCGTTCAATTGGGTTGAGATCTGGTGAATACGGGGGCCATTCTATAGGGCAAATACCACGGGATCTCAACTCTTCATATGTTGCACCTGCTCTATGACCTGGAGCTCCATCTTGCATCAATGTAAGGCCTGGGTATAGGCGTAGCCAGCCGTGGATTAGAGGGACAGTATGAGCCATATAGGACTCAGCTCCTATTTTCCCATATTCCTTCTCCCAAAATAGTATAGGACCCTTTCCAAGACCACCTGAGAAGCAGCCCCAGAACATCCAACCTCTAGGGATTGTTAGTAAATCCTATAGTAAATAGGAGTCTCTTACCTTCTCCGTTGTACTCTATCTACAACACATGTATCATCCCACATTTCCCCTGCTTTTCGAGTAACCCATGTACGAGTATGGCGGCCTCCCGTTACCCACGTCTCGTCAGTCCAAAGTATCCTATTCCAATCATTCCGTACCCAATCCTTATGTTCAATAGCCCATGAAAGTCGCTTTTGTCGATTTGTCTCTGAGATAATAGGCTTCCGCATAGCAATCCCTTAATAATTATTAGTCTATATAGTAGTAAAGTAGAGAGGGATACTTACGTCGATTATAGCCTCTCACAGACAGAGCGCGGGTTAGGACAAGCCGTGAGCATGGAATATTAAGAATGCGTATTATATTTGTATATGGCATACGCCTATTCGTGCGAGATGAGGCTATAAACTCAATAACCTCTTGAACTTGCTCATCGGATAGGATAAGTGGCCTACCCGAACGCTTCTTCAGAGTTGGAGGGCCCTGGCAAGCATACCAAGCCTGCCGTTCCGTGCAGCCAATATAGGCTGCAATTTTTTGGAACTCCCAATCTAGGGAGCGTAGTAGTGCGCAACGAAGCCGCTCATCGCGAGTAAGATGAGGCATTGTAGTTATTGAAAGAGTATGAATTTCCTACATATAAAATACAATAGTAGGAATTTTGACGCGTTAAAAAGGTACAAACAAGCCTACGCGTACCCATGCTCCAACCCATGCCCAACCCCCGGTCATCTCATGACCCACTCACAAAACTTATGAACAACACCTCCGTACTTATTAGGCTGACTTTGGGTTGGGCTGACTTTGGGTTGGCCGGCCCAACCGTAAACTCAGCCCAACCCAAAGTCAGCCCAACCCAAAGTCGTCCAATTCATGAGCGGGCCGGCCCAACCGTGAACTAGAAAAATCGTGGTTAGACCGGCCAGTTCATGAACCAGCTCAGTTCACGATTGGGTCGGAACATATTTTTAAAGCAAAAACAAATTAAAAAATTGTTAATAATAATACGAGATAACTTAGAGTTACTTGGTATTTCAAAGGATAGATATTTATTTTACGGCCTGCGAGGGAACGCCAATATGATGGTGAGACACGGAGGGTGGCGGGGTGGGTGAAAACAAGGGGGTTGAGAAGGGTATATATTCCGATACAATTAGACATGGCATAGTTCATGCGACAGTGCCAGGCAGTGCAGGATGACGGGAATTAGTTGAGAGAAGCGAAGATTCAGTTGAAGATGAAATGTTTTTTGGTGAACGAAGAGAACCGGAGGTTGATTTGCACGAGGAAGAGAGCTGTATGCGAAGATAAAAAACTAGAGCTGAGACAGTTTGAACGGCAGGCGCGGAAAAGTGTGAAAGCCGAGTCGGAGTGTCAAAAAGAGCTATCTTGGGTTCCAATCTTGAAGCTGTGCACAGCACCGTATGGCTTGGGTGAAAAGACTTGCCCTAGAGGGTCCTGCATCCAGCTATCTGCGGGCGTTGGCTGCAGATAGAGCGGGGCGCGAAGCGGTCTACACAATAATGGGAACGACGACGGCGGTGATGAAGTGGATGATGTATATGGAAGTGTCGTGGAATGGGATGCATGGAAATGAAAGTGACACTCTGACGACTTGTCGGTTGAGCCTCCATCAAAGAGGCGATAAAAGAAGCGTTTCGTTGTAGGCATTGCGGTTGGTACATGTCGGATGTTGAGTATCATTGCAATAGTCTAGACCATGGTATTGGGGGGGGGGTGCGGCAGAGCACATTTGGTACCAGTCATGGTATGGGTATTATAATGTTTGATATCGGATTGTTGACGAAGACAAAACAGGAATGGTGGAGGGTTATTTAGAGGCACACTCAGGGGCATATCAAGGGGAGAGACAAGGAGCGAGTAAGTAGGAAGGGAGCGAAGGGGATTGGGATTGGGAAATCGGTGTAGTAGGGGAGTTAAGGGGTGAAGGGGGGATAAAGGGGGCGACGGTTAAGTGGCAGGGGGGTTTATAGGAATTGAATTGAATTGGCGTTTCAATCTGATGATGATAGCGACTCATCTATCGACTGCAATGAGCCCGATGTGATCGCACGATTAGGCCTGGTTTACGGTCTTTTGGCAGTAGCATTTCACGCCCCATGGGGTTTGGGTTTTCAGACTTAGAAATTTTGCAATTTCGCACTTCCTATGTCAGGCCCCAAGACAAGATTTCTTCATGGGCTCAGGAGCATGGAGGCAAGCTGAACACCATATTGATAGGTTTGGATGCTACGTTTAAGCAAGCAAAAGGTAAATTCTTAGAACAATTAGAGGGCCATCTCAAGGTATCTATGACCAAGCTGTACACTCCGGAGCAGATTTTGAAAAGGGAAAAGGAGGTTGACTGCCAACTCTCACAGAATATGGGGGATCAACTGAGTCTAAAAATCCGGAAGATTAGCATCAATATCGAGGGATAGATTATGATAGGTAAAGCTGAAATGGCCAATATCTGTCTCGGTGTAGCTAATTAATTATGTGGACGCTATGAGGCAGATCGAGCGAACCCCTTACCCTCGCTCGGCGTGTTTAGACTGCGTCATAAGGAATAACGACCATTCCACTCGCCATGGTGCCACTTTCTGAACTTCATTGTTTGTAAGAATTACATGTACACCTTGCAACGACTCAGCCACGACCCTGGCTATGCATCCATCCACAGCCACCAACACTGATGCGCCAATATGTACCTCTCTAGAGCAGGACGTAAAGTGATGCCTCCCTCACGCAGTTATTCCGCATCTGTCGCCATGGACTCTCATCTATACGAGACTCTTAACGATGTCGCTAGTACCGCAGGCGAGAAGGATGGCGACAGAGTGCTCATTGATGGAGAGGCAAAGGAGGGAAAGGTAACAGGAGTAGAACTCGTTTATCGCCGGGGCAGTGCCTTCCTTGGCGTCTGGTGGTTTTTTACTTTCTTAATGCTGCGCGCGACTAGGCAAAACGTCGTTCGATGAGGATCGTGGCAAGGTCGAGGATGCACTAGGGTTAAAGCGGTTGTTATGACGATGTCCCCAGAAGTGCCTCAGTTGCGATGTTAGGCTTGACTGTTTCCATGAGGGTCTTGAGCGACTTGTCGGCGGTGCTGGTCCTATGGCCTGTTCTTAGTATATGCTTCGGATATCTGTGCTCCATTTCTGGTTACTCCTAAGCCGATCCCAAGGGAGGCCTAACCCCTTATCAATCCTTACTAACTACGGACAGCTAGTTAGGAGCACTCTAGGAGTTGGCAGTCGTTAGACTAGCGCGAGATATGATAAGGGGACTGACACTTGATAGCCGTCATAGGATTAGGCGTTGCGAGTGGCGATAATTAGGCTCTACTCCGTATGACTGAATCATTAGCATGGGGGTCCCCATGGGCAATAGTGGTGATAGTGACATTCTGTAACTTCATCCTTAGTGGTCATATCTTGCGTCGTTACCACACTTTCAACGTATGGTCAACTAACCACGAACTAGCATCCCGCTCCCTCAACTTCCTCCCACATCTCCTCGCCGCATGCCGCATGCCGCATCCCGCATCGCATCCCGCATGCCGCATCCCGCATCCCATAATATATCTCAGCCCATCAGGTAGTATAATAACCCATTATGTATACTACAATATAAGGCGAAAGCCGCAGTGCACTATAACTTTACGGCTGATTCATTGAATCGCCAATAAATCTGCCGAGATGCTTGGGTGTAGTAGATCTGCCGCGATCTCCCTCACCGGCGATGCGCGACGACGCCAGACCCATAATTAATTCTCAATGGGAGACTCTCACGATCCAAAAACCAGCCCTAAACGATCTCGGATGGGTCCAACGGTTTTTTCAATGCTTATCCCAGCGGCAGTCCAACACTGCCTTTCAAAATTACTGCGCCGTTAGCAGCCTTGCCGTCTCCCGTCGCCATTCCTGTCGCTTTAACCACTATCCCTGTCGTGACAGTGCTCAGCCGTCGAACCTCGTCCCTTTTCCCTTTTCGCATCCTGTAAAAACCCCGCCGTCACAATAGTTGCAGATTATTACACCTGATTGATTAGATACTTTCACAAGACAGTTGATTGGGTTGTTTCGGAGATCTTGAGTGATACGTACAATCAGGAACAACACTACTTCCATTCTGATGTCATTTTTGTGGACAGAAAATGTGGCGCCTTGCCACACATTTCTCAAAAAATTTCACATATTCCATAATAGAAATAATCATTAAACACTAGACATCAAAATGGGGTTCATGAGCGGAAAGTCAAACACAGACGCCATAGAGAGGTACGATGGCAATGCAAATGCTATGCTGACAACAGCGGCGAGAAGGGTCTCAGGGCCGACAATGAGCCCACAACCCAACGCCGACAACAGCAGGCGACGAGTCTACTGAGCCTGTCACTAAAAAGCACATGAAAACATACATGGGACTTTCTGGCCGAAAACTCAACATTGCAATCTCCGTCGTTGCGACAAATGGATTTCTGCTTTTCAAATTCGACCAAGGTGTAATGGGTGGGATCATTACGGACCGGTCTTCAACGTTTATTTCCTAACGACAAAAGATAATTCTACGGTACAAGGCATCACGACTGGAATTTACGAGATCGGCTGCCTTCTTGGCGCTATCTTCATTCTCATTTTCGGCGAGTGGCTTGGCCGTAGCCGAGCCTGTATCACAGGTGGATGGGTTATGATTCTCGGGGTCATCATCTAGGTGGCCTCGTTTACTGGACATATGCCCTTTCTGCAATTCATGGTTGGACGAACGATTACCGGTGTCGGAACGGCATCAACACATCAACTATTCCCACATATCAGGCCGAATGCTCCAATCATCGAACCGTGGTCTCTTGATCTGTATCGAGGGGCGCTACGATCGCGTTCGGAACTATCATTGCTTATTGGATCAACTACGGTTCTCAGTTCTCCGATAACGAGAGTGTTCACTAGAGATGGCCCATCGCTTTCCAGATTGTATTTGGTCTCTTCCTCTCTGTTGTCATAGTGTTCCTTCCAGAATCTCCTAGATGGCTTCTCAGCCGTGAGAGATACGAGGAGGGCGAAAGTGTGCTCGCCTCCCTCCATGGCAAGGACACTCATCACCCCGAGGTCCAGGCGCAGAAGGCTGTCATCCTCGACTCGATCCGCGCAGCTGGCAAGGGCGTGAGCTTCCCCAGTCTGTTCACTGGCGGCAAAACACAGCATATGCGTCCATTGTGTCACCGATGAACCCCCGGGCTCGTCTAACAGTTCTTTTTGACTGTTGCCATAGTGGTTCTGCGATCGAACTTCCCTTTGTCTATCGACCGAATTCGGCAGGACAGGTTAACTTCGTCGACAACGTAAAGCAGGGTATTAGCCTTGCTGCATCGGCTTTTAATCTCCTGTGCTAAAAAGATCCAAGGTGCCCAGGCCCTCTTTGGAGGAGCACAATCTTTCTTTGCTTCTCTGCACCATCAAGGTGGTGGAGGTCCCACCAACTAGAATGGCCTGGGCGAGGAAACCTTTGTCGAGGATTGAAAGAATGAGGGGAAGGATATTTGGATGTTTAGTGGATGCGCTGATAATCAGACGTCGGCCGATACAAGCATTGCGGGGGCTGCAACAGGTTCGTTAACGTGTGGTCGGATCATCGAGTCTGTTAAGGAAGCGCCCGCCTGCCGTGCTAGTGCTGTGGCGACTAGAGAACCCGAATCAGAGCTATGTTGAGGTAAGTCCTGTTTTCTTAAAACAACACTAGCCCTTTACAAGTAGATGTCGTCTGACGACTTTATAGATCCTTCAAAATACCCGACAACTCTTGGCACAGAAATATCAACAGATCCCTCATTTATCTGTAGGCGGAGAATATGACCTACGCCAAAGAGTCTCTGTACTATACATCAATTTTATTTTACTAGGACAGTGAACTAATTGTGGCTAGTTTTGAAACATCTTCTTTTAAGTAGAGACGAACAGATTCAGGGTTGGTTTTATATCCGCGATGTTTTGAAGACTTAGAGGTGTAGGCATATGCTTTATTTTATAAAGCATAGGCCTACACCTCTAAGTCTTGTCCATACACATCACTCCTACATCCTCAGGCCAGCTACAGCCAGCCCCAGCTAACGCTGCGCGTTATGCACACCCCTAATCCTTCCACGTCACAGTCTTGGTAAGCAGAAACTCCTCCAGCCCCTGCGCCGCATTGAACCTGCCCCATCCGCTATTCCTCACGCCCCCATGCGGCAACACCGGCTCATCATGCACCGTCATGCTATTAATATGCACAGTATACACCCACCCACTCACTCACACCTCCCCAAGGACAATACTCACCCCGATTCCAGCTTCTTCGCAAGCTTAAACCCCCTCCTCAAGTCCTCAGTGAACACAGCAGCCGAAAGCCCATAGCCCCCACTGTTCGCGACCTCCACCGCCTCCTCGTCAGACGACACCACTCTGCACGCCGCGAGCGACGCGAACAATTCCTCTAGCCAGAGGGGATCCTCGTCACCTGCGCCGCCGACGACGACAGGTGCGAGGCGTATGCTCGATGCCTTTTCGTCCGATTCGGCGGCGTCGACGGAGCCGTGGATGAGGTGCGCGCCGGCGGCGAGGGAGGACGTGACAAGGGCTTGGACGCGTGCTTTTGAGGCCGCGGAGACGAGGGTGGGGGCGTCAGATGGCGGGGCGGAGGAGAGCGCTGATTTGAGGGCTGCGAGGAACGCGGGGGCGATGGCGGAGTGGAGGATTATGCGGTCGGTGGACATGCAGATTTGACCGGACTGTAAGTGGTGGTGGTTAGCAATAGTTTCACTTGATTAGTTAACCGGGAGGCGGGGGTTGTTACGTTTAAGAAGGCCCCTGCGATGACGGATTGCACGGCGATGTCGAGGTTAGCATCTTCGCATACAATGGCGCTGTTCTTCCCGCCTAGCTCCATCAGGCAGGGCTTTAGCTGCATCCCCGCTTCCTTTGCGATGCGACGCCCGACCGAGATGCTGCCTGTGAAGTTGATCTTGCGTACAGCAGGATGCGCAATCATAGCGTTGACGACAGCGGGCGCGTCGGCAGGGCGGCAGGAGACGATGTTCAGGCAGCCGGCAGGGAGGCCCGCATCGGCGAATGCGCATCCAATGGCCCAGTAGCAGCGCGGGGAGAGGTGGGACGATTTCAGCACTGTGGTGTTACCGCCGGCGAGGGCGGTGGCGGCGGAGCGGATGCCAAAGACGTAGGGCGCGTTCCTGGAGACGGGGGGGAAAGCATAGGATCGATAGCGAGCAGCGGTGTTGGGGGGCGTCAAACGCGGGAAAGGAAGCGGGGATCTAACTAACCAAGGAACTATCCCGAGGATGACACCCATGGGCTCCTTATACCGATGGCGCTCTGGCCCTCCTCTTCCACAGTGGGCACGCTGCCGCAGACGGAGGTAATGCGACCTGCGACGTCGCGGAGCATCTTGATAGCGAGGGGCACGACGAAGAACTGCGAGGCGCCCACGTCGGCACCCATCTCCGTCCGCATGATTTCGGCATTGGCCTCGGTGCGCTCCTCGAGGAGGTCGGCTGCGCGGAGGAGGATGTCGCGCCGCGCGGTGGGCTTAGTCGCTGACCAGGCGGGGAAGGCGGCAGATGCGGCGTCGACGGCGCGCAGGGCGTCGGAGGGGGTGGCGGAGGTGCTGGTCCAGAAGGTGGTGTTGGTGTAGGGGCTTATTACGTCGAAGGTTGAGGGGCCGGTCTCCTCGATGCCGTTGATCCAGGAGGGGACGGCGATTTGCGAAGGTGCATCGCCGTTAGTGTCATTTGATGCCATCTCGGTACCGTTTTGTAGCATGGCGTCGGTTTCGTTCTCACAGGTATCTCCCAAGTATTGTGTTTTGGCATCCTTTGATGCCAAGTTGCCATCAAGGTCCACTTTCAAAACAATAGTGCACTATGGTACACAAGACTACGTGTAACGTCTCCGCAGCTGTCATACAGTATTATCTCGTTAAGTCGATACACGATTAGTCGGTTTTCTAGATAACTCGATAACTTTCTTGGGATCCTTCCATTCGTCATACAAATCACAATACACACAATATTAAGTCCCTTTTCCGATTATGGACTTAAACTAATTACTAGACTACTTTTAGAATACCTTCAAAATGCCTTCGAAAAAGCTCTATTCTATGACTCTCGAACAGCGAAAAGCCCTCCGAACCTAGCATCGATCTCACCATCCGAAACCTACACAAAAGGCCACTATACAGTGGTTCCTTAAGCAATACAATCATTGACTTAAGCCAATCTACAGTCTTAGAATCCCTTAGCTCTCGATTTTCAGACCTTGATGATACTCCTAATACTCTGGAAACAAACAGCTCTAAAGCTTAGCGTCGCTACGCTATTGCCTAGCCTGAATTAGAAGCTGCTCTTTACCACTAGCAAAGGCTTATTAAAGAGCGTAGCGGCATTACAACTATAGAAATCTTATAATCAAAGGCGAAGATTATCTAGAATCAGCTACTATAATACCGTAGACTACCTATGCTAGAATTTAGCTACGGATGGATCGTAAAGTTTCGACAACAGCATAATATATTATATCGAACTCTATATAGCAAAGCTAGATCTATTAGTGTCACTATAGAAGAACAAATGAAGGCTATACAAACTATTATAGGGGAGTTTTTAGAGGACAATATTTATAACATAGATAAGACTAGGCTTTACTAGAGGATGAGCCCTTTAAAGGGCTTTATAACACGATTAATTCTAGGACAGAAGAAGGACAAAGCACGCATATTAGTAGCCATTTGTGTTAATGCTACTAGAACAGATTGATTGACTTCCTCTTTGGTTTATTAGAAAGGCTAAAAAGCTTTAAGCTTTACTATACGTTAATATAGGGGCAATAGGTAGGGTTTAGAGGTGGAATAAGAAGGCTTACATGAATCAATTTGTTATGGTAGATTAGCTAAATGCTTTCTATACTCATATTAGTACGCCATGTTCTATACTGCTTATAATAGATAACTTCTCAGCCTATATTGCTACAGTAGAATCGACGCCTCCTCCTCTAAACATATGACTTATCTAGCTTCCTCCAAATGCGACCAGTTGCTATCAACCTCTTAATCAAGGTATTATAGCCTCTTTAAAAAGCTATTATCGTTAGCAATGGCTCGAGTTCATGCTTAAATCTTTTAGCAACAACCTAGATCTAATCAAAACAATAACAATACACTTTGCAATTCGCTAGCTTATTCGATCATGGCATCATGATGTTACAAATACAACTATTTACAATTGCTTTTGAAAAAACACGATTCTTTTATGTCTAATACAGCTTCCTATACACCCACTTCCTGTTCTAAATGACTTATATACTCAAGGACAACAAGCTGGTTATATATTAGACGCTATAGACCTTTCAAACTTTTTGAATCTAGTAGAGGAGGGAATACAAGAGGTAGAGGGAATATAAGAGGTAGAGGGAGGCTTAGATGAGGACACAATTCTACAGGAGGTGATGGCTCTATATATATACAGGTTTCTAATGCTTAAGATGATGATGATGAGGAGCCCTAGCGTCCTATGCTCACTACAAAGAACACTGTACAAGCCCTCTAAGTTCTGATTAAGTTCTTAGAATCTGAGAATAGTGGCATCATGGATCTAGTATCATTTTTGCGCTCTTTAGAGCATGTAGAGAGGCAATTAGTAGCCAAACAGGCTAATGACTTAGTTTAAGGCACGTTAGATAGATGGATGGTTTAGCTAGGGGGCTACTTTAGGTCTACTTCAGATCACTTTCTAACTCAATATTACTATAATTGATATATTTATACATGACCAATTACATTGACTTAACGAGATAATACTGTAGTGTCATGTGAAAAAAAAAGGAGGTTCAAAGCTTAGGTGTACGTAGAGTGGTACTTGGTGGTAGGATTGGCCCTAAGACCAGTATAGGCCTTCGTTGTTACAATATCAAGTGCGCCTTGCAGCTCGAGTGGGGGTTCAGGGGTGTGGGGAGCTTTCCGGGGTTGGAGCGAAGTTTTCAGTTGTGGAGTGAATTCTCAGAACTAGTCTCGCTAAAGAGAATTCACTCCACAACAACATAGCTGTATATAGATTGAGCCACTGCTAGAGTGCTCCTCTTCTCTTTCCTTTCTTCTCTAGATTGAGTTTAATTCATAATACCCAACTGGCGCCCTATGCCTTGGTGAACCATGACATTCGTCCCCTATAAGCCATTTAGCAAGAATACTAGCAATTTTACATAACTTAACTTATATGGAGATTGGCTCAACCCAGCCATGTGGCATGCTTCAAGGGGCCTTGTACCTGATTAAAATCAGGATTAAAATCAGTAGCCCCATGCCTCACATAGGTATGTATAATAAGGGTCGGACTGGCGAGAACGGGTTCTATATAGAGGTGTTGTTTAAAAGTTTTGTTAGTGGATCCAGAGATGGTAGGGGGTAAGGCAAGTATTAGGACATGGGTACGTGTAGGCTGCATTGAAATTCTTCCTATAGTATTTTGTATGTAGGAAATTCATACTCTTCTATAACTACAATGCATCACCTTACTTGCGATGAGCGGCTCTAGTGCTCTGTCCACTCTCTAACTCTAAATTAGGAGTTCTAGCAAATAGCAGAGAACCTAGGCTGTACAGAGCGGCATGCCTGCCATAGGCCTCTAACTCCAAAAAAGAGGTCGGGTAGGCTACTTATCCTATCTAACAATCAAGTTGACGAGGTTATTGAGTTTATAAGCTCTCCTTGTCAGAATAGGCATGTGCCATATACGAAGGTTATAGAGCTTCTAGAAATTCCATGCTCGCGGCTTAACCTGGCTCTCTTAGTAAGAGAGTATAATAGAAGTGAGTATTCCCATCTATCTACTACTATAAATACTAAAAAGATCTAGGGATTGCTATGCAAAAGCCAATTATTTCAGAGATAAATTGACGAAAGTGACTTAAGTGGGCCATTACCCATAGAAGCTAGATACGGAATGACTAGGACAGAATCCTTTAGACCGACGAGACGTGGGTGACGGGTGGGCGTCATATTCATACGTGGGTAACCCAGAAAGCAGGGGAAACGTGGGATGATACGTGTGTTGTAGACAGAGTACAATGGAGGAAGTGAGAAAACCCCCTATTTACTATGGTATTTACTTATATATCTCTAGAGGTTGGATGTTCTAGGGCTGTTTCTTAGATGCTCTCGGGAAGGGTCCTACGCTCTTCTAGGAGAAGGAATTTGGGAAGATTTTACCTATATGGCTCATACTATCCCTCTGATTCACGGCTGGCTACGTATGTATCCAGGCCTTACATTAATGTAAGATGGAGCTCCAGGTCACCGAGCGGGTGCTACGATTAAGGTTGAGAAGCCGTGGCATTTACCCTATTGAATGGCCCCCGTACTCACCGGATCTCAACCCGATTGAACGGGTATGGCATATTATGAAGAATTATCTACAAGATAATTATCTAGAGCACATGTCCTACGACCATGCGTGCCCATGTGCTCTAGATAATTATCTACAAGATAATTATCTAGAGCACATGGGCACGCAGAGCTTGATGCTCTCATTAACAGTATGCCTACCCGTATGGCAGCAGTAAATGCTGCAAATGGTATGCACATGGAGTACTAGGCATTTAGTATAGATTTATATAGTTAATTAGGTAGCTATTATACTCTTTATTCTACAGAATTCATCACTCTCATTCTCGAGTCACCGCGTCGTATGAGAATCGGTACTTCGGCCAGAATTGCCAAGCCAGCCTACGCAGTGGGGCCCTGGCCGGATCCACTGACAAAACTTGTGTCTAATCTCACCACGTCTCCGCTACCTAAAGCTAACAGGCGGCTTGTCTTGGTTCGCAGCGGGGCTCAGGAGAGGGGAGGAGGTGTGATGGGATGGTGGATGGATGGGAGACAGGGGTTAGGTTTGCTAGTAGAGGGCGGTGCCTCGGAGGTTCTCCCGAAAGGGGGTATATGCGGGACCGGTTGGTCTGATGTTATGAGCCACTGCGAGTCTGGTGTGTAGTGTGCCCTGCGGCCTTGCTGCGGAGTTGCAGCTCTGTAGCTTGGTAGCAGGTATGGCAGGTATGGCTACATAAGTAAGAGGCATGGGGCTTGCATATATACAGCGTAATAAAGGGGTGCACTTATCAGCATATATTCTTGGTGAGGTGCGAGTATGAGGGGTATAGAGTAGTATTGCGTCGAGCTGCATTATTTATGTATGAAGACTTTGGCTTTATTTGCAACGGAGGTTAAATAGTATATACTAAAGCCAGTGTATATACTATAGTCTTTCACGTGGACCATTCGTAGATCCTTCTTCTAAGCAATTTTTATAATGTCGCTACGTCTACAGACCCAACAGCGCTCCACGGACCACCATCTTCCTTCTCCATAATCCTCTCACCATCCTCGGTCGCCGCAATTGTCTCACTAATATGCACCGTGAGCTTCCTCACCGAGTGCCCCTTCAGGATCACCAAGACCATCAGCACATCCACCGCCAGTACAAAAAACGCACCCATGCCCCACATCCAGCCGACGCCCACCGCCATCTGCCACTGCGTGATGATGAAGACGCTCATGAGCCCAAACGCAATGCGGTACGAGTTGAGCGCGACGCTGGCCTCGACGGGCGTGCGCAGGAAGCACTCCACAATGTAGTTGTAGCACACGGGCAGGACAAGCAGTGCAGCGAACCAAATCAGGAAGCTCGCGAGCGCAAGAACCATGATGTGGAGGTGTAGCTGTAAACCCGCGCCGTAGATCCCGAGGCCGATGGGGAGTAGTAGGCCTGGGAGCACGGCGTTGGCGAGGCGGTACTCGGGGTGCCAGACGCCGCCGCGGCGGCGCGCGACCCAGAGGGGGATGGCGTCGTTGAAGAAGTACCCGTAGGCTTGAGCGCCGAGGATTCCGATCCAGGCCGTCATGGTGAAGAAGGCGAGCTGGAGCGAGGAGAAGCCGTAGCCGCCGGCGACGACGGGGGGCATGAGGTAGATGGCGAGGGTGGAGGCTTGCATGATGGGCAGGCCGAGGGCAACGAAGACAAAGGTTCCGACCGCGAGGGTGATGGGGGCGATTGTGATTTGGAGGGGGACGATGGCGCGGCGTTTCTAAGGGACTGTAAGTGGGTGCGGGGGGGGGGAAGTTGAGGGGTTGAGGAGGGGACATACGAATTCAGCGAATCTTCCGGTAGGCTGGGTGGCTGAGCCGGGGAAGAAGGTCGCGACGCGGTTAGGGAACCAGGACTTAGGCATTGGGGCGCGCCTTGGGACGCTGGGGTCGCGGCTGAAGGTAGTGTCCTCGACGAAGAGGAAGACCAGGATAATGGCTCCCCCAACAGGCCCTAGGGTCCACCAGAAGACGTATTCCCACGGTTTGGACTCGGCGATAAACCCACCAAGAGTGCCGCCACCGACGACGGCAAAGATGATCAGCACCTCGAAGATGGCAAAGGCCTTGCCGCGCTGGTGCAGAAAGAACATGTCCATGATGTATCCCGTCCCCATGATAGCGGGGATGACGCCGAACAAGCCACAGATGAGGCGCGAGATGGTGAACGGGATGAAGTCATCTGGGCCCGTCATGTTCGCTGCCCAGATCTGGCACGCAAAGGTGCTGGCGAGACTCCAGAGGATGACTGAACTGCGGCCGACGACGCCGGCAAATGGCGTAAACAAGAACGGACCAGCCATCCAGCCAGCGAGCGCGGCGGCGACGGTGTTGAGCAGGTCGGCCTGCGTCTTTCCGTATGTCGGGATCTGGAGGACGAAGGTGAGCTGGTTGGAGTTGGGCGACATCTGGCCCGCGAAGCCGGCGAGGCAGATGCATGCGAAAATAATGATCTTCTTCCGTATAGGCCAGTTCTGTGTCCGAGTTCAATATACACACTCTCAATGCTTCACGCGCGCAGACGATTGGAAGTCCGCGAGCTGGATCTCACTTACCAGCGGGTCATCCTCATCGTCGCTTGGCTGCGGGATGAGAACAACGTTTTTGCTGCTCCTCTTCTGCATAGTATCGGGGGACGCGTGAAGCTTCTCTGGCGACGGCATGTTGTCGTCTGACGCAGAGAAGTTGTCCTGTGTGAGAGAAGACATGGTGGTTCAACTCAACTTGCAACGGCCCGAGGACCGACGCCACGGGACGGGGGGAACGGTTTCAGGGTAGCGATTGGGATTAATTTCTCATCCCTACCGCCCGTGCTGTAACTTGTAAGGCCAGTCTCGGCGTCGCATGCATCGTGGCTGTTGGATATGCCCGGAAGCGATACAGATAGGGTGCAGTGAGAGTGTTCGAGAGAAGGGATTGGTAATGAGGCAGCTGGGCCCTTGGTTAGTAGGATCCAACATGCCATGTAGAGTCTGTGTACACCACTCACACCACTCACGCCACACTAAATGGTGGATTCTTCGGTGGCGTTTGGCTATCATCCTTGCTGAGGGTCAGGGGAGAAGCCGGGGGGACTAGGCCACTTCAGAAGCTGCTCCGAAATGATGCAGCATGGGACCCATACCCTACTAGGTACGGATTAGGAATAGACCAGTAGTATAGAATAGAGTAGCCGTATTAGGCAATATAAAAACCATTGGATTGTGATATCTACGCCTTCTAATCGTCGTGAGTAACTGTTATAATACTGTAGCTGCTGTAATACTGTAACTATTCCCATATCCCCATCGACATGGTGAAAATCCAGGGTAGGTACTTACCCCGGATTCTTATTACCATACAAATTAGCTGGTAGAGCCCAACCCCCCTGAAGTACTCTTTAATGTCCCACTATTTGATCGATGGGAAAGTAGATATAACATTAGCTACCCCTTTAAATATACAGTATATGAAGCTAGGATATAGTAACGCTTCTTCTATATTAATTTATATATATAACTTATAACTATGGATTCTAACGCTGGTATAGAGCGATATCATACTAACTATATACTCTACGTAGGTGATGGACGGTCACGAAACCCTACTCCGTGTCTATGGTGATCCAGCATATAAAGCAGCGTATGGAACTGCTTGTCCATGGACTCATCCACAAGGTAGACACCTTCTTCCGCCCTAACTACGCTGATCCTACGCTGATCCTACGCTAATTCTCGCTGCGGTGCAAAAATATGTGTTACATATCCAAAATAATATGATACCCTTAGACTAGATATATGAGTTACATTGCTTCACCAATCCCAGCATATGCTACGATGCAGCTCACATGCACTCGATATGTCTACAGCAAACACTATGTATGTACATCCATGGCCCCCGGCCGCCATCACTTTTATGGCGCCCTCAACTGTGCCACGCTGCCGGGCCAGATCGAACGATCAAATCGTCCTATTTGCCCTGACTGCCCGGACTGCCCGCCACAATGGCGCCCAGTGAGAGGGGATGGAAGATGATCATTATCGTCACGGTGCTGGTCGGTCTTGCCACAATCGCTACCGTCCTACGCGTTTTCGCTAGGCTCAAGCGCCGGGTCACGATTGAGATGAATGACTACCTCTGCTTTACGGCGCTGTTTCTCCTATATGGATGCTCGTGCAGTTGATTTTCTGTGAGATCATGTCCCCGTGCAAACTCAGCTAGCAGCTAACATCAAAACCAAGGGTGTGCCATCGGTGGTAACGGAACTCATTTTTCAGAGCTCTCTCCTGAAACTCTCATTATATTCGGCAAGGTCCAACAACCCGCCTCCACCCACACCCATCTCAGCAACTAACCCTTCCCAGATCTTCATCGCGAACCAATTCACCTACTTTGCTCTCTGCCCCGTCCTCAAAATCTCCATCATCTGCTTCTGCCGTTGCATTTTCTCGGGCGCGACCTTCCACCGCATCTCCGCCCTCATAAACTGGCTCATCGGCCTCTGGGCCGCCGCCATCTTCCTCACCTGCGCGCTCCAGTGTCGGCCCCTCCGCGGCTACTGGGACAAGTCCGTCGACGCCGTGTGCATCGATGGCACCACGTACTTCATCGTCAACCAGACCTTCAACGTCGACCCAGCCAACCGGCAACGCATTGCAGCCCTCAAATACAACGGCGCCCACCAGCGTAAGGGGCAGGGTATCCGCAAATTCGTTGCGTACCTCGAGGAATTGGAGCGGGAAATGGAGCCCTACACCGAGTCCCAGAGGACCACCCACCTCCTGACGAAGTTACACCCAGAAATGAGGCAGCGCCTCCTTGAGGGTGGCTACGCCGAGCGTTCCACGACCCACAGGGAGGCTGTTGTCAATATCCTAGCCATGCTGGAAATGAACAACCGGTGGGTAACCGAGAAGAATCCTTCTACGGATAGGCCCAACACAAGGGAGAATAAGGGAACCCTGCAGGGTGGCTTTCCAGCTCGGAAGGGCCACTTCAATAGCCACAAGTCGGGCAATCACCGGGAGCGAACGCCCTTCCAGGATCGCCGTCGATCGGACCAACAACCTGCGCGCAAGCCAGCCGACACCCAAGGCGCAAGGCCTACCCAAGTAGGGAACGCCTGTTACAACTGTGGCAGACCAGGCCACTTTGCAAAGGACTGCCGTAGCCAGCACACTGGGCCGGGAGTCCGGAAGCTGGATACCCAACTCCTCAAGCGGGAGTGACTCCCTACCGAAGCCCTACGCCCTACGCAGGCGAAGAGGATGGAGATCGACATTGAAATCAAAGTAGGGCCTACCTGGCACAAGGCCAAGGCTCTACTCGATTCGGGGTCGGACGTGTCAACTATCCACCCCCTCTTCGCAAAAGATAAGGGCCTAGAGTGCCGAGACAAGGGCCCACCTCGAGCGAGGGCTGTGGACGGCAAGGAGATTGCCATATACGGAGCGGCGACCGTACAGATCAAGGCCTGGGACCACTTTCGAAGGGAGACGACCGTAGACCAGACATTCCTTTCCATGGATACCCCTGGTGTGGATGTTATCCTTGGAATGGACTGAATCGTACAGGTCAACCCCCAGATCGATTGGCAGACCCAGATATGGCGCTACCCCTTCGATATATCGAAGGCGATGGAGGTGGGTATTGAAGAGCTAGACAAAGGCGATACTGCCTTTGTCCTGGCGTTGACCTCGGAAGGAGCATTGGAACCCCAATGCCCAAGGGAGTACGCTGAATTCGCCGACGTCTTCTCTAAGGAGCGGGCAGAAGACCTACCCGAGCTGGGTAGGAAGACCCACGGTATCGATACCAGCATGCAAGAGCCGCCTTACGGCCCGGTATACAACCTATCTGAGACGGAGTTGGCCACACTCCGGGAATACCTTCAATCAAGCGAAAGGAAGGGTTGGATCCAGAGGAGCATAAGCCCAGCGGGCGCGCCCATACTGTTCGTACAGAAGAAGGACGGCAGTCTACGCCTCTGCGTGGATTATAGGGGTCTGAATAAGATCACCGTAAAGAATAGGCACCCCTTGCCGCTGATCACAGAGACCTTGGATCGGCTCCAAGGAGCAAAGGTCTTCACAAAGCTTGATATTAGGAACGCCTACCACAGGATCCGGATCCGCCCAGGCGACGAGTGGAAGACCGCCTTCCGCACTCGTTACGGCCACTTTGAGTACAAAGTGATGCCTTTTGGCTTGGCCAACGCGCCAGCCACGTTTCAGGCCTATATGAACGAGACCCTCGAAGGGCTCGTTGATACGATATGCGTTGTATACCTCGACGATATCCTTATTTATTCCTCTAAAGAGGAGGAACATACCCACCACGTACAGGAGGTCCTAGGTCGCCTACGAGAGGCGAACCTATATGTAAAGCTCTCAAAGTGCGAGTTCAATACCAAACAGGTAGGCTTCCTTGGATATACCGTCACAACAGAAGGAGTGGCTATGGAAGGCGACCGGGTTGCTGCGATAGCTGAGTGGCCTACACCCAAGACCTACCGAGAGGTCCAGGTGTTTCTCGGCTTCGCCAACTTTTACCGACGCTTCATAGAGCAGTACTCCTCTGTTGTGGCACCCTTGACTGGCCTTATGAAGGGGGCCAAGGCCGGTAAACAGACCGGGCCCTTTATGTGGGGAGCAATGCAGCAGGGCGCGTTCGATCGCCTCAAGGAGGCCTTCACCACAGCTCCCATGTTAGTCCATTTCGATCCAAGTTGTAAGATTAGACTTGAGACAGACTCCTCCGGCTTCGGGTTGGCAGGGAATCTTTCCCAATATGTAGAAGAAACCCCAGAACGAAGGGGTGGGTGGCACCCAGTCGCCTTCTTCAGCAAAAAGCTGGAGCCAGCAGAGCTGAACTATGAGGTCCACGACCAAGAGCTCTTGGCGATCGTGAGATCTTTCGAACAGTGGAGGCATTACCTAGAGGGTAGCCAACACCCAATCTGTAATGGTGGGTGCACCAGATATGAGAATCTAGCCACCCAGGGAAGGGATGAATTTACTAAGACAACACACTGTCTTAGGAAACAGAGCCAAAGGGTTGTAGCTTAGACTATTCCACAACGCAGCAATCAGGTGTATGATGTGGTGAAGTGGTTTAGACAAGTTGCAACAAATGTTGAGTCTGAGAACTCAGGGGTAAGTCAGAGGTTAGCACCTCACTGACTTTTCAAAAACAGAGAATAACAAGATCAATGCTTGGAAGCTTGTAAAAGACGTGGAAGTATGTGATAGTCGATTTACTGTATTGCCTGCTTGCCCTTTCTTAAGGAAAGGGCAATCCTATTTATGCCAAAGGAGTGTAGTTCTCTCATTTTCCATGACTTTCCATGACTAACCAGGCTTGGTAAATGTATTAGAAATCAAGTGCGACCCACAACTAGCTTGCTAATCATGTAGTGAACGTAAGAGAATCCCATAGAACCATCTCTTGGGTTCCTAGCCTATAGGAAGTGAAAAGGAGGTCCAAGGTCAGAGTACCTATAGACAAATTATGTCATAACTTAACCAATCTTGTGGGTAACTAAGGAGCGATGACGTGTAATGAATCATAGAGGATTGTAGAAGCTTCTAGAGCTATCGTTCATGTTCCTAGGCCTCTAGTTGGTAGAGATATGCCATGTGGTAGTATTGGCCCACCCCCTTAAGGAGGAGATTTTCTTAATAACTTGTTCAATGAGTGTCCAAATGATATGCCGTGATGTATGTAGCATAAACAGATGTAGTAGAAGAGTTTGCAGCAATCGTTCAGTAGTATTGCTTCTGTTGTTGGTGTGATAAGCCAAGATATGTATGGTGACTTGTAGGTTTGAGGAGGAGATTTCTAAGTTTGCTCTTGAGTTTGATAGCAAACTGAGTGCAACGAATGTCAGTATGACATGATCCCCCTTTTAAGGACGTTTGTTGGCTGTCTGCTTGCCCTTTAGTCAGTTGGCTTTCTTAGAAAGAAATTCTAGAATGAGCTTAGATGCATTTTTTAGATTTCTCTTAGGCTCCCAAGTGTTGTCACTTGTAGGATAGCCTTTCCACTTAACGAGGAAGTAGTCCTGACCTCTAAGTGTCTTTTTGTCAAGGATAGACTCTACTTCATATTCTGGTTGATCCAAGATCAGAACAGGAGGTGGAGGAGACTGAAGTGGTCTTAAGGAACTTTCTTGTGCCTTAGACAAGAGAGATGCATGGAAGACATTATGGATAGTCCAAGTAGGTGGTAATGCAAGCTCGAAAGCATTCTTGCCAATAGTCCTTGTGATCTTAAAAGGTCCAAGTCTTTTAGTATCAAGTTTGTCTGAAGGTCTAGTAGTTGTGATATGTCTTCTAGACAAAAAGACTTGATCACCAACTTTGAATTGTGGTGCAACCACCCCCCTGTTAAAGGCCTGAGCCTGCTCGTCTTGTGCACGCTGTATTTGAACCTTGAGATAGTCCTGGAGGCCCTTAAGGTAGATGATTCTTTCAGTAGCAGAAGGGTTTTTGAAATTTTCAGGACAATTCAGTTCTGCCACTTCAAACCTAGGGTGATAACCATAGTTTGCATAGAAAGGTGTCTCTTTTGTGGTGTTAGAGACTGTGTTGTTGTAAGCAAATTCTGCAAGATGGAGAAGATCTGCCCAGTTGTCTTGAGCATAGTTTGTATAAATTCTTAGATATTGTTCAAGTACAGAGTTGACTCTCTCTGTCTGGCCATCTGTTTGAGGGTGATAAGCTGTAGAAAAGCGTTGTTCCATGTTTAAGAGTTTAGAGAACTCCTTAAAAAAGTTTGAAGTGAAAACTGCTCCCCTATCTGAGATCCAGTGTCCAGGAATTCCATGATATTTAAAGACCACCTTGAGGAATAGCCACGCAAGTTCAGAAGCTGTGATAGTCTCATTGCAAGGCTCAAAGTGTGCCATTTTTGTGAGCCTTTCTACCACCACAAGGATAGAGTCATAAGGGGTAGCACCCCCTTTTGGGATAGAAGGAGGCAACTTGACTATAAAGTCAATGGATATGGAGTCCCATGGGCGTTCTGGTATAGGTAGAGGCTGCAAGAGGCCATAGGGCTTTTGCCGTGTAGGTTTGTTCAAGTTGCAAGTAGTGCAAGAAGATATATAGTCTTGAAGAGTAGTCCTTAGACTAGGCCAGTAGAACTTTCTTGTTAGAAGTTCATAAGTTTTTGCAAAGCCAAAGTGTCCTGCAGCTGGAGCATCATGGAACTGCTGTAGGAGGTGTAGCTGTAATCGTTTATCCCTTGGGACATAGATATAGTTCTTGAATAAGAGAAGTCCATGCTGATTTTTTGAGAAATTCTGTAGTCCAACTTTCTCAAGAGAGGAACCTTTCTTCTGGAGGTATTCCAAAGTTCTTTTCGCAAAGGGATCATGGTTGTAAGCATCTTTGAATGCTTTAAGAAGTGTTGCTGAGGGTGTATAGTCTTTAAAGGTCTCTGGTTCCTGAGAAGAGGTAATGGGGGCAACTTGGTCTTGAGGGGATAAGTTTACCCCTAAGTCCTCTGTAGTACTAGGGTTGCTTAAAGATGCTGCTATAAGCTTTGCTGAGTCTAGCAGAGCCTTTGTATTGCTAGTTTTAGCAGAATCTTGGTAGTCATGTCTTCTTGAGAGGAGATCTGCTCTTTGATTCTTGGCCCCTGAGACATGTTTTATAACAAAGTCAAAACCTCCTAGTTGTTCAGACCACCTTGCTTGTCGTCGATTGAGCTGTTTAGTGGTTGTAAAGGTCAAGAGATTTGAATGGTCACTGTAAATAGTGATAGGATAGTTTGCCCCTTCAAGGTAGCATCTCCAATGCTTTAGAGAACATACTATGGCAAGCAGTTCCTTGTCTGTAATGGGATAGTTTTGTTCAGCTGCTGATAGCTTTCTTGAGTAAAATGCCACAGGCTGTAGCTCTTCTTGTTTGTCTTTTGGAGCTTGGTATAAGATTCCAGAAATGGCAAAATCTGAGGCATCTGTCTCAAGAGTGGCAGGTTTCAAGGGGTTAAAGTGTAGTAACATTTTCCCTTCTTTAAATTCTTCTTTAAGAGCATCGAAAGCATCTTGCTGTGTCTTATCCCAGTGATACAAAGTGTCCTTGTGAAGTAATTGAGTAAGGGGTAAAGCCAAGGATGTATATCTTGGTATAAACCTCCTGTAATAGTTGGCAAACCCAAGGAAAGACTGAACCTCTTTAATGCTGGAAGGAATAGGCCACGTTTGTACTGCTTTTGTCTTTTCAGGGTCCATCTGAATGCCTTCTGTTGAAATTCTATGTCCTAAGAAATCAACTTGAGACATATGGAAAAGACATTTCTCAAGTTTGCAAAAGAGTTGTGCTTGAGATAGCTTCTCTAAGACTTGTCTAACATGTAGAACATGCTCTTGAGTGTCTAAAGAGTATATAAGAATGTCGTCTAAGTAGACAACAACAAAGATATCCAAGTAAGGTCTTAGAATATCATTCATGAGAGCTTGGAAAGAAGCAGGTGCATTGGCAAGCCCAAAAGGCATTACCTGGTATTCAAAATGACCATAGCGTGTTCTGAATGCTGTCTTCCACTCATCACCTTCCTTGATGCGTATCAGGTTATAAGCTCCCCTGAGATCTAACTTGGTAAAGATCCTTGCTGAAGAGAGCCTATCTATGAGCTCAGGGATAAGGGGTAAAGCATATCTGTTTTTAACAGTGACTGCATTAAGGCCCCTATAATCAACACAGAGACGCAAGGAGCCATCTTTCTTCTTGACAAAGAGAATGGGAGCTCCTGCTGGTGAGGAAGAAGGTCTGATAAAGCCAGAACTAAGGTTCTCATCTAGGTATCCTCTGAGAGTTTTCAGCTCTAATTCAGATAGAGAGTAGATAGGGCCGTAGGGAGGCATTGAGCCTTCTGCGAGTGGTATCTCATGGTCATAAGGCTGGTGCTTTGGCAGAATTGATGCCTTTGCCTTGTCAAAAAGATGTTGGTAGTCTTGGTATGCTAAAGGCAAAATGACCTCCTGAGATGATTTCTCCAAATCTGAAGTAGCTGCTATCTCCAGGACAGGTTGGAAAGGTTTAACCCATATCAGAGATGATATATCGTCCATAGTTTGGTCAAAATCCTTGATCTGGGACAAGTTTGAGTCTTGGACCTGAATAGGGGTAACTGAGGCTTGAAGGGTTTTTTCAGTATTGAGCTCAGGATTTGAGCTAAACCCAAGCGATAAATGCTTCCAATTGATAGTTGGATCATGCCTTTGAAGCCATGGAAGACCTAGGATAACTGGGTACTTCATTGGTATAACATCTAAAGAGATGGTGTCTGAAAATGTTGATTTTCCTAGGGGAATCTCAAGTTTGAGTACTAGGGTGTTGCAGGTAATGGAACCTGAACTGATAGGAGTTCCATCAATGACTCGGAGCAACTCTGGAGTGCGTTTGGGAATTGTAGGTAACTGGTGTGTCAAGATGAGGTCTTGAGATATAAAGTTGCCTGTTGCCCCTGAGTCTATCATAGCCCTTGTAGACAACACCTGTTGTTTGAAATGGAGTTGAATAGGGATTAACAGGTGTGTGAGACTCTGAGAAAGCACCATCGACACATCTTTGTTGTCTAGGGGAGAAGTTATAGTCTCAGTTGAAGTTGTGCCTGCTAGGGATTTTTCAAGTTTTTCAGGAATAGCAGTTGTGACTGTGTCTGAGGCTGCTATATGTTTTGAATCAGCACTCCCTCGTGCTGAATAGCACTCCTGAATTCTGTGTCCCCCTTTGCCACAGTATAAACAAAGGTTGTTGTCCATTCTGTGTTTTCTTTCTTGAGGGGTAAGTTTACCCCTTTTCAGTTTTTGAGGGTATCCTGTAGGCTGAGGTGCTGGATTTGCTGTAGATCTCTTTATAGAGGCGTCTAAGTCCATAGGTTCAGGTGCTGAGTCCTTAGCAGTTGGTGTAGAGGTGTAATTGTTGAAATTTCTTGTTGGATGCCAGTCTTGGTTCTTCTCCTTTCTTCTTTCAAAAAGCCTATCATCAAGTCTGACAGCTTTCTCTATAAGCGTTTGAAGTGTTGTAGGGCGTTCTTCTTTGCTGAGTTCATCCTTAATAGAGCTCTTGAGCCCTTGGTAGTAAGTGAAGACTAAGGCTTCTTCATTCCAAGTCAAGTGAGAAGTGATTCTCCTAAATTCTGTTGTATACTGAGCAGCAGAGGTCTTTTGACATAGCTTCTGTAGCTCTCTTTCTGCTGTAGCAGTTTCGTTGATGTCTCCAAAGGTCCTGGTAAGTTCCTCTTGAAACTGGTCATAAGAGGTAATCAAAGGTGTAGTGGTATTTTGGTTGTTGCCACTAAGTCTTCTAAGATATGGCTCAAAGAAGTTGAATGCAGATCCACGGAGGTAGCTGGCAGCGAAATAGATCTTCTGAATGTCTGAGGTGAACTGATGAGGCCTGAGGGTGAAGTAGATGTCCAGTTGCATAAGAAATCCCTTCAACTTCCTCCTGTCTCCATGGTATAAATCTGGTGTTTGCACTTTAGGAAGTGCACCTGGGGTACTCGAAATAGCCAGAGGAGCTGTGGGAAGCTCTGTATGATGTGTCTGAGTTGAAGATTGTGTTGCTGAAGTGTTGGCTTGAAAGGTGTTTTCCAAATTCTCAAGTTTGTTTGCTATAGTTTGTATAAAGGCAAACAGTTGTTGCATCTGCTGTTCAGCAGTAGTTGTAGGAGCTTGGTCGTCCTCCATTGTAGTATCGAAGTGCTGCTATAGGAATAGTTGAAGCTTGAAGCAGGCAAGGTGTAATGGTGGGTGCACCAGATATGAGAATCTAGCCACCCAAGGAAGGGATGAATTTACTAAGACAACACACTGTCTTAGGAAACAGAGCCAAAGGGTTGTAGCTTAGACTATTCCACAACGCAGCAATCAGGTGTATGATGTGGTGAAGTGGTTTAGACAAGTTGCAACAAATGTTGAGTCTGAGAACTCAGGGGTAAGTCAGAGGTTAGCACCTCACTGACTTTTCAAAAACAGAGAATAACAAGATCAATGCTTGGAAGCTTGTAAAAGACGTGGAAGTATGTGATAGTCGATTTACTGTATTGCCTGCTTGCCCTTTCTTAAGGAAAGGGCAATCCTATTTATGCCAAAGGAGTGTAGTTCTCTCATTTTCCATGACTTTCCATGACTAACCAGGCTTGGTAAATGTATTAGAAATCAAGTGCGACCCACAACTAGCTTGCTAATCATGTAGTGAACGTAAGAGAATCCCATAGAACCATCTCTTGGGTTCCTAGCCTATAGGAAGTGAAAAGGAGGTCCAAGGTCAGAGTACCTATAGACAAATTATGTCATAACTTAACCAATCTTGTGGGTAACTAAGGAGCGATGACGTGTAATGAATCATAGAGGATTGTAGAAGCTTCTAGAGCTATCGTTCATGTTCCTAGGCCTCTAGTTGGTAGAGATATGCCATGTGGTAGTATTGGCCCACCCCCTTAAGGAGGAGATTTTCTTAATAACTTGTTCAATGAGTGTCCAAATGATATGCCGTGATGTATGTAGCATAAACAGATGTAGTAGAAGAGTTTGCAGCAATCGTTCAGTAGTATTGCTTCTGTTGTTGGTGTGATAAGCCAAGATATGTATGGTGACTTGTAGGTTTGAGGAGGAGATTTCTAAGTTTGCTCTTGAGTTTGATAGCAAACTGAGTGCAACGAATGTCAGTATGACACAATCGAGGTCCTGACGGATCACAACAACCTGAAATACTTCATGGAAACCACCGCCCTCACAAGAAGGCAGGCGCGGTGGGCGCAGGCGTTGTCAGCCTACGACTTCCAAATATCCTATCGAGCTGGCAAGACCAACCCCGCAGATGGGCCGTCTAGGAGACCAGACTATGAGGAAGAGAAGGGTAGCCAGAACGTGATGCTTCCTACCCTTCGAAACAAGCTCCAGAAAGCCATACAGGCAGGAGAAGAAGCCCTGCAGATGAGGCGGGTAGTGGCTGACTTACAAGAAGTAGGCACCACACTGGGCGAAGACCAGAGTAAGGACACCAAGAGTCCAGGTCTCGTTGTCCCTCGAGTTATGGTGGCAGCCATGGCTCAGGGAGAGAGCGCCTACAGTGCCACGGCCGAACCCTTAGCGGATCTGATCAAAACCCTTCAAGCGGCTGACGAGCTCGCTGTTCACAGGGCCAGAGAAGCAGGGTCGGCGTGGGCGAAGGGCTCTTCAGGTTGGAGAGTAGACGATGCAGGCATCCTACGCTTCAAGGGAGCGGCCTACGTGCCTCCCAATCAGGCAGTACGTATGGAAATCTTCAAGATTTGCCACGACGACCCTTTGGCTGGGCACTTCGGATATAAGAAGACCCAGGAACTGATCCGACGGAAATACTACTGGCCTGGATTAGACCAGGAAGCCAGGGAGTACGTACGTGGCTGCGATCGGTGCCAGCGGATCAAGCCGGTACGGCATAGACCCTACGGCGAAATGCAAGGCCTCAGAATGCCTACTAAGCCCTTTGAGTCCATAAGTATGGACTTCATCACAGATCTGCCGCCTAGTATAGGAGCAGACCAAGCTAAGGCTTCAGACTCCATTTTGGTAATCGTAGACCGATACACCAAGGTATCCAAATATATACCCTGCCGGAAGACCATTACTGCCACCGAGTTGGGGCGGGTCTTCCTTGAGTATTGGGTTAAGGACTTTGGAATTCCTGCTGAAATAATTACAGACCGCGGCAGCGTATTTATGTGCCACTTCTGGTCGGCCTTCTGTTTCCACCTCAAAGTACGGCGGAACCTATCGACTGCCTTCCACCCTCAATCTGACGGCCAGACGGAAAGGCAGAACCAGAATATTGAGGCCTACCTACGCCTACACTGCAATCAGCACCAGGACAATTGGGTAGAACTTCTTCACTTCGCGGAGCTTACCTACAATAATGCCTTCCACGATTCCATCCAGATGTCGCCAAATCAGGCTCGATACGGTATCAACATCGACCTGCGGCAAGGGATCGAGGACGACCCCATGAGAAGGGAGGTGCCGGTTGCAAGAGACCGAGTCCAGAAGATCCTCGACCTACGAAAGGAGCTTGAAGAGGCCTGGGCGAGATCGAAGGAAGCCCAAGTCCGAGGATATAACAAGATCCACAAGCCAATGCAGTTCATGGTCGGCGAACGGGTGTGGCTTTCTGCCAAGAATATCAGAACCACCCAGCCAAGTAGGAAGCTAGGTCACCGGTGGCTCGGACCGTATGAGATCACCGGGCGGATAGGTAAACAGGCGTATCGATTGAGGCTTCCCCCACGGTATAAGGCGATTCACGACGTGTTCCACGTCTCCCTACTCGAGAGGTATCGGGAAGGCGTTGAGAAGGCCGATCCTCCACCAGATCCAGAGATCGTGGATGGGGAAGAAGAATACAAGGTCGAGGCAGTCCTAGACCACAGGACTGTGCGGAGGGGTAGAGGAATCCGAGAGGAATACCTGATTAGGTGGGCAGGCTACACTGCAGCTGACGATCAGTGGGTTCCAAAGCTTGACGTAGGACTACCGTTAATCAAGGCATATCACAAGGAACAGACGCAGAAGGCAATGTAGTGTATTGTCCTAAACTAAGGGAAAAAACAACGCGTCAAGTTCCGAAGGAGAAGGGCTCACAGACCCAGAAGCAGACCCCGACCCAGACCTAGAAGAAATGCGCGCGTCAGACAAGGGGGCGACGACAGGGGCAGGGCGTGGATTGAAGCGCCACTGGTCTGGACGCACAAACAAACGCTCAAAAAGAGCACGATCGTAATCCGCAGGCGTAGGCAGGAGAATAGGTCCTACCGACAAGGGCGTGGAGGGCAGGACAGGCCTCACTCGAGCTACCCACAGGGTCAGCAAAACGTCCAGGAAGGATGGGAATCACAAACCTACGACAAACTTCAGGGCGGCGACGTGGGCGTTGAGGCCAACCTGGTAGGCGTCTAGAGCCGCATCAGTAGCGGCGTGGAACATAGCAGCAGCAGCCTTGAGAGCCTCGGTTTTGGCCTGATCCAGCTCAGCAAGGGTCTCAGCGTGGTGAAGAAGGGCTTGGCGTGGGTCGTTGAGGTTGCGGACGACGGGGCCCCCAGCCTCAGGGAGAGGCGCAACAGGTTCCTCGTGGAAGGACGTAGCAGCTCTCTTACCCTTATTCTTGACCTTCAGGGTGCGAGGCTCCTTGCCCTTATCAGCGGTAGTGAACTCGCGTTGGGCAAAGAGGAGGGAGGCCAGAGCCTCACGGGTGGCGACCGAATTATGTTCCAGCCCAGCGTCCTCGTCGTCAGCGCAACAGTTCAAATAGGCGTCGGACTTGAGCTTCAGGGCAGTGAGGGCATCCTTCTGATCAGGACCGACCTGCCTGGTTGTCAGCATATCCCACTAAGAAGGAAAAGGAGGCCTACCGGAACGCAGTGGTGGTTTCCTTGGAGACAGTCGCCGCACTTGTCCAAGCCAACAGGGACCCAGCAGATCTGTCCAGGATAGTTGTAATAGGTGACTGAACACTTGACGCAGCAGTCGCGGGAGCCTGCGCGAAGGGGACCAACAGACTCTGGAACTGGGCGGCGCGCAGAAAGCTTCCACCCCAGCGCCGTACGCATCTCCTTGGCGGCCAACTGAGCAGCGACCTCCTCCTCCTCCTCTGGAGCGTCCTCAACCGAAGGTGATCGGTAGGGACGCACGGTGCGAGGGCGAGAGGTGGACGCAACGGAAGCAGGACCGAAGGGAGTAGGGGTGGCAGGTGACTCCAACTCGGGAGACCCAGACATCTGGGCGGAAGAGCGCTTGAGAGGGGTGGTGACAGGCGCCACTGTCTTCTTGGGCTGCTTGCGCGGAGCCATGATTGACGGAACTAATCCACAGATCAGTCCCTGAAGACGAAGGACGGAAGGGAGGTAAATACCTTGCGAAGAGGGAGTAATCCTTGAAGCAAACCTTGGAAGAGGATCAAAAGGAAGAACCCAAGAACCCAGAAGAGCGGGCACTTGGTGTGAGGTTGTGTGAGGAAAGTAGGAAGTTGGGTAGGAAGTGGGAGTTAAGCGCGATGCCCACAACAACTGGGGGTGGCCGCGGCACAACAACAAGGGGGGTCACGGGACCCCCCTGACAGGCGCGAGTTCGATAACAACAACCCACCCTACGCGCGAGCAAACAAGCCAAACAAGCCCAAACAAGGGCGCAATCAGCCCTGATCTCTATGCCTGGAATTGGGGGCAATTCCCTAGAAGGGGGAGGTAATTGTAAGGCGGCCCTCACGTGAGGGCACGTGAGGTGTCACGCTCTTACAGTGGACCTGGCGGGCTCGGTAAATTAGGGCCTACGGGTTCCTGTATATAAGGGGCTGGAGGCTCGGAGTGAGGCCTCCAGTCAATAGTCGCTGTATATACGTAGACCTATTGTTACGCATTGAATCCTACTTCCTACCTACTGATCTGGTTCCCTGAGCTCCCGTGTGACCCTGGGTCCTACGACTTTACACACAGGAGGCAATATCGACCCTACGAGGCGGATGATTTTGGCTATGCACCATGCCTCAGTGTTGTTATCTATGATCTTGTCGCAGGCGCCGAAGACGAGCCTTTGTGCAAGCCAGTAGTTGTTAGATTCCATATCTATTAGTAGGGTTTGGTTGGTAGGGAGATTACCGTAGCGCCGAGGGACCAGACGTCGGAGCTGTGAAAGCACCCAAGGCCACGCCAGACTTCGGGGGCACGGGTCGGTAGGCTTTGGATCCGTGTATCATCGTAGCCTTCTCTGAGCACTATATTTCTTTTAGTCTCGTTTGGTAGGTAGATAAATGCTATCTTACTGCTCCCTAAATCGCCCACCTTAACAACAGGGCATGCGCTGTCGACATTTGATAAGAGAATATTATTCGGATTAATATCTTTAAAATCAGTAAGAATCTTTGCCTGTGTGGGTAAGGTTTGGGGAAATACCTGAATGGAAAGCACCGTACGTTTCTTTTAGAAAGGCAAGTGTTTCTAGGACTGACCTTGCGATCACACGTGGGAGCTCAGGCTTTGAACGAAACCTAGAGTATGGCACTTTGCGAAGATCCTGATCCATCCACTCGAAGACCATGCATTGCGGCTCTAATGGTTTTTGGGGGTCAAAGCTAATAACATCGCGGAGCGCTCTTATTGTTTTACATGAAGCCATGTGCGGGAGTTCGTAATTGTTTCGCTCACGGTTGAAGACATACTTCATAGACTCATCTGTCTCTGTCTTGATCACAGCACTAGAAATAAGTCAACGAGCTATCCAACAAGGGCTCTCATGATAGACAAACAGTTGTTGGGCGCCTAGAGGTATTTCTTCGGAAGTACTTCTAAGAATTGCGGCTTTAAACACCGTATTCGTTTTCAGGGCCTCGATAATTTCGTGTAGACCATTCCTCCCTTTCAGAATCTGGCCAACGGTGACTGGCAGCTTTGACATGGCAAGATGGGCGGGCAGCTACAAAACCGACGATATACGAGAAAGCACAAGAATCGCGCTACCAAAATAGTGGATTCCTGGATTCGCGGCCCCTCAACTTAGTGAGGGTTTGCTCCATGCGACGGGTAGAGTAGCTCTACCCTTGTATCTGCCTTAATTTATGGGTAAAAGAATCATATACCATGTAAACTAACTTACGGATTAGTAAAAAAGAATCGCTTACCCCTGTGATACTATTTTTTAATTTTTCTACTGTGCTAAACCGTAATAGGAAGCCCCCCCTATTCAGCCCACTTTCCCCGATCCCCCTTCCTCCACCAATTCGACTAACACCATACTGGCTCTGAAGGCTCGAAAGCCATCTTATCGCCTTGCTGTGCGGAGTTTGACGATTTAGATGCTCTCGTCCGGGCCCTTGATGACTGGGCTGTCAAAACGAAGTTCTCTTTTCGGACGGCTGAAAGGGACTCGACAAGAGGGCACTGTATATGTGCCGAGTTACATATGGACAGGCAGAGTTTCAACGATTCTATTTCCCAGCAAACCAGAATTATCTAGAGTTGCACCATCCATCCATCCTCCCCACCTACTCCGCCTTCCCCTCCTCCGGCCATGTCAACACATACCCAAAAACCGTCTTCCTAACATCCTCATCCCCCCTATCCTCCTCAAACATCACCCTCTCCATCTTCTCCTCCGACACCTTCTCCACCCTCAGCCCCGCCCCCCTCGCCCCCTCAAAAAACGCCATATCCGCCTCAAACAACCACGGTCTATACGGTGTAAAAAACACCAGCGCCTTCCCGTCTCGCTTCAACATCTCCACAACGCTCGCTATCAACTTAGCGTGCTCGCTGTGGTTGAACAGTAAATCCGCTAGGATCAAGATATCGAACTTCTCCCCTTCCTCCACCGGTAGATGCGCGACTAACGGGCTAGAATCAGCACCCCAAAGGTACCCCTCTGCCACAACCTCCCCCGCGCCATCGCAATGCTCGATATTCCACCGTAAATTCTCAATAAGGCTATTATCAGGATAATCCGTCACCACCACCCTTTTCGCCCCAAGCCGCCCGGCAACAAGACTAGGCAACCCCGCCCCGGCACCGAGCTCGAGAACAGTTTTCCCTGCTACGAGAGAGGGTGTGGTTTCGAGGTAGGTGGACACTACGCGCGCGCCGTTCCAGAGGTGGTGGCCCCAGAGTGGGTTGTGACCGACGAGGCGGAGGGTGAGGTCACCGGCGGGGGTAGGGTAGCTGAGGGTGGTGGGAGGGGGAGAGGGGGGTAGAAGTCGGGGGGGTCGGCGAAGAGATCGTGGGTGTCGTCGCCTGAGTCGGAGGAGGGCATGATGGTGGCGGAGGGGGGGTCTCGGAGGTGTTAGATGGGTATCTTTGGGGGAGATAGGAGATGCGGGTGCTGTCTGGGGGAAGGTTTGCAGCCTGCTATGTCTGCGCAGGACTGTAATATGCCACTGATCTCTCATGGCGGGGTATGCCCCTGGCGAGGAGGGGGAAACACGTGACTTTGGAGGGGTAGAAAATATTTTGCACGTACGTCGGCGGGACGGGTTTGCGGTATACTCGTGTCAGTTCTGAGGGGGAATATGAGCCCCTCCTTCTCGAATTCGATATTTGCCTGTATATATTCCGTATAGGCGTATATATGGCAGTCCTTTTTCCGATCCTGGCACTGTTTTTTTGCAAGAGGTAAGCAAGAATCTGTCGATGTGATGTGATGTCACGTGCAGCTTCGGTAATTGACAAGGCCAAAGGTTGTTTGTTGGAAGGAGGGGTATCGGTCCCTTGTACCTGTACATACATAACTGTACGTATAGGTACTTCCGACCACCACCCACAGCCACTGGAGTATTGGACCATCTACACAGCTGCACCTCGGGCACTGTGCGATCCTTCCTCAAACTCGGCTTTCTCTCTCCTCCTTGCATTTTATCCATATTAACAGGCTCCTCCCCCTATAGTATCCAGCTTTCGTTGGTAAATACTGCGATTTTATATCTTCATATTCCAATCAACGTACCCACCAGCTCGGTTATATCTACGAGGTACATCCAGTCTCCCTCCTCGTCCCTTCTTGCCACCCACTCGGCCCTTGTTCCTTAACCTAAATTCCTCCACCCAACCAATCAAAAAAAACCTGCTCAAAGTTTCAAAGCCTAAACGTCACGGCTGCGCTATCAAAGGGAGTGACGACTAAGTTACTGAACGCCATGAGAGACCGGGAGGAACAGAAGGAGGAAGAGCGGAGTCAGACAGACCTGAAGACCTGACGACTATACGACCACAAGAGAGACAGACAGAGGCGCTGACGACCGTCGATTATCCCACGTTATTGACAGCGCGCAATTGGAAGACGACGAGAGAGGAATCCCATACGCCGGCCAGGCGCAGACATCCCTACGTTCGGCGGGGAATACAAACAAGGGCTAGCCACAGGAAGGCCCTCAAGGTTACATACCTTCGCATACTCGGGAAAGGAGCTGCATTCACCTGAAATCTTTGTCACCGCATGAAACCGGGGGCTGCGAATCTGATATAGCTCCTCTGACTTTGAATATACGCCCTAGGGATCCCGCGGGAGTCTACTACGATATTCATCTTCCCCACCACCCCACTCACTAAGTATCACGACACCTTCTCCAAACCCGGGTGCAGACGCCTCTTTGACGTCTCCTTTCCTTTGCAACCTCGAACCCCCACCTACCCACGTCCTCGGCGAGGGTTCTCAAACACCACAAGCCTTGGTGCCTGGAACGTATGGCAGCTCAGGTAGGTCAGCATTCTTCAGGCCGACCCTGCCGCTTACCCCATCCCTTCACTCATAACTAATTGGTGAAAAAGACATAATCCGCTCAATCTCCCGCACGCTCGTTACTTGACCCTAACGATAGCGACTCTAGCAACGGACCTCCAATCAAGCGCGATCAATAGGCCTCAATCCTCACCGATAGCTACTTCCGAAGAACGATCAGACTACTACATCTAAATCCCTGGCACTGAAAAGCTAAACCTAAGTCGCAATCAACCCTCAACGAAAGGCGGTGCGGCTGCCGCCGCGCTGTTCCGCAACAGGCCTGGAGACGAGAGATAGACGCTGCTCCGCAGAGTGGTACCGCGCATACGAAGCGCCAACACCTGACGGGTTTTCGCGGCCGCATAGGGCCATTTTGCATATAATACCCTCAAAATGCCGATCATAAACGGCATGAAGATGGCCTGGTATGATATATACCTGATCCCCGGCGCACACGGAAGCTGACGTCCATTTAGTGAGCCATGCATTCGAGGCCATCGCTCTACGAAATGTGCGCACGCGAGCGAACGCCTGATGGTGCCGGTCAAGAAGCCTGGCCGACCACTGACAGCATGTCCGCATTTACAACCATCGAGCTGCGGATGCTCGAGCGTCACCGCCGCCATTCCTCGGAAATCGCAGTGCGGATGTGGACCGGCGAGCAAGACGGCCAACACGGTCAAGACGGAACCGCAACCTGTCGATTCGCCGATAACTGAATCGCCATCACCGGTTGCGCGCGACTTCAAGATCAAGAAGACGTCGAAAACGAAGAATCGGAAACAGTCCTATGATGCCGCCGTGCTCAACAGGGTGGAGCCGAACAGTGTCAATGTCGTCCCGTTCACACCGAGACCTCAACAACTTATTGCACCGGCACTTCCAAACGAAGCGAAACCAGCGGTGTCGCTCGCGCCTTACACCAACGTAAACCAGAACCATACATACCAACAGACGCAACCTCCTCTACCTTACAGCACAGACTCGCCATATGTACCAGTTAACGGGAACGGAGTCTACCCAGGTTCGAACGGCAACGGCGTGAACCACCCATTCGTACCCCTCGACCAACTGCCAGGCACTATTCTCAGCTCCCGTTCAAATTCGACCGGCTCGTCCTACGGCACCCCAGCAAACGGCGTCAAACTCGACTACGACACGCACGAATCCGAAATACCCCAGAGCAGCTGTTGCTTGAAACCCGCCACCTCCGCCCCCCTCGACGGCATGATCTTCGCCAACGGCAACCCCCTCCCCACAATGCCAAACTACACCTGCGTCCCCACCTACCCCCTCTCCTCCCCTCTCTACCCCTACCCCCAACCAACCCTCTTCGCCTACCCCCCCTCCTACGGCTCGCACAACAACCCCCTCCAACCCGCCTCCTGGCGCCAAAACATCTACGCCGCGGACCCCGACATCCCGTTATACCCCCTCCAGCCCGACCTCAACATGGCCTTCCACAGCTGCGGCTGCGGCCCAACATGCCAATGCGTCGGATGCGCTGCACACCCTTACAACGATGCGACGCAGGAGTACGTGCGCTCCGCCTACGCCGAGCCTGTTTCCCCCGACGCATACGGCGTCGTCTACCCGCTAGTCTTCCCCGCTGGTGATAGCGCGGCGGTGCTGGAGCACGGCGTGGGCGCGAAGGAGAGCCCGAGTGAGGGCGGCTCGATGGCGGAGGAGCAGGCGCTGTCGCCGAGTGATTTCTTCTTTGTGAGTTATCCTCTTAGTGGGGAGGGGTGTGGGGGGGACACGACGAGTTGTCCGTGTGGAGATGGGTGTCAGTGTCTCGGTTGTACGATTCATGGGTTTGATGAGGTTGGGGGGGGGTGGGGATGCTGCAGGGGGGAGAGGTGGTACCTGTACCTGTACCTGTGCCGGTGGTGGAGAAGGAGACGCTAGAGGTGCCTGCTGCGCAGGCTAGCAAGGGGGAGAAGAAGAGTTGTTGTTGTGGGTAAATTGTCCAAGATGGGATACGACTACGAGAAAGAGAGGAGAAGGAATATACCCTCTATATGAGTAAAACGGCGAATTTGCCAAGGCACGCACGCGCAAGGGGTTGGGGAGCACATTGTACATAGACATACTATCTCTGGCACGGCTCAGTGTCTTGGCCCGTTCTCGCGGCTTGTTTTTTTGGGGGGAGGGGAAGGGTGTCTTGATAGAAGATACCGCCGAGGGGGGAAATTCAAAAAGAATCTTCACTTTTGAGTTACTACTTCCCTACTACTGATTTTATCAAAATGAAGGCGCGGATGTGATACAATGTGATACTCGTACTGTGCTCCTATCGAATCCTAGTTATCTGCTACCAGTGCCCCACCATTTGCGAACTGTACAGCAGGGTAACACGACATCTAAGCTTACCGTTTCGTAGATGTCGTGTTACCCTTCTATAAACCCCCCCCCCCCAAAAAAAAAAGACACGCATATTCATACTGGGAGCGTTCGCAGTTCTGGTGCGCGTGGGGAGGGAGGCGAACTCGACCTGGCGCTGTGAGATGCGGTGGGATTAGAGTGGCTGTGCGCACGCGCGCTATTCACTTCTGGACTCCTTGGCGTGAGATGAGAATTGTCGTGAATTGGCGGAGGATAAAGGGTTTATAGGTGCATAACTTGGCAATTCTTGATGACACCGCGCTTGCGCCCTGATGCGCGGTGGGTGGTGGTGGTGTTTTTCTCCGTACTTGGTGAGGTCGGTGTGTCTCTCTCCCGCTGTCTTATGCACCCTTCACATTTATCGGATTCTTTGTAGGCAGCGAGAATATGAGTGAGCTGGGGGGGGGTTAATAGCTGCCTCTCTCTCTTCCTCTGATTTTTTTGAAGTTATCATGTCAATCACCTACTCGGGGTTTAATTTCTTTGATTTAAACTGTATTTTAAATCGATTCAGCCATCCATTTGACCATTTAGGTTGTTCGATATCAGCGTATTACAGTAGATTCTCCTAGAGTTTTGCTGCGCCTTGAGAATATCTCTAGTAATAATAGCTGCTGTATTTTCCATTCGTTTTTGCCATTTGAACAATGCTGCCTCGAGGTCTAGCCATTCTCCAACACAAGATCTCTTCGAACCTAGTTGCTTTTTGTCTTTCTTTATATCTAAGTGGTCAAGATGATTGTACTTCGAGGAAAGTACTTTTGATACCATCGACTGATTGATACGGTGGCTGGTTTCTTCATAAAACCATACGACAAGTTCATTTTGTTGCGCTGATGGATACTCTCGATTACGCTTTCGTATCATTAGACGGTCAGCATCACTCAAAGCTTTTCGCTTCTTTGAGCTCGAGGCTTCCATGTTGTAAGAATTTGGCAGGGTGAAATTACGTGAGAATCAGAAATCCGGACCGTGATATATAAGAATATTCTTGTAGCGAGAATATTCCTACGCGCCTACCAAAATACTTTGGGGATCACGGTATATTCTTACACGGTGGGGTATTCTTCTATCGGGGATTCTTATATCTGGGTTCTACTGTATTGGTCTGAGCGATTGGAGAGGGAGTCGGAGGTGTGTTTTTCGGTCACGAGGGGGGAGGCAAGGGAGAGAGGGTGGGGAGGAGGAGGATCATGAGTGTTGCGTATGAGAACTTCATTTTAGTAAATACGTCCTGGAGGTATCAAATAAATTTGTACGTCACGGTGAAGGAGGATCCGTAGCAATCAACAATTTAGATAATATCAAACAGATGGACGAGCTTTGTATTCTTGCTTTGACATACAACCCTTCTGATATTCTAAACATGGACAAAACAGGCTTATATTAGAAGCTATCTCCAAAATATAACAGACATAGCGCTCTTTGGGACCCGAGATCGATTCCCATTACTCGGGTATTCTAACATCAAAAGTTCTCATATAGTGATTCTACCATAACGCCCCCACTCCCATGCTCTAAACCATATCTCAAGCCGCAAAGTCTCCCAAACCCAGACCTATCCCAGCAAATTACCCACAGCAGCTACCGAAAACCTCAGAACCCAAACCCAAACTCAACAATCTTATCCCCCCTACTAACCCACAACCCCACTCCCCTCTCCCTCTCCACAAACCTAACCTGCCTCATATACTCCCCCTCCGGCTGCCCATCCGCCACATACCCAACCTCAGTCCCACTCTGCACATCAAAGACCCTCACCCCCCCTCCCCCCTCCACCTGCGCCGCAGCAACCAGCCCCGTACAGCGATCAACCGCCAGATCAACATCATGTCTCGTCTCATTCCTATGTCCCCACATCCTCACTACCGGCCGCGTCGCCTCATTCTTCCATTTCTCCTTCAAGAAACGAAGGTCATACACGCACATCTTATCCTGCAGCCCCCCCACAACCAGCGAATTCTCCCCCACCTGCGCCACCCTCGCAACACTCGAGGCATGTCTGATCCCCCCCCTGCCACCGCCCTCCACACGCAGATCGACGAGAGGGACCTTCCCAGACCGCTTTCCAGCGAGGAGAACATGCGGTGATTCCGCGAGGAATGTGAGCGCGAGGGTGGAGGATTCGCCGCTGCTGGGGGGTGAAGGCGCCTCGTCCAGCGACGCGTCGAGCAGGAAGATGGGGCGATCGTCGCAGGCCACGGCGAACATGTATGGTGATCCGAGAGGAGCGGCGCATGCGCAGCGGACCGTTGTGTCCTCACCTGCTTTGCTGGATGTTAAGTGGTGGGTGCTGATGACTAAGAAGGGGTTAGCAGGGATTTTGACCATCAAGCAGCTGCGGTGGTCGAGGTTGGGAGGAGGATACTCGTGCGGCCCAAGAGTCTGGAGGAGGATCGAGCGCTTATGTTTTGATCATAGTTGCTGTAACAGTAGCTGTTGTGCATAGTCTTCATCCTGACTTTTGGGCCCCGCGAATAGGGGAAGGGGTTGTACGCACTTCTGGTGACTGGGGAGACACGGTTCAGGGACATATTATGACCGCGCGGTGGATCCACCCACGTTGCGAGGACAATTTCCTTACAAGCCGAGAAGGTAATTGAGTTGACGGCCGCATCGCTGCCGTAACTTAGATTATTTAAGCTAGGGGATATATGCTCTCCCGGCCTGGGCAAACGGTCAAACTCCACCTCGACATCATGCGCTGCCTAGCAATCAGGGAACTTCTTCACGGAAAGTGGCAGGGGAAACTCACAGTAAGCCAAGTGTCCGGATCGTACATCAACGTCGAACACCCTCCATCTCGGCGTCCCACTCAACCTTCCTACAGGAATACTCTTGGTCCAGCCCCCTATAAACTCTTTCAGCGCGTTCAGCCTCCCATCCCCCCTCCCAATCTCCCTGTCCAACTTCCCCATAGCCGCAGGCCGCGTCACGCGCTCTCTGTTAGCCTTCTCAACTCTCGCAGCTTCTGTGGCGATAGCTTCATCGGCCTTGCGCTTCCGCACCGCGGTCTTGGAGTACAGTGCCGATGGGTCGGCGACGACCTTGAAGTACTTATTCTTCTCGGCATCTAGGTAAGTTAGCAGGAGTAAATTTGAGGTTTGTAGAACTCGTGCTGCCTTAAAGTCGGGAGAGGGACTGTCCGCAGCAGCTGGTGTTTACAGCAACTATGATTAAAATATCGACGCCCAATCACTCGTCCATAATCGACAAGCCTGATACTCAAACATGGAACCAAGGAAATTAATTCTTGGGGCCTATATTTCAACCATAGTCGCTGTAAACACTGCTGTAATCCATAGTCCCTCTTCACAACTTTGGCAGGCAGAAGCGCCCCATCGACCGATCTCCTTGAACGATGTCTTGCGCTTGTCAGGGCTTGAGATGCAGACTCACCAAAATAATACCCTGGAATATCCCTCCCCGCCATCTTCGCTACATATTCGTCGTCCTTCCAAGCACTGCGTCCAGTTCCTGTGCCGTCCTGACGGGTGAATGATATGTGGTAGTGGTATGGTGAGTGAAAATGTGACGTTTGTACATGGACCCAGCGAACAACTAACTTAAGTTATTTTAACATTATTCATTTGATCCTTATCGTTATCGGCCCTCAAGGTGTCCAAACCCTCAACCCATCCATCACAACCAAGCTAATCATTCACAGCAACCACTGACACTTTGGCTCTTGTTAGTATTTATGTAGAGAGGGGTTAGTGTATTAAATGTTTATTATTGTTGAAGTTTATCATCCAGGATAGTGGCATGATTATTTCAGGAGAGTCTGACTACGGCGCGCTTGTGGAGAATACAAGAATACAACATTTCACGTGGTAAAGATACGTCTGGCACAAGTTTCTGCGAAAATGATACTTATTACTACACTTCTGATTCTGAATGAATCTTCCCCTCTAACTAGCCATCGAATCCCTGGCAGTTGACTTGATGCTATTAAGCCTCTCATTGGCCCTGTAGTTCGCTTCCATAGTATAAAAATCGACGAAAGGCCGAAGCGAACCAAAGCAAAAACGCTGTAAATAGTACATTTCACATGCGCAGCACTTCCGCAACCTCCTCCCCTATAAACACGCCATAAAACGCCGAGCCGTGCAGTCAATATACGAGCCATGTTCTCTCCGATGATATACCCTGCGCCGTGCACCTATGATGAATACCCAGTCGACCTAACTAACCGCTCAGCCTCTGCCTGGTGGCGGTGGCTGCTGTGGCTGGCTGCCCGGGAATACGAATCCAGGAGGGAACATCGGAATCCCGTTGACCAGCTGCGGCATCCCCTGGGGCATCCCATACGGATAGCTTGGGATACCCGAGATGTTGGGGAGGTTGAATGGGGCTGAACCACCGTGGCCGCGATCCTTGCGATCATCGTCACGACGACGGTCACGGCGGTGTTCGTCTTCGTCGAAGTCGCGACCGGACTTGGGACCCGACTGTCCGCCCTTGTCGGTCTGCATGCGGCGGCTGATAGCCTTGGACGAGACGCCCTGGCCGATCTCGATATCGGGCTCCTCGACAACCATCCCGCTCTCGATGGGCTTTCCTCCGCTGCCACCGTACTCGGCGCTAAGCATCCACTTCCTGTCCGCGTCGGTGAGCTTGCTAATCGGGATGATGCTGACGCCCGTCTGGTAATCGCTGCAATCACGTGGCCCGAAGCCGACGCCCCATCTGGTCTTGAAAGGTGTTAGTAATGGTAAACTTGGGTCTGGGGGTGTGAATTTACCGAACGTACCCTCAGGGATGAGTCGGGGTTCCTGCTGCCTTCCATGGCTTCCTTGGCGGTGATGGCGTCTTGACGGCTGACCATCTTCACAAACGCGTGGCGCTTGTCTTTGTTGACGATACAGGTTTGCACGCGACCGAATTGGTCGAAAATGCGCCTCAGTTCCTGGTCAGAACATCTGGGATGTGTTAGAGCCTTGCGGTATATAATTTGAACAATGGGAATCCTTACGTTACGCCACCAACAAATAGGGTGCGGCTGAGAACTGAAAACGGTTAGTTTGTGAACTCTCATGCATACAGCAAAAAAAAAACATACCTTTGATGCTTCCTTTCGGAATTGAATGGTCAAACTCGACCCATTTGGTGCCTCCGGAACGGCCATCATAGAAGCCTCGTGGTGGAGATGGGCTACGACCCCGGCGAGCTGGGCTGCGCTGGCGGTACTCGTTGTGCCGATCTCGGCCATACGCTGGAGAATTTCTACCATAGTCACCAAGGTTGTCATCACGACGACGCGAGTTTGGAGAATCACGAGGAGCATTCCATCCACGCGCAGGAGACTGCGAACGAGAGCGTCTGCGGTAACGTCCTTGTGGAGATCTGACAGCCTCGTTGGGACCACCATGATCACGTGATTCATTGGGGTTCCAGGTATTTGGAGGTGCTACGCCATAAGATGCTGTAGGTGCACCGCCAACATTTACGCCGCTTCCAACTGGGGCTGCAGCTTGAGTCTGAGTAAGAGCAGCAATTATTCCCCCCCATTGATCCTGTGGAACTCCCGCATCGGACAATGTCTTTATGAGCATAATCTGGCGCTGCAGGTCTGGGTTAAGGCCAGCCGCAGCAGGCGCAGGAGCGCCCGCTCCAAGTGGTAGATTTGGGTTACTTGGGTAGTTCGGAGCTCCATTGTTTTGCCCCTGGGGTATCGATCCATAATTAGCCGCTGCAGGTGCTGGCACATTTACAGATTGCGTACTAGGTGGAAACGGATACGTAGGATTCAGAGCTGACACATGGCTTGCACCATTACTCTGTGCCTGTGGCATACTGTAGGCATTATCTTGGACGGGAGCAGGAGCTGGAATGGCCTGGGGTGCTGCAGCTGCGGTAGTATTCTGTCGGGCCATGTTGGCCAGGGCTTCCAAAATGGACGAGGTATTTGGCGCGTTTGTCGCTGGTGGTGGGGCTCCAGGGAAGGACCTCCCTACATCTGCTGGTGGTGATCCTTCGGGGGTTGTGGACTCTACAAGAATTCCAGGTGTGGTTAGAAATTGCAAAAGAAAAGTGGAAGATATCATAACCCCATCGGCCAACTTACTGTTCAGTTTCTCCTTGAATGAATTGAGCATGTCTGCGGGGAATGTCTCTCCCTTTACCCAGATCTCAACGAGCTTCTTGATCTTGTCCTACAATGAGAATGAAAAGGTAAGTGGGTGTACTCATATGTTCAAACAGTTTTTGCTCTGGTGCATCTTCAAATACGCCTCGTGTCTGGCCCGAGATCCATAGAACACGGCAATACAGTACAGTTCTGATATCAAGTTTATATGCGTACCTTTTGATCATCGGGTGCCGATGCAATTATGTCGTTCATCAATACTGGTAATAGTTCCGTTACTCTATGGACCCCTGCAGCATATGTGCCATCTTGGGCAGAAACAGTTATGGGTTGGCCGTTGGCTTTGGCCTGTTCAATCCACTTTCGAGTTACAGAATCTAGAACGTATAGAACGCCGAGCTTGTGGGTTGAGGGAGCTTTCCTCAAGTGAGTGTACAGTTTCTGGACGAGGACAGACTCTGACTGTGAGAAGGGGTTAGCATCCACTGCAAACGAGGGTTGGGAGTTACGGCGGTGATGTCGTACCTGGACATTTGCCAAACAGAGGGCTGTGAGGGTGGCTATGCGCGATCCAGATACTCCAGGAGGTTTCAAAGACAACATGGCCTGCAGAGCAGCTTCAAGTTCTGCTACTGCGGATGACATGGCGGATAAAGTGTTGATGGATGTGATGAGAGAAAGAGTATAGAGTTGAGTTTTTAAGCCCTGAAAAGGGTGTTGTGACAAAAGACCAAGATGGTTCTTCGCAGGACTACGATCTATGTCGATCTATGTCGTGTATTCACTTTGTGTTCTTGTTTTTATCCCGATCAGATGTTACGGTGAGTTTGAGAGCAGAGTACTATGGCGACTACAGCCTCCGGCCGATGATGAAAGAAGATGGCTGGAGGTGAATCACAGTATTCTCCAACTGCCTGGATCTGCCCCGATAGACTGCAATGTACGAAAAAAGCTGGTTAGTTTGCGATACACCTATCGCGATGGCGGCGACAATAATTTGATGGATTTTTATCGACTAAGGGAGAGTTGTCGACGGGGTTTTGTTGGGGGGAGAAAGATGAGAGAAGATGGGTTCGGCGAGGTTGAAAGAGGAGAAAGAAGAAAATGGACGTTTTGCCACTGGAAACTCCCGATGCATTACCTCTCATACACTCGCTTACGCCGATAAGCTCAGCCGTAGCTGATAAGCCCCTAATTGGGTGTCACGTGAAACATTCGTCATGAAAAAGAGATTTTGTTTGTTGGGCGTGTTAGGGTGGATTCGGGGATTTATGGAATGGGCGGCACGGGTGGTTCGGGGACTTGTGGAATTTATGGAATTTATGGAATTTATTTATGGATTAAGGGAGCACGAGCAAAATTAGGAAGAGACCAAAGGTTCCTGTGGAGCACGAATAAATTAGATGTATGGTGGGTGGTGAGGCCTTTTGATTTTTCCGAAATACAGCACATTGTCCCGTCTATCCCTTGGTGGTTTTGGAGTAAAACTATGAACGTGAGAATGGGGTAATTGGAGTAAAACTACGGAGTATGAACGTGAAAATGGGGTAATTGGAGTAAATTTGGAGTATCCATACAAAAATCACAAATTGCACCGAGCTCCACGGCATAACAAATACCGGAAATGCCTTGGCACACCTGTCTTGTGAAAATCCAGGGATTACGTCAGGAGATGTGGCATAATTCTATCCAATTACATTTCACTCCGGCCCACGCTACGGTAGGACCGAAGGCCAGTCGCTGGTTCTTGAATCCCCTGACAGACGAGATCATCACTTTTCGTCAACTTTCTTCCCGACCCTCCGTCTCCAACAACCCCTTCTTTCTCTCCATCACCACATACACAATTCAAAATGGCATCAGCAGTTCGTTTTGGCTCTTCCGCCCTCAGGTCGTCTCTGGCCGCCCCAGCATTCAATGCTCGCATCGCAGCCTTCAATGGCGCGCGTTGCTACTCCGCCAAGGCCCAGGTAAAACAATTTCCCAACAATAATATGAGAAGCATCCGCTGATAGCAATCGTGATAGACTCTGAAGGAGCGCTTCGCCGAGCAGCTTCCTGAGAAGATCGAGGAGATCAAGAAGCTCCGCAAGTCAGTATTCCCATTGTCCTGTCGCTCATAACAGACCATTGACCCGTTTTCAGGGACCACGGCCACAAGGTCATCGGCGAGGTTACCCTCGACCAGGTGTATGGTGGTGCCCGTGGCATCAAGTCCCTCGTCTGGGAAGGATCCGTTCTCGACTCCGAGGAGGGTATCCGCTTCAGAGGCTTGACCATCCCAGAGTGCCAGGAGGCCCTTCCTAAGGCCCCAGGCGGCAAGGAGCCCCTTCCAGAAGGTCTCTTCTGGCTGCTCCTGACCGGTGAGGTCCCAAGCGAGCAGCAGGTCCGCGACCTGTCTGCCGAGTGGGCTGCCCGCTCCGACGTCCCCAAGTTTGTTGAGGAGCTCATCGACCGCTGCCCAACCTCCCTCCACCCAATGGCTCAGCTCTCGATTGCCGTCAACGCTCTCGAGCACGAGTCTTCGTTCGCCAAGGCATACGCCAAGGGTATCAACAAAAAGGAGTACTGGGGACACACATACGAGGACTCCATGGACCTGATTGCGAAGCTCCCAACCATCGCCGCCAGAATCTACCAGAACGTCTACAAGGATGGAAAGGTTGCCCCAGTCCAGAAGGACAAGGATTACTCCTTCAACTTCGCCAACCAGCTCGGCTTCGGCGACAACAAGGCCTTCGTTGAGTTGATGAGACTCTACCTCACCATCCACACTGACCACGAGGGTGGCAACGTCAGCGCCCACGCCACTCACCTCGTCGGCTCTGCCCTCTCCTCCCCCTTCCTCTCCGTCGCCGCCGGCCTCAACGGTCTCGCTGGCCCACTCCACGGTCTCGCCAACCAGGAGGTCCTCAACTGGCTCACCAAGATGAAGGCTGCCGTCGGCAACGATCTGTCCGACAAGGCCATCACCGACTACCTCTGGACCACCCTCAACGCCGGCCAGGTCGTCCCCGGTTACGGCCACGCCGTTCTCCGCAAGACCGACCCCCGCTACATGGCCCAGCGCGAGTTCGCCCAGAAGCACCTCCCAGACGACCCCATGTTCAAGCTCGTCAGCCAGGTCTACAAGATCGCCCCAGGTGTCCTCACCGAGCACGGCAAGACCAAGAACCCCTTCCCCAACGTCGATGCCCACTCCGGTGTCCTCCTCCAGCACTACGGCCTCACCGAGTCCAGCTACTACACCGTCCTCTTCGGTGTCTCCCGCGCTATTGGTGTCCTCCCTCAACTCATCATCGACCGCGCGGTCGGCGCCCCCATCGAGCGCCCCAAGTCCTTCAGCACGGAGAAGTGGGCCCAGATCGTGGCCAAGCTTTAAATTTGATTTTTGCCTAAGCGGTTTGTGTAGCAAAAATGGAAATGGAGTCTATATCTAGGAATGGGGGGTTGGCTTTGGCTGTATTTATAGAATAATAGATAAGGATTAGACTATGAGTGCCTGTAGCCGTTGTTGAATTGCATGGGTGTCTGTCTTACCTTTGATGTCTACGTTTAGAGGATGTGTGGATCTTGTGTTGTCCGTTTTTTTGCTTTCAATTGTAGTGTAGGCCATGGTTTGTTTGTTAACGCCTGCATTGGTTCTACCACAGTCACCGTTATTGCCAGTTAGCTACAAAACAGCCGTTTACTGAGGTAAGCCTGTTTGTGAGCCACTGTGGTTTCAAATAGACTGCAGTGTACCCGACATACGGCTACCGACAGCTGGTAACTAACTTGGCTGAAAGTTTCCTTCGAGGTCTTACGCAGTAACTAAGCCGCCCAGTGTTTGCTTTGGAGTCTTACAACAATTGCACTGCTGTTGAAGACAAGGCTTATGTGTTGTAAGACTACAGAGCAGTCATTTACCTTGTGTTGTAACGTAACCTAGGCAGGAGGGGCAGGTGGTATAAAAAACCATATAATCCACGAGTTTTAGAAGGACATATGCAGTGTTCGGCGGATACATATCCGGGTAGTATCCGTGAAGCTCACGGGTAGGGTATATACCCGGCGACGATCTGACGGGTAGGGTAGGGTATATATCCGGATACATGAGGCTGAATATTGTATATAAAAATAGAATAGCGTATATAAAAAAGAATGAAGCTTTTGATAATAGTAGTAAACCCCTTTCCGCGAGCCCCCTTTCCGTGAGACCCCCCCCTTTCTGCGAGTCCCTATTCAGGTGCTTCATCGTCAGCATCATCGCCGTCGCTATCAGCCTCCCGTATTTTACCCCAATTCCGTAAGCAAAGTAAATATCTAATAGTTGGCGGTGATAACCTATTCCGCTTCTTTGTAATAATATCACTACCATTACTAAATACTCGTTCCGATGCTGCAGATGTTGCTGGAATAGCTAGATGATCACGAGCAATACGGGCAATAACTGGATATTGGTATTGCTTTGCGCACCAATATTTGAGAATATCAGTATGCTCACCGGGCCGTGGTTCAAGCATCCAGCGCCTCCATTCTGGCTCTTGAAAAGCCAAGCCTTCTGACGCAAATAGATCTTCGTCAGAATTAGGTTCCTGATCTATTGTAGCAGTAGCACCTATTGCTTCTGCAAGAGCTGTTTCGTGAGTAATTCGCTCCGTATCAAGGTGATACTCTCGCTTTTGGTACGTTCTACAAACGTCTTCGAACTGCGCTCTTGCTCGTAATCTTCGTGTATCGTCTATAGCATTTGGATATATCTTCTTAAATACTGTATGATTCATTCGTGGGTCGCAAATTGTAGCAACAGCTGAGTGCTTACATTGCCGATTCGTTGTAAGAGTATAATACTCATTAAGCTTTTGAAGCGCAGCTCCACAAGCTACTCCGATCGTAGAGCTTCTACCAAGCTCTTCTTGTAGTAATGTGACCTTATTTATCATCTTTAAGTAAAGAGGAATTGTAAAGTTGAGCGTTGGATATGAATCGCTTTGTAGCCGTCTTGACGGCTTTAAGAATACTAAGAATAATCGTTCAAGAGCTTCGATAATAGCCCAATCGTTGCTTGTTAACGCAATATCCTTCATACTGATATCAAGCTTCTGCGTAGAGCATACTGCAGTAATTGGTATTCGAAGCTTTATAGCTGTTTCAAGCATATAGTACGTTGAATTCCAGCGTATAGGCATATCAAGTGATAGCTGGCGTGGCTTCTGGCCTGCAGCTTGTATCTGCTTCTGTAAAGCATCCTTCCATGCTCTTCAGTTTCGAAAGACATAAATATGCCTTCGGAGCTTCTCAAGCGTAGCTGATACTTCAGTAGAAGAGCTATCAATACGCTGCGGAATCCGGGCAAGCCCTTGCTGACACCAGTACGCTTCTGTTTCTGTATCCGGGCTAGCTTTCAAGCTCTTTAGAGTAGCTTGAACTGCAAGATTGATAATATGAGCAATACACCGAACGTCCCCTTCCTTTACAGTAAACGTCCATGGCTGTTGAATAGTCGTCTGCTGCTTACTGGCTATTTTCTCATATTCTGAAAGCATCACAGTATTCGCTGAGGCATTATCCCGCGTACAAGTAAATATAGCACCTGTAATTTCGAAGCTATCTGTTACTGCAGCTAACTCTTGAGCGAGATATTCGCCGCTATGAATTGGCTCTTGAAGGTGGATTACATCAAGTAATACGCACCGGTGCTGCCACTTCTCATTAATCCAATGGCCTGTGACAGCAGCGTACTCTGTATAGTTCCGTGCAGTCCATGCATCTGTTGTAATAGATATCCGGCCGCCATAGGTAATATGAGCCTGGAGTTCTAATTGTAGCAATCCTCGGTGATATGAGAATTGCCGCTGTAGCTCTCGGTGTAGTGTTCGCGACGATATCGATAGAGTACTTGGGCTTAAGAACTGTACTAATTGATGGAACGAATAGCTCTCAATAAGTCGTAAGGAGAGGTTATTTGATACAACGAATGAAAGTAATAACTCTCGGTATTTCGCTCTACTATTTGATGCTTGAGCTTGAGCGGGCTGGACTTGCGGGTTCCGCGGCCGTGGCTCAAAAAATGACGATGCACTACTTGATGGGCTTGACGGCGTAATTGTATGACCTTTCATTGTATATGCTACTGTTGGATGCTTCTGCGTATAGTGCTTCCAAAGATTACCGGTTGAAGTCTGACTTAATAGCTGCGGAGTAGGTGAATATCCGCAGCCTGGTTGTAAGCAAGTTACTTTGACTGTAGGTGGGTTACTATCAAGTATCAATCGCGAATATAATAGCTTCGTAAATAGTACCGACGACGTTGGTGGCAGCATTCGTCCTGGAGGCTGAAGCCGGAGCGGTGTAGGATTAATATCCTGTTGAATATGAATAGGGGGCGGCAGCGTTGGCAGACTTGGCTCATTATGAGTATCATAGCTATTATAGCCCTCAGGCTCCATTGGTATATCTGATAACGATGAGTCGCTCATTCTGAGGATAATTATCACTTTATACAGCATCAATATAGATCTCACGACGTTGGAAAAAAGAGGTCTTGGCTGCACTTGGCTATTCTTGGCATGTATCCGGATATATACTCGAGAGTATCTGGATACGCCGGATACTCCTAAAATATCGCCGGGTAGGTATATACTCGAGGATATACCCGGATACCATGGGTATATTGGTATCCGTGCTGAACACTGGACATATGCGAACCGCCTATAAATAAATGATATAAAGGGAAAAGATATATTGGAGCGGAATCGGAGGGCCGCACCTGCTAGCTCCTACCGTTTCTCACAAAACATATCATATCCAACGCATTCTAGAAATCAGGGGCAGATCGACACTAAAGCCCGATCTTGGTCACCACTGCGCCTCATGCACGTAAGCTTACTTACTCCCTAATAATGATAGACGTCGCCGCAATCTAGGGGCGGAACATCATATGCCTCAATGGGGCTCAGTTGGGGTCCAAGGAGAACAATGTTGCCTGATGACTATTTCCAAATCTAATTCATAGTATATCAAGTGTAAGGTGGAACAGCCGTCGATCTCGGGGATATGAGGGGGATATGATGGGAATATGCGTATGGTGAGGGTATATAAAGGGCAATTAAGTCTGCCATTTCGATTCATCATTCAAACGTATCTCAATACATTTACCAATCTAAAGAAACACCTTTAATACTACAAAACCCCACAAACCCCCTCACAGCAACCATGAAGCTCTCGGCCCTCCTTCCCGCCGCCCTGATCGCAGCCGCTCCCACCCTCGCCTGCCTCGAGACCAACGGAAGCATCGACTTGGCCGGCCACGTCGAAAGAATCACCGCCATTGATAACGGCGTCTTGGTCTGCGACAGCGCCTGGGGCCACCGGATTGACCAGGATGGGCACATATCGCTGACGTGCAAGCCTGGGTTCGTGTATGCCGTCACCAAGGATGGGACGATGGGGTGGTACAAGAACCCGACGAATGCGTACTCGTTCAAGCAGGTTGTTGGGGGGGGGCACCAGACGCTTTACTGGAGTGAGAAGAGATATGGGTGCAAGTAGTGCTGAGGCCGGGTTGAGAGGAATCGTGATATGGCTGTCGGTCTGGATAGATGGCAGGTATTTGACTCGTGTGGATTACCTGCTTGTTGTGTTGGCTATAAAAGGCAGAAGAACAGAGCTTGATGGGATGGGGTTATTATAGAAATGGCACTAAAGCGATAAAACGGAATACCAATCTTAAAACTAAGAGTATGCACCATTACTCATACTCATACTTCCCCCCCCTAAAACAAAATATCACTTTTTCAACCACACCGAGCTTATGAATGTCCTACCAAGAATGCTCAAGTCCACGAAGTTAGCACTTATGATGCTCCACTTTCGGGAAAAGAATAACCTTCAGACAAGACGTCCCTGAAGGTGTCATGACAGCCAGAATTGCAACTTCTTAGGAGGTTGGAGGGCTGGCTTCCAAGATTTGTCATCTTGTATTTGCTTATTGACTTGGGGCAATGTAGGTTTCGGATTTTGAGTATTCGTTGGTGTAGTGTGCTGGCAATGACCTTTAGTAAATATGACTTGGTCATTTACCATATCAAGTATAACTCCATGTTGCTTCATCCAAGCCTTCCCAAGAATGACAGAATGTTTCCAAAGAGTGGTGATGAATAGAGGGCATAGACTTTTAACATGGTCTTGGACCTGTAGGCGAGGGTATATAGCATGAGTGATGGGAGGGGCTGCTGTTCCATCAAAGCCTTGAATAGGGCATGGCTTTAAAAGCTCTACTGGTGATATGCCTTCTATCTCACAAATTCGTTCTGCGTCAACAGCATTCACAAAGTTTCCTCCAGTAGCTCCAGTATCGATAAGGGCTTGTGCTTTGATTTTTGATTTTCTATCATACAAGTAACTATGAATGGAGTATCTGGATCTAATCCAAAGCTTGAGGAAGAAGGTTCAATTCTGGCTGTCATGACACCTTCAGGGACGTCTTGTCTGAAGGTTATTCTTTTCCTGAAAGTGGAGCATCATAAGTGCTAACTTTGTGGACTTGAGCATTCTTGGTAGGACATTCATAAGCTCGGTGTCCAGTTTGCTGGCAATGGAAGCAGCGGCCTTCCTGCATTAGCTTCTCAGTTGCAGGGTTCTGATGTGGTGCACGATATAGTCTTGGTGGTCTAAAGCTAGCAGGTGGGTTTGTAGTAGGCTGCTGAGCCTTACTGTGAAAGTCTTGTGGCTTAAAGGCTTGCTGAATAACTCGAGGGACAGTGCGAGCGTCTTGGATTTGAAGTTTCTGGATATTCTGATGAATCAGTAAGCACTTTTGTGCAAAGGCATGAAGAGAGCTTGGATTTATCTCTGCTATTAAAGCAGTCTGCATCTTCGTATTAACCTTATGGTGGAGGTCATCAATGAGGGTCTCTTCTGAGTAATCCAGTTCAACAGTGAGTCTCTGGAACTCTGCCCAAAAGGTAGCAAAGTTATCCTTGTTTTGGAAGAGCTTTCTGTTGTTTTTGAGAAGCTTCTCTCACGCTTCTCTCACTTTCGCTGGCTTTGTTCAGTGGTGAGCTGTGACAGGTCTTTGGTCTTTGTCTGCTTGGAGATTTCTGGAAGAGCCTGGAACAATACAATCATGCATATAACAGTAGCTCTTCTCCTGAAATACGATAGTTAGACCATCCAGAAAACACATTCTTTGCAACTCTTTCTATAAGCACGTTGTGCAGTAAAGTGGCAGTCTGGATCACTGAAGACTCTGTCTAGGACTTCAAACATTTCCTCTACAGTTTGAAACTTGTTCTGAGTAGATCGAAGGCGTGGATTGATGTGAGAGGAGGCTTTGCCACCTAGTCTGCTTTGCACATAACCCATCTGAAGGGCTGGAGTAGGAAAATGGTCAAGGTTCGCCTCGAGCTTCATCTTTATCTTAATGCTCCAATCGTCATAAGCTGGCTCTATTCCGTCTGTGAGAGTAGGAGGGTCCGGGATCATGGTGGATTTCTGGTGTGATTCTCTATTGCGAGTAGTGCTGCTTTGTGACTTCTCATTTTCAAGATATTTCACAACAGCAGCTTGTCCTGCCATTGTCTGCTCATGAGCTTGGATAACCTCTTGTAGCTGGCTGATATTGTCATCATATGTAGCCTTCTCCTCTCGACTCTTCTGGAGGGTAGTATTGTAGAGCTGGGTGACATGATCATAATCCTCCATCATCTGCTTTTGTATTTGAAGCGCAGCCTCTCTCTGGGGTGGGCTCCAGGTGCTCACAACTGAGAGGTCTTTAAGCTCCCAAATGCGAAGGGTAGCTTGGTGTTCTGGATCCTCGAGTAGTGTTTCCCTTCTATTGTAGGTGTGGCTTTCTAAGCAGTCCTCATTGCTTGTAGTAGATTGGGTTTCTTGTCCTTGATCTTGACTCCTGTCACGGATGACATGTCCTTGTGCCTCGCATGCCATTATAGCAGGCTTCACTTCTTGTCCTTGGAATTGTCGAGGTCAGGATCTTCTTCTGACTTTGTCGGTATCAGGAACTAGACACGTATGTGGTGAAGGCCCTATTATGCAGTTGTCGGCCGTACGAGCCACTCAAGAGGAGCGCACTTCTGTCACAGTTATATCCTTGTTGAGGGAGCATCACGGAAAGGTCTAATTCTGCTGATATAATGTTCTGGGTTCTGATGCTTGAGTGTGGTATTGAGTTGACTTGTGGTTTCTGGATTTGATGTTCTTGTGTTCTGGTTCTGGTTCTGGTTCAATGTGTAGCTCTGGTTGGTCTGAGTTTCGATTTCTGGTTCTGGAGATTCTGTTGCTCAAAGGTTTGTGCTGGTTTCTGGTTTGAGGGTTCTGTTGCTCGAAGGTTTGTGCTGGTTTCTAGTTTCTTGCTCAGGATGAGCTAATGAAGAAATGGGATTCAATCTTATGTTACGATGGTCATAAAGGTCATGATGCCAGTCCAGGAAAAGTAATCTAGATTGAATCTAAAGAGAGAAGAAGAAGAAGAAGGAAGAAAGGTGAGGCTATTCCTCATAACATACAGTTGTCTTACCACATAGCATATCTCTACAACCCCCTATGATTTATTACATGACATCACTCCTTAGTTACTGGGCTAATACTACCACATGACATATCTCTATCAACTAGAGGTCTAGGAACATGAACGATAGCTCCAAAAGCTTCTACAACCCTCTATGATTCATTACACGTCATCGCTCCTTAGTTACCCACAAGATTGGTTAAGTTATGACATAATTTGTCTATAGGGGTACTCTGACCTTGGACCTCTTTCACTTCCTATAGGCTAGGAACCTAGGAGATGGTTCTATGGGATTCTCTTACGTTGACTACAGTTACAAAGCCTGGTTAGTCATGGAAAGTCTTGGAAAATGAGAGAACTACACTCCTTTAGCATAAATAGGATTGCCCTTTCCTTAAGAAAGGGCAAGCAGACAATACAGTAAATCGACTATCACATACTTCCACGTCTTTTTCAAGCTTCCAAGCATTGATCTTGTTACTCCTTGTTTCTGAAAAGTCAGTGAGGTGCTAACCTCTGACTTATCCCTGAGTTCTCAGACTCAACATTTGTTACAACTTGTCTAAACCACTCCACTACATCATACACCTGATTGCTGCGTTGTGGAATAGTCTAAGCTACGACCCTTTGGCTCTTTTTCCTAAGACAGTGTGTTGTCTTAGTAAAATCATCCCTTCCCCTGGGTGGCTAGATTCTCACATCTGGTGCACCCACCATTACACTCATCCAAAATCTCCCGTAGTATACCCTCCTCATCTGTTGTAACTTCTGTATTATTGATTTGCTAGTCATGACAACAAAGAAGCTTACTCGAAGGAAGCTCGATGGGCTGAGTTTCTGTCAAGGTTTAACTTTCAAAAATATATCGACCTGGGAAACAGAACAGAAAAGCAGATGCATTAACTCGAAGACCAGGAGATAGACCAGGAGATAGACCAGAAGGAACGAAGAAGATGACTGCCAAAAACAACAACTTCAAACCCTGCTACCAAAAGCAACAGCTTCAGGTGTTGCTACTGTTACGATTACAGCTCACAGCTTATCACAGCTTGTTACAGTTGTTATGGTTGTTATGGTTGTTATGGTTGTTATAGTTGTTATGGTTGTTATGGTTGTTATGGTTGTTATGGTTGTTATGGTTGTTATGGTTGTTATGGTTGTTATGGTTGTTATGGTTGTTATGGTTGTTATGGTTGTTATGGTTGTTATGGTTGTTATGGTTGTTATGGTTGTTATGGTTATTACGGTTATTACGGTTGTTATGGGGATTACGGGTGTAGCCTTAGCCACCAAGGTTACAACCGCTAAGCAAATATTGGCCCAGTAACTAAGGAGCGATGACGTGTAATGAATCATAGAGGGTTATAGCAATCATTGAGTAGTATTGCACTTGTTGTTGGTGTGATAAGCCAAAATATGTATAGTGACTTGTAGGTTTGAGGAGGAGATTTCTAAGTTTGCTCTTGAGTTTGATAGCAAACTGAGTGCAACGAATGTCAGTATGACAATGAGCATCTTAGTGATCCTACTCAAAATGATGAGCAAGAAGAGGAGCCTAAGACTAAAGAGGCTGTTTATTCAGCCTCTAATGCTCGCAATGCCCTTAAAGTTCTGGTTGAGTATATGGAGTGTTAGGATGCTCTCTAAGCCTATCACCTCAGGGCATTAGAGTGTTTAGAGGGTGAAATTGAGGCAATCCAGCTTAATTCCTTGGTTTAGGAGACATTAGATAGGTGGATTACATAATACGTGGCATTTCAATCTAACGATATTTTCACTTTTACGATATTTACACGTGTTACCAATTGTATCGACTTAACTGAAGTTGACTGTATTCACTTTTGCTAGTTCAACAGCCTCTAATGGGTCGGGTCACGTGGTACGTGTCCCCGTGACCTCTCCGTAACTCATTTGGTAGCCTTTTCTCTCAGCGTTATCCATCCCATCTACACGGAACATCATTGAACCGACATCTCTTTATACCCTCCACCGCAACCGCGATCGTCAAGGCCGCGCCCCATTCACAGCCTCACAAACAAAGCACTACATTCCAAAGGCAATGAGCCTGCTGCCTTGCCGCTCCTCTTTGCAAAGAAACACTCATACCACTTTTCACTCCCACCCCACCTTCATGCCATGACCCGCCACAAGAATCGCCTTCTAGCAGCAGATCGTCACGGCGCGATCTAGTTGTCGAGCAGAAGGTACGAGGAGGAAGTTCACGCGACACCCCACTTCCCCTCCCCTCTTCCCAGGCTCATTTTACCCCGTCCCCCCTACTGAATTCAAGGAGAATCCAGGGAGACAAAGTGGACAAGCGCCAACTTCTCCTCTCCCTCCCACAGATCAAACATGGCGCATGCGCACATCCCCTTCGTCGACCTCACCCTCGACAGCGACGATGGATTGCCCGCCGCCACTTCAACACAGATAAGGGCGCCTAATGCTGCCGGTCCGGAGTTCACAGGGACGACTACACTGCCATATCACTTGCCGTCACCACATAAACCTCAGAACGACTTTGTGATCCAGTCACATAGTGGCATATTGCTGCCGGGGGCGTTGCCGTCGCCAATCGATATTCCGGGCGCGCTACCGCCGCCGAAGTTACATACACCTGTGATTGCGGGGAGGAAAACACATTTGAGAGGGCTGAGATTGTCGCCGAATGCGTCGAGGTCCGCTGAGAGCTCGGCGAAGAGAAGGAAAGTCGCTGCGGGGGGGCGGAATGGCACTGGCACGTCATCGAGTCCTACTGCGGACAGGGCGGAAACACGCATACTGCCGCCAGCGGCAGCACAAGTGGCACCATACACGGCTAGGAGAAGGAGCAAACCGCCCACTCCATCGACAGCGAGAGAGGGCCAGGTCGATGTGTATGAGATGCTGCAGACGCAGGCGAGGCCGCTGAAGATATCGTATTCGGATTCCGAGCCGCAGCTGCCGGGGGTTCCGAGTGCAGGACGGGCACAACAAGGTTTCAATGCACAGTTCCCGGCAGTTTCAAATGGAGGCCTAGGGACACCCAACCCTGGCCCTGCGCCGAAGGGGGCGAAGGATGTGCTGCAGCGGGTTATCTTCCCGGGAATACACTTGTGCCTTGAGAGATTGGGGGCTGGCCTTGACGAGGCTACGAAGAAGAATATCGGGCGGCAGGTTGCCACTAATCTTTGCGATATTCATCTACAAACGCATCTGGTTTCTAATAAGGGCGTATTATCTGAGACGATGAGGAAAAGGCTCGTTGATAAGTGTGCCTTGCTGGTCGAGATTTACGTCCACAAATTGGGAAAAGGCCCAAAAAGCAGACTGCAGGCACCTCCAGTAGCACGCAGGCAAACAGCTCGTCTGCAGATGAAACAGGCCGTACCGCCTGAGCCAATATTGATTTCTGGCAGCTCCAGCGAGTCCGAGAAGGATGATTTTAAGGATGCTGTTGAAAGGCTCGGGGCAGGGGAAACTACTGGGCAGAAGCGCGACTCTTCGTCCCCAAGCACGTCTTATACCGTCGAGTCTCCCGCGAAAGAACCGCTTGATCCAACGCCCCAGCAGAGGCAGAAGGGGAAAACATATCGGCATGGGAAACTTGATTTAGCGTCGCGTGCACCTGCTCTTGGAAAGCCAGCAAACGCTCACACTCTCGGAAAGCGTGGGGAGGGCAATCGCATCCAGAAACAAAAACAAGCACGGGCACTTCGCTCGGACACGCGGGAAGGGGCGGCGAAGCAATCTCTCCTTCGAGAGGTTGAAACCTTGCGATTAGCCGCCAATGCAGCCCCAAGGCCTTACATCAGTCTATCGGCGCGCAAAGACATCGCTAGGGGTCTTTCGGAACAATGCTTAACTCCGCCGGAGAAGCATGTGATCCATGGTCTTATCGTGCATGTGGACTTCACAGGCGAAGAAGTGCAGTATGTGCGCAATGTTATGGGTGTGTGGCACAGAAATCATGTCGAATCGAAGCCCCCGGGGCAGCGGCTCGGGATTATCAATGGGAGCGTCAAGATTTATCCAAGCCTTCTTCAAATGATAGTGAAGTCTCGGCAAGAGTCTTCGGGAAGTGATGAAGGCGCACGACTTATAAAGCAACGGGGCGAGGATGGCCTAAGAAATTTCCTTGACGATTTTGGCAAGGATATATGGCAAGGCTACATGTCTAATGGCTCCAAGTTCGCAACGGGAACAACTGCTGTATTGCGCGTCGCACCGAAATCCAGAGAATTGGGCACGGGCACGGGCACAAGACGCAATAACCATACCTCGATATCAGCCATCATGCGTGAGCGAGAGCTGTCTCGTGGGACGTTCGGACGGGCCCGTATATCGACCAAAGCCCGCATTCTCACATCTATGGATGATGCGATTGTGCGGGAGATTGAGTTTACTGGTTGTTCTGGAGATATTGCTACGATCACTTGGCTGTCTGGTGATAAGTTTGTGTGTGGTGCGATTACGCATTCTGATGAATCGAATCAGCAATATAACAAGCCCGGCAATTTGGCTCTGGGATCAGTCCAGAAGAGCTTTCTGAGGTCGGTCTCTGGACACCGAATCATACGGCCCATTGTCGAGAAGGGCAGTAACGCGTTGGAGTCCATGCGCGAAACGCAAGACCCTTACCTATACTGTTCGGTGACAGCTACAGCGTTCCATGAAGGCTCTGAGAAAGCGCTGACAGGGAGCTTTGACAAGACCGTGAAGGTCTGGGATATCAACTCGGACGGATCTGGGTTGACCCTATGTGGGACTTGGCACCATGGCGGTGTTATAAACTTTGTCGTCACTTCACCGCATCACAGCAAAATCGCCACCGCCGCCGACGTCTTCAGCGACGCCATCCGCGTTTACGACTTGAACGAGGACGATGTCTCCAATTCCCCATTCGTGTCGTATTCTGGATCCCGCGCCGATGAGCAGTCAGCTGAACAACTCCGAAGCCGGCAATCCTGGCTATACTACCCGTCAACGTTGCAGTGGGGCAAGGCTCCGAGTGTAGCCCATCTCCTTCTTACCGGATACTCGCCGCGCTCGTTCGATGTGCATGACGAAGTGCCTAAAATAGTCGAAGATACGGGCGAGCTCTGCCTCTGGGATACCAACAACGGGACGCGCGTGCTCATAACTTCAGCGCGCACTCAGAACGTGTTTGAGGTGGTGTGGCACCCGACTTTGCCTGTTTTCGTAGCCGCGACGTCAGCGACGGGGGAGCATGAGGATGGGGTGCGAACGCAGCTGCGGATTTTTTGCCAGACGGAGATTGGCACCTTCAGCCATACCAAGAGATTCGATTGTCGCGCAGTGGATATCAATGAGATCACGTTGATGTTGAATAGCCCATTGCACTGCTACCTCACTGCTAGCTGTACGGACGGGAATACATATGTCTGGGACAGTGCGCAAGAGGAGAAACCCATCCATGTTCTAGGCCATGGCAAGTCAATTGATGATCAGTCGCAGGATGACGGCGGGACCAAAGACAATGACCACGAGCGGGTAGACAGCGGTGTGAAATTCGCCGCGTGGGGACGTACTCCCGACCGTTTCTACACCGGGTCTTCGGACGGCGTTGTAAAAGCATGGAATGTGCGTGCTCCCCCCGCTGAAGTGCATGTTGCGGATGTGATTACATTATCCGGCGGCATCTCAGCTGGGGTTTTCTCGAGCGACCATTCTCGTCTCCTCGTCGGTGATGCGACGGGGAAACTGAATGTCTTGAGGTGCGGAGACTTGGATGAGGATGAAGAGTTCCCCGCGAGGCGCCGCCAACAGCCGATTATTCCACATTACGAGGCTCCGAGGTCTGCAGATTATGGGGGTGGGGATCTTGTGGAGCCGAGCCCAGAGCCAACTGCGAGGGAGATGGCGCAGCGGTATGTGGATGCTGGGCAGGTTATTATCCATCCCGATCCCTATGTTGGCGCGGTGCAGGGAGAAAATTACGTGGGCACGGGATTGTTCTGTCGCCAGCTTCACCAGGGTGGAGATCCGCATGCAGAGCCTCTGGAGGAGGTTGTGATGCAGCAGAATAAGAGGTATAAGGGGAAACAGCTTGTCTTATCCACCACACGAGATGCTGCACCTTGTCTCGAGTCCGAGCATCAGAAGAATTACGCGCTGGACCTGCACCTAGGGCAGCTGAGTCTGGAAGCAGCAATTGAGCTCCAGGCATCAGGAGCAGATTTCTCTTTCAACGATAATCATGAATTCGCATATGAGCCTGATCTTGGTGCCGTGGAGCAAGAAAATGAAGATTGGGATGATGTTGTGGACATGGTAGATGTCTCTCCACATGGCGAGAAAGGAGTGTTTCTCAGTAAGTCTCTGTCTCCTTTTTCATCTGTTTTTGCCTGCTTTTACCTGCTTTTACCTGCTTTTACCTGCTTTTTATGACAGTGGTAGAGGGGTATACATTGTAGCTGCTTGACTTTAGACAGAATGGTCTTGTTTATGGTCTTGCGATCTGTAATTGCTTCCTGTTTGACGGTGTATGCTATGGTCTTGTTTATAGGCTGTAGTATATATAATCTCACAAGAAGTAATTACAGATCTTACTTATGGTCTTACAGTCTATGTTTTGCTTCATATTGCATAATATATGCTCTTATAATGAATGGAGGGGTTTCCATTTCTATTACACTATGGAAATGGGGAATTGCCCATGTATTTAAGAGAATAATCTGCTAACATCATATTTTTAATGTAGGTGTAGATGAAAAAGCCGGATTCCAGCATCTTAAAAGCTTCATTCAAAATGAGTTGAAAGCATATGAAGCCCTACAACAGGTGGAAGAGGCTATAAATGATGGGAAATGAGTGTATAATGCAACAGGGGTAACTAAGAGAACCTGTAATGGTCTTTGTAGAAATAAACAGCAATATAATGGTGGCTAGAGGATATGGGGGGGGAGAGGCAATGGAAAGAGATAAAAACTCTCATTTTCTTAGTTTTTATAAATGAGAAACTAGAAAATAAAAGGGGCCCCCTTTTCTGCAACTTCTAAAGTGTTTTGCCCCTTTTTTGTTGTAAAATATAAATAAATAAGGCAAGAAAGAGTAACTATATGCATATTCTATACTATAATGAGGACATATGCCTTTATTATCATACCTATTATTTAGTTTTTTTTTCCTATTTATTTTTTTATATAATAAAACCACTTCTGAGGATTGTACTGAATTTACGAAGACATAGTTGCCATTTCCTAATCTCTACATTGTTTAAATAGATTATCTTCTAAAATAGGATGGAGCTCTAATATTAGCCATAAATTAAACAATGTCAATTATCTCCCTTTGGGACATTGAGAATACTGTGGGTGACATCCCATCAACCATTCCAATCCGCTCCCAGGCACCTGGCACCCGTAACGAACGGCCTAGGTAGAGGACAAGGCATCGCCTCCTCGTCTTACCGATTAATAAGCAGTGGCAGCTACCGGCCCAAGATGTCTTTGGAGGAGATTCACCATATGCAACTCGTACAACAGTTGATATCAGCTGTCTACCGACCTCACCACTCCTTCACTATTTGTGATTTTTACCTTATAATCGAAGGTATATTCTTCCCGTTCGACCGAGTTTCAAGCTCTTCGCGCTTAACAGTAACATTGAGCTCGACGGGAACGAGGTAGCCAGCCACTGTAATCGAACCCGAAGTAGCATTGACTTTTCGACACTAAAGGGATCAATTGATAGATGATGTCCAAAGGTCCAGCATGGATGTAGGAAATAGCGCCATCGACGCTTGCCCAGCTCCAAGTTGGGGCGTAATGCCCAGGGTTCATGCGGCAGTCATGCCTTCCCTAGTGTCTAGATGGCTGTGGTTCCCAACCCAGACCTTCTGCGAGCGTATTTTTCCACAGACCCCAAAAGAGGCGACCAATTTGTTAGGTTTTCAATGCACTTCATGACAGACTCTATGGCTAGGAGCCGGTCCGAAGGACGAGTGATGTTTTTTTTTGTAAATTCCTCCACTAGAAATGTCCATGAGCTGTGTGATATAATCGTCGGTGTTCGCACCGACCACCTGTAAGGTGGTCGGCGAAAGCGAAGTGCATCCGGAAAGCGAAATTGCATCCCGTCATAGCCGAGTCGAGGTTTACACCCAAATATATACGTTTCCCACTCTCAACTATGCACCTGCGATAATTTTGCTCTGTATAATGGACCAAGCCTTCGAATTCCTCCGCAAGAACCCTTCCGAAAAGCCAATCACCGCCGCTCGAATTTATAAGGTTAATACGAAGACGCTTAATTCCTATACTCGACGAGCGAAGTTGAAAGCCGCCGAAGACCCAATATCGCCTCCTATTTAGTTATCGTCATTGAAATATAATTGATTGAAATATAATTGAACTGACCCTACTAAGATATATGTTCCAATGGCCGATAATCGAGTCAATCTGTGCAATTGGACAAGTGATTCCACCAGTGATTATTATACAAGGACGACAACATATGGAGTCCTGGTATCATGAAAAGCTAAGCGGCGATGAGCTTATATTGCTCTCTGATTCTGGGTATACAAATGGCGAACTGGCAATGCTTTATTTGGAGCATTTCATTACACATTCTGATGCTGGGCCTAATAAACCATTAAAAGTCCTTATGGATAGCCATATCAGTCATACAATACCCGAGTTTGTCATACGAGCAACAGCGATGAATATTCATCCATATCCGCTCCCGTCACATCTTACACATATTATGCAGCCGCTTGATATGGGTGTTTTTCAGCCTTACAAACACTGGCACAAGAAGGCAATTTAATATGCAATGCGAAATCTTGATATTGATTACAATATTGCTTCATTTTTTTCGAGACTTAGGCAAAATCTGCCAGGAAACATTCAAGAAAGGCACAATTATAGGACCATTTCATGAAGCTGGAATGTGGCCAATAAACCCTAAAGAAGCCTTGAAAAAATTGAAGGTATATACACTGTCTGAAAAGGCTCTAGACCTACCGCAAATTCCACAGACTCTGACAAAATTTGTACATTCAGAGCTCAAATTACAGCATTGGCAGGCAAAGATACCATACCTTTTGTCAAGTCCATCGGCACGAGAATGGGATTCTTGGGCGCGCGGTACTGAAAATGTCCTTGCTCAAGGAGAGTTAGCTGTTGTACAGTATGATTTACTATCTACAAAGGTTGCGAACCAGCAAAAGGCAAAGGTCAAAAGCCGCAATGTTGTTCAAGCAACGTGTGGTCCATTAACAGCTAAAGATGCTTGGAAAAAAAATAGCTGACAAGGCTAAAAAGGAGAAGGAAACTCAAGAGCGGAAGTCAAAATTCAGAGCACAAATAGCCTTGAATAAGGTCAAAAAGGAGCTTCGTATTCATGGTGTTGAGGCCTGCAAAGCTGAGCTTTTAAGAAAGTGGCAGGTTACCCAGTTGTTAAAAGCAAAGCAGGAGGTGCCTCCTGATTTACTTAATCCAATTCCTGATCCTGAAAAAATTGCACAGGAGTCAGAGATTCAAGAAGAAGCCAATATTCAATTGATTTCAACAATAGGGTGGTCAGGATCACAGGTAGATGATGATGATGAGACTGAATTTATAAGATTTAGTGGTTTTGGATGAGGACGTATTTACAGACAGGACAGAAGAGAATTTGGATTCAGGGTTGTTTTAAAGTAAGAATAGCATTCAATTTTATTTAATAATTTAATCACTTAATTGGTTGTATAACTTAGTTGTTTAGATAGTGCTTATATTAGATTCTACATACTAATGATATCTGGCTGGCAGGATGCAATTTTGCTTTCCGGATGCACTTCGCTTTTGCCGACCACCTGTAAGGTGGTCGGTGCGAACACTGACAATTACTTTCTAATTGCGCCAACCATGAGTATGTAATGGTGGGTGCACCAGATGTGAGAATCTAGCCACCCAAGGAAGGGGATGATATTTACTAAGAACAACACACTGTCTTAGGAAACAGAGCCAAAGGGTTGTAGCTTAGACTATTGACTATTCCACAATGCAGCAATCAAATGTATGATGTAGTGGAGTGGTTTAGACAAGTTGTACAAATGTTGAGTCTGAGAACTCAGGGGTAAGTCAGAGGTTAGCACCTCACTGACTTTTCAGAAACAAAGAATAACAAGATCAATGCTTGGAAGCTTGTAAAAGATGTAGAAGCATGTGCTAGTCGATTTACTGTATTGTCTGCTTGCCCTTTCTTAAGGAAAGGGAATCCTATTTATGCCAAAGGAGTGTAGTTCTCTCATTTTCCAAGACTTTCCATGACTAACCAGGCTTGGTAAATGTATTAGAAATCAAGTGCGACCCACAACTAGCTTGCTAATCATATAGCGAACGTAAGAGAATCCCATAGAACCATCTCTTGGGTTCCTAGCCTATAGGAAGTGAAAAGGAGGTCCAAGGTCAGAGTACCTATAGACAAATTATGTCATAACTTAACCAATCTTGTGGGTAACTAAGGAGCGATGACGTGTAATGAATAATAGAGGGTTGTAGAAGCTTCTAGAGCTATCGTTCATGTTCCTAGGCCTCTAGTTGGTAGAGATATGCCATGTGGTAGTATTGGCCCACCCCCTTAAGGAGGAGACTTTCTTAATAACTTGTTCAATAAATGTCCAAATGGTATGCCGTGATGTATGTAGCATAAACAGATGTAGTAGAAGAGTTTGCATTAATCATTGAGTAGTATTGCTCTTGTTGTTGGTGTGATAAGCCAAGATATGTATGGTGACTTGTAGGTTTGAGGAGGAGATTTCTAAGTTTGCTCTTGAGTTTGATAGCAAATTGAGTGCAACGAATGTCAGTATGACAGAGTAGCCAGAGACCCCCTACACCTACAACTATTTTCTCAAATTGACAAATTGCTCACAACTTTTTCCCCTAGACCCTCAGGGCTCTACTTTTAGTCAATTACACATTATAACTCCCATCTCTATCCATTCCTGATCCTTTCGAGCATCCCTAGGAGGTGATGGAGGCCTCAACTCCCTAACAGCCGGATATAGGCCCCTAAGATAGCACTTTTACTCACCCCTAAGAACCACAATCACTATCCAAACTCAACCGCACTTCTAAGAGACAGCAGAGGACACTTAGTACCAATACTGCACCTCCTCCATGCCTCAGCTTAGGTGAAAGCGCGCCTAACAATCACAAAGCAACAGCAGCCATTAGTGGCCAACTTGATGCCATTAAAAAAGCTAAGATATAACGTACTTCACTACTGAGCTGGCCACACCCCTAAGCTAGCCACTTTTCTTCGCCTATCTAAACTCTCACTTTTAATTGCATTTTTCTCTACAATGCAACATAGAGACGCCTCGTAAAGATGGACAATTGAACCTTGTTTGAAAATCCAGCTTCTCTTGCTTGTATATATGCCTCCATCCATTCTAACTTATGTATGCATAGGAGTTGCGCCTCATTAAGGAGAGAGAGAGCTGTTGTGAGGTGTTTTTTCAAAGGTCCAAAAATTGCAACATCAAGTGGTTGGAGTATATGTGAGGTATGTAGAGGTAGTATAAGGAGTGAAATTCGATTCTGTATACAGTGTGATATGAAGCTTCTGCTAATATGGCTGTCATATCCGTTGCAGATAAGGAGCCTTTGTTGTAGTTGTCCATTTGAAAGTGTTGCTTTTTCCCTTATAGAGGGCTTAAAAATGTGTTTTAGCCACTCTAATCCATGAAGATTGCTTGTCCATGTCCATCCTTTTGTGTTTGTAGAGAAGTGCCATTTGCTTATAACCTCCTTTAGAATCCAGCTCTATAGGACATTCTAGCCCTTAAGATAATGAGGGGGGCGATTTCTATGCCATCCATTGTTACGGCTATCAGCAGAGCTATTAGCCGAGTAGGTCACGAGATAGGACCCCACGACACCCTACAGGATGGAACTGTAAGAACTGTTAGAACTCATACAGTTCCTACAGTTCCTACAGTGCCGAGTGGGTCACGCTATAGGACCCTATGACTGTAATGCTGACTTCTAAATGATAGAAGACACAGAGGTTTCTTGCATAAGGTTGGCTTGACAGAGGAGGCAGGGGATTAGACACAAAGACTTTCCAAGTAACACGTTACAGTATTGTAAAGAATACTATATTGAGTTGAGCACGAAGCTCCTATCTAAGGAAATACTATCTACTTATATAGTGGCGTCGTGCCAAAGGGATATCTGTGGATAACATGGATAACATAATATCCATGATATCCAATGTTATCCATCACCTGATATTCTGTGGATCCCCATGGATAACATGGATAACATAATATCCAAGATATCCAATGTTATCCATCACATGACATTCTGTGGATCGCTGTGGATAACATGGATAACATAATATCCATTATATCCAATGTTATCCATCACGTGAGGTTGCAGCCGTAAGCGCTAGCCATAGCACTAGCACTTAGCTGTAACAATGACGCCCTGTAGGATGGAACTGTAAGAACTGTTAGAACTCATACAGTTCCTACAGTTCCTATAGTTCCTTAGGGTGGAACTACAAGAACTGTTAGAACTTGTACAGTTCCTTACAGTTCCCTTTGGCACGATGCCACTATATAAGTAGATAGTTATTTCTTAGATAGGAGCTTTGTGCTCAACTCAATATAGTATTCTTTACAATACTGTAACGTGTTACTTGGAAAGCCTTTGTGTTTAATCCCCTGCCTCCTCTGTCAAGTCAACCTTATGCAAGAAACCTCTGTGTCTTCTATCATTTAGAAGTCAGTGTTACACTCCCATGCTTTGTCGTTATACTTCTCTAGGTCTCCTATGCATTCCTAGTAGTAGTTCTTGACTGTAGTTGAATTCTTAAGATTTGCCATCTTCGTAATGCTTGTCTTAATCTGTTCTGTTTGTTGGTTCTCTAACTCCATAACTGCTTCGCAACTACCGAACGTCTCATGAGTGCTGTTTAAGCACTTGTAGTAGTTGCACAAGTCTTCCCTTCGATCTTCAAATATAATCTAGCATAGAAGCTTCTAAAGCGAGTTTTTGTATAAAACCTCAATTCTTTCTAGATTTGCTCTGCTCTTGCTCTCCTTGATTTTTTCGTTTGCAAACTTAGTCATAGTTCGCATGATCTTCGTATATTGTGGTGATAGAGATGGTTTTGGCGCTAATTCGTCAAAAGCCTCTTGTTCTAAGGGGGTAAGCGATTCTGGTTCTGATTGTTTGCTTGCATTGCCTCCTCTTCAGTGTCTTCACTGTTCATGTTCTAATTAGGCATTCTGATAAATGTGGTGTTAAGTTGTCTGCCTTTCTTGCTAAGTGGCATTGAGCTGTTGCCATACTTTTGTCTATAGTTCCCTTTCTTTGATTGCTTGCACTTTCGCACCATGTATCTAGGCTTGTTGCAATTGAAGTAGAGCCGTTCCTTAAGCTGTTGCTCCTTGTTAGGGCTGTGTAGGCGGTTGCCTTCCTTGAAGGTGGCATTGAGTTCCATAGGGTCTAACCATCAGTTGTCTCGAGAATGGTTGTCTCTCTTTCGACCTTCGTTACCTCGATACTTGTAACTCTTCTTTGGGTTGTCGTAAGTTTGTTGTTCCTTCTAGAACCCATACAGCTGGATGTCAATCTGGACTGTATGTTCGATGAGCAAGACCATGTCTTTTGGTTGATGTTCTATACACGCAAGATCCATATGGACATGTCTCTTTAGTCCACAACAATAGTGGCTAATGAGCGTGTGGGTATCCTAATTGGTTTAGTTGCCATATCTTGGAATTCTGTAGTGTATGTGAGGGCCCTACTAGTCTGCTTTAGTTTGTGCAGGCGGACGCTCGATGGAAATGAAAGTGATAATTTCCGACTACGAAGAGATCACCGATACGCCATCGAACAAGTGCTCTAAACAGAATAGGTCGAAGTCTAGAGTTGAATGACTTCTATGGCCATTGAGGATAAGATGTGTAATTTTCCTTGTATAATAAAGAACAGTGGAAGTGCAATGCCAGCAGCTGAAATTGTCTCTATAACTGTAAGTCTTTGTCTGTTCCCTGGAGCTTGTATATAAAGCTATAAATATTAGAATATAAAGTAAGATAAGTAGAAACAACTTACCTCCTTTACTATAGATGGTACCAACACATGTTCACCAGTGCTCATTCCTACATGGAATCCCACTTCATCAAAGTTGTAGATATCACCTGCAGTAATATCTAGTTGATTACACACATCTTTAAATTCATAAAACCATTCTTTAATAGCTGATACTTCATGAGATGCAACCCGTGCTGCTTCAATTGGCTGGGTTTTTATTGTATGGAAGTTGTGTTGTTGTGTCTTAATCCATGTCTGGAACCACCGTTATGACGGTGGTGCAAACGTTGGAGTTTCTGCTGCACGTAGTTGGCAGATGGCACTGAACACCATAGGCTTAGTTGCACCGTACGCATTTTCGTATGAGCGTTAGATGTATCTTTGTATAGCTGTAACTTGTACATCAGACAGTACTCTGTTCTGGCCTCCGCGTGGCACAGCGGTGCGTTGTGGTGATGCGCGTCGTTGTCGTAGTCGTATAGTCCGGAGCGTACTTGGGTTTACTCTGTACATCCGTGCTACTGTAGCACTCTTCTCTGTTGGGTTTTCATTTAAAAATTCAATGGCATTTAAAAGAGCTTCATTTTTATTTATTTCAACTACCGGCATAGTTGTGGTTGTAGTTGTGCTCGTTGTCGGTCGTGTTCATGGTCGTCGGAGTCCGCTCCCGAAGTGTCCCATAATCGCTTTCGCGTCCTAGTTCGCTTTCGCCAACCGCCTCCAGGCGGTGGTTTGAGAACCAACGATTAATAAGAGAATGGAATCAGGTCAATTGCTAGGGTTGACTATAAATCCCCTGTCCATGAGGCAGAATGTGACCCTTTGAAAGATTACAGCCACTACTGCTGCACTGAGACAGCTTGGTGTGCTACACGACATGTAATTTGTAATACACACCCCAGGCATTCTTCCTAACGATTGCACACGACCTCACATCAATCTCGCCAAAACAAACAGACAGGTACACCTCATCTTTTCTACAATGTATACAGAATGACTTTCTAATCGAACAAAATGGCATCATGTACAGCACATCATGTACAGCACGTCTCTATGCATCATCAAGACCGCCAAGCGCGCGCGTATAAGCAATGTATGTATGGGCACATTTCCAACTATACAACTCCAATAACCTCTCCACCACGGGCTGCTCTACAGTCTCGGCTTGCTCTTGGACTTCTCCTCCTCCAGCGCCTCGGCGTACATCCTGTCCAGCTCATCCCTGAACATCTTGGCTACCTTCGGTCTCTTCATCTTAAGACTGCATCAAAAAAAGTTAGCGAACTGTCCAGTCCTCACAGAGGTGGAGGGGGGGGATAAAACTCACGTAGGCGTCAAAGTCTCATTATCAATCGAGAACGGCTCAAGCGCCAAATGCACCTTCCTAACCCTCTCCCAGTTGTTAAACTGGGCCTTCTTCCCAATCTTCTCCAGCTCCACCAAAAACGCCCTAGTAACCCTCTGATCCTTACACGCCTCCCGGACCGCCGCCGCATCCAGGGGATCAATGCTCTTCTTCAAGATCGCGCTCGCGAACGGCGCAAACGCCATCGGATCCACGCCGAACACCGACACCAGGAACGCCTCGGTGCTGTCGCCGTGCACGAACGCGATGTTGGCCAGGTTCGTGTTGGCGAGGTACACGTTCTCGAGGCGCTCGGGGGAGACGTACTCGCCCTGCGCGAGCTTGAGGAGGTTCTTGACGCGGTCGACGATCTTGATGCGGCCGCGGCTGTCGATCTCGGCGATGTCGCCGGTCTTGAACCAGCCGTCGGATGTCATGGCCTTGGCGGTCTCGGCGGGGTCGCGGTAGTACTCGCGGAAGAGGGCGGTGGTCTTGACGAGAAGCTCGCCGCGGGGGTTGGGCTTGTCGGTCACCAGGTACTCCATGTCGGGGACGGAGGAGAGGCAGACCTCGACGGAGGGAAGGACACCGCCGGAGTTACCGGTGGAAGTGTCCGAGTCCATCTGGCACGAGCCGATGGCGTACGTCTCAGTCATGCCGTAGCCCTGCTTAATTGGGTTTCCGAACGCCGCGCGCAGCAGCGTGTGAAGCTGGGGGTCAATGGGCGCCGATCCGGAGACCATGCGTTTGGAGTTCTGCAGGCCGAAAGCCGAGCGCAGCTTAGGGGTGTACAGGCGATCGTAGACGGCGTGGAAGACAGTAGCCTCGCCCTCAGGCTTACGCAGGTTCGCCAGCTTGGTGTTGACGACGTGGCGGCCCATGACGCCCTTGAGACCCTCAGCCTCGAGAGCCTGGGAGCGGATGGCACCGCCGAAGCGGTTGTACAAGCGCGGCACGGAGACGAAGCCAGTGGGCTTGAGCTCTTTCATGTCGTCGACGAGGCCGACGATGTCGCCGCAAAAGTACCCAATGGAGGAGCCGCAGAGCAGGGCGCCGCCCTCGGTGACGCGCTCGTAGATGTGGGCGAGCGGGAGGTAGGACATGACGATGTCGTTGGGGGTGCCGTGGGACACAAACCTGCCGGTCGAGACGGCGGCCAGGGCGTTGGCCTGGGTGAGGACGACACCCTTGGGATTGCCGGTCGTGCCGGAGGTGTAGTTGATGGTGATGATATCGTCAGGCTGGGGTGGGTTCATTGGGATAGATGATTTGGCACCGAGCTCCTCGACATCGCCGATGTAGTGGATAGCAACACCGACCTCCTTGCCGAGGGTGTTGAGCAGCTCGGCCATGGAGTTACCTGGCTTATCCGCACCATTGAGTGGGTCCAGGCAGATAATCAGCTTCATGGACGGCACTCTCGGCGCGAGCTTCAGCAGCAGCGGGATATGCGGCAAGCTGGTAACCACACACGCCAGCCCCGCGTGGTTGATGATATACTCCGTCGTCTCCGGGCCCAGGGTATCGTAGATGGACACGGTGAAGAGGGACTGCGACATGCACCCCAGATCCGCAATCTGCCACTCCGGCCTGTTCTGGCACCACAGCCCAACACCATACTTATCCCCCGTAACCCCAACCCCCTTATGCAGCTCGACGACGCCAGCGCCGAAGTTGCGACGCCTCTCCGCAACCTGCGCATACGTCTCCCACGTATACTTGCCCCACGTCTTCTTGGCGGCGTCGTAGCCGCGCTGCCCCAGACAGCGACGGCCCGCGTACTTCTTGGCCGAGGCCTCGAAGACGTCGTGCGCGGTGTGCAGCGACGGGTCAATGGTCGAGAAGAGCGGGCCGCTCTGGAACTTCCAGTGCCGGTACACGGCGCTGCGGCCTTCGATGGCGGTGCCGGGGAGGGCGACGGAGTAGGGCTTCAGGCCTGGTGGGGGGGAGGCCAGCTGCTTGTAGTTGGCATCCTGGTCTTTGGTGAGGTGGAAGGCGGTCGACATTGTGGCGGTTTAGTTGGGTAGCCTGTGAGGATGAGGAGTGGTTAGCTGGGGGGCTGTTTGTTATTGGTTTGGAAGAAGGGTTGCCCTTCTTCATGGCTTCTTTCTTTCTTTCGTTCTTCTCCAATTGCGGGGATGGCGGGACTTACAGAGCGAAGTGTATCACAGGAAGTCGCAATGCCAAAAAAGTGAGACAGGCTTCGACAAAGAAGAAACACGAAAAGAGAGAATAGATCTCGAGAGAGCGTAGGTATTTGAAAAAGGAGAAGGAGGAGGGATATGTGCAGGAGGAGATGAGATAGTATAACTATGAAGAGTAGTATGAAACTCTCGTCGTCCGCACGCTTTGCTTTTTGGGGGTGTGCGGCCGGACCTCCGACCATTTCGAACTTATCGCAGGGACCGAGGCTCGGCCGATTTGCTGAGGATTTATGGAGCGCTAATTGGACTAGAAGTTTGTTCTCCACCCAATAATGAACGTCACCACTCACGAATTGTGCAGAGTGTGGAGAGTGTTAGCTCGTGGCATTCATGTGAAAGCGAGGGTTGGGGATTTTTGGTGTGGGGTAACAAATTCCAGTAGGCAGGTTGGTTGTATCCTAAAGAAGACTGTACTGTAAGAAATTGTCTGTACCTACCGAGTATATCTCCGTATGGGATGGGATGTGTGATGCGCTCCGGTGGTGAAATGGTTCTTCAGCTGGGAATACAGATGTACGTGTTGGTGGCGAATAGGATGGATGGGTGAGGGGCGCCGTGTACACATACACCCATAAAATCTTTCATTCATTCGCTATCGCGACGACTTACATCCATCTCATCAGATAACCCCCCAACCCGCTCAAACAGCAACCACAACCTCCGCCTCCTTCACCCCCTCGGCAGCAACATCTTTATTCCCCTCTTTCCCCCCCTCGGTCCTCGCCGCCGCCGCAGCAGCAAACGACTGCTCAAAATCCCCAATAATATCATCAATATGCTCCGTCCCCACCGAGATCCTAATCAAATCCTCCGTCGCCCCCGACGCAATCTTCTCCTCATCGCTCAACTGCTCATGCGTCGTCGACCACGGATGAATCGCCAACGTCTTCGAGTCCCCCACATTCGCCAAGTTGGAAATCAACTTAAACCCATCCACCACCTGGCTCCCCGCCGCGCCGCCGCCCTTAACACCGAAGCTCAGCATGCCGCCGAAGCCGCGCGCGAGGTACTTCTTCGCGTTCTCGTGGGTGGGGTGGCTCTCCAGCCCGGGGTACGAGACCCAGGACACATGCGCGTTCTTCTCCAACCAGCGCGCGAGCGCCAGCGCGTTCTGGCCGTGGCGCTCGGCGCGCAGGGAGAGCGTCTCAACGCCCTGGATGAGCTGGAATGCCGCGAAGGGGCTTAGGCAAGCTCCAACATCGCGGAGGACATCGACGCGCGTGCGGATCGCGAAGGTGATCGGGCCAAACGTCTCCCAGAACTTGAGGCCGTGGAAGCCGGGGGCCGGCTCCACCATCTCGGGGAACTTGGCCGCGGCCTTGCCCCAGTCGAATTTTCCACTGTCAACGATCACGCCACCGATGGTGGTGCCGTGGCCGCCAATCCATTTCGTAGCGCTGTGGACCACGATATCGGCACCGTGGTCGATGGGGCGGCAGAAGTAACCCCCAGCGCCAAAGGTGTTATCAACCACCAACGGGATCCCCGCATCGTGCGCGACCTTAGCCAGGGCCTCGAAGTCAGGGACGCTGTACTTTGGGTTACCGATGCTCTCGATGAAGACAGCCTTCGTCTTCTCATCAATGGCGGCGGCGAAGTTGGCGGGGTCGTTGCCGGCCACGAATTTAGTGGTTATGCCTAGGCGCGGGAGGAGGACCTTGAGCTGGTTGTAGGTACCGCCGTAGAGGGCGGAGGTGGACACGATGTTGTCGCCGGACTTGGCGAGGGCGGCGAAGGCCATGAATTGTGCGGCGGCGCCGGAGGAGGAGGCGACGGCTGCGACGCCGCCTTCGAGGGCGGCGATGCGCTTCTCGAAGACATCGACGGTTGGCTGGGGGGGGTTAGCGGGGGGTTGTTGGGGGTGTGGAGATGCTGGTAGCAGTGACAGCTAACAAGCAGGGCGGTGACATACGTTACCGATACGGCTGTAGATGTTCCCGGACTCTTTCAGGGCGAACAGCCTCGCGCCGTGGGCCGAGTCATTGAAGGTAAAGCTCTGTACGACCCGTCAGCACTTTATCACCATCAGAAGTCCTCGTCCCCCGGATCCCAGGTATTTCCTTACCGTAGTCGCATAAATTGGCACCGCGCGCGCATTCGTCGTTGGGTCTGGCTCCTGGCTAAATCATCTAGTCAGCTTCTCAAGTCCCTGCCTCCATTTCTTGGGAATGGAGGGGAGCGTTGGTTCAGTAATCGCCCTCCCACCACGATAATCCCACCACGATAAGACGACTTACCCCGCATGTAACTGTAACGTCTCAAAGTTCTTGCTGAGTCCCTCTGCCATGATTGCTGTCTATAACTTGTCGTAAAAAGCTATATAAAAGGTATGTAATATACTCGAGGTATTAGAGTAGTCTTGCAAGGTCTGGGAAGCTTTTTGTAGGGCTGGGGCAGGGAAGGAGGTTTATGATTGAAGATGAAAGGGCTAAAGGCGATGTCGGCGGCACGCAACGCGGCTGCGTCCCGTCGATCACGCAATAAGGGTCACCACCCTCCAGGCCACCCAACAGAAAACCGAGTTGAGTGGCTCTAGCTCCCTCCAACCTCCCCCCTCAATCTCAAACACCCCAACATCACCACCAATGGAACAAAAATATGAGGACTCCTAAACATGCAAAAACCCAAGAACGGGATAGACAGAGAGTGTCAGAAAAAAGAAAAAAAAAAAAAAAAAAAAAAAGGCGCCCACCCGTCCCCTGAATGACGACACTAGAAAGATGTTGAAGAAATAAGATAGTAAGTAAGTAGACTGGGAGGGAAGATGGGTGGTAGTAGTAAGTAAGTAGCTTGGGAGGGAAGATGGTAGTAAGATATAAGATAGTAAGTAAGACAGTAAGTAAGTAGACTGGGAGGGAAGAAGTAAGTAAGATAGTAAGTAAGTAGATTGGGAGGGAAGATAGTAAGTAAGTAGATTGGTAGGGAAGATGGTAGTAAGATAGTAAGTAAGTAGACTAAGGGAAGATGGGTGGTAGTAGTAAAGTAAGTAGCTTGGGAGGGAAGATGGTAGTAAGATATAAGATAGTAAGTAAGATAGTAAGCAAGACAGTAAGTAAGTAGACTGGGAGGGAAGATAGTAAGTAAGTAGATTGGTAGGGAAGATGGTAGGAAGATAGTAAGTAAGTAGAAGGGAAGATGGGTGGTAGTAGTAAGTAAGTAAGTAGCTTGGGAGGGAAGATGGTAGTAAGATGGTAAGTAAGTTGGAGGGAGACAAGTTGCCAAGAGGTGAGAAGTCATTTCAGCGTTTTGTTGGTGGTGAAGTTGATGGAGAAGAAGGAGAGATGTTATTAACAATATCGACAGCTTATTATTAATGTATATACGTATAGATGGACACATTAATAACGAACATAATTAATTCTGCATCACCCGCATCACCACCACTGAGACCCTCATCTCCGCCGCTGCCAACACCACGTCTCCGGAACCGCCTTCACCATCACCGTCGCTAATACCAGAAACGAATGAATTCATCCACTTATCACCACCCCAGGTACCCACAATACCCTCCCAGCCTCTCTCCACCCGCCTCCCTACCCATTGATCATTATTGATCATTGATCCATCAATCCTACCTGCCCCCCAAAAAAAACCACCACTTCCCCAACGACCACCACCTCATCTTCCTAATCTCCCACCACGACCGGAGCCCGCAATCGACAAACACCACGACGACGATGGGCTGCGCATTCCTCTCCCCCCTCCGCGTCTTGCAGCTCGTCACCGCGAGCGCTGTGCTCATCCTCTCTTCATATGGTACGCCCCCTTCCCCCCCCTTTTGCGCGCGACCCCGAGTTTGGCGCGGGCGGGTGCTAGTTCGGCGTGGACTGCTGGCGGTAGTGGTATCGGGAGAGTGGTGTGATATAGATAGGGGGACGGGAGGCTAACGAGAGGTAGTGGCGCATTGGTACGATGCAGATACATTGACCGCATCGCCGTCACAGTTTAACTTCTTGATCTTTACGGGGGTGTGGAGTTTGCTGGGTATTTTCTATTTGGAGGTTGTGCCGAGGAGGTGGCCTAGAGGTATGCCTTCCCCCCCCCAACCTGCCCCATCATTTCCCCCTCCTCCGCTAGGGAACAAGAAATTAACGATTGGTTGTTCCTACAGGCTCCCACCCCTACGCAGCATTTGCCCTCGAATCCCTAACAACCATATTCCACCTCTCCGGCTTCATCGCCCTCGCCGTCTTCCTCTCCAAGCTCCTCTTCTGCCGCGGCTCCGTCTGCAACGCCGCCCGCGCCGACGTGGGCGCCGCCTCCTTCGGCTTCGTGTTATGGGTTATCTCGACCGTGATGGTGGGGGTGGAGATCTTTAAGGGGGGCTTTAGGAGACAGGGTGGGGGGAAGGTCGAGATGAGGGGGGTGGGGACGGCGTAGCTTATATTGATGGGGAGGAGGGGGGGTGGATTGGTGAAAGGGCGATATATAGACGCAGGGGGACGATGATTTTTTTGATACCCGCGAGGGCGGCACACAGACACGGCCAAGATGGAGGGGGCGGCGACGACGACATTCCCCGGTGTGCATACTATACGAACCGGGAGAGCGCCAGAGACAGATGGATGCATGTACAAACAACGACGCGGCATGGCGCGAAACGGCGTGGGGGGACTTTTATGGGTGGTTATATAAGAATTTTGTAGGATTCATATACCTGAGGCGCTTTTTGTCGCTTTCTATACATGGAGGGAAGGATGGAAGGGAGGGGATTACATAGCATGGGTTCGGGGGGGGGTTCTTGAGCGATTTTGAGGGAAGGATTTTCGGGAATAAGAACTGTATATCTAGATATTGTTTTTAAGAATTATATATAAGTTAACTTAACGTGGTTTATCAGTACGTCGGACATATCAGTACCTCGGACACTTTTCATTGGCATTCTACTTTGAATATCAATAAATCAACCATAACATATTAAATTAACTATAACTAAGCGGAATCAGATGAACTAGACATATCTATAGCTTCTTGACAAGTTCGCGCATTATGACCAGCTTTTCCACAGATCCCACAGCATCGCCTAGACGGTTGCCCCTCCTTGCGACTACCCCCAACCGCACGTACGTCGCGTCATACCTGCTCATCCACATCCTTCTGTGCGATAATAGCCTGTGCATCCTCTACTATAAGTGCACCTCCTTCACGGACACGAGCCTTTTTAGCCCTGCGGCGTTTGCTAAGGGCTTCGTTGGCTGCTCGAAGGGTACGTACCTCAGCAGACAGAAGGGTGTTCTCATGTGCTAGTCGCTCCGTACCCTTTGCCAATGCAATAACTGTCCCGAAGAGTGGAGTTGGCGAGCTTCCTTGGTGATGGGCAATTCGATTTCGAACGAGGGTTGTTTGTGAAAGAGCTTCAGTTGGGTTGGAAGGGGTCTGGGAGACCCAAGGGTTGGTGTTGGCAGTAGAGGGTCTAGAGGGAGTTGGAGTCCGTAACCTCACGTCAAGCTTTGAAAGCACTGCTTGCGGGTCGAAAGGCACTAAGCCAGCTCCGCGGAACCCGGACTGGGCGTTTTGGGCTGTCATGGATTCCAGATATGCTGCTCTAAAGGCGAGAAAGAACTCGACCTTGGTAATGTGGTTGATATGAGCCTTAATGAAGGTCTCAATCTGCCGACCATATGCCCGCTTCAACACACTAAAGCACCCGACATCAAGTGGCTGAGTTAAATGAGACGAGTGGGGAGGTAGTCCAAGAGTTATAATGTTGTGTGCCTTGCAGTACTCTTGGAACTCGGCCGATTCATGACTCTCGTGCCCGTCTAACACCAGCATTCGATATGGACCCCTTGCACGAACAGCAGTATGTTTGTCGAAGTGTTTCAACCATTCTAGACCCGTCTCATTGTTTGTCCATCCATTGCTTGTCGGTTTAACAACCCAGTTGTGTGGAAGGCCGCCGTCTGTATACCAATTTGCAAGATGATTCTTGCCTTTAACTACCAAAAATGGAGGAATACTCCAGCCGTCACTGTTGATACAAGCAATCGCTGTAGCCCATTCCCGATTCCCTGGCTGAACTGCCTTACCTCTGCCAAGTCGATCTGCACAGGTAACAACCATTGCAGGGCAAATCACACCCATCATAAACCCAGTTTCGTCAAAGTTATAGAAGTCGCAGTCCAAAACACCATATTTTGCCCTCATATTTTCCACTAGTCGAAACCACGCGCCAATTAGTTCAGGATCTTCGCACAAGGCCCTTTGGAAGTCGTAAACGCGATTAAAACGCGTCTTTAATTCTGGACGTCGTTGTACAAATCGGTGGGCCCAGAGCTTCCCGACGCGCCTCCCTCCACGCGACTCGAGTATAAAATTTGCCATATCTTCTACACCAGCAAGCCGGGGTGCAAATCCTCTTGAATCCATATCAAGTATATTCCGAATAACCACCTCCTCTTCTAGTATAGTTAATTTCATCATTGCAGGCCGGCGTTCGTAGACAGTAGTTCGGCCGTTCATTCTGTCGCAGAGTGTAGAATGAGGTACTTCATAGAGCTTAGCAGCCTTCCGACGACTTAGATTTTTTGATGTTCGGATAGCCTCGATAGCTAGAATGATTTTTGCTTCTTGGGTAATCACTGACATAATAAAAGGTGGAAAAAACGCGTTGTGAAGTTAGAGGGTAGGAAATTCGGGAAAAGTGTCCGAGGTACTGATATGTCCGACGTACTGATAAACCACGTTATATATATTTTTTCCTATATAAATTTGGAATTAGAGAGAGTTCTGGTGATGGCTGGACTCGTCATTGACTCTATATTTGAAAATCCTTGGTATAACTTGATTGGGAGTCGTGGTTCCGTGGTGGGGGCTGAGACGTGGTGAAACCCGTTACGTCGGGTGGGCACAATGCCTTTTTTCCCAGTTATAGGCTGGCACAATAGCCTGATGGAGGTTGGTAGTGTGGGTGGAACGAGTGACTGACGCTGGTTGAGAATGAGAGCTATTCTGGAGCGGTGCGTTGCTTATTTGGGAGCTGGTTGGTTGGTATTGGAACCGGGCGTGATGTTCTCGGTTTCTGCTGTATCTCTCAGGATATCCTCCCTGGAATGGTATGGATGGCTGAGTATGACTGGCCTGTATTATTCAACTGGTATGACGGCCGTAAATAGACTGTCTTTGACCATGCCTCGGAGAATGAGCGACTCGACGTATCCCTTGGTGCAATCTTCTGCCTTAAACTGTCCCCTCTTCTCAGTCCTGTATATCCATAGACAGTGCATTTAGACAGCTTATTTATCCTTCTTCTGAACATCCGTCTTCGCAACCCCCGCCAAAAACCTGCTCATGAACCGCGCCACGAAGAAGCTTCCAATGGCGACAATTGTGATGTATCCTGCTGTCGGAACAAGCGATCTCGGGAACACATCGAGTATGAACGGGTCCAGGATGATGTCGACGAATACCGGGGAAGGATTTTTCATCAGATGTACATCCGTGGTGTAATAGTCCGCCGCAGTAGAGATGCTCAGAAGCAACAGCGACTCATCGGTCGTTCGAGTCGCTGGTCGAATAGCGGACTTCAGCGAATCCCCACCAGACTCTGGCTTGCTCTGCTGCGTCTCGGAGTACTCCGCCAGAGACATGGTCAATCTCGGGTTTTTGAAGACATCAGCTACTTCGTATGTTTCGAGGTGGAAAGATGTCGGTTTCTGGAGTGTTGCTGTTAGCTGAAGTAGTGATGGGGAGAAGAGAGCTGGTTACTTACCGTGGCTGGCCAGCAGATGCGAACCTCGTATCTCTGCCCTTCAGTCAAGTCGCTGAGGATGAACCATGATGCTGGACCACGAGGCAAAGCGTCGGAAGGGAACTCGGAGTGCAGCTGCGTCCGAATTGTCGAGTGCTCTGGAGATAGAGTCTGGAGGTGTAGATTCTCGAAGGTGGGGTGGTCTAGAGGAATTGTAAGGGCACTAGGAGCTATGAATATCGTCTTTTCCACATTTGCAATGACAGTCTGCGTACAAACTGCCAAAAACACAGAAATAATACTATAGAGCCTCATCTTGATATAGATTGTATAGCTGTATGACCGTGGACCCTGTGAAATGAAGCTTTGACGTTCGAAATATGATAGCTCCTCGCCAAAAGTCGCGCGCTTCCCTGAAGCAAGTCGCGCTAGCCGTGGGACCCCTGCCTGTTTTGCGCGCTATCCCAATTCATAAACAAACCCACAAAGTGCTGAAGCGACAACAACTCCTTCCCCACCAACGCTTCTGCTCTTCCCATACCTCAACAGACCAGCACCGCTGCAATCTTTTCGAGAGTTAATCCTCGAATCTTCACTCCATCGCAACTACACACAAACTTGCTACGCTCGTATCCTCTTTCAAAATGAGAGAAATCATCAGCATCAACGGTTCGTTAGCCCCTGACGCGACGTTCACCGCTCCTGATAGAGTCAACATTAGGCCTCGAAATATATCCTTGCTGACAACATTTTCCTACAGTCGGCCAGGCTGGTTGCCAGATTGCCAACTCGTGCTGGGAGGTGAGCTTCACCCTGAGCTCAAAAGCTCGAGATATGATCCTGTTCGGATGGACATTGAATACTGATGCCTTCTGTGTAGCTTTACTGCCTTGAGCACGGTATCCAGGTACGTTATCGACCCCCTAAACTTTCCGAGACCCCGGAAACAGAACATCCTTTTACCTTTGACTCACCTGCTGACGCGTGATACTTCTATAGCCAGATGGATACTTGACCGAAGAGCGCAAGGCCGCCGAGCCTGATCAGGGGTTCAGCACCTTCTTCTCCGAGACTGGTAAATATTCACCTTCGATCCACGACAACTTCATCGATAACGGACTGTTAACTGACACGATACCTTATAGGCCAGGGCAAGTACGTTCCCCGCACCATCTACTGCGATCTCGAGCCCAACGTGGTCGATGAGGTCCGCACCGGTACCTACCGCAGCCTTTTTCACCCGGAGCACATGATTACCGGCAAGGAGGATGCGTCCAACAACTACGCTCGTGGTCACTACACCGTCGGAAAGGAGCTGATCGACCAGGTCCTCGACACCGTCCGCCGCGTTGCCGACAACTGCTCTGGTCTCCAGGGTTTCCTCGTCTTCCACTCCTTCGGTGGTGGAACCGGATCTGGTTTCGGAGCTCTCCTCATGGAGCGTCTGTCAGTCGACTACGGCAAGAAGTGCAAGCTCGAGTTCTGCGTCTACCCAGCCCCACAAACCGCCACCTCGGTCGTCGAGCCATACAACTCCATCCTCACCACCCACACCACCCTCGAGCACTCTGACTGCTCCTTCATGGTCGACAACGAGGCCATCTACGACATCTGCAGACGCAACCTTGGACTCGAGAGACCCAACTACGAGAACCTGAACCGCCTGATCGCTCAGGTTGTCTCCTCCATCACCGCCTCCCTCCGCTTCGACGGCTCCCTCAACGTCGATCTCAACGAGTTCCAGACCAACTTGGTGCCTTACCCCCGTATCCACTTCCCTCTCGTCGCCTACGCCCCAGTTGTCTCCGCAGCCAAGGCATCCCACGAGGCCAACTCCGTCCAGGAGATCTCCATGTCCTGCTTCGAGCCCCACAACCAGATGGTCAAGTGCGACCCCCGCAACGGAAAGTACATGGCCACCTGCCTCCTGTACCGTGGTGACGTTGTCCCCAAGGACGCCCACAGCGCTGTTGCCACCCTCAAGACCAAGCGCACCATCCAGTTCGTCGACTGGTGCCCAACTGGTTTCAAGCTTGGTATCTGCTACCAGCCACCGCAGATGGTCCCCAACGGTGACCTCGCCAAGGTCAACCGTGCCGTCTGCATGTTGTCCAACACCACCGCCATCGCCGAGGCCTGGTCCGCTCTCTCCCACAAGTTCGACCTCATGTACTCCAAGCGTGCCTTCGTCCACTGGTACGTTGGTGAGGGTATGGAGGAGGGTGAATTCTCTGAGGCCCGTGAGGATTTGGCCGCTCTCGAGCGCGATTACGAGGAGGTTGCCGCCGACTCCCTCGAGGGTGAGGAGATCGAGGCCGAGTACTAGATTCTCTCTGGCAAGAATAATTGTTTTGTGCAGGTTATAATCTAAGGACTACACTTTGGCTGTGGAATGGAGCTGGACGATGTTCTCTAGGGAGCGTTTTACGGCTTTTTATTCATGGTCAGTTTGGTGTCTAGAATGTTTGCTCGGCGGTCTTTGCAAAATAGCGAAGCGCCTTCCTTTTCTCAACAGAATGAATGATAATTGCTTTCGAATGCATCAATGTAGCTCCCATTTTGTACCCATGGTGACGTGATACCGTGTAGATATGGTGTACCAGAATGGTTGGAGAACAATTCCGTAAATAAGGACACGAGTCTGAATGTCGCACGCCGTGAAAATTTCCCAAATGCAGCTAAATGTAGGAATCTAGACAGTCTCGTATTTGACACAATGCAATTTAAATTAGGTGATACCAATTACCTCAGATTGGGTGATGACGCGGCGGCAATTGCCGCGGTTGCCGCTTGACAATCTACCGCAACCACCGTTGGCGAAGTGGTTCAAGCTCCCCATCACACCCAAACCCCTCTTTGTTTTTAGCCTTCCGGAATCGACTCCAACCCGAGCTAGCATTGGCACGAGCAGTTACAGCTTCTCATTCAAGAAAATCAACAGTTAGGGCCCTGTGCGCTGGTGGATCAGTGCGAGCGCGATGGCGGACACCAACGTCGACTCTGGTAAGACCCTTGAATGCTCTTTCAGGACGCAATCCTCAAGTCCTTTCATCACGACCTTGTATCGACATTACGAAGGCAATACGTGTGTTCTACTGGATGCAGGCTGATGATAGACAGTTGCCCTGAACTTGAATCTGACACCAGAGGAGGTACGAGTGTTTGGGCAGCTGTTCCGCGAGGCGGACTCTGAGAACATCGGCGTTGTTACTGGCGAGGTGGCCGTGACATTCTTTGAGAAGACAAGGCTTGATCCACAGGTGCTGGGCGTGGTAAGTTCATGATCCGAGAGATCCCGTCATCCATTGAGGGATGGCAATGTCACTCATTGGACGGCTGAGCTGACTGCTGTTTACACAGATATGGAACATCGCCGACAAAGAAAACAGAGGACTGCTCACTCCTACCGGCTTCAGTATCGTCTTGAGATTGATCGGTCACGCACAAGCGGGAAGAGACCCGACAGCAGAGCTCGCATTCCGACCAGGACCGATCCCTAAATTCGATGGCGGCAAGCCGGGCGGCGCCGCACCGCCACCTCCCCAAGGGCCACCACCTGGACCAATACAACCGCAGACGAGTGGAAACCCCATAAGAGTCCCTCCGTTGACCCCCGATAAGGTCCAGCAATATGCCGCGTTATTCGAGAAGTCTGGCGCCCAGGACGGCGTATTAGGTGGCGAACAGGCCAAACAAATATTCGAACGGGCAGGGCTTCCGAATGAGGTTCTTGGGAGAATTTGGTACCTTGCGGATACTGAGCATCGAGGTGCTCTTACGGTTACTGAGTTCATCATCGCTATGCATCTGTTGGCATCGTCCAAGTCAGGGGCTATGCGCACACTACCGAATGTTCTCCCAGGTGGGCTTATAGAGGCTGCTGCGAGGCGCCCACCTTTACGGCAGCTATCCGATGTCACCGGGGGACCACCTGCAGTATCTCTGATTCCGAGGCAATTCACGGGCCACAATCTGGGAAGAACGGCCAGCCCTCTGAGCAAGCCTGCGTTTGGTCAAGTCCCTCCGTCGCCAGGTACTTGGGTCATCTCTCCTGCCGACAAGAATCGCTTTGATAGCATATACGCTACTATTGACAAGACGAATCGCGGTTTCATCACTGGCGATGAAGCCGTGCCATTTTTCAGCAACTCTAAATTGCCAGAGGAGGCGTTGGCACAGATTTGGGACTTGGCTGATATCAACTCCCAAGGCCATCTGACAAGGGACGAATTTGCCGTCGCTATGTATCTCATCCGCCAACAGAGAGGCAAGCGTGACGGGAGAGATGCATTACCTGCCACCTTGCCGGCGGAGCTGATCCCACCAAGCATGCGATCGCAAATCCGACAACCCCAACAACCTACCGCGCCTGCTTTCGAAACTGCTGCGCCGACCATTCATAAGTCCGCCGCGGACGACTTGTTCGGACTTGATGCGATGGCAAGCGCTACCCCACCACCAGCTCCTGCACAACAGGCTCTGTCCACTGGCGGATCCAATTTTGGAGACCCATTTGCAACCAGCAGAAGCCCGATGACGCCAAGCAGCCCTGTTGCTGGCAGCCCTCAGCATATTCCGACTCAGAATACGGGTTTCAAGCCATTTGTGCCATCGTCGTCCTTTGGCCAGTCGTTATCGCATAATGCAACTGGCGGATCCAGTGCGTCGACGCCGCTGGCTCGATCTGGAACCATGGACGACCTTTTGGGGGATAACGACCCGGAGATTAGCAGGAAGCTAACTAATGAGACTAGTGAACTTGCTAACTTGTCGAACCAAGTTGGTACGCTGTCAAAGCAGATGCAAGAAGTCCAGGGCCAGCGCTCAACCTCGCAGAATGAGCTTACCCAAGCAACATCCCAGAAGAAGGAATTTGAGACTAGACTTTCCCAGCTTCGCACCCTCTATGAGAAGGAGGCAAAGGATGTTAGAGCATCGGAGGAGCGCCTTACTGCATCCAGGAATGAGACCAGGAAGCTACAACAAGATATCGCCATGGTTGAAGGTTCCCATCAAGACCTTCAAAACCAACATCACCAAGTCTCAGTTGCCTTGCAAGCCGATCAGCAAGAGAATGCCAGCCTGAAAGAACGTATCAAGGCTTTAAATACAGAGATAGCTCAATTGAAGCCCCAGCTCGAGAAGTTAAGGTCCGAAGCCCGTCAGCAAAAGGGTCTGGTTGCAATCAACAAAAAGCAGCTGCTGACTAATGAAGGGGAACGCGATAAACTGAAGACCGAGGCTGGCGAGCTGAACCAGAGCATCGAGCAAGATACAAGGGCTCTCTCTGAGAGCTCAGCAGCCAACTCGAAAGCACAAAGCCCTGCCCCGGCGGCCGCAAGCCCAGCTCTATCGTCGATGAGCACAAGCAACCCATTCTTCAGGCGGCAAGGAAGCAGCTCTGATATCGCCTTCTCTCCGTTCCCTTCCCCTCCTGCAGCCCAGCAGCCAGGAAATTCATTTGAAAACATCTTTGGACCAACATATGAGACGCGTGTGAGTGCATCAGCGGCTGCTTCCCAGATGCCGGCGACAACATTCAAGCAATCTGTTGACGCCCAGGACAAGTCTGCCCCCCCATCAGCAGACATGCCAGCTCGTGAAGGCCTTACCCCAGAACCCCCCCAGTCAAGACAGATCAGTTCGAGCTTCCTGCCTTTCTCGCAGCCAGACAATGAGTCTATCAGCTCATCTCGCCAGGTCTCTGTGCCAGGAAGCAGATTTGGAGAGGGTTCGGAAACACCAAAGAATGTTGTGTCAACGCCCACAGGATCATCTGTAGCAGATATCCAAGAGAACCGACCTGGATCAGCAGTGTTTGATCGTAATATCACTGCGTCCCCTGCAAGCGAGGCTCTATCCACAGGTAGCCGTAAGGAATCCATGCCCGGCGCATTCCCAGACACCCAGCCAGCCGGTAGCGCCTTTGGGGATTCCAGCGAGCTGTTCCCTTCGGGCAAAGGCCAGGCCTCATCCAAGGATGACTTCGACTCGGCATTCGCCAGCTTCGGTGGAGGTAGTAGCGCCGTTTCTCAAGGCTCCGAGAAGAGCGTCGAGCCTCCTGCCAGCCGGTTCCACCAGGAATTCCCACCACTAGAGGAAATGGGCGATGATGAGGAGTCGTCTGCTAGTGAGGGCGGATTCGACGACGACTTTATCCCAGTATCCGCCACCCAGTTGAGATCAGAGAGTTCTGACCAGGCTTCTTCTTTAAAGGTACCTGATGAAAGACGTCATAGTGTCTCGAAATCTTCCTCTGCAATGAGTGTTGGCAACCAGCCTCCTGCTCCCACTGCGCAGTCTTCTCCGCCTACTTATGACAAGACTGTATCCCCCAAGGATATTGCCCATGCCGAAGCTGCCGAGTACTCTGGCCTGCTCCCATCTCGCCAGGACCTCCCACCCGCTGCAGCCACAGTCGTTGCTCCCTCAGGAACGACCACTGCGCAACCCCCTCGCCCCCCTAAGACTGCCTTCGACGACTTCGACGACTTCGATGACCTCGAAGATGCCAAAGAAGGTGACCTAGATGACGACTTTGCGAACCTCTCCGTCCACGACCGGTCCGCGATGGACGAATTCAACCCCATGTTCGACAGCCCCGCTGCCTTCAAGACCACGGGCCACGGCAGTGCCTTCGGATCCGCAAACGGATTTGGTGACTTCGCGCACTCCCCATCGGCCTCAACTTCGCAGACTGCTGCTGCGCCCGCACCGACCAGCGCCAACCAAGACTGGGACGCCATATTCTCTGGCCTTGACGGAGCGCCGAATCCAGCCGTGACGGCTGTCGATGACGAAATCAAGACTGGCACAGCAGCTGCGAATGGTGTAGCTAAGGCAACGACTAAGGAGGAGAGGCCAGAGATTGGAAGGGCTCTGACGGAAAATGGAGAGCACGATGATCCCCTTCTGAAGAATCTGACCCTGATGGGCTATTCACGCAAGGATGCGTTGGCGGCGCTCGAGAAATACGACTATAATCTGGATAGAGTAAGTTGCTCCATTGCCTGTTGATATGAAGAGCGATGCTAACGATTACAGGCTGCGGATTTCCTTGCGAGTGGAGGAACTGCTTGAACCGTGGATGTGTGCACATATTGAAGCTACTTTTCGCGTTGGTCCCTTGCATTTTCCAGGGCTTCGTCTCTGTTCATGTGCTGTTCATGCGCACTCTACATATCATGTCGATAGTTGTATACTGAGATAGCACCATCATCTTCCAGTGTTCGGCAGATACTACCCAGGTAGTATCTGGGTCCTCGCCAGGTAAGGTAAGTATCTGAGCGACTTTGCTCAGGTAAGGTAGGTATTTACAGATACTTTAGCAGGTAGTTGAGCCTCAATTCCGTATACAAAAATGACGCTTTTGATATTTGAAATAGATAATGATATGTAACTAGAATATGTAACTAGAAAAGTGAAACTCGTGACAAATATAATAATAAAATAGACAGCCCCTATTCCTATTCTTCTGCCTCATCATCTGCATCATCACCGTCGCTGTCGGCATCTGGTAAATAACCCCAATTCCGTAAGCAAAGCATATATCTAATTGTCGATGGCGACAATCTATTCCTTTTCTTAGTAATGATATCGCTACCATTGCTAAATACCCGTTCTGATGGTGCTGATGTCGCAGGAATTGCAAGATGGTCTCGAGCAACTTGAGCAATTATTGGATATTGATATTGCTTTGCAGACCAATATTTGAGAATATCAGTATGCTCACCAGGCCGTGGTTCAAGCATCCATCGTTTCCATTCTGGTTCTTCAAATGATATACCCTCTGATGCAAATAAATCTTCATCAGAATCTGGTTCTTGCACTCTAGTATTTGCATTTCCTAATGCATCTGCAAGAGCTGTTTCACGTTCAATACGCTCTGTATCAAGATGATATTGCCGTGTCTTATATGTTCTACAAACATCTTCAAACTGTGCTCTTGCCCGTGTGATTCGTACATGATCTGTACTATCTGGATATATCTTTTTAAACACTGTATGGTTCATCCGTGGATCGCAAATTGTAGCTACAGCTGAGTGCTTACATTGCTGATTTGTTGCAAGAGTATAATACGCGTGAAGCTTTTGATAAGCTACTGTGCATGCAATACCAATTGCTGAGTGCTCGCCAACTTCTTGTTGCATCTTCTTAACTTTATTTATCATTTTAAGATAAAGTGGAATAGCAAAGTTAAGTGACGGATATGTATCACTTTGTAGCCGTCTTGATGGTTTGAGAAATATTAAGAACAGTCGTTCAAGATCTTTAATAACAGCCCAATCTCCTGTAGTTAATGCAATATCTTTCATACTAATATCAAGCTGTTGTGTTATGCATACTGCTGTGATTGGTATTTGGAGTTTTAATGCTGTATCAAGCATACGATGTGTTGAATTCCATCGTACTGGCATATCAAGTGATAGTTGCTGTGGTTTTAAACCTATAGCTTTGACTTGTCGTTGTAAAGCATCCTTCCATGCTCGTCGATTACGAAAGACATAGATATGTCTTCGTAGCTTTGCAAGAGCATTCATGACTTCCACATGACTATCTCTACTAAATGGAATCCGAGCTGCACCTTGCTCACACCGGTATGTCTCTGTCTCTACATCTGGTTCTGCTTTTAAACTCGTAAGAGCGGCTTGAACTGCGATATTTATGATATGTGCAATACACCGGACATCGCCTTCTTTGACAGTAAATGTCCAAGGTTGTTGAGTTGATGTTTGGGCGTTGCTAGCCAATTTCTCATATTCTGAGAGCATCACAGTATTTGATGATGCGTTGTCTCGGGTGCATGTAAAGATAGCGCCTGTAATAGCTATACTATCTGTTACAGCTGCTAATTGCTGAGCTAAGTATTCACCGCTATGAATAGGCTCTTGAAGATGTATCACATCAAGCAATTTTGATTTCTGCTGCCATTTATCATTAATCCAATGAGCGGTAACAGCAGCATACTCTGTATAGTTCCGTGCAGACCATGCATCTGTCGTTATGGATATCCGGCCTCCATGTATAATATGAGAATGGAGTTCAAGCTGTAGTATGCCTCGGTGATATGAGAATTGGCGTTGTAGTTCTCGGTGCAATGTTCTTGACGAAAGTGATAACACAGATGGACTTAAGAACCGTACTAATTGACGATATGAATAGCTTTCGATAATGCGTAAAGACAGGTTATTAGATACTATAAACGATAGCACTAACTCTCTATATTTGGCTGGATTGTTTGTTGGTCTTGATTCATGGGTCGCTGGTCTCCGAGGCTCAAAAAATGATGATGTGCTGCTAGATTGACTTGAAGGCGCTGTATTCTTGTGTTTAAGAGCATCATAGATTCCTTTATGCTTAAGACTATAGTGTTTCCAAAGATTGCCAGTTGAAGCAGCAGCTTGAGCATGGGTTTGAGCTGCGGGCGAGTATCCGCAATTAGGCTGCATACAGCATACTTTGATAGTTGGCGGGTTGCTCTCAAGTAGTATTCTTGAATATAGTTCCTTCGTGAACAGCAGCGACTGCGTTGGCGGTAGCATTTGGCTAGGTGGGTGTAGACGGACAGGAATTGGATTTGATTGCTGAAAAGGGGTAAAAAGCCCTGGTAGGGCTGGCTCATCGTGAGGATTATAGCCATCAAGGTCCGTCGGCACGTCTGACAACGGAGAGTCACTCATTTTCACGGCAATTATCACCATATCAAGCATGAAGACGAGTATTTCAACGTTAGCATTTGTGCGGCTTGGCTACACTTGGCAATACTTGGCATGTATCTGGGTAAGTATCTGAAAATACCGGGATACTCAGGTATTTTGAGAATGAGCCCAGGTAGGTAATTACCCAGGTAATTACCTGAACACCACAGGTAATCAGGTATCTGTGCCGCACACTGTCATCTTCTAATGGAAATTTTATCATCTTTAATTCTTGATTTAATTTAATGGCTTGGGGTTTGCCAGTCTATATATGCCGTATTTGTACTATATTTATTGATTTGATGAAAAATAAAATATTTACAGAAGAATTGCTACATCTCGTGCAACACGGCGTGGCAGCACTACGACCCCTCCTTCGTTGAGCATTGGTACTTGGAAACGCGTCCATACGTTTTCTGACGTGCTCTTGAACCAGTCTATCCTTCACCACGCCCTATGGCGACTATCTCTTACACTCCGCGGCTAGTGGCATCCTCTTCAGCCCATTGTTATAGCTCCTCTATTTGGCAAGAGCCTTAAGAGGGGCCTTTTGGCGCAGAAGGACAGTCTGCGCGTATAACGCGTCCTTGAAGGCGAAAAGGAATGCCGCAGTCAACACGCTCTGCGTGACCTTTGGTCCGATTCCTGTAGTCATTAGTCAGTTTCAATCCTTCAAATTTACGCGCCAGACAGAGGGTACATACCGCGGTACAGACCGGCCCATCCCTCCTCCCTGATAATTCGGCTCATCACCTGTCCCATTCCCTCCTTGTCTCCTCCACGCCCAGCAACGTGCATGCGCGACTTGAGCGTGATATATGGGTAAGTCACACTGGTAGCGACCAGCTTGCCCAACGCGCCCAACAGGAACGCGATGAACGGCGTGACCTTGCGCCTCCGTTCCACCACATTCCGCAGCTGCTCAAACAGCGTATACTGCAGGATGGGGTTGATGACCAGCACCAGCGCGGGCAACACGCCCGAGAAAAGCGCCAACGGCCCCTCCTCCTTGAGCAGCACCAGCAGCGTGCCGATCGTGGACGGCGCCTTGGCCTCTGGGGCGCCGGGCAGCGCGCCGACCGAGTTGGCGCGCTTGCGCGTCGTCATGCGCGTGTTGATCACCCAGATGGGGTTTGTGAGCATGACCGTGGCGGAGCCGGCGAGCGCGCCCGCGAGCATGGACTCGAGGGTCGAAAGGCGCGGGGTTGCGCGGGCCTTGAGGAAGGCCGCGCGCGACCACTCGTAGTAGTAGTAGTACACGAAGTTGGTGAGGGTGATGCCGACGAGGGCGGATTCGAGGCCAGCGTAGAGGCCGGAGGGGCCGTCGCGGGCGAGGAGGGCGCGCGTGCTTTCGAGGAAGGTGGTGCGCTTTCGGTTGGATTCGACTTGGGCGCGTGTGGAGAGGGTTATGAGGGGGTACCTGGAAAGGGAGGGTTAGTTGGTGATTCCGGTGGGAGGGTAATGAAGGCGTACGTGAGGGCCATGGAGAGGAGGCCACCGCCTGCGCCGGAGAGGGCGTGGGCTACATTGTCGGATTGCTGAGCTGCCATTGTGGTGATAGTTTCGATGAGTTCAGGAGGTTGGGTTCGTCGGCGGACGTGTAGCAAGTTTATGATGGATTATGTGTGGGGTATTATACAAGTGAAATTCGGCAGAAGGTTATTGAAGACTATTGAAGGAGCGTAAGGGATAGTTAAGGGTGAAGCAAAATAGAATCTCGGGATATGAAGAGACGACTTTGAGGAGGACCCGAGAAATGCTTTGCTTAGTACTCCGTAGAGGCCGTGATAATAAACGTCAGTTGTTCGTGCCTCGGTAATTTCAAAGTCACCTGCGATATTCTATTGCTGTGCTGCTATTGGTAAGAACTAAGGAAGAGTTCTTTATGAGATCACGTGACTTATCACAACACCCAGCATGTGATTATTATTATCACTTTGAAGTATTGATGCAAACACTGCTTTTCGGTAATATATATTTCAAAGCTGCTGCCTTCAAAGTTTAAAAAATACGCAGCAACTATGCGGACCAGATAGTTGGTTTACATGGAGAGTTTCCCGTTCTTTATCCGTTACCTCGACAGCCGCCACCATCACATGGGCCTCCAGCGGCGCACTGGACATTGTTGTTGTCAAAGCACCGACGACGAGTTCCAATCGCAGTATGGAAAAAGGCATGCCACTTCCCAATCTGTTAGTTTATATTTGAGTTAAAGTAGTGTTTGTACTTACCTCATATCCGTTTTCATCCGGTTTGTCAAAGTAGTCAAATGTCCAGCCTGTAAGACTGCCTGCGAAAATGTCAGAACCAATAACCCTCGAATAAATTGCTTGGAATAGTTATCTTACCAGAGCCACAGCACGGATTTACTTCTTTCATTAACGACTTCTGCCCCCAGTCATATGTTGCCCATCCGGCACCATACATATTGTAGGACTGAAATATAAACTTGTACCACCCCCAGCAAGCTTGTGTTGACTTCTTTGGCGGGGGCCATGGGCGATTCGTCCGCAAAATGTTGATTGCATAAGTATACTCGCCCTCAACTCTCTTGCCGCCACCCTTCCAATTCATTGGATTTTCGTCCCCGTGAGGCACGTCACAGCCATTGATAATAGTACCGATAGCTTTCTTGCAGGCACCTACTTCAAATTTGGCGGCGTGGTCAGAGAGTGATACGATCATCGTGTACTCATCTAAAGTACCCCCGTAATAAGATTTGCTGCGGATCCAACCAGACTCGTTCTCTGGAACATTGTCGGCTACATAGCCGCAGAAATCATCAATTTGGTTATTAAGGGATTCAGCACTAGCATAGGCCGTGCTTCCCTGGCCTGAGTAGCACGTTGTCTCATCAACAATGGGACATACGGGGCCTTGCCCGAGTATACTAGCACGGGCATCTGCAATGGCGTCAAGGGCAAATGCCGCAATGACTTCGTGGCCAAGGTTGTTGGGGTGAAAGATTTTTCCGATAAAGTCAGGGAGAGAGAGGGATGATTTCCCACATTGAGGATCGACGGGGTCGCGCTTTGCCATCTCTGAAGGATAAGGCTCAACGATGGATGTTGCGTTGTCGTATTGCATAGTGTTAAGTCTGCGGCCCTCCAACTGAGGAATTCTACCGGTAAATAGCTTAAAGAACATTACGTCTGCGTTGCTTTTGTCGTCAGGATCCTGCAGCAGTGTTAGGCCATTTGTCATTTATAATTGAAGAAGCTGCACTTACTGGGCTTGCATCTGGCTCACCTGCAAACATGTTAGCTTCTTATCTGTACTTCATATTCGAGGCTCCAAAACGTAGGAATTTTGATACTAATATCGCTCGAACGCAGGAAACTTACAGAATTGTCCGCCAGTTAGCGGTGCCCAAGGATCCCAATCAGCAGCTACAAGGGTCATAGTCATTGCGTCGGCTGCAACCTCTTCCACAACCTCTCTTATGGCTTTATTGGTGTCCACTACCAGTGAGTTGAACTCCGTGCGCCTTTCTTTGCTCAGCGGTAGACCTCCAGCACTCAGATCGACAATCTGCCAATCTTCGCTTGTACAGGCATCCGTATTATCATTAAAGTATTGGGCATACAAGACTTGGACCACAATCCCATCTTTTGCCATTTTGGAACTAGAATTTGTCAGATTTAACTGCGATATGGGCACGTAGAGAGGCCGATAAGTCCTTACTCAATCGCCGTGAGAACCTCCTTGATATTCTGCTTGAAGTAACCTCCTGATCCAAGTGCGTCCCGGGCATGCTTTATGGCAGCGTCACATCCGTCTGCTGACGGTGCTGCACCAGCGATACATTTGTCTATGATTTTCGACTGTATCCTTGTCAGAACCGCCATAGTCTCAAGCCGTAAAGTTTAACTCACAAGACAAAGATCATTTCCACCAGCGGTCAAGATGACAAGATCTTGGTTATCGTCTAAATTATTGATCTGCTCAAATATTCCGGTTGAGATAGCTCCAGAGCATGCAGTATATGTGAATTTGTCTATACTGGGCCCGAAGAAATGGTTCATAATTACAGGATAGGTGTAAGAATATCGTGAGCAATCGTAAGAGTTGTCGTTCTCGCTGTATAGATCTCCGGATCCAATTCCCGCTGTAAAGCTGTCTCCCACAGCGGCAAATTTCTTAATCCACGAGTAGTCATTAGGCCCATCGAGGTCTCTGGCAATGCCAATAGAGCCGGTGGTAGCTGATACGGCAGAAATCAGGGCAAGACTCAACGCCATCTCGTGTATGGGCAACATGACGGTGAGCAGCAAGAATACACGCCACTACTAACGGTGCTCATAGGCGCAAACAGTAAAGAGAGATTGAGCTGTGAACAAAATCGCAACGAGAAAATATTAGCAGAATCAAAGAGCCACAAGCTTTCTCCAGGTCTGACTAGACGAGACTCGGCGCCCAATAGGAATCACAGGTGGATATCTCCATCGCAGATGACATATTTTCGTATGCGCCGAAGTAGCTGAGGAAGGATTGCCGGTCGATGAAGGATGGCGTCGGAATGACCTGAAAACTTACATCAGCACTAGCAATGTGAAGAGGCTGAGGGGTCATGGGAAACAAGCAGTGATGAGTGGGAGTCTTGACTTTTCGGCATCACCTACCTCATTCGGCAGTTCAGGTAGTTCAACATTAAAGCGCACCTTGGCGGCGGGGTGGAATACAGGGATCGTGAAGGATTGTGGAGCCATGGCGGAGTGGAGGGATGGGTGGGGAGTTTAGCTCTCGTTAGGGGCCGCTGCGCTTCTGTATGCGCGTAGTAAGCTACTCTTGGCATCTCGATATTCTTCGATGGCAGTGGACGGGCTGATACAGTGCGATCTACACTCCTATTATGGAGCATGGGCTAAAGCTGAATGCGGGTGTACAAAGCTTACATTCGGGGTTCTTATTCTTGGTGGCGTTCTGGGCCTTGCGGTGTGGAGTGCTACAAAGGCCCGAAAAGGGAAATTCACGGCTTAACCCTCGAACTGGTAGGGCCTACGATCCCAAACCTTCCTGTTATCAAGCCGCTCAGCTTCTGAAATGCTTATACAATGTTGTAACAACTAAAACCTGGAATCATGCAATTTCAGATTCTTTCAGTATGCCGTCCGGGTATCACTTGTCAACATCCTAGATTTGCAGAGGTATACACCGAAAAAGTGCGCATCGTGCTTGTGATTCAATCGGATGCAGATCCCACTTGTTCTTAAAATCTCCAATTCATAGAAAGTGTGTCCTGAGACTGGACGAGTGGAATAAGTCAGTGGCGCAACCGCGGCTACCAAAATGTCACTTGTATGTGTATCCTGTGGTCTGGAGGCTGAGAAATAGTTAAGGTTAAAATAGGCCATGGAGCACACCAAGCAATCTCCAGAGCCTCTCGTCTAAACACGTATGGTTACTTCAATAAGGTCCAGTGCTTTATTGAAACATTATTATGAGTTGGAACTAGAATTGTGTCGAAGCCTTATTATTGACTATCATCACTTCCAGTTACATATGGCCTTACCCCTGAGAAACAGCGCCTGTTTTGGGCTGCAGCCCTGATTGATCAAGCACGGGTTCGGATATGGTGCCTTTGCCGAATACATCGCATTGAACCTATTCACGTCCCTCTGACTTGGTGACTTGTTGTAAGTAATAACTTTTCCGTCTGAAGCCCTTCTGTAGACGTTGATGGGGGCGCCATCTCTAACCGCACCAGCAATTGGAGAGGCATAAAGCATAATGGAGTCCCAGTCATAGTCTCCGCTAGCAAGTTCTTTAGTGGCTGCCAAGGGCATGGGCAAAAACTCCTGCGCCGAAAACCTCCGATTTTTGGCTCTCAACTGGCTGTGACAGGCGTCATCCATGGTGCCATCTAGCTGTCCTCCAACCACACTGTAGTCTGCCAAGTTTGAGCATACGAAATTGATTTGATTTGTGACCCCTTTTGCCTCTGCGTATTCGTGTCTTTTCCAGAAGCTACCTCGTTGCTGCTCATGGAAGAAACCCCAGGCATGTCTATTTATCAGTCAGTATAGGTTACTAAAATTTGAGCCTAGAAGTTCACCCTATCTCGTGCGCCATGTTCGCGACTGGATCTCGCATGCCAATTGCGGGACTGGGATCAAATCTCATAACTGGACCAACTCCAGGGTTATATATATGATATCCAACACTGGTCACCATTTCGCCGTTTGTAAGCGCTCTGACAAGCATATGAGTTGCACCCATTGGAACCAACCCATTGACGGCTGGAGGGCAATCATTGTACTCTCCCATGTTGATACGATAACTGACACCACTGTTGACCTTAGCTGCTAAACTCTAAAAAACGGTAGGCTATGAGTCACTAACGCTGCTTGCCATATTTTCCAAGCACTTTCAATGATATGTTTCAGTTGAGTTCTCGCATTGTCGTCCTCGAAGCAATATGACAGAGTGCTTTTGGGCCATGTACTGGGGTTAAACTGAGGCTTGTCGCTAGGTTCGACGGTGTACCATCTTTTCGCCAGCTCATCTGAAGTCAGATTGCTTGCCTTGAGAGCTTTATAAAATGGCAGGTCATCGTAGTCAGGGCAGGCAATGACTCCAGTCGAGAAGGCTAGGGCAACGCAAAGACAACCGCGGATGACCTTGTCCAGCTGCATCTTTCCGCAATGCCTTTGAGAAGGAATAGCACGACTAACACATATATATATATTCAAATTTGAAAGCTGTCAATGAAAGGCGACGTTGAGGTTGTGTTGAAGAGGAATGCTTGACAAAGCACAAACCGTCTGTTGAGAAGAAACACGCCTATCGCTTTACAGAACAAAATTCGTAATTCATCAACTACTGTACAAAAAAAACACCCAACACAGTTTATTAATCCTCAATCGACATTTGATTCCGCTTGGCTCAGCTTTGCTCTACTTCTCTGGTCGTGATCATCCTTCGCGCCGGCCCCACTGCCCTGCCCCGTGGGACTTGCTCATGATCCTTCGCACCACCCCTGTCTTTACCCCCCTGGTCTTTACCCCCCTGGTCTTCTTCCGGGGATCTGTCGACGATCTGCAACTCTTTTAGAGTGCTGTGCTACCGTAAGCTTACATGTCAGTTGACGGAATGCGGTGTGAGTTTCCACTATGGACGACCCACTTAAAACAAGGCCGAGCTGTTCCTTGTCGATGTTCCTCGTCGACTGTGAGTTCATAGGACGAGACTATCAGTAGTGACTGTGCTGCATCCTTCCAGTCTTAGAAGCGAGAATTATTTTGAGTAATTCATACCGGAATGACCGAATAAGGCCTGAATCCCCCTCTCCATACAGTTATGACATTAGCTACGCTCTAATGGTGTGTGGGGTCAGTGGGGTCAGTGGGGTATCATTTCGGGTGTCAACGGCAATCATGCACTTGATCTTCTACTGTCGAGCTCTCTCGTTCAACTCTCTGCAATTATTTTTGTTGAAAGGGAAATATTTCAGCCATGAAGCTATTTACATTTCTCCTGGCGGCGGGGCTACTCTTTGTTGCCCCCATTATTTGTGAAGATTATCATTGCACGAAGGACAAAAAATGTAAGAGTGGCTGTTGTAGGCTGGAACCTGATGGGTAAGCTCTATCCGAATCGGGGGTACATGATTAAGTTGCTAAATCTTCTGTAGAACGGGAAACTGTGGTCTTGGTATATCATCACATTTGGAGCTAATAAACGTTTCGCTGATTGATATCAAGGGCCTACATTCTGTGGCAAGGGCAACTGCACGTCAACATGCGACGAAAAATCCGAATGTGATCCTGGATGGGGCTCAATGTGGTCTACAGCAGAAAATTGCCCTCTCAACGTCTGCTGCAGCGAGTACGGCTTCTGTGGTGAGCGCAACAATAGCGAAATATGACTATGGAGGTGGCTGAATAGATTAGGCACCACCCCTGATTTCTGTCAGGGCAACATCCCAACTTCTCCTTCATGTAGCGGCGGTTTCAGCTCTGATGCTCGCACGATTGGATACTATGAAGGCTGGAATTTGGAACGAAGCTGTCAAAGTAAGTTTTTTTATTAATCGGGAGCGATGTGTAGCACTAGTAATTATATCTAGCCATGACCCCCGAAAAGATACCTTTGGGATATTACACGCACATCAATTTTGCATTTGTGCTCATAGATCCGGACACCTTCACCATCGCTCCTATGGGAGATGATGTTGCGGCACTTTATACAAGAGTCACAGGCCTTAAAGCTGCTCAGCCAGGGCTTAAAGTTTGGATCTCGATTGGAGGATGGGCTATGAACGATCCAGGGCCAACTCAAGCCACGTTCTCGGATCTTGCTGCGTCCGAGAATGCGCAAGAGAATTTTTTCAATTCCCTCATTACCTTTATGATGGCCAATGGATTTGATGGTGTTGACCTCGACTGGCAAGTCTTTACTATATTTAGATTAAGACTGGGGGATAATTACTGACAACGGTTCTAGGGAATACCCGGTTGCGGATGATAGAGGAGGAAAAGCCGCCGACAAAGAGAACTTTCCTAAATTCCTCCAGAACCTCCGGCACGCATTGGACCAGAGTGGGATGCCAGATCGTCCAGGACTATCAATTACAATTGTAAGTAAATTAAAGGTCCCCACAGTAGGCCATAAGAAGCGACTCTAAACTTATTTAGCCGTCTTCATACTGGTATATGCGCGGATTTGACATCGTCAAAATCGATCCCATCATTGACTTTTTTAACATTATGACTTACGATATTCACGGAACTTGGGACTCTTCTGCCAATTCGGTTGGAGCTCTGGCGCGGGCACATACAAACCTAACAGAGATTGAGCAGAGCATGCAGTTACTATGGAGAAACCATATTGACCCCGCGAGAGGTAACTTTCTTCACTATTTTGAAAATTCCTGCCAAAGCTGACAGCTGTTATAGTGGTTCTTGGCCTTGGATTCTATGGCCGTAGTAAGTCCACAACCCCACCCATCGCTGCATAGACTGACATAAAAGGTTTTACAATGAAAAGCTCATCTTGTATTGCGCCGGGTTGCCCATTTAGTGGTGGCGGCAAGGCCGGACCATGCACAAACACGTCAGGAATTCTTTCAGCTACTGAGATCAGAGAGGTAGTGGCTGGTGGAGCAAAAGTCACACTTGATTCAGAAGCAGGTGTAAAGGTCATTACTTGGGACGATGACCAGTGGGTATCCTATGATGATGGCGAAACCATGAAGATGAAGCAAGTCTGGCTAATTATCACCTTTACCCTGACATAGCTGACTATATCCCACAGGATCAAATACGCCAATAGTCGGTGCCTTGGAGGGTTAGTTTTCTACTTATCCCTATCGTTACCATGTATCTCCAACTAACGGTGCTTCATAGAACAATGGCGTGGGCTATAGATTTGGATGATGGAACTACGATAGAGGAACTTGGGGCCGTTCTTAACCGCCCTAAAGCTCCAACATTCGATCCGGATCTTTTGGATCCAAACAAGAATAATACAGATTTGGGAACTGGATATGGTGTTTGAACCTGGATGTCGTCTAGTCTAAATTTAATGATAAACAATAACGTACATGTATAGCGAAAGCGCCAAACAAGCGAAAGCGCCAAACAAGCGAAAGCGCCAAACAAGCGAAAGCGCCAAAATTATCTACCCTCACGACAAACATTGCGATAAATCTACCACAACATTAGAAATCAATTGAAACTACTCGGAGTCCTCTTCCTCAGAGGTGTCTATTACAATCTGACACGTGCGCGCATTGTGCCCAGTCTCACCACACTTGCCACAGCGACGGGCACGGGTTTCTTCCCTTGGCTTCCGACCACGGCTTGCCCTTATTTCCTGCTCTACCTGCTGCACAACATCCCTCTCATCCTGTAGCTCTTGCGCCCCTTGTTGACTAAGTGATCCTCCTTGCTGTAGTCGTGTTTTCCTAGCTCTCCGGCGCTTGCTTAGTACTTCATTTGCCTGTCGTAGGTTTTGGTTCTCTCCCTTTAGCAGTGCTAATTGATGCATTATTTGCGATGCACCCTTTGTAAACTGGTCAACAGCTGCATAGATTGAGGTTGGAGAGCTATTTTGATGGCGTGAAATCTGAGTTTTAATAAATGTAGACTGTGACATAGCTTCAATTGGGTTGTTTGGTGTCTGAGAAACCCAAGGTTGAGCAGTACCTGGGCGGGAGCTTGGAGGCGTTGGTGTCCTTAACTTAAGATCAAGTGTAGATATCACTCTCTCAGAGTCAAATGGAAGAAGCCCTGCCCCTCGGAACCCGCCTCAAATGTTACTTTCCGTCATTGTAGTGTTAAATGCAGCGTGGAAGGCAGGAAAGAAGTCATCCTTTGTAATATGAGAAATATGAGCCTGCATCATATCTTCAATTTGCCGACCATAGGCCTGCTTTAACGGGCCGAAACAGCCAACATCAAGTGGCTGGAGTAGATGAGAAGAGTGAGCAGGCATACAAAGCGTAATAATGTTGTGTTCCTTGCAGTACTCCTCAAACTCATCTGAGTGGTGGCTCTCATGACCATCAAGGACTAACAAGCGATAACCACCAACACTCCGGGCCTTTGTATGCTTCTCAAAGTGCTGAATCCAATCCATGCCTCTCTCGTTTGTAGTCCAGCCATTTTCAGTAACAGAAATCACCCAATCGCTTGAAAATCCACTATTCTCATACCAAGATGTAAGGTGGTTTTTGCCTGCAACAATGATAAATGGTGGTACTGCCCAACCTTGAGAACTAACGCCTTGGATTACTGTAACCCATTCCCGATTACCAGGCTGTACCTTCTTTGCTTTTGCCCGCCCGTCTGAGCTTGTTACAACCATAGCAGTTGAGATAACGCCCATCATAAACCCAGTCTCATCAAAGTTGTAGATATCTGCTTCATCGATACCATATTTCGCAATTGTGTTACGCACAAGCTCAAACCAGCCATTAATAACTTCTGGATCTTCGCACTTAGCCCTCTGGTAGTCGTATTTGCGCTGAAAGCGTGTCTGGAGCTCTACACGCCGCTTAACAAAGTTTGAAGCCCAACGCGACCCAACGCGTGACGCGTCGCGTGTTGCAAGTAGTCGACTTGCCATATCTTCAACAACAGACAGCCGAGGAGGAAACCCTTTGGCAGCTAGGTCGAGTATATACTGAACAAGGACGGACTCCTCTAGGTTAGTTAATTTCCGTGAGTTGGCTTGGATATCGCGTCGTGAAGGTACACCTTCTAGACGACGACCTAGCTTGCGGTGGTCCACAGAATAGATCCTAGCAGCAACTCGAAGGCGTAACTTTGGGTCGCTTTGCATAGCCTGGATAGCTAGCACTAATTGGCTTTCATCGTTTTTATGGGGCATGTTTTGTTGTTGAGGAATTTAACATTTAGTTGGGGGGTTTGGTCACCGCATCATTTTGGCGCTTTCGCTTGTTTGGCGCTTTCGCTATACATGTACGTTATACGATGTGATTTCCATATATAACATTATTACGGAGTGTCCCGAACCCAAGGTGCCAATAATGATCGCATATTGAACATTAAGCTCTCCTCACGCCTAAGCGGCCATGCCATTGCTGCGTGTATGCGTATCCCGACTATCTATATGAGCTCAGGCAGGTGGATAAAAAAGGATATCCCGTAGCGATCGGCGCGTCACAGATCAACAAATTGTAGTAGAGCTAGGCTGCGCACTGGGTACTCACGAGTCGAGTAGTAGAATTTTTACTCACCCAGCTGAGTTACTCGCTCATGTCCCGAGTATTGTTGAATGAGGATTACTCACTTGCTGAGTACCTAGTATGGGTCTTGGCAACTCAGTTATATCACGTGTTTGATTAGCCATTACTTATGTTAAAAACGGGGTGCGACTTCATTGATCAAGACGCCATAACTCCAACTCCATTCCCATATTGTTGATGTCCTATTCCACACTATAACCTTTGGCCTTTAGGTACCAGGTTACCAGATGGTTGCCAGAACTCATCTGACCTTCATTCCTGGGTGAGAGACATTTCCATCGATTAAGCCCACAGCTTAAACATCATATCCTGCAAACGCCGAACCAATATCATACCCTTTGCCTGAATTGTCACTCTCTTCGCATGAATAGCGAGGAGGTTTGTCACTATAACTGTTAGTATGTCCCTGTCACTATGTTTAAACATCATACTCTCAAATTCTCGAATGAGGAAGCATTCAGCAGCTTCCTAAAGAGCTAGGATAGCAGATTGCTGGAAGCGAAGATTGGACTTGAAGTCTTCTGTGATTTCCCTAACAAGACGCTGGAATGGGAGCTAGTATCAAGTTGCTGTCTTCTGATATCGCGGAGAGCCTTGGTGCCTATATGTTTATTAGAGAGTTCTGGTAATCCTCTGGTAATCCTCTGGTAATCCTCTGGTAATCCTCTTACTAGACTTTGTGCAGCGCGTGGCCTTCTGAGCATGATTGTTGCTAGCTTGAGATGAGCAAACTGGAGCTTTTCTTGCTGTGCCCACAGCCTTTTCCTGTCCCTTTGCGCCAAGCCCAGAGCCAGCCCGTAATCCAAGTGGCATCCTTGGTGCTATGCCGCCAGTTGATCTCCTAGCAGTTTGCTTGGTACGAGTCATTTGCTAATATCAAGGTGAGTTAGTAAAGTAAACACAAGATAAAGAAGTAGATCAAAAGATATGTGTACTTACAGTGAGTTTGTAGAAAGAATATTGCAGAAGAAGAGTATAGTAAAGAGGTAGAGGTTGAAAGGTATGTGTTTTATATGAAGGTGCGCATTGTGGTGTTGTTTTTGGAACAGTAATTCTTTGTAGGTGAATATTCCTTCACAAATATTTTTGTTTGCAACTTTAAAATAACCATGACCTTAGAACCACCTTCCTTGGTTACTCTCCGATCTACACATTCTTCTTCCCTTTTGAGCCTTTACCTCTTCACTAGGACTTCAACTAAGTTTATTATCTTGATTCTATAGCCAGAACTTCTGGAGATCTCTGCTAATCACGTGTTTAGTTAGTATGGCGAAACTCAAGGCACATGAAGAACTCTCCACTAATGCGAATACTATCAAAGCTCGCAACTGCGTCTCCAACCTTACTGAAATTGAGAAGGCTGTTCACTTAGCACTCAAGGCTGACCATGCTGATCTGAGCTACTACTTAAAGAAGTTATATAAGTCTGCAAAGTGTAAGGATGCCTCCTTACCTAGATACTCGAAGAACCCGCCTCAGAGCTGTTACGGTCACCACAAGCATGAAATCCGACTCGGTGTGGTTTCGGACCAGTAGAGGAGGACATAGCGAGTTACACTATAGTGGGGGACAGTAAGGGTGTAGGGTTCAGGGTCGATGCGGACCTGTTGCGGTGGAAGGTTCAGGGCTAGGGTTGGGATAACCGAGTCGGGCCCGTTTCGGGTACTTAAGGAAACAAACTTAACGGGGTTCCCCCTTCATCTTTTTTGTATCCTTCGTAGTAGACCTATAGGATAGCATCCTTTTAGCCTCCAACTCGCACTCTCATATGCTATTACTGTGAGCTGGGTGCCCTGTGTCATTACACAAAGTATATCGCTGCCTCTACTGAAGACAAGACACGTCTACAGAATGAATTGAAGGTTGAGCGTATTTGTGTTCGGTAAGTTCCTTCTGGTAATCTCTGGTAGCCTCAATCTAACTATAAACAGGACTGAGAAGGGTACCCATGCATCTTGCATTGCGAATCAGAAAGTCAAGAATATTAGCGCCTCTTCTTCTCCACAAGCCCCACCATCTACTCCGCCCAAACAACTTCTGTCTGAGCTTGCTGCATTTGAGGGTATCTCAAGTATTCCAATCGATGACAATCATAACAGCGAATGGGAGGATACTGAGGTTGAAGACGATTTGGAGTTGGAGCTTATGTTACAGCGCGAGATATTTTAAATGACGAGGCTGTTCTACCAGATGAGCTTTCCGATGAAGAGATCACTAGCACCCAGGCTCTCTTAACTCAAGCGCACATTGATGTATGCTACCTCATAATCTGGTAATCTTCTGGTGATACTAATAGTTGATAGGCCCATGAAGAGTCCAATTTCCGCAAGTGGCAACATTTCTGGGATAGCTGTATCCACTCATATACGAGAAAGGCTGGAAAGCTGAGAAAGAAGCCTGAGCGTCTCTTTGAGTATATGCCGTGGATTGATGTAGAGGAAGGGTACGTCTCTGATCATCCTAGCAATCTTCTGGCAATACTAATTGTTTATTATAGCACTTTTCACGAGGTTATCCCACCACATAAATATTTCTGTTTGTACGAGCAGGCAGTTTGGAAAGTGGGCCTAATTACCAGGACCTGTGCAGTGGTACCCAAAGTCTTACAATCTTGTCGACAATGGATGGTTGCAAATATCCACTCATAGTTCTAGCTTCAAAGAGGCGTTCTTACTTGTCTACTCTAAGAAGTTTGATAAGGAAAAGTGGGCTAAGGTATCAGCTGCACAGGATATGTTGTTCCTGGAGCTAGAGTAGAGGAGAACTTGAGTTGCTAAAGTTATAGCGCTGGAGTACCTTTCGCGTTGGAAAACCAGGTATTTAAGTACTTCATCGTAGCCAGACTTCTGGTAACCTTCTGATAATCGAGCAATTTGCCAAATGCCATCTCAATACTCAGAGTTGTTTGATTCTGACAGTATTCTCAGACTCTTTTCCGTCTTCTCAACGACTATCTTCATTAAATCAAGTCTGTAAGGACACAGGGCACCCAGCTCACAGTAATAGCATATGAGAGTGCGAGTCAGAGGCTAAACGGATGCTATCCTATAGGTCTACTACGAAGGATACAAAAAAGATGAAGAGAGGAACCCCCGTTGGGTCAATCTCCTTAAGTACCTGAAACGGGTCCGACTCAGCTAACCTGCCTTAACTCTTATCATGTGACCGTAACCTGCCCGACTCAGATCCTTTCCATCACTGAGGGACAGGCATCCTTACAAAGTCCCTGCAGGCCTTGAATATATTGGCAAGTTAAACCAATTCGTCAAATGGACTAAGGATACACACGATATATTCATTGAGTGGTGGAAGCTATCACGATGGTATGAACAACACTCAGATCATACTACAAAACTCCTTATGAAGATTGCATGGGATTCAACCAACTGGAGTTCTCAATACTGGAGAAGTTATCACCAAGGAGCAGACTGGCTTTCTGGAGAACCATGTGTTATTTGTACTTATTGTTCGAAGGCCCTTACGCATCCTGCAATCAAGTCTGCTGGCCCAAAGTCTATGGCAACACATCTTGCATCAGACATTTGCAAAAAGAAGTCACAGATGGGAAGGATAGTCTCTATCAAATGCGAATCAATCAAATGCAACCTCAACAAGTAAGGATTACCAGATTATTACCAGAATTATGTAGGTTAATACCTATAATAAGATCATATTCTCACAGCTTACTAGAGATGGCGAGAGTGATGCTAATAGATGTAATACTTTAACTTAACCATAAAACAGTATTAATCGTATGAGGGACTGTTCACATGATGCATAAATCTTACACGTGATAGCCGAGTACTCACCGGGTTTTTACAGAGTAACTGAGTATTGACCTCACTCACCGAGTCGAGTAAAAGGTTCAGCTACTCACCCAGCTGAGTAACCCACTGAGCGAGTGAGCCGAGTATTGAGCGAGTAGTGCGCAGCCTAAGTAGAGCTCACGTAAGATGTAACAATCCTATCTTCCGGATCACCATCCTTCTCAGTATCGGGCCTTCGCTGACTGTCTCACTCTTATACTCATACGTTACAGCCAAGCCAATGAGAAACTCAAGGCTGAAGCGCTCCATTTCGCTCAATATGGTAATTTTTAGTCTTTGCCGACGGGGGCGGTCATGTGAACTAGGATTCATTAGCGTCCCCATAATCTGACATGCATTGCCGATCAGGTCAGACAGGGTCTTAGTCTCGGGCAGGGGTATGATGTGGGGCCACGGATGCAAATGGCATTAATTGACAGTGAATCCTGCCAGAGTCCAAACGGGAACTCGCTGCAACTTGGTGATACGGATTACGAGCAATGGAGCAAAGGCTCATGATCGTACGTTTACAAGGTCATTTTTTTTGCAAGGAATTCTTGCTCGCAAGGCATTCTTACTTGCAAGTGGGGCTAAGGCAAATCCTTGGCTCCTGCAGGATGAGCTGAATCCCAATCCCTCCGATCTAAGGGTTTGCCTTAGCCCCATTGCCATTGTCCTGGCTCCCTCTCTACCCCTTCCTTCGACTCCGACTCCAAGCCCTAGGCCATATCGCCATAAGTTTGCCGAAGATCTCATTGAGTCCCATCGCTTTCATGTATTGGGGAGCTGCCCCATTATCCAATGCCGCCAAATCGTTGTCGGAACTATTCGTCAACCGAAACAACATTTCTAATTCTGACCGCAAAGGAGCTTTCTATGACAACGATGAGGTTGCTCTTTTTTACAGTCGCCCTGACGGCGTCGATTGGCCAGACGGGTATCGTCGACTTGAACGCTGACGCAGTCGTTCGGAGAGCAGACGCGCCACATACAACATACCATACAACTGCAAACAAGCCAACGATGACAGGAATTGCCACAAACTGTAACAAGTTCTACGATGTAGTTAAAGGCGATGATTGCGAGACTGTAGCGGCAGCTTTCAAAATCACGAAAAATCAATTTCTTGCATGGAATGTAGGTTTTGAGTGCCAGACATAACGAAGTTTGTACTGATAGTTTTGCAGCCTGCAGTTTCTGCAGACTGTGGCACCAATTTTTGGGTTGGAGACTCATACTGCGTTGGCACTGGTAAGGCAGGTGTTAGCAGCACCAAGAGCGATGCTCCTCACACGACTGTCTACACGAAACCGGATAAGCCTACACAGACTGGGACCATCTGCAATTGCAACAAGTGGTATGATGTCGTTGAGGGCGATGACTGCGGGACAGTTGCGACCGCGTTTAAGATACAGCTTGCGGACTTCCTAAAAATGAACGTGAGTCTGTGCTGGAAACCCAATCTTGACTCGGTGCTAACTTGTAAAAGCCGGCGGTATCGTCTGACTGCGTCACCAACTTCTGGGTTGGGAATAGCTATTGCGTGGGGACATCGGAAGGCGCTTGCCCTACATCGACGTCAATCAAACCTCATAACTCTACTACCATCTCTTCATCTTACTCTATAATTTCGCAACCATCGAGCTCCTATGTGCAGGTCACAAGATCCACAGCCACATCCTGGCCGCCAACTCAAACCCAGGCTGGGCAAGTGCCATACTGTGAGAAACTCTGATGACTGATGTGACGAAGCTAACTAGTATAGGCAACAAATGGAAGCTGGTATATCCAGGCGACACTTGCGCCAGTATACAAGCAACATATTCAACCTCAATGTCGTTGGATGACTTGTATGTAATCATCAATCTGCTGGTTGTAGCACATATATTACCAGAAGCTAACATAGCCACGAAGCAAATCATGGAACCCCGCCTTGGGTGCTAATTGCACCAACCTTTTTGCTAACTATTTTGTTTGCGTTGGTAAGATTCTGCATATTTGGAGCCATCCAGGACAAGCTGACCATACACAGGAATCCAATCTCAAACAAGTGCTACACACAACACTACTGCAACTTCGCAATGGTATCCACCATATACTCCAACTGTTCGCCCAACACCTAATAGCACGTTTGTGCCTTCACCAACTCAGAGCGGTATCCCACCTAGCTGTATGGCTTTCTATCAAGCTACCACCAATGATACTTGTGAGTCGATTATAAAGGAAGAGGGCTATGTGTCATTGAATGAGCTCAAACAGTACAATGTAAGTCTCAATCTATCGTAATACCTGTGCCAACTAACAGGGTAGCCCGCCCTTGGATCTGATTGCTCCGGGCTAATTGCAGGGGATTATTACTGTGTTATGAATGGCACACTTCCGCTGCCGTCTGTGGCGACAGCTGCACCGGCAGCCACACAGGCAGGTATTACACCCGACTGTGTTTCATGGTATCGGGCGGATAGCGGAGAGGATTGCGACCTGATTGTGAAAATGTTTGGCACATTTAGCTCCGAAGACTTCCTGAAGTGGAATCCAGCTGTCAAATCAGACTGCTCGGGTTTGAAAATAAACAACTATTATTGCGTTGCCATTCCGTCAACGCCAACAACAAGGACTACGAGCTACATCTCTACGCCACTGCCCACAAATGGAGTTGGCCCACAACCAGAACAGCGTGGGATTCCGGAAGCTTGTTCAGATTACTGGTTTGTTGGAAGGTATGTATATGCATGTTGGTTTATGTACAAGTAGAACCTTTGCTAAAGCTTCAGTGGCAGCGTGGATACCTGTGACTCCATTGCAACCAAAAATAATATCACAGCTGCTCAACTGGAAAGTTACAACGTAAGTAGACTTCGAGATTCGAATCTTCGAAGATAGGAGCATTAACTCCTATATAGCCGGCACTTAGCAGTGGTTGCTCGGGTCTGACACCAAACTATTATATCTGTGTTGAGATACCAGGTAGCTCTGCAACCAGTGCCACAGGTACGGGCACAACTGGCAGTGCTTCGAATACCGGCGCCACAAAACCGATGGCAACAACTGATACGCTTCCAGAACCAATACATTAGTCCCAAGTGCAACTACTAGGGCTTCTTCAACAAAGGTAGGAGCATCGGTGAGTACTGAACCGTCTTCTTCAGCGGCAAAAACCTAGCGACTCTAAAGATTATGAGTTGGGGATAGCTTGATTAATGTAACTTAATAATTTTTTATTTTGATAACATCTCAATGATAAGGGTATGCGATATAAGCTTTATGAGACTGTCGTGAGATGATTTACATGATAAACTCTAATCGTTATTTATAGAGTTCCCGAATGTATTGCAATCCCATGCCTATCCTATACAAAACAAACCATTCGTCCTTTGATAATCCATAATTACTCCCATGTCAAGGTGACGATCACCTATTGGCCGATGTCCCAAAACAATATTGCATCGTGAATATATCCGGGAATGAATCCAGCGTAAAATTCGACCCCTCATCGACGCTGAAATTGAAACTTCTCGCATACGAAACAGGAACCAGCACCTCAAAAAGATCCATTTTTCCTAGCTGCTTTAGAGGCCCTAACCACACTTCCTTCAAGTCAGGCGGTGCGGGATAAGGACATTCATGAGCTGCGACCGCGACCCTGAGGTGCCGGAGGCTGGGCATAGCGGCAAACATGGCCCACATGTCCTGATACAGTTGCGTCTGTTTGGTGTCGATGGGCGATAAACCCAGACCGATAAATTCCCATAACATCTCAATGGCGCCGATGAGTGCAAAGCGCTGTGGGAGGACTAAAGACGGAAAATCGCATAGGAGCTGTCGAGTGCCAAAATCAAATGTTGTGGTGCAGTAAAGTATGTCGATTGCTTCTGAGTATCTTGCATTTAAGTTAGCAGCCTACACGAAGATATAGAAGCCGGAGCAGCTAGAATGCCAATTATTTACATTTGTCGACATGTTAGTAGAATCGCAAAATCCAGCTTCAGTTTGCCCATCATTCCGTTCGGAGGGCCTGGATTCCCATCACTAACTCCATCTTTGCACCGGTCAAACCAGATGCTCCGGAAGCCATCATCCTCGGTTTGGTCCCAGGTGCAGATGCAATGCCACCATCGCCACTCTAAGATCTCTTTCTTATTCGTTATGTCCCTACGGTACTTGCGCGGTGCGAATTCAAACATCAAGTGGACTTTGCGATGGCTGAGGACTTTGTCGTAGATGCGACGACGAAGCTCGATCGGTAGCTTCCGCAGGAGCCCTAATGTATGCTGACCAGGTTCATACAAAGACAACGATCGCTCACGAGTTTTGGGCAGACGTGGCTGTACGTTTTTATCTTCATACTCTGGCCGTTTCGGACGAACGGTCTTGTGATTCTGTGGCTCGGTCAGGACAACTGCGCTTATCAGTTAGACGGGCATTGAGAAAAACCTTGCGATTGAAGGGCTTCTTGAAGTCCACCATCATGCGATCTAATTGATAGCCACTGGTCTACATGGCTCAGTGTTCATTCTAGTTTGATGTTATCAAGGTCGTTGGACAACGTCGCTTATGGTTGTCTGACACACAGCCATAAACGACGCTATCTGATAATCGTCGGTGCGAACACCGACGATTATGCATCTACGTTAACTTACATGTAATCGCAGTTCACTGTTTATCCGTAATGAGTCATGCAAAAGCGAGTGGATGGTGCAAAAAAGTAAAGCATCATCAAACTATCATCCACTTTCCAATGTACCCCGCCTCAAACCCATGCCGTTTGCGGGATAGACGTGGCCGCCTCTTACTACCTTGTTTGATGTAGGTGACTGAAACGTGATCGTTAAACCAGAACCACTCAATTCAAAGCGTCCAACACTACATATTAACAAGGCTGGCGCCATGACTGAAATAAAAAACTTGTATGGTCAGAGCACTCATTTCGCATGATACATGTGCGTGCAGTACCTGGGATCTGGATTTGGTCCTCGATATGGCTGCCTTGTATGTTTGGAATGAACCTGTTATACAAAAAGCATATATAGTACTGTATTCTGCTCGGTATGTTTGCCTCGATATATCTACTATAAAATCTTTGCAAAATCATCTTTAGCGTCGTATCCTCGATATCTTTACCTTTTATAACTATCCTTAGGAAACATGAGTCTGATAAGAAACCGGCGAACCCTATCGTTATGGGAAGCGCAGTCAAGGCCAGAGTGGGGTGCAACGAGGTTCTGGGAGTATGTATTCAAGGAGGATATCTTCAATGGTCGTGACTGGGCAATCTCATCTCAGCAACCCCCAACGAACGATCAGGGAGATAGGCGCAGGGTGGATCTCTGCATCGAAAGATGGATACACGACAAGTGGCAAAAAATCGCAGTTTTCGAGGCAAAGAAGACAAACTGTTCTCAGGCCGAAATTAATGAAGTCGAATACCTAGCCTACAACGCCTGCATGGAACATTTTGTCGACTCTGGAAGGAAACAGATGTATGGCATAACCACCATAGGGACTACGGCACGCATTTGGTATGTCACCAAAGCCGGTGACTATCTCCTTCCTATGTGTAATGATGTACGGTTACGCTCGCGCTACATCCCACTGAGCCAAAAAGACTACAGTATCCCTGCTCGCCCTTAATACGCGTAACACGCTTTATATACCACATGTACTGTAACGGCGGCACCGTTACACTATGGTGCCTGCAACAGTAGGCCTCTCCGACCGACCAGCATACATCGAAGCACACAGCTCTGAGGCATCAGATCTCACGGAAGGTTTCGATTATATGGTCAAAAATGATATGATGTCTGACAAAAAACTTCAAGTACTAAGGAGCAACCGTTCTCCGAGACCGTCGCAACTCCCGGCAAATAACCCGTACCTTGGGCCAGCTACCCAGCTCAAATATGGTATAGCAAGCTCAGTGTACCCGTCGAATCCAACCGGCTTTATGAGCCCAAATCCTCAAGCTCAATTCCAGTCACCTCAGCCGCTCTATGGATCCCGTCAGCTCCCAGGGACACTGAATCCTTCTCCTTATTCCGCCACTGGACCGCAAGTCTACACCACGGATCCGATTAAATGCATGACGAATGTCAATCTTTGTAAGATATTTGGCACTGTGATCTGAGCCAATGTTTCATCGATGAGGGGTAGTGGGTATGAGTCTTTTCTTGTGATGGCATTTAGCTTGCGGTAATCAACACAGAATCGAAGTCCGCCACCTGGTTTGCGGACGAAAAGGACAGGAGAGGCAAAGGGAGCTTTGCTAGCTTCAATAAATCCTTTCGACAAGTTGTCGTCAATATATTTCTTCACAAGATCAAGTTCCTCCTTTGCATGTTGTAAAGGGGCGCATGTCCTAATTTCGAATCTTGTTCTAAGACGATGTGGTGGTCTGCATATCGGTGAGGGGGGAGTTCATCTGCAGCCTGCTTTGAGAACACATCGAGATATTTATGGAACTCCTTTGGGAGGATCAGTTTTGGGTCGATTTCCTTCGCTTCCTCCTTTGCCTGTTCAGCGAGTATATCTTTAAATGATACTGCAAAAACCTTAGCTCCCTTCTGCTTCCAAAGCATATTAAATGGTGCGGCTCCAATTTTGCGACAGTGCATGTGTTCTTATAAGGAGGTTGGAGGGCTGGCTTCCAAGATTTGTCATCTTGTATTTGCTTATTGACTTGGGGAATGTAGGTTTCGGATTTTTAGTATTCGTTGGTGTAGTGTGCTGGCAATGACCTTTAGTAAATATGACTTGGTCATTTACCATATCAAGTATAACTCCATGTTGCTTCATCCAAGCCTTCCCAAGAATGACAGAATGTTTCCAAAGAGTGGTGATGAATAGAGGGCATAGACTTTTAACATGGTCTTGGACCTGTAGGCGAGGGTATATAGCATGAGTAATGGGAGGGGCTGCTGTTCCATCAAAGCCTTGAATAGGGCATGGCTTTAAAAGCTCTAGTGGTGATATGCCTTCTATCTCACAAATTCATTCTGCGTCAACAGCATTCACAAAGTTTCCTCCAGTAGCTCCAGTATCGATAAGGGCTTGTGCTTTGATTTTTGATTTTCTATCATACAAGTAACTATGAATGGAGTATCTGGATCTAATCCAAAGCTTGAGGAAGAAGTTGCAATTCTGGCTGTCATGACACCTTCAGGGACGTCTTGTCTGAAGGTTATTCTTTTCCTGAAAGTGGAGCATCATAAGTGCTAACTTTGTGGACTTGAGCATTCTTGGTAGGACATTCATAAGCTCGGTGTCCAGTTTGCTGGCAATGGAAGCAGCGGCCTTCCTGCATTAGCTTCTCAGTTGCAGGGTTCTGATGTGGTGCACGATATAGTCTTGGTGGTCTAAAGCTAGCAGGTGGGTTTGTAGTAGGCTGCTGAGCCTTACTGTGAAAGTCTTGTGGCTTAAAGGCTTGCTGAATAACTCGAGGGACAGTGCGAGCATCTTGGATTTGAAGTTTCTGGATATTCTGATGAATCAGTAAGCACTTTTGTGCAAAGGCATGAAGAGAGCTTGGATTTATCTCTGCTATTAAAGCAGTCTGCATCTTCGTATTAACCTTATGGCGGAGGTCATCAATGAGGGTCTCTTCTGAGTAATCCAGTTCAACAGTGAGTCTCTGGAACTCTGCCCAAAAGGTAGCAAAGTTATCCTTGTTTTGGAAGAGCTTTCTATAAGCACGTTGTGCAGTAAAGTGGCGGTCTGGATCACTGAAGACTCTGTCTAGGACTTCAAACATTTCCTCTACAGTTTGAAACTTGTTCTGAGTAGATCGAAGGCATGGATTGATGTGAGAGGAGGCTTTGCCACCTAGTCTGCTTTGCACATAACCCATCTGAAGGGCTGGAGTAGGAAAATGGTCAAGGTTCGCCTCGAGCTTCATCTTTATCTTAATGCTCCAATCGTCATAAGCTGGCTCTATTCCGTCTGTGAGAGTAGGAGGGTCCGGGATCATGGTGGATTTCTGGTGTGATTCTCTATTGCGAGTAGTGCTGCTTTTTGACTTCTCATTTTCAAGATATTTCACAACAGCAGCTTGTCCTGCCATTGTCTGCTCATGAGCTTGGATAACTGCCTCCGACTCGCACTCTCATATGCTATTACTGTGAGCTGGGTGCCCTGTGTCCTTACAGAGAGAGGCTGCGCTCAAATCCAAAAGCAGATGATGGAGGATTATGATCATGTCACCCAGCTCTACAATACTACCCTCCAGAAGAGTCGAGAGGAGAAGGCTACATATGATGACAATATCAGCCAGCTACAAGCTAAACGGATGCTATCCTATAGGTCTACTACGAAGGATACAAAAAAGATGATGAGGAACCCCGTTTGGTCAATCCCCTTAAGTACCCGAAACGGGTCCGACTTGGCTAACCTACCCTAATGCTCCTCACGTGACCGTAACCTGCCCGACTCCAATGCTTTCCATCACTGAGGGCTTTGGCATCCTTACACTCTCTGGGCTTGGCTCCAGGTGCTCACAACTGAGAGGTCTTTAAGCTCCCAAATGCGAAGGGTAGCTTGGTGTTCTGGATCCTCGAGTAGTGTTTCCCTTCTATTATAGGTGTGGCTTTCTAAGCAGTCCTCATTGCTTGTAGTAGATTGGGTTTCTTGTCCTTGATCTTGACTCCTGTCACGGATGACATGTCCTTGTGCATCGCGTGCCATTATAGCAGGCTTCACTTCTTGTCCTTGGAATTGTCGAGGTCAGGATCTTCTTCTGACTTTGTCGGTATCAGGAACTAGACACGTATGTGGTGAAGGCCCTATTATGCAGTTGTCGGCCGTACGAGCCACTCAAGAGGAGCGCACTTCCGTCACAGTTATATCCTTGTTGAGGGAGCATCACGGAAAGGTCTAATTCTGCTGATATAATGTTCTGGGTTCTGATGCTTGAGTGTGGTATTGAGTTGACTTGTGGTTTCTGGATTTGATGTTCTGGTGTTCTGGTTCTGGTTCTGGTTCAATGTGTAGCTCTGGTTGGTCTGAGTTTCGATTTCTGGTTCTGGAGGTTCTGTTGCACAAAGGTTTGTGCTGGTTTCTGGTTTGAGGGTTCTGTTGCTCGAAGGTTTGTGCTGGTTTCTAGTTTCTTGCTCAGGATGAGCTAATGAAGAAATGAGATTCAATCTTATGTTACGATGGTCATAGAGGTCATGATGCCAGTCCAGGAAAAGTCATCTAGATTGAATCTAAAGAGAGAAGAAGAAGAAGAAGGAAGGAAGGTGAGGCTATTCCACATAACATACAGTTGTCTGCTTAGCGGTTGTAACCTTGTGGCTAAGGCTACACCCGTAATCCCCATACAACTGTAATAACCGTAACAACCATAACAACTGTAACAACCGTAACAACCGTAACAACCGTAACAACCGTAACAACCGTAACAACCGTAACAACCGTAACAACCGTAACAACCGTAACAAGCTGTGACAAGCTGTGAGCTGTAATCGTAACAGTAGCAACACCTGAAGCTGTTGCTTTTGTCGATCATCCTCATCATTGCTTCTGGTCTGTCAACAGGCCTTTGAGTCAAAGCATCTGCTTTTCCATTTTGCTTTCCAGGCCTATAGATGATCTGGAAGTTGTATCGAGAGAGGAATTCAGCCCATCGAGCTTGTTTTCTTGTGAGCTTCTTGGTGGACATGAAGTATTCCAAGCTTTTGTGATCAGACAAGACTTGGACTGGAAAATCTGTCCCTTCAAGTTCTGGTCTCCATGCTTCGAAACATCTGATGATTGCAAGCAATTCCTTGTCATATATCTCGTAATTGCATTCTGCAGGTGCTAGCTTTTTTGAGAAGTATGCCACTGGATGTAGAACCCCTTGATCATCTTTTTGTGACAAGACTCCTGATGAGATGAAGTCTGAGGAATCTGCTTCGATATAGGCTGTCTTGTTTCTATCAAAATGCCTCAAGACAGGAGCTTCTGTGACTGTTTGTTTTAACAGCTCGAATGCAGTTTGGCATGCATGAGTCCATTCGAATATCTGATCCTTTCTGGTAAGGTTCACCAATAGCCTCATGATGCTGGAGTAATTTCAGATGAACCTTTGATAGAAATTGCAGAATCCAATGGAAGCTTGCATATCCCTGAGCGATTTTGGAGTTCGCCATTCCAATATAGTAGAAACCTTTGCAGGGTCCATGTGAATGCCATTGACTCCCACAATGAGTCCTAGGAATTTGGTTTCTTGGACGAAAAACTCACATTTTGAGATATCTGCTTGCAGTCCAGCTTCTCGAAGCTTCTGTAGGACTTTTATTATGTGCTCTGTATGCTCTACTCGAGTAGCACTGTAGATAAGAATGTCATCCATGTATGCGATGATGAATTGGTTGAGGTAATCTATAAGGGTTTCATTCATGTACCTCTGGAATGTTGCTGGACCATTTGTGAGTCCGAAGGGCATGACCTTGTATTTGTATGATCCAAATCGAGTTCTGAATGTAGTGAAGTCTTCATCTTCTTCTGTCTGCATTCGAATTCGATTGAAGGCATGTTGAATGTCCAGTTTGGTGAGATATTTTGCTCTTATGACTTGGGCCAGCGTTTCATCAATGAGTGGTATGGGATATCGATCCTTTTTCGTTATGGCATTTAGCTTCCTGTAGTCAACACAGAATCAAAGACCACCACCTGGCTTTCTCACAAACATAATGGGTGAAGAGTATGGGGCTTTGCTTGCTTCAATGAACCCTTTTGGCAAGTGCTCGAAGACATATTCTTCAACCAAATCAAGTTCTTCCTTTGACATATTCCAGAGTGGTGCATATCCCAGCTTTACATCACCTTCGAGTTCAATATAATGGTCTGAAGGTCGATGGGGAGGTAGCTTGTCTGCTGCCATTTTCGAAAAAAACATCCAAAAATTCATGAAATTCCTTCGGAAGGATCAGTTGAGGGTCGATTTCTTCAGTTTTGGTCTTGTTCTTGTGCTCGATTATGTCCTTCATTGATATAGCAAAGACTTGAGCTCCTTTTTGCTTCATGAGCATTTGACATGGTGCTGCGCCAATCATTGCTATGGTGCAAGGTTTTGGTTTTTCCACTTTCGGAGCAGGTTCCGGAGGAGGCATTTCTTTGGCTTTCTTCTTTGGCCTTTGTCTTTTGCTTTTCGATATAGGCTCCGTTTCGAGGGCTCGATCTGGTATAGAATGGTTGCAATAATCTCCAGTGAAGAGGACTTGATCATTGATCATATTGAGAACAACTCCATGTTGCTTCATCCAAGCTTTCCCAAGAATGGTGGAATGTTTTCCCAGCAAAGTGATGAATAATGGACATAGACTTTCCACATGCTCTCCCACTTGTAGTCGAGGATATATAGCATGTGTGATAGCAGGGGCAGCCTCTCCATTGAATCCTTCCACTTGTTTTGGCTTCACAAGTTCGACTGGGGCTATCCCTTCAATTTCACATATTCTTTCTGCATCAGCAGCATTAATGAAGTTCCCACCTGTGGCACCAGTATCGATCAATGCATGGACAATAGTTTTGTATTTTCCCATTCTACAAATAACTAAGAAAGGGGTATCCGGATCAAAACTAGATCTCGAGGAAGAAGCTGCAATTCTGGCTGCACTACTTCTAGTGATGACTTGTCTAGAGGCTATTTTTTCCGAAGCAATGATAGACTCAGCTGTAGATACCTCATTCACTTGAGCTTTGAGCTCCTGGGGACAGTCTCGAGCTCGATGTCCATTTTGTTGGCATATGAAGCATTTCCCAAGTTTCATGAGCATTTCTTTTGCTGGATCTTGATGCGGTGGTCGATACAGCTTCTGCGTCTTGTTTTGCATGTTCGAATCCATTGTAGGTTGAGGGACTGGAGTTTGAAGTGCCTGGCCCTGATTTTGAGTTTGGCCTATGTTGTTCGAAAATGACTTTGGCTTCCTTTTGTCTTCTTGTTCCTTGATCCGCTGGATGTTCTGGTTGATGAGCATGCATTTCTTTGCAAACTAGTAAAGTGTAGTAGCTCCAACTTCAGCCACTAAGGCTTTCTGCATCTGTTGGTTGACTTTGAAGCGCAAGTCATCTAGCAAAGTTTCTTCAGAGTAATCAAGCTCTGTCGTGAGCCTTTGGAACTCGGCCCAGAACACTGCAAAGGTGTTGTTTCTCTGATACAGCTTCCGATACTCAGTTTGAGCTGTGTGCCTTTGATTGGGATCACTGAAGGCTTTTTCCAAAAGTTCGAGAATTTCTTCTGCTGTCTGCAGTTTGTTTGTAGAGTTTGGTCGAAGCCTTGGATTAACATGTCAAACTGCCAGTCATCCCAGTCGACTCTGAATGTAGCTCATTTGTAAAGTCTGTGTTGGAAAATGATCAATGTTGGCTTCGAGCTTGAGGCGAATTTTCACAACCCAGTCTTCAAATGCTGGCTCTATCCCATCTGTGAGGATTGGAGGGTCTGGAATCCGAGCTGACAGTCGACTGTGAGAGTGGTTTCCTGGTTCATTCTTCAGAGCTTGTTGGGTTTGCTTTTCAAGATATTTCTGAATCGTTTGTTGCTCTGTGATTTGTTGCTCGTTGCTCTGGATCAGTTCCTGTAACTGGAGAATGGCATCATCCTTTTCAGCCAGTATCGAATTCGAGTCCTCTGCTAGGCCAAATAGTCCTGAAGAATGTTCTTGTGCAAAGTCCATGCCATTTTTTGGTTGGTGACAGATAGTTTCTGGAATTCGTCAAAGGTTTCAACATTCCATTCAGCCTTTTCATGTCGATTTGCAAGTATAGATTTATGTCTCTCTTGAGCTGTTTTGCCCAGAGTCTGAAGGAAGGTTTCGGATTTGAAATTAGGATCATGAAGTTCATTGGTTTGGTTTGCAGAGCTTGGAATTGATGCTCCTTCTGCCAGGGATTCCTGGTCTTGTTCTGGATCGTTTCGAGCTGCCATTGCAGCTTTTTCTTCAGCTGTATAAGCCATAGCGAGTTGCTATTTCAATTTCAGTTTATATCGTCAAGTCAGACACATATTGCCAAAGGCCCTATTGTGCAGTTGTTGGCCGTAGGAGCCACTCAAGAGGAGCGCACTTCCCTCACAGTTATATTGTTGAGGGAGCGTTGTAAAAGGTCTGACTTGCAAAGGTGGTGTGTGTGTGTCGAGCTGACTGTCGAGAGCCAGCTTTGTAGGGTTGCCTCGAGGTCCTGGAATCGACTTCAGGATAAGGTTTCTGGTTCTGGGTTTTCCAAAGAGTGGATTTCGATTTCGATTTCAGAAGAGGGTTCAGCTCGAAGAGCAGGAAAAGAGGTATAAGAGAGATTGAGTTTTATGTCACGGTTCACCAAGGCATAGGGCGCCAGTTGGGTATTATGAATTAAACTCAATCTAGAGAAGGAAGGAAAGAGAAGAGGAGCACTCGAGCAGTGGCTCGATCTATATAGAGCTATGTTGTTGTGGAGTGAATTCTCTTTAGCGAGACTAGTTCTGAGAATTCACTCCACAACTGAAAACTTCGCTCCAACCCCGGAAAGCTCCCCACACCCCTGAACCCCTACTCGAGCTGCAAGGCACACTTGATATCGTAACATATTACACCAACAACAAGAGCAATACTACTCAACGATTGCTACAACCCTCTATGATTCATTACACGTCATCGCTCCTTAATTACTCGGCCGATATTACCACATAGTATATCTCTAAACCCTCTATGATTCATTACACATCATCACTCCTTAGTTACTGGGCTAATACTACCACATGACATATCTCTACCAACTAGAGGCCTAGTAACATGAACGATAGCTCCAAAAGCTTCTACAACCCTCTACGATTCATTACACATCATCGCTCCTTAGTTACCCACAAGATTGGTTAAGTTATGACATAATTTGTCTATAGGGGTACTCTGACATTGGACCTCCTTTCACTTCCTATAGGCTAGGAACCTAGGAGATGGTTCTATGGGATTCTCTTACGTTGACTACAGTTACCAAGCCTGGTTAGTCATGGAAAGTCTTGGAAAATGAGAGAACTACACTCCTTTGGCATAAATAGAATTGCCCTTTCCTTAAGAAAGGGCAAGCAGACAATATAGTAAATTGACTATCACATACTTCCACATCTTTTCCAAGCTTCCAAGCATTGATCTTGTTATTCCTTGTTTCTGAAAAGTCAGTGAGGTGCTAACCTCTGACTTATCCCTGAGTTCTCAGACTCAACATTTGTTACAACTTGTCTAAACCACTCCACTACATCATACTCCTGATTGCTGTGTTGTGGAATAGCCTAAGCTACAACCCTTTGGCTCTGTTTCCTAAGACAGTGTGTTGTCTTAGTAAAATCATCCTCCTTGGGTGGCTAGATTCTCACATCTGGTGCACCCACCATTACAATGATCGAATAAGCTAGTGAATTGCAAAGTGTATTGTCATTGTTGTAATTAGATCTAGGTTGTTGCTAAAATATTCAAGCATGAACTTAAGCCATTGCCGACGATAATAGCTTTTTAAAGTGGCTATAATACCTTCATTAAGAGGTTGATATCAACTGGTCGCATTTGGAGGAAGCTAGATAATTCATATGTTTAGAGAAGGAGGCGTCGATTCCACTGTAGCGATATGGGCCAAGAAGTTATCTATTGTAAGCAGTATAGAACATGAGGTACTAATATGAGTATAGAAAGCATTTAGCCAATCTGCCGTAACAAATTGATTCATCTAAGCTTTCTTATTCCATGTAATGGTGGGTGCACCAGATATGAGAATCTAGCCACCCAAGGAAGGGATGAATTTACTAAGACAACACACTGTCTTAGGAAACAGAGCCAAAGGGTTGTAGCTTAGACTATTCCACAACGCAGCAATCAGGTGTATGATGTGGTGAAGTGGTTTAGACAAGTTGCAACAAATGTTGAGTCTGAGAACTCAGGGGTAAGTCAGAGGTTAGCACCTCACTGACTTTTCAAAAAACAGAGAATAACAAGATCAATGCTTGGAAGCTTGGAAAAGACGTAGAAGTATGTGCTAGTCGATTTACTGTATTGCCTGCTTGCCCTTTCTTAAGGAAAGGGCAATCCTATTTATGCCAAAGGAGTGTAGTTCTCTCATTTTCCATGACTTTCCATGACTAACCAGGCTTGGTAAATGTATTAAAAATCAAGTGCGACCCACAACTAGCTTGCTAATCATGTAGTGAACGTAAGAGAATCCCATAGAACCATCTCTTGGGTTCCTAGCCTATAGGAAGTGAAAAGGAGGTCCAAGGTCAGAGTACCTATAGACAAATTATGTCATAACTTAACCAATCTTGTGGGTAACTAAGGAGCGATGACGTGTAATGAATCATAGAGGGTTGTAGAAGCTTCTAGAGCTATCGTTCATGTTCCTAGGCCTCTAGTTGGTAGATATATGCCATGTGGTAGTATTGGCCCACCCCCTTAAGGAGGAGATTTTCTTAATAACTTGTTCAATGTGTGTTCAAATGATATGCCGTGATGTATGTAGCATAAACAGATGTAGTAGAAGAGTTTGCAGCAATCGTTGAGTAGTATTGCTTCTGTTGTTGGTGTGATAAGCCAAGATATGTATGGTGACTTGTAGGTTTGAGGAGGAGATTTCTAAGTTTGCTCTTGAGTTTGATAGCAAACTGAGTGCAACGAATGTCAGTATGACATGATCCCCCTTTTAAGGACGTTTGTTGGCTGTCTGCTTGCCCTTTAGCCAGTTGGCTTTCTTAGAAAGAAATTCTAGAATGAGCTTAGATGCATTTTTTAGATTTCTCTTAGGCTCCCAAGTGTTGTCACTTGTAGGATAGCCTTTCCACTTAACGAGGAAGTAGTCCTGACCTCTAAGTGTCTTTTTGTCAAGGATAGACTCTACTTCATATTCTGGTTGATCCAAGATCAGAACAGGAGGTGGAGGAGACTGAAATGGTCTTAAGGAACTTTCTTGTGCCTTAGACAAGAGAGAGGCATGGAAGACATTATGGATAGTCCAAGTAGGTGGTAATGCAAGCTCGAAAGCATTCTTGCCAATAGTCCTTGTGATCTTAAAAGGTCCAAGTCTTTTAGTATCAAGTTTGTCTGAAGGTCTAGTAGTTGTGATATGTCTTCTAGACAAAAAGACTTGATCACCAACTTTGAATTGTGGTGCAACCACCCCCCTGTTAAAGGCCTGAGCCTGCTCGTCTTGTGCACGCTGTATTTGAACCTTGAGATAGTCCTGGAGGCCCTTAAGGTAGATGATTCTTTCAGTAGCAGAAGGGTTTTTGAAATTTTCAGGACAATTCAGTTCTGCCACTTCAAACCTAGGGTGATAACCATAGTTTGCATAGAAAGGTGTCTCTTTTGTGGTGTTAGAGACTGTGTTGTTGTAAGCAAATTCCGCAAGATGGAGAAGATCTGCCCAGTTGTCTTGAGCATAGTTTGTATAAATTCTTAGATATTGTTCAAGTACAGAGTTGACTCTCTCTGTCTGGCCATCTGTTTGAGGGTGATAAGCTGTAGAGAAGCGTTGTTCCATGTTTAAGAGTTTAGAGAACTCCTTAAAAAAGTTTGAAGTGAAAACTGCTCCCCTATCTGAGATCCAGTGTCCAGGAATTCCATGATATTTAAAGACCACCTTGAGGAATAGCCACGCAAGTTCAGAAGCTGTGATAGTCTCATTGCAAGGCTCAAAGTGTGCCATTTTTGTGAGCCTTTCTACCACCACAAGGATAGAGTCATAAGGGGTAGCACCCCCTTTTGGGATAGAAGGAGGCAACTTGACTATAAAGTCAATGGATATGGAGTCCCATGGGCGTTCTGGTATAGGTAGAGGCTGCAAGAGGCCATAGGGCTTTTGCCGTGTAGGTTTGTTCAAGTTGCAAGTAGTGCAAGAAGATATATAGTTTTGAAGAGTAGTCCTTAGACTAGGCCAGTAGAACTTTCTTGTTAGAAGTTCATAAGTTTTTGCAAAGCCAAAGTGCCCTGCAGCTGGAGCATCATGGAACTGCTGTAGGAGGTGTAGCTGTAATCGTTTATCCCTTGGGACATAGATATAGTTCTTGAATAAGAGAAGTCCATGCTGATTTTTTGAGAAATTCTGTAGTCCAACTTTCTCAAGAGAGTAACCTTTCTTCTGGAGGTATTCCAAAGTTCTTTTCGCAAAGGGATCATGGTTGTAAGCATCTTTGAATGCTTTAAGAAGTGTTGCTGAGGGTGTATAGTCTTTAAAGGTCTCTGGTTCCTGAGAAGAGGTAATGGCGGCAACTTGGTCTTGAGGGGATAAGTTTACCCCTAAGTCCTCTGTAGTACTAGGGTTGCTTAAAGATGCTGCTATAAGCTTTGCTGAGTCTAGCAGAGCCTTTGTATTGCTAGTTTTAGCAGAATCTTGGTAGTCATGTCTTCTTGAGAGGAGATCTGCTCTTTGATTCTTGGCCCCTGAGACATGTTTTATAACAAAGTCAAAACCTCCTAGTTGTTCAGACCACCTTGCTTGTCGTCTATTGAGCTGTTTAGTGGTTGTAAAGGTCAAGAGGTTTAAATGGTCACTGTAAATAGTGATAGGATAGTTTGCCCCTTCAAGGTAGCATCTCCAATGCTTTAGAGAACATACTATGGCAAGCAGTTCCTTGTCTGTAATGGGATAGTTTTGTTCAGCTGCTGATAGCTTTCTTGAGTAAAATGCCACAGGCTGTAGCTCTTCTTGTTTGTCTTTTGGAGCTTGGTATAAGATTCCAGAAATAGCAAAATCTGAGGCATCTGTCTCAAGAGTGGCAGGTTTCAAGGGGTTAAAGTGTAGTAACATTTTCCCTTCTTTAAATTCTCCTTTAAGAGCATCGAAAGCATCTTGCTGTGTCTTATCCCAGTGATACAAAGTGTCCTTGTGAAGTAATTGAGTAAGGGGTAAAGCCAAGGATGTATATCTTGGTATAAACCTCCTGTAATAGTTGGCAAACCCAAGGAAAGACTGAACCTCTTTAATGCTGGAAGGAATAGGCCACGTTTGTACTGCTTTTGTCTTTTCAGGGTCCATCTGAATGCCTTCTGTTGAAATTCTATGTCCCAAGAAATCAACTTGAGACATATGGAAAAGACATTTCTCAAGTTTGCAAAAGAGTTGTGCTTGAGATAGCTTCTCTAAGACTTGTCTAACATGTAGAACATGCTCTTGAGTGTCTAAAGAGTATATAAGAATGTCGTCTAAGTAGACAACAACAAAGATATCCAAGTAAGGTCTTAGAATATCATTCATGAGAGCTTGGAAAGAAGCAGGTGCATTGGCAAGCCCAAAAGGCATTACCTGGTATTCAAAATGACCATAGCGTGTTCTGAATGCTGTCTTCCACTCATCACCTTCCTTGATGCGTATCAGGTTATAAGCTCCCCTGAGATCTAACTTGGTAAAGATCCTTGCTGAAGAGAGCCTATCTATGAGCTCAGGGATAAGGGGTAAAGCATATCTGTTTTTAACAGTGACTGCATTAAGGCCCCTATAATCAACACAGAGACGCAAGGAGCCATCTTTCTTCTTGACAAAGAGAATGGGAGCTCCTGCTGGTGAGGAAGAAGGTCTGATAAAGCCAGAACTAAGGTTCTCATCTAGGTATTCTCTGAGAGTTTTCAGCTCTAATTCAGATAGAGAGTAGATAGGGCCGTAGGGAGGCATTGAGCCTTCTGCGAGTGGTATCTCATGGTCATAAGGCTGGTGCTTTGGCAGAATTGATGCCTTTGCCTTGTCAAAAAGATGTTGGTAGTCTTGGTATGCTAAAGGCAAAATGACCTCCTGAGATGATTTCTCCAAATCTGAAGTAGCTGCTATCTCCAGGACAGGTTGGAAAGGTTTAACCCATATCAGAGATGATATATCGTCCATAGTTTGGTCAAAATCCTTGATCTGGGACAAGTTTGAGTCTTGGACCTGAATAGGGGTAACTGAGGCTTGAAGGGTTTTTTCAGTATTGAGCTCAGGATTTGAGCTAAACCCAAGCGATAAATGCTTCCAATTGATAGTTGGATCATGCCTTTGAAGCCATGGAAGACCTAGGATAACTGGGTACTTCATTGGTATAACATCTAAAGAGATGGTGTCTGAAAATGTTGATTTTCCTAGGGGAATCTCAAGTTTGAGTACTGGGGTGTTGCAGGTAATGGAACCTGAACTGATAGGAGTTCCATCAATGACTCGGAGCAACTCTGGAGTGCGTTTGGGAATTGTAGGTAACTGGTGTGTCAAGATGAGGTCTTGAGATATAAAGTTGCCTGTTGCCCCTGAGTCTATCATAGCCCTTGTAGACAACACCTGTTGTTTGAAATGGAGTTGAATAGGGATTAACAGGTGTGTGAGACTCTGAGAAAGCACCATCGACACATCTTTGTTGTCTAGGGGAGAAGTTATAGTCTCAGTTGAAGTTGTGCCTGCTAGGGATTTTTCAAGTTTTTCAGGAATAGCAGTTGTGACTGTGTCTGAGGCTGCTATATGTTTTGAATCAGCACTCCCTCGTGCTGAATAGCACTCCTGAATTCTGTGTCCCCCTTTGCCACAGTATAAACAAAGGTTGTTGTCCATTCTGTGTTTTCTTTCTTGAGGGGTAAGTTCACCCCTTTTCAGTTTTTGAGGGTATCCTGTAGGCTGAGGTGCTGGATTTGCTGTAGATCTCTTTATAGAGGCGTCTAAGTCCATAGGTTTAGGTGCTGAGTCCTTAGCAGTTGGTGTAGAGGTGTAATTGTTGAAATTTCTTGTTGGATGCCAGTCTTGGTTCTTCTCCTTTCTTCTTTCAAAAAACAGAGAATAACAAGATCAATGCTTGGAAGCTTGGAAAAGACGTAGAAGTATGTGCTAGTCGATTTACTGTATTGCCTGCTTGCCCTTTCTTAAGGAAAGGGCAATCCTATTTATGCCAAAGGAGTGTAGTTCTCTCATTTTCCATGACTTTCCATGACTAACCAGGCTTGGTAAATGTATTAAAAATCAAGTGCGACCCACAACTAGCTTGCTAATCATGTAGTGAACGTAAGAGAATCCCATAGAACCATCTCTTGGGTTCCTAGCCTATAGGAAGTGAAAAGGAGGTCCAAGGTCAGAGTACCTATAGACAAATTATGTCATAACTTAACCAATCTTGTGGGTAACTAAGGAGCGATGACGTGTAATGAATCATAGAGGGTTGTAGAAGCTTCTAGAGCTATCGTTCATGTTCCTAGGCCTCTAGTTGGTAGATATATGCCATGTGGTAGTATTGGCCCACCCCCTTAAGGAGGAGATTTTCTTAATAACTTGTTCAATGTGTGTTCAAATGATATGCCGTGATGTATGTAGCATAAACAGATGTAGTAGAAGAGTTTGCAGCAATCGTTGAGTAGTATTGCTTCTGTTGTTGGTGTGATAAGCCAAGATATGTATGGTGACTTGTAGGTTTGAGGAGGAGATTTCTAAGTTTGCTCTTGAGTTTGATAGCAAACTGAGTGCAACGAATGTCAGTATGACATTCCACCTCTAAACCCCACCTATTACCCTTACATTAACATGTTGTAAAGCTCGAGGCTTTTTAGCCTTTCTAATAAACCAAAGAGGAAGTCGATCTGTTCTAGTAGCATTAACACAAATGGCTATTAATATGCGTGCTTTGTCCTTTTTCTGTCCTAGAATTAATCGTGTTATAAAGCTCTTTAAAGGGCTCATCCTCTAGTAAAGCCCAGTCTCATCTATGTTGTAAATATTGTCCTCTAAAAACTCCCCTGTAATAGTTTGTATAGCCTTCATTTGTTCTTCTGTAGTGACACTAATAGATCTAGCTTTGCTGTGTAGAGTTTGATATAATATATTCTGTTGTCAAAACTTTATGATCCATCCATAGCTAAATTCTAGCGTAGGTAGTCCACGGTATTGTAGTAGCTGATTCTAGATAATCTTCACCTTTGATTGTAAGATTTCTGTAGTTGTAATGCTGCCACGCTCTTTAATAAGCCTCTGCTAGTCATAAAGAGCAGCTTCTAATTTAGGCTAGGCGACAGCATAGCGACGCTAATCTTTAGAGCTGTTTGTTTCTAGAGTATTAGGGGTATCGTCAAGGTCTGAAAATTGAGAGCTAAGGGACTCTGAGCTGTAGATTAGCGAAGTTGACGATTGTATTGCTTGAGGAACCACTATACAGTGGCCTTTTGTGTAGGTTTCGGATGGTGAGATTGATGCTAGGTTTAGAGGGCTTTTCGCTGTTTAAGAGTCATAGAATAGAGCTTTTTTGAAGGCATTTTGACGGTATTCTAAGAGTAGTCTAGTAATTAGTTTAAGTCGATAATCGGGAAAAGGGACTTAATATCGTGTGTATTGTGATTTGTATGATGAATGGAATGATCTGAAGAAAGTTATTGATTATCTAGAAAATTGACTAATCGTGTATTGACTTAATGAGATAATACTGTAATTAGCGCTTAGTGTGAGCAGATTGCCTTGGAACTCTAGCGCATTAGGTTTTAGGCCTAAACCCTTCTGTTACTTGGGGCGTTTAGGTAGGCCCTCTAAATAACATAAATAATACGTAGGCTCCGTAGGTAGTGTAGTAATTCAATTCAATTCAATCTATTTTATTGTATATACTGTAGTCTACTGTCGAGTTTTCCTGCCTGTTGCGCAAAGCCCGAAGGTCCGGTCACTAAACACATCTTTGTGCCGCAGTTGGAGATGCAGCCGTTGGTACCGGGCTTAGCAGTTCCTGGGTTGCCAGTTCCGGTGCCTGTGCAGAACTCTGCGGTGATACAACACTGTCCCCAGATATCACAGCAGGTGTTTAGAGCGCAGGGATTAAGGTCTGCGAGCTTGGTGGCATCGGTTGGCTGCTTGGTGCCAGGCTTTTGCGGACCACAGACGACACCCTCTTGACTAGGCGGCATGGGCGGGTCGCTCGTGCTCAAGCAGATGTTCATGTTGAACTGGAGGTTATCGCATCCACTCCAAGCCCAGGTATTCTTGTTGAAGTCCTCCAGGTCATCATTGGTGAGGCTGTTTGCAGCAACGATGTTTGAGCAGTTATCATCCTTAGCAACATAGTACACATTACAGGAACCATCAGAGTTTGCTTCGGCGCGAAGTCAGGAAGGGTTCCTGCCGAGCAGCAGACGTGCTATCCCGGTTTCAGAGACGAGCAGAGACTTGCGTCGCTATTATATTTGGTGAAGTCAGCGGCGGTGATACCACACCTGGTTGCCAATACACCACAGTCGTCACCACCCTGGACCTGCGTGGTGGAGAACTCAGCACGGGCGTTAAGCTTCACCCAGCTAGACCGGCTAATGATGGCCGATGTAGAGTTGGAACCAGCAACGGTGTTGTTTGATACGGAAGTAGTCGCGAGCTTGGTAGTAAGCATAGCCTGGCTCTCGAAGGTCTGGGAGTTGGGAAACGACACGCGAGTACCCCTGATTTGCGAACTCTTGAGCTAACCTACACCGAGTAGGGCGCATTCTGCTTCTACGCCGGCCTCAACATCGTCGCCTTCGTCATGATCTTCCTCTAGGTCCCCGAGACCAAGCAACGCACACTCGAGGAGCTGGACTACATCTTCGCCGTGCCAACACGCACACACATGCACTACCAGGTCACCAAGGCGCTCCCCTGGTTCTTCAACAAGTACATCATGCGCCGCGATGTGGTGCCCAAGCCGCCGCTGTATAAGCGGACCAGTTGGAGACGTCGCTGGCGCAGTCGACGGATAAGATGGTTGTGGAGACTGAGGAGTAGATAAGTGTTGAAGGTTAGAGGAGGGGGGTAAATTGGGGATAGAGGGTTGGAGTAGGAAGGATGGGGGATTTCATTCACGATACCACTTTTATTAAATCACATTCATTTCCTGCACTGTCTGCTTGTAGTGACTGTGTGGCTATATACACACCGAAGGGAATCCATGTGCGGATTCCGGTCATAATATCCCGGGTCGTTGTTTTCAGAGTGCGAATGTTGCCAATATTTATTCCGCCATCGCCATCGAGGAAGAGGATGGAAATCAGTCTTGAAGTTCCTTCTTCGCTATATACTAGGTGCCTGCCCATCGAGCGGGGAATGCTGGTAATCATCGCCGCCGTCGCAGCACTTGGGATACTCGATTGCTGTTTTGACGGCTGTGTAGTTGGCCTTTCTTGTCACTAGCGGAGCTTCTTGTTATTGCGCAACTTTTCTTGTCACGACACAGCTGTTCTTGTCGTCACGTAGGCTTTCTTGTACCGCGTGGCATTGCTGCCGCTATCCTTGTTTTTACAGGCGGAAAGCTTACTCAATGGCCTGTAGATCCAGAGTTTGACTTAGCGTTTTGTTTTGTAGGGCGAGTAAGGGTTGAAGGAAAGTTGAAAGGCACAGGAGGTATCATACATATAACTACGCCTTTTATCACGAAACGGAACAGTACTAGCAATAAAGGAAAGTGCAAATGTCAAAACGCTCCTTGCTACCTATGCAGATGATGTACAGAACCCCCCCCCCCTTTTACTCCACATCCCACATTCCCACCCCTACGTCGGCGCAGGAAACTCATCCTCCAACTTCAACCTCACCAGCACATTCATACTCAACAACTCCTGCACCAACAACTTCGCCGCATACGGCATCACCATCCTCGCCACCCCCCCCTTCCCACACGTCTGACACCACCCCTGATACCCCATCAACCCACACCTCTCACAAACATCCACCTCATGCGCATCAGAACTCAACATCAACCGCTCCAAAAGCAACTGACTCGCTCCATACGCAATCAGACAATCCCGCTCCATCTCTCCCAACCGCAACCCGCCCTGCCTCGACCGTCCCTCCGTAGGCTGGCGCGTCAATATCGCCCTGGGCCCACGCGATCGCGAGTGCAGTTTATCCTGCACCATGTGCTTGAGCTTCTGGTAGTAGATCGGCCCCATGAACACATACGCCGGCAGCGCCTCCCCCGTAATCCCACTCGTCAGGAACTCCTTCCCGGCATAAGCATACCCCGAGTCCACGAGCCCCTGCCCCATCTCCTCGACTTTCGAACCGCCGAAACACGTCCCGTACTCGTGGGTGCCGCGGATGACGCCGGATTTTCCGGAGAGCAGCTCGAGCATCTTGCCGACTGTCATGCGGGAGGGGAAACCGTGGGGGTTCATGATGATGTCTGGGGTTATGCCGGAGTCTGCGAAGGGGAGATCTTGGGCGGGCGCGATGAGCCCGACGACGCCCTTTTGCCCGTGGCGCGAGGAGAATTTGTCGCCGAGCTCGGGGCGACGGGTTTGCCGGGTTTGTACTTTGATCACTGTACTTTCGTTTTCGGTTTGCGAGATCATGATTTTATCGATATACGCCGGGTCCGGGAGGCGGTAGGACATCGATGCATCTTTCATGTCTGAGCTGCGCCCGGAATCGGAACCGATCCCCGTTGAGGAGGTGTTAAGCGGCGTCTCCTTCTTGACGTACACGTCGCCGTTACGGGCGATCTCGCCGACGTGCGCGAGTCCGTCGGCGCCGAGGAGCTGGTGCTTCTCGATGGGGACGGTGGCGCCGTCAGATGCGCGAACTTCGAAGTCCCGGTCGCCGATGCGGTCGGCGCTGCGGTTTGCGTATTTGAGGAGTTTGGTGGCGTATTTTCGGAGGACTTGGCAGCGACCGAAGCCACGGTCGAGGGAGGCGCGGTTGAGCACTAAGGCATCCTCAATATCGTACCCGGAGTAGGACATGACGGCCACGATGGCGTTCTGGCCGGCGGGCAGTTTGTCGTAGCGGATGAGCTCGATGGTGCGGGTCTTGACCATAGGTGCCTGTGGGTACACCATAAGGTAGAGGAGGGTGTCGATACGTGCGAATTGGTTGTAGGCGATTGCGCCGATGGCTTGCTTACCCATAGCGCATTGATACGTATTACGCGGAGATTGGTTGTGGTGGGGGTAGGGAATGAGACCCGCGACGGCGCCGAGGATGGTGAAGGGCTCGATCTCGAGATGAGTGGTTGCGGGTGTGATGGCGTTTTCGTACAGGGCGATCATGGCGTCGTTCTCTTCGTTGCAGTCGATGTACTCGACAAGGCCGCGGTAGAGGAAGTCGTCGAACTCCATGGTGCCGTCGCGCAAGGCAGCGAGGTGGTGGTCTTTTATCCGCGGTACGCCGTTGGTGACGATGATGAGCGGGCGGCAGATGCGGCCCTCGTCGGTGGCGATGTGAACGGAGCTTGTGTGATGGTTGATGTAGCAACTCACGAACTCGGACACGCGACCCGTACGGCGGAAGGTCTTGAAGCCTGCGAGGAAAGCTTTTGGTTTCCTCGTCAAGGCAAGCGGTGTACCGTTGATGAAGATAACGTATGCCCCATCGTCATAGATCTCCTTTCCGCTCATAGACACAATATCCTCAGCACCGAGAACAAAGACCAGCTTACGCACTGGCTCCTCGTCATCGTTGGTTGTAATATGCGTCATGAGCGCCAAATTCTTAACAAGACCGCAAGCCTCACCTTCAGGCGTATCGGAGGGACACAGCATACCAAATTGCGAGGGCTGCAGCGCACGCGGACCAGACACCTTGCGTGTCTTCTCGAACTGCGAACTAATACGCGTCATCATACCCAGTGCAGCGATATAACTCAACCGACTCAGCACATGCGTGACACCCGCGCGCTCCATCTTGAAACGCTTCAAACTCCAGTTACCAGTCGAGATGGCGCGGTTCATGCCCTGCGTGATGTAGTTGCCATGAGACTGCATGTGCTGGTAGGCGTCGAACTCGTTGGTGCGGTTCGGCTTCTTGAGCACCTTGTCGATGTTCATCTTGAGATCCGAGTTGAATTTCTTGAACAGATCTTCAAATAGGAGAGAGAGAAGTTGGCCTGCCAGCTCGAGACGCTTGTTACCGACGTAATCGCGGTCGTCGACTAGCTTTGGGTCGTGCATCGCCATCAGCACACGTCGAACCATGAAGCACACATATAGCGCCTTTGGTCTGAAATCTAATCCCACGACGGGAACGTGCGTGATGACGATATTTGCCAGCGCCTCCAGCCCATCCTGTGCAAAGTTCCGCCGTTGTGGTTGCCCGAAGCGGCTCTTCCCCATCTTGACTCTCCCTCCAATCCACTCTAGCGCCTGCTGCTGCGAGAAGATACCCAGCTTGGCCGCCTCCTCGAAGTTGACTGCAAAGTCATCCTGGTATGTCGCATCCGTTCCCGCAACAAGCAACAGCATCTCGTGATCAGACTGCACGGCCATCGCCTTTAGCGCAATAACAATCGGCACCGCCTCAGTAAGGACGTTGTGCTGGAGGTATATCCTCTCCTTCTTCATAACCACATAACTCTTCGACTTCCTCTCATGCGTCGAACTCGTCACCGACGCCGAAACCATCGACTTCTTCGCATCCGTCTCCACAATCACTCGATTCTTACTCAACTGCTCCTGCACCAGAATAACCTTCTCCGTCCCGTTAACAATAAAGTATCCTCCTGGATCCAAGGCGCACTCGTTCATGTATGCGAGTTGTCCATCGTTGCGGCTCGTTAGGCGACACTTGGAACTCTTAAGCATGATGGGCATCCGCCCGATGGGGATGCCGCGGCGCGCGACGATGCGTTTTCCGCGCACGTATTTGATGTCTACGAAGATGGGGGCGGCGTAGGTGAGGTCGCGAAGGCGACACTCGTTCGGGGTGACATCGTTGAGGGGTTTGCGGTCGTCGTAGTCGAGGCGCTCTGGGGCACCAACGCGGATGTCTGTGTATCTGTGAGGGAATCGTGGTTAGTGGTATGCAATAGTATGCCCCAGGAAGCCGGAGGGGAGAGACGTACTCAAGCCAAAAGGTATTATCCACATCACTCCTGACGAACTTATTCGCCTTCAAAATATCCTTAATCTCATGATCGACAAAATAATTAAACGAGTCGATATGCTGCTTCACCAACCCCTTCACCTTCAAAAAAGCCGGGAGCAAATTCCATTTATCCTGTAAAAACACCCCATCATCAGCAACCATCATCGCATAAAACAAATTCTCGCAGGAAGCCCATACCTTGGCCGTATCAATCGGATCCGTCAAGCTCTTCCCCCCATAAAATGGCTCCAGCAGCGCCTCAAATCCCTACATTCCATATTGTCAGCCATCCATCCTTTCCGTCTGGCGAGGCACCCAGTCATCGTCCCAGAGTGGTGCAAACATACATCATTCCCAACCGTCCGTTGCGCCTCCGCCCTCGCCCTCCTCGCCGCCTGCTTAACCCCCTCCTCTGTACTCAGATCAAACTCCGCCGTCGTCTTCTCAGCCTGTTCGTCCGTTAGCCCCCCTCCCCATGACTCCTTGCGCGGGGCAGGCACCTCAGGCGCTGGCACAGCCGCAGCAGCAGCGGGCGCAGCAGCAGCGCGTTTCCTCGGAGGCATAGAGGCCTATGTATTCGTCTTGAGTGGGGGTGTGCGCTACCTGTCGTCGCGGCGCATGGTTGTTGGCTTGGGAGGCGTGGTTGCGGAGTTGACGGCTGCGAGTGTTTTGTCACCCACCATTGGGAAAAGTTGAGGTGAAGCTTGCCGGGGCTAAGATAAGATAAGAGATACGGGTGATGTGCAGGCATGGGAAAAGGTACGGAGGTACGGAGGTACGAGGTGCGCGGAACGGAGGATCTTTGTTCAGGAAAGAGCGCCCTGAGGCTGTAAGGCAGCAGGGAGGTGGGATGAGGGTCTAACGGGATAGAGACTAACATGGAGGGCATCGAGGGAGGAGAGGCAATGGCGGGTATGAGATTGGTTGGGAGACTTGCTCACCGCCTGTGTTGAGACCCCGTCTGGGTTGGTGGGAAGTGGGATGAGAGACGGTACAGGAGCGACCCCACGTCGACGGCGGCTTGGCCGTTGGGGTGTATGATTGCTCGATGAGGGAGGTGGGAGGGATGGAGGGTGGGATCCAAGTTGGTATCGGACGAGATACGATCAATGAGACCCGTCTCATTGATCTGCGAATTGCCCTCGGTGAGAGGGGAGAGGAGGAGGGAGGAGAAGGTGATACTGAGGGGGTAATACAACATCCATCACGGCTTCCAACTCGTCCACGCCCCAACCTGCAGCCAGAGCCGCCGCGCACCTACAGATCGCCCCCCCCCTCATCCCTCCATCCGGACAGACGTGCTGTACGGGCTTGCGCGAAGCAAGGAAAGCCAGTTGTGCGGAGCGGTGCGGAGCTGCACAGCGCACCGCGGGGTCCATCCAGGTCTGAGTCTTGCGCCGGCGTGCTGCACGCATGAGTCCACATAGGGTAGGGCAGGCACAGGGCGAGGTAGGGAATCAGATCAGACATCTGCTGCTTACTTATCTAGGGAACCGAGTCTATCTTGTGTGTCTTGCATCATCGCGGCGCTGATTGCGTCCGTCGCTCACAGGGGCGCGGCGGCTGCGGCGTGGCGGAACGGAAAGGGTCGCGTAGGGGGGTTCCGGCGTGGGTGGTTGGTGATTGGACGTTCTGTCCGTTTCGGGGTATGGTTTGCGGTGGGAGGGGTTTCACAGGTGCTTTCCGCAGGTGCGTCCTGCACGAGACAGACGAGACAGACGAGACAGACGAGACAGACGAGATAGACGAGACAGACAAGACAGACTCGGTTCCCTAGATAAGTAAGCAGGCAAGGAGAGGGGAAAAAAACGTACGGGAGAGGGCGTTTAAAGTTGCTGAGGCGTTTCAGATGCACCGCTATCTATCGCACAGGGCGCCCGAGGGTGCAGCGCAACGTAGCTTCTTTCCTTCTTCGACGGGGCGGACGGGGGATGATCGGGCCTAAAGTGTGAGGGTAGAGTCCTCTAGTGCCTTGGATCAATTCCATTCCTCGTACATGGGCTGTCCTGCTCCGTCTAGTCCATTCCTACTCAAGGCTCGCTCGGGGCGGACGAGAGCATGGTGGGTAAGTAAGGAAGGGGCGCTGGAGGAAGGGGCGCTGGAGGAAGGGGCGCTGGAGGAAGGGGCGCTGGAGGAAGGGGCGCTGGAGGAAGGGGCGCTGGAGGAAGGGGCGCTGGAGGAACGGGCGCTGGAGGAACGGGCGCTGGAGGAACGGGCGCTGGAGGAATGGGCGCTGGAGGAACGCTGGAGGAAGCGTGGGGATGGATAGAGGGGGGGAGTTTGAAGGTAATATATGTGTCGAGGTAATATAATATAGAGGAATTGACACGGGGGGAGGTTTGTGTTTAACTTACCACTCTAACCTCACCGTCCTGCCTCGTCCGATTTTGGGCGTGGAGAGTGTGCCCGACGGCGCTGGGTATATACTAAATATTACTACTAGAGTCACTAGGATTTAGTGGAGTACAGCACACCCAGACTACCGTCAGACAGGTAACTTGGAGCGTGATTTGGACGGTGTGGTACATGTGGGTGGTGTGTTGTAGGTGGGGTGGTAGAGGGTGTGGTGGGTGTGGTGGGTGTGGTAGAGGTGTGGCCAGCGTATGTTCAACTGGTCCTCGAGGTACCGCCCATGGTACTTTCCGGGATTGTAGTTTTCGTGCTTCTCCCAGCACTGTCGGGACAACACCCCCGAGTACCCTCATTATAGGAACCCCCGTACTCCCCAACACTCACTGGCCATACCCTACCCATACTTACTGCACAATCCCAATCCCACCATAATAATAATCATACCCTCATACCCTCATACCCTCATACCCTCATACCCTCAAACCCTCAAACCCTCATACCCTCAAACCTCAATATATCCTCAATTCCTCCTCTTTAGGACATACATTTGTGCGTCGACGCCCACCGCCCTTCCCCCTTCCCCCTTCCCCCTCCGTCGCACACTACTGGAGCTTTGCCGAAGGCGGATCCCTAGAAACAGGGGTCCACCATCAACGACCTCTGCACCACACCCAACGTCCACACACGCACAACCTCTCCGACTCGATCACCCCCTCTCTCTCTCTACCTCTCCACCTCTCACCTCTCACCTCTCACCTCTCTCTCTCTCGTCCCGCCTTCTTCACCTCTATCTCTAGTTGTTTTATTTCCTTGCGGAGAGATTGGACGTCTTCCGTTTGCGACGCCTGGCTCTCCAGGTTGTAAGGGCTCGCGGCGAGACAGTGTAGGAGCTTTTCTTGTATAACTGTGAGTCGTCCCCTCCCCAGAAGCCACCAGCACTTCCCAGCACCAGCGAGTCTTCTCCTCCCTCCCGCGCATTCTCTGCTCCCCTCGCCACGCGCCCCAGCCCCACCGCGCCTCTCTCCCTGAACCCGAAAAGCTGACAGATCCCCCCTGGCCAGTATTGTAGCAATTCCCAGCATGGCATTTTCGAACAGCACGAGCGAGCGGATGGACGAGCTGCGCTTCCGACAATCGGTGCGCGGCAGCGTCAGCGGCGGTGTCAGCGGCAGTGAGCAGCCCCTCCTGGGCCTCGTGTCACCACCGCGCAATGGCGGCAGCCGTCTGCCTCCCCCACTGTCGGCGTCGGCCTCGGCGCAGGACGGTCGCGGGTTCACGCTCACGAGGCGCTTCACGACAGATTCGGGGAGAGTGCCCACGCTGCATTCCATTACCGGGCAGAGAGGAGTGCAGGATGGGCAGGAGTATGTGCCTTCGGTAAGTGGTTTCTGTCCCCTGAGCGTGAGAGAGCGTGAAGAGTTGTGCGTGGTTGTGTGGTGTTTTCTTTGTCCGGTTGGGAGCCGCGGCTGGGGATGGCTGCGGCTGGTCATGACCCCTGACGCGGCTTGAATCGATTCGAGGCGCCTTTTTGCTAACGTCTGTTATCTAGAACTACCATAAAGTCCAGCTCGTAAGCTTCACCCACCGCGTTTTTCCCTTCAACTCCCACACAACAAGACATCTACATCCTCCCCCATACCCCCACAAACACATTAGCTTTTGAATACATTGCAACTAACATCAATCTAAACTCACCACGTCCGTACTGAGCTCTCCAGCTGACCCTCAACGTAGCTAGAGAAGAAGAAACTAGAATACGAGCGTCTCCGCGAACAGAAACGCCGTTTTGAGGCTGAGATGCAAATCTTGGACCTCCAGCAGCGCCAAGAAGAACAAGAACTCCGACAGATGCAAGAGGACCTCGGGCGCCACCACAACTCGCACAACACCAACGGCGGCCACCAGTCCGAACCTACTACTCCCCCCGAATACCGCGAGACCAGCTCTGGCTTCCCGACAGTCTTCTCCCGCCCGAATCGTTACTCCACCTCTAGCTTGACCTCGCCAATTGGAGGACTCTATAATCGTCCCGGTCGCTCAGCTAGCCAGCTTACTTCGCCACACAACGGATTGATTTCATCTCGATACACCATGGACGAGAGCGCTATAATCATGTCTAACTCGGGGTCGGCATCGAGACGCAATAGCGAGGATGATGATAAAGAGCAGGCTGTGAGACAGGATCCAAGCAGCCACAGGTCTTCGAACCAGTAAGTTCACTTTCTTCTTACTTTGAATGCTGTTTGTTGTTGTGTTTTTGTCACTTGCACCTTTGTGTTGTTCACTGTTGGCGTGGAAGTGGAACCTTAGCATTGTGGTTCTTTTGTTGAGAAGGGGTTCACATTGTGCTTGTTCTGAAGGCCCCCCCTTCCTCGAGGCTCTCAGGCAGTCGTTCGCCGATCTAGCTATATCACCCTCCCCCTTTCAACTTTTCACATACTTGCCCGATCTTAAACACAACACCAACTTTCCACAATTGCTTTGGCTTTCTGCTGCAGTACAACAGACAGCTACTTTTACATAACTTCACACAGACAATTATAGATCTTGCCAATCTTTCTTTGACTTGTTGCTATTGATCTTATTCTTGACACTTCAGTTACAAAAACCAATACCATCGCATCATAGAAGCTGACATCATGGCTAGCCTCAACAGATATTCCACTCCTGTGACCAAGTCACGCAACGGCATTCACGATATGCTCTCGCTGGACCAGACCAACACCACTCGCTTCCTGTTCGGCGACGAGGATGCCGGAGGACCAATGGACTCCAAGAACTACCTCCACATGCACGCAACTGACGAGAACTTCCCCATCCTAGTTCGCGGAGAGCACCCCCAGAATGTAAGTCCCCAGATCGATCTACCACTGCAAACGGTGCTCACCGCCTCCTGCAGTTATCCACCTCATCCGCTGCCCTTGACCTGGCTTCTGGCCAATCCACCACCACGGAATCTACTGGCTGGTCTTCGTTTGGACGTCACCGCGCTGGCCAACAGAGCTTGCCTACCAACCATATAAGCCAGACCTCCTCCAGCCAGAACGGCAACTCCAGCACCATGAACGGCTCTACCTCGCAGAACTCGACCCCTCTTGAGTCGCCACAGAAGGTCCGCACCCCCAACCGTTACTCCCAGGATCTGAAGTACTTTGGCGACCAGGACAAGTCCCATGTGACCTCGCCAACCAGCCAGGTCCAGATGACACCACCGAAGCTCCAGAGCTCATACTCTGCCAATGATGTGCCAACCATGAAGTCCAACGGAGGCAACGCTGTTGGAAGCACCCCCCAGAAGCCACAGTCCCACGCTCAGCAGCACTTCCACAACCACAATGCCAGTCTGGGCCGCATCCCACCCAACGCAGTCAACAACAGACAGGGTCGCGAGGTCAACAGTGGCGACTCTACTCCAGTTCGGGAGGCCACAAACGGCGGCTACCAGTCGATCCAGTCTGCCCTCCAGGCCAGTGCTCCTCCATTCGGACCTTCCGTCATCCATAGCTCCGTGCCTCTCAACCAAGCAGCTGTCACGCAGGCTGGAGCCAACCCATACGGCGTGCAATACTACAACAACCAGTACAACATGCCAATGATGGCCATGGCGATGCAGAACATGCAGATCGGCCAGCAGGCATACCCCCAGAGTGCATATGGCGATTATGGAGTCCCACCGGCATACCAAAACAATGCGCCACGTGATAGCCAGGCTAGGGTTATCCAGCAACGTCGCCAGAATGATGGTGAGGGTGAGTTTTTGTGTCCGATCTCGATCTCAAATGATGTACTGACAATATTTTTAGCTATGAACAGATTCGCCAATGTTGCCTTAGAGTCTCTCGGTGGTGAGATCTACAGCCTGTGCAAGGACCAGCATGGATGCCGCTTCCTCCAGAAGAAGCTCGAGGAGCGCAACGCCGAGCAGATCCACATGATCTGGCTTGAGACCAACCAGCACGTCGTAGAGCTGATGACTGACCCCTTCGGCAACTACCTCTGCCAGAAGCTGCTGGAGTTCTGCAACGATGAAGAGCGCACCGTGCTCATCGAAAACGCCTCCCAGGACCTCCTGCGCATCGCGCTGAACCAGCACGGCACACGCGCCCTACAGAAGATGATCGAGTTCATCTCCACCGCTGGCCAGATCCAGACCATCATCGAAGCCCTGCGCTACCAAGTCGTCGAGCTGATCCAGGACCTCAACGGCAACCACGTCATCCAGAAGTGCCTCAACAAGCTGTCCCCGCTCGACGCGCAGTTCATCTTCGACGCCGTCGGACGCCACTGCGTCGACGTCGGCACGCACCGCCACGGCTGCTGCGTCCTCCAGCGCTGCATCGACCACGCGAGCGGCGACCAGAAGGCCTGGCTCATCCGCCAAATCTCCAACAACGCGTTCACCCTCGTCCAAGACCCCTTCGGCAACTACGTCGTGCAATACATCCTCGACCTCAACGAACCCATCTTCACCGAACCCCTCGTCGCCATGTTCGCCGGCCGCGTCGGCCAGCTCTCCCGCCAGAAATTCAGCAGCAACGTCATCGAGAAGTGCCTCCGCTGTGCCCAGGAGCCAAGCAAAGACATGCTCATCGAGGAAATGCTCGCCACCCCCGCCGACCTCGAGCGCCTCCTGCGTGACTCCTTCGCCAACTACGTCGTCCAGACCGCTCTCGACTACGCCAACCCCGCCATGAAAACCCGTCTCATCGACGCCATCCGCCCCATCCTCCCACAGATCCGCACCACACCTTACGGCCGCCGCATCCAAGCCAAGCTCCAGGGCGCCGAGGGCCGTCCAGCTATCGCAACTAATGGTTCTGCCACGGGCGCTGCGCAGACTACCGAGACGGCCGCGCAGCAGCAGCAGCTCCCGCTTCGCCAGCTACACGCGCGCTCTCTGTCTAACGCTAGCGCGACGGCGTTTGCGAATGGGAATGCGGGCGGTGCATATGGAGCTGCGGGCTTTCCGGCCTTGACGAGGGCGCCGGTTACGGTGTTCCCGAGCAGCACGCAGATTGCTACTGCTGGCATTTCGGCGCAGGGATATGCGGGGCCACCACCACCACCACAGCAGCAGCAACAGCCGGGTAATGGATATCCATACGGCCGCGGCAATGGGGCGCAGGGTGCCCAGGCTGTTCAGGCAGCACAGCAGCAGCAGCAGGGTGGCCAGCAGCAGGGGAACTACTTCTAAATGATCCGATCCGGTGACTCAATCAAGATATCGACGATTTTCTTCTTTTCAGCAAAAAACACTAAACTTGTAACGGTACGAGCGCATGCATTACTCCCCGCCGCCGCCACGACGACTTCGGTCTATTTTTTTCAGTTCTCGGCGACCAGGGGGGTTTTACATTATCACGATTTTCACGAACGGATGGACGAAAAAGACATTGTTACACTAGTTCCCCTTTACCATACAACCACCACACGAAACAACACGCCCATCTTGGGAAAGCTCAGCAAGTTGCCCCGAGAGCAGCACTCATGCGAGCTTCCTTCCTCCTTCTCCTCATTCATCTGTACCAAAACCTCTGCCGCCGCACCCACCCCCCTCGAGGAGAATCCGCCACAGACAGCGCGCGCGCAAGACAAACCTTTACCTACCTACCTTACCCGGTCTCTCAACAATAATAAACCCTCACTGTACAACGGGTGGCTTTACACTTGGCCCTTACTTTTCGGTTCGGGAACGGAAATTAGAAACGGATATGGGACAGCACAGCACGCGCGATGAAGATGATGGCAGCGAGCTAAAGATTGGAGATTTTTTGGTGGATTGATTGGGCGGTACCATTTTAAAACTGCCACCATACCGCCATACAACCACTACACTACCCCCAAAATTATTTCCTAGGTTCTCGATTTCTTTGTTATCTTGTGGTTTTCGCATTTTTGTTGTTTTTTAGTGAGATCTTTTTTCCGGCGTGCAGAAGCTGCGGAATTCTTTTTTTTTTTTTTCAATTTTTGAGATATTGCGATGGATCTCTGGCTTCCTGCTCTTCGACTTCAGCAACCTCACTCACCGTCACCGCGCCACGCTGCGCCGCGGCACCACAGCCAAGATTTCGATGGACGGAAGGACAGAAATTTAGACTGGGGGAGACAAATTTCACAGCTCTTGTTTTAGCATTATTAGGGATTACTACTCTTTTTTTTCTCCTTCTATTTTGTTCTTTGTTTCCTGCTCCGTTGTTTTTTCAATCGCGTTTTTTAATGGGGGGCGACTTTTTAGGGGGGGTTGTATCTGTGATGATGTGATGGGGAGGGGGGTGGATGGTGGATGATGGATGGGGGACGTGGGATGGGGAGAGGGGGAGAGTGTACGTAGAATGAGAATTGAGAGGGTTTATGAAAATGAGACTTCTTGGGGGTGAGTGAGTGATTTAATGTTTGCCGAACTTGTGGTTTGGTGGAAGGAAGTCCCTGTAATGCCTTAGCCATCTCCTATCCTTCCTTAATCAGCCTGCAAGGTGTAAACAAGACACTGTCAACAAAACCCCTAACCTAGAAGAAAGAACTCCTTATAACCCCTAATACCTAAAGAACAATCACATATGACTAATCCTTATCACCAATCCTTAGCACCGCTAACGTAGGTGGTGGTGTAACCGACGGAGTCGCGTAACCGACATAGTAGGGGTGAGGTGATGGGGAGAGGAGGACATGAGAAGCGAAGGCTGAGAGGCTGAGAGGCTGAGAGGCTGAGAGGCTGAGAGGCTGAGAGGCTGAGAGGCTGAGAGGCTGAGAGGCTGAGAGGCTGAGAGGCTGAGAGGCTGAGAGGCTGAGAGGCTGAGAGGCTGAGAGGCTGAGAGGCTGAGAGGCTGAGAGGCTGAGAGGCTGAGAGGCTGAGAGGCTGAGAGGCTGGGAGGCTGGGAGGCCGAGTAAGGGAGAGTAGTGCAGAGAAGGGTAGAGTAGATAGGTAGATAGAGTATAGTAACTATGGTGAGAGAACCATGTCTGGCAGTTTGGTTTTGAGTGTAGTATGTGTAAGTGTGGCCACCCCATCAAACCTAGATAACTAACTACTAGCATATCACAACCACACCAGAATGGTCCAACGCAAGAGTATTAAGGCTCATGAGCTTGATTTGCGACTTTCTAAAGCTGTTTAGGAGTACAGACTAGAAAATTTAAATTAGCATATGCTGCTGCAAAGGCTCTAGGTCTCTGCCCTAGTATAGTAGTAAGTTGTGTTAAGGGTGGCTTAATGCGTTTAGAAGCTGCAAGGACACAGGGCACCCAGCTCACAGTAATAGCATATGAGAGTGCGAGTCGGAGGCTAAACGGATGCTATCCTATAGGTCTACTACGAAGGATACAAAAAAGATGAAGGGGGAACCCTGTTGAGTCTGTGCCCGACTCGGTTATCCCAACCCTAGCCCTGATCCTTCCACCGCAACAGGTCAGCATCGACCCTGAACCCTACACCCTTACTGTCCCCCACTATAGTGTAACTCGCTATGTGCTCCTCTACTGGTTCGAAACCACACCGAGTCAGATTTCATGCTTGTAGTGACCGTAACAGTTCTGAGACAGGTTCTTCGAGTATCTAGGTAAGGAGGCATCCTTACAGAAGCCTGCTATACTGCTGCTTCCTGTCTAATAGAATGCATAGAGGTTTCTTACATAAGGTTTAACTTAACAGAGGAGGTAGGGGATTAGACATGAAGGCTTTCTAAGTAACACACTATAGTATCTAAAGAATACTATATTAAGTTAAGAATGAAGATCCTATCTAAGGAAATACTATCTACTTATATAGTGGTGTCGTGCCTTATAGATAGTTTAGATAGTTAGGGATAGTTTGAATAGTTCTGATTTTCCCAAATATCTAACTATCTACTAGTTTCCTAACTATCTACTAGCTAGGTCACGCTACAGCCTAGCCCCACTAGCCTTGTGACTTATAAGTCACATTACTAGAGCATAACCCTGCTAGCCCTGTAACCTTAATGTCACGTTACTATAGCTGTAACTATTATGATGGTCATGGAGGTCATGGTGCTAGTCTGGGTAAAGTAAGCTAGATTGAATCTAAATGTTACGATATCAAGTGTGTATTGCAGCTCGAGTGAGGGTTCAGGGGTTGTGGGGAGCTTTCTGGGGTTAGAGCGAAGTTTTCGGTTGTGGAGTTAATTCTCGGAACTGGTCTCGCTAAAGAGAATTCACTCCACAACAACATAGCTGTATATAGATCGAGCCACTTCTCATGTGCAGTTGTCAGCCGTAGGAGACACTCAAGAGGAGCGCATTTTCCTCACAGTTATATCCTTGTTGAGGGAGCGTTGTAAAAGGTCTGACTTGTGAAGGTGGTGTGTGTGTGTCAAGCTGACTGTTGAGAGCCAACTTTGAGGGGTTACCTCGAGATTGTCCCAGAATCGACTTCAGGATAAGGTTTCTGGTTCTGGGGTTTTCAAAGAGTGGATTTCGATTTCGATTTCAGAAGAGGGTTCAGCTCGAAGAGCAGGAAAAGAGGTATAAGAGAGATTGAGTTTTATGTCACGGTTCACCAAGGCATAGGGAGCCAGTTGGGTATTATGAATTAAACTCAATCTAGAGAAGAAAGGAAAGAGAAGATGTTGAAGGAGGAGGTTGCTCAGACTGATTGGTTGGGCGTGTGGCTCGCCACACGAATCGGGTTGCGGACCACCCACAAATAGTTCTGTAGATAGCTTCACTCAAAACAACAATACAACACATATTCCAGTGAACTGTTGTTCAACTCAACTTGATGACTTATACTACTGCTGCAAGTGATATCATACACTTCAACAGGTTATGAGCCCGGCTATCGCAAAGCCAAAAGTTATCATATTCAGAGAAGTGCTCATTACAGCACATACAATCTGAATTCATGGACAAGTGCTAACATACAGCACATACACTCCACAAAAACCTCAAGATGAACTTGCAGCCTCTGGCAGATGATCGATTCAACTCAGCAAGAAGAGGAAGAAGAAGATCAATTCTACAATCTAGGAAGCCCCAGATCGAATCCATCATCCATCATCCAACTCTCACAAACTCGAAATTCCTTATACAAACACACAAGACCTTTCACAATGGGTGAAGGCAATGGAGGTCGGAATAACCTCCCAGAGAACATGAAACTCCAAGGAGAGGAGAATTACATACAATGGAAAACTGCGATGGAGGACCTCGCGGATGCCAACGACCTTGTCCGTTTCATACACCCAAAAGGCAAAGCTCCTCCACAAGCAGATGAGTTCGATGAACATTGAGAAACTCGCCACATGGAAAGCATGGAAAGCAGGAGACACATTGATGAAACTCATCATCCAAACTAATGTGAAGAAAACACCATCACAGCTGCTTGCAGGTTGCAAATCTGCACGCGAGATGTGGGTAATCTTACAGTCTCAATATGAAGGCACTGGTGCTGTGCTCAACTTTAATGCAATTGAGACATACACCAAGATCAAGTACGAAGATTATGCAAACCTCCAACAGTTCATTATTGGCTTCAAAAAGGCAATTGAGAAACTTACCAACCTCGAGATCCCTCCACCAGATGTCTGGCACCCAATCCTCTTCATCATGGCACTCTCAGATGCATGGCCAATATGGGCAGAACGCCAGCGCTCGAATACACGCAGTGAAGCAACAAAGCTTACACTTTCTGCACTTATTGAGGACATTACAGATGAAGCCCGAAAGAAGGACAAGAAAGAGGATGGAAGCACACATTACAATGGAAAGCCAAATCAGAAAGGGAAGCCAAAGTCAAAATTCAAGGACATAAAGGGCAAAGGAGGAAAGATGTGCAAGAACTGCAAAAATCCGAATGCAAGGCACAAACCTGAAAACTGCTTCGTCACAAACAAGAAGCTTCGACAGGAATGGGAGCATAAAATAGGAAAGAAGTTCACACCATTCAATGCATTAAGCAACAAATCAAACAAGCTAAAGAAGGCAAAGAATGACAACTCATCAGATGAAGAAGATGAGGATCGTCAATTTGGCAAGAATGCCACCACATACATTTGTGTTCAACTCAACCACTCAAGGTCGCCAATTCAAAATGGCACATTATTTGACACTGGAGCAGAGACACATATCGCCAGCTCAATCGAGGAATTTAACAGTGGCACATACGAAACCTCATTGACTCTTCCATCCATTGACACAGCAAGTGGCATCACCAAGCCACTTGGTCAAGGCGAAAGAACATTGAAATGCACAACAGATGATGGAGGCATTCACACCCTACACCTTACCAAAGTCCAATATCTGCCAAATTGTGGAATGAACATTTTGGAGCTCGAAAGCTCTTAGGAAGGGGTGATTTACGGATCATGGATAAGAATCTTGTACTCAACAAGGAGGGTATTCCAATGTTCCGCTTTGATGAGAACATGATGATAATTGAAGCATCGCATACATATGCATTTCCAGCAACTACTCACAAAGATGAGAAGAATCCTCCACACTCAATTCGACTCTGGCATTGTAGATTTGGACATCTTGGACTTGTGAATGTACAGAAGACCTCAAAAATGGTGAGAGGCATGGCGATCTCTAATGAGGAAGACCTTACGCCACAAGAACAAGAAGATGAAGCTCTCCAATTGTGCGATCCATGCGAGAGAGGAAAGGCAAAGAAACACATCTGCAAGCAAGCTATAACTCGGAACTTGCAACCATTCGATGAAGTGCACATTGACGTCGTCATGATCACGCCAGAAGGAATTGGAAGGAAGAAGTATGCAACCATTTTTACAGAAAAGGCAACCACAGTCCGTTGGGCTTACTTCCACAACTCGAAAAGCGGTGCATACAATGCACTCCTCAAATTCCAGAAAATGGTTAATACACAGTTCAACAGAGTCATTAAGAAGTGGCGAATGGATGGAGGCAAGGAATACAGTCCAAAGAAGCTTCCAAAACTTGCAGAGGAGCTTGGGCAAATCGTTGAAATGACAACTCCATATAACCCAGAGCAGGATGGCACATCAGAGCGGTCAATTGGCATTATCTGCGAGCGTACGCGAACTGCGATGATCGATATGGCTATTCCACAATTTCTCTGGCCTCTCATACTTGAAACTATTGTTCATATTACTAACCGCACAGCAACCTCGAAACTTAAAGGCAAGACGCCGTACGAAGCTCTAACGGATGAACTTAATCCTAGACATGACAACCGTCCATCTGTAGCACATTTTCGAGTGCTTGGATGCAAGACTTATGTACAAATCCCAAAGGAAAAGAGGGTCACAAGTGCAAAGGTTGCAGAACGGGCAGAAGTTGGAATTCTTGTTGGATATGAAGGCACACATATCTTTAAAATCTATGTGCCTACACGCAGGGGACCACTCGAAAATCGCATAGTGCGATCCTAAAATGTCCGATTCGATGAAGGAGGACTCATTACGAAGCCATTCCCAGATGAGGACGAAATTGAAAATGATAATGAAGATGCATCTATCACACTGCCTTATAGAGCCAGGGGTGAGACGAATTATGATAAACAGCTAATTCAGCGAGTCTCCAAAACCCAGGATGAAGAGCATCATTCAGAAATTGAAACTGATAACGAAAACTCAATCATACCTGAACCAGAGCTTGATGAATCAGACCAAGAAGCTGATGATGAAGATACAGAGCTGTTACCCACTGTTACAGTGAGGAGAACTCGAAATGTATACACTCCAAAACCTGAGTTTAACAGAGTCACCCGCAACCAAACCCGCGAGCGACCACAACATCCGCATCAACCACAACAGCCACCACTGCAAGCTATGAAGCTCACTCAACAGTCACAAAACCAGAATTCGAGCTCTGCATTTGTTGCAGCATTCACAGCAGGGGCTCAGGCATTAATCTATGGTGATCCGAATACAATTGAAGAAGCAAAACAACGAGCAGACTGGTCAGAATGGCAAGCTGCAATTCACAAGGAATATTGAAACCTTGCACACAAGGGCACTTGGAAGCTTATGTAGCGATCACAACTACCAGCTAATGCAAAGGTGCTCCCAGGAAAGCTTGTTCTTAAAACGAAGAGAGACAAAAATGGATTAATTACGAAACGAAAAGCTCGATGGGTTGCAAAGGGTTTCAGACAGCAGCAAGGCATAGATTTCGATCAGACATATGCAGGAGTATGCAAAACCACCACTTGGAAGCTTGCAATTGCACTTGCAGCATTTTTCAGACTTGAAATTGAGCAAGCGGATGTGGTTGGAGCCTTCCTCAATTCTGATACGGACACAGAAATCTTCATGGATGTTCCACCAGACTGGGAAGTCAATGGTAGCATACTGGAAAATGCGCCAAATTGGATGTGCCAACTGCAGAAGGCACTTTATGGATTGAAACAAGCGCCTTGACTTTGGCAAAGAGAGCTTGCAAAGGCACTTTATGGACTCAGATTCACAGCATGTGCAAGTGATTATAGCGTATATTGCAATCAAGAGACTGGAATCCTAATTGTCACATATGTGGATGATATGCTCATCATTGGCAAACAAATCACAACAATCCAAAAGCTAAAGAAGGAGCTGATGCAAAAATTCGAAATTGAAGACCTTGGGCCAGCAGCATACTTTGTAGGGGTGAGGATCACACGCACAACAGAGAGGCAGGAACAATTTCCCTCTGTCAAGATGCATACGTCACAAAGATTCTACACCGCTATGGCATGGAGAATTGCAAGGCAGTGGACACACCTGTGGCTACAGGAGCTGTAGAAGTCATGATCCCATTTGAAGGCAAGGCTTCACACGCAGAAATTGAACTCTATGGATTGAAGATTGGATTGCTCATGTACCTCGCTGTCCAGACTCGACCAGATATCTCATATGGAGTCTCTGTTCTGTCCTCCTCACCAATCCTTCGCCAGCTCACATGAAAGCAGCAGATCGAATCCTTCACTACTTACAAGGCACAAAGATGCTTGGAATCGAATATGGCATGCAAGGCGATACGCAGCTCCATGGATACAGTGATCATACACCTGATTGCTGCATTGTGGAATAGTCTAAGCTACAACCCTTTGGCTCTGTTTCCTAAGACAGTGTGTTGTCTTAGTAAAATCATCCCTTCCTTGGGTGGCTAGATTCTCACATCTGGTGCACCCACCATTACACTATACGCAACATATGCAGATAAAAGATATTTTCAACATAGATGAAACTAGGCTCTTTCAGAAGATGACACCAACTCGAACGCTAGCTACTGAAGCTTCGAGTAGGGGAAAGAAATCCAAAGATAGGATTACTCTCGCATTTACGACAAATTCGACTAGAACTGAGAAGCTATATATGGGTTGTGGGAAAGTCGAAGAATCCTCGATGTTTTAAAAATATTAATGTTAAGCGCATGCGGATTCAATATCGATACAATGAGACAAAATGGATGACAGGGTTAATTATGAAAGAATACCTAGACTGGTTAAATGAGAAAATGAAGCATCGCAAGATACTGTTATTACTTGATAACTTCTCTAGACATGAAGTCGGAGTTGAACTTGTTAGTGGATTACAAGGTTTGTCGAATGTTCGAATTGCTTGGCTTCTACCAAATACAACATCTCATTGGCAACCTCTTGATTAGGGAATAATTGCAAGCTTCAAACTTAGGTATCGAAAACAATGGATTAATTACATGTGCGCTTGCTCGAGGCTAATAAGAACCCTAATAAAACAGTTAATATTCTAAAGGTGATACAGTGGAGTCGACTTACGTAGGAAGCACTTAAAGCACCAAAAATCCAGAAGTGTTGGTGGCGATCGACTCTCATAAAAAAACCAGAAAATATGGATATGCGTCAAGATAATACTGCTGAGGTCGAGGAACTAGGAATGGAAGTTGCGAGGCTACCAGTGTTCGGCACGGATACCAATATACCCGTGGTATCCGGGTATATCCTCGAGTATATACCTACCCGGCGATATTTTAGGAGTATCCGGCGTATCCGGATACTCTCGAGTATATATCCGGATACATGCCAAGAATAGCCAAGCGCAGCCAAGACCTCTTTTTTCCAACGTCGTGAGATCTATATTGATGCTGTATAAAGTGATAATTATCCTCAGAATGAGCGACTCGTCGTTATCAGATATACCAACGGAGCCTGAGGGCTATAATAGCTATGATACTCATAATGAGCCAAGTCTGCCAACGCTGCCGCCCCCTATTCATATTCAACAGGATATTAATCCTACACCGCTCCGGCTTCAGCCTCCAGGACGAATGCTGCCACCAACGTCATCAGTACTATTTACGAAGCTATTATATTCGCGATTGATACTTGATAGTAACCCACCTACAGTCAAAGTAACTTGCTTACAACCAGGCTGCGGATATTCACCTACTCCGCAGCTATTAAGTCAGACTTCAACCGGTAATCTTTGGAAGCACTATACGCAGAAGCATCCAACAGTAGCATATACAATGAAAGGTCATACAATTACGCCGTCAAGCCCATCAAGTAGTGCATCGTCATTTTTTGAGCCACGGCCGCGGAACCCGCAAGTCCAGCCCGCTCAAGCTCAAGCATCAAATAGTAGAGCGAAATACCGAGAGTTATTACTCTCATTCGTTGTATCAAATAACCTCTCCTTACGACTTATTGAGAGCTATTCGTTCCATCAATTAGTACAGTTCTTAAGCCCAAGTACTCTATCGATATCGTCGCGAACACTACACCGAGAGCTACAGCGGCAATTCTCATATCACCGAGGATTGCTACAATTAGAACTCCAGGCTCATATTACCTATGGCGGCCGGATATCTATTACAACAGATGCATGGACTGCACGGAACTATACAGAGTACGCTGCTGTCACAGGCCATTGGATTAATGAGAAGTGGCAGCACCGGTGCGTATTACTTGATGTAATCCACCTTCAAGAGCCAATTCATAGCGGCGAATATCTCGCTCAAGAGTTAGCTGCAGTAACAGATAGCTTCGAAATTACAGGTGCTATATTTACTTGTACGCGGGATAATGCCTCAGCGAATACTGTGATGCTTTCAGAATATGAGAAAATAGCCAGTAAGCAGCAGACGACTATTCAACAGCCATGGACGTTTACTGTAAAGGAAGGGGACGTTCGGTGTATTGCTCATATTATCAATCTTGCAGTTCAAGCTACTCTAAAGAGCTTGAAAGCTAGCCCGGATACAGAAACAGAAGCGTACTGGTGTCAGCAAGGGCTTGCCCGGATTCCGCAGCATATTGATAACTCTTCTACTGAAGTATCAGCTACGCTTGAGAAGCTCCGAAGGCATATTTATGTCTTTCGAAACCGAAGAGCATGGAAGGATGCTTTACAGAAGCAGATACAAGCTGCAGGCCAGAAGCCACGCCAGCTATCACTTGATATGCCTATACGCTGGAATTCAACGTACTATATGCTTGAAACAGCTATAAAGCTTCGAATACCAATTACTGCAGTATGCTCTACGCAGAAGCTTGATATCAGTATGAAGGATATTGCGTTAACAAGCAACGATTGGGCTATTATCGAAGCTCTTGAACGATTATTCTTAGTATTCTTAAAGCCGTCAAGACGGCTACAAAGCGATTCATATCCAACGCTCAACTTTACAATTCCTCTTTACTTAAAGATGATAAATAAGGTCACATTACTACAAGAAGAGCTTGGTAGAAGCTCTACGATCGGAGTAGCTTGTGGAGCTGCGCTTCAAAAGCTTAATGAGTATTATACTCTTACAACGAATCGGCAATGTAAGCACTCAGCTGTTGCTACAATTTGCGACCCACGAATGAATCATACAGTATTTAAGAAGATATATCCAAATGCTATAGACGATACACGAAGATTACGAGCAAGAGCGCAGTTCGAAGACGTTTGTAGAACGTACCAAAAGCGAGAGTATCACCTTGATATGGAGCGAATTACTCACGAAACAGCTCTTGCAGAAGCAATAGGTGCTACTGCTACAATAGATCAAGAACCTGATTCTGACGAAGATCTATTTGCGTCAGAAGGCTTGGCTTTTCAAGAGCCAGAATGGAGGCGCTGGATGCTTGAACCACGGCCCGGTGAGCATACTGATATTCTCAAATATTGGTGCGCAAAGCAATACCAATATCCAGTTATTGCCCGTATTGCTCGTGATCATCTAGCTATTCCAGCAACATCTGCAGCATCGGAACGAGTATTTAGTAATGGTAGTGATATTATTACAAAGAAGCGGAATAGGTTATCACCGCCAACTATTAGATATTTACTTTGCTTACGGAATTGGGGTAAAATACGGGAGGCTGATAGCGACGGCGATGATGCTGACGATGAAGCACCTGAATAGGGACTCGCAGAAAGGGGGGGTCTCACGGAAAGGGGGCTCGCGGAAAGGGGTTTACTACTATTATCAAAAGCTTCATTCTTTTTTATATACGCTATTCTATTTTTATATACAATATTCAGCCTCATGTATCCGGATATATACCCTACCCTACCCGTCAGATCGTCGCCGGGTATATACCCTACCCGTGAGCTTCACGGATACTACCCGGATATGTATCCGCCGAACACTGGAGGCTACTAGGAGATGTCATGCCAATTGCAGATTTTCTCAACCCTATAGGCAAAGAGATAGTTGACAGAGATGAAGATATTTTCGAAGCTATAGTACAGAGATACACTATTACAGAGGAGGATGGGATTGCAGACAGGGACGAGGAAGGGGGAGAGGAAGAGATCCGACCATCACTTGCAATCTCCCCCTTCCTCGTCCCTGTCTGCAATCCCATCCTCCTCTGTAATAGTGTATCTCTGTACTATAGCTTCGAAAATACCCTTTAATTATTTGCTTCCCTCGCTAAAGATGGAGGTCGGATTTCAGTAATAAAGGCATTAGAACAGATTGGCAAGGATATCTCGCAAGAGAAAGTCGCGAAGAGTACCTAACGTTTACTAGATGGCTGGGTGTCAAAGTAGCATACAATTTTTTTTTTTTTACATATATTCCTGAGATTTCCGTGAACCTCCACATAAGGATAACCTCGCTATAGGGATGCCACACCCGGTCCCGAGGGCATCCCTATATCCAGGTTCAACTGTAGCAGTGATTTAGCCGTAAGTGTCCAACATTGCCCGGGAATAACCCAGGGTTTTAAGATTTGGACAGAAAAATAAATGCGGAGAAGAATTAATAATTTATGTGTTATGGCGGCCTCACCACACACAGAATTTTTCCTCGTAGAGCAACAATATCACAGGGGCATGTTGCCTCCCTTATTGGACCTCGTCCAGTCTCTCGCCATCCGCTGGTGCGCCGTCCTCCTCAATTCCCTTCCACTACCATCCTTTCGTTCCCCGCCCTCATCCGCATCCCTAACCTATGTACCGAAGGCGCTCTCTTTGCTCAAACTCTTCAGAATCCCGATACAATCTTCGCTCTGCTGTCCTTCTCACGCAGCTCTCCACGTACCGACGCTGAAACATTAGATAAATGATCATCGGGTGACGGATCACTGGGTGACGGACCATTGGAGGGATCATTAAGTGACGGACCACTATGATTATGAACGTGCATGTCCCTAAGTCTGTAAAATAAATGAATATTCTATGTTTGCTTGGCCCCTCAACCACGATGTCTAAAACCCAGGACTTGTCTTGAAGGGTAACTTTCGATGCAGCCTCGACACAATCTCCGTATAATCCTTCTCGTTCTCTGCGGTGATGAAGCCGTGTCTTACAAAAAAATCAATCATCACTGTTGCACAGCTAGGCTTAAACTCCCCATTCCTCATCGCCTCCTTTACCTCATCAACGCCAAGCAAGTGAAAACTCTGCACGTCGTTGTCGACTGGCTTGAAAACCACGTCCTCGCCTACCTCCAGGTCGTACACATACAGCATTCCCGGATTCATAAGCCCCAGTTCTCCGCCAGCCTTCTCGTCAGATATATTGAACCACGTTACAGTTCCCACAGCCACCGTGTCTCGTCGTACAAGCTCCTCTGATAAAGCGGCCTCTTCACCAGCCTCACGAACAAGGCATTCAAAGGGCATCTCACCCCTTGCCACGCCTCCTGCGACAGTGTTGTCTAGCATGTTCGGCCAGGTGGATTTCTTCGCATTTCTTCGCGGGACCCAGAACTTCATTTCCGAGCTCGTACGTGTGTAAACGGTCATATGTGCCCCTCTTCCCACGATACCGAATAGCGAGCTCGCAGACCGTTCGATACCAATATCGAAACTTGCACCTACAATTGGAAATTGTTCATCGCGCTTCTTCCCCAGTCCAGGAAAAACCTTCTTCTCGCGGGTGAGATCGAGTAGGTCATCAATCGCTTTTTGACACGCTTCTTTCCAGTCATCGAGATCCTGTTTTATCAGATGGACTTCTTTATATGGGGTCGTAATGAGGCGGAAATCGGACGTCCATGGCATGCGTTGAACGATGGAGTCCAGGAGAAAGCCGTGTGGTTGAGGATCGTCGGGAAGGAAGAAAAGCCATAACGACTCTAGCTCTCTGTTGCAGTCATCTGTATGCCATGGTTCGTAGTACGGGAAGCTGAGATTCGAGAAGCACTAGTAAGCCCAAGTTGATAGGGAGATGCGATGTGAGGGCGAATTTACTTATCACACTCGTGGACAACTTCGAGAATGCTCTTCATAGCTGTTGGAAATCAGGTAGGATACCTACTGCGACAGTCTTCGTAGGGAGGATTGAGGATAGAGGGGATCCAATACAGAATGGGTCACAACGCGATGCTTGCGACCTTGCGCTTTTAAGCAGCGCAGTTGTGCTCATGATATGAATACAACATTTTACATCAGCAGGGATACCTGCCGCTAGCCGAGTAGGGCTAGCTACAGGCATCCCTACAGTTACGGAGCTTGCGCTAAGATTAGCCTATAACTTAAGCCTACGCCGATTACAGGACAGCTACACCATAACGCCCCTTAACAGCATTATTTGTGTAGCTGCATCATTAACACTATCATTAGAAATTTTCAAGACAATCCTTTACAATGGTATATACCTCTGTATTCCCTGCATTTTTATCTCACATCTGGTGCACCCACCATTACACCTCTGTAGCACCAAACGCTCGAATACTACGATATGGATATTAGTTAACTTGGTATGGAGATACTCACAAAGTTATCGCTGCAAACACGACACGTGTAGCAACTTGATTCTTGGTAGGCTCGAGCCTGTTAAGGAAGGTAGGCTGCTAGCTACAGTAAGGCTTTCTGTAGTTGACATCTCATACATCTTGTCATACTGACATTCGTTGCACTCAGTTTGCTATCAAACTCAAGAGCAAACTTAGAAATCTCCTCCTCAAACCTACAAGTCACTATACATATTTTGGCTTTTCATACCAACAACAAGAGCAATACTACTCAACGATTGCTACAACCCTCTATGATTCATTACACGTCATTGCTCCTTAGTTACTGGGCCGATATGACCACATAGCATATCTCTACAACCCTCTATGATTCATTACATGACATCACTCCTTAGTTACTGGGCTAATACTACACATGACATATCTCTATCAACTAGAGGCCTAGGAACATGAACGATAGCTCCAAAAGCTTTTACAACCGTCTATGATTCATTACACGTCATCGCTCCTTAGTTACCCACAAGATTGGTTAAGTTATGACATAATTTGTCTATAGGGGTACTCTGACCTTGGACCTCCTTTCACTTCCTATAGGCTAGGAACCTAGGAGATGGTTCTATGGGATTCTCTTACGTTGACTACAGTTACCAAGCCTGGTTAGTCATGGAAAGTCTTGGAAAATGAGAGAACTACACTCCTTTAGCATAAATAGGATTGCCCTTTCCTTAAGAAAGGGCAAGCAGACAATACAGTAAATCAACTATCACATACTTCCACGTCTTTTCCAAGCTTCCAAGCAGTGATCTTGTTACTCCTTGTTTCTGAAAAGTCAGTGAGGTGCTAACCTCTGACTTATCCCTGAGTTCTCAGACTCAACATTTGTTACAACTTGTCTAAACCACTCCACTATATCATACACCTAATTGCTGCGTTGTGGAATAGTCTAAGCTACGACCCTTTGGCTATTTTTCTAAGACAGTGTGTTGTCTTAGTAAAATCATCCCTTCCTTGGGTGGCTAGATTCTCACATCTGGTGCACCCACCATTACACCACCCCAGGAAGGGATGATTTTACTAAGACAACACACTGTCTTAGGAAACAGAGCCAAAGGGTCGTAGCTTAGACTATTCCACAACGCAGCAATCAGGTGTATGATATAGTGGAGTGGTTTAGACAAGTTGTAACAAATGTTGAGTCTGAGAACTCAGGGATAAGTCAGAGGTTAGCACCTCACTGACTTTTCAGAAACAAGGAGTAACAAGATCACTGCTTGGAAGCTTGGAAAAGACGTGGAAGTATGTGATAGTTGATTTACTGTATTGTCTGCTTGCCCTTTCTTAAGGAAAGGGCAATCCTATTTATGCTAAAGGAGTGTAGTTCTCTCATTTTCCAAGACTTTCCATGACTAACCAGGCTTGGTAACTGTAGTCAACGTAAGAGAATCCCATAGAACCATCTCCTAGGTTCCTAGCCTATAGGAAGTGAAAGGAGGTCCAAGGTCAGAGTACCCCTATAGACAAATTATGTCATAACTTAACCAATCTTGTGGGTAACTAAGGAGCGATGACGTGTAATGAATCATAGACGGTTGTAAAAGCTTTTGGAGCTATCGTTCATGTTCCTAGGCCTCTAGTTGATAGAGATATGTCATGTGTAGTATTAGCCCAGTAACTAAGGAGTGATGTCATGTAATGAATCATAGAGGGTTGTAGAGATATGCTATGTGGTCATATCGGCCCAGTAACTAAGGAGCAATGACGTGTAATGAATCATAGAGGGTTGTAGCAATCGTTGAGTAGTATTGCTCTTGTTGTTGGTATGAAAAGCCAAAATATGTATAGTGACTTGAAGGTTTGAGGAGGAGATTTCTAAGTTTGCTCTTGAGTTTGATAGCAAACTGAGTGCAACAAATGTCAGTATGACAGGTGGCTAGATTCTCACATCTGGTGCACCTACATCTCTTTAGAAAGCTCCATATCGACCCATGATACTTATAGCACACTGTTTCGGTGGTTTGGTAGTTCTAAAGGTTAGTTAAACTACATTGATTCTCTCTGCGACCAACTCCTCTTTAGGCACTTCTCGACGCGAACGATGAGAAAGATAGCAACAGGGCGCTAAGGTGGGGTCGTGTATCAATTTGGGAAGCTACAAAATAGTGCTAAAATCACCTGTTTCTACAAGTTGAAAAAAAGCAATGTTAGAGCTGTCATAGGCAGTGATAAACAAATGGTACGCTTTTCTATCATGTATTGCATGTTACTGATTTTACCCTAGGAAACTGCAGTGAGCGAGGCATTGGGCTGCCTTGATGCAACGGATAAGTACTCTCTTAGTCAAGATCATTTTGCAATGAACAAATTTGAGACACCGGAAGATGAATATTTTAGCATTGTGTGCAGGGAGGTCACGGACATGATGGGAAAAGCGCGTGAGCGCATGGAATATTCCTAGCCTGTTGTCACAGTAATTAAACACCTGATTTTCTTAAATTATAACAGTTTTGTCTAAGAAAAGAGAAAGAACTAATGATATTGTGCAATAGATCGAATTCAACCCCTGGCTATATGCCATTCTGCCAACACCTGACTATGGCTTCCTATGAGATATACGAAGCAATATATAAGTCATGCAAGGTCGAAAGTGGGAACGACAGCGACAATATCAATTGTAGATGATTTTTTTTTCTTAGCTTGTACATTGAACCTATAAGGTAAAGTTCATAGGGGATATCACTAGTGCTAATGTTAAAGTGTGCTTGGTAGGTTCAGTGTTGCCCAAGTTGTACTCGCCCTGAGTAGTATTCGGCAAGTCCCCCATACTCTGGTATTTGGATGATATTTATGGGTACTCAGGAACTCGCCGAATACTACTCCGAATACTCCGAATACTGCCAAGCCCTTGGCAGTGAGGGGTAACTGAGCACAGAATAGAATAGATAAATGAAGCTTTCTTCCCTTGCACGTTCTGTATTACTTCCTGACTGTGAAAATGAGTGGCTTGTTTTCTGGTTCTGTATCTAGATCTAGTTCTTTGCTAAAGAGCAGTGTCTTGGTCTGAGTTTCGATTTCTGGTTCTGGAGGTTCTGTTGCTTGAAGGTTTGTGTTGGTGTCTGGTTTGAGGGTTCTGTTGCTCAAAGGTTTGTGCTGGTTTCTGGTTTCTTGCTCAGGATGAGCTAATGAAGAAATGAGATTCAATCTTATGTTACGATGGTCATAGAGGTCATGATGCCAGTCCAGGAAAAGTAATCTAGATTGAATCTAAAGAGAGAAGAAGAAGAAGAAGGAAGGAAGGTGAGGCTATTCCTCATAACATACAGTTGTCTGCTTAGCGGTTGTAACCTTGGTGGCTAAGGCTACACCCGTAATCCCCATAACAACCGTAATCCCCATAACAACCGTAATAACCGTAACAACCGTAACAACCGTAACAACTGTAACAACCGTAACAACTGTAACAACCGTAACAACCGTAACAACCGTAACAACCGTAACAACCGTAACAAGCTGTGAGCTGTAATCGTAACACAGTCAACCAAAAGGAACAGGGCGAAAGCACAGTGGCAGGACTGCTTCTACCGATATTCAGGCCGCGAGTCTGATATTCAAGCAGCAAACGTTATTAATAGTATTGAAGATGAGGATCTAGATACAGAGCAAGCTATGAATATCGATGTAGACTCAGAAGACGAGTTATATGTATCACAAAGCCATCACGATACTGAGCCGGAATGGAAGCGATGGATGAAGGAGCCAACAGTTGGTAGGGACACAGATATTCTCAAGTATTGGCAGAGTAAGCAATACCAATATCCATTGATTGCTTGTATAGCGAAGGACCACCTTCGCTATACAAGCAATCAATGAATTAGCTCAGGGGCACGGTGTCACAGTATATAGAGTAGTTATGGTAGCTACTTTAATCGATAACTATGCATTTTTACTTCTGATTAATTGGGCCTTTCTTATTTTACTATTCTACTGAACCTACCCAGTGTTGCCCGAATACCACTCTGAATACTACTCGAGCATCCTCGAGTAGAATACTCATAATTGAAGCTCGAATACCAGTACTATTATACCCTGAGTAGTACTCGCATATAAAATAGAAATTGATATATACTAATCTAACTCTCATTATCTGCATCATCGCCGCTGTCTTCGTCGTCGCCTTGTGATATAACACCCCAATTCCGTAAGCAAAGTAGATAAATCTCGTGTCTAGTCTTTTCGTTTCTGCTCGAGTTAGAAGACTACGGAATCAAAGTTGAAGAAATAGAAGAACTCTGGACACGTCTTCCCTGCGATACAAATACTCTCGGTCAGCCTCAAAGGGATATACTATGGCAATATTATACATGCTTCATATTGAAGCTCAGATGAATAAACGACCGAAAGATATAAAGGGATCCGACCGAGAAAAGCGTTTCCGACTTCTGAAAAACCAGGCAACCTGGGTACCATGTTGATGCAATGGCGGATGTGGTCTCAAATGGAATTTTGCGAACGATAACGGCTTATTTAAAGGCTTTGGACGTATGCATTGTGAGATACGGAAAGATGGAGATGTCGAGGCGTTGGAAAAGGCCAAAACCAGCTGGATGTCTCATTTAGACACTGTTACTTGAAGCTTCTTAACTTTCACAAAGGTGCTGAATGAAGGGTGGTGTATTACAGCTACCATATAATTTCAACATAGTCATTTGCTAAATTCTAATCGATCTTCAATATCTACCACTTCTGCCTTGCCCCTTATCCCCCTCAATACTGCGGTGGGTATTGTGGTGGTGGCGGATACCCTCCCTGCTGTTGATACCCACCCCCACCAGGTGGCGGCGGAGGGTACCCCCCCTGCGGCGGATACTGTCCGCCCTGATGGCCTTCATCATGTTTCTTTCCGCCCTGCTGTCCGCCATACAACCCCCCCTCATGCGATCTCCCAAAGTGATGCTTCCCCTCCGGCTTCGGCAGGTTCCCTGGCACTGTCCCGCCCTGCTCCGCTCCCGGGAAGCCGCCCGGCGTATGCTGTCCGTACTGCTGATGCGGAGGCTGCTGGCCGTACGCGCCTGGGACTGGGGGCGGGGCACCGTACTGGTGCTGCTCCTGGCCGTAGGGCTGCTGCTGTGGTGGTGGTGGCGGGTACTGTTGCTGCTGCTGGGAGTTGTAGTTTGTGTTTGGTGGAGGACCGCCGTAGGGAGGTTGCTGTTGCTGCTGGCTGCCGTTGTATTTGTTGTCGCTGCCATATTTGTTGTCGCTGCCGTACTTGTTATCGCTGCTGTACTTGTTGTCGCTGCCGTATTTGGAGTCATGTCCCTGGGCGCCGCCGTATGTGGGCGTCGATGATGAACCACCAGGGGTGTACGAAGGAGGCGGTGCTTGTCCCTGGTAACTGCCCTGCTGGTCGCTGCCAGAGTATCCATACCCGCCCTGTCCCTGCTGTCCATGCTACCATAATCGTCAGCACTCACCCCTCGAATCTAATTGATAGATACTCACAGTTCCGCCCATAAGTCCACCAACCCTCCCCATCAGACCTCCTCCGCTGCTGCTTCCCTGTTGCTGATGAGCACCACTGTAATTGCCAGTCTGGTCACCGCTATAATTCCCGCTCTGCTGCTGCGACGACCCTCCATACTGTCCATGGCTCTGGCTCTGGCTCTGGCTCTGGCTCTGGCTCTGACTCTGGCTGCTCTGCTTCCCCCCTCCCAAGAAGCTGCTGGCCATCCCAGCCAGGCCGCCTGACCCTCCACTGCCGCTGCTGCTGCTTTGCTTTCCGCCACCTAGCAGCGACCCGGCGAGGCCAACAAGTCCGCTGCTACCGCTGCTACTGCTTTGTTTCCCACCTCCCAGCAAAGACCCCGCCATCCCGACGAGTCCGCTGCTACCACTACTCTGTTTTCCCGACCCGGATCCCATGGCGTATTTCATGGCCATGCTCTGCTATTCGTTAGCTTCTCTCCCACCGCTTGATGTGCAGCGTTGAGAAGCCAGGGAATACATACCCCCAATCCTCTCTCTCCCTCCGGTCCATCTCCTCCCATGCCTCTCGTGCCCTCTCCGGGCTTCTGCTGCTGTCCAAAGCCCGAATTCGAGCGCTCTTCATGCGGCGTGCTTGAGGAGCCGGCCGTGGGCACATCCCAGCGCGTCTGCCGGGTAGAGAGCTCGACGAAGTAGTATTTCCCCGACTCGGCATCCCACTGGGCGATCCATCCCGCTGGCAGCGCCGGGGGTTCGTGCGAGGGTCCTTCGTTCATTGTTGCGAGTGTTTTTTTATTGAGGCTTCGTTTGTTCGTTTCGTTGGGTTCGTGGGGTACAGTTTCGTGAACTCGGGTCTTGTTAGGGTCCTGATATTATCTGTCGTACGTCACAGGGTCTATCTGTGCAATCGTTCTGAAACCCAAAATCACTCTCTTGATTGATTCTCTAGAAACAAGTCAGGTCAAAAAATCGTAAAGAACCTCCTCTTCAAATAAACGCACAAAATCCCATTTAGACTAGATCCGGCGAGTGAGGGTTGTTGTCTGGTGGAGCGGGAGGAGTGGTCGCAGCCGCGCTAATTGGCGCACACGTAAGAGTCCGTGGGTGGTGGGAGGTGCACAGCCTCATCGCTTACGCCACGGATGCCAAGTTTGGCATCACGTCACGATTGATCATAGCGCCGCGGGTGAGGAAGTAGCAGCAAGGGGAGAAGCTATTAGCTCAATGGCAGGGAGGTGTAAATGGCGCATAAGGGTTCAGCTATGCAGGCCTGGTGCGGGATAGATGGTGCGCGGCTGTGGAGGCTGGAGGGGAGCTGGTGCGGTTTCTCATTCAGCTGTGGCTGCATTTATAATTTTGGGACTTGAACAATGGCCTTGGTCGGGGTGTCTTTATGGTAGGAACTGGCAAAGCAGACGGCTCTCATGGTGTCTAATATATATTTCACTTCCAATAGCCCCCTTGCGTTGAGACGCCAATAGCCGGTAGACACGATGCATAGCGGCTTTGGATACCGGAATGAGAAGAGAGCTCCCGCAAGGCTCCCGCAGGTCGTCGAGTTAAAACAGCCTCACTGAGCGCGTCTCTGTATATATGCTTAGATTCGAGATTGCCCCATTTGATGATGTGAGAGCTAGAAAGCTGCTGAAAATTGTAGTGATGATTCCCCACAATGCCATTTAAATGGCATTTTTCAAGGCAAAGTATGCCCTAGTAAGTGGTGTCTGGCCCTGATACAGTATTATTTCTCATCCTAGCAGGCTTGTGAGGGCGCACATAGCGCTGTGCGCAGATCTCTGCGTTATAAGATGGTCGGCGATAGCAGTGATGTTGTGTGAGATGTAATGGACGTGTTTCCTCGAACAAACTTCCCTGATATCCGCAAAAAAGCAACCCTCCAGTCCAGCTCAGGAAATCTCTCGATAATCCCGCGCGAAGGTGGCTCCATGGTACGCTTCTACATTGAGCTGCCATCCGGAACCAGCCAAGGACGTCCAACTCTCTGACCTGCACTCTACTGCATCGCGAATTTTCCATTCCTACCAGGTTGAAATCGCCGAAACTTTCTGGTGGTCAGCCTACGCTATTGGCCAGCGCCAGGCAGATTTCTTCGCCAAGGACAATCGCGTCTTCCTCACTGGCGACGCCTGCCATACGCATTCACCAAAAGCAGGGCAGGGTATGAACAAAAGTTTACAAGATGGATACAACATTGGTTGGAAGCTTGCGCAGGTCCTAAAAGGCCAATCCCCGCCAGAACTTCTTGAGACGTACGTCCAGGAGCGTCAGAAAGTGGCTGCTGACCTGATTGACTTCGACCGTGCATTTGTAAGGCTTTTAGCTCAAAGGCAGCAAAGGAAGACGGCTTAACCGAGTTTAAAGAGCATTTCATTAAGGCCGGACAGTATACAGCGGGCTTGACTGCAAAATACGGAGACTCGCAGATCACGAATGCAAAGGACAGCATGCAGAGTCTGGCAGCTAATCTCATAGTAGGGATGCGCTTCCCAAGCGCGCAGGTGGTGAGGTTCTGTGATGCAAAAGCGATGCAGCTTGTGAAAGCTTTGCCGTCGGATGGGCTCTGGCGGGTTGTTATCTTGGCAGGAGACATTAGTGAACCTGGTAGTGCCACTAGACTTGTGGAGTTGGGAGCCTATCTTTATTCATCCGGTGGTCCCATTAGATCTCACACGCCTGCTTCTGCAGATATCGACTTCTTCATTGAGCCGATAGCGGTTCTCTCGGGCAAGCGTGTCAACACCGTGCAAGATCAGATCCTGGATTGCTTCTCGCCTATAACTGGGAAGTGGAAGATGCGAGGTTTGTAACCTCCTCTCGAAAATGGGCAGAGCTGACAATGTTTGTATAATAGATTTGCATAAAGTATATTTTGACGATGAGACCTATAATTCAGGACATGGAAAGGTATATGGGTTCTATGGTATTGAGCCAAGCAAGGGCGCGGTGGCAATTGTGAGACCAGATCATTGTCGGTGTTCCCCTTTATTTTTTTCGTTCCTGACTATGTCAGTGCTTGCAAAGGCTCGGCGCTATTGGTAATAGATATTTCAATGATCACGAAGATTGAAAATCACGAGGTTATTGGTAACTTTTTTGGTGGATTCGCTCGGGCGTCGTGATGCAGTTCAACATGTAAAATTTACATCAGCGGTGTTTTAAATTTTGATTTAGTAAAACTATGAAAGAATAAAAGGGGCGCCCAAACCAAGCAGAACAAATCAAATTTTTTTATTTATAACCCGTTTGCACTGCTAATACACCCATTCTGTTCTGGCCAGGCATCGAACAGTCCTTCCTGAATCATTACGTTCCCAAACTTAACCTTGCCTTCCCCATCATGAATGAACCGAATCTCTTTCGAGGCCTGTAACACATAGTCACTGGAGGTCATTGGAAGTGTTGGTGGTAGACAAGTTGTTGATTAGTTGAAGTATATAGGTTACAACTACTGAGAACTATATATATGTGGGTGGGTGCCACGCCAGTGGCTCCCGTGGCTCTGAACCCTGATTCCTGCAACACACCCCTCTGGTGATATTGTAGAAAACATATCAACAGTTAGTAGCACCCCTAGTTCTTCATCCGTAACCTATAATCAGTCCATCTTTGGAAGCTGTTTAAGCTTGATCAGCTCAATGAATCTCTGATGATCCATCATTGATAGTGGCTTCGTCAGTCCATCTGCAGCCATTTCCTTTGTATACACATAATATAGATCAACAAGGTTTTCCTTCACTTGATTTCGGATGTAGTGGTATTTGATGTTGATGTGCTTCGTTCGCTGATGAAACTCTGGATTCTCTGCAAGTGCAAGAGCTCCTTGGTTGTCGCCGATGATTTCCGTTGTGAGTGCATCCTTCTTCTTATATCCAAGCTCCTTGAATACCTGTCGAAGCCATGCTCCTTCCTGTGCAGCCTTAAACATAGCCACGTATTCAGCTTCAGTAGTCGCAACTGCAACGGTTGGCTGTCTCTTCGAAATGCTCACAATGACGCCTCCACAGAAAAGGTAGACGCATCCTGTGTGAGACTTGCGCTCGCTTCTGTCGCCTGCGAAGTCTGCATCGACGTATCCTCTTAATGCCATAGCCTCATCATCCTTCCAATCGCCTCCATAACAGATGCACAGATGAATAGAGCCTGCAAGATACTGCAGACAGCGACGAGCAGCTGCGATATGCTGTGGCGAGGGGTTTGCGAGAAAACGAGATAGAACGGACGTGCAATAGTTGATATCCGGTCGAGTGTTCGTGGCTAGATACATTAGAGATCCAACCATAGACTGATACAGCTTGATTTCGTGAGCTGTAGCTTTGTCTTTGTACGGAGTCATGAGAATTTCCCATCCTTGGGCACAAGGCGTCTTCACCGTGTGTGTGGCAATTCGTCATTCCAAAACGGCTGATCTTTTGAGTATATGCATCCTGTCCAAGGTAGATCTCTCGCTTCTTTCTATCTCGATGAATGCGGACTCCAAGGAAGTATTGTGCAGGACCGAGTTCTTCAATTGTGAACTTTGTCTGCAACTCATATTTCAACTTACTTAAGTCCTCATTATCTTTGCCAATAATGAGGCAGTCATCAACATAAGTGACAATGATGATCTTTGTGTCCTTGTTAATGAAGATGCATTGGTCTGTTTCGAATGGTTCAAATCCAAGAGATTGGAGTGCTTTGCGAAGCTTTTTCTGCCAGAGACGTGGTGACTGCTTGAGACCGTAAAGTGCACGTGATAGCTTGCACACATCCTCCTTTGAAAGCTTGACACCATTCTCACACCATCCAGGAGGCAATTCGACATATACCTTGTTACGATATCAAGTGCGCCTTGCAGCTCGAGTGGGGGTTCAGGGGTGTGGGGAGCTTTCCGGGGTTGGAGCGAAGTTTTCAGTTGTGGAGTGAATTCTCAGAACTAGTCTCGCTAAAGAGAATTCACTCCACAACAACATAGCTGTATATAGATCGAGCCACAGCTCGAGTGCTCCTCTTCTCTTTCCTTCCTTCTCTAGATTGAGTTTAATTCATAATACCCAACTGGCGCCCTATGCCTTGGTGAACCGTGACATAAAACTCAATCTCTCTTATACCTCTTTTCCTGCTCTTTGAGCTGAACCCTCTTCTGAAATCGAAATCAAAATCCACTCTTTGGAAAACCCAGAACCAGAAACCTTATCCTGAAGTCGATTCCAGGACGATCTTGAGGCAACCCTACAAAGCTGGCTCTCGACAGTCAGCTCGACACACACACACCACCTTTGCAAGTCAGACCTTTTACAACGCTCCCTCAACAAGGATATAACTGTGAGGGAAGTGCGCTACTCTCGAGTGGCTCCTACAGCTGACAACTGCACAATAGGGCCATTGGCAATATGTGTCTCACTTGACGATATGAACCGAAATTGAAATAGCAACTCGCTATGGCTTATACAGCTGAAGAAAAAGCTGCAATGGCAGCTCGAAATGATCCAGAACAAGACCAGGAATCCCTGGCAGAAGGAGCATCAATTCCATGTTTGCAAACTAAACTGATGAACTTCATGATCCTAATTTCAAATCTGAAACCTTTCTTTACATTCTGGGCAAAACAGCTCAAGAGAGACATGAATCTATACTTGCAAATCGACATGAGAAGGCTGAATGGAATGTTGAAACCTTTGACGAATTCCAGAAACTATCTGTCACCAACCAAAAAATGGCATGGACTTTGCACAAGAACATTCTTCAGGACTATTTGGCCTAGCAAAGGACTCGAATTCGATACTGGCTGAAAAGTATGATGCCATTCTCCAGTTACAGGAACTGATCTAGAGCAACGAGCAACAAATCACAGAGCAACAAACGATTCAGAAATATCTTGAAAAGCAAACCCAACAAGCTCTGAAGAATGAACCAGGAAACCACTCTCACAGTCGACTGTCAGCTCGGATTCCAGACCCTCCAATCCTCACAGATGGGATAGAGCCAGCATTTGAAGACTGGGTTGTGAAAATTCGCCTCAAGCTCGAAGCCAACATTGATCATTTTCCAACACCTTGCTTGGGTTTTTGCCCTTACCCGTTCCTTGAGATTTGTTTCCGTACAAGGCATTCGAGCCTGTAGGAGTCGATTTCAATCTTGCCTCATCTGTGAGGTCATCGATAAGAGAGTCGAGAGTGATGCGGTGATCTGGAGACCGAAGGAGTGATCTTTGGCGTTCTGCCCAAGTTGGCCACTTGTTCGCACAAGAAGCTATAAACATAACAGGAAGCCAATCATCATGAGGAGGGCATTGTAGACTCTCAAGTTTGTCGATAGCTTCACGGACAGCGATAATAAACGTGTCAAGCGAAGAGAAATTCTCGTACTTGAGGTGAACATAATCCTGAATTGCATTGTACTTCAGGACTGAACCTGAGCCTTCGTATTGCTGTTGTAGGGCTCTCCACATCTCAAGCGCTGTGTCCTTTGCAGACGCCACTTTTCCTGGAATCGTCTTGCAGTTATATTGGATCGCGAGCTGCATCTGAGCGTCGCCCTTCTCCCAAGCTTCATACTTCCTGAGCTTGTCTCCATCTTTGGCCTCATCATAGTCCTCATGAAATTCATTAATGTATTCTGGCCTCTTGCATCTATCGTTGATGTATTTCGCCAGTCCGTTGCCTCGGGCGATGTTGACGATAAGTTCCTTCCAGTTGGTGTAATTCTCTTCACCCTTGAGCTTCAAATGCTCTGGAAGATGCAGCGAAGTCGTATTCAGACTCACCATAGTTGTAGAAGACATATTGGCTATTGGTGTAGTCGCAGTCGTGTTCGAAATTCAGTTTGAGATGAAGTTCCGAGTTGATCTGTTGGGTCTTCAAAGATCTCAGAAAGTCCTTCTGGCTCGAGCGCAGAGGACATAAAGTGAAATAAACAGTGTGGATATAACTCAAAGAAAGAGAGCCACAATCCTCTTCACCATACTTCAAAACTGTTTGAGGTTGAGGTTGTGTGTCATACTGACATTCGTTGCACTCAGTTTGCTATCAAACTCAAGAGCAAACTTGGAAATCTCCTCCTCAAACCTACAAGTCACTATACATATTTTGGCTTATCACACCAACAACAAGAGCAATACTACTCAACGATTGCTACAACCATCTATGATTCATTACACGTCATTGCTCCTTAGTTACTGGGCCGATATGACCACATAGCATATCTCTACAACCCTCTATGATTCATTACATGACATCACTCATACTACCACATGACATATCTCTACCAACTAGAGGCCTAGGAGCATGAACGATAGCTCTAAAAGCTCCTACGAACCTCTATGATTCATTACATGTCATCGCTCTTTAGTTACCCACAAGATTGGTTAAGTTATGACATAATTTGTCTATAGGGGTACTCTGACCTTGGACCTCCTTTCACTTCCTATAGGCTAGGAACCTAGGAGATGGTTCTATGGGATTCTCTTACGTTGACTACAGTTACCAAGCCTGGTTAGTCATGGAAAGTCTTGGAAAATGAGAGAACTACACTCCTTTAGCATAAATAGGATTGCCCTTTCCTTAAGAAAGGGCAAGCAGACAATACAGTAAATCGACTATCACATACTTCCACGTCTTTTCCAAGCTTCCAAGCATTGATCTTGTTACTCCTTGTTTCTGAAAAGTCAGTGAGGTGTTAACCTCTGACTTACCCCTGAGTTCCCAGACTCAACATTTGTTGCAACTTGTCTGAACCACTTCACTACATCACACACCTGATTGCTGCGTTGTGGAATAGTCTAAGCTACGACCCTTTGGCTCTTTTTCCTAAGACAGTGTGTTGTCTTAGTAAATTCATCCCTTCCTTGGGTGGCTAGATTCTCACATCTGGTGCACCCACCATTACATTGTGGTGCTGTAACGAAAACACTGACTTCAGCGAGTCTGTTGACGGATTGGTGAATTGGACTGCACAAATCAACACTCAATGATAATTCTGATCTTGTAAATACCTTAACAATAGGCTTCCGGGCTCATAACCTGTAACACATAGTCACTGGAGGTCATTGGAAGTGTTGGTGGTAGACAAGTTGTTGATTAGTTCAAGTATATAGGTTACAACTACTGAGAACTATATATGTGGGTGGGTGCCACGCCAGTGGCTCCCGTGGCTCTGAACCCCGATTCCTGCAACATTACTTGTCTTCTTCAGTTTCTTTTCGTTAGTCACACTTTTTTCTACACATTTTACAGCCTATCAAACGAGGCAGGCCTCTATATTTTCTGGCCGCCGCAACCTATACTTTATAATATACTGTTGAATCCTCGGCCCGGAAGCAGGGATCACGGCCCTGATACTGAAGCTGTGTCAGCCAGCTTCGTGATCCTCCGGATCCTGGATCTTCCGATTCTAAAGCTTCGATTCTGAAGCTCCAGGGAACGAACCGAAACCAGGAGGGTTTTAGGATCCGAACCACGAATAGGCACACCCGTAACAGTATATATAGTACTTAGAATAGCTTCAATTATAAAAACATGCATTACAAAATTATCACTTCGGGCCCTACTGCTTCATGACTATATTTTCAGTTTATATTCTCTACCTACTGCCACGGATCCTACGGATATTGTTCCACATATACTCTCCGCGAGCCGCAATTATTTTCTATAATATGGCTCATACGGACCTCTCAACTCGTTGCCAAATGCCAACTCTGGGCATACAGCCGACTATTTTCTGCTCCGCAGCATTCCATCGCCACTTGCAAAGGGCAGCAGTCCGAGGCTGCTTATTTTAAATTGGCCATTACTGCCACCCTCTCTTCTACCCCCGTGCAGACTGAAAGACCATCATCGACATTGGCACCTAACACGGCTGAATCTAATAATGCTGGGATGTCCTCAACTGTTACTCAGCACGAAAGACCATCAACAACATTAGCAACTGACACTCCTGAATTCAGCAACCCTAGCTTGTCTTCTACTACGGGTCATATTGGAGGACCGTCGGCACCCGACACACCTGAACCTCAAAACTCTAGCACAGACAAACAAGTTGGTCTTAAAGCGGTCTACCAGTGGGAGGGTTCTTACTGATTCTGCTAATAGCTTGGTTGGTTCGGCGTTGGTGGCGATGGCGGCGCAGACGACACAAACGACGTTTGAGTGCTAGTAATGGGCGCCTTGATGGGAATGGACGCGTTGATGGCAATACTGGCGATGGACGTGTCGAGGATATAAGAGAGCAAAAGGTCCAAGAAGATTTAAACGCCGTATTTAAATGTTCCTGGATCTTTTGCTTGTAGCATTGTATGACCTCAACTACGTCAAGCTCGGCTGAATTTGGCATGTGCCAACTTGGGCGCTAATTACTGCCGGCGCTATACCTAGCGCCTAGCGCCCAAATTGCCCCCCCACGCCGCATCAGTCACCGCCTCAGCCAGGTACCTTCGTACCTCTGAATGACCAAATCCATGTCCGGACCTGTTATCGCGGGTTTAGCTCTTGGAATCGTAGCACCACCCAAGGCCGCCCAACCCTCCAACAACTCTCCAAATCCAACACCACCGACATCACGACCCTCTCTACTCCTGCTGCTCTTCCTCAGACGAGAAGAAGCATATATATCGATAATTTCTTTCTTGTTGTGTTATTTGCCTTCGCTGAGGCCTCGAAACTCGAAACCCGGCGTGGTAATCGCTGCCTTTGTCAGATCAGACAAACGGATCATCACTTCACCAGGTCGACGACACCGTCTACGCTCCGGACCCAGTGGCCCCAACGATAACATCCCAGGCAGCAAGAGGCTGACCTGAAGCGGCCATAGTCGACAAAACCCAACAACTGTCGCAACCAACACACACCTTCCAAGATGTTCTCGGAATGTAAGCTGCCTGCCACCCACCATTCCTCTCCCTCCTCGCCACAAACAACCTGCTAACTCCATCCACCCACAGACGCCTCTCGTTTCCTCGCCCAGTCTCAGTCTCGAATCTCCAGCTTCGTCCAACCCCCCGAAAGCGACGCCGGTTCGGTCGCCCCATCCCGCTCACGTCGCTCCTCCCGCCCTCTCGCCAGCACAGGACATGCATACGCCGGACGCTCAGCGTTGGGGAACCCATATCAAGGCGGAGGTGGGGGACAGCTGAGCGGGTTCCCGTTTGCGTCGCGGCTGTCGGCGGCGCCAGATGCGCCGCTGTTTCACAGTGCGCTGGATGAGTTCAGGGAAGAGTATGACGAGGAGGAGAGGGAGAGGGATTTAGCGGACTTTTATGCGTTGCAGAGGTCGAGGAGGGTGGTGGGAGCGAGGATGGAGGAGAGTGAGGAGACGGAGCGGGAGGGTGGGAGTACGGTGGAGTTCAGCAGGGAGGAGGATATGGGCGTGGGGAGAGGGAGAGGTATTAAGAGTAGTTGGCATGGAGGGAGGGGGAGCGTGAGAGAGAGGGGTGCGGAACCGGAGACTCTGAGGGAGGTGCCGGAGGGAGTACGTTATGAGGAAAGCCAGAGGCGGACGAATAGCGATGCGAGCAGCAATGAGAGGGGACATATGGTGGATATCGGGCTGGAATCAGCTATCGACGATAACGATCCGCCGGACGACCTGACCTGTGAGGCTGTTGATGACTCTCCACCGGCCTTCCAGCAATTCCGCACGCCTGAGAGCGGCCCTGGGAGGATGCCGGATTCGAAGATCTTTCACGGGAATAGGGATTTGGAAGCTGCCATGATGGATAGCACCCGGCCTCCCAGTGTTGTGTCAACGGTTCCTGCGACGATGGGACCCATGGCAATGGCTGAATTGCCAAAACACGATGTCTTCTGGGGATCACTTTACTTCATCGGACTTGCAGCGCTGTTTTCGACCTTCTTCCTCGTGTTCTTGCACACGTCGACGCCGAGCTCTAAGGTTCCGCTTGGCGATACTATATACACGGCACTTCGGGCGTCATCTCACCTATTGGCAGTCGACACAGTCGTTGCGGTGATCATCTCACTACTTTGGCTGGCACTCCTCCGCTCGTTCGTACGACCGCTAGTCTACATTTTGGTTGTCGCAGTTCCTGTCATCCTCTTCTCCTTCTCTCTCTACCCACTCATCTCCTCCTACAAAGGAGTCGAGCACGGGACCTCTATCCAAGACCGCGCCATGCGTTGGCTCTCTTTTGTCCCCCTCTTCACTGCCATAATCTGGTCCTACACCGTCTTCCAAGGCCGACACTCCCTCCACAAAGCCGTCGGGATCCTCGAATTTTCCTCTCGCATCCTCGCCGCCAACCCCGCACTCCTCACCCTCGGCTTCGCAACCCTCGCCGCCGTCATCCTCTGGACCTGGCTTTGGCTCGCCATGTTCACCCGCGTCTTCCTCGGCGGCCACCTCGTCTCCTCCATCTTCATCATCGACTTCGCCACCTGGTGGCTCGGTGCTTTCTTCGTCCTCATGTACCTCTGGACGCTCTCCGTCCTCAGCGGACTCCAGCGTGTCGCCACCGCCGCCACAGCAAGCCAGTGGTACTTCCACCGCAACGCTGCGCCTGCCCCGTCATCGCGTGACATCGTCCTCGCGGGCCTCACGCACGCCTCAACCACCCAATTCGGCACTATCTGCCTAGCTACCCTCCTCGCGCTCGCTATCCGTCTGCCCGTTCTACTTCTTCCCCGTCGCCTCCTCGCATGCGCATCCCTCTTCGCATATAGCCTCATTCCCTCCCCCGTTGCCTCCCTCACAAACCCGCTCACCCTCACCTACGCCGGCATCCAGTCGCAGCCTCTCGCGCCATCCGCGCGCGCCTTGAGCCACATGACATATCTCGGTCTTCAGGGCCCGACAAGCACCCTGGCGCCACGATCATTCGGAGCTAGGAACCAGGGGAACGCGCCACTACTGCCGTATCGCCTCGCGAAGCTGCTGCTGCACGCGACGCGCTGTATTATGGCTGTTTCGCTAGGATTCGGCGGCTGGGTCGCCACGGCGCGGCAGCTGGAGGTTGCGGGCAGCAATGGAGTAAGGGGCAGCGTGTACGCTTATGTTGTTGGGATGGTAGCGGGGTTTATTGGGTGGGGTGTGCTGGGGGCGATGGAGGGGGTGTTGGCGGGGATTGTGGATGGGGCGGTTGTGTGTTGGGGGATTGAGAGGGGGACGGTGGGGGGGGGGAGGTATTGTCTTGAGGCTGGGTGGTTGTTTGGGGATGGGAGGGAGGAGGAGAGGGAGTAAGATGTTGCCTGGATTTTTTGGTATTGTTGGGAGGGGGGAGGGTCAGGTGTCGTATGCAGGGCGGGAGGGGAGTTGTATATTGAAGTCTGGAGCCTGGCGTAGAAGACGCCACGCATATGGCATTTTCGTTTGGAGATAGAGTAGAGTTTGGAGGGGAAGATTGGCATAGCTTGAGTGAATATTGACTATTGAACCTCAGATTATGGAAGTGTATAGTACAAACAAGCTGTTATATTCGGATATATCTGACCTTATATGCTGAACTTCCATTATTTCCTCGCTGTGAGAGTAATATATAGCGGGTCCTTCTGCCACAGGATGTACATTTCTTGGCCCTCCCAACTCTTTTGAGTAATAGCTGGAGGTCGAAGTTCCACAACAGTCGTACGAGGATTAAGCGCATCTCAGCGTAGGCCAGGCTATCATATGAAGTTAGCTAACATGTCGATGACGGTTTAAAAGAAAATGTTCAGATGACAGGTGTAATTTATACCTTTTACCAATGCAATTTCTTGGTCCCACCAAGAAAGATTGTAGTACATCTTTCGCATCGGATGCAAAGCGTGAGTCTCCTAGCCAGCGCTCTGGAATAAAGGAGTTCGGCTCGCGCAAATTCTTTTCGGTGTGGTAGGAGGCCCATTGATTCACTCTAATACCTCGTCCAAGACTGCAAGTAGGTATTTTAACTTTCCGACACCGATCAGAGTAATCCCTTCTTCTGTCGCAAATGCGCCCCTGATCTCACGAGCAAGCTTCTTTAATGTCTCTGGATTCTTCAGAAGGTGGTATGTCATCCCCGACAAAAGTGTAGCCGTGGTTTCAGATCCAGCAATCATGATGGCATTTGCGATGGCTTCGATTTCTGGTACAGACATCCCCCCTTCGTCGTTATGCCTCAAGATATAAGTCATAAGAACCACGGTCCTGTACAGCACAGAAGTGCTATTAGGCCCTCGCAACAAGGCAGTGCCAATGAAGATAGCTAGAACTATACATAGAAGGTAGAACCTCACCGAGATGGTGAAGAGATCCCTGTGGTAGACTATGTTGAAAAACTATGGTCCTACTCCGTATTTGATATTCTAGAGGCATCGATTTAAGGCCATTTGGTAGCGCCACCCTTACTTGTAGATTAACGTGAGAAACGACGTTCAAATTTGATATATTCGTACCTGTATGCTGTGCCTGAAGGAACATCGGATCTCGGGTCAGGTTATGCGACTCATGTTATAAAGTGTGGCGCAGCGGTTATTCAGACCCCGCCCCGCCACACTCACGGCGGGGTTGCGTAACTTCGATCTGGGCTGCTAGCCCAACTGGTAACAGGATCTGTCATCAACGCCGGGTTGAGACTGTAAATATCTATCTCTGGACGACATTTTGTTATCCATCTCGAACTTTTGTCTTACTACACTGTCCATCGATCTTTGATCGCACTACGAGCACCCCAAGAGCCCGACATGCAAGTGTAGGGTAGATAACAACCAACAAAGAGTGAAGATGGCGGATTTCGAAGCGCCACCAGGGCCACCACCCCCAAAAGTGCCAGAGGGATGGAAAGCCCAATGGAACGACCAATATAAAGAATGGTGCGTCACCCCATCTCCCGAAACCAACATCACTAACCCCCCACAGGTTCTTCGTCAACATCTACACCAAGAAATCCCAATGGGACAAGCCCACCGCTCCCGTCTACCCTCCCGACTCCTCCACGCCCCCCACCGGCGCACCCCCCTCCTACGGCGGCGCCACCCAACCCACCTCCGACGCGAAGGTGAACCCCTACGACACCCCCAACGCGACCAAAAGCACCGTCGACGAGGACGCCCGTCTGGCCGCCCAGCTACAAGCTGAGGAAGACCAACGCACGCGCGGCCAGAACCCCAACTACGGCGGCGGCGCACCCGGCGGCGGATACCCCAGCAACAGCGGTAGCCCCTTTCCAGAGGAGCAGCAGCGCGGGGAGAAGAAGAAGGGCGGGTTCCTCGGCAAGCTGATGGGCGCCGCGAGCTCCAAGACCAGCGGCGGAGGCAGCCATGGATACCCGCAGCAACAGCAAGGGTATGGCCAGCAGCAGATGTACCCCCAACAAGGCTATGGACAGCAGCAGCAGATGGGGTACCCACCACAGGGCTACGGACAGCCGCCGATGGGGTACGGACAGCAGCCGATGTATGGCCAGTATGGCGGCGGCGGGTACGGCGGGTATCCGCAGCAGCAGCAGCGGAGACAGGGAGGTGGTGGTATGGGGATGGCAGGCGGCGCGGCGTTAGGTTTGGGAGGAGGGTTGATTGGAGGCATGTTGATTGCTGATGCGATGCAGGACCATGACCAGGATCAGTATAATCAGGGATATGAGGATGGTGGCGGTGGAGATGATGGGGGTGGTGATTAAGTGTGTTTGAGGCGAGGTTAGAGAGGAGGGGCGGCTGGATTATTCGTGGCTGGGAGGTTGCGTGCATTTCGATGTTTTCGTCGTTATGGTTCTGTGGCTGATTGCGCTGATGAAGTCGTAGATAGTCACGGGGGACCGGTTTGGACTTCTTGATTAATACGAGCAATCTGTTATCTCTTCACTTACTTGTTCCCCAAAAAGTGATCCGCATACTTCCTAATCAGTGTTCCAGAGCGCAACAACCAGATTTTGCAACCGCCGTGCGGCTCGTGATAATCCTATATAAACTACTGACGGTGTCAAACAAATCGTTTCCATGCATGAACACGATAGCCAGGGTGATCAAATGTGTGGATCGGGAAATGGCGAGGCAGCGGTTGTGATGCACGAGAGGATAACAAGATCGCCGATTACTACTATTTGCACGATGACGGTGACAAAACTGAGAGACAGCAGTGTAGCGCGGTGATGAGAAGATGACGGCGGCAAGACGAAGGCGGCACATCGTCCTCCTGGGGCATAAATGTTTTCTTTCCGCTTGCTCCTTGCCCCCCTCCGCGAGCCTCGCCCTTTTTATAGCTCCCTCCCCTCACTCCCTCTCTCCCACTTTGTTACCCTCTCGAACTTAATCCCCTACACTAACTACCTAGAAACACCAGCGCTGAAATCCCATGAAATTCATCCCTAAGTGAGTGATGGAATATCGTCAAATGTGCGGAGCTACGGGACAGATCCAAATAATGGGCTCTACACTCGATTTCCAGTCGGGCTGTTCCGAGCATGTATGACGAGAAAAGCGAACAAGTTGGTTTTATATAAACCACGAAGGACACGGAATGCAGGAGCACTTAGAAAACGGACTATCCTGACAAATAAACTGTGGTGCTGATTCAGACGAGCGTGCAAAGTTGATAAGATGGGACATGAACGGGGGTGTAGTTACTCGTACTGCCATATTGCCCGATTCGCCAGGCTGGGGTTCACGTCCCACCAATCTTCCCTACCCCCCGGATCTCCAGCCACGCGGCTCGGAGCAAGCCAGACTGATACATAACCTACCGGCGGACATTGACCCTTGAGTGTCCGAGCACTGAGACATCTGGGGGTTTTTATAGTAGAAGGGGAAGTAGAGTCGTAGGATTGTGGGTTGGACTCATTATTCATCCTACTCCCCGGTATCACCTCATAGTCCACACGTAGTAAATCACAGCCAGTTAAGTACACAGCACCACGCTCAATATAACACTTGTATTACACCCCTTCCCCAGTCTATAACCCCCATCCCCCACTCCCTACACAGCATCATCACCTCGTAACACCCTTCTCCACCCCCTGTTTCTTCGACGGCGCACCCGCCAACCAAGCCGCAGCATCGAAGCTCGCTGCTCCCCCCTGCGCCGCCTGTCCGTTCAGTAGTCCGTTCATGGGGCTGCTCTTCTGGCGTTCCTCGAATTCGGCGCGGGTTTCTGGGTCCACTGGTGTTCGTTAGTATATCCTGTTTTCTACTTGCGGGGTGATGGGTGAGAGGATGTGGGAAGGGAGGGGGGGGGGGGGGGGGGGGGGCGTACTGTTCTCCATAAGCTTCGGCATTCCGAACATCATCAACATCGCCACACCGGCCATGAGTATCATGGGGTTCTTGAGAATCGACAATGGTGAAACTATTCCATCACAACAATTAGCACCCATCAATCAACCACACCACTCGCCAGTCCCCGGGAATAAGGCAACTCACATCCAGTTCTCTCTGTCAAATACTGCTTCACCCCCACCGCCTTCACCTCCACAACCCGCCCCTCCCGTCCCCAAACCCCCACCTCAACAACTTCCCCCTTATTCTCCCACTCATTCCCCCTCCACGTCCCCCACGCCTTCACCACCTCCGACCCCTCCCCGTCCCCCTTCGTAATATCAACCCTCAGCGGCGCAAAAACATGCGTTGACCCCACCACATCGAGCAGATAGCTCCCCGCGCTCACATTCCGAAAATCAAAAGTACTAGACGCGCCGAGCGGGGCGGTGTAGACGTGGCCTTGCGTTGTTAGGGAGGCGGTGGTGGAGGGGGGGAGGAGGGAGGGGGTGAGGAGGGAGGGGGTGGGGGGGAGGAGGACGCGGAGGTGGAGGGCGAGGGCGAGGGGGAGGAGGGGGAGGAGGGGGAGGAAGAGGTGCATTTTCGTGATGGTGATGGGTGTGGTGGTAAGTGGTGGGGATGCGTGGATGGGGATGCGTGGATGGGGATGCGTGGATGGGGATGCGTGGATGGGGAATTTGAGGGTGTGAGGTTGATGTGGCTGGAGCTGAGCTGGTTGTTAGCGTGTGGCTAGTGGATCTGACAGGTGTGGCTGGTGGGGACGCCGGTCCGGATTGTTCAGTGCAACGTCTCTCTGCCTACTTCTACCAACCACATGTGATATATTATTTATATCGTCGCATCCCCTCATACCTTGCAGTTGCATTTACGCTGCACATACCATCCAGCGATCTCCCATCGAACTAACTGCGCCTTGACTCCTCTACGCTCCGATAGGACCATCATTGCCTCCCAAACGCCCCCACGCACTAGGCGAGTCACCCTGCTTCCTCTCTGCTTCCTCTGGTCCGGAGTGGGTCAGTGTGCCAGGACGTGCCAGGACGTGCCAACGCCTGGGGAGTTACGAAGCATTACATACTACAGGCACGAGTACTCTGGCAGGAACTGGAAAGTGCTGCTAATTTAGTCTCGGGCGCTGAACGACGCAGCGGCTGGTGAAGCGGCGGTTGTTGGGGATTCATGAGGAGCCGTATCGAAGTCTGCGAGTGGTTAGTTGGTGCCCTCGTTGGTCGAAGAGGCGTGTGATATCCCATAGTACCACCAGGTATGTCCTTTCCTAATCCAACCCGGTGTCGAATTCTCCGAGTAACTGATGGAGGGCTAGAAGGCGCCGAAACAGCCATCAGATCCGGACCATTCAAGGTGCCACCAATCCACAGACGCCCACCCACTGGTCTGGGCTACGCATATCTCACCTATTGCCACCACTCAGGCTTTGCCGCAAGTAACTAGGTATGTGTGTATATGCTATGCTCTCACTTTTACCCATGTGTCTCCTCAAAAACCTGAGATGGCGCGCACCCGATTGCTTGTTTCGCTGCATACCCGCGCGCCGGGTGGGTCTCCACGGCCTCTCGGTGTTGCGGAACGGATAGCATGGAAGTTTCCTCGCATACGCCTACACTATGGAGATCTGCCATGGAGCCATCGAAGCTAAAATAATGTATGATAAGGGAGGGGTATTGCCGAGTCCGAGCTTGATATAATCATATCCATCCCGATCTTTACTCCCTCATGCAAACCACCCACTCGCAAGGGGAGAATATACACACATGTCTTCCTTCCTTCTTACATTGATCTAATGCCGCCATACTGTCTGCAAGACTGTCACTATTTCTACCGCACTGCTCTGCGCGGTCTCAATATCTCCACCTCGGTTTCTCCGTTGTATACCTAAACGCACCACACTAACAAAATGCCTATCGCAACGCCAGGTGTCAGACATTTCACTATGCCTAAACCACTCAACGAGAGATTGGCAGAGGGCCAACCTGCTGCGGCACCATCAAAACCAGATGCTCCAAGGCAGTACACCGAAGAGCAACGCAAGCCGCTCGCCTCTCACGCTCCTGATATTGAGCAGGGCATCACATTCGCGGCGCAGGACTCGCTACCCAAGCTCCCGATTCCCGAGCTCGAGAACTCAATCGCCAAGTACCTGGCTGCGCTGAAGCCGCTGCAGCCGCCAGGGGAGCATGCCGAGACTCAGCAGGCGGCGGAGGAGTTCCTGAAGGGGGACGGGCCGGAACTGAATGAGAAGCTGAAGAAGTATGCGAATGGAAAGACGAGTTATATTGAGCAGTTTTGTAAGTTGTCTTGCTGTTTTTATCTAGTGCTGGGCTGATATCTCAGGGTATGATTCGTATCTGAACTATGACAACCCGGTCGTGCTCAACCTTAATCCGTTCTTCTTGCTAGAGGATGACCCGACGCCAGCTCGTAACAACCAGGTTACGAGAGCTGCATCGTTGGTTGTATCAGCGTTGTCGTTTGTGAGAGCGGTTAGGAGGGAAGAACTGCCGCCAGATACTATCAAGGGCCAGCCTTTGTGCATGTACCAGTACTCGAGGTTGTTTGGTACAGCTCGGATTCCGACTGATCACGGCTGTCACATCGGCCAGGACCCTGACTCCCAGCACATTGTGGTACTCTGCCACGGTCAATTCTACTGGTTCGATGTTCTGGACGAGAACTCTGATCATGTGATGAGCGAGAAGGACATTGCCATCAACCTCCAAACGATCGTCGATGATGCTCAGCAGACACCAATTCAAGAAGCCGCCAAAAGCGCTATCGGCGTCCTCAGCACCGAGAACCGCAAGGTGTGGGCTGGGCTGAGAGAAGTTCTTACCCGCGACGAGGGATCCAACAACGCCGATTGCCTTAGCATCGTAGACTCCGCCCTGTTCATCGTCTGCCTCGACTATGCCGCCCCCTCCAACGCCCCAGATCTCTGCGGAAACATGCTTTGCGGCACGTCTAAAATCGAGAAGGGCATCCAGATCGGAACCTGCACGAACCGCTGGTACGATAAACTACAAATCATCGTCTGTGCCAACGGCTCAGCAGGTATCAACTTCGAACACACCGGTGTGGACGGCCACACCGTCCTCCGCTTCGCCTCCGACGTCTACACCGACACCATCCTCCGCTTCGCACGAACCATCAACGGCCAAGCCCCCTCCCTCTGGGCCTCCACCTCCCCCGACCCCTCCAAGCGGGACCCAAAATCCTTCGGCCCCGTCTCCACCACCCCCCGCAAACTCGAATGGGTCATGACCTCCGAACTCAGCATCGCCGTTCGCTTCGCCGAAACTCGCCTGGCGGACCTCATCCAGCAGAACGAGTTCCAGACCCTCGACTTCGCAGCATACGGAAAGAACTTCATGACTTCCATGGGTTTCTCCCCTGACGCTTTCGTACAGATGGCGTTTCAAGCTGCGTACTATGGCCTCTACGGCCGCTCGGAATGCACATACGAGCCTGCGATGACTAAGGTATACCTCCACGGCCGCACAGAGGCCATCCGCTCCGTCACCCCCGAGTCCCTCGCCTTCGTCCAAGAATTCTGGAGCGAGCTCAAGCCAGCACGCAAAGTCGAGGCCCTCCGCCGCGCTTGCCAGGCCCACACCGCTCAAACACGCGAGTGCGCCAAGGCCCAGGGATGCGATAGACATCTCTACGCCCTATTCAGCGTGTGGCAGCGCGGCCTGGATGAGGATGGCGCTGAAGCTGCGTCGAGTAATGGAGATGGGTATTCCAGCCGGGGAGCGAGTAGTCCGGATCCGCTCTCTAGCCCGTCACTGAGCGCTCAGAGCGATGATGGCAAGCCCCAACGTATTCGCTCGAGTAGCTCGCCCGGCCCGAGCCCGGCGCGTCTTAACGCCCTACCGAGCTTGTTCGCGGACCACGGATGGGATAGGTTGAATAGCACTATCCTGTCGACCTCGAACTGCGGTAACCCCTCCCTTCGACACTTTGGCTTTGGCCCCACCAGCGGCGACGGATTTGGGATAGGGTATATCATCAAAGACGAGGGGATCAGTATTTGTGCATCCTCGAAGCATAGGCAGACGAAGAGGTTCGTGGATGCGCTTGAGAGCTACCTGGTCGAGATTCGCCGGATGTTGAGGGCTGTTGGGGGTCGGGATGGTAGTCCGGCGTCGAGTCGGGTGAGGGAGAGGTATAGGGGTGTTGGGGAGGGGAAGATGAAGAGGGGGAGGCCGATTAGGAGTGAGGGGGTGCCGAAGGCGGCGAGTGTGGATAGTAGGGTTGGGAGTGATGATGATGATTTGGGGGGATGTGAGTGTTCTTCCTTCTTCCTTCTTTCTTTGCTGTTCCTTGTTTGCCAGTGTTTTCTTGTGGCACACAGCTGATGATTCTTAGATGGTTTCTTTGATGCGGGTATGCTACTCCAAGCGCTGCAAGCGCGCACAGGCAGTCTTGAGAACACGGTCCTAGCTGCGGTTGAGAAAGCGATACCGAGGCGGAGGGAGGTGGGGAAGAAGCTGCGGTTGAGTGAGTATTAGATGGATGGGATGAAGTTTTGCACGAGATTATGGGTAGCGCGTGGGATGGATACTGGATGCATTGCGGACGAGAGCAGATTTAGGTTTGGAGTGGGTTTGATTTCGTTGGAGATGGATACACGCTCCCTTCGCGATTTTTGCATGGCATTCGTGTTTATTAGCGGTTATATTTTGTTGAATCTTGCATTTTGAATGTAGGCCGGTCTTTAGCAACAGTTGTAAATAGACAATATGATCTGGTATTCAACTCGCTGAACAAGTTCTTAGCTTGCCCTTTACATCACGTACACAGGACTGAATCTAGCTGGTGGTTTGGCCACCCTGCCCCAGGCTGTACCAGTAACCTTTTCTTTCTAGAAGGTCAGTTATGTGCATGAGGTGCTATGTTAAAATCATTTCCGCTGCTGTGAATATAGCATACCTAGTGCTTGCCCGTAATAAGATTCCAGATCGACTTATTCATTCTATAGCCCGGTAAGAGCTTGTCCACACAAGCTTTCCCTGAGCCACCAAGTTATCCCTCAGATCCAACCTCGCCTCCTCCATCACCTCATGATCAGGCCCCAAAACCCCCTTAATCCACTCATAAAACTCCCCAAACAGCGGCTCCGCCTCCTCGAATCGGTCTTGGTCGGAATACGCGAATGCAAGCTGCTTCATGAGTGACGAACTAGGCTCGGTGTGATCACGACCCAGCTGTCGAAAGGACGCCAATAAATCTTCTATCATCTTCAGTGCCTTATCTGGTTCACCCAGATGGCGGTATGTTTTTAATAGGTTCAAGATGCAGGTGATGGTGGTGCTATCGCCGTCGCCAAAGTTTGACTTTGCCAATCCATTCACCGCACTTGTAGCTGTTGCGCCTTGTCCCACTCTCCAAGTGCGGTAAAGTCCCTTGCGAGCATATCCATAGCGATAATGCTCTCGCGGTTATTCTTTCCTAATTTCTGTACGCGGAAGTCGACGACTTTCTGGTGAAGCTCAGCCGCCTCATCGTGCCTGCCGACATTGAAATAGCTATTAGCGAGATTATGCATGGTTGCCTACGTAGCATCTTCCTCGTCTCCCTGAACACGTTGCAGCATTTTCAGAGTCTTCTCATCTAGATAGAGTCCTTCTTCCACTCGCTCCTGGGCCTTGATGCTAATCGACAGGCTGTTCATGGCGCTAGCTGTGTCTGCATGATCACCGAGTACCCTACGGCGCCGCTCGACAACATCGCGAGCGACGGATTCGGCCTGTGGGAATTTTGCTTGGGCTCGATAGTTGTAGGCGAGGTTCATCTTGTAGTCCAACGGTATTCTGTGGTTAATGCTGTGCAAACATCTCGATGCTCTGGAGCCGAAATTCATTCCTCCTACCGTCTTGATTTCTCGCACTCCTGGGCGCGGCTTAGGATGTCGTCGAGCAAATCTTCGTCAAGCTCTTCCTCGGGTAGGTCTGGGGAGTTGGATGTCGCCATGGTTTGTTTGTGTACTAGTAATGCAACAAGGTGTTGCTTTCTGAGGGTGGTGGTTCTTTGGCCTTTATATCTTGTACTGCGCCCACAGACTGGAAGGCTCCAGGACAATATAAATATCAGGATCGGCGCCTCCGCCCCCTGTCTAGGTCTGCCTTGACTCTTTTCGGTGCTGATCATGCACACTATGTTCAGCTCTATTCAGCGCCGTTTGGTTTTGATGGAGTGAGAAGAGATCCCCAAGGCATCCTTTTGTGGCACAGCTCAATGTTCTCCGAGGCTTACTTTGACGCCAAAACTCGGGATGGTGTATGTGAAAGGTCATAAATCATGGAACCACATCAAAATAAATATATATAGGCGGTGGCATTGAATTATTCAGATCCGGCTGGGATGAAAAGGAGAATATATGCGCACTATTAAATTTAAATAACGTGGTTTATCACCGAGCGGATCACTTTTCCCGAGTTTACTACCTACCAAATTTAACACGCTTTTTTCTTAACAACCACCAATGGAAATCCAATCCCAAGAAGCACGAATCATCTTAGCTATTGAGGCTATCCGATTATCTAAGAAACTTAGTCGTCGCTCTGCTGCAAAACTCTACAATGTCCCTTATACTACGCTTTCTTATAGAATGACTAGCCAAACATCTCGTCACGAACTTAAGGCTAATTGCCACAAGTTGACTGAAGTAGAAGAGGAGGTGTTTATTCGATATATCCTTAATCTCGATACAAGAGGATTTGCACCCCGGCTGGCTGGTGTAGAAGATATAGCGAATTATGTACTAGAATCGCGTGGAGGACAACGCGTCGGCAAGCTCTAGGCGCATCTATTTGTACAACGGCGTCTAGAGTTAAAGACGCATTTTAATCACGTTTATGACTTCCACAGAGCTCTTTGCGAAGATTATAAGCTCATTAGAGCGTGGTTCCGACCAGTAGAGAATATGCGAGCCAAATATGGGCAGTGTGGGTAATAGTTTCGCAGTTTCGCAGTTTCACAGTTTCACAGTCATTGATTCAAGATGTCTTCTCAACAGTCTTCCGCTGTATTGTCTGATCTTCTGAGTGATGATTTTGACGAGGAAGAATCGAAACCTTCTACTCCTACTTCTGGACACCAATCACGCTCACATTCACGGTCACGTAAACGACGCGCCCGTACGTCCTGGGTATGGGATCACGTTCCTGATACAGAAGAAGGGCGAGCTCGTATTTGGACTAATGATAGTGGCAGTTCTGTATGGAAGTGTAAGTTCTGCCCTCAGACTTATATGGAATCTGGAGGAACCAAAAACATTGCCCGACACCTAAAAGGTCATAATATCTACGAAGAACAGACACATTCTCTAGCTGTAGAAGCCACTATTCGCCATGCCTTCAAAAGAGGTGAAGAAGCATCACATTCACGCCGGCGCCTTAATTCTAATGATGGAACTGGAGATCAGCTGGACCCTGGAACTCTCGAACAACTCTTTGTGAAATGGATTACCTCTTGCAATATCTCCTTCCGGATGGTGGAAAGAGATGAATTCCGGGCCCTTCTACAGTATCTAAATCCTAATATCAACACCTGGTTGCCTGCTACACACAACACAATTCACGGTTGGATTATGAGGACCTTTCAACAAGAAAAGGAATATACAAAACTCGCCCTTCAATCGGCACTGTCTCCCATCCACTTTACCTTGGATCTCTGGAGCTCACCAAACTCGCACGCCTTACTTGGTATCGTCAGTCATTTTACTGATGAACATGGGAAACTCCGGTCTTTAGTTCTGGGTCTTCCGGAGCTTCAGGGTGAACACAGTGGAGAGAACATGGCTTCAGTGTTTATAGACCTTTTAGAAGACTACCAAGTTACTTCGAAGGTTGGATATATGATGACGGACAATGCAGACAACAATGATACTATGATGGAGCACCTCTCTGCCGGTATACTTTATTTCCTTTATTGTTTTCCATCTTAAAGGTCCAAGTTATAGCTAATACTTATTTGGACAGCTCTTCAGGAACAACACAATCTCACCTACGATCCTCTTCATTACCGATTGCGATGCAATGGCCATATCATCAATCTAGCTGCTCAATCCTTTCTCTTCAATACTGAAACTGAAGCTCTAGCAGAACACAACAACGAGGGTCAATATTCTACACCAACTCAACTGGAAATGGACAGTTGGAGAAAGAAGGGGCCACTGGGAAAGCTGCACAACCTCATTGTTTATATTCGCCGCAGCACACAGCGAATTCAACGATTTCGTACACAAACTGGAGGCTTGAGTGTAATCAGGGACAATTCTACTAGATGGAACTCTTGGTTTAAGATGATTGACTGTGCCTTGGATCCACTACGACGCGAAGCTATTGATGTCTTTGCAGCTAGAGACAAGTTAGAAAAGGACGCACTTTCAGAAACAGACTGGGGTTATTTGCAGAAGATTAGGGACTTTCTTCAGTATTTTGAGGACGCCACACTATCAACTGAAGGACACGTGGGCACATTAGACCGTGTTTTACCTACTATGGACTTTCTATTAGAGCATTTTGAGGCCGCAAAGATACAATATCAAGAGGATAGATACATGGCCCCATGTTGCAACTCTGGTTGGGCTAAACTAGACAAGTACTATGCTCTAACAGGTAGAACCCCGGTCTATATAGCAGCAACGGTACTGTGCCCGGCGTTTAAATGGGAGTACTTCGAATCTACTTGGGAGGATGTGTGGATCACTAGAGGAAAGGTTAAGATGCAGGAATTCTGGGAAGAAAAATACAAGTCCAAAGCTATTGTTCTTCCTCCACGAGCAAACACAGCAACAACGGTGCAGCATCAGCAGCGGGAAAATCAGTATCAGGCTTGGAGAAGGAAGAAAGCCGGTGTACAGACAGAGGTAGATGAGTATGCTAGGTATCTTCAAGCTCCCATCTTGTCAGAGGTCAAAGATGCACTTGCATGGTGGTTAGAACCTACGCAGCGGCTAATGTATCCTAATCTTTCTTTAATGGGCATTGATATTCTTTCAATTCCAGCTATGTCAGCAGAACCAGAAAGGCTATTTTCAGGTGCGTTGCTCACAGTTACTGATAGAAGGAATAACTTGGGGGTGGAGACTATCGAGGCTACAGAGTGTTTGAAATCTTGGATGTAATTTATATACAAACTGTCAGTTTATTAGTCAGTTTCACAGTCCGTCCAGTTTGACCACATAAATATACAGTCCAGTCCAGTTTGCTCAATATTTAAACAGTCCAGTCCAGTTTAAGGCCTTGGACGGACTATTTGGACTATTACCCACACTGAATATGGGATTCAAGACTGTGATTTCTACAACTTTGATGAGACTGGCTTTATGGTAGGTATCGTCTGTCCTAGAATGGTTGTTACACGCGCCGATTAACGTGGCAGAGGCAAAGCTATTCAGCCTAGCAATCGAGAATAGGCTATAGCAATTGTTGTGTTAATAGTGAAGGTTTAGACATTCATCTATTTTTGGTAGTTTAAGGCAAAAACCACCTTGCTAGCTGGTACATAGAGGGCGGCCTTCCTTAAGACTGGGTTATTAAACCTACTTCTAATGGATGGACCAACAATGAGACAGGTCTAGAATGGCTAAAACACTTTGACAAACACACTCGTAGTTAAAAGGGACGTATCGAATGCTAGTGCTAGATGGGCATGAGAGTCACGGTCGGCTGGTTTCTAAGATTATTGCAAAGCTAATAGCATTATAACTCTTTGTCTACCTCCTCACTCGCCCCATCTAACCTAACCACTTGATGTTAGGTGTTTTAGTGTTCTAAAATGCATATATGGGCGTTAGATTAAGACCTTCATTAGGGCTTATATAAACCATATTACCAAAGTCGAGTTCTTTCTAGCTTTTCACAAAGCTTACAACTAGTCAATAACAACTCAAATGCAACGGCTGGATTCCGCAGAGCTGGTTTGGTACCCTTTAATCCACAATTGATTATTTCAAGGCTAGATGTTAAGTTACAGACTCCTACACCTACTAGGCCCCCATCTACTAATGTTGACCCTTAGGTCTCTCGAACGCCTCACAACCTAACTGATGCTCTTTTGCAGTCAACTCTAGTTAAAAATCGTATTGCGCACCACTAAGGAAACTCGCTAACACCTATTTTCCAAACAGTCGCTGCATTGGCAAAAGGTACAGAGGGGTAATCGGAACGAGGGGCAACTGTCTAAACGGCGTTGTGGCACTTGTAGAAAGGCTGGTCACAATGCGCGAACTTGTCAAGAACATGTATATATGTCTGTTCATTAGAATCCGAGTAGTTTTAATTCATTTTTTGTGTTGTGGTTAATTGCATTATAAAGTGGTAAACTCTAAAAAAATTAACGAGGTGCTGATATTCACGAGGTGCTGATAAACCACATTATAACATTTCAATTCCCTTCGAATTTTTATCCCAATCTTTTATAAATATCATCGTTATTTTTTTAGAAAATATATCGTCATGGCCGTAATTATCGTCAGTTGGTGAAATAAATATACCCACCATCCGTGTCCATCTTAAGGAGACCATTATACCGTCCTGTTCCCTGACGGGACAACGTCCCGTCACAGCCGCCGTTATAAAAAAAATCCAACTCGAATTTACTCAGTCCTCTTCACAATCCTTGGCAGACAAAGCCACGCCACCACCATCGAGCAATACAAAATAATCGCCACAGGATTCAACACCACCGTCCCCAGCTTCTGTGCCAACAACCCCGTAATAAACGGCGCAAACGCACCTCCACTGCTCCCCATCGCCGAAATCAGACTGAAGCTCGACACCTGCAAGTCGCGCGGCAGCAACTTGCTAAACACGGCCGCAGCACATGGATACACCGGCCCTAGCAATAAACCAACAATCGAAATCGCAACCGCGTTTCCGATGATGTTTGGCACGGACCAGAACACCACTTGCAGCACCAGCGAGCATGCGACTAGCAGCACGACGGACGTCTTCTCGCCCAGTCGCGCGGCCTGTGGCGAGAGGAAAATCCGGCCTAGCGTAATACCCAACCAGAAACCAGAGCTGACGTACCCGACTTGACCGGCCTCGCCATGGCGGTAACTGATGAGGAAGGACACGAGCCAAGAAGCAATACTGACTTCAGCGCCTTGGTAGGCGAAGATGAAGAGGGAACCGAGGATGGTAGTTTTGTTGCATGCGGCAAGCTTGAGAGTCTGAATGCGCGTTGGTGTGTTGGTTTGCTGTCTCGAGGCGGTCTGCTCGAGCGCTGTCATTAGTTGTGCTGCGGGGGCGTCGGCTTCGTAGTTGTGGTAGGCAAAAGTTGCAGCGGTGATGTTTGAGAGGGCGAAGAAGAGAGGAATGCTGTAGAAGTAACTCCACTTCACGCCATTGGAGGCGAGGGCTGTGGCGATGAGAGGTCCGATCGTACCGCCTACGCCGTAGGCGCCATGTAGGAAACCGAGGGCCGCAGTAGCGTTTGCGAGACCGACGCAGAAGACGTTGTTTAGGGAGAGGCTAATGGCCATGCCGAAGCCAAGGAAGAAAAAGGAGATTACAATGACCGGAAAGGGGGGCGCGCAGAGGAGGGCCACGTAGGCGACGGCCAGGGTGGAGAGAGAGACCTGGTGGGTGCGCGCGCGGCCGAGGCGAGTCTCGATGGCTTGGGTGAGGGGCGCGGCAACGATGAAGCCGAGGGCGTTGGAGATGAAGATGAGGGAGACAACGCCGTAGTTGACGGAGTAGGCCTTCTCGAGGTAGGGGATGAGGGCACCGGGAGCACTGTCATTAACGCCGTTGGCGAAGTTCATGAAAGCTGAGCTTGCCATGCGGTATTTGTTCATGGGAGGGTTGGTGAAGGTGTGGAGGAGGTCGACGCCAGTAGGGGTGGTGGGCGTCGGCGGGGTGCTCCGCTCGACATCATTAGGGGGGACATCGCGGGCGGAGGGTAAAGGCGCAGAGGGGGATGGGCGTATGTCAGTAAGTTCGAATTCTGAGGGGGGAATTGGAATGCCTTGCTTATCTCTCCGCACCGTGGCGGGGGGGTTTGCAAGGCTGGGCGACCCCTCTATGCGAATAAATGAATTAAGCCCGCTGTTTGACAATGCCATGGTTACTGTGTGGGCATGCGCTTGTATTTCGTTTTGGAGATAAGTATTAGGAAGGAAGAAAAGAGAGGAGGAAAGTCAGAGAGATAACGTGACAACGTTATACGAAATTATTGATATAAAAATAAGATGTAAAAGATGTAACTTAAAAGATGTAAAAGATGTAAAAGATGTAAAAGATGTGGCCTAGCGGGGTACTCTGCCCCACCGGGACAAGCTCTAGTGGGGTGGAGGGGCGGAAATAGCTTCGGCCATCACCACATTATTAGAAATCGATACGCCCCATTTTTACCCCTTCCTTAGGGCCTCTAGGCGCCTTTTATTTGATATAAATATAAAGATAAGAAAGATGTCATTAAGTTTACAAGTACTTATTGGTGCTACGATGCTTATAAAGGTGCTAACGGCCCGTTATAATCTTTGGCTACATCATTGCACTAGCAACAGCTGCGATTGAACTGATACAGGTCGGTCGATAAATGACTTGGACAGCTCGTAGTTCAACTTCAACAGTCCAACAGTTTACCTCAACAGTCTATCCCACCACCGACTTCAACAGTGCACTATTCGATGGCTTGAACCGGTGTTATACTAACTAACCACTAACCCCCTAATACCAGCATTCTACAATCCTAATCATGCATCGCAAACCATCCTCGCCAATGGCGCCCCAGTAGTGTTCAGCGCACCGCCGAATCTGGGCCATCGTCTGTGACGCCGCTCCCCACGTTCCCGAAACTGCCGCTTTTTCTTGTCGACAGACAGCAGCCACGCTCGACAGCTACATAAGTCGAGAATGTCAGCAGGTTGAAACAGAATATCCCCATGATGACTGAGATAATACTAGGTGGGATTGGCCGGCGACTTCAGCGGACCCGGCGTACCCCCCGCCCTTGAGCAATTAGGGATGCTAATTTGTATTAACCATGGCTTTCTTGTTTCCTTGACCGTCTCATATCCGCGGCTAGAACGCATCCGTGAGCTCGTAGATTATGCCGATATTGGGTGGACGAAACTCACTGGTGACGGCGGATCCGCCTGGTCGCTTTGCTCCCAGTCGGAATAAGCAAGTTGTCTTGTGGGAAGCAAGATGTCTTGCCCCAACATTTAATTTCCACAACAATTCTATAACGATTCAACAACATGTCTGACCACAAGACTACACTTCATGAAGCAAAGGAATGGCTCCTTGCAAATCCTTCTGAATTAGTTTCTACTGCTGCAACTATTTTCAAAGTCAAAGCAGATACCCTACGTCGATCAATCCTCCGAGAAACGAACACAACAGCTCAACAAGAACAGCATGGAGGGCACAATAAGCTATTACCAAACACTAAAGTTGTCGCAATCAAACAATGGATACATCAGCAATACGAGAATGGAGCAGGTGCTACAAAGCAGATGATATATGCTGCTCTCTGTCATATACGTGATCCATTACCACCGCCATCGGATAGTTGGATGAGAAAATTTGTCCAACATGAGCTTTCTGAATTTCATACAATTACTACAAAGCCTATATCACGACAGCGAACAACAGCACATGATGAAACAGTAGTTGAAGAATGGTTTCAAAGATATACTACATTTCTAAACTCATATGGAATCTTGGTACCATAAGAATCTTCAAGAAGAGAGGATTCTACTTTCAGACTTTGGATATATCAACGACGAACTTGCAATTGAATGGTTAACACACTTTATTAAACATATAAAAAGACACAAGATTCAGAGCCAAAGGTCCTCTTGCTTGATTCTCATGCAAGTCATCATTGCCCTCAATTTGCAATCCTTGCAGAGAAGCATAACATATTCCCATTTACATTTCCCTCTCACCTCACGCATATTCTACAACCACTCGATGTTGGGGTTTTTCAACCTTACAAGCACTGGCATAAGATAGCTGTTCAAGAGGCTATAATAAGTCTAGACCTTGAATATAACATTCCTTCCTTCCTTCAGGATTTACCAAAGATTAGAGAGAATACGTTCAAGCATAGAACTATTATTCATGCATTTGAGAATGCAGGAGTAATAGTTCTAACACAATCTCAATTTGAAGAACAACTCCCTCTAACATTTAAAGGGTTGGATGAACAGATTCCAAGATGGAAAGCAAAGGTTCCTGACTTGCTAAGCAGTCCATCAAGGCAAGGGTTTACTAATTTCATGGATAATGCAGAAGAGGTGTTACTTACAGCACAATTGCAAGAGTTTGATCATTCAGTACTTCAAAAACATGTTTCTACAAATACCAACCAAAGAACAAAAAGCTGTTGCACTCTACAAGTTGGTGGAGCTTTAACTGCATCACAAGCCCATACTGCAATTCAATTAAAGGAGAAGAAGGAAGTTGACAAGCAAGCAAAGCAAGTAGCAAGGATAGCAAGGTCAGAAGCTATTCAAGCCCAGAAGGAATTACACAAAGCTGGAATTAAGGCACGGAAGAGAGAGAGAGAGAGAAAGAAGGAGATCAAAAGGCTTACCCGAGCAAAAGAGTTTATCCCAATTGAGCTCTTTACTCTAATCCCTGATCCAGAGGTAGAAGTAGAGGTAGAGGTGGAGGCAGAAAGCAATGGGCATGGAGAATCAGATAGTGATGAGTCGGAGGTTCTGTTTATATTAAATTGAATGAAGTACCTTATACTATATATTACTGCTTCCCACAAGACAACTTGCTTATTCCGACTGGGAGCGAAGTGACACCCTTGGAGCATAAATTTAGGGTTAGGCAAAATCTTTGAGCGATGATCGCTGAAACGAACGTATTGAAGTCTGTCCTTTGTTTCTAGGTGCATCTCAAACAACACGTGAGCAAGATGTGCTACCTTTTCGCCCACCACTTCTAAAACCATTTGACAGAGATCCATATTCATCGTTAACAGCTGATCCGGGAATGTCATCGATATATCAGCTACCAAGATATTCTCATTCGTGGGGCTTGGGTTTGTCCTGATCGCACTGGAGAGCTCATTCAAATATTCAAGGAAGACCGAAGAAGTGGCAAAGGCAAGGGGAAGAGGAGGATACAATACAAGGAAAGGGTCGGATCGTGAGTCTAGAAGACTATATCATACTGTTGAAAATCTGCCTACAGATACGGCCTACCTATCGATCAACAGAGGCAGTACCGTTCTTCAATAACGTTACTGCTGATTGGCAAAGTGAGACAGAGAAAGTCCACAGTACTCTTCGCTAGGTGCTACAGCGGAGGTGTTACGGCTAAGTGCTAGTGCTATGGCTAGCGCTTACAGCTGCAACCTCACGTCATGGATAACATTGAATATCATGGATATTATGTTATCCATGTTATCCACAGCGATCCACGGAATATCAGGTGATGGATAACATTGGATATCATGGATATTATGTTATCCATGTTATCCACGGATATCCCTTTGGCACGACGCCACTATATAAGTAGATAGTATTTCCTTAGATAGGAGCTTCGTGCTCAACTCAATATAGTATTCTTTACAATACTGTATCATGTTACTTGGAAGCCTTTGTGTCTAATACCCTGCCTCCTCTGTCAAGTCAACCTTACGCAAGAAACCTCTGTCTTCTATCGTTTAGAAGTCAGCATTACATTAGCGTCCTAAGAATTACCACCTACTTGCTCTAGAAGAACGAGAAGATCGTCTTATGTTGATAGTAGAAGGGCTTGTAGAAGCAGCTGCTTCAACTGCTGCTTCAACTGCTGCTTCAACTGCTGCTTCAACTGCTGCTTCAACTGCTGCTTCCTCAACTGTGTATTTAGATCTAGCAGTATTACAGGAGCAGTTAGAAGCCTGTTACGATATCAAGTGCGCCTTGCAGCTCGAGTGGGGGTTCAGGGGTGTGGGGAGCTTTCCGGGGTTAGAGTGAAGTTTTCAGTTATAGAGTGAATTCTCAGAACTAGTCTCGCTAAAGAGAATTCACTCCACAATAGCTGTATATAGATCGAGCCACTGCTCGAGTGCTCCTCTTCTCTTTCCTTTCTTCTCTAGATTGAGTTTAATTCATAATACCCAACTGGCGCCCTATGCCTTGGTGAACCGTGACAAAGCCCGTCTTAAGGTGCAAGAAGAGCGGCTTCAAGCTGCAATAGCTATGCAGCTTGGGGATCTTCGAAGAGAACAGCAGTTACTATTCTCTTCTTTTATACACAAGTATGGATAGGTATGGGGCAAGGGGGTTGACTTCTATATAGCTAGCTACTCTAATATATGTAAATACTCTTCAATTGATGGTGGAGTAACCTTGAATCGCTGTGATATTCCGTTACCACATATACAAGTATGGCAATTTGTTACGAGAATAGCGACTGCAAGTACGCTGCTACTGGTTAACTGCCAGCTTTTAAACCCTTACTATAAGCTGTATAAGAGAATAGCTGTTGGACTTGACCAGTTCTTGACAGCAATTCATACTGTAGAGAGTGCGTGATTAAACACTTGCTTCTCTAGTGATAAGTGGCGGCGTCCTCTTGAATGGGTAAAGGGGCACATAATACCAGTTGTACAATTATACACTAGATCACCGTATAACAATAGCCACTTAGGACCCTCTTTCCCATCTATAATCTGCTTAAGTCTGCCTAACCAGACTCTTGCCACATTGTCCAATCGTTTGTAGTTCCAAGAAAGGGTCCACAGATCGACGACGCAAGACCATCTGGCGTTACTATAGCTTGCCACTGTTGACTGTGCTGACGCTTATGACCATTGTATACAGCATGTTAAGCTTCGTTAGGGCCAGAAGGACGGCAGAATCCTCGAAAAGTGCCATCTACAAAGCCCTAAATCTGATGGCATTGACTAATATCCTCTATAGCTGCTGCGAATTCGTTCATCTTATCATATGATAGATGTGGCGCCTAGGCAAGAGTTGAACCAAACCAGGCAACTAAATACTAGTAGGTATCGTTAAATACAATACTTAACCAAGTACTAGATCGACCAAAGATCTAGATACTCGTACTCCACTGACCTAGATAAGCTAGACGGGCAAGTACAACACATAAAGCAGTCTCTAGGTGGGCAATAACCTGACTACGATATACGATATCATCAAGGCGAAGGAGTGGTAGAAGCAGTCGGATTTCCTCAATTGAAAAGCTATATAGTAATTAGTATAGTATAGTATACTATTTAATTGAATAAGAAGGTATATTTACCGAAGATAATGCTTTACTTTAACTGGTGAATCCTGTCCCTACGATGTAAGACTCTAGGTCTTATGCTCGTATTCGAGTAGCGGCTGGTATCGACGCTGAGATCTTTCGAACTGAAGCTGGCGGCGGCGACGGTGTACCTGTAAAAGGAGTAGACTGGTAGCAATAGCAGCTATTAGTATTTGCTGTCTATGAACAGCCATTAGAACGCTGGTGTTGGTGCTGGTGTTGGTACTGGTGTTGGTACTGGTGTTAGTGCTGTCGTAATTTGAGAATTTGCACTCGATCAAACTATCACCAGAAGGCAAAATTGTCAGACCCGCTTAAATCATTCCCATTCTGCTATGCTAGACTTGGCCATTTTGGCGAGAAATGGGCGCGAAGGTGGTGGCGGTCGCAAAAGGGTATATATATATATTTGTAAGTTATGGCACAGAAGTACCGCGATGTATCTTTTTGCATATGAGAGTCGAGTAGTAGAACCTTCGTATCCTCCGAATCTGTATGCTTTGCAAAATGCTCTAGCCACCAAAGAGCAAGCTGGCTATTTGAAAATCCAGAGTCCAGAGTTTGAGAGTAGTACTAGCTCCGTGCCTTTGAGGTTCGTATGGTACTCGAGTACCAAGAATCCATATGTATTTTGCTCGGAATGACAAGTACAGGTGGTATGACTTTTCCTACTTCGGACACAGCCTCTAGGATAGTAATAGACGTACGATTTTCAGGGCTAGGCGTATAGAGCTCCTTTGCTATTTGTGGTACCATAACCTTCTCACCTCCAGGAATTCCAATCCTAAAGCCTGTTTCATCCATATTCCAAATTGACTCGAGCTGTATACTTCTAGTATAAACTCATGGTACTCTCGAAACCACCGTGTAATAGTAGGCTCATCTTGAGCTTTCGTACGCTGTAGTGCAATAGGCTTTGTAGTGATAAAGTGGAATTCTTAAAGCTCATTCTTAATATATTTAGTAGGCCAGCAAAAATATCATGCTTCTAGTAGCTCCAAGCCCTAGGTAATACTGCTCAAGGATCCATTTCTTAAGGGCTTCTAACTGTGCAGTAGACACACCTTATTCCTACCAGCCTTAGCACGCCGTTTGAGGCTCATCCGTAGTGTTGATTCGGGGATTTTGAAAATGTGACAGGCAGCAATTATAGACTCAGAAGGGTTTTCTGCAAGCCACTCATGGGCATTTGATATACGAGTCCCCTCCATTAAATGAATTGTATAGGATTACAATATAAATTACTATCTACATCTATGGAAAATGTTTTGTTGAGGAATAGCGGTGAACGGACGCACGTCGCGAAACCGCGCACATCGCTTCCGCTCGTTTTGAAACCGCACGGATCGGTTCCTCCAACCCTGAGCGATACTTGCATTAGTATTACGCACCATCCCCACCGCCGTTCCTGCCTGAGCCACCCAGCCCGCTGCTGCAAACACCCACCCTCCTACAACCTCCCACTTTTAATCATGTCCTGTCCTGAATAAACCATCCACCTTCGGACATTCTCCATCTTCCAGCAACTCCGACCGACCGGCAGACGACGATAGCAGCCACTACAATCTAGCACCACCACCACCACCGAGCTAGCGAATGCACCAGACCGACACCACCACCACCACCACACCATGGCCCCCCGCCGCAACCGCAACCGCCTCCTCTTCATCCTCGTCCTCTTCGCCGTAGTAGGAATCCTCTACCTCACCTCCTCCTCCCGCGCCGTCGCCACCCACGACTTCTACACCCGCACCCGCTCGCGCCTCGAGACCAATGGGGGGAGCAGCAGCAACAGCGGTAGCTCCCTAGACAAAATCACCCCCCAGCGCAAGACCAGCATTGGAAGCGACGACGATGAAGTCGCCAAAGCAATGAGTCGCCGCCTCATGGATGCAGAGGTCGCGGCGAAGGAGATGGCTAATAAGAAGGCTCCGACGAGGGAGAGCGTTATGGGTGATGATGGTGGTGCTGGGAGCGATAAAGATCGTGGGGAGGGTGCCCAGAAGGTGGTGGTGACGCCGCCGAAGGAGATAGTGAAGGATAGTGGGAAGGGGGCGAAGGGTGCGAAAGATAGGAATGTGGCGGGGAGGAAGAAGTATCCCATTGCGGAGGAGGGGAAGGTGGTGGAGAAACAGGAGAAGGAGAAGGTGGATGAGTCGGATGAGGCGGTTACGGCGGGGATGAATGGGATTCTTAAGATGTCGCCTAGTTCGTCCTTCCCCCCCCAAAGAACCCCCCCCAAAGAAAACCCCCGGCTAACCACGACCCCCCACAGTTATCATCTTCTCCAAATCCTACTGCGGCTTCTCGCGCAAGGCAAAGTCCATCCTCCTCACCAAATACGTCATAACACCCACCCCCTACGTCGTAGAACTCGACAAGCACCCTCTCGGCCCGGCCCTACAGGCGCGGCTGGCGACGATGACGGGACGCAAGACGGTGCCGAATGTGTTGGTGAAGGGGAAGAGTATTGGGGGGGGAATGATGTGGTGGCGCTGGATGAGATGGGGGAGTTGGGGGAGAAGGTGGTGGGGTTGGGCGGGAAGGGGGTTAGTGTTGCTTTGCGGGAGGTGGAGGGGGAGGGGGAGGTGTGAGGATGGGGCTGGGGCTGGGGGAGAAGTGATGGGATAGTGGAAGGGGGAGGGGGGGAGTGTGTGCATATAATTCGGCGTCTCGGTAGCATTGTGGGAAAAGACGGGGCGTTCGGTAGTGAGGCAGGCATCTTTGAAATTTTCAGGGCCATTGGGGGTTAGATGAATAGGTCTGCGGGGGGTAAACGCGACGTTAACCACAGTAAGTCTGGATATGTAGCCAGCGTGTATAATAATACTAGTCTTTTCAACTTCTACGCCGTGCGTGCAAGTATTGTAAGATGAAGTGAAGTGTGAAGTATGAAGTGTGTGAGAAAAGAAGTGGTTCACAAAAGGCACCACGGACATTAAAATCCCATTCCAAGACCCTTCTATATGCTACAAAAACCGATGTGAACAGGGCGCTGCGTCCCGAAACGCCATAAACTGGCAAAAGGCGGCAAGGTAAGTAAGTATACTAAGTAACCCCCTTCCCCCCAAAAAAGACACGGTAGAATAGGTAATCCCCTTTTCAAAATACAAGACGGATAAACAATCTATACGGCGGAATACCCGCCCCTTGACCCGCTGTCTTGCACGGTGTTGAAGACGCGACGGGACCAGTCTTTGACGAGGTAGGGGACGTCGCGGATGGTGTCGCCGTGGGGGAGGAGGTCCCACCCGCGAGCGCCGTAGCGGTTGTAGTTGAGCCAGGAGCCGAAGATGAGGTAGGCTGCTGTGGATAGGAATGCGCTGTTGTATGTTAGCTTGGTGTTTATCTCCAAATAGGGACGGCTGGAAATAAATGGGGGGGGGGACGAACATAATAATAAACCAAGTAAAAAACCCCCAACTCCCCTTCTCCTTCCCCCCTCCCCCCTCAACACTCTCACAAGCATACTTCGTCCACCACTCCAGCGTCAGCACATCAACCTCCCCCTTCGCCCCCTCAGGTCCATACTTCTTAAACACCAACGCCTTCGTCGCCCTCGTCGTGCTATTCCCCCCCTCTTCCTTTCGTCTGTACACATCCAACACCCCCTCCTCCCCCTCCTCCTCCTCCGTCCCCTCCACCTCAGGATCACACAAAAACTCCACCACAGCTTTCTGTTTCCGCCCGTTATACGACCCGCCGTGTAGCTCGACGCGGATGCCCTCGCGCGCTTGGTCGGCGGGGGAAGGGGCGGTGCGGAGGCGCGTGTAGGAGGCGTCGAGGAGGGTGCCGCCGGGGAAGTTTTGGAGATCGCCGGCTATGGGGATGACGCGGGAGATGGTGGTGGTTTTTTCGTTGATTAGGCGCTCGATTGCGCAGACTGGGGGGGGTTGGGGGTTAGTATCAAGTTTCTTGTGTCTGGTTGAGTGGTGGCTGGGTGGATTGGACGGGGATGGGGATGGGGGGATGAGGGTAGGGACGGGGAAAAGGGGAGGGGGAAGACAAACCTCGAGTAGGCCCCGGACACCTCTCCTCCTTCTTCACATCGCTATCCGGCACCAGCGGCCGACAGATATTAATCGTATACGTGGTATTCAGAAATGACGGCGGCTGCTCCACGCCATGCATGACCGAGTGCGGCCCATCCAGCGCGCTGAGATCAAAGTTATGCTTATCGGCTAGCATCTTGGAGCAGTCGATCGTCCCTAGCGCCGCGGCGGAGAGTGGGAGTAGGAGGGGGAGGAGGAGGGATAGGAGCGTGGGCATTGTGATGCTGGAGGGGCGGTGGGGGATGTGCATGTTGGGCGTGGGTGGGAGCTAAGCTCCAGGGACTCGGGATGGGGGATGCAAGGAGGGGGGTGGGTGCAGGTGTTGGGAGAAGAGTGGTATAGGGTCCAGATGGGGGACTCGGAGTGTGGGCTTCGCTTTGTTCGGTGGGATGGACGCTGTCGCTGTCGTCGCTGTCGCTGTCGTCGCTACTTGGCCCGTCTTGGTCATGACGAGGTGGTCGTTCGCAAGAAACGTCGCTGGGGACGTAGACTTGGCATCACGTGATTAGTTTAAATATGAATATTTGCGAGGGTCTTGGATATATAGAGCTTGATTAGCAGTTGTTATGCGACAACACCTGCCCCGCTATCTATTTGCACACAGTAGACTCGTTGATGGTGGTATGTATATCCCCTTCTTCTATGGGATAGGATCTTGGGCTAATCTCTCTCAGGTGATGTTGTCTAGCAGGCTACGCATGTGCGAGCAATAGCTGCATTCCGACCACGAGCTCAGCAATAAGCACGCCTTGCGATGCATCATCTACTCACTGTCCCGCCGCCTTCGGTGGCTGCTGCCACAGTGACTATGCCTGCGGCCAGGGATTCTGTTACCCGACGGCATATCCCACAGTCAAAGTAACGATCGCGACAACGACGACAGATTCAAAGGGTCATGTTGCAACAGTCAATGCCGTCATCAACACCGCATATATGCCTTCAACTCAGCCCACATTAGGGCCCAGTCCAGTGGCAACAGCGGCAGTCAGCAGATTCACTCCAACTACCATTCCAGTCGCCAAGGTAGCGTCGACACCAGGTTCATCATCTGGTCTCTCAAAGGGTGCTCTCGCTGGCATCGTAGTGGGGGTAGTCGTAATCCTCATAGCCATCATCGCAACATGCTGGTGTCTGCTGCGGCGCATCAACGCTGTAGCCAGGCAATCTGAAGGCCAACGCACCTCGGGCTCCGGCTCAAACCGCACACCCATGTCCAAGAACCGCGGCCCCAATGGCGGCCACATCGGGGCTCCACTCAGAGGCCCAACAAACGTCGACTTTGACAACATGTCCATCGACCCCCTGATGATGACCTCTTCCGGCTCTGCAACCCCTCATCTCTCGCGCCCCACCCCAACACACAACCGAGTTACGATACCCAAATCACTCAGGCTCCCGCCCTCTCCCCACCCATTCCAAGCCCCTACGCCTCACCCCTAGCAAACGCACAAGGCGGCTACCAAGCCGTCCCCCTAGGAGACGCGCAGTACTTCGACACGCGCCACCACTCCGGCCAAGGCAGTCCCAGCAACGTCTCGCCCTACTCCCCCGGGTACCCTACATCTGCTTCATGGGGCGAGCCAGTCCCGGATCCGGCGGTGCGAGACCAGAATCTGCGCTTTGGACGGATCAGCAATCCGTCGCCCGGGGTGGATAGGCATTGGTCGCAGATTAGCGATATCAGTGCCCTTTCGCGGGCCGGGGATCGGGATGGCGGAGTTGGATCCAAGGAGTGGGCTGGTGGAGATGTCTGAGCGGGAGTCCTCGGCTGCTGGTGCTGCGGGCGCGGCTGCTGGTAGTACCACAGCGAACCGCTCAAGCGTAGACAGCCACAAAAAAACCAACAGTTTCGAATTCATCGCCCACCGCCGCAAACGCAGCAGTGCCAGCTCGGGGATGTCTCAACTCCTCACCCCCCCCCTTCCGGGCGGCCAAAGCCCGATATTAGAAAATGAAGCTGCTGAGACCGAGGCGGAGGTTGGGGGAGGCGCAGAGTGGGAGAGGAGACGTCGCGCTACGAGGAGTGAGGAGGCGGAGGGGGGGCAAATCGTGTATGCGCATCAGCCTACGCCTGTGGTGCTCCGGGGGGGCGGGGTGGGGGATGCGGGGTTGCCGTCGCCGGTTGGTGGGGGGGTTCGGGGGGGATAAATCGGAAGCCTTTGGGTGGTACGGGTGCGTAGTGAAGTGGGAGAAGGGGGGGGAGGTTTGGTGTGGGATTGTATGGTGACGTTTTTTTATGTGAGAGCGGGATTAGGGTATACATAGGCTGGCGCATTATTTCTTGTTATGGGTTCTTGGGATAGGTATGAGAAATGGATGGAGAAAGCGGCATCTGAGCGAATGAGCGAATATACCAAACGACGTTGGATGTCTGCGTAAGTAAGTAGTATATTTGGATATTTTATATAGAGCGGAGAATGATTGGAAAGCATCAAATTTACTATATATATGTACTCTCTATTTCAATCATAAATATCTTGTCTGTTGCCGTCCTCGTTGATGAACTTGTCCGGAGGCGGTGTAATTTTTTCCCGACAGTGGCTTGTACAACGGCTGGGCCACCATCGTCAACTCGGTGTGTTTAAAGTTTAAACCAGTTAGTAAACTTGCTTCACTTTAGACACAGCATATTTCCTGGTTTTTAAATGCAAATCCTACTAATAACAAGGCTACCTACAGTGGAGTCGGTACTCAGCCGCATCTCATCTTGTCGTGCAGACGGTTATCACCTGAGACTAGGTCAGCCCTGCGGGACGATTCTTTGGGGGTTTGCTAGGTGCGTGCGACGCTTTATGGTAATGGGTGGAGATATAAAGATCTGATGGTATGGGCATTTCAAGGTATTTGCACGTTTGTGAGGGTGGTCAGGATTGAACTGACTGATATATAGACCTGACGTTGCCTCATCGTTCCTGTTACGGCACGGGTCGTTATCACATATATACCCTGCATTGTGCTATCCGGATATTAATTCATCTAGTAAAACTTTGATATCAAGGAAATCCAAAGGCTACACCAGTGCTAGCCCAGAACCAATATCAACACAGGCAAACATGTCCCTCCCATCCTACAAAGACGCAGTCACCCCCCTCGACCCCCTCGACTTCGTCGCCACCTATCTCTCAACGCATGACCTCCTCACCTGCTCCCTAGTAAACAAATCCTTCAACAGCGTCTTCGCAAAATACCTCTGGGAGGATCCTCTCCGCATCATTGGCAACGGTGCCAAACGGATCCCTTTCCACCTAGGTCCGTCCTCCCCTTACCACAGTCGCAAGCCTCTACTAACCAGACTACAGAAAAATACCGCCTCCTCAGCAGATCCATCGCAGCCACAAGAGAGTCCACCAAACACCTAGTGCAAACAATAGACTACCGCCAGCAATGGATCCCAAAGATGTACGCCCTCCCCAAACACGTCAGCCAGCGCGCACTCACCATGGACGCTGGGTACTGGAACTCCCAACGCATAGTCTACAAGCTCCTCAGCGACCTCCCCGCTCACTTCCCCCGTGCCAGATTCCTCTTCCTCGATGACATCGAGTTCCCCCCTTCCCCCTCCTCTCCACCGCCGGAAACATGCCATCCACTCCTCCTCAGCCTGCGGGACTGCCAAAACATCGCCACCATACTCAGTCCAGACGACGCAGCGGAGTTTCTAAGTGAGGTAATCTACTTAGATATCTCGCACACCGCCCTCCGCGACTCCTACGGCCACCCAACCTATCCCCTCTCACACCTCATGCTCCCCTTCCTGCGCACCCTAAAACTCCAACACGTCTCCCTCTTAGACTCAGACCTGCGCGCGCTCTTGGCTGCAAGCCCGCATCAGCTGCAACTCGCTAGTCTGGATGTAAGGGATAACAAGCTCACCGACGGTATAATCCCCGATCTGGAACAACACCTCGTTTGGCGCCTTGATGCCTCCTCCCCACCTCCTCGTCCTCCGAACTACGGCGCTACAGAGCAGCAGAATAGATACCTCGAATCCCCGCCTGCGTACTCTGAGCGGCCGCGCGCGGAGGATGAGCAGCAGGAGACGTTCATCCGCGACGCGCCCCATCCTCCGCCTGATGATCCGGAGTCCTTCATGGAGCGCGCGAGGGAGCATGCTGATATGGGGGATATAATGCCCTATGCAGGTCTAACGGCGCTTTATCTCTCCGGGAACGCATTTACCTCCGATGCCTTCCTAAGACTGGTAAAGGCGAGTGATAGGTTACAAGTTCTTGATCTCGATGTCCCCTTCAAGGAGACGAGGTACTCTGCTTCGCTACCGCCACCACCGACTGCGGATGGACAACCGGCAGACGAGCACGAGCACACGCATCCGGTGGAAACGGCAACACACCACCTCTCCCTCTCCCTCTCCCCCCGCCTCTCAACCCTCCGCGTCCACCACGCACTAGTCACCCACCCCATCAGCTCCTACATGGCAGACACAAACCCCCACCTCACATCCCTAACACTAACCTGCATCCCCCCCCTCTCCTCTCCCTCCCTCCTTTCATCACTTAAAACCTTTCTCTTAGCCGCTGCTACACAGGAACGGGCTATTTCCCTCGCTCGCGCAGGTGGAGGGGAGGGAGGGCGTAGAGGGGTGAAGGTACGCCCGGGACTGAGGGTTTTGAGACTTGAGCTGGGGGGGGAGGGGGTGGAAAGTGTGTCGGGGGATAGGGATGCGGATGCGTTTGCTGCGGCGGGGGCGCGGGATTTTTCGTTTTTTGATGATCCTGGGGCTGAGGATGGGGGTGGGGGGAAGAAGGATGGGAAAGGGGAGGGAGGGAAGGAGGAGAGGGTGGATGTTAGGGCTGAGTTGAGGAGGTGGAGGGAGGGGGAGGGAGGGGGGGAGAGGAGGTGGGGGGGGAGGTTGGAGGTTGTTGTTAGGGGTGGGGAGGGGGAGTAGGTTGGGGTTGCGGGTGTGGTTTAGACGAGGGGGGCGGGGGTAATTATGAGTGCATGATTTAGATGATTGAATGATAAGCGAACAACACCCAGTTCGATTAGTCGGTAAGGAGCTATAGTCGCATCTTCCACACAGCAAACGAATTCAGTCCATAAAACACCGTCAAATCGCCATAAACGTATCAATTATTATAATATACCACCAAAACACGAAGGATGCATCACATCATCAACCCCCGACACGTCCAGCGCGCCCCATCATACACTACGCAGCAGCACCCGCATACCTCACCCCCCTCTTCCCCATCTCCTTCCTCCCCACCGCCTCCTCGGGCCACACCCACCCCCTCACCCGCTTCGCCTCCCTCTTCTCCGCCAACTGCGGCGCAGGCATCCACTCATCGCGCGGGAGACACTTCCTCCTCGTCCCCTCAGCCGGCGCCCCAATCTCCGCCTTCCACCCCACCTGTCCCGCCAGCGGCGCGTCGCGCGCTAGCATGTGGAGGTAGAACAACGCCAGGAGGGCAGTCATCTTGACTTCTCCCCCCTCCTCCGCGTCGGAGGCGGAGGCGGTCTCGGCGAGGGGGATGCTGGCGACTTCCAGGTACCCGAAGTGCGGGGTTGCTTCCCCGCCGTTGCGCACGACGACGAGTTCGATCTCCGTCATCAGGAAGCCGTAGCGGCACCCGTGCTCGCGCATGCAGCGGTGCAGGTGCGCGAGGCCCCGCAGGTAGGCGACGCGCTTGTTGTTCCCCTCAACGCGCATAGCGGAGTTCCAGCGATCGAAGGACTTAACCAGCCCCACGACGCGGCCGAGGCCGCGGCCGAAGATGAGCGCCGAGGTGTCGTCGGTGTAGTTGCTGACGAAGCTGACGTCTTGGGTGGAGGAGGGGGTGGGAGCGCGCATGAGGAGGTGCCGGGTGCCTTGGGCGACGGCGAGGGCGGCGTTGAGCTTGGCGGCGTAGAAGGAGGTGTAGATTGCTGCGAGCTCGGTTTCGGTTTCGGGGTGCGTGGTGCGCGGGGCGGAGGGGGCGGGGAGGGAGGAGGCGGGGAGGGCGACGGTGAGGAGGGCCGCGAGGCCGGGGATGGAGGTTATGGTTGTGCTGGTGAAGGAGGTCCAGGGGCGGATCTGGCGGATGTCCCACCAGAAGTGCTTGCTGGCTGGGTCGCGCACGTGGATGTTGAGCTGGCGCACGAGCGATGGGGTGGGGTTAGGCGCGGTGAGGAAGGCCTGAAGTGTCGTGGTGGGCTCATCAGCTGGTGGGGCTGGGGCGAGCTCAAGCTCCTCGCAGAAGTCGTCGAAGGAGATGGAGTTGCGCATTGGCGACGGCTCGCGGGGAGGGGCGGTGTAGTACTGCGCTGGGACAAAGGTCTCTATACCGGCCGTGGACGAGATGTACGTTGGCATCTGACGGTAGGTGGGGAAGCCATACTTGCCAATGGTCTGGCCATCAAGGCTGCAGCTCGAGGCGCGGCGGAACTGGGCATCGACGCTGCTGGTCATGGAGACAGGGGAGCACAGGGTAGAGGATGAGCGGCTGTGCGAGGGTGTCGCGAGCGCAGCAGGCATGTACGTGATAGTCTCGGGGTTGGTGTAGCTGCGGCCGTGGCTGGGCTTCCAGGTGCCGGCGGTGCCATTCTTCTTGACGCGCTTGGCAGGTGACTCGATGGCCTGGTCCTGGGAGCGGATCTTGGGGAGGAGGAGCGGGCCGTGCTGGCGGATGGGCGACTTTATGGGTGTGGCTAGCTGGGTGTTGGTGGTGTCAGGCGAGGACTCCTTGGAGTACATGGACATCTGCGAGGAGAGGGAGTCGGCACGGCGGTAGGCCGGCTGATAGCTAGCGTCTTGGAAAGCGAGCTCATAGTAGTCGGGAGGGGTGGCAGGTCCGAAAGAGAAGTTGTAGTCGAAGGGCATATCGACGGCCATGTTGGAAGAGACGTGGGGTTGGATGTTGGAGGGGTTGTTGGTGACAGCGACGTAATTAGACACTGTCGATTAAGACAGGTAGGTAGGTGCGTCTGATTCTGGAGCCAGCTCCTAGTAAATCAAGGCAATCAAGTGATAAGTTTTTGGTATAAAATAAAATAAAGGGACCAAGGAGATTCGTCAAGCGCAGCTCGTCCAAAGAAAAAAGATAAAAAAGAGAGGGAAAGCGAAGAGTCGGAGGATATTCTCTGTGTGGAGAGAAGTGAGAAGGAGAGAACCAACGAAAGGGATGGCCGGCGACCAGCTGCTACTTATCCTCATGCCGCGACGGAACGCTCAGCGCCAGTCGCTCGCGCCAGTAGGCAGGGATGACGAAGAGGAGCGCACGATGAAACGGCGGCAAGCAGCGTCGAGGACCACGAACACAGCATCAGACGGCATCAGATGGTTTCTTGGTCGTCAACAGCAGACCCGGCGGGCCTCAGTAACCGTCTCCTGCCGCCGACTCCACTCCGCAATAAAAAGCATCCCCACCACAGCGTCTCTGAGTCATATTTAGAATGCAGACTACTCAGACTACCCCGAAAGTATGCATACTAGAACCCCTACCCCCCACGTTCATCTGCACGGCGCAAAACGCCCTTTCTTCGCGGCACGGCGTGATCACGGTGGAGAGGAGACCGCGGCGCGCCTCGCGAGACGTCGTGTCGCCCTATCGCAGCTTATCGGAGTTATCGCAATCGCGGGTAAAAATACCGTTGTACCCTTATAGAACCCTTACTGGTGTGCGACTGTGGGGTGGAGTGGAGTGTCAAGGTACTGAGCGCTTTAACAAATAAACACAGGCGCTTCGCGAAACCGAGACGCTGTCTTGTCGCTGTCGCTGTCGCAAGGTCTTCTACCGCGACCCGCTGTGTTCCAAGATTGCTCAGAGTGCTGGGCGCGTCCAAGGCGGCTGTGCACAACTAAGCGTAAGCATAGCAGGCAGTAAGCATGTGTGTCGTGTCCATGTCTGTGGTCCACGTCTTCAGCACATCCTGAACATCCCGAGGCCGGTTGACTGAGGGTCAGTGGTTGGAGTTGGGGCCGGCGCGTGTTTGGGACAGCGCGATGCTGGAGCGATGTCGTGGTTGGATGGCTACATGCACGCCAATGCCAGGTAGTGGGAGGCGACGCGACGGTGACTCCCGACGTGGTGACGGCGCGTCAGTCTCGTGGGGAAGGGCGAGCATGGCATGATTGGATGAGAAGATCGAGATGTTTATTGTGGCGATCGAGTCCGGTGCGGGTGTTTCGCGGGAGCCGTGTTTCATGTTTATGCTCGATTCGTGATTGTCGTCGTCGCTGGTCTTTCGGCTTCAAGTTTCTGGCTTCTGACTCAGAGGCTAGAGATGCAGTTCAGATGTCTGCATAGAGCTGCATAGAACAGGCTTGGTAAGAGACAGCTGTTCACCGTATAGAGTAAGCATCTGCCATTTTCCATCTGCGCTCCTACCACAGGCCTCGACGGTGAGGGATATCATCGTTTCTCCGACGGAATTGCTGCGCCGTTTCTTACCAAGGAATGTAGCTCCCTCATGCTGCTCCATAGCTCCTGGGCTGGAGAGCTACGGGACTCGGCATCGGGGTAGTGAGCTTGTTGTCATTGTATTTTTCGTGGCTTGTTATTGTTGATGTTGATGTTTATGTTGACCTCGACGGTGATACCATCCAGCTGCTTCTCATCCCCCCTCGGGATCTCCTCATACCTCTAAGCCACCCCCTTCTCCCCATGGCCTTTTGTATGGCTGATGGCGACCTTTTTTTCTCTCCTTTTGGTCCCATCGGTCTCCCTCTGGGCCCCCCCTCCATTTTCCAAGGGACAGCCTCCCCCAAAGGGAGGACCGCTCTTTCCCCAGACAGACCGCCTCATTGCTCTTTCCCTAATGAACAGCTTCATTGCTCTTTCCTTCCAAGGGACAGCCTCATTGTTCTTTCCTTCCAAAGAACAACTTCATCGCTCCTTCCCTTAAATAACCAACCCCTCACATCTTCCTGCCAATAACGGACCCATCGCTCCTTCCCTTAAATAAACACACTCGTCGCTCCTTCCTCTTAATGAGCAGCCTCGTTCCTTCCTCCTTGCCTTTTTCCCTCTTCGCTCTTTCCCTCGATAAACCGTCTCTTCGTTCCTTCCCCAACAGCTTCTCTCATCGCTCCTTCCTCCAAGAACAGCCTCATCGTTCCTTCCCTCTATAATTACTCGCCTCACCCATACCACTCCGAGCTCCCCCCTTCTTCAGGCCAAGCACCCTCTTACTCCCCCCAAAACACATCCACCCCACCCCTCCATCTCCAAACCTGCATAACCCATCTCCAGACCCGCGGATACCTCAGCATGCGCATCATCCCCTTCGCCGGTACCCGAGGTGCGCGGCCCGGCCTGGGATGCGGCCGCAGGTGGTTCGGGCGTAGATGCGGTCGCAGCTCGGATGTGCTGCGCCCCGGTGGTTACGAGGAGGGGTGTTTTGGATTTTACTCCTTTGTGGGATGATGCTGGCTGGCAGTTAGAAGGGACTTCAACAAATAGATTAACTATAATAAGTCACATATAAATATTACTTTGTTGTTTATAACGTGGTTTATCACCGAGTCGATCATATCACCGAGTCGATCACTTCCCTGCTACCCAACTACGTTGAAATACAATTAAACCACCACAACATATAATATTCATTAAAACTACTCGGAATCTGATGAACTAGACATATACGACACTGTGGCAGTTGCGGAAAGAATGGCCAGTCTTTCCGCAAGTGCCACAGTGTCGTGTAGTCAAATGCCCCTCATTTTAACCGACCCTTCTAGAGCGCTTGTCACATTGAATCTGCTCATCTACCTCCTTCTAAGCTAAAATATCATGCACATCCTCTATAATCGTTGGTTCTCAAACCACCGCCTGGAGGCGGTTGGCGAAAGCGAACTGGGACGCGAAAGCGATTATGGGACACTTCGGGAGCGGACTTGCGACGCGACACGACCGACCATGAACACGACCGACAACGAGCACAACTACAACCACAACTATGCCGGTACTTGAAATAAATTAAAATGAAGCTCTTTTAAATGCCATTGGATTTTTAAATGAAAATCCAACAGAGAAGAGTGCTACAGTAGCACGAATGTATAGAGTAAACCCAAGTACGCTCCGGACTATACGACTACGACAACGACGCGCATCACCACAACGCACCGCTGTGCCACGCGGAGGCCAGAACAGAGTACTGTCTGATGTACAAGTTACAGCTATACAAAGATACATCTAACGCTCATACGAAAATGCGTACGGTGCAACTAAGCCTATGGTGTTCAGTGCCATCTGCCAACTACGTGCAGCAGAAACTCCAATGTTTGCACCACCGTCATAACGGTGGTTCCAGACATGGATTAAGACACAACAACACAACTTCCATACAATAAAAACCCGGCCAATTGAAGCAGCACGGGATGCATCTCATGAAGTATCAGCTATTAAAGAATGGTTTTATGAATTTAAAGATGTGTGTAATCAACTAGATATTACTGCAGGTGATATCTACAACTTTGATGAAGTGGGATTCCATGTAGGAATGAGCACTGGTGAACATGTGTTGGTACCATCTATAGTAAAGGAGGTAAGTTGTTTCTACTTATCTTACTTTATATTCTAATATTTATAGCTTTATATACAAGCTCCAGAGAACAGACAAAGTCTTACAGTTATAGAGACAATTTCAGCTGCTGGCATTGCACTTCCACCGTTCCTTATTATACAAGGAAAATTACACATGGAAAGTTGGTACCATGACAATCTACACGGTGATAAGAAAGTTGCAGTATCCGATTCCGGATATACAAACTCTGAGCTTGCAATGGAATATCTACAGCATTTTATTCAACATACACCATCTATAAGAACAAAATTGTTAATAATGGACTCTCATGTCTCACATGAAGTTCCAGAGTTTATAATACTTGCACATCAACACAATATACACTTACATGTGTTTCTGCCTCATCTTATGCATATTCTACAACCGCTAGATGTTACTGTGTTTGCACAATATAAACATTAGCACCAACATGCAATTCAACAAGCAATCCGGAATTTTGATACAGATTATAATGTTATATCTTTCTTTAGAGACTTGTCTACTAACGTGCATGTATAACGAAAGTGCCAAACAAGCGAAAGTGCCAAAATATCGCGACTACCCCATAAGAATTGCGATAAATCCACCACAACAATATAAATTAATTAAAACTACTCGGAGTCCTCTTCCTCAGACCTGTCTATTACAATCTGACAAGTGCGCGCATTGTGTCCAGTCTCACCACACTTGCCACAGCGACGGGCACGGGTTTCTTCCCTTGGCTTCCGACCACGGCTTGCCCTTATTTCCTGCTCTACCTGCTGCACAACATCCCTCTCATCCTGTAGCTCTTGCGCCCCTTGTTGACTAAGTGATCCTCCTTGCTGTAGTCGTGTTTTCCTAGCTCTCCGGCGCTTGCTTAGTACTTCATTTGCCTGTCGTAGGTTTTGGTTCTCTCCCTTTAGCAGTGCTAATTGATGCATTATTTGCGATGCACCCTTTGTAAACTGGTCAACAGCTGCATAGATTGAGGTTGGAGAGCTATTTTGATGATGCGCAATTCGGTTTTTAATGAAAGTAGACTGTGATACAGCTTCAGTTGGGTTATTTGGTGTCTGAGAAACCCATGGTTGAGCGGTGTTTGGGCGAGAGGTTGGAGGTGTTGGCGTCTTAAACCTAAGGTCAAGTGTAGATATTACACTCTCAGGGCTAAATGGAAGAAGCCCAGCACCTCGGAACCCTCCCTGAATATTGCTTTCTGTCATTGCAATGTTAAATGCAGCGTGGAAGGCAGGAAAGAAGTCATCCTTAGTAATGTGAATAATATGAGCCCGCATCATATCTTCAATTTGCCGACCGTAAGCTCTCTTTAATGGGCCAAAACAGCCAACATCAAGTGGTTGGAGTATATGGGAAGAGTGAGCAGGCATACAAAGCGTAATAATGTTGTGTTCTTTGCAGTACTCCTCAAACTTGTCTGAGTGGTGGCTCTCATGACCATCAAGGACTAACAAGCGATAACCACCAACACTCTGGGGCTTTGTGTGCTTCTCAAAATGCTGAATCCAATCCATACCTCTCTCGTTTGTAGTCCAGCCATTTGCAGTAACAGCGATTACCCAATCTGCTGGAAATCCGCTATTCTCATACCAAGATGCAAGGTGGTTTTTATGTAATGGTGGGTGCACCAGATGTGAGAATCTAGCCACCCAAGGAAGGAATGATTTTACTAAGACAACACACTGTCTTAGGAAACAGAGCCAAAGGGTTGTAGCTTAGACTATTCCACAACGCTGCAATCAGGTGTGTGATGTAGTGAAGTGGTTCAGACAAGTTGCAACAAATGTTGAGTCTGGAAACTCAGGGGTAAGTCAGAGGTTAACACCTCACTGACTTTTCAGAAACAAGGAGTAACAAGATGAATGCTTGGAAGCTTGGAAAAGACGTAGAGGTATGTGCTAGTCGATTTACTGTATTGCCTGCTTGCCCTTTCTTAAGGAAAGGGCAATCCTATTTATGCCAAAGGAGTGTAGTTCTCTCATTTTCCATGACTTTCCATGACTAACCAGGCTTGGTAAATGTATTAGAAATCAAGTGCGACCCACAACTAGCTTGCTAATCATGTAGTGAACGTAAGAGAATCCCATAGAACCATCTCTTGGGTTCCTAGCCTATAGGAAGTGAAAAGGAGGTCCAAGGTCAGAGTACCTATAGACAAATTATGTCATAACTTAACCAATCTTGTGGGTAACTAAGGAGCGATGACGTGTAATGAATCATAGAGGGTTGTAGAAGCTTCTAGAGCTATCGTTCATGTTCCTAGGCCTCTAGTTGGTAGAGATATGCCATGTGGTAGTATTGGCCCACCCCCTTAAGGAGGAGATTTTCTTAATAACTTGTTCAATGAGTGTCCAAATGATATGCCATGATGTATGTAGCATAAACAGATGTAGTAGAAGAGTTTGCAGCAATTGTTGAGTAGTATTGCTTCTGTTGTTGATGTGATAAGCCAAGATATGTATGGTGACTTGTAGGTTTGAGGAGGAGATTTCTAAGTTTGCTCTTGAGTTTGATAGCAAACTGAGTGCAACGAATGTCAGTATGACATTTTACCTGCCACAATGACAAATGGCGGCACTGCCCAACCTTGAGAACTAACGCCTTGGATTACTGTAACCCATTCCCGATTGCCAGGCTGCACCTTTTTTGCCTTTGCCCGCCCATGAACTGATTCCTCTAGGTTACTTAATTTCTGTAAGTTGGCTTGGATATCGCGTCGTGAAGGTACACCTTGTAAATGGTGACGTAGCTTGCGGTGGTCTACGGAATAGATCCTAGCTGCAACTCGAAGGCGCAAATTTGGGTCGCTTTGCATAGCTTGGATAGCTAGCACTAATTTGCTTTCATCATTTTTATGGCGCATGTTTTGTTGTGGAGGAATTTAACATTTAGTTGGGGGGGTTGGTCACCGCATGATTTTGGCACTTTCGCTTGTTTGGCACTTTCGTTATACATGCACGTTAACGTGGTTTATCAGTACGTCGGACATATCAGTACCTCGGACACTTTTCATTGGCATTCTACTTTGAATATCAATAAATCAACCATAACATATTAAATTAACTATAACTAAGCGGAATCAGATGAACTAGACATATCTATAGCTTCTTGACAAGTTCGCGCATTATGACCAGCTTTTCCACAGATCCCACAGCATCGCCTAGACGGTTGCCCCTCCTTGCGACTACCCCCAACCGCACGTACGTCGCGTCGTACCTGCTCATCCACATCCTTCTGTGCAATAATAGCCTGTGCATCCTCTACTATAAGTGCACCTCCTTCACGGACACGAGCCTTTTTAGCCCTGCGGCGTTTGCTAAGGGCTTCGTTGGCTGCTCGAAGGGTACGTACCTCAGCAGACAGAAGGGTGTTCTCATGTGCTAGTCGCTCCGTACCCTTTGCCAATGCAATAACTGTCCCGAAGAGTGGAGTTGGCGAGCTTCCTTGGTGACGGGCAATTCGATTTCGAACGAGGGTTGTTTGTGAAAGAGCTTCAGTTGGGTTGGAAGGGGTCTGGGAGACCCAAGGGTTGGTGTTGGCAGTAGAGGGTCTAGAGGGAGTTGGAGTCCGTAACCTCACGTCAAGCTTTGAAAGCACTGCTTGCGGGTCGAAAGGCACTAAGCCAGCTCCGCGGAACCCGGACTGGGCGTTTTGGGCTGTCATGGATTCCAGATATGCTGCTCTAAAGGTGAGAAAGAACTCGACCTTGGTAATGTGGTTGATATGAGCCTTAATGAAGGTCTCAATCTGCCGACCATATGCCCGCTTCAACACACTAAAGCACCCGACATCAAGTGGCTGAGTTAAATGAGACGAGTGGGGAGGTAGTCCAAGAGTTATAATGTTGTGTGCCTTGCAGTACTCTTGGAACTCGGCCGATTCATGACTCCCGTGCCCGTCTAACACCAGCATTCGATATGGACCCCTTGCACGAACAGCAGTATGTTTGTCGAAGTGTTTCAACCATTCTAGACCCGTCTCATTGTTTGTCCATCCATTGCTTGTCGGTTTAACAACCCAGTTGTGTGGAAGGCCGCCATCTGTATACCAATTTGCAAGATGATTCTTGCCTTTAACTACCAAAAATGGAGGAATACTCCAGCCGTCACTGTTGATACAAGCAATCGCTGTAGCCCATTCCCGATTCCCTGGCTGAACTGCCTTACCTCTGCCAAGTCGATCTGCACGGGTATAAACCATTGCAGGGCAAATCACACCCATCATAAACCCAGTTTCGTCAAAGTTATAGAAGTCGCAGTCCAAAACACCATATTTTGCCCTCATATTTTCCACTAGTCGAAACCATGCGCCAATTAGTTTAGGATCTTCGCACAAGGCCCTTTGGAAGTCGTAAACGCGATTAAAACGCGTCTTCAATTCTGGACGTCGTTGTACAAATCGGTGGGCCCAGAGCTTCCCGACACGCCTCCCTCCACGCGATTCGAGTATAAAATTTGCCATATCTTCTACACCAGCAAGCCGGGGTGCAAATCCTCTTGAATCCATATCAAGTATATTCCGAATAACCACCTCCTCTTCTAGTATAGTTAATTTCATCATTGCAGGCCGGCGTTCGTAGACAGTAGTTCAGCCGTTCATTCTGTCACAGAGTGTAGAATGAGGTCCTTCATAGAGCTTAGCAGCCTTCCGACGACTTAGATTTTTTGATGTTCGGATAGCCTCGATAGCTAGAATGATTTTTGCTTCTTGGGTAATCACTGACATAATAAAAGGTGGAAAAAACGCGTTGTGAAGTTAGAGGGTAGGAAATTCGGGAAAAGTGTCCGAGGTACTGATATGTCCGACGTATGATAAACCACGTTACTGACAGTTCATAAATATGATCATCTTCACCAAAACCAAACCAAAGATCCATCCGTCCCCTGCCTCCGCCATCATCTCACGACCAACATACCAGGCACAATGCAGAAATTAAACAGACAAAAATATCGATTTCTAGTAATAATTATGGCAAGCCCCCCTCCTATGACCAATACCCAACGGAATGTGGGCATATTCTATCTATATTATTTTTGCCGCGCCCCAAAAAAACAAACAAAAAGCAAAACCAGATATTCCCCTCTTCTTTCCCAAACCCCACCCAACCCCTTTCTAAGTATTGTTTTCCTCATCTTTCCCATTACCACATATATATTATCCCATGCCATCATTATCCTCTGTCGTCCTTGGGTATCATAACTCCCTCATCCCCCCATCTATCACCCTCATTCCCGCTAACTCACAACCCCCTCTCCCTCTCCCCCTTCCGCCTAGCCTGCTCACAAATGGCCTTAACATCCCCCCTCTCCGCCTCCCAATCGCCCTTCTTCCCCAACCCCCCCAACCTCTCCAATGCTTCCGCCGCCCCTGGCGCATACGCCGTCCGCTTACGATCCGCATTCGGCTTACTATGGAGCAGCAGATGTGCCTTCAGATTATCCTTTCGGTTCTCCTGGAACCGCTTCGGGCAGAACGGACACCCGACGTCGCGCGGTTGCGTGTGCGTCAGCATGTGTCGCTTCAGGTGCTCTTGGCGCTTGAACTTTTGCCCTTTGCTTTTGCAGTCGGCCTGTGTGCATTCGAAATGGCCGACGGGGACTTTGATGGCTTCGTAGCCGTGGTCGGACATGACGATTGTTGGGCTGTGGGAGGGGTGTTTGCGGGCGCGGCGGTGGTCGCGGCGGCGGCGCATGCTGATGGGGGGTGGGATGGCGGGGGCGGAGGAGTAGTTGTTGTAGGACGAGGAGGCGTAGTGGGAGGGGTGTGAGGTGGCTTGGACGGGTGACATGTAGTAGCGGGGTTGGTCGTCGTAGTAGCCATCTAGGGGTGGGGGTGTTGGCCGCAAGGGGTCGAAACATGTTTGACCTGGGCTCACGTAGTGTTGTTCTGGGAGGAAAGCTGGAGAGCCGATGGGCAATGGAAGTGGTGCGCTACGGGGAAGTTAGCAGTGAGTCGTTGTGGATGGACTTCGTGGCCCTCGATGGGAATGTAGTGACTTGCTGGAGTTCATAGGTCATATGATCTTGACCCGAAATGCTTCTATGGAAGGATTCCGCATACATCATCGACGAATCTCCCATGCTGAGACCGTGGGTAGAGGGAACGTTGAATTGATGGCCCAGCGAGTTGGTGAACATGGGAGCCGGCGAAGCCGAGAAGCCGTCCCTGTCGTAGGTGCCAAAGAAGTCGCTTCGCGACGGTGACGGAGTAGCTACGTCCCAGGACGTCGTCGAGTCGCCAGAGCTATAAGAGTCGAAGGATGCGGTGTTGGAGAGGGCGGGGTTTGAATCGTTGTGGTGAGTATAGGGGCCTCCTTGATTCATGTGGTCATCCATCGGGCTGATTGCCATGATGGATGAGGCGGTAGGGAGTATAGGGGTGTTGGTAACGGTCTAGGGAGTCACGTCAGCAACATGTAGGTCGCCATGGGCGCCGCATCTCGGTGATAAACATACGAATCGGAGAGATTGAGAGGAGACACAGCAGGGGGAACCTGAGAGGGCCCGCCAAGGATATCTTTGAAAGGATAGTGGTTGGAAGAAGAGCGTTTGGGGAAGATTTGGAATGAGAAAGAGCAGATGAGAGTCATTTATACATTGCAGCGAGAAGGACGGGAAGAGCCATGTAAATCATGTTGTGCTGGAACTAGCCAAATTAGATGCAGACTCACGGATTGGGTCAGGTTTGCCTGGTTGATGGCTATAATTGAACACACTGCGTGTTGTACGCCCTTCTCTGAAACCTCTTGAGGTGGTTGGGGGACTGTGCGGAGGCTTCTCTTCCTCTCCTCTTTGGGATTAAAGAGCAAGGAATGCAAACTTAGTCGTCTAGTTAGGATAGTTAAGAATTCTTGGGAATGCTGCTAGTTTCCACAAGAAGCTTGGAGCGTTGAATCTTGTAGTGTACCTTGCATCGAGGCAACAACCCCTTGGAGGCGGGCGGGGGGATCTTTTAAGCAACAGAATGGAGCCCCTCGCGTCAAAAACGGCGGCGCGGCACTGTCATCGACGCAGTTTCGAAGGTTCAGGTGTTCTAGCGTCTTTCAGAGTGGGCCTTGCAATGGTTGGAAGACGGGGGTTAGTCTAAGTTGAGCGGGAGTCTTAGGGCTGGGGGAGATTAAGAATGATATATCAACTAACGTTTCAGTGTGACTAAAGACGACTGAATAGGCTGTTGTTGGAAAGAGCACAATGGCGCTGTGACCGCATCACGTTCAACTAGGTATGTTGCCCGGCATCCTGTCGCTTTCCTATGGGCCTAGGAATGCTGTTTCGACCTGGCTAAAGGCATGCCGCGAGTGTTTTGAAATCGAGAATATGCCGTTGGCATCCGTATAGTTGATACCGATACCATGTTTCCCCTATGCAGTTATCCTTTCCCTCTATAGCACCTTCACCCCATGCCCTGACAACTCTGGGTTGCATCGAGGGCATGGATGGCATGGCATGCATGAGCAGGCTGAGAAGAGAAGGAACATCCGTTCCAGCAATTCCAACCATTCCCGGGGTTCGAGTATGGTACCTGTTCGTCATGTTTGGCTGGGATTCTGGCCTCAAGGCTGTATGAGGGGATGGGATGATAATTGAATGTACCTTTTCAGACTACGATAGCCGCTGTCTCAGGCTAAGCAGCGAATGATAGAGCCTTGGAACTGATCTGCTAGGTCTCCGAATGTTCGGTGTAGCCGCGTCTTGCCTGTTTTGGAACAGTCTGTCATATTTCTGTGCACCAGTATTGTGTGTCTCAAGGCTGGACCTAACTTCAACACGGCCAACTGCCAGACTTGTGTTTTGCGATGCATCTGATGTGCAGACTAGCACCGTGGGTCCCGCATCGCATCTGACGGCCGCCGCCAGTCACAATGCACGTCTTGGGACGAGCTCCTCCAGTAATGGGCTAGCATTCTGAGAGTGGCTGGGGGCTGATGGGAAGTCTGAACGAGGCCAGTCCTCAGAAAGGTACCGGAAATCAACGACACCGAGTCCACGAGCGGCCTATAGATCTGGTCACATTTTGTGAGATCGAGATCGCTTAGCGCGACTGTTGAGTAGGGGTCAAGAGCGATTCTAGTGGTGTCCCAGCGGGATGGTTCAGTCTTGATCACATTTGTAGTGCGACAGGAAGGTGGTGAAACGTGAGACGATCTGGACAGATGAGGTTACTTGTGTTGTACAGTACAATGCGGTGCTGTACATACAGAGGCAGAGGACTCGTACAGAGAGTCAAGCTAGCCCCTGAGACTGGTCGTTTTCGCTCCCAATACACTTGGGGGTATGTATCATGTACTCGGTCGAGATGCCACCGACGTAATGTATGTGCTGGAAGAGATTGGACCTACACCACGAAGTAAACACTCAAAAGTAAATAAATACTTTTGAAGTAAAATAATCTGTGTGGGGCCAGGACCCCGAAAACCGACATCTGCGTGTATGGCTGGCTGATCTTTCTGGTATGGACTCCGATATGCAGTATGTATCAGATAGTTGCAACCGCGGTTGTAATCATCCGTCTTCTCTCCATTCTCTTATCTGTGTAATCAGCGCGTTTAAAATGTGCGAATGAATGGTACGCTACTCACCATGCATACTTGGTTCATAGTGTATTTACGACCAGTGTTGTTTGTTGCAGTACAATACGATTCTCACCTAGATCACCTCCGTTCTAGCAAAACTAACATGTCACCTTGCATCGCCACAAACCGCAACGCTTAAGCCATTAAGGCTGGAGATCTAGCAGGCAAGTGGACGCGGAAGCCCAAGCGTTTAATGGGATCTGACAAGGCAACAGAAGGTCAATTCTAACCGGGCAAGATGAGAGAGTGTGTATGCTTCGGTTCGGGATCGGCAGCATGCTCGCCATCTGCTACGGCTTCGGCGGCAAAGCCTTTCTCCCTCCTGGCCCTTGACCGCTGTTTATAATGTGGGTCTCTATCGCAACTTGGTAAAGATGGCCTCTGCTCTGTGTGTGAACATGCATCGGTGTTTGCTCTCCTGAACTGGCCAACAACAAACATGAGACTTCCAGCCTTGTAACACTCTCAAACCATGCCATGCGGTGAAGGTACGCGCCCAGAGTCTTAGACTATCCATTCCACACAAGGATCAAGCAGACAATACCTTTGTCTGAGCTCCGACTTCGCCACTCCCTTGAAGCCTCGTAGTGGTTTTTAACATCGGGCAAAGAAACACCCATCCGAATCATTTGACCTGGTCTATGCACTAGAGTTCACGGCGCGGACTGTCGGCTTCCCTAAAAGACGTGGAAACATGCCCAACCCAGAGACTCGGAAGCCGACAACAACGTACTAATGCCGGCAAAAGCGTTCGACTTCTTGTCACTTCGTTATTGAGTGGATTTCCGACCTTCCGCGCGGTTGCTTCAGGCGCCTTTACCCCAGCAAATCCCCCCCCAGGTTACATCGCTTCCACGAACCGAGTCCACACTTGCCATATGCAGGGCTCCGTGATCAACCCATTGATCCCTGTAGAGGGCCCCATACTCCATACACCCGACGCAATGCTGATCAACCCTGTACTGTCCCCGAACTCGTACATACTGTATGCTGCGGTCTGCACTGTTATCACTTTGGAGGAACAGAAAGGCAGAGTTCTCATAGGACCCATGCACGGGTTTCCATGCCCTCCCTGTCAACCATTCTGTCTCACATCTGTTTCTTTGTCAATAATTCGTCTGTCTGGTCTGCTGACACGGCTTTCTTGTGTTACAATGCATTCTCATCAGGTGGAATGGGGGACGCATGGCGTTCCTCCACACCGGAGTACAGCCGTATTGACCTGTGGCTGCAGTACGGTTCTGGTGATCTCAACGGTTGATCCCAAGGACGCCACTACTGGTTCATTATTCTCGATGGCCGCGGCTAATGAAAATTCTGATCTGTTCCACTGTACAAAGTATGTCATGTTTGCTTATCGACTGAGGCAGTAGCTGGCGCAGTGCTTCACTTCTCACATTCCTGTGTCTCCTTCACTGTTGGTTGAAATGGCTAGCCAGCCGCCCCTGAAACATCTGCTCCATTTACCAAGGCACTGTACAAAGCACATGTCCCCCACGCCTCCCTCATAAAGCTAAGCAGGCAAGGAGAACCATCTAGAGATTAGGAGTCCCATGGTGAAAGGGTGAAGAGGCCATTAGCGAATCCTTCCATATGGGTTGAAAATATGGTCTCAGTTAGTACATGGAGAACCCTGCATCCACCGACTTAGCATTTTGAGACCCCAGGTCTCAAAATGCTAAGTTGAGACTCGGGGTCTAGACACTTCAGCAGTACATTCACTGACACAACAAGAGACGAAAAACAATCCCAAGAGTTAGTCTATTTTGCTTCTAGCGGAGACTTCACCGCGGCAATTCAATGTTCAGCGGTCCTCATGCGAGGGGGCATTTGCCGGCAAGTCTTTTTCCATTGTTGTTAAAATAATCCAGCCATTGGGAGGAATGGTCTGAAACCGTGACTCAAAGCCGCACACTATTCTTGCATCAAGCCTCATGGTCGATCTCATCCGCAAAAGCATCTGCCATTTCCTCCTCCGTTGCTTCGAGACCTTCCGAACTCCTGAACTTCTCGTTCTTAGCCTCGGCTGTGGAATGATTGTTAGTAAACGTAGCCACGTACACAAGCTCCCTAGAACCAAATCGCAGGGACAGGCAGGGAAGAACTTACTTTTAGCCTCAATCCTCATGTTATCCTCTACCTCGCAATCCTGCAGAACTGAATCATTCCCCACGACCGAGCGACGTCCAAGAATAGATCCGGAGATCTTACACCCCTTTCCTACCACGGCACCCTCCATCAGCACACAGCGGAACAGCTTCGCGCCCTCCCCAACTTTACAGTTGGCGCCAATAACACACTCCTTGACAGCCGAGCGCTCCTCGACCGTCACGTTGTCCGCCAGTAGACAGTCCTGGCGCGTCACCGTGCAGCGACCTGCGATACCCTGCGGGTACGCAACTTTGCTTGCGTGGGCGAGCGGTGACGCGTCTTGACGGCCAACTTGGTCGATCGCCTCCAACTTGGCTAGTTGCAGCGAGATCATGAGCAGGAGCGGCGCGGTATCCACGCGTCGCACTACAGGGGCTCCGGGTGTGCCGTAGGGCTGGGATTTGTGGATGAATGCGAGAAATGGCGGTACGATCAGGGGATCGGTAGTAGCTTCGGTGGTGCTGCTGTCTTGGGCGTCGATTTGAGGGCTTTGCTCGGTGGCGGAGATGGTGATGCTTGACTTGAGAGTCTCGACTCTAGATACTGATGTAGTACTTATAGCGGCAATGTCTATATCCTCCTTTGACTCCTCGTCCCTCTCGAGGGCTTCCTCGTCGTTACTCGGCTCTTCGCCGTGGAAGATTTCGCGCAGCCCAAGCCTCTCGGCGAAGCCATTCTGCCAGCTTGCCTTGGCCCACCAGCCGATGACGTCTTCGCTGAGGTTGTCCATATCGTCATTCTTGTTGATCATATCAAGGACCCAAGCTGGGAAAATGTAGATGTGCGCATCGCGGTGCGTCGTGAGCATCCGGACATTGCCATGCTTTGCGACCAAACTTTGTCGTACAGGCAGCATATTTTTCATCTCGACGGTATCATTCAGCGTATCCGTTGGAAACGACAATACAACCTTTGATGTATCGCGCAAAAGCGAGTTTTGGTGAGCGGGTACTGGGCCTTGCTCGATTGGCGCCGTAGCCAGGAAATCAGTTTCTTCTCCCTTCACTCCAAGTTCTCCCTTCGGTACTTCAATCTTCGTTTCGTACCAGACTCCCAGTCCACCCCTCCTTCCTCCCTTCTCACCACCAATTGCCATCTTAGGTCCGTTGAACTCTTCTCCTCCACCAGTGGCACCACCTAGACCTGCTTCCCGGATCATCCATGTCTCGAGAAGTGCCTCTCCGCCTAATTCACAGACGAGATCACAAGGCAAGACAATGAAGTCGCCTTTTATCTCTTTAAGAACCTCTGGTAGGCGAAAGATCTGTGCTGTTCCGGTGGTCTGGTCCAAGTCTACCGGTGCAATTAGATCCGGCTTTGGTGAAGGTAATGCTGTGAGGTGTGGGTTGGTATTTAACGCTGCTTGGATTGCTGGGGCTGACGTTGGAGGTGCAACTAGGTGGATTTCTATGTGGCAGTTAGGATAGTGTCATAGTTTCCATATTATATCTCGATCTGATGCCAACCTGGCAACTAGTAAAACAACTGGGGAAGTAAACGGCAACAGGGCCATTTAAATCACGTGCAACGCACGACAATAATAGATCATTGCGCATAAGGGAGCCATAGAAGCATAAATGAAGATAGAGGAGATAATAGCATATAAAAAGAAGCCCATACTTGTGATTCCCATGCGGTAGCAGAAGTCCAGGGGGTACCAGACCATGGGTCGATTCGCGATCGGCAGAAGTGCCTTTGGCGATTCCTCTGGCTTGGAGGTGAAGGTATCGAACGAAACTCCCGGCCCGCAAAGGATTATGGCCTGGAAGCCAGGCGCCGGCATCGAGAGAGCATGAGGCATTGTGTCGGGTACTATTAAGGAGTTGACTTCTACTGTTGAGAAGGCTAACAAGCAGGGTCCCCTGTGGCCTGCTTTGGACAGTTTAAATGTCCGCCTGAACAGATAAATGCGGTAGACCCTTCGAATTTATCAATTTCACTGCCGAAAATCAAGTTCAGCTTATGTCGTGGTATGGTCGTAGAGTGTTATGGCCCGCGAGTCAATCTGATATCAAATCGGTGGACTTCAAAAATTTGGTTACTTGTATCACGTGCAAATTTGACGTTTTGGTGTCAAATGTCCATAGCAACGAGACATGGACCAACATCATAACCGCAAACCGTTTTATTGTGCTAGCGACTGTTATTCCAACAAATTGTATTATATCAATAATGAAGCATAAAGATTAATTAATCGTTGTAACGAAATTTTGTAGCCATATAGCCAGCATTATTGCTTCTCATGATCGCATTGTTGTGTACATAAAGTAAGGCGGGGCTAAAGGATTCACTAATGCGGCTGTTGGACTGGCGACCGAGGCTTTGAAAACCAGCGAAGCTGGGGAGAATGTCAACAAAGTCACACTCTCTAATACCCCCCTCCTCTCATCCCCAATTGTTGCGCCAAACACCAATCTTACATATAACACATTATTTCTTGTAAAATCTTGGTTTTTGAAAGCAGATGAGCAAAGCGGTACACCCAAATGCCGCCTCACGATGGTTACGATCGCCCATCGCGGCGGACTAGAGGCCCGGTTGGACATTGGATGCCCCTGATTTTGACCGTAGCCGTCGCGACGATTGGATTCGCGACGTGGGTTTGGAGCGAAAGGGACGATGACGACGGGGATAAAGATGACTACCGAAGGCGCAGAGATGAACGCAGAGATGGTTATCGCGATCCCCAAGGGCCTCCTCCGACATGCACCGACCCACGATCCGGAGAGCAAGGCTATGGCGCACCTCCAAGACACGCCGATGAGCCGTCGAGCTATGTCGCTCGTGCATTAAAGCGTACACCCAGCCCTCAGCAATTCCTCGAGGGCGCCAGTCGAACTGTCTCAGCCGGCATAACCGCGGCCGGCGCGGCGGTTGGAAACGCTCTGTCGTCGATCAGAGAGGAGGACAAGAACGCTTATAAGGACCACAAAACCTGGTCTGAGGAAGCTGAGGCTCGGGGAGCAGGAGCCAGCCCGACTATTTCACCTGTACAAACCAAATCGGTCGCCGCAGCCGGAAAGGGGGCATCCAACAACGGAAAGAAGATCAAGGTCGCTGTTGTCGTGTCTGCAGATGCGGATCTGGACGGTGTCGATGATGGTCTGGACTACAGTCAAACGCATGCAGTATGTATACACTTTCCAGGAACTAAAATGGCATATATTCGAGTATCTAACATAATTACAGTCTATCCTCTCCTACCTACCACAAAGGACCGACTTCTCAAGAATCCAGCTCTTCGTTCTAATCTTCTCGCCTGATCTTAAGCACCATCCTCTAGATGCTGCCGCAGCAAAGCCTGCGGGGTCTCTCGGTTCCTCGTTCTCCAACATTGATCCCGACCAGGCTCTGACACCCGCCGAGGAGGGCGAAAAGGCTACGTAAGCTATATCCCCGTCTATTCACGACATCTTGCTAATATCAGCCCAGTGAGCTCGACCCAGATACACCTGCATTCAACGCGCTATGGACAGAGGCCGAAGATGTTGTCGAGAAGAAGACGATGATTTTCCCGTTCACAACGCAAGGCGGGCATGTCCACATCCTCCGTCACCTGGCTCCCGATGTCATCTACTTACAGGAGGCATTGAGCGGAAAGGAAGGGGATGTGATCACACACCTCCAAACCTGGCTACGTGGTGATGTTGTGGTCGTTGTCGGAGGCGACCATGGTGTTGGCGGCCTCGCCGATAGTGAGTCGGAAGCGGAGCAAGCTATCCCAGAGAAGAAGGTAGAGAAGTGGTGGGAGAAGGAAGAGCGTGTTGGAAGGGGCCGTCACGTCTTCGTCATGGAGAACCTCCGGGTTGGAGATGACTGGTCAAGACGGATTGAAGGCAAAGACTGAAGTTGAACTGAAACTGTTATGTTTTGTATGATATTTCCACAGCAAGGCAGTATTTCTCTGATAACGGAATTTGGGCGCATGGGAAGCTATTAAACTACAGTATAGCTTACAGTAGTTTTGGGCTAGAGTAGTTAAATTACTCCAGTCAAAATGACTAAAGTAGGGTAGTTATGGTAGTTATGGCATTATAGTAGTTATAGTCATAGTCATGAAATATCACGTGGCATTTGGACTTGGTTGTGGCTCGCCTTCGTTTCAGACAACAAGGTACATCGTTCATCAACCTCATCCCGAAGTTCTGCCTCGTCCCCATGACCTCAATCAAGTAGACGCGACGGAAGAACACATCGAATAGACGACGACAACGACGACAGCGACAGCGACAGCGGTCGCCGCAGGCCTGCTAATGCAAGATGAGTAAAATCAAGCGCCCCGAAAAGATGCATTCATCTTCAGGCGCAAACGGCGTCGCGACCCCGGTGTCCACCTCGCCATCAATTCCAACAAAGAAGCCGCCGCCAATTCTTCCACCGACGTCGGCCATGAGCAATTCCACGGCAAATGGTGTATCTCGAACTCCTGCGCGACCTCGTCGCGATGCCCCGCCGCAAATTCTGGGCCGCGGCCAGAGGACGGCGAGCGCTGGTGTGAGGTCGTCCAGCTTGATTCCAGACATTCAAACCGTACAAACCGCCCAACCTCCGCCCTACAGTATGGACTTCTATCACGCGTATAGGAGTATTTTATTAACATTGTCTAGTTCGACCCGATAGCTATATCTTGAAGAAATACCGCGGATGCCCCGCGTCTCTCATTGTCCACCTACACCCGACGCATTTCCGATTCGACCAACAGGATGGCACGTTCTCCTACAAATCCCCAATGAAGATTTTCATTGAGCATCTGAGATCCGGGACGGTACCGCAAGATTTGTTGGAATATTTCAACATGTGGAACACCACTTTCTACGAAGGTACGTAGCGGAGGTGACAAAATTATTTGGCCCATGGCTAACTTTCCTAGGATGTTTGATAGTCGAGGTCCATGACCATAAATCCATTGCAACCGCACGGGAGTCCTCCCAAAATCTATATAGCAGTGATAAGACGGAGCCAATGTCGATACATAACTCCAATGCGTACCTTACGCCGTCTCCATGGGTTCCTTATCCAAAGGAGAATCTAGTCGCTTTGACAAAGTCCATCGCTATTCCAGGGGTACCCGCTGAATCAGAAAAAGGCAAAACTGCTGAGGATAAAGACAAAGAAAACATGCCTGCGCCAGGCCAGCCGTCTGATAACCAGAGGAGTAGGTCCAATGCGAAAAAGGCAAAGATATCCACCATGGTTCTCCATCCGACGCCTATGTCAACGTATGTTGACCTTGCGATCAAGGCGACCACCCCTCTTGCAAATCAATCCCAAGGCCGCCGAGAATCGCATCAAGATGTCAACGGAATGGCTCCCCCACAGACTCCAATTCTGGCAGGGCCGTCCAGTGCTAGTGTAGGCATGGATCCACCTCCTGCTAAAAGACAAAAGCGCGAAAAGATGGAGATAGATTCAAAGAATATATACCCAGTTGAGTCGAGCATAACTCTGGCGACTACAGCGCCCCTGTTCTTAGAGCCTGTCGAGAGTGCCGCAGCCTCGGCGGCGTTGCTAGAAGCCCTTGCTCATCCAGATCACTCATTCCCAGTTCCTTCTCCCAAGTCTCGCAAGAAGACGGTTGCGGAGATGGCCGCAGAAGAATCTGCTGCCGCTGATGAGGAGCAGTACATGCTTATTTTGGACGAGCGGTTTAGCAATGGCGCAGCTGGGGTAGTAACAGCAGCTGACGGGGACAGTAAAGTGGGTGGGGCTTCCTTTGAGCCTCGATTCGAAAGATTTAAGGCCATTGAAAGCATTAAGCTTCAAGTGGTGGAAAACAAGAAACGAGAGAAGCTTTTGCAAGCGGAAGCTGCCAAGAAACAACAGCAAGAGTCAGAAGCGAGAGAAAAGGCGAAGCAAGAACAAAACAAGCGCGATATTGAAGAAAATGCCCGCAATCAGGCACAGTTGCGTATGCAGCAACAGCAACAGCAAAATCTTCGCCAACAAGAAAACCACCGCCGCCAAATGGCAGCCCAACAGACACAAAACCAGCAGGCCATGAAAGGGATACAGGGCGCTGGGCCTCATGGGCATCCAGCTCCTGCCATGGGTTTGCCGAATGCTGCCAATGGCATGACAACACAGCAGCAAAGGTTCCTGCAGCAACAGCAGTTGTCTCAGGCACCAACATCCTCCCCAATTGTTCAGAATGCTACTCCTCACAATACCTCATCCCCTATGACGGCCGGGAATATCGATGTCCAGATGCGGCATTCCACGTCAAGTCTGGGCGGCAGCCCCCCACGCCCAGGATCTGTCGTTCCACAGAATCCACAGATGACTCCGATTGTGGCTCATGCTATGAGGGCTCAAGGAAGCCAGCAGAGTCATGGTGGGACTCCTCGGATCTCTCAAGGAACTCCAAATATGTCTCAAGAGGCATTAAGGCAGACTCCTCGGATGAGCCAGACGAGCCCAATGCCAGGACACATGGTTCAAGTTCCACAAATGGGTGGTGGTGCTCACATGATGCCCAACCAAAATATGATGAACACGCAGATGCAGCAAGCCCAGATCATCGCGCAACAGCAGCAACAGCAGCAACGTCTGCGCCAGCAAGCAGCCCAGCAAGCTATGAACTCCTCCCCTATGAATGGCCAGCAAATGTCTCCTCAGCAGATGGCCTTACAGCAGCAGATAGCACAGCACCAGATGCAACAGGGCAATCCTGCAATGATGGGCGGCAACCAAATGGCCATCAACTACAACGCTCAGATGAGGGCAATGGCCGCAGTTCAAGCACAGAACTCTATGCAACCAAATGGACAAGGTTTTATGGGCCGTGGAGGTGCCATGACTCCACAGATGGTCCAACAGGCACAGCACCAAGCTGCACTGCAAGCACAGCAGCAGCAACAACAACAGCAGGGACAGATGCAACAAGGTCAACCAAGCATAGTCCAGCAGCGAATTCAGGCTATGGCACGCCAGATTTATCAATCCCAGATAACGAGCTTTATGTCACAGTACGCTGGGGGGCAAGCACCACCCGATGCGCTGAACCATTTCAAGCAGCAATGTCAGCTATCCGCCAGGCAAAAAATCGGGCAGCAGGTTCTGATACAACAGCAGCAACAGCAGGCTATGAGGCAGCAGCAGCAGCAGCAGCAGCAACAACAGGGGCACATGATGTCCGGCCAACAGCACCCTGGTATGGTCCAGGGGATGAATATGGGCATGAATATGGGGATGCAGGGAAATATGAACATGAACGGGAATATGAATGGGAATATGAACGGGTCGGGGATGCAAAGGCCGTCAGGGATGTAATTTTGGCAGCAGCATTCATTGGGAGGAGTTTTCTGGTGCTTTTTCAAAGGCAGATCCATGGGTATAGGTTGGGAGGGGCGTTTTTTATTATTGTCATGGGTTGTAAGTCACAAGCATGACTTACAACCCATGACAATAATAAAAAATAGGCGGGGGGTATATTGGCTGCCATGGTGGTGGCCTAAACATGGGGTGTAATTGCCACCTTGGTTGTCTGTGGCTGGGTTTAGGAGTGATGCATAATGAGGACAAGCGAAATGACTCGAATTCAGAGGCCATCATATATAAGAGAATTCAAGACATAGTCATTCTGGGTTCCCCTTGTAGAAATAAGTCTTGTAATGTGAATAACATGGTATTTCTTTTATATTCTAACAGTCGTTTCGTTGGTTGTCGACACTGAACGGCAGCCATCCATAACTCATCACTACTTTCCAAACGCCCCTTACATACCAATATTTCCTCTCTTACCACCCCTCTTAGCCCTGTTAAGATGTCCCTGTAACACCCTCTTCGTCTGCACCAAACTCCTCTTCTGCTTATACTTCGCCTTCCCCAGCGTCATCATAAAGTTCTTCTTCCGCGACTTCTCCTTATTCGTCGTACTCTTGCCCTCCGCCTCATTCTTCGCCCGACGCAGCGCCTTCGTCGACTTATGCTCGCCCCTCTCGCCCTTGCCCTCACGCGCCATCGCAATCTTCTCATCGCGCGTGTTCTTCCTCAGCTTCGAGAATCCCTCAATCTGATCCGCCGTCAACGGGTCATCAGCGTGGCGAGCGAGCGCCTCCTTTTGCCGCTGGGTTAGACCCTTCTTCCCGGTGATTTTGTTGACCTCGGCTTCGAGGCGGAGCTCCTGAAGCTTGGCCAGATCAGCGGGGGTGAGGATCTTCGTCGTGGCCAGTATCGAAATCTTAGACTCGAGCTCTTTGTCTGCTTTCTTGGCGGCATCGGTGAGTTCGTTCTCCCCGCCGTCGGCGGGTGTGTCGGCGAATTTCACTTTCTTTGCGGGGGGCTTCTTGCCGCCCTCGTCTTCGCTGTCGCTGATTTCGATCTCGACGTCGCTTTCGACGTTGACCCAGCCGCCAGAGTCGGTACTAGCGTTGGACTGGGCGTCCCATGCGTTCCAATCGTCTTCTTCCTCTTCTTCCTCATCGGTGCCTAGTTCCTCTGGTAGACCAGCCTCAACACGCTTTCTCTTGCGCTCGTTGGCCTTCCACTCCTCGAGCAGCTCAAGGCCTTCAATACCGCCGGCCTCCTCTTCTCCGTATCTCCTCTCCTTACGCTCGCCGCTTCGGATACCCATCGTAGCCTCTTTGCCTCTATCTCTCTTTTGGAGCAGATCAGCGCCGACCTCTCTGTAGAGCGACAACAGTCCCTTCGCGGCCATCATAGTTCCCTTGTCCTTACTCTTCCTGTACATGACCAAATCCTGCAATAGCGTGTCGCTAATAGCCAGCGGTTGGCGAACACAGATCTCGCGAATGGCATTGAGACCAGCTGCTGCTACCTCAGAAGCCGCAGCCTCCGAGACGAACTCGTTGGCGATCTTCTGGACGAGCGGCTCTAGGGCATCGGGAGGAACCAGGCTGTGGGTTGCTTGAGCGAGAGATGCGAGGAACGACGTTACTGATGGCTGTCGTGGCGTGAGGTATTTGGTGAAGTAGGAGTATAGGGAAATAACCGTGAGCTTGTGAAGACCAACGAGGCGGGAAACAAGCTGGAGGACCAGAAGCTTCTGCTCCAAGTTGAGCTTGGACTTGCCATTTTGGAGATGTTTCGAAAATAGTGTCTCTGCAAACCCTTGGGGGTCGTGGAGTAAGTGGAGGGCCGAGAAATTAAGCGCATGGGGCGCATTCTTCTTGCGCTCTTGCCGTCTGACTTTATCCACGGCTTTCTCCAATCCCTTGACTTTCTTTTTCGACTTTTTATTAATTCCAACTTGATGCTTTAACTTTCCAATGCTGATATTTTCGTGGTCGCTCTCCTCGTCCTCCATGTCCTCTCGTTCCTTGTCACCGCCCAAGAAAAATCTGACACCACCACCAATAACCTTCTCATTGTCCGCTAAACTGGCCTCCTTCATAATTTCAACGGCTTTAGAGTCGGTCCATACTTGGCGTTTCCATAATTCTCTTGTGATTTTGACTGCCCAGATACCTTTCGAAGAGGTGCGGTCTGAGGTGAGAAGGTTGTACAAAACGGTCTGTATCGTTCGGTTCAGTTTATGATTTGTCGTCTTCGCATTCGAAGTCCGTAACTCAGAGAGAATCTTGGTGAACAGTAGAGCTCTGAGAGTTTTACTGGGTGTGGTGACTAAGATAGGAAAGAGGATGTTGAGGAGCCCAGACGAGTCGATGATATCCTTGCGGCGGAGAAGGACGAGGGCGCCAGCCACCTTTTCGCGCAACTCGGTTTCAAGCACGGCATGATGTGTCGTCAGGATGTTGTTGAGATCATCTGGGAAGCTGGCCGTATCTTCGGGGTAGCAATCGGCGACGTGCGACACGAAATCGATCAGGTCGCGGAAGGAAACGATTCCAGCTGATGTGGCTGTCGTGGGCGATGCCATGTAAATGTCTCGCTGAGTTTGATATTGGCCATATTGATTGAGGAAATCTTCTTGATATGATCTGGAGCATGTTAGTTTACTAGTGTTGCGCGGCGGCGGCGAGGCTGGTTCACGGGCACTTACTTGGGGTCTCTTCGAATCTTGTATTGTAAACTCGGCCTACAAATGGTCAGTTATGCTAGTTTCAAACTAATAAAATATGTGCGAAAACATACAGATCTGCGTCGACCTTTTCCAAGGCGCCAACTCTCTTTTTGACCATAATGAGGGTTGTGGGAACGGAAATCCGTTCGATTGATTTTGGGTATTTGCTATCGGTTGGACTTCAGCATTTCTCCAGAATATTTCTGCTATCGATTATGCTTGTCACTACTCGAGTAGCGCGCTCTTATCTGGAATAGCGCACAAACTATTTTCCAGCCTTGTCAGCCTCGCCGATTTCCCCGCCGTCAAACTTCAGCCTTGTCGTATGGAACAAATTGATTGCGACGGAGTGATGATAGGAGCTTTCACTGTGAAGACTAATTTGCGAGAATTTGTGTGCTGTACCTTTCGTCGGTTTAATTCCATAGTAATCTATCTATAATGGGCTGAATTTTAGTTTAGCTCTCACCGAAGCCATGGGTATCACACAACGTCATCAACTTGAAATCTTACTGTACACAAGGCACCCGCCGCTGGACCTTCTTGACCTCATAAAATGCATGGATCACCGGATTTCTATTTCCTCCATCCATTCGGGTTCCGCTAGAGCGGCTGTCCTATCAACTAAGGGCTTTGCCGCGTCTCCCTTCTTCTCCCTTACTCCCCATTCCTCCAAGCCAGCCAGGCTTCTACCCGTCTTTTCGTCACGGGCGTATATCCTTAATCCTCTAACGTGTGTATCTTTGCCATTCTGGTGATTTTCCACAACTTTGACTTGGACGAGAAACGCTCTCAACGTGTTCCCATCAGGACCACCACCAACACCATCCAGAGGTACGTTGATCCAACCTTTAGGTTGTGTAAACTCCAGCGATGAAAACGGTATTAGGTCGTGATATCCTGTGCCAGCGAGTAATGTGATTCGCGTTGGAGTATAAGACTCGTCGGCTTCAAAGTCGAGGAAGATGCGTATGGACAGTATCGATACCAGGCGGGAAAAGTGAATATTGAGATGATGGGGTTGTGGACCGTCCGACCTGTCCAAGACAAATTAGTAGTTGTTTATTAGACAGAAGAGGTATGTGCATACTGCCAGTATAGAGACGTGTCGTCGTCTCGCAAGGCTTCCACGCCCGACCCAGGTTTGCACGTCGACACCGTCCACGAGGCCAAGTTGCCAATCTCTTTCAGGCCCGTTGGGTCAAACACGGAATCTACTTCCACCGGCACTATGAAGGAGCAAGCCGTCAGTATTCGAGTCTTCAGTTAACGGTGTATCAGCATACGAACTTCCATTATGTGTAGCGACTGGAGGAACATCAATCGCCATTTCCCCGTCATCATCCTCCGCGCGGCTATCCACGCTTTCCACGTCACCCTCCTCCTCCTCCTCTACAGACTCTTCGTCTCCTTCTTCACTCCCATTATCCTGGTCTTCGACGCCCTCGCTATCTTCGTTCGCCCGCTCGTCTTCTTCGTTCGCGGCAGGATTCACGCTGGGCGAGTCCTGATGTCGCGTCCGAGGATCCTGCCCCGGAGTCCTCGTACCTGTCGACGGCGTGACATTGGATAGCCGTGTCCCGCGCGTGGCTGGGTGTCTGGTATTATACGCCTGGAGTGAAGCTGGTGGCGTTGCCGGCATTGTGGGAGAGGTCGGCGCTGAGGCTGGCGCGTCCCGCCGTTCTGGAGGGGAGAAGGCTGAAGAAGGCACGAGGTTTCAGGATCTGGCCGTGTGAGTGGACACGAACACAGGCACGCTCCGAGTATTAGCAGCGGCGGTAATCTTGCTCAGACCTCGTGCTTGGTGATACCCGTGCTGTACTGTACCTGAATAAATGTGGTAGGTGCGACCTCTACTATCCCATGACGTCGGGGAGTCGGAGAGACAGTGTGGATTCTCCGCTACCATCAGCCTCTTCGATTATGCCGTCTAAGCCTCGCCGACCACGCGCTTGGGGCGCATGGTTACTGGTTATTTGCATTTCATCCTGGTCTAGATTCACTATAGGTAGTGACAAATACTATCTGACTTGCCATTCTCCATAATCGAATTTATATAACCCCGCTCTACTGACCACTGACCACGGCATAATCATCTTCCCATCTTTGGGATATAGTCACCAGCAATCTCACAGGATGGCAGCCGTTGTTCTTATGGCAATCGTTGTATTGCCAATGATGGGCTACCAGAAATATCGGAAGTAAGGCCCACGTTGAGTCTGGCATCTCTGCGGTGCAACAGGTACTGACCATGTCTGCCAGGCACAAAGCTCGCAAGGCTATGAAGAAGGAGTTGGGGGCGCAGCCGGAACCACCAGGGGGACATCAAGCATTATGGGAACAATTCGGAGATCACCCGCCTTCATATGATGATGCAGTCGGCTCTCATCCGTCTCCGCCATATTCATCGAATAGACCACCGGGATATGTCCAGCGGACTTCCGGCAATCGCGGGCTGCCAGTTGGGCATCTCCCTGGTCCATATTTATCTCCGACTGCTGTGGCTTTATAGCGGGATAATCTCGGATGAGAAGGACGAAACGACCTTAGTTGGGGGAGTTAATGAATTATGATGCTGGCTAGCAAATAAAGCTGGCACCCTCAGCTGGGCAAAACCACTTAAGTTTCCTTTGGACCTGCGTCATTAATGGCTTTTATAAAATTAGTATTATCTCGACATAAAATTAATAAAAATAACACTTATACCTCTTATATTTATCACATCAATAAAGTTGTGCGTGAAAGCGGGGGGGGATATTTATATTTCCCCATCAGCTCATGTTTGCTCTGTTTGCCCCAAACCACCCAAGAAAGACCACCTCGAATCCCCCCCCCAGCTCTACCCCTCCAAGCTACCAGCCCACCACACACCTCAAAATGATGCAGAGACGCATGGTACATACATTCCCCTCTATCCCCGGTCAATATCCCTACTTACTAACATACCCCCAGCTCTCCAAGGAAGACGAGGCGGCAACAGGGGCCGACGAGGTCGAAGTGCGCCGCGAGGATCAGGACAAGATCAACAAGTTCAGCAGGCTGCATCAGCAGGAATTGAATCTGGAGGATGAGTTGAGAGCGAAACACGTATGTGCGATCCTACGGATAGCTGGGTTGGAGTGGAGGAGGTGCTAATATGGGTTGCGCTACAGAAGGAGAAGGAGGATTTGGAGGATATCTCGAATGAGCTTGAGCTTGCGGACGAGGAGGACATGATACCGTACGCCCCTCCCTATCTCCTTTCCCTGAGCTAGGGCTCTACTTGCCGCCCTGCATATCCCCCGTACGAGACCGAACTAGACTAACGTGCCCAATAGCTACCAAATCGGCGACTCGTTCATCTCGCTTCCCCTCCCCGAGGTGCAGGAGCTCCTATTCACAACTTCGATGAGAATCGAAGAGGAGGTCTCGGTATTAGAAGAGAAGCTGGGGACGATCAAGGAGGGGATGCAGGAGCTGAAGGTGGAGCTGTATGCGAGGTTTGGACGGAGCATCAACCTTGAGACATAGAGCAGGGTGGGGGGAGCTGTAAAATATATATCCACGTTGAACATACGCGGTTCTTGTGGGGCGTGATTCAGTCACCATTATGCTATCTACAATGTTCCTTGAGTGATGGCGCATTGCAAGGGGGGCTGTAATCGCGATTCAAAAAGTGTGTTTCTGATATTATAGAAAACCCAATAACCCCAATACCCTCAAGGCTAATTAACAGAACTTTCATAACTACAATAAGCCATCACCCCCTATCATACCCTCTCTCCCAAGGCGGACTATATTGTTTAATGGGTGGTAGCTCTTTGTCGAGGTAGACCTTACTAAAACGCCCTGAGTTTTGTGCCTTATGACCCGAGTCAACTTGTCGAGTAGCCTTCGCCTTAGGAGACTGGCAGATTCCATCCCACGTAGTGCAATAGCCTCCGTTGAAGCTCCGCTGTTTGAGATGTCGGCTAGGTTTGACTGATTGCTAGGACTCCTTCCATGGGACGAGTTTGGAACCGGTATTTTAGAAGTGCTGTGTGGTTTTGAGTGTCCAACGAGGCGTTTGAATAATACTCTCATAGGTGGTATGGCACCGCAGATAACAAGAAGGTTGGTCTCAACGTATGTCCAGGCCCAAGGTCATGACTCAGCCCTGGCTCGAAGTCAGCATATGTATATAAAAAAAATGTGGGCTGAACTAGAGATTTCTCGTAGGGAATAGATGCTTACAGGTCACATCAAACGACTGATAAAAGATATGATACACGAGAACCGATCTTATAATACCACAGATGCAGACACTAGTAGGTGAGCCACGTTCCAACAGAACAAGGGGGGTAGCAACTAACATGAATCCAACGCCGAAGATTGCCCCGAGACCGTATTTGTCTCTTTTAGGCATCTGCAGTTGCAGGAAGAGAAACATTGGCAGCATAGCGGCAAAAAAGTCCGTCACCATGCTTATACATGCGTTACTGAATGGTGCTGAACGCTCATACAGACAAGAGAATTTTTCTGTGTAGGGGTCCGGATATGAGAATTGCAGCCAGTATGAGCTTATCGGTCGACACTGGAGAACCAACAGAAGAACGAAGGCGACTCCATACAGGGTTTGGGCGGCGATGGCGGCATTAATGATATAAAGGAAGGCCGGCCTTGAAACTCCTGCAATCACTCGTTTGTATAAAAGCACAGCTGAAAGCTTGCTGAAAGTGGTGGAAATAACAAAGCTAGGTATAGATCAGACTCGTATACTATTTCAAACGTGGGTAGGTAACATTGAAAATAAATATCAATTACATACAGAAGCTGAACAATCCAATTATGCTACACCAACAATCTCATCAACACGGCGTGAAAAAGGGTGTATTAGGGGATCTAGGGTGATTCACTAACATATTGTCTCCCAGTTATCTCGTCGAGTGGCACATCCCAGATGTGTCTAAACCAACGGAATTTGGTCTCAGCTATATTCCTATCAGTAAACAAAACTCGGCGCAATTGTTGCTTTGGGGCCTTACTAAGTATTAAAAGTCCTGCAATTCCAACTGTGGGAACCTAACAATATTTTAATCAGTATCCAGAGACTCTACGTGCCAGATCATCGATCCCCAGAGTGACAGGAAAGGCGCATACTATGCATAGGACCAGCATCACATCGTCCGCCCCGAACTGTTGTTGATACCCTATCCGCACCCATACTCGCGCAAGAACGGAAGCTATCGCCAAAATGGTGGATATTATAGTAACCACGAGCAATTGATTGCCTTTGGTTTCAGGGTCGGTATAATTCGGCTTCGGCCACGTCAGAAAGACCTCCTTTGTCGGATGGAAGCCGCCAGGCATATTTGAAAGGAATCGCAGTGGGGGAAAAAGGTAAACAATACACGCACATGATACCGACCAAGAGATATGTCAGACCCAGACTTAATATACAACCTGACAGCGGACCCATCTCCGTGAATTGTGGAAAGGGAGGCTAAGCCTTTGCCTTCTTGTAGATACCTGCATGCGGGGTGCATTATTCTGCAGTGCATTGACCTCCGTTTCATGACCTTCAAGAGGATCAATCACTCATACGGATTACGGACCTAAGAAATCAACCAATGCAGCGTCTGAAGAGAGGGTCGAGCTCGTTGTGGCGTGCGTGGTAGCAGCAGCCGATGGCAGGACTGGACAGTTGGAAGGGATTCGTGCAACAATAGGCAGGGCGTGCAGGAACGTGATTTCTTCACATGGAACAAGGGGGTTAGAGCATGGCAAGAAGTTCTTCATGCGATTTGACATGGAACAAGGGATTTGGAATAGTCCGATGGTTTCTTGGGAAATATCTTGCCATGTTTGTCTACTACGACACAGCAGCTTGGTGAGAAGGGCCTTTTGGGGTTTTAAGGGCAGCATGTGGCGGAGAAAGTAAGGGGATAGGCTGACGACATAGGGGATAGTGGGAGGCCCAGGCACACACACCCACACTCGAGTAACTTAGTTTTAGTCACTGATATGAGAAAGATGACAGAAGAATGCCGAGGCCCAATACCATGTGTACAGAACATTGTAGACTATCGAGTTGACTCTGACACTGGAATAGGTATTCAGCGGTCTCGAATGCAACATTGACAAAGGAAGGCCCCGGCCGCTAAGAGGTGCGGGAGCGGGGTAACTACAGTACAGTAATCACTGCCTATAGGGGACGGACGGGTCGGTTCGAGTTTTGCCTTCCTGTAAATAGAGTTTCTGCTATATGAAGTAGTTTGTTAGAGGTAATTGCGGAATACCGGGAACTACACACGAATTTGTGTGGTAATCCCCGACAACCGTAATCAGTCTCTTCGGGCAACGGAGCAGAAGCTTCATAGTAGAGGGTTTTAGCAACCTGACCATCGGGCTTAAGACCAAGGCCGGAAGAAGAAGGTGCCAAGCCACTATATGGCAGCCTAGGCTTCGTTGGCGATAGTAATTGTAGACCCCAGTAGATAGTATTAGCTAGGTCTAAAGTAGTAATATAAGAATACTGTAATACCCCCTAAGTGCCTCGGATTCTACCGATTTTGGCAGCCAACAGTAGCAGTTGCTATTCTACTAACGAACTGCTATTATTGGCGCTTTCGGGATCGCTAAGAAGAAGAAGAAGAAGATGGGTGTGGCGAAGGAGAGGCACTAGTAAGTATAATAATGGAGTCTGGCTAAGACTGCCAATGATAACGGCATCTTCAACTCTATCACCACTTACTAATTGCTACGCTTAGAGCGCTAGGAGGGGGTTCTATAGTGAGGGAGAAGCAGGTTGATAACCTGCTTCTCCTTCATTATAAGAAGCATTGCTGCCTAAGCGAGGAAAGAAGCCTCACCCCTAGCCCCTATAGCACCCTAGTGCTCCTTCCTGTCATACTGACATTCGTTGCACTCAGGTTGCTATCAAACTCAAGAGTAAACTTAGAAATCTCCTCCTCAAACCTACAAGTCACTATACATATTTTGGCTTATCACACCAACAACAAGAGCAATACTACTCAACGATTGCTACAACCCTCTATGATTCATTACATGTCATTGCTCCTTAGTTACTGGGCTGATATTACCACATAGCATATCTCTACAACCCTCTATGATTCATTACATTACATTATGTCATACTGACATTCATTGCACTCAGTTTGCTATCAAACTCAAGAGCAAACTTAGAAATCTTCTCCTCAAACCTACAAGTCACTATACATATTTTGGCTTGTCACACCAACAACAAGAGCAATACTACTCAATGATTGCTACAACCCTCTATGATTCATTACATGTCATTGCTCCTTAGTTACTGGGCCGATATGACCACATAGCATATCTCTACAACCCTCTATGATTCATTACATGACATCACTCCTTAGTTACTGGGCTAATACTACACATGACATATCTCTATCAACTAGAGGCCTAGGAACATGAACGATAGCTCCAAAAGCTTTTACAACCATCTATGATTCATTACACGTCATCGCTCCTTAGTTACCCACAAGATTGGTTAAGTTATGACATAATTTGTCTATAGGGGTACTCTGACCTTGGACCTCCTTTCACTTCCTATAGGCTAGGAACCTAGGAGATGGTTCTATGGGATTCTCTTACGTCGACTACAGTTACCAAGCCTGGTTAGTTATGGAAAGTCTTGGAAAATGAGAGAACTACACTCCTTTAGCATAAATAGGATTGCTCTTTACTTAAGAAAGGGCAAGCAGACAATACAGTAAATCAACTATCACATACTTCCACGTCTTTTCCAAGCTTCCAAGCATTCATCTTGTTACTCCTTGTTTCTGAAAAGTCAGTGAGGTGCTAACCTCTGACTTACCCCTGAGTTCTCAGACTCAACATTTGTTGCAACTTGTCTAAACCACTTCACCACATCATACACCTGATTGCTGCATTGTGGAATAGTCTAAGCTACAACCCTTTGGCTCTGTTTCCTAAGACAGTGTGTTGTCTTAGTAAATTCATCCCTTCCTTGGGTGGCTAGATGTAATGGTGGGTGCACCCACCATTACAATAGACTGGAACCTGGCTAGAATACTAGTAATTGTTAGTTTCAGTTGTATGAGTATATTGTTATAAATAATCACTTTGGTCACTAGCGCCAGCATAGTAAACTTGATTGACATTGAATCTATACACAAATATACACAGTAATTCAAAGCTGGCTACTAAACAGAAATCTGTCTAGCTGTAACCAGCTTTTGGCACTTAATTGCCAAAAGCAGATGATTCTTCGTCATTTAGAACAGGGGGTGGTAGGAGAGCAGCAGGGTTAAATCACCAGCAGCTTGGCACCTTCCTTTTCAGGCATTGGTCAAGCCGACAGTTAGGTTGCTAAAACCCTCTAGTGGCTTTTAATAGCCTAGCGCCACTGTCTGACTCGTGAGCCAACCAGGAAGCTAGACAGTCCCCTCTACCCCTAATGTCATACTGACATTCGTTGCACTCAGTTTGCTATCAAACTCAAGAGCAAACTTAGAAATCTCCTCCTCAAACCTACAAGTCAACATACATATCTTGGCTTATCACATCAACAACAGAAGCAATACTACTCAACGATTGCTGCAAACTCTTCTACTACATCTGTTTATGCTACATACATCACGGCATATCATTTGGACACTCATTGAACAAGTTATTAAGAAAATCTCCTCCTTAATGTCATACTGACATTCGTTGCACTCAGTTTGCTATCAAACTCAAGAGCAAACTTGGAAATCTCCTCCTCAAACCTACAAGTCACTATACATATTTTGGCTTATCACACCAACAACAAGAGCAATACTACTCAACGATTGCTACAACCATCTATGATTCATTACACGTCATCGCTCCTTAGTTACTGGGCCGATATTACCACATAGCATATCTCTACAACCCTCTATGATTCATTACATGACATCACTCATACTACCACATGACATATCTCTACCAACTAGAGGCCTAGGAGCATGAACGATAGCTCTAGAAGCTTCTACAACCCTCTATGATTCATTACACGTCATCGCTCCTTAGTTACCCACAAGATTGGTTAAGTTATGACATAATTTGTCTATAGGGGTACTCTGACCTTGGACCTCCTTTTACTTCCTATAGGCTACGAACCTAAGAGATGGTTCTATGGGATTCTCTTACGTCGACTACAGTTACCAAGCCTGGTAAGTCATGGAAAGTCTTGGAAAATGAGAGAACTACACTCCTTTAGCATAAATAGGATTGCCCTTTCCTTAAGAAAGGGCAAGCAGACAATACAGTAAATCGACTATCACATACTTCCACGTCTTTTCCAAGCTTCCAAGCATTCATCTTGTTACTCCTTGTTTCTGAAAAGTCAGTGAGGTGTTAACCTCTGACTTACCCCTGAGTTCCCAGACTCAACATTTGTTGCAACTTGTCTGAACCACTTCACTACATCACACACCTGATTGCTGCGTTGTGGAATAGTCTAAGCTACGACCCTTTGGCTCTGTTTTCTAAGACAGTGTGTTGTCTTAGTAAATTCATCCCTTCCTTGGGTGGCTAGATTCTCATATCTGGTGCACCCACCATTACATCTAGCCACCCAAGGAAGGGATGAATTTACTAAGACAACACACTGTCTTAGGAAACAGAGCCAAAGGGTTGTAGCTTAGACTATTCCACAACGCAGCAATCAGGTGTATGATGTGGTGAAGTGGTTTAGACAAGTTGCAACAAATGTTGAGTCTGAGAACTCAGGGGTAAGTCAGAGGTTAGCACCTCACTGACTTTTCAGAAACAAGGAGTAACAAGATGAATGCTTGGAAGCTTGGAAAAGACGTGGAAGTATGTGATAGTCGATTTACTGTATTGCCTGCTTGCCTTTTCTTAAGGAAAGGGCAATCCTATTTATGCCAAAGGAGTGTAGTTCTCTCATTTTCCATGACTTTCCATGACTAACCAGGCTTGGTAAATGTATTAGAAATCAAGTGCGACCCACAACTATCTTGCTAATCATGTAGCGAATGTAAGAGAATCCCATAGAACCATCTCTTGGGTTCCTAGCCTATAGGAAGTGAAAAGGAGGTCCAAGGTCAGAGTACCTATAGACAAATTATGTCATAACTTAACCAATCTTGTGGGTAACTAAGGAGCGATGACGTGTAATGAATCATAGAGGGTTGTAGAAGCTTCTAGAGCTATCGTTCATGTTCCTAGGCCTCTAGTTGGTAGAGATATGCCATGTGGTAGTATTGGCCCACCCCCTTAAGGAGGAGATTTTCTTAATAACTTGTTCAATGAGTGTCCAAATGATATGCCGTGATGTATGTAGCATAAACAGATGTAGTAGAAGAGTTTGCAGCAATCGTTGAGTAGTATTGCTTCTGTTGTTGATGTGATAAGCCAAGATATGTATGTTGACTTGTAGGTTTGAGGAGGAGATTTCTAAGTTTGCTCTTGAGTTTGATAGCAAACTGAGTGCAACGAATGTCAGTATGACACGGAGGCATCCTTACAATCCATACTGTTGAACTCCATCACTAATGTATTCTAAGGTTTTCGGAATTTGAGATATGATTTTGAGTAAAACACCTTAGTTGTTTAGCAGTTCTAATAAACCAAATTGGAATTTTATCACTCCTATCTTCATTGTAGTAGAGGTTAGCTGTAATTCAAGTTTTGTCAACCTTTTTACTAAGCGATGAAGTTGATAATCCTAAGTTTGGTAATTTTCTCTAATAAAATCTAGTCTCATCCATGTTGTAAACATCACAAGGTAGGTATTTCGCTTTAACTTGGATGCTGTCCATCTGCTATGTTACTTCTATTGTGATTTCCGCAGAGCTTGCCTCTCTAACTTTTCTTCAGTAGTGGAGATTATGTCTTTTCTTAAACCCTTCAAGCCATCCTTCACTCCATGTAGGGCAATCTTGTCTGTAGTATTGTGGTAGCCGTGTCTAGAATTATGTTGCTTTTATCTATAGAAGATCTCCTATAACAATGCCATGAGTAGCATCAAATCGTAAAGCACATTCTGCTAGAGCTTTCTCTAACACTTCCCATTTTAGTTTCCTTGTCTTCTTGGTATTATTGAATGCTTTTGTAGAAGTAGCAGTATCGACAAAGGCATATGTTAAGGATAGTATTTTACTTGTAGTCAAAGAGTTCAAAGTATGTCCATGTTGATCATTCTACCAAGTTGAAGCATCTGCTAACGTCTTCTTTGTGCTCTAAGTTGTAGGATTATGGTACCAAGCTCGTAAAGCTTGCTTTTGTACATTTGTAATCGAGATTCGAGGCTTTTTAGGTGGTGGAGGTGCCATTTTCTATACCGGAAGTTGAGGGTCTTGGCCGGGATTTTGGTATAAGAAGGTTTCCGTTATTACCATACAAAATTCGCGTGTGGGAAGGGGTTCGGTATTAGGACGTTTCGCTACAGCCGAGTCCGCTATAGGCAGTGTAGTAGTCTGACAATGCACGCAAACGTGAAACGAACTAAATTGACGGCACCCGCGGCTTTCGAGCCCTATACTAAATATCAATCTAAAGGCCCTTACAGAGCCCGAGCCTCCAGACAGTAGCTTTCTGCTTTCCAGTTACACGCCGGCGAGCCAAACTCCTCCAATATATCTACCCCAAATACACAGCTAAACCCGCAATAGCAGCCGGCACGCTCTGAATAAAGAAGATCTTCGGCATCGCAGTCAAGCCCCCATAAATCCCCGCAGCACCGACCAGCCCCAAGAAGAAGAGTTCAATCTGCGTCGCAAATTCTGGCACGGGGTGCACTAATCCCCAGAAGAGTCCAGCGGCCAGGAAACCGTTGTAGAGACCCTGGTTGGCGGCAAGGATTTTGGTTTTTTCGGCGATGTCGGGCTTGAGGCCGAAGGCTTTGAGACCATGGGGTGTAGTCCAGAGGAACATCTCCAGGACGAGGATGTAGACGTGGAGTAGGGCCATGAAGGCTACTAAGAGGGAGGACAGCGATGCCATTGTGCTGTAGGGGCGATGGTAGTGGTAGCGAAGTTGTTTAAGGGCAAGTAATTTTGAGGGTTTTCAATCGCAGGCCGTTGAGATTGTGGGATATTTAAAGAGTCTAGAATCCTCTGTCACATGTGAATTAAATTCGGAACAACCGGGTTTATGTCACGTGCTTGGATTTATGCTATGGGGACAAATACAGTAGTCTTGTGTCATGGTATACATTTACTACTTCTAACATGCCCAGGCAGCTGTGTCGTGGCATGGGGGTTATTTACTACTTCTATAACTCATCCTTATATGTTCCCTTCTCCTCCTTCTCCTCCTTAATCCTCACAGCTTCCAAAATCTCCTCCTCAGTTGGCATATCGAACTCCTTAGCCTCACCAGTTCCCTCCGCTGCCTCAGTAGAAGTGGACTTTGTCTTCTTCGACTTCTTCGTCTTCGAAGTCTTGGGCTTCTTGGTTTTCGAGGTCCTGCTGGTCGAAACCTTGGGTGGCTCGGGACCCTTCATGCCTTTCATGACCATTTCCATTCCTGCTTGGCTGATCTCGTTCGCCTTCTTGGCCATCTCCTTCACGAGTAGAACGGGGTCGTCAGTGACCTTGAGTGCCTCCTGTTCGGCAAGCTTCTTTGTGAACCAATCGGACGTCGCCTTATGAAGAGACTCCAACACATCGAGATCCTCCTGCCTGAACGACGTAGGTGGCACGGCGGTTGTCAATGGGGCCTGGGAAGATTCAGTCTTAGTCTCAGCTTCGGCCGAAGTGTTATCTTCTTCAGTTCCATCAGTCTCAGTCGATGGCTCAGCTGTCGTCGATGATTCGGTTGAAGTCTCGGAGGGGGTTGGCCTTAATGCTACCGACGACATAAAGTCGGCCTGCTCGACAATCTTCTCCTTCACCAAGTTGATCACTGACTGAGCGCTCTCCAAAGACTCCTTGAGGTTCTTGACCTGCTCTGGGCGTTTTGACGCTTCGTCCTTGCGACGCTCAATTGGGTTGACAATTGCCTTCATTTCTCCCAGTTTGGCTTTCAGAACCTCACGGGTAGCTCCTGCACCTTCTTCGTACAACCAGTCGCTGATGGCCTCAGCGAGCTCACCCAGAGGCTTGCGCTCAGCTTCAGTTGATGCTCCAATGAAAGCATCGTCGGTCAACAGGTCACGAACGCGATAGGTGTAGCCCTCAAGTTGGTTGAGTGCCTCTTCCTGCTGTTTCCGCACGAGGTCCGAATCGTCGAAAGCAACTAGTCTCTCCTTCTTGTTGAACAGGACCTCTGTGGGTAATGCAGGGTACCCCTTCTTCACAAGCTCGAAGTCCAAAGGAATTGCAACTAAGCGCTTCTTAGGCTTAGCATCAGCGGTGGCCGAAGAGGCGGATGCAGCTGACGATGTCGATGATTTTTTACCAGTAGAGGTTGTGGCAGAGCTCTCGGTGGACGTCTCGGCATCTGACACGATTTCTGCGTCTTCAAAAATATCCTGATCGCTCTTCTTGGCACCAAAGCCGAATAGGCCCTTAACACCATCTACGACGCCTCCTGCATTCGGATCTTCATCGACCTCGCACTGTGCGGTAGCCCCGGTAATTTCAACTTCGCCGTTAAAGACATTCAGGCGAACGCCAAACTTGGTAACGATGTCGGTGGCTTCACACCCGCGCTTCTCCTTCAGTTCTGTAACAGTTTCTGTGAGGTTCTTGGTTGCTAGCTTCACGAGTTCTCTCTCCCCCAAAAATGTACCTTCTCCGGCATGATCGATATGCTGATAGAAATGAACATCGAAGTCTTCCAAGTTCTGGAAAGAGACTACTTTCTCGGCGCCAAGCTGCGACTGGGGAGTATACAGGCGCTGCTTTTGGAGCTTGAGATTTATGTTCGTCCACTGCATGCTGACAGCGTATCCTGCAGCTTCGTATGTTCTGATGTCCTTTACACGGAAGCTGGGGCTAAGTCCGGCGCCCCTGAATGCGGCACCGAGAACGGCAGATTCATCTGAATTGACATTGCTTCTAAGCTTGTCGGACTTGCCAACTAAAAGCTCCAATTCCTTCTGGACGAACGGAGTGCGGGTAGCACCGCCGTGCAGAATGATAGAATCAATATCGGACAATTCGAGTTTGGCCCTTTCCAGAGCCATCTTAATAGTAGGTGCTACTCTATCAGCATGGTTGGAGGCAAGCTTCTCAAAATCGGTACGTGTCAGTTTGTATTTGAAGTCAACATCGTCATAAAGACCCTCGAAGCTTGTTTGGCTCTCTGCATTTGCGCTTAGAACTTGTCTCAGCTTCTCAGCTTGCTTCCATAACATTGCTGTGGCGCGGCCTTGGCGGTGTACAGACTCGGCCGAGATCGATGCGGCCTTTGCCTTCTTCGACTCAACAAACTGGGCCACAATGTCGTCCACGATTATGGCATTAAGGGCGTCACCACCAAGGGTCCTATCCCATCCAGCCCCAACAACTTGAACCTCCTGAATGGTTTTGTTGGATTTCCTCCCGTCCTTGATTGTTCGGCCCTGGAACTTGATAATTGTAGCTTTGGTCGAGCCGGCTCCCATGTCAAATACCAGATGGTGTTCTGGTTGCGCTCCGTCTGTGATGCTGGAGAAAGTGCGAGATGTTGCGTAATTGAGTCCAACAGCAAGGCCATCACTGATGAGCGACAATATCCGCAGGCCTGCCAAATCCGCGGCAAGTTCAATGGCTCTCTTCTCTTCCGTATCGAAATATGTTGGGACAGTAATAACTACATCCCTGATTGAGCTACCCTTGCCTGCCATCTCCTCGGCGTTCCTCTTTATGCTTTGCAATTCCATTGCCAGTAGCTCTTCGACCATCCAAGGATCCTGCTTGGTTGTAAAGGCCTCGCTTCGGAATTCGCAAGTCCCTCTGGTCTTCTCTTCTTCGATAACCAGGGCTGGGTAGCGTGCAGAGTACTCGGCGACTCTAGGGTCGCTGACCAGCAGACCGAGAATGGCTTTGAGGTTTGGGTAGACGTCACCAGGGAATTTAGCCGACAATGCGTTCGCATCCGATCCGTAGAGTCGCTCGGGGTAAGAACCTTGCGGCGCATTTTTGATAGGCTTGAAGGTGACCGCGGAGAGCTCCTTGCGTCGTGCGTCTTTCGTCAAGACGATGTCGAGAGGAATGCCGGGCTTAACCAGCGCAGCCTTGATGTACTCAGTGCCGAAGTCGATGCCAACGACCGCATTTGCGGCCAATGCGGTAGAGGCAAAAATCCAAAACAGACATAATATCGCAGAGAGATTCGAAAAGGCCATGCCGGAGGACCGCCGCGAGGCTAACGGCATGATTGTTGGAGGGGGTGTTGGCAAACTGGTGGGTGAGTGAAGCTGCCGTGGCAATGACGGGGCGGTGTATATGTAGGTTTTTGCCAGCTATGACATGTGGTCTTTCGACAACTGGCTTCTAACAGTTTTATTCGGTGTTTAATAGTAGACTAGCTCACGGGATATGTATCCTCGTTGAGGAAATAAAGTCTATAAAGAGGACACTTTGTCATTTTGTCACCTTTGGGGGTTGGCGTTTGGTAAATTTATGTAAGCGACACAGCGGTAGCCTTGCATTGATCGGCCCCGCCACCCTCCGGCGCGTAACTTGGCTAGTGAGGCTGGTTATTTCTCAGCGAGTCTCATATAAAACGCTCTGCGGAGTATGTGCCGCAGAGCGTTCTAGTTTAGTCGATGTCTGATAAATTGGAAGGCTGAAAGGTATGGCCTGGTACACTTCTTGAATATACTGTTACTGTCCCCGACTGTCATTTACTTGGATCTTCACCTAGAACTATTAATTTTGGGTGATTGGACTTTCAGCCATCGGCTCTCTCTGCCCTTCGATAAACAGAGACCCCAAGACACACTCATCGCCATATACCCTCATCTATTGGCAGATAGCTCTCAGAATGTCGTCGTCGGACATTCAAATCACACTCCAGCGGCCACTAAACCTGGACAAGTACGACCGCAGCGTGCCAGCTGCTCACCAAGCACACAATATCCCCAAGTCCTTCCTCGACTGCATGGCAGTGAGAGAAGAGGTATTCGTCAAAGGGCAAAATATTCCGCTCCTTCTGGAAGGCGATTCTGACGATTGCCGTTCTTATCACTGGGTTGCCTATGCATCTGCCGACGATGGTACTCGCTTTCGAGTCGGGAATCTTCGCCTGGTTCCATTCCCACACGAGGCCCATCCACTACCTGGATCATCCTTCGACCTGCCAGAAAATGTCACCGGAAACGAGCTGATAGCGGAGCCGAAGCCATGGATTGTTGACAGAGCAACGACTTTCCATGATGGAAGGGAAGCTTACGTCAAGCTTGGACGGGTGGCTGTCATCGAGGAATATAGAGGAAAAGGTATCGCTGGTCAGCTTGTTAGGTCTGCCATTGCCTGGACCAAGGAGAACCCAACGGCCTTTGACGTATCTGGAGCCGTAGATGAATCCGGCGCGGAATTGACAGAAGCCATGACGGCTTGGAAGGGCTTGATCTGCATACATGCACAAGAGTATGTTGCAAAGATATGGGCGAAGTGGGGGTTCAAGGAGGACGAGAAGATGGGAAGGTGGACAGAAGCTGGGATTCCTCATGTTGGCATGTTCATGCGTGTCGATTTGCCATCGGCACCATAGGAATCGTCACATGAGGGGTGGCCTGCAACGTTCTAACATGAAAATAGATAAGAGTACATACGATTATGGGAAGGTGGCATCAGGGTGACTAGAGATATTTAATAGAATCATGTTACCTCTTTTCTTGGCCATTCATAAATCGTGCACATTTTAATACCTTCAGGTGTTGAGCGGAGAAAGGTTGATGCTGGTCGGTTGCCTGGCTGGTTGCCTGGATGCGATACAATCCAAGACTAAGCGTACAAATATAAACCCCCCACTTTTATCACGGTATATATCCAGGATATAAAGAACACTCTCTTTCTCTCGGGGTACTGTCTATGATCATGAAACCCTTGGTTTACGTGCTGGTCCAGAGATGAGTTCGCCCTTTTCCGAATTTTGTCCGAGTTCGTTGGCTTCGGCCAACTAAGGCATATTTCAAAACTTACCGTCTGCATTGATAGAGTAACGCTAAATTCATCATAATGGTAGAACAGGTCCAAGATAATGCAATTAGCGCTTGGCCATTTACCATTCACAGGTTATTGTGGGCTGAACCTTCCTCATGGTCAAACATTTCTCACATCAAAGACTGCTTCTTGTTTCTCTCTCAAACAGGCTCACCATTTCAACGACGCACCTAGTATTCTCATTACCTGCAGGACACATCTTTGTTACAAACTGCCTGACCCCGTTTATTCACTCTCAAGAAACAGTGCTCACTACAATCAAAGATTCCAAGCTATGCTCCGCTCCGTCCAACTCGAGCCATGTCTCGGGTTCACTTTACATACACCCCATACGTCGCCATGGCCTTTAACATGCTCTCTCTGGCAGCCACCATCCTTGGCGGCATCTACGGCTGGCACGCAACTTTCTTCATCGTCGCCTTATTTGGGCAGCATCTGCATCACCTCGGTTTCGTCCACCCACGCGCTAGGTCAGGTTGCCGCATGTGTTGCAACTCTTTTGATATGGTCACAATTTCTATATCGCCTGCGCGCCTACCTCACACCGCCTCCTTCTCGTTCACAATGCCGAATTCACCTCGTTAAACGCCCATCTCCTCCACCCCAAAAGATGTCGACTCCCTACTACCAGCTCCAACGGCCTCTTGTCTGCCACCATCGCACCTGCTGGGCCGCCGCCGCAGCATTTTCAACTCGCGAGAAAAAAGGCCTTGATGGCCTCACGCCTTTCATGCGCGAGCAGTGGGCGCTCGCTGCCCCGGGGATCCCACAGCCGGATATGGAAGAAATCTTGTCTACACTCACCGTCACACCCGAACATCACTTCGAGCGCTTCGTCAGCTGGGCCAAGGAGAGCTGGGAGAGTCTGCCTCGGAAAGCGGAGCTGGTTATTTCAGCGTTGGTGCTTGTCCTGGCCGTCAGGCCCGCGAAGACCGTCGTAAAATTCCTAAGTCATGTGGAATGGACGAGGCTATACGTGGTCGTTGGGATGCTAGTCTTGGTGTGGTTTTGCGGCGGTGGGACGGTGGAGAGGGCGCCGGCGCCGAGGTACGAGACTGTGGTCTCGTACTATCTAGTTCCCGAAATCAAGGGATGGAGTAAGTTTCATTCCTATGGAAATTATTATGGTCGGATATTAACGGTGTATAGGTCGTTAATAGCAGGCTGGCCTGCTACGTTCGCCCAGAAATGAAGCTCGGCGGCGTCTCAGTGGTCATGAACGAGGAGGACAAATAGGCGGGCCTTTTCCCGCATATGTTCGCATGCATCTATCATCTAATCGAAGGGTCATAGGATTTAACGTTAGAGGGATGCCCTAGGTGGCCGGTTAGTTCGAATCGTCAAATTCGCAGGGTTGAACACAGGATCGATGAATGGAAGTTAGCCTGAGATATTGCACAAATACAAGGAGGTTTGCACGCATCAAGATAATATAAGATGGAAAAATTAATCGTATGTGTACACGTATACCGAAGTAAACCCTAGGAATCAGTACATGGCAACCCCCAAATGTCTAAACCGCTCAGATGCCCAAAGAAAACTCAACGCCGACATCAATGTCGCGTGCTGCTTCATGTTAGCTATATTTATGGAAGGGGGCGGGAGGGGTTGACATACCCATCTTTACAACCTTCGAGAACTGGACGGACTTCTCGGCCGCGTTCTGGAGATCATCGATAGAGAAGATCTTCAGTCCGGACTCGTTGATCAAAGCCTGCGCAGCCTCCATGTTTGTGCCCTGTAACCTGGCAATAATTGGGATGCGGAGGTCCATGCTCTCAGCAGTGCTGATGAGGCCCTTGGCAATGGCATCGCATCTGACAATACCACCGAAGATGTTGACGAAGATAGCAGAGACCTTGGGGTCGCTGGTGATGAGAGTGAAGGCCTCCTTGATGGCGGCAGGGGTGGCACCACCACCAACGTCAAGAAAGTTGGCTGGCTCACCACCGTTAAGCTTGATGATGTCCATGGTGGCCATGGCAAGACCGGCACCGTTGACAAGGCATCCGATGTCACCGCCAAGCTTGATGAAGTTCAATCCAGACTCAGCAGCACGGACCTCGTCAGCGTCCTCCTGAGTGGTATCGCGCCAGTTGAAGATTTCCTTTTGGCGGAACTCGGCGTTGTCATCAAATCCGAGCTTGGCATCCATGGCAAGAACCTGGTGGTCGCTGGTCTCGGAAAGGGGGTTGATCTCGATCTGGGTGGCATCCTTATCCATGAAGACCTTGTAGAGCTTCTGGATAGTATCCCTCGCCTCCTCAACACACTGCTCGCTGAACCCAACGTCCACGGCGATCTTGCGTGCGATCTCGTCAGTGACACCGGTGTGGATGTCAATGTGTGTGGTGGTGATGGCCTCTGGGGTCTCCTTGGCAACAGTCTCGATATCCATGCCTCCCTGCGACGAGGATACGATGACTGGGCCTTGCGAGGCTCTGTCCATAAGGATAGCCAGGTAGAACTCACGGCGAGCGAACTTGCGCTCGCAGATGTATACCGAGTTGCACATACGGCCCTGTGCACCAGTCTGCTTTGTAACCAGCTTGTGTCCGATCATCTGATCCGCGAACATCTTGGCCTCGGTGGGAGAGTAGATGACGCGAACACCGCCCTTCAGGCCGTTGTCAAAGGTGCCCTTTCCACGGCCACCAGCGAGGACTTGTGCCTTGATGACCATGTCGTCGCCGCCAATCTTCTTCGCGATAGCTTCGGCCTCTGCGGCATTTTTGGCGACAGATCCTTGAGGGACACCGATGCCGTACTACGGCCATTAGCATCCGTTGATTCAAATACGCGGTTCGGGGCAATGCATACTTGTCTGAGGAGGTCTGCGGAGAGGTATTCATGAATGCTCAGGGCTCTCGTTTGTTGCGAGGCTCCAATTGCTCTGTAAGGAGTTGGGAACTGAAATTTGGGTCAATTACGTGTAAACACGACAGAATAGGTGCGAGAGATTCGTACTTTGGCAGCCTTGATGGCCGAGGCCAATGGCCCTCTGCGAGCGATTCTGAACATATTGACAAACGGTATACTCAACGTTGCCAAATTAAGAAATGGGAGGCTTAGAGCATCAATATATTCTTTCGCATGTACAGTTTGGGGACCACAGCTTCCTGTAACGCTAGCGCTCCCGAATAGCCAGCTACCAGTCACCATCCGAGGCGGAACTGTGTGAGATCACGTGATGATAGGGAATAATTGACGCCAATCCGATCCCAAAATCATAAAATCTGGGGTTCAAAATATTTACAATTCTCACATTGGCAAAGATGGCGTCCAACAATCGTGAAAAGCTCCCAGTAGCTGAAAACCTGGAGGCTATCCAGGCGCGCATTGATTTAGCTATTGCGAAGCAGGATGCAATGGTCAAGAGCTGGGTAGACAAGTTCGACACGAGCAAATGTGCCCCATCGAAGACGAAGGAAGAGATCGAGGCCTGGGATGCGGAGCTTTTCAACCCAATGCCTTCCAACTTGGGACTCGGCGCCCCAATTCCCAAGGAATACCTAAATGGCGACATAAACCGGAAAGACATCAGCGGCAATAGCAAACTGCGAAGCCTCATGATGGGGAAAAAAGCTGGTCTGCAAGCCGCCAAACTGCGCGATGCGGAAGAAAAAGCTAGCAGTATGAAGCGTGGGCTGAAGGAAGATACAAGTGATGACGAGGAAGGCCGGTCCAATCTAGGGAGGTCGAAGAAGGCCAAACGCGAGGTTGCGAAGGCAGCTGCTCTCAAAACTACGGCGTTCAAAGCTGTGAAACAGACGAAGCCGCTTCCGCTCCAGCAAAAAGCTCAGTCTGCTGGCGAGAGCGACGACGAGGATAGTCGCGCTACTTCCCAAGCACCACAAACCGACTCTAACCCCAAGGTCACAAAGCACACAGAAACGACTTCCTCGATCACGTCCACCTCCGAACCTCCAAATATACCGGCTGTCGCCAAGAAGAAGCTTTCAATGAAAGCAGATACTCCAGCTACGGCCGCTATAAACCCTCTACTATCCGCTGAGGCCGAGGCGAGAAGAGAGAAGAATCGCATGAAAAAGGCGAAACAGAAGCAGAGGAAGCGGAAAGAGAGGGAACAAGCACTGGCAGGAGCAGGTTCTGCCAAGGATGCTGCTAAAGAAGAATAACTTCCTGGCTTGGAGATAGGCTGGGTGGGCTGGGCCAAGCTTTGCCAGACTGTTTGAAGAGATACTAGGCAAGCTGAATCAAGCTTTGCCAGACTATTTGGAGATATTCTGGGCGAGCTGAACCAAGCTTTGCCCAACTGTTTAGAGGGATACGGCATATCTCAGTTCGAGAATAGGACTGTTCCAACGTATCATTACAATTGGAGCTTGGATAGTCCTGGCAATCGAGGGGAGTGTAAAGAATAGCACATAGCACTTATAGACAAACATCGTTAAACGTTATCCAACCCACAGAAATCTGATTTAAGCTTGCTTATTCAGGGATAACAGACAATGTGCCAATTATATCTCACCCACTGATTGTATACTAACTTCCCAGGCTACACTATCATTCACAATAATAATAATCTGACTCATGAGTATTTTTTTCTCTCATCCTGCTAAATGGGGTTATCAAAATGATTTCGTGTATCAACAAAAAAAAACGATGCAATCCAGATAATCCAATACCCAAGCCACACACACAAAAAAACGATTTCCAATATGTACCTCCCGGGTAAGTGATGCGGGGGCAGGCGGTGATATTGAGACACCACACCTGCCCAATGTAAACAAAATGTATTGACTGTGCAAGGCTACCCGTGGTTACGCGCAGCGCAGACAGACGGCATAAGAAATATTACTGCAGCCGTTTTCTCTTCCGGTCCTCTTCCTCTCGCAGCTCCATGTCGTGCTCTTCGTCACGCTCAGCTGTTTCCGCGGGGTTCAGGATATGCGCCATGCTTCCTCTCCGTGTAGGGGGCCCGGAGTTATCTTTGAAGAGGCCCGACGTCCCGAATCCGGGGCCGCCAAACTTATCTCCCCTCGATGCACCCCATGACCAGGCGCCTAGGCTTTCAGAGGCACCACCGCTGCTGCTAAAGGGTGGCGTTGAGGGCCGTGATGCATTGGCGTGGTTATGTGTGGCTCCTTGTATCGAGTACGAGGAGAAGCTCTCGCGGATGCGCTGATCCTCACTTGGATCGGCTAGCGGTCGCTTGGGTGAGGATGGCCAGTGTGACGCTGGCTGCTCGGGGTTGTATTGAGGTTGGTTAGGCCACATGTGGACTCGAATGTCCGCCGAGGTGTGTCGGCGAGGGAGATCTGTGGGTGGAGTTGTAACCGCAATTAGAGGGTGCGGTGCTTGTGGTGGCGGTGGTGGAGCGACCTGGTAGCGCAAAGAGCTTGGTGATGAAGCAGTGGTTCCAGCCCCGGTTGACCCGAACCTTCGAGGGGCGATGGACAGGTGCGAAGGGACGGGCCTAAACGCGCCGGGCCTTGAAGGCTGTGCCATTGGGGGTTGGCGCCGATGGTCGTCCTGCGCTAGCTGACGTGGAGAAATAGGGGCGTTATCAAGGGATAGGTTTGAGAGATACTGCCTGGAACCTGCATATGGCTGTTCCAATGGCTCATCAATGTTCCTCAAGACGTCTGTCTGGCGCTGGATCTCAGATTGCATGTCCATGACTATGTAGCTGATTAGCAGATTTTATCTCATATGGCAATATTGACTTACTGCTCCGGTGTGCGTTCGCGTCATTTGGCACGGTGCTCATAACTATACGAGATATCTCATGGTTTACCTGCAAACATGACGTTAGCATGTACAACCCCAGCGGTGGGGTCGGTCATACCTGAAGTGATCGAGTCAGGGCCTCCACCAAGACTTGATTCCTGGCATACAGTGAGTGAGCACTTTCAACGCTTCGGACTAGTCTCGCATGCATTTCATACAGGCCAGTCTCTAATTGGCCAAGCCTTGCCTCTGTATCCATTGGCGGCTGTATTGGCTCGGCTGGAGTTCCTGGGTGTGAATAAGGCGGTGGCTTCACCGAAGGGTATGAGTCTCGGTGGACCAGAGAATGCCGTGATGCCCGTCTTTTGATTTCTCGAAGGCCAACGAGATCGCCACGCTTGAAATTGCCATTGCCATGTTTAAATTCCCATAGTGGTGATTCTGGCGAGCCGGTATGGAAGACATCGCTCACTAATTATCATCAGCTAAGAACAACAGTTTTCGTAAGGCATTACCGACCCTTGTGGAATCCGTACATGTTCAATTGCCGGACAAAAGACGAAATATTGGTATGTTTGAAATATTGCCTAAGGGAGTCAGTATATGATTCGTTCGCCACAGTAGGTAGTTGAAGACGTACGAAAGAACTTTAGAAAAGTCGTTAGAAGGGGACATGACGAAGCTCTCGTCGGAATTGGACCACGATATGAGATGTGATATGCTCGGATCCTCGAGCATGCTATGTAATCGTTAGTCCCGTTATGAATGCAGCATATGGGTCGTGGAAGCGCACTTGTATAGCTTATGGATAAAAGCAGTCTGTTGAACCTTTGGCTGAGGCGCACCTCCTTGGGTTGCTGCTCCTGCGCCAGGGCTTTGCACGCTTCCATTCTGCGCCTGCTCTCCCATGGCGCTTGTTGTCTGGTCATGTGTACCGTTTGCGCCACGGTCAGGGCTTGTGCGAGCTGGTGGAGGGCCCATCGTCGGTGCGGCAGGAGATGTTACCACCATAGGGTCGCCAGGTAATTGCGGGGAGGTCTGGGCGGGAGTCTGTATAATCGGCACTGTTCTCTCGGCGGACGAGACCTCTGTGTTGTTCATCGCCGAGCTCTGTTGGGCGCTCTCATCTTGCGAGCTCATTGTTCATACACCTTTCAGAAGTGTGTCAGTATGTCTCGAGTTTGGATTGGGGGTTTTGCGCCACCAGCAGCAACGGCTGAGGGTGCGTTCTGTTTCAATTTTCGGGGTGTTGGAAGACATACCTCATTGCTCCCGAGCCAGAGGAACCCAAGGCCGTTGGTTGGGAGATGCAGAAAGCTCGTCTGTGTCGGATTGAAGCTTGAGATGCTGGTTCCGGGAACCGTCGACCGGGGGTATCTCGACCTATCTTACGCCGGTTGAAGCTCAGCCTCGCATATGGTTGGCGCAAAGAGTTGCACTATAGTAAAGCCCCTCCAGCCGCTAAGTGGAGAATGGATGGGGGGCGAGGGCAACGGCTTGAACGCACGGCAACAAGATTTGAATCTTGGGATGTTGCGAAAGAAGCGAGAGATTATCCCAGACGGGGTTCTAGTACTGATGGTTTTGGGGGAGAGCATCTGTATAGTACAAAATACAGAATGCACGGGGTTGTAGTACAGTAAGTAGTACTCGAGTAGGGTTACAATTGAACAATTGAGGAGAAGTCGTTGGTGGGATGGGGATGGATGGGATGGGGGATGGATGTGTGTGTGTCCCACAGTGGCGGCGGTGGTGGTGCGCGCACTTCTCCTCAAATTTACTTTTACGCTCCGGGTACCGTGGTACATACTTCTCTGTGCAACAATGGTATCTTGGAGCAGTAATGCCGATGTATAGGGTACTTTTAAACTTTGGGGCCAAGCGAGAAAGGGGAGGAAACTGCGGGGGGGGATTAAGTGCTGAAGAAGAGCGAACCGTGGCAGGTCCGACAAGGTCTTGTTATTGTCGTACTCTACTCTTTTCTACTTCTCCAACTCTACTTACTCCTTATACTCTATGTTTAACCTTGCTGCCGTCTGTATTCTCTCTGGTTTTTTATCATATCATGTCACGCTATGCCAATGCAGGGTACATGTAGAGAAAAAGGAGGCCAATATGTCTCAAGAGGACAAGCTGCTGCCGCCCATTCTCCAGCTGTGCTTTTCGAGTGTTATCTCGGCCAGCAAGCCACGATCAGTCGAAATAGAATATCATATGCCCCCTCCTTCTCTCTTGTCTCCCCAGTCAGTGCTACTGGCCTCTTTCTTCTGGGTTCGCCGTGAGTAACGCAAAGCCTCCGGACTGCAGTGCAGCGGAAAATGGAGATGGTTCACAAGTCCACACTACTGTAGCTTACGAGTCATGGAAGCCGAGACCCTTTCCTCCGCAGCTCCGGTGTGACACAAGTCTGGAAGAAGCTTCCCTACGTCAATTAGAGTAGGTGTCCCCCCTTTTTCGATCAGCTCTTGCCATGCTATGGTGTTATCGTGTAGTATTGCTAGAGTCGCAGTGGGCGAACATCTCCTGTTGTACGAGTACCACTCGATGAGTGCCTCCCATCGAATCTATCATATCTTACACACAGGCAACATACAGACACACAACTTACAGTACCTTTACTCGGTAAGTACGAGTAGTACGCTCGGTATCCCAAGTGCAATTAGACGGCTGATCCAGTAATCGTGTCTCGGCAGTGGATGATTACGAGATCCCTACCCGCTGCGGGTTGCATACAGAGCTTTGGATGCTTGATGGCTCCCTGTGGTCCCTGTGGCTCATCATACTTTGTATACCCTATCAGATAGTTAGAACAGTCCTCGTCGTTCTTTTTAGGATATCAGATAGTTAGAACAGTCCTCGTCGTTCTTTTTAGGAGAAACTCTCACCATACTTTGTATACTATCAGATAGTTAGAACAGTCCTCGTCGTTCTTTTTAGGAGAAACTCTCACCATACTTTGTATACTATCAGATAGTTAGAACAGTCGTCGTCGTTCGTTTTAGGAGAAACTCTCACCATACTTTGCATACTATCAGATAGTTAGAACAGTCCTCGTCGTTCTTTTTAGGAGAAACTCTCACCATACTTTGTATACTATCAGATAGTTAGAACAGTCGTCGTCGTTCGTTTTAGGAGAAACTCTCACCATACTTTGCATACTATCAGATAGTTAGAACAGTCGTCGTCGTTCTTTTTAGGAGAAACTCTCACCATACTTTGTATACTATCAGATAGTTAGAACAGTCGTCTTCGTTCTTTATAGGAGAAACTCTCACCAACACAAAGGCCACATACGAGTGCAACGATGTCATCATAAGATTATCCCATAAGATTATCCATAAGATGTAAGCAGTTCTTGGGGCGTTGTACTGCCTTATTGCAATGTATGGTACTCTATACATGCATGGGCTTCGGAGGCTCGTCCGAGTACAAACACCTTTGGGAAACATGGGGTCCACCAACCCAAGTCATGCAAAGTCATGTGACATGACAGCGGCTGGGAACTTGTTGGAGTAGGCCGTGGGCGCTGGGATACGGTGGTATTTGGCCCTATAATGGCAGAATCCCACTACGGCGTCCCAGGATCTCCGACCGGTGCTGGAAACCACCACAGTCTCAACTGGGGTTTCAGCTCTGAAGCCACCAGAATAGGGGGCTTTTGGGGGGTCGAAGCAGAACCTCCGAAAGGCCTACAAATAGCCACGTAGGCCCATTAGATAGTGTAGTTAATCAATCTCTTATTTTGCTATAGTAAGCTATATACTGTGTGAGAACTCCTGCCCCGTTGCGCCTGTGAGAAGTCCCGACCACTGGAGAAACCACACGATTTGTGTGTGATCCCGTACCACGGTACTTCCCGTTCCAACAGAACTGCACCTATTTCATCCAGTTCATATGTACGGAGTAAGTAGGTATAAGACACACATATAACACCACATTTTTGCCCACAGTAGTTGATTGAGTTGATTGAGTTGATTGAGTTGATTGAGTTGATTGAGTTCATTGAGTTCATTGAGTTGATTGAGTTAATTGATTTTTCATCCCAAGTTTACTAGTCTCATAATACATAAATGTTCTCGATGCTACTACAGGTGCCGTTAACGACCAATGTGGTCGAGTCGGACAACATCGTGTCTCTCTTCACGGCTACAGCCACCGTAGACTCCTAGTTATAAGTATAGGGATTTTGTATACCCCATACAAGTCTTGATTGAAAGTTGTATCTGAGCCCAAAAAGTAGGCCTGTCTGCCTGTCTGCCTGTCTGCCTGTCTGCCTGCCGCCTATAACCGTGCCTTATCGAAGGGCCCATCACCAGACATGATGTGCAGTGAGCTGTACACGTAAGATAGCGTGTTGCTGCCTCGCCTTTTTCTCCCTCCTCCTTCGTGGCTTCAACCCCAAAGGCCTGACGCCCGAGCTTTACGTCCTAGCATATGAATAAACTCAGAAAGGCGTCGCCAACACAAAACTCAAGCTTTTTGTGACCAAGTCCGCGAGGCCAGCCGCCCTGTAACCAACCTCCAACCCACATGCAGGACTTCTCTTTCATGCCAGGGAAGCTCAGCATCCTTCAGCAACAATGGCAAACCTGGCACAGGTTTTTAATCAGATAACGCGTGAAGATGGGTCTCTAGATGTGCTAAGAAGAAGATCGGAGTAAGTCGATGCCAACAAGGGCCATCCTGATAGATACCCCCGTCTGCTGTAATCGTGGGCCTCAGCCCTCCAGGTTCCACGTAGATATGCAAGATGGCACTATGTTATTCCTGTCCCTACATGGAGACAATTTACTAACTGCTACTTAGGTTAGAAGGCCTGCTTCGTGCCTTGCTGCCGGACGAAATACGCCTCGCAAAGCGTATCCTGTCAGCCACAGCCTTTGTTTCTGATATATTACCGCGTTTCCCCATTGAGATTTTACTTCTTATTTTGAACCATATTGAGGATCTTGTCGACTTCAAAAATATGCGAATGGTATCGAAGACATGGCTAAAATTATGGACACTCAAGCCTGTTTGCGACAAAATGATGAAGAGACATTTCCGCATGTTTTTCAACGGGCCCTATCAACAACTTTCAGACGATGAAAAGTGCTCTGCATCCGTCATTCTCACGGAACAGCTTCGGGCCAGGAAAATTGGCCAATATCATGCAATGAAGATCTACAAATACTCAGATCTCGCCGGCTCCGACGAGGAAGCCCCAACGAGCATTAGGAACTGTCAATATAGGAATGGCAGAGTTGCTTGGGCCGATGGCCCTGCTGTTAACGTATACTCCCTAAGAACTGGAACTATAAAGGCGTATATGACTCCCGCACGGACAGATATCCATAGGTGGATCATGTCGGATGATATCTTGATCATCATGGAGAACGGCAGGTAAGAATACTATCCTAGACTCCACATGTGTCGGTTCTGCGGAAAGAATACTGTCCTAGATTCTACATGTGTCGGTTCTGCGGAAAGACTAATAACTCACAGCCCCCCAAAGCTATGTGCCTATTATCTCTGCAGGACACACGATGGTTGTCCCCATTGTGTGACATTACCTAGCCCAATCGGGCAAATAGCAGCTCAGGGCCACCGTGACCGTGTTGGCATTGTTACAGATAGCAACGAGATCTTTCTTTGGGATGTTGCCAGCAACCGTGTGAAGCAAGTAGACTATACAGTCACTCCAATACCAAAATACAGAGGTCAGCCTGTGGTTAAGATCCTCATACCGCCTGGTGTCCAGGATACGCTCTACGTCTGCACAATGGCCAAGATCAAAAGTGGGCAGGGTGAAGACAATCATTCAGTCGTGAAACTGGTGATGCAGAAATATTCCGACGGTAAACTAGTTAAGACCGTACCCATATCGTTTCCCCAGCAAGGGTTAGAGCGTGCTCCTTACGCCTTGCACGTCAGCATCCGAGAAATCGACGACGACGGCACTTACAACATTTGCCAACTTCCGCTCGATTTCCCATCAACCTGGACGGATCTTGGGTGTGACCATCGGTGGCATAAAGAGAAGCGGTCAGGAGACAACCAGAGACAGCTCATCATGCAGATTGCATATAACATCTGTGATGACAAGTTTTCTACAAACTTTTATCACCTACCTAGCGGACAGAAGCACTTTGATGACGTCAACTTTACTACCCCAAATAGCACCGTCGGCAACGACCGGGTAGCTACCCGCTATCACTTTTGGGCGTCTAATCTCTATTTACCAGTTATCGGAATAAAAAATTCTACAGCGTTGTTCCATGATTCTCCTTCGAGAATCCCTATCAAACACGCGCTTCTCGTGGCCATCAAATCTTGCGACCAAATACGAGGAACTCCACCAGATATCAACTTCTTGGGAGGTTATGGACCCGAGAGTTCTCAGAAGAGAGTCTGGACGTCAAAGGGGAGGTATTCAAACTTTGACCTTGGAGTTTCACATTGCCTCGTCGGTTCTATTGAACTAGCTCAGAAACCAATGATACTGGACAGAATAAGAGTCGTGCCTGATGACCGATCAAAGGAGATGACTGGGGATGGGTCGTTTCTTATACTCTTCGGTGACTACGATTTCGTCGTATGGAGCTTCAACAAAAGTATTACTCTTCCAGAGTTCGAGTAACATGTCAGGAGCCTGATCGTACTCGTGCAGCCCAAGAGTCTGGATATGGACTATCACCCATTTTAGCGGCAGTTGTGCAGAATAGCAGTGAGTGCCCAAATCCACGGTGGTGACTATACCGACAAACATGAGCTCCTGATATGTTTAGTCTGTCGCTATCATCCTAACAGCCTTACAGGAGCCCACTACACAAAAAGTAACACAGTAGAAGAGGATTACGAACTACTGGCAGATTCCTAAGATTTACCCCTAGCCTTCTCCTTGAACTGCTGGACCGCACGATTATATTGGCGTTATACGATGACGTCTCGGATGAACGTGGTGTTTCCATGAATGCGGGTCGGATTTTCTTACAGGGCAATGAGATTGGGATTTGAAGGTGTATCCTACCATGCTTATACTGCCGTGCTAGGTGGAGCTTTGTGTGGTATATGGTGCAATGTCATGGAAAGGGGGTTGGGAATCAAGCGGGGATATGAGGTTATGAATTTATGGGATTATTGTAAACTTTATGTCTAGGATGCAATCGTTTGAGCCAAGTGACGGACATACGGAGAAGTAAAAAAGTGTATGGATAATATCCTGCTTGTCTACCAGATTCCAATTAGTCATTCAACAGTGTATGCTTCTATTAGTGGCGATCGTGTCGTTCGAGGAGTGAAAATGTATGACCTCGGCCGTGAGCTATCCCGCCATCTTATTTCCACTGTCGGTGCGTCGGGTTAATGTATATTTCACAGCATTTGTCAGGTCGGGGTTAATGGTAAATATATTCCATGGCGTTTGTAACCCCGCACCTCGCCGAATTAAGTCGTCATTAAGGCCATTCTTCCAAAGTTTGCCCTTTATCTACTCTTCAGTTTTTGTTGACAAGTTTCTACTCGTATTTTCAATCCATTCTACAATATAACAATCATCATGACACGCGTACTTCTTACAGGTGAGCTGATAACACATCCATCATAAGTGGCATCGGCACTGGCTAACCCCACCAAGGTGGCAGCGGCTTTATCGCTGCCCACGTTCTGGAGTCTCTCCTTACCCGTGGCCACTCTGTGGTGACAACTGTTCGCTCTCAAGAGAAGGCCGACAAGATCAAGCAGGCATACCCTGATCTCGGCAAGGACAAGCTTGACTTCGCTATCGTCGAGGACATTGCCCAGGAAGGTGCATTCGACAAGGCCGTGATCTCGGACCCGCCGTTTGAGAGTGTCATCCACACTGCGTCTCCAGTAAGTTGCAAGCCCTTTGCCGTTTTCTCCACGTGCTCAACATTCTATAGTTCCACTTCAACGTCACAGATACCAAGAAGGACCTCCTTGACCCCGCCATCAATGGAACAACAGGTTCGTTCAGAATCCCCTTCCATTACTATGTGTAGGGGGAACTAAACCCCGCCCATAGGCATCCTGAAGGCTATCAAGAAGAGTGCCCCGTCAGTCAAGCATGTGGTTATCACGTCATCCTTCGCTGCCATTCTCAACGGAGCCAAGCTTCCTAACTGGCCCGAACACACCTATACCGAGGAGGACTGGAACCCGATAACAGAAGAGCAAGCCCTTACAAGCCCGGCAGAGGGTTACCGAGGTATTACATTCTTCCCATTTTCTAGAGGTCAACGCAGCTAATAGATTCACAGCCAGCAAGACCTTCGCCGAGAGAGCTGCATGGGACTTCGTCTGTGACGAGAAGCCCAACTTCGCAATCAGCACCGTCAACCCCCCGATGGTCTTCGGGCCAGTCGTCAACTACCTCAACTCCCTGGATTCGCTGAACACATCCAACCAGCGCATTCGTGACTTCGCCCAGGGCAAGGCAAAGAACGGTCTGCCAAACTCCGGCATCTACCTGTGGATCGATGTCCGCGACCTGGCTCTCATCCACGTGAGGCAGATTGAGGTCCCAGAGGCACAGGGCAAGCGTTTCTTCGCTACCGCTGGGTACTTCTCGAACAAGGAGATCGCAGATGCTATCAGGAACAACTTCCCCGAGTACAAGGACAACTTGCCCGCTGCGGATGCGCCAGGCGATGGCGACTATCCAAACGGTTCTACCGAGTCCCTGCACAAGTATGATAACAGCCGTACCGTTAAGACGCTTGGTATCAAGTTCAGGACCATCGAGGAGAGCATTGTGGACCTGGTTAAGTCGCTGAAGGCCGTCGGTTTGTAAGTAGACTGTCTATATAGAGCTATTTAGCTAAATTGTTTTTGGCAATATATTTAGACGGCGTACAGCAAATACCACCAGAAGCCAACTTTGATATCGACTTATTTATACACAGTACAGATATATATACTAGAATAGTCAACCTAATACTACTATACTACAATATCAATACAATTCCACTTCATAAAGCTATTCCTTGTGTAGAATGTACCCGGTACGACAAGCTACCATGTCGGGCCTAGTGCTACCCTGTCCCTTGCTTGAGCTCTGCCGCCGCGTGACGTAGATCCCGCGACAACCTTGGGGCCATCCAGGCTCTACTTTAACAAAGCTCCTGACCCAAATAATCTAATCTCCCCAGCTCAACCAGTATATTTATAGACAAACAAAACAACAATCCCCCATAGCTGGTTACCCAACGCCCCTATCTCCAAAACCCACCATCCCACCCTCTCAACCAACAGCGAGAGCTCCCCAAGCTCCGTCAGGCCCCAAGCCAACCCCCCAAATCCCGAGCTCGAACCTCCGCCCCCCCCTCTCACACACCCACCACCTCACCACCTCAACACCCCCAATGTCATCCTGGGACTACATCGCCAAGCTCGTCTGCATCGGCGACTCCGGCACCGGCAAATCCTCCCTCGTCATCCGCCTCTGCGAAGGCCGCTTCTCCCCCCACCACGACGTAACAATCGGCGTCGAATTCGGCTCGCGAATCGTCCCCGTTGGCCCCCCGAACTACACCGCCCCTCCCAAACCGACCCTCTCGAGCCAGCCCTCCAGCATCCCCCATGCCTCCGGAGATGTCGACACAGATGCCCCAGCCGCGGATCCTGGTCCCGAGCCGCCCGGCCTGCCGACGCCGCCGGTCACGAACGCGAAGCCGAAACCGTTGGTGCAGAAACATATGAAGCTAAGCTTGTGGGATACTGCGGGGCAGGAAACGTATAAATCCGTCACACGCTCCTATTTCCGCGGTGCCTCGGGCGCGCTGCTGGTGTTTGACATCTCGCGCCGTCCAACATTCGCACACGTCCAGGACTGGCTCGCGGATCTACGAGCAATAGCCGAGACGGACATCGTAGTCGTCTTAGTGGGCAATAAATCCGACTTGGCCGCGGGTGAGGAGAATAAGCGTGAAGTTACGGTGGCGGAGGCGGAGGAGTGGGCGGCGAAGAATGGGGTGCTGGAGTATGTGGAGACGAGTGCGAAGAGTGGGGAGGGGGTGGAGAGGGCGTTTGCGAGGGTGGCGGAGAGGATTCATGAGAATATTGAGGCGGGGAAGTATGATTTGTATGATAGGAGGTCGGGGGTTAAGGGGCCGGGGACGGGACAGCAGGGGAGGGTGAAGTTTGGGGGGGAGGCGGTGAAGGCGGCGGCGGGGGGGTGTTGTTGAGGGGATGTGATGGGATAGGGGGAGGAGGGAATGTAATGGGATTAGTTGAGAGAGTGATGTTGGGCTGTATAACGGCGTTTCATGTTCTGGTTGGAAGCATAAAGATACTCCCGGAAGCATTTGGTTATTCGATTCAGTAATTAGGATTTGATAAAAGCTGCAGAGAAAAACGCTACGCTTTTTTGTATTGTATGTACTATTAATTGCATTATCGCCTGAAAAGATTACATGAGGCTCTTCTGCCATACAGGCCCTACAACATCGTACACCCATCCATATCACCCCGCCGAGACAAAAACAAAGGAAAAATGCAGTTGCTGAGTGAGATTTCTATTCGCATGTGCCAACCCTTACGCTCCGACCCAGACGGCCTTTATTAACCATTCGTTTAATCATCAGATTATCCTCCAAGTGGAGGAATCATCTAATCGGAAACTCTCCACTTCTCGAACCACTTCAGGTATCTGTACTGGCTGTTAGGCCCGACCATTCCCCAGGAGATAGGCATGAAGAGGATGTAGAGGCCGATAACCGCGGTGTAAAGGGCACCGTAGACGGCGAATTGGACCGCCTTGGCCCTTCTCCTGAGCATCCAATCGGCGCAGAAACCGAAAGTGAGGATGGCAAAGTACAACGCGGGGTAGTAGTGGTGGACGTAGGTGACTCTGGCCATTGCGACGAATGGGAAGTAGTGGAGGAACCATCCAATGACTGGGTAAATACCCGCGTAGTGGATTTGGTCAATCTCGGACTGCTTGAGATCGGCGTAGCCGCGCTGCCAACGGATGAGGTACCATAGGACAATGAGTCCAAGTAGGGCGAGGGAGGCGGTCGATCCCCAGTAGACAATTGGATTACCAAGGAGGAAGTACTTGACGATAGAATCGTCCCAGCCGCACATACGTAGACCGACGTTTAGGATAGGCCATTGCCAGAAGTGTGAGGCAAGGTCATCCTGCTTATCGGGATCAGGCACGAGAGCGTTGTTGGAAGTTGCCATTGCGACGTTGAGATGGATGAAGTCTTGGAAGAAGGGCGATTTATACGCATTGGCATCAGCAGCAGGTACTATTAGTTGTGATTAGTCAGTTCTAAATAAATGCAGAGAGGATAACTCACGCTTGCTGTTCCAGTGAGCCTCCACGTTCCAGTGGGTGAAGGTATCCTTAGGGTTGTTGGCCTTGGTGCATGTGACCTCGATTTGCTTGAAACCCCACTGAGGCAGGTTAACATTGCCGGCACGCAGATAACATCCAAGAGAAGTATGTTTAAGTCTGAATGCGGTGGTAAGGGTTCGGATCTTGGTCTTGTCGGTGTTGGAGGAGACATCCTTGACGACTTCAATGGTAAAGTGATCCTTCTCATCGCCGACGGTAGTGTTGCCGTAACACGAGACTTCCTTATCAACCTTGGTGATTGGGGCAGACACGTCGTGCGAGTGGAGGTTGCGGCCGGTTTGGGCGTGGATCAGACGGAGAACATCGCCATGGGCAACAAACTTCGGTGGTCCTTCACCGTCGTACTCAGGCTCGGCACGGTTGGGGTAGAAAAACCACTCGTTGTTGGAATCCTTGTGGTGGTAGCAAGTGACCTGTTGTTGTCCGGAGCCCTCTGGATATGTCTGGACGTGAGAATGGAGAAGTCCACCACCATATCCCATATTCTTAATGGTTGCGCGGGATCCGTAGGCGATCTCAAGAGGGCTGTCCTTTCCAACCTCGGTACCGCGGAGGTTAGCCTGGAAGAGGGAGCTCATCTGAGCATCTCCTGGGCCGCTGTTCTCGAGGATAGTGAAATGAGCAGCGAATGACAGCATGTAGATGATGAACGGAAGAACAATCAACCCAACGACTCTGGAGCCAACGTGGGCAGCAAGTTCAACCTTGGGCATCTTGTAGTTTCCGAACTTGTTCCAGAGGTCCTCAACGGTGTAGATTCCAACGAGGGCAGTGCCAAAGAGTCCAACCCACTTGACACTGCACACGCAGCCAATGCTCAGTCCAGTCAATCCAAGCCATGTGAACCACTCGAGGCTGAAGCTCTGGTCCTGAAGTCTGTGGAACCTGGCCCAGCACAGAACAGTTGTGAATGTGAAGCACAGGAGCATAGAGTCGAGAAGAATAAATCTGCTGATAGTTGTGTACGAGTTTTCGCAGAGAACCATAAGAGTGACGAACCACACAGCTGGTCGTTTGAAGTTGAGCTCTCTGGCCGTGTAGTATGCCAGAGGGATACAGACAGCACCGAAGAAGGCATTGAACGCACGCATGAACGTGTAGTTCAACTCCTCCGGGTATCTCTCTCCGGATTTGAATTCGAATGAGCCATTGTATCCAGCCAAGTATCCCGAAAGCCCCACGAGCATCTTTCCCAGAGGTGGATGGACATCGAAGTAGAATTCGCGTTTGAGGTAATGCGAGCCGAATTTTCCGAAACTGTAACATTGTTAGGAATTGGCCCCTATCTATAAAGGTATATATCTTACTGAGCTTCATCCCAAGTAACGATTGGCGAGAGGCCAATCTTGTATAAGCGTGTGAAGAACGCCAAAGCCGTGAAGATGAGCGGTGCGATGATGAATTCCCACTCGTCGAGGGTTTGGAGCAAGGTTGGTGAGCTCTAACAGAATCCAGACATATTAACTACCACTCCTAAAGTAACGGGGACCTGAGGAGGCGTTGGGAATAGCTCACCTGTACGGGTTGGCGTTTCTTGTCATCGACCTCATCTAGGCCCTGGGATGACCCGGAGACCGCTGATCCCCCAGGAGCAGGTCGGCGACGAGCCGCCTGGGCATCTTGCTCAATGCCCGAGGCAACGACGGCATTTCTAGAAGCCATGCTTCGGTGCGTGTGTTGATTAAAACAAAGAGCAGGCCTTTCCACTTCAACACCCCCTTTCCTTGGTAGTGTCGCGTCGGAACAAGGCTTGCGCGTCTAGGCTCAGCCGTCGGCTACAAGAGAGACGCGAGGAACACGGTTCAAATGGATAATAAACGAAAGTAGTGAAAGTAAAAAACCTGCCTCTAAAGACAAAAGATCCTTAGATAGCAGAAGTAAGCATCCTTCGTGGGCCAGGGAAGGGAAGGGAGACACAGATTGACTCCTTGGATCTTCAAATAGGGTGTTGGGACGCAGCTCAGAGGGTACACTTTTTGCGGCTGACTATTCCAGCCTAGTGCATTTGCCAGGTGTCTTCAATTTCCACGCACACACAGTCAAAATGCAACAATAATAGCTAGCTTTACGAGAATATCAATATTGAATAAAAGCAAAGCTCACCAGGGCTAGTTTGTGACTTTTTTGATATAGTGTATAGTGTGCGGCTCTAACTACTAAAATATCAATCTTCTGTTTTACATTTGTGCGGCATAACTGGTTGTACACGATGTCTCCTATCCGGGATTGCTTCCGCGTCTTACCTGTGGTGATCCAGATAAGAGGCGGCGATTGTAGTCGAAGTGAAGACATCATTATATGCGCAACTCAATTGAAATTTATTATGGCCTCCTATACAGTACTTATCTGTCCCCATTTCTATATGTCATACTTACTCTTCGTCCTGGTCTAAAGGTTTGTATTTACTGTTGGCGCCTCCCCGAGAGCTTGAACCGCCGCGGGAGGCTCCAACCATCCGAGAGATCCATCCTCCCACTCCCTCGCCACGGCCTCTGTCGGCCGTGTATCGTGGAACACCGTCTCTAATATCGACATTCGGTGGATCAATGTCCAGGCCCGGAATAGCCAAGGATGAGCCTAGCCCATTCTCCATCGACGTTGTCCCCACCCCACGTCGTAGATCCATTGATGGGACAGGAGAACCACGTCCCATCAAAGAACCCGTCTCTGCTCTTGCTGATGGAGTCGGCATGGCGGATGTAGCATCACCGAAAAGCAGGTTCATGTTTTCCAAACGAACCCCACGTGTTTCGGGGTAAATGAAGTAAACTGTATAAACCATATTAGTACTGAGACAGCGAGTTGGGGTGATGATGGGAGAAAACTAACCAACAACGAAACTGGTGACGCAGAAAAATGCATGCATAAGATACAGCCTCCACCCAATTGTTTCTTGAAGTATTGGGGTAATTTCCCCAACGATGAAGTTGAAAAACCAGTTAGTCGCGGTAGACAAGCTGGCGCCCTTCGAGCGGATGCTGAGAGGCAAGATCTCTGGTGGGTACAGCCATGGGATCGGGCCCCAAGAGAAACCAAAAGCCGCATTATAGATCATGACGAATACGACCACTAAAGTTGGTGTTGCCTTTATATCCAAGTGTAGGAAATATGCAATGGCAGATAGCGACAACGCCATCATGATAGCACCGCTCAATAAGATCGGCCGCCTTCCAAGTCGATCCACCAGGTACCATGGAGGGATCGTAGAAAGGAAATAGGTAATGCCGTTAATGCCGGTCATCAAGATGGCTTTTCGCCCTATCCAGCCGGCGGATATAAAAACCAGAGGCGCATAGTATGAGATGACATTGATTCCGTTTAGCTGAGCCAATGCTTGCGCGGACATAGCGATAAAGACACGAGCCCGGTATCTCTTGAACATCTCGGAGTATGATCTTTCACCTTCTTGGCGCTGAATGAGGACATTCATTTTGATTTCACGGAATTCTTCCCTCGCCTTGACGTTGTGGATGTCTCCATCTCCGTAAAGGTTGGCTATGACAACCATGCCTTCCTCATCATGATCATTATCAAGTAGCCATCTGTGATGGTGGTTAGTCCCTGACTTTCAAATACAGGGCGTGAGTATATACCGAGGTGATTCCACAATAAGTAAGCTTCCCAGAGCGAGTAGGCCACCCATTACACACTGCATGGATAGTGGTATCCGCCAAGAGTAGTCGCTGTCAATGTAGCTGCAAAAATAATCAACCCAAACTGATGTGGTGTATCCAATGATGTTCCCTGAGAACTCGATACAGGCTAGCTTGCCTCTGTTGTGTGGAGGCGAAATTTCAGACTGATAGACTGGGACGATTGTCGAGAGCATACCAACCCCTACTCCTGCTATGATCCTACCCAGCATCATTAACATCATAGTTGTTGCGCACGTCTGCAGGGCCCCTCCAACGAACTATTCTAACAGTTACTTTCTGCTAAATGGACCCGACATTTATGAAGTGGGTTGGAAGGGTATGGTTTCAATGAGTCCTTGGCCTATTGCGAACTGCCGCCTCTCATATTTTGACACGGATGCTACTAGGGATTTGGCTGGGAGAAGGAACTCACAAATATCAAACTCCCATATAAAATCGTCCTTCTTCGGCCGATGATATCACCAAGGCGGCCAACAACCAGCGACGATATGAACGCTCCGACTTCTAAAATTGCAACCATAGTCCCGATCTCGGCCGCATTTGGCTTATGGAAATAATCTAGGAAAATAGGGCCTCTGTGCAATCCATCAGTGCTGAGTATGGTTGACATATATGATAAAAACTTACGTGATGATACCGGACATGACTCCCTGATCGTACCCAAAAAGAAACACGCCCAATGATACAAATACGCTTGTGAAATACCTGGCGTAACATCAGTATGACAGTCCAGCCTCAACTCGCGGCTGTCTTACACCAGTGGCTTGCCGGTCAGGCCGTGCATCTGAGGCTCCCCCCCCGACATCATCGCTGCTAGCGCCTGTTCAGCGCGAGATATTTGCCTCGGCGGTGGTGTTGGGATCTTGATATCTTCCTTAACGAAGCCACGGCGAGGTTGCTTATCTTCGTGTTCAGAGTCGAGTCGATATCGCACTCTCGTATCTCCTCGATTTCGTCTCCCAGTATGCCGGCCTGTGTCGAAGTCTCTGAGCTGCCGTCGTAAAGGGTCGTCTTCGCCTGTGCCCAGTTCACCAATGTCGCCGGTGTCACTCCAGTCTGAGAATTCAGAGCCTGCCGATTCGGATCTTGGAGAGGCAGAGAACCCGCTCTGCTTCTCGTCGTCTGAGAGGAGGGAGGCAGACTGGACCTGCTCGTGTGATCGGGTTACTGCCGAGGGCAGGTTTCGAAGTGGTATATTGGCCGGACGGCGGGTGCTGCTTGAAGAGGGAATCGTGAAGGTTGTGGAGCTGATGGTGGCAGCCCCTCCCGGCGGATATGGGCGTAAGAGGAAGACAACGTGGAGTCGGTGCACGATACCCGTGACAAGCTCGTTTGGATGGCGGTGCGGAGGAAGGGCAGACTACTGTACAACTGCGTAGTATGAAGGGATCTGTTGCAAGATTATCGTCGGTGAGTAAGTCAGCTGGTTTGCTTCAGAGTGTTTGTGTTGGGCGAAAGCTAGAAGTTGTTACCTTGGTTGCACCCCGCGAACTGTCACAATGGGGAAGAGTGGAGCTTGGCAAAGTCCCAAGACAAACCCAAGGCTGAACAACGTTCACGTGGTTTGATTGGGCTGAGGATTTCAGGAGAGAGCAAAAGACTTTTAATAGCTGTAGGGTGAAGAATGGCACACGACGCCTTTGTGACTGTGGAGATTACCCCAAGGTGTTCTGGACCACGACTCTTTCCGGCGCCTCTGACGACGACGAGGTCACGATGTTGGGATGTCTTATCTTGAGTTGTTATCAGCACGTGCACGAATGGCAAAAAGGGGACGGAGGCAGGTTGGCTGGATGGTAGATTCTCCGAGATAAGCGAGATAAGCGGGATAAGGGGAAGAAACAAGTAAGTAAGTTCCAGTAGTACTCCGTACAAACAAGCTACAAAGGCCCTCGAACCCAACCCGCAGCGCAGGAAACAAATGTAAAATGTCCTTGGCAGTTGCCGAGCCAAGGCATGTGAATGTGAATGTTGATACAAACCCGATCTTGCATTTTTCCATTGTCGTGCTGTAGTAGTACGGTAGTACGCTGGTGCTGCGCTGGTGCTGCGCTGGTGCTAAGCTGGTGCTCGCTGGTGCTAAGCTGGGATGGGATGGGATGTGCCCCTGAAACGAACGATGGCATCCAGCAAATCCTGTAGGGCCGATATAAGATTGTGCACTGTGCACTGTACACTGCTGCCGTGATTCAGCCCTCTAACTATATTAATTATTCTTTATCCTTTGTTGCCCGTGACCTCTATTGAGGAACCCGAGTCGGAAGAAACTGAGACCACGCTTGTCTCGTTTAAAGGCTGGTAACCTCAGAAACCGGGCACCACCACGAAGGAAACTACATTTTCAGGGGACGACGTTACTTCACCTTCCCTCACTTCAACCCTGAATTGATCAACCTCGAAAACACTCGCTGCTTCTTCCGTGGCCACTGAGATCAATCTGATCTCCTCCGCCGCGAAATCATCGACGTGAAATTCTCACCGCTTCGTCAATCGCGGTACATTGGGGAGAAGGAAGGGACAAAGGATAGAAGCACACCCGCCTGTTCTGCATTTAGACTCGAGTCCCCGAGAAAAGGTCGCCTCGCGCAAACCGCAGCAATGGGCTCAACGCAGTTTGGAAACTTTCATGTACGATCAATCTAGAAATCTAGAGGGCCTACGGTCTCGACGACCCGTGGCTATGCGACGCACGGGGAGTAACAAGCTAACCATCCGTGAATAGAATTTCTGTCGGGATTCGACCCTTCCTGTTTGCAATGTACGTATACCTCTCGGTGTTCCGACTCTCAATCATAGCATGAGTGCGACGAAGTAACTAACGCTTGTAACAAACAGCTCCTGTCTCTGACACATGATCAAAATGGATTCGGAGGATGCGAGTTGACCGGAATCAACCTCCCAGACGGGAAACACCTCGGCAATATTGGTTAGTCGCGCAGAAACCAATTGTGGTCATTATACTGACCAGCTGCAGGTTCGATAATACTTTGCGGCCTGGCTATTCTAGTTAGCGGTTACCTGCTATGGAGGTCTGAAAGGAAGCAAGCTGCCGTCGGCCGAAGGTATGAGGAATTGTATCATATACTACCATTTTCATGTACTGACTTGAAAACAGGGAGATGCAGCTGTTTCTGTTGGGCTATATTATCATTGAGATCTGCGAAATCTTCACAGTCGGAGTGTTCCCTCTCAACTACAAAGTCCGATTGGTGCGTTCCTAATGCCCTCTTTGAATGTCTCGCCATACTAATTCTTGTACAGGCCTTCAGTGGAATACACCTTGGTATGATTGTTGCGACGACATGGATCCTCATGCTCAATGCCGCCGTTGGATATCAAATCATCGACGACGGCACTCCCATGTCCATTGGCCTCATCATTGGCTCAGCAGTTGCTCTCTTTGTCGGCACTGGCTATATCGCTCTCGATACGGGTTTCAGATGGACCGGCCATTTCGACAGCAGCTTGGTCGGCAATAACCGCAACATGGGGCTTTACGTGCTCTACCAACTCGCGCCCATCATCTTCCTGGCAGTTTTCATCGTTTTGGAATCCATCCTTGTCTTGAGGGTTCTTGGCGAGAGGAAGCCAATGATCTACCTCGCAGCCGCAGCACTCTTCTTCATTCTTGGACAAATCTTCAACTACGTCGTGAGCACCCACATCTGCCACGGAACCAGCGGCAAGATTGACGGAGCCATCTTCGAGACGCTATTCACCCTGCTCTCTGTCGTCACCATCTGGTACTTTTGGTCGAGCATCACCGAGGACGACTGGCCAATGCCAGCGGTTAACTATCCTTAAAGAAGAAGAATTATACCTTAATCTGGCATCATCTGGCATTCGAGGAGTTTTTGGGCGGTGGGGGTGGGGTTCTGTACAAAGATTTTAACGGTTTGGACGAAAACCTATGGAGGCGGATTTAATTCAATTCGCCGATTTGATCGAGTTTGCTGGGGAGGAGGAGCAACGCGCGAACACAGCATAGGTAGCTAATATGCCTTATATATCAATATGTTGATGTGTCGGGCTGGGATAGAGGATCCCGTCGTGCCCGGGGGACATTGGGACGATACTCTTGGACTTTGTTTTAAGGGGAGAGGCTGGTCAAGTAGTGGCCAAGTTTATATACCCTTCGTAGCATATATGGTATGAATGTAGCAATGATTTTAACTATATTGGAGATGTCGTCGTGAAGCTGTGTCTGATCTAGTATTAAGTGATATGTTTGGCATCGTATTGTATGGTAGTGACGTTGGCCCACTGATTGATAATAATATGGGCGTCTGGAGTGCCAATTGGAAATAGTCTCTAGATAAATCCGAAGTGAAAAGATATAAAAGATATTACATATACAGTGGCCATCGTTACCTCCAAATGAACCCTGTCCTTCATAGTAGAGATATTCGCGGCTAGTGCCCATATTTTAACATTTATCGTCCGCCTCGCCCACAAGGCTACCATCCGCCTACCTCGCCTCAAATCCGTCACAACCCACCCTTCCAACAACCCACCACTACAACCTAACATCAGCCCATCCGCCCGCTCAAACCACTCTTGCAGACCTAGCTCCAGCCACCGCATGCCGTCATCTCCTCCGCCACACCATGGCAGACTCGGACGGCGAGTACATCGAGGACCTCTCCGACGATGATCTCCCCACCGCCGCCCCCTCCGGCACCGTTGGCGGCAGCGGCCGACACGCAACGCGCTCGAGGGGCCCTGTGAAGGTGCCCGAGGCGGCGAGGGGAGGGGAGAAGGAGAAGCAGGGGAGGAGGAGGGCGGCGTGGGAGGATATACAGAGGAGTTGGGATACGGTTGTTGAGGGGGCGGATGGGAGTTTGAGCTCTACTGTTGAGGGGCTTTTGGAGGCTGGGAAGAGGCAGAGGTTTGTTGTCTCCCTTTACAACTCTCTCCCTTTTTTTTGCCCTACCCCCATTATAATCAATCACCACATAAACATGAGCATGAACAAAAGCAAAAGGCAAAGCTAACCCCCCCCCCCCCTCCCCCTTTAGACTGCTCCGCGACACAACCCCCCTCCAACGCGGCATAATCCGCCACTTAATCCTCATCCTCGACCTCTCCTTCGCCATGACCGAGAAAGACCTCCGCCCAACGCGCTACCTCCTCACCCTCCGCCACGCAACCTCATTCATCAGCGAATTCTTCGAGCAGAACCCCATCTCCCAGCTCGGGATCCTAGGTATGCGCGATGGGCTCGCCAAGCCGATCTCTCCGTTATCCGGGACGCCGACGGTACATCTTGGTGCGTTGGGGAAACTGAGGACGCAGGATCCGCAGGGCAGTCCGTCACTTCAGAACGCCTTGGAAATGGCGCGGGCGTCCCTCTTCCACGCCCCGAGCCATGGGACGAGAGAAGTCCTCATCATCTCCGGCGCCCTCCTCTCCTCCGACCCGGGCGACATCCACACCACCATCTCCTCCCTCACAAGCGACCGCATCCGCGTCTCGGCCATAGGGTTAGCAGCCCAAGTCGCCATCCTCTCCGAGATCTGCACCAAGACCAAGGGCGACTACAGCGTCGCGCTTCACGAGGAGCATTTCCGGGCCCTCTTGATGGGCGCGACGACCCCGCCGCCGACGAGGGCGAAGGAGCAGAATCAGAGTAGTCTACTCATGATGGGATTCCCGTCGCGCACGGTGGCGACGGCGGTGACGTTGTGTGCGTGCCATAGTAAGCTTACGAGGGGGGGGTATCTGTGCTCGCGGTGCGGGAGTAAGGTGTGTTCGCTGCCGGCGGAGTGTCCGGCGTGTGGGCTGACGCTGATCCTGAGTACGCATCTCGCGCGCTCATACCACCACCTCTTCCCCCTGCGCAACTGGCGCGAGGTATCCTGGAGCGAGGCGGCGGGGAGTGGGGTGGGGAGTTGTTTTGCTTGTGGGGTTGGGTTTAATAAGCCGCCGCCGAGGCAGGTGGTGGAGGGGAAGAAGGAGGGGGGGAGGAGGGAGGCGATGATGAAGGCGGTCAGTGAGTCGGGGAGGTATGCGTGTGAGGTCTGCGGAGAGCATTTTTGCATTGACTGTGATGTTTTTGCGCATGAGGTCGTGCATAATTGTCCGGGGTGTCAGAGTGATAGTAGGGCGGGGAAGGCGAAGGGTGAAGGGGGGAAGGGGGGGAGGGGGGAAAGGGGCAGGTGAAGGAGATGGAGATGGAGATGGAGATGGGAGGTGGGTGGTGGGTGTGGGGTTGAGGGGGATAAGATGGAGACGGAAGCGGGAGTTGGGAGGGTAAAAATAGGTTCTTTGGGAATGGGAAGGGGAGTTGCATATAAGCCCGGCGCACACACACGATCCGCTCGGTGTGGGGGGTGTGGAAATGGAAGGTCTGTCAGCCAGTTACGTCAGTATAGAAGGCGGCAGTACAGTAATAGATGCAGACCTAGGTGTAAGAGGGTGTTGTGTATACAAATACTATATATGACCAAGCGTGTCAGGGATTGTAGAGCACACCCATCCGCTCCACACAGCCACGGCAGCCAGAAATCGCGGTCTGCTGTGCTCCAGCTTGAGGGTAGTGACAGGCGATAGCACGGTGTGACAGGCGATAGCACGGTGTGATGGGCGATAGCACGGTGTGATGGGCGATAGCACGGTGTGATAGACGGTGTGATAGACGGTGTGATAGACGGCATGATAGCACGGTGGTGTAGTGTCGTAGTTACAGCGCAAGGGGCGCGGTTGGTACGGCGTCATATCATATCATAGAGTTGGACAGGAAGGTTTGTAGTTTGTGGGAGTAGTTATTTTTAGATGGATGCGGTCGGAGTCGTCTGTGCAACGGGATCGGGATGAGGATCAGGATCGGGATCGGGATCAGGATCAGGATCAGGATCGGGATCAGGGAGATGGAGGGAGAAGGAGTGTCTGTCTCTGTCTGGTTTCCCACCTGTGGTTTCCCACCTGGTTTCCCACCTGGTTTCCCACCTGGTTTCCCACCTGGTTTCCCACCTGGTTTCCCACCTGGTTTCCCACCTGGTTTCCCACCTGGTTTCCCACCTCCCTGCTTTCCCCCCACACCCACCTTCTCCCTTCACCCACCTTCTCCCTTCACCCACACCCCTTCACCCACACTACACGCACCCACACTACACGCACCCACACTACACCCACCCTTGTCCCTTCACCCACCCTTTCAGCCTTTCACCCACACCCACAACCACAACCACTCGCACCAACCCACTCACACCAACCCACACAACCCACACAACCCACACAACCCACACAACCCACACAACCCATACAACCCACACAACCCACACCAACCCACACCAACCCACACCAACACCCTCCCACTCCCTCCCACACCAACACCCTCCCACTCCCTCCCACACCAACACCCTCCCATCCCATCCCACCCTCAATCATGACCAACACCCTCCCCCCTCCTCCCCTCCCCCTCCTCCCCCTCCTCCCACTCCCCCTCCCCCTCCCCCTCCCACTCCCCCTCCCACTCCCCTCCCCTCCCACTCCCCCTCCCCCTCCCACTCCCACTCCCACTCCCACTCCCACTCCCACTCCCACTCCCACTCCCACTCCCACTCCCACTCCCACTCCCCCTCCCCCTCCCCCTCCCACTCCCACTCCCACTCCCAGATTATACTTGCTGTACTCCGTACTCTACATGCATAACCAACACCCACACACCTGTACGTACTCTTCCATGGTACTTACTGTACTACATACCAACCACTGTATACCATATATATGTAATGTAGTATACCATGTACGTACTCTACTTACTTTACGGAGTACTTACCCACAACACCAAACCCCAAACCCCAAACCCCAAACCCCAAACCCAAAACCCACATTTCACATCCCATCCCATCCCATCCCATCCCATCCCATCCCATCCCCTCGTCCCATCCCATCCCAACCCACCACCCTCCCATCCCAACCCACCCCCCCAACCCACCCTCCCATCCCAAACCCACCCCCCAACCCACCCTCCCATCCCAACCCACCCCCCCAACCAACCACATCCAACACAGCCATCCCTTCAAACCCTTACTGGGCCTTTTACTGGGATTTTACTGGGATTTTACTGGCCTTTTACTGGCCTTTTACTGGCCTTTTACTGGCCTTTTACTGGCCTTTTACTGGCCTTTTACTGGGCCTTTTACTGGGTACTTCCCTTTCCACTCCTCTGGCCCCTCTACTATTCCCCCGAACCTCACACTATCTACTCACTCTCATCCTTCTCATCCTTCTCTCTCTCCTCCTCCTACTCTAGCCCTCGGACGAAATTCCTCTCCTTCCCATTGCTTCTTCCCTTTCTTTGACTTCTTCCCTTTCTTTGACTTCTTCTCTTTCTTTGACTACCTCCCTTCCTTTACTACTTCCCTTCCTTTACTACTTCCCTTCCTTTACTACTTCCCTTCCTTTACTACTTCCCTTCCTTTACTACCCTTTCCCTTCCCACCCACCCCCCCCCCCCAAAAAAAAACACCCCCACACCCCCAGTACGGACCCTGGTATGCGCTGCCTTGTTACACCTCCCCAACCCTTGTGTCAAGGGCCTAGGTCGCTTCGAAAAGGAGACTCCTCACAATCCATCCTCTCGCTCGTTGCCGCGTCCCTTCCGCCGCCCCATCCCAACCTCTCCCTCGCACACCAACGTCCTCGTTGTCGAAGAAGAAAAAAGGAGGCCTGCCATCGCCAACTCTTTCACGACAACCGCCAAGGGAGAGACTCGATACCCATCGCGTCGTCGACAAACATCTCGTCACAATGAATCCTGTGAATCGCCCCCAGGAGACGGCGACGGTGACGCGGATGACGGCCGAGGGCCGTCATCTCAGTTACGAACTCAAGGTCATCCAGCAGCCGGAGCGCGCGAGAGCATGTGGTTCGGGAGCCAAATGTGAGCAGAACGCGTCTGAACAAAGGCCTCCTCAACACGTTGCTAACATCCCATAGCTTCTGCCGACCGAAGACCGGTTGACCCACCGCCCGTGGTAGAGCTGAGGATATTTGAGATTGACGCACAGAACATCAAGAGCGACATCACCTTCTCCTACATGGCCAACTTCTTCGTCTTCGCCACGCTCGAGACCGCGCGTCCCATCATCCACGGCCGTGTCCACCAGACCGCCCAGCAGATCCCCGTCCTCACCGGCATGCCCGTGTCGGGCATGGCATATCTCGACCGCCCAACCGAGGCTGGCTACTTCATCTTCCCCGACCTGTCGGTCCGCCACGAGGGAAAGTACCGCCTGAGCTTCAACCTGTACGAGGAGACCAAGGAGGACAAGGACAAGGATGGTGAGTCGGCCGCACCTGCGATCAAGCAGAACCCCGACGAGCCGACGGGTTCCTTCGATTGGAGGCTCGAGATCAAGTCCGAGGCCTTCACCGTTTTCAGCGCGAAGAAGTTCCCCGGCCTGGCAGAGAGCACCAGCCTGAGCAGGACCGTGGCGGAGCAGGGCTGCCGCGTGCGCATCCGTCGTGATGTGCGCATGAGGAGGCGCGAGGGCAAGGCCGCTGATGACTACGAGGAGCGCGCAGACAACAACGGGTATCGCCGAAGCACAGGGAGTGCCACCCCGGTCGAGCCGTATAGCCGCCAGCGGTCATTGAGCAATAGCAACGGCGAGATCAAGCCCGAGTACGCGCACCGTCGCCCCTCGGCCGACGCCTACCCACCACACCCATCATATCCAGCACCATATAATCACGGTCCGGCATCCACACCGCAGCAAGGAGGATCCTACCTGGAATTTGGCCCGCATTCCGCGCAACAACCACAATTCCAGACCCCTCAGTTCACCCAGCCTGCTCCTCCCCCACCCGCCCAGCCCCAACAAGCACATCAATCCGCTCCATCGCCATATCACCAAGCACCACAGTACCCGCCCCAACAATCACCAGGCGGCTACAGTTACCCAGAGAGGCCGCAGTACGGCCAATACCAAGCCCCGAGAGATTACGATGCCGAATACAGACGGCAATCCCTCACCAGCGCACCTCTCCCACAACCACAATACCCCCGCGACGAACAAGACTCGAATCACGCCTCCTCTTACGCACCCTACCAATCCCGCCCCCAGCCACCAGTCCTCGCACCAATCAATATCTCCACCACCCCCGCTTACGAACCCAAGCACGAGCCCGCATCCCCCCCATCCCCTCTCTCCCCTCCCACCACCTCTCACTGAGCAGCCTCCCCAGCCCCAGCGACCGTCCGGGATCTTACATGTACCCCTCCCTCACCTCCACAACCACCGCCGAGCCGCAGCGCGCTGGCAGCAAGCGAGCCTTCGAGACCGTCTTCGCGAGTAGCACCCACGCGCAGCCGCTGCACAACGGCGCGCGGCCGTCGAGCTCGCATAACGGCGCGGCGGCGAAGCTGGATAATGAGGAGATGCTGCACCAGTATAAGATGGAGTATAGACGCGCGGATGGCGGGAGGCTTACGCGTGCAGTGCGGGATTTCGATGAAACTGTTTGAGTGGCCTGGATGCGATCGAGAGAGAGTTTCGAGATCAGAGCAGGGGGGAGAGTAGTAAATACATACGTACACGCACTTTGAGAGTGACGGCAGGTGCTACACACTAGCCTACCATTCATCTCCCTCACCTCAACCACCACCATTTCCTCCCCCCGCGACTTCAACAGCGCCCATCACCCCCCCCCCCCCCCCCACCACCACCACACAAAGGAAGCCTCTAGACGACGGCGGCCCTTTCATTTGACTTGTTCTCGGATTTTTATTCGGATTATATCACTATCACTCACGACCCGCGCTGATGCGCAACAACACCACCATTACCACCACCATTACCACCACCCACCCACTACAAGACTTTCCTATGTCCTTCCTCGCTGTGCGCCTGGGGTGCAGTTGTAGCGGCGCCCCTCCCTTGTTTCTGCCCAAGCGGAAACGGGAGGGGCAGTTCTCGTACTGTAAAACTTTGGGAGGGGATATGAAGGAGGGGTTGTTTTATGACTTGAAATACTTTTTTTTGTTTTGGCTTTTTTTGTTGTATGGAAGCGCAAAGGTTGGCTTCATCGCCATCTTTTTTTTTAGGGATAGTTTTTTTGGGGGGAATATGAGATGAGGGAGATTTTTAAAATTTGTGTGTTGACTGGATGACCGATTGTGTGATGTGATGTGATGGCCTTCTGTGATGTTTGACGCCCATTGATACTGTTAACATGTACATGATCGGGGGTTGCCTGGCATGAAGTTCGACGCCCAGTTGATGATACTGTAAATATGATGGAGAGAATTCAGAGCGCCACCGAAATGATATCAACTATGCTTGCTATGCTACGCTGTACACACACTTTCCGCCTTCATCCACTCATCATCATCCATATTATCAACGCTGCCATCCCTCGCTCCTCAGCTTCGCAAACCGCAATAAATCCAAAGCATACATTACTCGTTACCTCATCATCACAATCCGCGATGCCGCTATTATTATCAGTACAGCACAGTACATCATCCATCATCCATCATTCGTAACGCCTCTCCATGCCTTCCACTTCCCCTTAACACCTGACCTGAGTTGATTTCTGTAGTGACGACGGTTAAAACACATCAGGCCCCCACTCAAAACTCTCCATCGAAGTCGAGTTCGTCACTTCACCCCCTCCGGCAGCTGGGATACTCTCCTTCGTATCCTTGGTCTTCTCCTCGACCTGCTTCTCCACCTGCGTAAGCTCAGTGCTCTTCACCCTCGGCTTAGCAGCCTTCTTCAATTTCCCCACCCCCTGTCTCGGCTGGGACTCAACCGCAGACGCCTCTTGGACACCAGCATTGCCGCTCGTGACGGAAATACCCTTCTCACCACCGACCTCAGAAGCAGGCGGCGTATCCTTCCTGCTTCCCTTGCGTGGAATCCTACTCCCCTGCGTCCCAAGCGGAAGGCGCTTCTTAACAATCAACTTCGGCGTCCCCTGCTGCTTCGCGCCCACAGACACGAGCACAGCCTTCTTCTCTGGGTCCACGTTCTCGAAACTGGGATCCGAGGAGGAGCTGGAGTCGGGGATGAGGAGCTCGGGGCTGGGTTTCTCTCGAGGAGTGTTGTTGTTGCGGGATTTTTTGGCGGGGTGAGAGGTGGTGGAGGTGTCTGCGTCTGAGGGGTGCTGGGAAGATGAGGTGGTGGAGGTAGAGGTTTTGGCCATGTTCTTTCGCTTCTTGGAAGGGGTGACTTGGTCGGCGTCATCTGGGCCCGTAGTAGTATAGTGAGACTCTCCGTTTGGATATTCCCGAACCGAAGAGGAGAAGCTGGAGGTGCTGGGACGGCCAGGGGGATCGTCGTGGTTGCGTGATGCGGAGAGACTGATTTTGTCATCTGTAGTCAAGGCTGCACCGATGTAGCTTTGCGAGGACTCATTTTGGTGGGTGTATCCGTTCAACAGCGATTCCGAGGGGAGAGATGATAGTGCCCCAGGAAGGAAGCGGGATTTTCCACCCCGAGCTTGTTGTGGCGGGATCCCGGTGTTGCCTAGTGATTTCACCAGCTCAAGACGCGCAGCTTCGAGTTTCGATTCGAGGTTGCTGACGCGTTTGACGAGTTTCTGTTGGACGCGCAGGTCCTTGCGGGAGAGTTTATGCTTCATCGACTTTGGTGGGGCGATGGAGCCGTAGGTGAATGATGATCTGCTCTCATTGCTGTGGAGGAGCTGGTGGGATGGAACGGAGTACCGGTCGGCGGGGGTGGAAAGTTTGCTTGTGCCTTGTTGGGCGGAACCAAAGTCACCGCCGAGTCCTGCCATGGATGGCGGGGTGTCGAATACCATTCCATAGCGTTTCTGGGACGGTGCTTGCTCTGAAATTTCGACGCCTGAAGCGTTCACAGATGACCGCGGATTACTCCAGATAGCAGAACCACCGGCCGGACCAAATCGACGCCCTGGAGTGGGTGCGATGCTCTTTACTTCCCTATATGCTCTCTCTAGTTTGGCTTGAGCTTCGACATCAGCCTTGTCGTCGGGGACTCGGGCATCCTGTGATTTTGACCATATCTTCCAGTTTGACGGATTGAAAGAAGCTGCCAGGGACTTTCCGAAGCGGAATATGGTAGAGTGGCGGTTAGCCTCAGTCTTGGTTTCTCCCGCCACGGCTGGTACAGAGTGGTTGGAGTGGCGGATCAGTTTGTTGCGCTGTGGCTTCCCATTCTTGGTGCACTCATTTTCACCGGCACAGTTCAACTCGGTTTCAGTGGCCACATACTTTCTTGGTGGTTTTTGGCTCACTCTGTTCCTCATGCTCCCTTCAATGAACTTGGATGAGCGCGTTTGGATGCCATCGTCAGAATAATTGCTGGTTGGGGAGTCAGGTCCGTCAGCTGCAGCGCCTTCAATGGTCTTCCCATTGCCTCCAAGTGGCCAGTCGCTGGTACGGTGACGCTTCTCGAATGGGTCATCTTCATCAAGGTGGCGTCCATCGCTGCCACTTGCGTAGTTACTGGCACTGTCTTCCTCTTGCGAGTACCTTGAGAAAGTGTGACTAAAAAGTCTCTTGCTTCCCTTGGAGAAAGATTGGGTGTCTTTCACATCACCCTCGGGTTTGCCCTGTGGTGTGTTGATTGGCAACTAGTGATGTTAGCCTTGCATTCTTTTCTGGGGTGCAGAACGACAGCGCCGTGGGGTGGATGGTATGCTCAGCGATAGTGAAATCAGATACGACCTATACAGCCCAAACCAAGCTGAAAAAAACTTACGTGCGGATCCATGACGTGAGGATCCATGACGGTGTTGGTGTTGCTGCTCACGTATGCCCCTTGCCCCTTGCGTTGTATGACCATAAAGACAACGCTTGAGACAGTTAACTTGGGTGAACGTAAACGTAAAGAATGTTGCTCTGAGCTCTGTTGCTCGTCACGTCCTAGATAATCGCGAATGTAAATAGTAGATGTATCTGTGGTTGTTGTGAGGGAGTCTGCTCTGGAACCCGGACAACGAAGGACCGTAACAGCGTAACAGCGTAACAGCGTCGTAGCCTTGTTGACCTGTTACTACGCGTATTTTGTGAATTGTGAATTGTGAATTGTGAAGGTGAGGGGAGGTGAGGGGATGTGGATAAATTAATTCTTGTTATCCTTGGGAAGCAGAAGTAGAAGGATAGGAGAAGTGTCTCATCATAATCTCTTCATAATATTATAGCGGTGTATGAATGAGATGAGCGAGATGAACAGATGAGCGAGTTCACACACCTATAACTTTTTTATTATGATTATATTATACCAAAGATGTATTGGACTGTATTTTATTGGTTAGAGGAGATACTCGCACTCTAACTAAAGGGTCCCTATACCCTTTTGTCTGAATTTCACCCCAATCGACTGTACGGAGTAGAAAGTTACATTTTGATACTTTACGAAGCCCCCAATTTGTATGCGATACAAATGTACTGGTACTTTGCGGCCCCAGTTTCGCCTGTCAGTAGAAACGCGTCTACTGCCAAGACTTCTTCGCTCCAGCAACGTTGGCGACATCGACCTCGACCTGCCTGCTGTACTGGACAACCACTCCCCGCGGCCATCACCATTCAATCGCTGCTTCACTCCAGACCTCTTATCGCTGCCAGAGGCATCCGATTATTGCGATAATACCTCCAAGATCGACTCAGCCGACTCACCGCGATTCGTGAGACCCGTCGCCTCCCTCGAAGACTCAACCGCAAAAGATTCATCCCACCCCTATTGAACTCAGCATCTGCGATAAAGATGTCGGGGCGATAGACTGCGATTCAATCACAATACTCTCCATTGATCAGCACTCGCCAAAGACGACCGTCAGGCTCGGGGTTGTTACGAGGCGTCCATCCTATCTCCCGCACCCAGGACACGCCGGTGAATAGACCGAGCCCGATAAACGAAGGCGATGCCGGGCACTGAGCCGTATTCGTCTCCCTTCATTCTTGATTTGGATGTGTCGGAGGACCCAGACGACCAGGATTTCGAGTTCTTCAACCCAGGCACGCCATACATAGCTTCGGGAAGCCCTGGTTCTTTTCTGGACCAAAACCTCCCTCCCGGAGAGAGGAGAGCGAATTTTGGGTCACCTGCGATAGCTCAGAAAGGCAGCGCTGAAAACAGGACTTCCGCCGTTGCAACGGGCCCACGAACGCCCTCGATACCTTCTTCAGATTCTCCAGGCGGCTCTTTTCATGACTCGTCCTCAGACTCCTCAACATACAATAAACGAAAACCATTGTTGGAATCATCAGAACCTACCTTCGAAGCCAAAGACGCCTCAATGAATGATGCTGAGATGGGCGATTGGAAAGTGGAGGGGGGACATGGACCGGACGATTCAGAGGCCTACGGGCCATACAGCGCCACAACGGCCTCGTCCTCGACCGCTACAGCGTTCGATTTTAACGACAAGATAATGGAAAACGATTTCGACTTTGATAGTGCTGCAAGCAGCCCAAGCCATTTCGCGTCCGCCATGAAGTCGCCGGAAATGCCAACTATCAAGCATGACACTTCAAGTCGAAACACCCCAGTTATGAAGCATAGAGCAGCAGGCCACCGTTCGAAATCCTCGGTGAGTTCCCTAATTGATAGCCATAGCAATTTCCAGTCAAATAACTAACGATTATTAGCAAAATTCCATCACCAACACAATGCACGGTCTGACGACCAACGCATCCCGCGAAGCCTCTCCTTTGTCCACAATGATCACGAGCCAGGAATCTTCACCATCAGTATTCTTCAACAATTCTCCGTCCCCTGCCGGCGGAGTAGAGTTTATCAATGGAACGATGCTTGGTAATGGGGCACAGAACAATCCCTGGCAAACAAACTACGACTTCAGCATACCAAACTCGATGGTGAGTGGTGGAGGTTTTATGCCCATGCGCATGAACAACAGCATTCCCCAACAGATACCTTTCTCAGCTGGCATGTCTCTTATGGATACCATGTATAAGCCAGTCTTGGCCATTCATCCAACTCCATTGAAGTCGCGAGTAGAGACTCAAATCCCTATCAAGATGACGCTTTTCCCGTTTCCTCCCGGTATTACAAAACTTCATCTACCTACCCACACCATTTCGAAGCCCAAACTGCTGGCGAAACAGCCCCTTACCAAATCACCTGATACCTTAGAACTCACAACAACCCTGGTTTGTACTAGTGCAATGCAAAATCCAGAATTTCGCCGGCGAGCCTTTGAACGTGCTGCTGGAGCTCCCAAATCTTCAGAGTCGCGTTCAGAGGACGAAGCCGATACGGTAGCAGATGATGATGATGAGAACAAGCCCCTAAATGGAGGGGAGGTGAAGATATGCTCTGGATGCATTACCCGTGAGCGTAAGCGTGCTGCGAGGAAGAAGGTCAAAAAGGTTGAAGAGGAAGAATCCTGGCACAAGGACGAAGACAAACGCGTGATCGTCTTCAACACCCACGAAATCAAAGACTGGCAACAACCATCGAGCCAAGTATTATCCGATACGGTAGGAGACCGACGGGAACCAGTCGTTCATGAGGGCGCTTTACAAGTTGATGCTCCTATGCGCATCGCTTGTTATTGCAGGCATCAAAATGAGAAATTGGGGTTCCAGGTTATATTCACAATCAAAGACTGGACGGGACGTCTGGTAGCTCAAGAGATTACGTCTTCGATCATGATCACAGATGACCATAAGACACACAACATGCCTCCTCATTTAATGGGGCCAGGCGGCGCTGGTGTCAACGAACATGGATTCATGAATAACCCTGGCGTCGATATGAATTTCGATATGCCCATGGCGTCGTTTCGTGCATCGCAGTCAAACACAGATGTGCAAAACCTCCAAAGGAACTACCCCCTATCATATGCTTCTTCTTCGGTACTTGGTACTCCTCAGGTATCTCAAAATGCCCCGAGCACGACGACTCCGCGCAGCTTGTCGAGGCAGGCATCGCCTTCTGGATCAATTGGTCCAAGTAACAAAAAGCGAAAAGCTAGCGGGTCTAGCAAAGTCCCAAGCGGTCTCGCCATGACAAGACTCGAGACTATGCCGCAGCACCCTGGAGGCCTGAACCCCGCAGCCAATGGCTCGGGCGCTGCCTCATCTCAACCTCCATATGGAACTTCACCCAACATGTTCGCTTCCCCTCAAGACACAACGTTCAACCACATGCCCCAATCAGTACAACCGGGCCATACTCAATTTAACGCTGGGTCACCCACTCAAAACGGCAACGGGCAAGGTTTTATCTCGAATAACAATAGATCCCAAAGTATGGATAACCTTGCTTTGAACCAGCTATACTCGGCGCCAACCTCCACACATCCAAGCCGCGCACCAAGCCCGAACAGTATGAGGAACAACATACAGGCGTATCAACAGCAGCAAGCTCAGATTGCACAGGCAGTTGCTAATGGCCTATATGGGATGCCCCTGCCGCTCAACCCCCAAAGGCCACCCACCATTCACAAGATGATTCCAAATGAAGGGCCAAAGGCTGGAGGGATTGAAGTGACGTGCCTTGGTAGCGGATTCTGTCAAGGCTTGGAAGTTATGTTTGGGGATGTGAAAGCCACTACCACGACATATTGGGGCGAAACGTCGCTTGTCTGCTTGCTTCCTCCTGCGACTACTGGCGGAACTGTTGCAGTCACATTCAAGCATCAACACCAGCAACAACTGCAGCCCTACCCATCACCACCGATCCTTAAGCAACAGGCATTCTTTAAATATGTTGACGACGATGAACAACAGATTATAAGAACGGCTCTGTCTGTATTAGGGCACAAGATGACTGGGAGGATGGAAGATGTCCGTGACTTGGCACGAAGAATCGTGGGTGATGGGCCATCATCTTGGGGTGTCGCTGGGGGTGCTTCACCGACAGGTGGAACGCAGCAACCACCTGTCTCTCGTTTCAACGCCGCCATATTTGGTGTTGATGTCGAAGCAACACTCCTAAGAATACTGGACCTCATTGACTTAGATGATAGCTCGCATCTACCTCGCCTGAACATGCGACGAGCATCTGGTCAGACGATGCTTCACTTAGCGTGCTCATTGGGCCTTCAACGCTTTGTTCCGGCTTTGTTGGCACGAGGCGCTAACCCGGAGCCCCGTGATAAAGGGGGTTTCACGCCCATGCACATTGCAGCGATGCATAATCACCCTCAGATTATAAGACGACTCATTCTCTGCGGCGCAGATCCTTCGTGGAGGACTCTCCAGGGTTATACAGCCTCCGATTTGTGCACAACCGAAGAAACTCTTCAATCCACTCGTCGTGTAGAGCGTCATAGCCGCAGGCGTAGTGGCGGCTCTATTCGCAGTAGGACAAGCAGCGCCACGTCCCTCCAGTCACTATGGGAACCGCGTTCAAGTGGAGCCGAAGTTACGACATTGCTAGGTGTTAGTGATGACGCAGATGATACATCTGAGACGGAGGACCCCGAATACAGCGATGAAGGGGGCGATGCTGCTACACCCGATGAAGTCTCTTGGATGCGCCCACGACGCAGGAGCGCAGCTACCCCAGACCTTGACGCTTCGCTTTCAAATGAAGCCAATGGTCTTCCCGTCCCCACAACCGACGCTGTGGGAGCTGGGTTCGTATCACCGGCAGCAGCCATGACAGCATTCCGCGATCATTTGACTGCACAAATTCAGCATATTCAACAGTCTATGCAACACCTTAACTTACCGCAAATCCCAAACCTACCAGACTATCAAGCATATTTGCCAACGGCACCTATGGTTCGCCGAATCAGCTCACTAGTACCACACATAGGTGTCTCCAGAAATACCGATGTTGGCCCAGCAAATAAGGAGGCAGATTCAAAATGGTGGGACCTTTTCTCCGGAACTATCTCGAATGCTCCTCCCGCATATGAGGATATCTTCCCCCATGAGGAGGCCGACACCAAAAGAGCGTCGGCTACTCAGGCTGCAGCAGATGCGATCGCTGATGACAAATGCTCTACGCTATATGACCAAGCACAGTCGTCGGGCTCAAGCGTGGCCTCAAGTTCCAAAACTTCATCGCAAGTATTAGAGAACTTGGATACTAGTTCCAAGCATTCCTTATCCGAAGAAGGACATGCTCAAATCCGGCTGGCACATGGCAAAAAGATCCGATTCCGGAGTGATAGGAAGCTATTTTTCATTTGGGTAAGTTAACCCCTTTTCCATTCTGTACATGCGAAACGAACTTAACTAACTCCATATAGATTCCTATTCTAGTAATTATTGTGGCTACCATGCTCTACAACCGCGTTCCTAAAGTGTGGGCAGAGGGGACTCGACTTGTCAAGTCGTATGCTCGGTCGAGAGCTGAGCGGGCAGTGGAGATTTTGTAATTTACCAACCGTTTTTAAGGTTGCTCCCGATTTGGGATTATGACACTCAAGAAAGCTTCTTGGGACGAGGGCTTGTTCAGTATTGGTGGGATTGAGATGATGGTTTATTTATAGGGTGTTTACGTGGAGTGCGGTTGGGTACAGCGTGTTTCCCAGTTTGATATAATTGTTTACATTCAGTGGTTGTTAAATTCAGCCATGCCCTACTATTCTCTCCAAGAAACAATTCGCCGCCGTAATTGTGTGAGCCATCTTACGACAGGTCTATTCTTTATCTGTAAACGGACAGCCTTGTCGTTGTTGAAAAACGCCATCAGGATTTGTTCTGCCTCCTCCGTGCCTGGGCCCGTTGGGCGCCACTAACAGCTAACCTATCGGCCGCCTCGTTACTCGGATCATTTGAATGGCCTTTGATCCAGTTGAAAATTGTGCCGGATCCATGTCCTTGCCGTTCCCTGATCCTCGCAAGAATGTCTACGACCAGGTCCTTGTTCATAACGGGCTGGTTGGTTGAGGTTAACCAGCTATTCGTCTCCCACTTCTTAAACCAGGTCGTCACACAGTTTATGCTGTAGTTGCTGTCTGTGTAGATGTGGACTTCACGGTGCATTGGCGCAATCTCAAGCGCACGCAAAATGGCCGTAAGTTCGGCCCTTTGGTTGGTTTGAAGTTCACCCTCCAATGCCTCGGAAATGTTCCTAGTGGGCCAAAAATCAGTATTTCTTTCTGCAGATAAAGGGTCCATTCCAGTGTAGTATGATCATCAATGAATTGCTCTGGACGGTAAGTTGAGACGCACCTATCATCTCCATCCCCAAAAAACACACCAACTCCAGCAACAGCTCCCACCTTTCCATTGGCCAAACTGCTGCCATCTGTATATATACTGAGAGGCTTCGACTTGGCATCGGCGGCACGAGACTTAGCAGCCGAGGTTGTGGCTGCTATCTGGACTGTATTTTGACTGGTCTTGGTCTGGTCGACCGAGGCCACAGGAGAGGTTTTTTTCCTCTTTAATGGCACCGTCGGGCTCTCAGCTTCCGACACTTCGTCATCCAAATCTTCGGGTTGTTCGTCTTCATCTATCAATTCTGTGGTGCCTGAATCCACCTTGCCAGGGCGGCCGCCAGCTTGAACAAACGCTTCCGCCTCACCTCTTGTGCTGAACCTTTTGTATTTAGGTAGCTTCCATCCCTTTATCTGCTCTTGAGCAGTCGTCCAGTCGGTATATACACCAGGATTGTGGCCACTCGCCACGCCATAGAAACGAGTTTCTCCAATAGGAGCAGAGGGGCCTGAATTCGACTCTCTCCCAGATACAAATGCCTCTGCTTCGGATCGAGTTGAGAACGATTTGACTTTCAAAGTTAGATATAGAGCAAATATGAGCAAGGTAGAGCCACTCACAGCTGGCGCCTTTGAAACCGGTAATGCTCTCCTTGCACTCGTTCCAATCCGAGTAGACGCCCGGGTGACGACCAGCCCGCACAGCGTAAAATTTGGGCTGGTTGGCAGCTTTCCTCTTCTTAGACGCCGACTCTGGCACGCCCTTCCCTCCCAATGCAGCCATCCTGGGCCCAGTAGTCTCGCGATAAAGAGGCGTGGGGGGTGCTACAGAACAGACAAACGAGCGAAGACCGAGCTGCACCCCAGGCACTGGGGCAACGGACGCGATTTCAAAGAGACGGCGGTTACTGATGAACCGGGCTGATAATTTCAAAGGTTGCCTGTAGCGGAGTATTGCGTTTACAGGCCCTGCTTGTCACCAGAGGGAAGCTGTACGGGCCACCGTCTCCATGTGGCTGGTAGGTTCGCTCTTGCTATCGAACAAAGACAAAGATGCGACACGTACGGTCTTATCCAATCAAGACCACTAAGTAGTAACGCGGCAGGTCATAAAGATATGAGCCCAAAATACACCAGAGGGATTTACGTTTCATGTGTTTGTGGTTGAGACTGGATGCAAGTCAGGCACAGCCTTCTCCCACTTCATTTGTTGGTACGTAGTCCCCGCCTTATGCAAGGCTGAATCCCAAACGAGGCTTATCTCAGATTACTCCATGGCTCAAGTCTACGGCTGAAAGTTTCACGAAACAACGAGGCAATTGGGATTATCTTATTTTTTTCTTTATAATTATGCTTGCATGTCACATCTATCATTTAAAGGGGGAGGTTCATGGCCTTCGGTCTCCCACGCCAGCAACGACCAGTTCAACTCTTTTCTCCAGAACAGTCCATGCCCCAGCTGTGAAGTGTGGGGTTGTGTGACAGTTCCAGAGGTCGTGCCTTCGCTAGAAAGACCTCCTGTTGCTGGCGCTCGCGAGTCAATAACGACTCTGCCAAATCTGGAGTGTAACAGCGCCATGGAGCACATGACACAAGGCTCATGGGTCAAGTATATCTCCAGGTTGTGACACAGATATCCGTCTGGGGACACTGTACTCTCGTTGAAGACAGAATGTTCTTCGGGATGCATGGGCATATCCAAAAAAAATGCGCTTTCCAGTTTGTCAAGAGATGACGGTGGAGGCGCATCTTTCTTTATCCTCTCAGCCGTTATCATTTTCTGGGCAATCATGCCTATAGCACGCAGAATGGAATGTGCAATGACATTACCTTTGGGGCAGCTCCTCCCGTTGGCCCAGCGTGCATCTCCTGCCAGCGCCAAAGCACGGGGGGCGCCATTTTCTCTCTGGACAATAACCGCCCCAGTACCCTCGCCGGTCCCAGAGGCTATCGCGGCCTGGGCAACGTTGTGGGCCATTCCCATCCATTTGTCCAGATCACCGGCCATCTCATCCTCCGCTCGAGAAAGTATGTGTGGGTGTGGGCCAAATGGATTGTTCTTCTTGTATACTGTCGGCCAATGTGTTGTAATCCATTTCGTGGCTTGCTCCTGGGAGGTTGGCGCAAGTTGCGGCACAGGAATTGTCCAGACCACAGGCGCATTGTTCTCTGACAATGGAAGCACATTGGAGATGCACTCCGTTAGCGCTGGAAGGTCGATAGAAGCTGTGGGAGCCACCAGCAAGCAAAGGCTTGCCTGGCCATCAAAAACAGGGGCGGTGGTCTCCGAAGGGGAGACCAGCAACTTCAGGTGCGGGGGTAGGTCGTGGAGCTTCGCAAATCGTCGCAGGTGCTGTAAGTTGACGGCATACTCATCCTGAATCAAAGAACGCACCGCACTCGCACATGTCAGCACTCGAACCAATTGACTTGTGTCGGCAGCTAACTCACCTCAGTACCGAATTGGCAGATTTGATGGGGACAGTTGTGATGTAGACATCAATGGTGGAGTCCCCAGCTTTCAGCTCCAGTAAGGTCTTCAACGGTTTGAGGCGCCGCACTGGGGGTGGGATGGTGGCCATGGGTAAGGATGGGCTGTTGGTCACCGAATTTCCGGAGTATCAGCAAGGTGGGAAAGCGGGGTTTGTTTTGGAGCTGTAGGCAAAGGAGGCTGAATACTCAGATGGGAGCATCGGCGGCCGTAGAAAGTCGCTGGGCAATGCTTTTACTGGCAATAATAACGTAATTCTGGTACAACTGCTGGCCAACTCTTATCGCACGTGATGCTAGTTTTACGGTGGGGGCGATTACTCCAGCCAAAAGCAAAAATTAAGGCGGTACAAACGGGCAGAAATCTTTTTTGATGTACCCTATGCGCTAGACTTAATTTAGCGTACACTAGTTTCGGCGAGTACTTGCTGTACGAGTCACTCATCTAACAATATTTATCTCACTATATTCCTTCTAATACTCGGCACATATATCATATATAGTGAGGAAGGAGATGAGGAAAGGTAGCCAGTACAGATGGTACGGCCGGCACAGCTGGAAGTTCCTTTTGATCGTGCTGTTCATTCCTCATAAAACCTAAAGTACTACATACAATATGCTTCCAGCCGCGGAGAAGACATCGCACCACACCACTACCGTACTCCTCGCACCTCGCACGGCACGGCGTAGAGTCATAAAGGGTCAGTGAGTTACAATGCTGCATACAGTTACTACTGTTGTGATGCTGTGAGTCTCAGCCAAGGTTTCTCTGCCGCCTCGTTTCCATTTGGACAAACTAGTACGAATCATGCATAAACGTGGGGTTCAAGGCATGCGTCGACAGGGAAGTAGGTGCGATGGACTGTATTTCGAAGGGTACGTGATTCCAGCTATGCGGAATCACCTACATACGGGTACGGTATGGATGGATGGATGGGACTTCGGACCGAACGGATGGAGGAACTCTAATGTATATACCAGATACTACCAGATACTACCATACTCCATTTATTACTAGATATTAGGTGTCAACTAGGGCGTTCCTAGGCCTAAAGTAGATACGTTAGAAAGGGGTGGGTGTCTGGGGATTGTTCCTCCGAGATCTTCTTGCATATACTCCATACGGAGTAAGAATATACGATATGATCGATGTGCTATGTACCCTGCTATAGACCATACCATAGGATATAGAGTGTAACTAACAACTAACAACTAACAACTAACAACTAACAACTAACAACTAACAACTAACAACTAACAACTAACAACTAACAACTAACAACTAACAACTAACAACTAACAACTAACAACTAACAACTAACAACTAACAACTAACAACTAACAACTAACAACTAACAACTAACAACTAACAACTAACAACTAACAACTAACAACTAACAACTAACAACTAACAACTAACAACTAACAACTAACAACTAACAACTAACAACTAACAACTAACAACTAACAACTAACAACTAACAACTAACAACTAACAACTAACAACTAACAACTAACAACTAACAACTAACATCTTGGTGGCTTCGGGGAGTACAAACACATCCCGTACCGCGTCCCTTTGTGTGCATGTACCCTGCCTGCACCCAGTTCGTGCCCATTTCCCCATCGGGAGCCTGAACCGCCCTAGTGTGTCGCCAATCGCACTAGCTAAAATCGCCAAATTCCTTGCATCTCCTCCCCGGTCAAGCATGTCATTTAATGTACTTCAGTACTCCCGTACTCCAATTCTGACTCCAACTATCCTTTTTGGTCCTTGCTGTACTAATCCCAACAACATCCAACCTAACGCATCCCAACCCCCAAGGCCAAATCGACTCTTCGTCCCATCACAACTATTCTCTATATACCGTCTCAGTCTGAGCCTGCCAGCCTCACCAGCTGAATTTCATTACTCCGGAAATCCTTAGCCAAGAACTCCAAGCACTCACCAGTCGCCCTTCGCCGCGTCTCTCCCAAAGTCTTTACAGCCTCAGCCTCAGCCTCTGCCTCACCTGTCCAGCCAGGTCCGCATTGCATCTTCAACCCGCTGGAGTCGATAATTATCCCGAAACCCGCTATTGAGGACCTCAGTCTCTCGCTGCCTCGCAGTCCACTTGCAGGCGGCGGCACGCCCACTATATCCTTCGCCTGATGCCTCACTCCACTCCCGGGGCAGTTATTGACAATGAAATTGCAGGTATGGGTTTATCATGGTGTCTAGGTATGCCGTTCACTAATTCCGTCATAGACAGTCTGAGGCGACAGTCCCAACTCTCGTCCATCGGAAAAGCTGCAATCATGAGTAATGTAGTCGCCGTGGACACGTCCAATGATAACCACTCCAACAAAGAGACGCGCGAAATCAGGCCAACGTCCCATGGCCTGGTACCGTCGCCATCTATCCCCAATGGCCTAGTGCCGTCACCATCCATAACCCATGGGCTGGTACCACCACCAACTATTCCCCATGGACTAGTCCCGCCGATACCTATTCCCCATGGACGTGTCCATCAGACAATTTCAAACGGCCATGGCTGCGGCTCGCAGGATGCTGGGAGTCACACCCCAAGCGATGCTTCTGTTGGTAGCACTCCATCGACAGCACCCGGTAGCCCTCATCTGTGAGTTCCCATCCAGAAGGTCCATAGTCTTCCAGGGTTTGTTCGAATTTACCTAACTAACAATGTCGCAGCATGCCAATTAGGCAAAACTCGGGTTCGAGCACACCTCGGACACGGCCACCTGCAACAACGCTTAATATTCCTGGGATGACACGGTCTAGGGTTTCTCCTGATGGTCGTATTGCAGAGCGAGATGTGGCATCCAAATTGGTGATTATCATGGTTGGTCTGCCAGCAAGAGGGAAATCGTATATCACCAAGAAAATACAACGGTATCTTTCATGGCAGCAACACAACAGTCAAATCTTCAACGTTGGCAATCGACGACGAGTGGCAGCTAGTGCCCAGCCAGGATCATCAAACCTTACAGCCCAGATTCAAGCCCGAACAAAAGCACTAACAAACACGGATGCTGTCCCAGGGACTGCCACGGTCTCGGGCACAATGGACGGACCCACACAGGCTGCACATATACTTCTCAATGGAGTCGAACCTAGCCAAAACCAAGAATCGGCTTCTCGAGATCATGAAGAACCCAAAGCACCGATGGAGCCCTTTGACCAGAGTGCAGAGTTCTTTGACCCCTCTAATGCAAGAGCGTCCCAAGTGCGAGAGCAGGTAGCCATCTCGACACTCGACGAGCTGCTTGATTATCTTTTACTTCAAGGCGGATCGGCTGGCATTTTAGATGCAACGAATAGCACACTTGAGCGGCGAAAGTTGTTGTTCAATCGTGTCAAGGAACGCGATTCTAAACTTGGCATACTATTCATCGAAAGTATCTGCGAAGATCAAGGGGTAGGGACATCGAGTCTAATTGTAAAGCTTATGCTAACCATACTACTTTAGCTCCTAGAAGCAAATATGCGCCTGAAGCTATCTGGCCCAGACTATAAAGGCAAGGACCCAGTGACGTCCTTGGAAGATTTTAGAAAACGAGTTGCGGCCTATGAAAGCGCATATGTCCCGCTCGGCGAGTACGAAGAAAAAAATGGCATCCAATATATTAAGGTAAGGATTCGTTCAATTAAAACTTGGTAAAGAACGCCGCTAATCCGTACCAGATGATTGATGTTGGACGCAAAGTCATACACCATCAATTGAAGGGGTTTCTAAGTGGGGGGATAGCCTCATACCTAACCACGTTCAATCTTTCCCCGAGACAGATCTGGATTACCCGCCATGGAGAATCATATGATAATAGGGAAGGAAAACTCGGTGGAAATTCTGACATTACGCCAGAGGGCCGCGCTTATGGTGCTGTGCTGTACAACTTCATGACCCAGAAACGAAAGGATTGGCTGGTAGAGCAAAAAGACAAGATTTTGTCTTCCAGTTTTCCACCACAACCCGGAGACAATACACCTCCGTATCCCGAGAGCCGTCTGGGCGAGCTCGACGAAAAGAATTTCTGCATCTGGACATCCATGCTGAAGAGATGCATTCAAACAGCAGAAGATTTCGAGGCCGATGACGATTATGATGTGAAGAACTGGGAAATGCTCAATGAGCTGAACGCGGGTGATTTTGAACGACTCACATATGAGGAGATAGAACACAATTTCCCGCTAGAGTTCAACAAACGGAAGCAGGATAAGCTTCATTACATCTATCCTGGGGTAGGCGGAGAAGGCTACCTTCAGGTTATAAGTCGACTTCGGGATATGGTGAGAGAGATTGAGAGAATTACCGACCATGTCCTCATCATTGGACATCGCTCCATTGCTCGAGTCCTCATGGCTTACTTCATGGACCTCACCCGAAACGACATCGCTGATCTCGATGTCCCCCTTGGCATGTTATTTGTTATTGAACCAAAGCCTTACGGTGTGGACTTCCACCCGTACAAATATAATGAGGAGAGCCAGTGGTTTGACGAGGTGAAGGACTACAAACCTCACAAGGAAACACGGAAAGGGAACTAGTCGACTTAAGTTAACAAAAGAGGGGTGTTTGATTGCCACGCAGGTAGTAGTTGCTGGAGTTATTGCTATGTTTAATGGCGTGGAGTAAGGGGCAGTTTGGGTTAATGCACACACACGGAGGGAGGGGAACTGTTTTTCACGCAATTACTTAGATTTTGGGGTTCGGGATTAATGTGGACACGGTAATATCAACAGCTAATTAAAGCTTTAGCTTTTTTTGGACTCCGACCCCCCTGCGTGTGAGCTTGGGGTGCAGTTTGTATCACGTGATCTAAAAAGTTCTGTCACATGATCTGCTGTCTGTGCGTTGTGCCTGCCTTCACCAGCTTCTGACCCATAGCACGACAATTCTTGACTACCACGGCCGCAATGGAAGCTAAATACTGTTCTGGGTGCGCCCAGAAGCGCCCTATCTCTTCGTTCCTGAGAGATCCATCTGCCGGCCTGGCTGGTAGGGTATTCGCAAGCTGCATTGGGTGCCGAGCTGCACAAGAGAGGTATAAGAAGAAACGGTATAAGAAGAAACGGAAGGCCTCGCGCCAGCTACGTCCTCAGAACGCTCCTGTGCTCCCAGAGCCTTCGATGCCCGCTAATGATACGCGTGTAGAAGCTTTGGCTCCCCTCGAATCACGTCCCGGACCATCCGTGCTGCCTCCTCCAGCCGAAACACGTCCAGAGCCACCTGTGCCCACACAACCTCAACCCCAGGGCTTTCTCTCGGCCGAACAATGGGGACTCATACAGGATTTTCATACAGTAATGGGCAGGGTTGGGATGCAGACCTGCGGCCGTTGTAAGGAGCGGTGGTTCTCTATGGACCTGAAGGGCGGGATCTGCCACGCCTGCTTCCTACGGGATAAGGGCAACAGGACACCCTTTCTCATGTCTGCTGAGAACGAGATGGACCCGGGAGAGCTTCCGGCCTATCTGCCAGAGCTGACACAGGTGGAGGAGATGACGATCGCCCGGTCTCATGTGCAGATGATGGTCTGTCGCTACCGTGGCCACCAGTACCACTACTCGGGACACTGTGTAAGTTTCATGCAGAACACTGTGAAGACTGTTGATATGCTGCCTAACCTGCCTTCCGAATTAGATATCGTTGTCCTACGGCCCTCGGATCAGGTCGTGCGGTCTGATCTAAGGTATCAGCGCCAGTTCCGGACGGATTTCCCACTCCGCAAGGGGCGTATCATCACCTGGCTGCGGTTTCTGAAGGCGCACCACCCGGACTACCGATACATCACCATCTCCCCTGACCGGATCAGCACCCTGCCTGTTGATGGCGATATATCCTCCTCCTTCCCAGCCGTCGTCGACGATGCGGGCGCGGATGAGCCCCCCGTGCCAGGACAACCCGTCTCGCCCGACCTCCCCCCTCCGAACTCTCAGTCCATGGTCCCGAATCTCGATGTCGCGACGACGGAGGTGGATCGCATCCTCCAGGAGATCGCCGGCCGCGAGCCCGAACCTCTCGGCCTCCCCGCCCCCTCGATCCGACAGACGCCCATCGATGAGGCGTCCGGCCGAGACAGGATCTTTGCCATGGCCTTCCCCACTCTCTATCCGACGGGCCGGGCTGACTTCAATGCCTCCCGGCTACGGACGGTGCGTCTCGACGACTACGCGCGACACCTACTCTGTTTCCACGACGGGAGGTTCAGCCGCCATCCCCGCTGGCGCTTCTTCGTCTTCAACCTCCTCATGCGTCGGAGGGCGAACAGCTCGGCCCGTTTCTATGTCTCCAAGGCGTCTGGTCTAAAGGACCTCGCTCGTGACGAGCTCGCGGAGGCCCTGCTGGCGGACGACGCCCTCCTCTCTCAGATTGTGCGTCAGGGTTCTGATTTGACCGGTACGCGCCCGTTCTGGAGGAACAAGAGCAGTAGCTTACAGGCGCAAGCCCGCTTTCTCTCGCCTGGGATGTCGCCGGTTTTCCTCACCTTCAGCGCAGCCGACATGCAATGGCACGACTTACACCGACACTTCCCTGGCTTCTCCGACGTGGCTCTTGCGGATGATCCAGGACGGCATAGAGGCGATTAGCTACTACCAGCAAATATAGGAGAGCCTTCAGCATCAACGCATGGAAGACGAGAGCATAGCTGTGGCCCCTCTCTCACAAGACCGCGAACACAGCGTCAAATCATATCATAAGGACAGTGAGGATAATGAGGATGACGAGGACGTGCGGCCTCCAAGACGGCGAAAGCGGCGTGATACGACGGAACAAGAAGGCTGGCCAACTACAGGACAGGAAGGAGGGAGGTCGCATGAGACCGGCCCTGGTACCTGGAGGGGCAGCGGGGAATAGTAGTTCCGAAAGTATCACGTGACGGACTCGCAGGATGATGAGAAGAATCCTGAGTCCAGGACTCCGAGGACTCGAGTCACGTGATGGACTCACAGGATGATGAGAAGAATCCTAAGAGTCCAGGACTCCGAGGACTCGAGTGAGTGTCATACTGACATTCGTTGCACTCAGTTTGCTACCAAACTCAAGAGCAAACTTAGAAATCTCCTCCTCAAACCTACAAGTCACCATACATATCTTGGCTTATCACACCAACAACAGAAGCAATACTACTCAACGATTGCTGCAAACTCTTCTACTACATCTGTTTATGCTACATACATCACGGCATATCATTTGGACACTCATTGAACAAGTTATTAAGAAAATCTCCTCCTTAAGGGGGTGGGCCAATACTACCACATGGCATATCTCTACCAACTAGAGGCCTAGGAACATGAACGATAGCTCTAGAAGCTTCTACAACCCTCTATGATTCATTACACGTCATCGCTCCTTAGTTACCCACAAGATTGGTTAAGTTATGACATAATTTGTCTATAGGTACTCTGACCTTGGACCTCCTTTTCACTTCCTATAGGCTAGGAACCCAAGAGATGGTTCTATGGGATTCTCTTACGTTCACTACATGATTAGCAAGCTAGTTGTGGGTCGCACTTGATTTCTAATACATTTACCAAGCCTGGTTAGTCATGGAAAGTCATGGAAAATAAGAGAACTACACTCCTTTGGCATAAATAGGATTGCCCTTTCCTTAAGAAAGGGCAAGCAGGCAATACAGTAAATCGACTAGCACATACTTCTATGTCTTTTCCAAGCTTCCAAGCATTGATCTTGTTATTCTCTGTTTTTGAAAAGTCAGTGAGGTGCTAACCTCTGACTTACCCCTGAGTTCTCAGACTCAACATTTGTTGCAACTTGTCTAAACCACTTCACCACATCATACACCTGATTGCTGCGTTGTGGAATAGTCTAAGCTACAACCCTTTGGCTCTGTTTCCTAAGACAGTGTGTTGTCTTAGTAAATTCATCCCTTCCTTGGGTGGCTAGATTCTCATATCTGGTGCACCCACCATTACAGTGAGTTCCCAGGAGTCCACTAGGCACGACGCCACTATATAAGTAGATAGTATTTCCTTAGATAGGAGCTTCGTGCTCAACTCAATACAATATTTGTTATATACTAGTAACGTGTTACTTGAAGCCTTTGTGTCTGATCCCCTGCCTCCTCTGATAAGTAAACCTTTACGCAAGAGAACCTCTGTGTCTTCTATCGTTTAGAAGTCAGCGTTACACTTTGAGCACCACTTCTACGAGGCACTGGCTCATACACAAAGCAACATGTCTGTCGTCAGTTCGAAGGGGAAAACCCCCACCACGCCAACTTCGTCTCAGAGGTCTAAGCCTGAGAATGAAGAGATGCCTGACGCACCCACCGTCAACGAACTCAAGGAAACTCTACGCGTCAAGTTGCCCGACACTTACTCCGGCAACCGAAAGGAACTTGAGGTGTTTTTGCTACAGGTCGAACTGTACCAGCACTTCAATGACGAGAAGTTTCCCACCCAGGAGAGCTATGCCCTGTGGACTGCGTCCTACCTTAGGGGGGAAGCCCTGCGATGGGTCGAACCATTCCTCAAGGATTATTTCAAATATGAAAGTACCAATGGAAGCATGGCAACTACGCAGACTATGTTTGGCAGCTGGAAAGGATTCTGTAAGGAAATCCGACGCATGTTCGGAGACATCGATGAGATTAAGACCGCGGAAGACCATCTGTTTGCACTTAAGCAGACTGGCAGCGCCCTCACGTACTCCACAGAATTCCAGAGACAGGATGGGACGCCAGCGCACTCATCAGCCACTACCGACGTGGGCTGAAGAGCCATATACGTATGGAACTTGCCCGTTTGGAACAACAACCAACGGACATGGTAGCGCTAATCGAACATACGGTCCGAATCGACAATCGACTATACGAATTCCAGAAGGAACGTCGGACCTATGACAAGCCCAAGAAAAGTTACCCCTACCGGGGAAACGAGGGCAGACGACGGGATCAACACCCGCGAGACAACCGTTGGTCGGACCCAATGGAACTCGATGCCACGTTCAAACCTGGACGACCCCGTGACCCTAAGAAAGACAGACAATTCAAGGAACGACTCTGTTTTAACTGCGACAAGCCAGGCCACATGGCCCGAGACTGCAGACAGCCAAAGACAACCTGTGTCCCTGTTCATCACGTGAAACAAGGCGGCGTTCCCCGGACTCGTAACCCTCGTTTGATCACAACGATCGAAGCGCATATCAAAGCTCCCCACCGTTGTCCACTCCACGAAGGCTGCGCCCGGCGAGTATCCACCGGATCTCGCCGCTATTCACATCCGGAATCGACGTCGAAATTGTTGAATGAGAGGTGGGGCTCCTGTGTCACTCGTGATTTGTGTCTATTGAACTCGTGAGCTGAGTCAGCACTGTCTCGTACGGAAACGCCGGTGACGAGGCTCATCAGTCACGACTTCCGGAGCGAGTTCATCCTGCTATCAGACTTCTTCCGCTCCTCATACGCGTTCCGGGCCGAGTGAGGTCGGCATTTGTAAAATTGACTACTTCCTGCTTCACCACCAATCTCGCTAGCTCCGTCTTAGCTTGACGTATCTCTGATGCAGGTGTCCTCCTGCTGTCCTTTCCATACTGACACTTCCCTACCTCGTGAGACCAGCTACCTTTCCGTTTCCGATTTGGAGATAAACTTCCTAATACCGCTCGTGGACGTATAAACTCAGCTCGTTCAAAGTCAATCCAGGTAATTCCTAGTCGATCCGGGTGTACGAGAATGTTACGGGCTTCCGAATCGCCCTGCAATACTCCCCGCTGATGTATGGCATGAAGACCACAGATGGCGTCGTCAGCGTGAGTTTGTGAGATTGGCGATCGTAATTGGAATCCTCCAAAGCTTAGAAACATCATATAGACAATACGAACGGCTCCTGCGTAGTATAATATGCTGTCCACTTTCGTATCCCCTAGGTGCACAGGTACGCACTTCCCCTGAACAGGAAGGAGACGACGGTAAATTGTCGATTCATGCATCAGATCTTTAACACACTCAATCCCGGTGCCTTTCGCAGCAACGGTGTACCCAAATCCAGGTAACTTCACCTTGAAAAAAGCTCCTCCAGCTCCATGAATGTTCATTTCCACACAATAGTCAAGCTGATTGCGCAATAACTCGCGGATATGTCGCATGAATGTATTACGGTCGAGTTGATGACGACTCTTTCCATGTTCCTTGACATTCGGACACCGCCAATCGAGTTCTCCCCCATCTACCATACCCATTAGGCAGTTTGGCGTACAAAACCGACCTAGATCCTTCTGGCGATGAGCCTTGCTGTAAGCCCCCCTTTTCCCACCACGTTCAGTAGATTGTGATGGTGGGTTGGCGGAAGTAATAGGGTTTCCGCTGCTTGAAGGCGGTTGGGGACGGCTTGGTGTGTCGGGATGATGGTTGTCATCATCGCTGCTGAAAGAAGACGTCACTGAAGCACAAGTTCCCACAAATTGATTCTTCTTGCGAGGTCGAAATTGGATTGGTGACCGTATAATATCCTCATTGACTCTGGGTGAAGGGCGATACTCCGAAGACGGGACTTCGTCATCGGCGACAGCATCCTCGACCTCTTTAACGACGACATTCCATGCCTTGAGCTGACGCAAATCGATTACATCTGACCGCGGTTGGTCAGGCTGTAGCCTTTACTCTTCGCGCGCTTAAAACGCCTCCATGCAGTGCACAGTGGATACTGAAAGGTTTCCACGCTCGTCCCAGCCAGTGGACGCGCCGACATCTCCTTTTGGAACAGATAGAGAGTAGTACACGGTTGAGGGATCGTCAGGAATGCGCAAGAATATCGTTGCTTCACCAGTGTAGATCTCACCATATTCCACCCCAGCCTTCACCATATATGAGAAGCCTTGCGTGATCACAGCGGCGACCAAACGACGACAGCGAATTGCCACACTTTCATTCTCGCCTTCCTCCACAACCTCATCCAGGTTCATCTCGGCAAGACCTTCATAAATATGCCCCAATGTCAACTTATGGGGAGCTTTGTATTCGATCGTCAGTGCGGCCACCCGGTGCTCTGTCTCTCCCTCACCACTGGTATTGTAAACGCAGAACTGATCTGCACGAGGACGGGAAGATTTCATGGCAGATTTCGATGGCTTAGGAGAGTCAGCCCGTCCCGGTTTGTTTGCATGGGCTCGAAGGCGTTCCGACCGTCGCGGGTTGTCAGAAATGCTAAGAGATTGCATTTGCTCTGTTGTTCGATCAGGACTGAGTGTGTTGCTGTGGTTTTCAAACTTGACTGCGCCTTTGATACCAAAACGATGGCATAATACGCTGTCTTTAGAGAACCGCTCGATGATCTGGGATACCAGATCCTCCACGGTGAATCGAGCAAAGCTATTAAGATCTAGCTCCGAACCCATCTGGCGCCGGCGAACGGCTTCCCCTGACTCTTCTAGTGTATGTAGGGAGGTAAAATGTCGTTCAAGGACGAATTCTGAATCCATCAAATCTTGCCACGTCCGTGCCTGCTCCGCATCAAATTCTGGCCATGGCAAGATTCGATCAGGCCGCGGTTTGTTGTCTGCGTTTGCGGCATCGCCTTGCGTGGACTGTGTGGTATCTGGTTGGATGGTCAGACCTAGGCAAAGGTGATTATGGCATGCATCGAGGAACTCGGGCAGCGTTGTCTTTCCGGTCCTCTGTTCGTAGCGCTGTCGTTCATATTCGCGGAGACGTTCTGCTTCTTCGCGGAGTCGTTGCTCTTCTTCGCGGAGTCGTTCTGCTTCTTGCTCACGCCGCTGTGCTGCGCGAAGTTGATTCCGCAGTGCCTCAAGCTCTGAAGACATATTCGAGGACTGAACAAAAGAGTTAGCTCTTCTCTGTCGTTCTATGGCGGAAACGGAATTCCTACCCTTCTACTCCGTAGCTATGCCGCAGTGTCAGTCCACTTGAGCACCTGCGCCTCAACTGGACGAGCACGCATTTATTTATAAGGGTAATGCCGACAAGCAGATCTTGCAGACATTGCTGGAGCGCTGGAGCCCTTCGACGGATCGTACCACTCAAGAAGCTGTGAGGTATTATCGCGTATGGAAACCAAAGTAATCGAAAGCGCGACAGAGGACACCTCGCGGAAGGAGCGAACTAGTCAGTTTGTGAACTAATCCGTATTAGGTATGGTGTTGAATGGATATCCTGAAGTTCCAGTTTAGACGCCGTCCATTCTATTTCCTCCATTTATTCCAAACGCTGCTTGGCCGCTGTCGATCGTTGCGAGATGATATGACGCGTCGAGCAGACAAAAAAAGCCGACCCATCCGTATGTCTCATTCCAGTTGTTTTCCGTTTTTGAGTTGTTGTTGAGCGTAGCTGGTATGACGCGTCGAGTGACAACAGAAAAGTCGGCCAAATCCAACCTCACATTTCTAGGAAGGCGTGTGCACGAACCAGCCGTTAATTCGAGCTGAATAAAAGACCAAGCACTCCTCGCTGGCTGTCTTCAAAAGCTCTCTTAACGCGGTCCTCGGCCGTTGAATGGTGAAGAGCCATCTACCACTCTTACCTCAATCCATCGTCGACCCTGTGCTCCTAACGCAGCCGCCGTCGGTACGGACTGGTCGAAGTCAGTACCTCCAGTTCGCCTCGCTCGCTCCGCTTCACAGCCATGGGCCATCTATTTTCTTCACTCTACTTAAAAACAAAAGCAAAACAACCGTTGCCTCTTGTCACATCGTCTACCATCTTAACAAATATGAATCCAACCCAGCAAAACCTCATCGCTGTCGGCATCTTCAGCGTCGTCCACCACGTCAGTGACACGTTGGTTAGAAAGCTGCCTCGCACTGATGATGCCTTTACCCTTCCAGGGAACCTTCAGGCCATCAGAAATGAAGCGACAATATACGCCTTACTGGGAGAAAATCCCTGTATCGTAAGGTGTTTATCCATCGGCAAAACCTTGGACCATGTCGATCTTGAATTTTATCCACATGGGACCCTCATGAATTACATTCAAACGTACAAGGAATCTATCTCGGATGCTTCTCGGATCCGGTGGGCCCGTCAGATCATTGAAGCTGTGGCGCTTGTCCATGAGAAGGGTATCGTCCACGCGGATCTTGCCCTTAGGCAATTCTTCTTGGACTCAGATTTGAATGTCCGCCTCGGTGACTTTGGAGCATCTGGATACCCTGGGCAGGAGGCATTAGGAATGGAGGGCGCGAGCCATTTCTTGCCGAGGAACCCCGATGACCCAAACACATTTTTGTCAGATCTATTTGCGCTTGGCTCTACACTCTACGAGCTTGGGGTCGGCGAGACTCCATATCGCGGCTTGAATGATGATCTGATAGAGAATCTATATGCTAAAGGAGACTTTCCTTTCGTTGACGGCATTTTCTGCGGTTCCGTTATTTTGGGCTGTTGGAGATGTGAGTTCTCTTCTGCAAAGCATGTGCTCATGGGATTTGAAGAATTGTTTTGATGCGATTTAATACTATCAAATACTTCATTGGTAGATTTCATAAATGAGTGTGCTGCTATGACCATGCCTACAAATATGAGAAGGTGACCAGAATCCAACAACCATTCTCAAACTTTCTCTCAAGACAGCTATACCACAGGTTGCGGGTAGCGAACGTTTGCAACTTCCTGAGGGGAGGGCGTAGTATCTATTCGCCACGTTAAATCCATCTCTGAGTATTTTACTTACCTGCTAAGTTACTTACCTAGGCATGCTGAGCGCACTTTCCCTTCCTTCTGGTCGATCCCGCATGTCGTAGCTCGTAGTGAGGACAGTCTCTAATGCCCCTGGCCGGCTTTTTGTCGCACTCGCGGCCTGGTGTGTAGGTAACTGAGTTGCAAGTTGGATTAATGCAACCGCCGCCTTGGAATATGATGGTATGATACTTATCCAATTGTGTGACGGTGTTGCCTAAGCTACTTCGTTATAACTGATACGAAGACACACGCAGCTAGGCTCTTCTTGCTACGTGACCATATAATAAGTATATAAGGCCACAGAATTCTTATCACGTCTGTCCAAAGAACTTCCTTTATAACCAGCCTTCCTTTGCAGACTTCACTTGCTGCTCAAGTACTCGAAGGTACTCATCTCTCTCACGAGGACATTATATTGACCAATCAGAAAACCGACGTTTACGATCTCGGCATACATTCTGGCAGGTGTAACTGGAAAGATAACACATGATGAGTTTGATAGGTCGTATATCTATTGTTGGCTATATGAAAATGGTATCCCAGCCAGGCAGTCGCTGGTGGCTCCGGTCGTTGCCTTACAGTAGCTCTCTATCACATCATCCAATCAACGTACTCGAGGACAGGCGCTCGCTCCAGTCGATAGCACCGCTCCAAACACTGCGATTTCGCTCCAGTAGATGCCTGAATTGGTTGTGATTGACCACATCCACGTTGGACGAAGTGTCTACACACGAGAGAAGAATTCATCCATAAAGTATGTTGCCACACTAGAAAACTACACAAGGGTGATTTGCAAGACACCATCACAAACTTTGCCACGTAATCCATTACCTCGACTTGGCATCCACAGCAAAAACGGTTCACTGGTGAGTTATGCGCTACTGCCCAACTTGTTCAGTTATGGCCGAAACCTATCACCATCCAATCGTCATATTCCTGCCATTTTCAACCCCCCATAGATGAGTTCATGCAACGTCTAAAAAAAAGTCCTCCACTCATCCAGCCTCTTTGCCACAGAATAATATGTTCCGTTGCGAGTTTCATCACGAAGTTACTGACCCGTGCCGATTATGCTAGAGTCATTCATCTTCACGTGACCTTGACACTAGTAAACCGTGCCCCGCAACGTGAAGTTATCGCGAAAGGGCGGTCGTACGATTTTAAAGGCAAGAAATGTACCTCTACCCAACCCAGCGTCAGGCACTCTATCTTCTGCGAAGACAAACCACCAAGGACAGTCTTTAATATTCCCAATTTTCCGCTACCGTACGAGCTACCAAGATTCTGGCGCAAAGCCTTTGTTGTATCTTTCGCGGTCGGCCCAAAAACGATCGGCTTTGCCATCAAACACGCTCGCATCTCAGAACTAAGATGTCCGTAACTACCTCGGATAAGGTGCATCTACAGCAGCGCCAGCTTGGAGAACAGGCACAAAGGTCATTGAAAGCAATACAAGACTGGCTGTCTACCGAAGCGCCACCGGTTATGTTCACACCACACGCGGAGGATTTTCATCTCTGTGTTGATCCCCAGATGTACAAGACTATAAAACCTTTGCTTGAGGAGTTAGATCTAGTCACAAACAAGGTATTTCATTAAGTTGAGTTTCTAGAGTATTGCTAACTCTATCAGGGGGTTTCGGTCGTGAGGATTCCCGGTCCCAAATCCGCACCATTTTACAGCGACAAAGGTCCTGCATACATTATTCCGATCCGAGTCGATGAAGGCACTAAGCCAGCCGTATCGAACTGTCCTTTGATACCAGGTCAAAGTACCTACATCACCACCGGAGTCTATATTAGTCCGAAAATAGACCTCATGTTCGTTATAGTGTGATTAGGTGTTGGAGGACGTTGGAAAGGGGATGCTGGTCATATCATATGGGTCGTACTGAAATGTGATGTTCGAAAGTAAATGGGCGTCACTGTAGTTGAAGGAGAAGTTCGAGAGGTAATGGCTGGAGTCGAAATCGAAGGGAAATGCCGAATCGTCATTGGCAATATTTTTGTTATAGGTTAGATCTGAAGACGGCCAAGGTAGATTGGAGAAGCCACTCGAATCCATGGCCATAGAGGCAATACCTGCACCTTCTGAGACTCTACTGGGTTCAAATTGCTGAGGGTCTAGGGGGCCTGTGTTCGGTCACCTTCTGCTGAGATTTAAAGTCTTGACGAGTTTAACGTACCTGGTGTAGTGGTTGGTGCACTGGCTTGGTTCATTTTCTGATTTTCGATGGACTGTGCATTACCTGCAGATGAATTCGGGCCTTCTGATGAATTTATCACGTCTAGTAGAGAAGCGTCGGTAGAAGCTAAGTTGGTCTCTGGGAGACTTTGACGGAATTGTTCTTCTTGTTCGGCAGAATTACCTCTCATCCGCCTATTGCTGGGAGCTTGACTGCTGGTGCTTTGTTGGTGCTCGACCTGTGGTAAGATTGACCTGCGCCTTTTTTCCATAGGTCGTTCCATAGTGTATAAGGCAGGGCCTCCTGTCATGACTGGTTGCAACGGAGCCGAGTTTGGCGTTCCATTCACCAAATCTCTGTCCAAAAGCGGTTGCTGCTCTGGCACCAATACCGGCAAGTAGCCATGACTGTACTCTGCGGCTGTCAACAGAGAGAGTATCGAATTGGAGTTAGTGCGAGTTTCCTCCTCCCCACCACCTCCACATCCAGCGAGGCCGTCAGCTAAACTAGTCAGCAATCCCGCAGGGCAACTTGACATTGGGATATTCTTACTACTAGAATGTCCTGTTGAAGTTGCTGTAATTTCAGGGTGGACATTCGGAGGTGGTGGTATTCGCCTACTGTGGTAATTTCGGAGATATCGTGGATAATGGTCTATCTGTGAATCTGCACCGTCGCCGAGAGCAACACATATATCTGAGAGACTGGAGACGTTAAAATGCCTTCATCTAGCAATCTTGCGTGGAGTTCTACCTGTAGACCTCACCAGCTATCGACTTGATGATGAATGGAACCCAGAAAGGTAGGGAAGCTTGTATCTCGAGTCCTGGCTTGCAGATTGGGACACGGCTACTGAAGTAAGAAAATCCAGATTCTCCAGCCTGCGCAAAACGACCGTAGCAGGCTATTGATCGACCACCTACTCTCCAGATTAGATTGTGCCACAACTACGATGCCCATCGATTCTTGATACTCACAAAGAACAAAAAGCTCGTACGCTCGATGGCCACGACCATCTGCTGCTAACGTACTCATCATCCGATTGACCCATAGCGCCCCGTTTCGGAGTCGCGTAAGGTTCTTTCCACATGAATCGCTAACGCATTTCTGCATGGCCTCCTCAACAAATCTCTTTTCCACGCCATGATGTAGTGCGACACAACACAAAGAGACGAACACGAAAACGCGGAAGCGATATATCTGTCTCGTAAATGTCGTCTCAATTTGCAGTGCTGCCGTAGTGATGGCGAAGGTGTTTAGAAGCTGTAGAATAGCATTTGAACGATCGTAGCAAACAACTGATAGATCTTTCTGGCCGGCGTTAAGATCCATTTGTGGACCTCTGCCGTGTATAATGACGTCCAACGCCACTAGAATCTTAGCTGAGGATGCGAGGCCAACGCTTTCCCTCTTTGGCGACCAGTCTTTGGTGTTTGGAATGTCGCTGAGCATGTCATCCATTTCGTGCTCCCATCTTGTTTGTATTCGTTGCCTCTTCTTTGCCGGATTATGAAAAGAATCCTGTGACGGATTATACACGATGAATTCGAGGGTATTAAAAAGAGCCCCATCGCCATCAGAACTATCAGTTGCTTCGTCGCGCACCTCTGAACGCGACGGACTCGGAGGAGAACGATCCGTAGTCAACCCGCGCACCTCTGAAGGCGGAGAAGGCGGAGGAGAGTGGTTCGTGGTCAACTGGTGCACCCGTGAACGCTGCGGCGGAGGAGAACGAGTCGCGGTCAATTGGCGCGCCTTTGAACGCCGCGGCGAAGGGCAACGGATTATAGATAACTCGAACACTTTCGATTCTAAGTAAGCAATGTACTCAGAATCGGTGCCATCAAATTGGTCAATTCGCGCTCGAGAAGTCATCTCCGGTCGAGTAGGCAGAGGTGTTGAGAGGCCAGGTTGAGGAGGCGGAGTTTTGACGGAGAGATGATCCCGATTTGGAAACCAACGCTAGACCTAAAGAGGGGCCCTCATTGAGGGCCCCCCTTTGGGTATAGCTCGACAAAGCACGAAGGCAAGGGTTATCATACTCGCCACTAAAAGCCCGAAATACGGTTTCATAGTCCGATGGGCGTTCGCATGTTAGCCCTGACCACGTACGTACGTCCTCTCTATCCGCGATGTCGTGTTAAAGCCGGGCTTATGGTAATACCATTCCCTTCATTCGGATCTGTCTCTTCAAAACTCCGTAAAACGATAGGAACAGCACACGTATCGTCTATCGTTTCTCAAGTGAGACCGATCGATCTGGCTCTAGTTCGACCTGAAGGTTTTAAATTGTCGTGCTCTCTCTATTCAAGCGTGGGGATCTAGTTCAATGTATAAGAAGAAGCTGAGGCTACCAGTGTGTGCCAACTTCATCTCATTCAAGTTCAACCATACTCGCTCACGTTTCACCGTTGTTCTTTTCTCTCACCGAGTGCACGCTCGTTTGATACTACATGCAAGCCTTGTCTATCGTCGTTGGTACCTATCCTGCATACCGCCACTCCTCGGTGAGCCTTTGTGGGTGAAGGCATCTGCCACTTTTCGCCTCACTCATATGTTACATGGTTCATGCGCAACTCTGTTTACTCTCACCGGTCCACGGTCGTTGACGCATTGGCATTGTGCACCCTGCACGCAGCTTCTATTGGATTTGGTCTCTGATCAGGCATTTCATCGTCATGACCTTCACAGATACTCAACGCGGTCCATGGAAGCCTTATTACTACGTTACACATGACCGTCGGTCTAAGACAGCCGTATCATCGAAATTCGAGATATGTACACCTGATGGAGAAGGTCAACCTGAGCGTATAACCCTACTGCCTTTTGTTCCGTCATTGAATGATCTCAGCGAAGGGAGGGCTACGCGGTTATCATTTATCGCCGATCTCGACCATACATCACGTACATACGGCGGCGACAATGGAGATAAGGGCAACCCAACACTGCTTTCCGTGGCAAGGAATTGGCTGTGTTGCATCGGTTCAAGAAGGATAACATCCAAGGCATATGCCACCACTTCCTGTGCTGATTCTCGTTCACTTCTGGTAAAGTGATACATTGGCGTTATGTTGCAAGCGGCCTTTCAGCGATGGCGAGTGTCGAACATTCCTGCTGTTGCAGACTTCTCTTTTGTTTTAGCATAGTTTCAAGCTTTATACATGTACGTAATACAAACAAACATCTCTTGCTTCGTTCATCGTCGCGGACTCCAAACTACCAATATTCAATCTTCTAGCGTACATGAAAGTGCAAGGAGAGGGCACTGCATCGATCGAGACAAAGACAAAAAGTAGTCCCAGAAGGCGGATGTGGCCAAAGAGATCCAGTTCGCATTCATGCAGCATGCCTCCATTACTTCTGATATAAAGACACGGCCCTATCTGCTGGCCAGCATCGGATCGAAGGTCCCAACGTTCGACTCGGCAACGAACGAAAAACACATTGAGAGCCGCCTTATAGCGAAACGTTTGATAAAGTAGATGAGATCTGATATTTAAAATAGGTATCTTTGGCCCTTTACATATTTATTCCCTTTACTTTCCCTCCCCGTCAATCGTTCCAGTCCGTGACTTAGTTGAATATCAAAAGACCGCAAGGCAGAGTGAGGAGGAGGATGGCGTATATAAATCCGAATGTGGGAGGCGGCTGTCAAAATTATTAGCCCTCGTGAGCCAATGATGGAATACCAAACGTACCAGAATCAGTCAAGGTTGACGAAAAGGTTGACGAGAGGTCGAGCGGCGCTTTGAGATAGAGAAAAATGGGAATGGATCTCTAGCCTCCTCTCTTGGGCATGTCGCAAGTCAATGATATCGTTCTTATAAGATTTGTGAAGCTCATCTGGCTGCTGGATCTGAGCATCCAAGTGAGACTTGATCTTGTCGACAGATGTAAAAGTTATCGAACACCACCTACAGGCCCAAATAAGCCCCATTGTATTGAGATATGAACTATGAAGAGTTCGTGGATATGTCTTGTTAATATTTATAGCAGTCGCAATGTGGGAAACTCAAGCAATGCGTCCGATTTGTCAGGATGGCTGAGTGATATATGCTCTTATCACTATCCAAGTCCGTACTCTAGAGGGGATGTGACATTTGTCTTGAATTGGCTTGTTGCCCTCCTTCCTTTTCGGTCCTTTCAGTGCTTTAATACAGAAGTTATATTAAACTCCGGACGCAGTTGGTATGTTGGCGCACTGACATGGTTCCTTCTTCGCACCTGTTATAAATCAGAACCTTCTACCCCAACTTCTCTTCATCCTCCCATTTACCTTTCTGAATTTCTTCATCTTCTTTCCTTGCCTCTTTCATCCTGGAGCATTCGTCTGTCTCCATTCACACCCAGCAAGTATCCTTCACCTTTAAGTTGACACGATGTTAATTGCTATAACAGCTATGAGCCTTTCCCAAGCAAACCTTAAACCACCAGGGTTAAGGAAACGAAAATCAACGATTACGGTGACAGATGATGAGTTACAGAGGCAGAAGCATTCCAAAATGACGGCTGGTGACGGGCCTGAGCGTATTGATTCGACCACTATGGCAAAACCAACAGATGAGATCGAGCCTGCCAATTCGACAATAATGGAGCCTGATGAAGTGGATGACGAAATCCTTACCGTGAATCCGTTCAAGGTGGAGGATCTGTTTGCTAAAATGAAACTTGAAAGGGAGAGAGCGACGGAGAAGGGTATAAGGGAGGGTCGACGGGTTATGAAAGAAATCTTGATATCCGAGCGATGTACATCCTGTGGAGCGAGAATACTCCACATGGGCAGATGCGACGACTGCAGTATATGTACGCCGTGTGGGCAGCAGATGTCTCGGGATGGAAAATGCCAAGTGTGTGCAAAGTTAAGATGTGAGGAATGGCGTGATAACGTCGATCAGAGTCCGATTCCTGACTCCGCTCTCGAATCCAGAGCTATGGACGTGCCAGGCCATCGACATGATCAAATCAATCCGAACGATGAGTTAGGGAAGCACCAGTCTCGACCAGATGCGATCAACTCAAAGCCCGAGGGAGAAAAAGCTGAAGTTGACAAATTGGAGTGTGCCGCCAGCTCTTTGTTGACTATGCCAGCTACCGAAGAGCCAGAGAACGAGCACGCAGTTGCCATGTGGTGTTACGACAGAACAAGAAGGCTGGCCAACTACAGGACAGGAAGGAGGGAGGTCGCATGAGACCGGCCCTGGTACCTGGAGGGGCAGCGGGGAATAGTAGTTCCGAAAGTATCACGTGACGGACTCGCAGGATGATGAGAAGAGTCCTAAGAGTCCAGGACTCCGAGGACTCGAGTGAGTTCCCAGGAGTCCACTAGGCACGTGACGGACTCGCAGGATGATGAGAAGAATCCTAAGAGTCCAGGACTCCGAGGACTCGAGTGAGTTCCCAGGAGTCCACTAGGCACGACGCCACTATATAAGTAGATAGTTAGTTCTTAGATAGGAGCTTCGTGCTCAACTCAATACAGTATTTGTTATATACTAGTAACGTGTTACTTGAAGCCTTTGTGTCTGATCCCCTGCCTCCTCTGATAAGTAAACCTTTACGCAAGAGAACCTCTGTGTCTTCTATCGTTTAGAAGTCAGCGTTACATGTGGAAGTCCGTTGCCATCTCTTTGTTAACGATGCAGTCGTTCCAACTGATGCTTGACGATGACAGCGAATCTGACATCTGGAAGCTTGCTGCTAGGTATATGTTAGAAATACAACCAAGTCATGAGAGCGAGGGAAATTTGCCTGGAATTGATTTTATAACCATTCAAAATGAAAAGAGGGGACTCAACGGGATCAAGGTAGTCCCCTTGCAGCAGATGGAGCGACTACTCTCTGGAATACCTGATGCTCAAATTGTGGCTTTTTTTATACTGTCCCACCTACCAGAGGAACATCACGCTCTGCTTTCGTGCACTACAATATTCGCAGAAGAACATACCCCTATCTGGCGTGGTCATGTTTTGTTTGAGGAGTGGTCAGAAGAAGAAAACGTCGCTTTTGCTTGCGAATTTTCTCGTCTCGTTCCTGAATCATCGGCCACAATATTCGTGCTACAGAAATGGCATGGACTTCTTGCGGTAAGTTAGCATGGACAGTTCTCTTACATTAAAGACTAATAAGCCGTACAGGTTCTCAATCCGATAATGATTTCAATCTCTTCTTTATGTTTCGCTCAGACTTGATAAAAACTGCAAAGCTTGTCTGGCCATGGTAATTTACAGCATCACCGACAGAGGTAAAGCAGATGGCACTTTGATGTGAACGCAGAGTTGTATCTTTCACGAAAAAGACAAGTCGGACACTGTCTCGCATAATTGCAAGGTGGTTGACATCGAGTTATGTTTTGTTTTGCTTGTTATTGTCTTCAAATTGTCATCTAGATTTTAACATAATCAACTCATATACTCTGCTATCAAATCATCACATGATCTTGGCTTTTCCGTTTCTTTTCGTCTCACAGGTGTATCTTGTGCCAGTTGGGATTGATTCCCGCCCGCTTTCTCCCCTATAAGTGAAGTGGCTACCCACTCGACTGTTCCCCACCGGGCATACTCTACATGTGGAATCATAACCGTCGGTGATGAACATGTTAGAAATTTGTTCTTATTAATAATTCAGCATAGGCCAGTGACAGATCCTGGGTGTCTTACGTTCTTTAGGTCTTGTAGACTTCCCCAAGATGCCACCGACAAGAATTTTGCAGCTTGCGCTGACCACAGGTCTGGATGCCTGAGGATGAGCGAGTTGCCTGGCCCAGGAGGTATTCCGTTTTGCATCATTTCTATTGCAATGACGCCTAATGGACGGGTGTGGGTTAATGCAGAGGCCTCATAATCGTCCAAAAAAGCTGCATAGTTAGTCCTTATCGCAACGCTGGCATGGTGGCATACCTATTTTAACACAACCGTCTAGAGTAAACAAAACCTTGGAAGTATTGAGATTGCTGTGTACTACCCCGTTCTTCGACAAGTGCCAGATCCCCTCAAATAGCTATGACGCTTAGCAGATGATCAAGATTCGAAATGCAACATTACCTGACAGCATACGGCAGAGATGTGAATCTCTTCCAGTGGCAATGGGACTGCCATGACCTGTTGCAACGTGGCGACTGTATATTCCATGACTGCGAGCATTTTCTCCTCAATCTGATACATTTCCAGAAAAGCTAGTAAGTTGTGGTGGAAAGTCCATTTTAGCTCGGTAGTGCAGAGAACCGATCGTAATTCCTTTATCACAACCATCTGGACAGGAGCTTTTCGTGTACATGCTGCTGTAACGATTCCCCCTCTGTCCAGAGTGCGGAGACTGCTATATGTATCCCAAGGGTCTTTAACCCAGTAGTTTATAAGCGGTCGCTTCTGGGGAACTTTCGTCTGTCTCTCTGAGTCCATAGTCGTCATTTCGAGCTGTAGTTTTTGAGGAATATATTTAGAAGCATCCCTCCTCTCTCGTTCCACTCGCGGAATCTCCAGCAAACCCAGGCTTTTCAATTTTATGACATCAAAATTCCCCGGAAAGGCCGTTTGTCTTGGGACTTGGGTCATTCGATGGTGGTTTTCCAAGCACGTAGTTGATATCGTCTTGAAGTCGCCTTGGTTCAGCTCCGGCCACTGGGTATCACCTGACCCCCCCTTCCATGACATGACGGATTATCTGAAATTGTTTTCTCGGAAGCGGATATCAATCGGAGATATGGCAGTTTGTTATTATTACCACGGAATGAGCCAAGGTGGTGGTTGTTAGATTCCATCCGTTGTGACGGATGGTCTCGAGGTGCAGTGGTCCACATCGACCTCCTGGTGAGGTGGTCCTGAGGTGGAGTGGCATTTCACCACTCAGGGTGGTGAAATGATCCACTTTACCGTCACAGGGGTCTGAAGATGGCAAGATGGAACGATTTGCCATCCGTCGCGTGTGGTGATCCGAAATGTGCAGCCTCCCATACGATGATCTGCAATATCGTATCTCTCGTGAGTAGGAATTGACAAGTTCCAAGATACCCGAGTACATAGATAAAATCCAACAAATCATTCTCTTACTATGGGACTGCATGAAGACGATCGGATGGTGACAGGCGATCGATACCGTCGGTTAAGACCATCGGGTGGTGCCCCTCAAGTTTGGGACGCCAGGATTACCGTTTCTGGAGATATACGATCTCTGACATCTTCGCGTAGTCGTAGTTTGCCATGAAATGCCAGCGACAGTCTACGACTATCCTTTTCTGACTATAGCTTTCAAAATCACAAGAGACAGCATAAGCTCCTCTGTTCTGTGTCTAATATACTCTATCGCAACATGAGCAACGTACGGAAACGCCAAAGCCAGAATGCATCTAGAAGGAGAAGTACTTTGACCAACAAGGCATATGAGTACGCGGAACTATACGGCGCGGATGTTGCCTTGATCATCTACCAGAAGGGGCGCTATTATACTTACGTATCTCCTGGCAACCCATGTTTTCCACCATCCAAGAAAGAAATTGTAGGTTCTCTTCTGACTTCGATGACATTTTACTAAATGGTGGCAAGATGAATTCTTTTCCAATGCCTATAAATATGTTGCCACATGACGCCGACACGAAATGCCAACGGAAACGCAATCCAGAAGATCCAGAGCAAGTGGGAAGTAGAGAGTAGAGGGGCGCAGATACGAATATTGCCATGGTGCCAAGTAGACGGGATGAGGCTCTCACCAAATGACCGATGGCATCGATAACCTCTCCCCACCAAGTGGTCTGATGAACACTGGGCCAACATTGCAAGTTCATGCACGTAAATCAAATATGTTGCTATGGTTGGCTTTAGATAGTGCAGAAGATGTATAAGCGAATTCAATTCATATATGCCGTTGTTCATAAGTCAGGCTCTGAATCCTCGCCTGAATCAGGACAGATCATTTCATTAAACTTAATTCTGCTGTCTCTTGCATTTGTTGTTCAAATGTGAAGAGACTGCCATGTTCGCGGTGCCTCATGGCCAAAAATCGTAACCGATGGGGTGGAGAATCAAATGGGTGGAAGGTTATTGGGTGGAGGTTCAATGGGTGGAAGATTATTAGATGGAGGATAAATGGGTGGAAGATTATTGGGTGGAGGTTCAATAGGAACGGCACGAGTAGAGGGTTAGTTAACCCCTGTCGATCGCGCGGGACACTGTGAGGACCAGGGACAATCCAATGACCCACAAGTATAGTGGTGATGGCACCCGTGAGTACGTACGTACCGGTACGTACTGGCCCCGCTACGTCATCTTGAAGTTGCACGACCGATTGTGGCTTTGTGTAGGATTTCGCAACCCCTAGAAGCTTAAGCATCCCAAAGTGCGAACCTAGGATATGTTGCAGTATGAGTCACCGTTGTTCTGGTAGCTTCTATTCACAGTTGCTCACCCCCCCACCCAAAGGCCTCCACGAGATACATTATCTTACAAGCCTGCTTCTATCTTCTAATCCTCGTCAGCAATTCGCATTTCTTTCTTCCTCCCATTTCTCTTCGCTACGCAGTATGAGAGAAGGACAAGAGATGCAGCGTTCTGATACTTCAGAAACCATGCCATCTCCTGCTGGGGAGCATCAAGTTTTATTTCCAGAACAGCCTCATCCATCGCTGAGGACTGGAAGAGAATTATGGTCTGCAGGAGAGAGGGTTATTCCATCATTTGACTGCAGCCCATGGGACTTTTACGAAAAGTTTATCGAACTTCACACGGGGGACTCTCTAGTTCTCTGCGATGATAGATCCACAGTGCGAGTAATTCGTGTCTTTCGAAAGGTTGAATCTGGAAGGACATCTCCAGTAGATACACATGCAGAAGGCATGGTTTGTAGTTCCCCTGCCGACTCTGTCAGATCAGTCTCCTCCCCTCCAGAACCACCATCCTTCTGTCTCCTCCCTATCAGGCATCAGAATTTTGTTGGTATTTATGAAGAGTATTTCTTTAATCATCAAATCTTTGCTATTACCGAATATGTTGGATTTTCTCTCGAGACCCTTCTACAACGCGGCATCCGCCCCTTGGAACCTGAGATAGCATATATTATCAGCCAAGCGAGTTGAGCCCTAATCCTTCATCCTAGGTTAATACTAATTCAATAGGTTCTGGCGGGCATACAATTTATCTGGTCAAGGAAACTCCCCCACCCCCGTATATTGGCACGAAATGTTTTGATTTCTCCGATGGGGGAGGTGAAGATCGGTGAGCAACAAGCCAACCCGAGGTGAATCCCCAGACTAACCAAGTCCATCTAGATCCTATGGATTTTCCGAGTAGCGATGGCCAAACTTCAGAAAACATGGACTGTTTGAAGACGCTTATGCTGTGTATGATGCATGAGCGCAGTGCAGCTCCAGTGCAGCCTTGGTCAGCTGAAGCAGTCCACTTTATGACGGCCACCTCATGGGCGTCTCCTTATGAACTGTCTGATGTGAGTCTCACTGCCTGCTGCATTATCTGCTACTAATAGTGTCAAGCACGTATTTATAACTCGCTGTTCAAGCACTGCAGTGGTCCTAAACCCTCTCTGTATGCTGTCTCACTTCCTCGTAACTGAAGATGTGACTTTATGTCAAGGATTCCATAGACGAGAACTTGAGCCTACGTCGAGAGATCCATGGGAGAGGTGAACAACGAGTTCGCTTTCCGCCAGTTCCTGTTATAGTACTTCTTGCTACCGTATTTTACAATGGGTTTGGGTGTTTGGGAGCCCTAAGATGACAAATGTTTTGCTTTAGTCTTCTATAGATGCGCATATCTTTGAATAAATGATTTTCTCCATCCACATTTCAGATTGAATGCACGCCACGAAGAACCGCCCCGCGTGATACCAGCCAGCCAAGTAATGTCTTCGCTGTCACATTATAGAAAGACATGACAGTGGGAAGATTCAATTTACTTCATCGATTGTTTCTATACGCTCTCAAAAGATGCAAAGCATCGGCCATAAAAATGAAAAGTCATAGTGAAGAGTACTGTTTTGATTTCAATGCCGACTCCTCTTTGGCCTACTGCCTGCAAAAGGATCTGCATCAGACGTCGGTTTAAACACAACTAGCTGGCTATCAATGTGGAGACCATCGTCCTTGATCAAAAGCACAGTATTCGTCCCATTACTAGTCACTGCTTGGAAGCATTGTCCTGGGACTAGCAAGTTATATAAGGTATCAAACGGCCTGATTCCCTTTCTCGTGTACTTTTTCGCCATCCGGTCCACCTCGGATGGTTCAGAAGGGTCCACCAAAAGACTTCGATCGGTCCTCAATACCCTTCCCTCAAGAATTTTGAATTCAATGCGGATCTTGGAAGGGGAAGGAGGCACTACCTGCAGCTGTGTGTCCAGGTTCTGCTCTCTAGAGTGTTCTGCTGGATCCTCAGTAACTTCAGGGATGCTGGCGAGTCCCCTCGCTATAATTCTCTCAATGTCAATTTGCGTGTCCCGCCTCTGATCCCTCTCTGGCACTTGGAATGAGTCATCCGCCTCTTGTGCATCATTTCCATCACCATTCAGCCGTTCCTGGCTGTCCCGTTCAGATTGTTCTTGGTGAAGTCTCTCGCCATCTAATGTGTTCTGTCTGAGCCGCTCGCCATCTGTCTCGAGATCTACCTCTGATACTTGCGTTTCGAGAAATGGAGAAGATGCTGCCCGTTCCACACCAGCATTGGGCGGTGGTGCAGGGCTAGAACGGCAGTGTGTGATTATCTTCGGCAGCCTACCAAAGAATGCAAAGTACACTGACCTACGCACAAAAAACGAAGTGATGCTCTCGCCTTGCTCTTCTTGGTCTGACTGGAGATTGCTTATGTAGAGAAACCTTCTATCTCTCGCATGAGCCTCCTCGTCTGGAAACCCACATCGGGGGCCGGCCGTGTCTGGACCGTCGCTGACGAGAACGGGACACGACCGCTCGGTATTCTGAGGTCTGGCGGTTGCAAATAATCCCAAGATCTTGTCGATATGAGATTCAATGTCTCCATCACCGTAATCATAGCGATCCTGATTTCGCGCTCTTAGTAATGCATCACGTGCAATCTCTCTGTCCGAGGACCGTAGCATTAACGCCGTTATCTCATCGCTTTTAAACTGCAACTTGTCAGCAAGAACTGCAAAGTCAGACAGTTTAGCTTCATTGGCATTTGGAGTCCTGGCTTTCGCTAGAAGCTTCTTCTTCTTCTTTGTCTTCACCTCCCGAGGGGCAGGCAAATCAGGATAGTCCCGCATAGTGTACAACCATAACTGGGGATAGGTAAGCTGCCAATTCTTCGATTTCTTCCCCAACTGTGTAGAATATGTGGAGTGGGCCTCTTGGATGACGAGTTGGTCCGTTCCAAAAAAAATGTTGTTTAAGGCGCTGCGCATCGTCTGTTTTGGAGACGGCTTAATTAAGTGCCTCATGCTGCCTACGCATGCTTCCAGATACTTGAGATCCTCAAAGAAGGTGTAGAGGGATGGTATTAGGCCGCTGATGGTACGCAAACCACTCCAGATGATCTCACGGCTCTCCAGGTTAAAGCCGGAAAATATCTGTCCGCTCACCAATTGGCCGTGCAGCGCCTGGGCATCCCGCTTCGACGACTTGGGGGCCATGAGCTCCACGGCCTTTACTGTGGCTTGGTCAACCATCAGCATCGCTTCTTTGTTGTGACGGAGGAGCTGGGACCAAACATCCTTGATGTGCGTGAGATAGGTCAAGACCTCCTGTTTCAAACGGTTTCAGTAATGAGCAAGCTAGATATGTCAATCACGGCAGACTCACGTCGTCACAACTCATGCTCATCATTTTATTCAACGTACTAATTCGCATCCCGCCCCAGAGGCCGGGGATACCCAACAGGTCGTCGAAGGCTGCTTTAAAATCGCCATGACGGGAGACCTGCTCGAGACACCTCGTCCCATGGGCCGACAGACGAGCCCACCATCGCATTTCCGAGTACCGATCCCGATTTAGCTGATATTTTTGGATCTTACAATAGATCTCGCCATCTGACGGCGGCTGCTCGTTTGAGTGCTCCTCGATCAAGGCCTTCTTGAGCTCGTCGTCGATATCTGTAAGGGCTTGTCAGCAACGGCCACATCACTCATACAACAACTTCATACCTGCGAGGTAAATATCCACCGTCCACCATCTCTCCTGCAGAGGTAGGACCTCTCGCGCTGCCAGAACTCGGTGTCGCTCATGGAGGCAGCGGAGTTGGAATCCTGATGGAAATCTGAGCTCTGGATGAGGGTCGGCGCCATTAGTCAGCAGCATCTCAGCCGAGACCTGTGAAGCGTGGAGGACATCGTCGAGCTGGGACTGATCAATGACAACTGGGATATGGTTCCGTGACACTCGGTCACACTGCCCTTTTTCAAAGCACTTCTTCACCTTCTCAAGCCACGGAATTCTTGATCTGATTATCAAGCTGATCCTCGATCAGCTTGATAATCAGATCAAGAATTCCGATCCCGACAATACTCAACGATCGAAGGCCAGCCTTGAAGTATCTTTGAGCCTATTCCAGCTGGCGATCCGAAGCATCAAAATAGGAAAAGGTTAATGATAGTTGGCCAGTCTCACCAAGAAGAAGAGCTGTCTGGCACCATTGCCCACAAGTCTGTTAGTATACAGGATTCGCAAACCCTTATCAATGGAAACACAAGGGCCCCATCACTAACTATCCTAACATATTCGCCGTCGGACTAGCCCTTGCTAGACAGCCAGATTGTCCAGTCGTTAGGATGAACCACAATGGCCTAGATAATCATGTTGGACACCACGCATTGCAGGACTACCAGATGCAGTTGATGTTGCTTGAGCAGCAAAACAAAAAAAGATTATTGATGGCACAAGAAGCTTTCAAAGAGCAAGATACTGCGCCACAGACAATTCCTTTTGTACTGAATCAACTCAACATCGCACATATCTCTGTTAAAGAGTTGCTAGCAAATCTTCCCACTTATTTTCAAAATATCGAAGATTTCAAGTCGTCCATTCCCCGAGATATCAAGACTCTGCAAGGCTATGAAGAGAAGCTCGATAAGAAGGAAGCCGAAATCAAAGCTTTGGAGAACAGGTACAACGAGCTAATTCAAATGACGCCAGAAGCCCAGCAAGGAGAGCTACAGCAGGTCAGGGATAGGGCCATGCTCACAATGCAACAAGATCGGGAAGGATTGACGCGAGATAGAGACAATACTGTTGAAAAGATTAAAGAAAAGAATGGACGGATTGAAGGGTTGGAGGTGGCGTTGGGGAGGTCCAGGGAGTTGATGCCAGAGCTGATTGAAGACCTGAAGAAATTGGCCCCGAAATTGCGTGATGTGCAAATGGACAATTCTAATGATAGCATCGGAACAATTGGAGATACCCATGGAGGTTAGCATGTATTGTGGCGTTGCTGTGTACGTATTAAGCATCTAACCTTACAAAGAGAGACACAATTGAGAACCATTTCTCTTTGTATGATTCCCTTGCTAGTCGGAGCAGCGTTTGTTTGTCTGTATATAACTTCTGTCGCTCCTTGTACTAGGCTGAGTGTCTGTCAGATGTATCAGGCATATTTGCTGTTGCCTCCTTTATGCGCATATCGAGCTCTCTGATTTCAGGTCTTTAGTCAAACTCCTCTTGTTCTTTACGTAGAAGCTTTCTTGAAGCGTTCTTGTCACATCGATGGTCCATACTTCGCAACGTCTCAATGTTCTCAGTAGACGAGGTTTCGCCGAGAAACGCTGACAAGGCATCTACACAAGGCATTCTACCTTAACAATCTTTAACGCGTAGTCTTTGTCATATGTTTTTGTGTTTCGAATACTATGAACTGTTAGGAGCTCGCTAATTCGGCCATATCATGATGACGCATAGTATTCAATAAAGTCTTTGAATATAGCACTGTCGTGTTGTAGAGTTGCCTCTATCTCCAGTCCCTTTACACTAAGAAACCTAATTATCTCCATTAGTACACCTATACACAGTGATAGGTTTCACGTACTCTTTCTATAGAATCTCTACACTCTCGTGCTTGTCTTTGGTAGCGCCAGCTAGAGACCGTTGTTCAGTTTGGCTTAACAGAGTCTGTCGATCAGATGTACTCTGTGCAGAATAGCCTCGCTTCTGTGCCAGAGTATATCGATCTTCTTGAGAGAGCGTTCTCCTTCCCATTGTAGCAGGTAGATAGTCCTTAAAAGAGAATAAAATTGTAGATGGTAAACAGCGGAAAACCAAGGTGGTGGGAGTCTGCCTCTTTATACCATTTCGACGGCTCACCCTCCTCAGCCTCCTCAGCCTCCTCACCAGCTCACCAGCTCACCCATCGCGCATTCAATATCGCGGTGCAACACGTCTCAATTCTTGACCCACCTCTTGCGCGTCGAGTTGGTCTCCATCACATATTGGGGGCGGGACGACCTTGGCAAGCAGCAACATCGTGAGGGCCTCAATATCCTGAGGGCGGCGACGCTCACCCACTAGGCCAGATGGCACCGTTCTGAGTAAAAAGCAAGTGAAAGCTTGAGATCGGTGGATTAGTAGTTGGGGGGTGACCACCAGCGAATACCCACTGTTGTATGTTTTTTTGTCTTTTTTATACAATAGATTTATTTTCTCCTTGGTGGCGTGGTAGATTTGCCGTGTCCAAACCTTGTTTCGCCGGCACGTTCATGGCTTCCTCATCGGTTCGCTTCAGATCGAAGGTTGCGTATCACCTGAAAGATCAATTCAATATGTAGGAGCTGCATCAGGTGTATTCCTCTAGAAGGGTGTCATAGTATTTACACCTACAACATACTTGCAGAATGAAGACAGAAGGCAAAGGTTACCAGGGTCTCGGAACGGAGAATGTCACAAGGGCTATGTTGTTCAAGATATATATTTTTCTTCTCTAAGTTTAATCTCGTGCACCATCTCCACGTGATTCTTGAAAAGGATAATGTTGCCAAGAAGTAGCCCTTCGGCCTTGCAAACTGGATGCCTGCATTCAAATGTCCCTGTAGTATTCTTCTCCAAATGCCTCTCAACGTGGTCCATCATCTTGTCGGGTTTAGAGAAGGTGCGCATCCGTCTGTCGTAACTCTGTCGATCGTCGCCAATGCAGAATATGCACTGAGTTGTCTTGCACTTCACAGGAAATGTTTCAGGAACAGGTGATTCTTCCTTCACCTCGGGGGACCCTCCAAGAGGAGACCCCGAGGACGATTTGCTCAGCCGTGACTTATGACACTGGACTTCTTGGCGACGAGATAGTGCGACCATTGTGTCGATGGCATGAATCCGTCGTATGACTATATCACGTGCATTCAGATCCTTAGAAAGGTCGCACATGATTTCTTGAAGCTGGGCCCGTTCCGGCAGCTGGTGCTTGACGACAGGCTCAACATAAGTCGGTGTCACGACTTTGACCTTCTTAATGATCTTCTCAAGTTCTTCGTTGTGGATACGGTAGAAGTAGTCTCGGCGGTACTCCCTCTTGAGCTCTCGCTCAAACGTCTTGGTTACTGTAGCAATCTGTCAATTTAATTGACGATATTCTTCACCAGCTTCCGTTCCAATTGAACCCTGAACAAATGCGTGTCCATACAAACGCTTCAGCTCCAAGCGAAGCTCTTGCTGTTCAAGCTTCAGCTGCACCAGCTCTGGATTGGGCGGGAGGTCATTGCGAACATCGTCAGGTACTGTCTGAGGCGCTCGGGGATCACAAGTGAGACTCATGTGCGTGAAGGCCCGGAGGAAGCCAGAATCGGTAGGCTGGTCTAGGACTGCATCTTGAACGATAAACCTGACTTTCTCATTGTTGTATGATCCGCAAAAGACGCCAGTCTGAGGATTGTGCCTTAGAATCTGGTCGCGAACTGCTGTCGTCGCAGCCCCTACGCAATCGTCAGTTAAAGCAAGCTATGGTCCATGAGAAGTTTACCGTCAACAGCGTTTCCTGTGCCTCTGCGAAAACAGTAGCTGGTTAACTTCTGCTCAAAACCAGTCGCCCAGCCGAGACGATCAAGGTAGTAAGCGTAGGTCGAGTAGCGTAAAGCCTTCCACTCCGACGTACAGAACAAATCGCACGAGCGCACCGCCTGACGAAATATAGGCCTTTTAAGCATCTCCGGCTTCCAATGAATCAAGACAGCTTTTGTAGGATGCTGCAGATGACTTGTAAATAAAGGCTCTGCGTGTGAATAGCCTTCGACCTCAATTGCATCATCCTTTATTGCATGAGTCAAGACATGGCTGATAGGGCAAAGTATGGGAAGGGCTTCTTCATGAAAGAGGAAAGTCGTGCTAAAGTCGTGAAGTTAGTTGGGATAAGGGAGAGGCATTGTGGAGGGACATACGGTTTCGGTTTCCTATCAGCACCTTTGTGATGGGAGAAAGTGATCTCCATGCCTAGGAGGTCTCGTTCTCCCTGTGTAGGGTTCCGAACAATCCAGAGACGGATGTCCTCGTAACATAAACTCTTATATTTCCGTTCCACAGTGTCAGGGTCAAAGTAATCATCGTCATATTCAGTATCGCTTTTATTATCCCATGGCGCTCGCCCTTGATAATTTGGCTCATCTAATCCCTCTCCCTCATCTACACACTCATCTTCATCCAAGTCATTAACGGCATCCCAGACTTCTATATGTGGGCGTTTGCGAGAGGTCGTCTTTCCGCCTGCACGCTTTAAGGCATCAACCAGCTCGGCAGGTCGACAACCAGTATAGATAGAAAGGAGCATTATTGTTGCGGTCGTTAACCGTTGGTCCTCAGTCGGAAATACGGAGGTATCCCGAGCCCAGAGATGAGTGAGGAGGAGAAGGATATCGTCTGCTCCCAACACTGGTTTGGCCTTCATCGTCCGTCTGAGTTCGAATTCGTCTGCCAAGGTCGTATCTAGATACTACAAGAACGGTGTCAGTGTCATGTCTTCCATAAGTAACATTAAATATAAAGCATACCTTAAACACCTCTTTTGCATCGTTTGTATCCATGTGACGCCCATTGACCCGATTATAGAGTTGTTTGAACTGCAGCAGATACTGGTGGACAGAGTTAAACGCCTTAACTTTATAATTCTCGCAGATGAAGCATAGGAACAACATGGTCTTCAGTTTATCGCATTGCTGAATAGCTCCTCGCACGTCGTCTACACCCTGAAAAGCACAGAACCTTATCTCGAGTAAGTGATGGGAGCTTTGAGGGGGACGTTGTCGACTTACTTGGACCACTTGCGCCAGATGCCTCAGACATTCTCTTTCATGGCTTCGGCATCCTTGGGTTTCTGAGATTTGGTGCTGAGCTCTCGTCCCATAACCCGGTAAGTTACAGAAGAACTCCGGTCGCAAGTAGCAGAAGCAGAAGCAGCAACAGCAACAGCTTCACAGAGGCCTAGAACAACACCACGACTTATAGAGGAAGCTACAATTGAGGAAATAGACAGAGAGGGTGAAGAAGAGATATATGACAGTGATTTAGATGAATTAGCCTAGTAGTAATTGAACAATTTCAATTTTTTAAAGGTGGTAGTGGTTTGATGGGGTGGTTCCGACCCCACTACCCCCGTTACGCCATTACCCCCGTTACGCCATGACCTACGTTATGGCAAATCTAAAATTGTTAATAACTACCTAATAAGGCTAGCTTACATGCTAGCATTTTTAATTATAACATATAAGTATATAAATTATCTAAGTTTAATAACATTAAGCTCTAGCAAGTCAATTAAAGTAATTATTACAAGTTTGAATTATATATCACGTGATGTGAATTTGTTTGTGAATTTACCTGTAAAATTGAAATAGCCGGTCTGGCCATGTAGCCGGTCTGACCACGACCTATGTTAATAGTGCAGCCAAAGACTCCAACAGAGAGCATGACATTTTTGAGAAAGTATTTCTGAACAGCAGTCAGTCCACCTGATTTTCCAACACTTCACAAAGCAAATACAGTAACTTACTCTCTTCTACAATAAGTCGTGGCATTCTCAACACTCCTATAAAGCGATATATTCATAAGTTAGCAGATGAGACAGAGCGGCTCAATACATGCCACATACTACAACAAAGGGAGACAGATAACTTGCGCTCAATTATTCAGAAGCGCAGAGTACAAAATAAGGGCAAGAGAGCAGTTTTGAAGGGTCAATTCCACATCACAACTGAGGAGTTGCAGTCGCAAGTAGCAGAAGCAGAAGCAGCAACAACAGCTACATCACAAAAGTCGAAATTATCAACAACTCCACAAGTTACAACATCTATAATTGATCTAATTGATGATGGGAGTGAGGAGGAGCTATTTGACAGTGATATAGATGAATTAGCATGGTAATGGTAGAACTATTTTCAATTATTTTGAAGCTGCTCATATTTTGAAGGGGTGGCTTACCCCACCATCCCGGTATGGCCATGGCCCCGGTATGGCCACGACCTACGTTATCAATATCAATTAAATCAATTACAGATGTTGTAACTTGCGGTGTTTTTGATATTTTCGACTTTTGTGATGCAGCTGTTGCTGCTTCTGCCTCTGCAACTTGCGACTGCAACTCTTTAGTTGAGATGTGGAATTGACCCTTCAAAACTGCTCTCTTGCCCTTATTTTGTACTCTGCGCTTCTGAATAATTGAGCACAAGTTATCTGTCTCTCTTTGTTGTAAGTTAGTTAATAGGGTTGTAGATTTGATGGGGTGGTTCCGACCCCACTACCCCCGTTACGCCACTACCCCCGTTACGCCATTACCCCCGTTACGCCATGACCTACGTTATGCGTGGATCACAGCAAACAAACACCAAGAAGCTGAGGGGGTGTGTGACAGGGAAGTCACGTGTAAACAAACAAATAGGTGTGGCACAACAACTAATGTAGGTCGTGGTGTAACCGGGACCATGGTGTAACCGGGAATGCGGGGTAAGTTAGGCCAGTGCAGCTGCCCCATCAAAAACATCATCCACCTCACTTGACCTCATGAACCAACCTGCCCATTAACGTAGGTCGTGTCCATACCGGGATGGTGGGGTAAGCCACCCCTTCAAAATATGAGCAGCTTCAAAATAATTGAAAATAGTTCTACCATTACCATGCTAATTCATCTATATCACTGTCAAATAGCTCCTCCTCACTCCCATCATCAATTAGATCAATTATAGATGTTGTAACTTGTGGAGTTGTTGATAATTTCGACTTTTGTGATGTAGCTGTTGTTGCTGCTTCTGCTTCTGCTACTTGCGACTGCAACTCCTCAGTTGTGATGTGGAATTGACCCTTCAAAACTGCTCTCTTGCCCTTATTTTGTACTCTGCGCTTCTGAATAATTGAGCGCAAGTTATCTGTCTCCCTTTGTTGTAGTATGTGGCATGTATTGAGCCGCTCTGTCTCATCTGCTAACTTATGAATATATCGCTTTATAGGAGTGTTGAGAATGCCACGACTTATTGTAGAAGAGAGTACTGTATTTGCTTTGTGAAGTGTTGGAAAATCAGGTGGACTGCTGTTCAGAAATACTTTCTCAAAAATGTCATGCTCTGTTGGAGTCTTTGGCCGCACTATTACTGCATCTGTTGTAGGAAGCGTAGCTGCGCGGATAACTGTCTGCGGTTGAAATGGCTGTAGCCCACTCCCTCTCCAAGCAGAAGCTATATTTGAATTTGAAAATGCAGCTGCTCTTGTTTGTATGTATGCATCCATCCATTCTGCTTTCTGTATGCGTAGGAGCTGCGCCTCATTAAGGTGTGAGAGGGCTGTTGTGAGGTGTCTTTTCAAAGGTCCAAAAATTGCAACATCAAGTGGTTGGAGTATATGTGAGGTATGTGGAGGTAGTATAAGGAGCGATATGCGATTCTGTATGCAGTGTGATATGAAGCTCCCACTTATATGGCTGTCATGGCTATCACAAATAAGGAGCCTTTGTTGTAGTTGTCCATTTGGAAGTGTTGCTTTTGCTCTTGTAGAAGGCTCAAAAACGCGTTTTAGCCACTCATATCCATGAAGATTGCTTGTCCATCCTTTTGTATTTGCAGAGAAGTGCCATTTGCTTATAACATCCTTTGGAATCCAGCTCTGTAGTACATTCTGTCCCTTGAAGATAATGAGGGGGTCGGTGGTTGTTCCATCCATGCAGATGCACTCAACAGCAGAGACCCATTCCTGCCTTCCTGGATGTGCCTGAAAACGTGTCCTAAGTGTAGAATCGACTATAATTCGTGTAGATTGCATTGTTCCAATTGAAAATCCAGTCTCATCCATGTTGTAGGTGTTGTAGTTTTCGATTTTTTGCTCTGTTGTGAGGCTCTTGTATGCGTCAAACCACCCCTTCAACACCTGCTTTGTGACCCCATTCATCCTTTGTGCCTCAACCCTTCTTCCTAGCTTAACACGTAAGTTAGGATGCCTCTGAATGAACCGTGGCACCCAATCTTGCCCAAGTGGTAACTTAGGTAGTTGGAGTTGTGGTTGTTGAGTTTGTGTCTGTTGAGTTGGTCGGGTCTGCTGAGTTGGTCAGGACTGCTGAGTCGGTCGGGACTGCTGAGTTGGTCGGGACTGCTGCTGAGCCGGTTGGTTTGATGGGGTCTGCCAAGCCACTAGTTAGAAATAGCCGAGTCTGCCAGTCTATGGCAGGTTTGATGGGTTGGTAGTTGACTTGACTGAGCTGGTTAACTCTGTAGGTTGGCTCACCTGGGTTTGGAAGACCCGACACTTGTTTGACCGGACTTCCTCTGCAACCTCACGTAATATGCGATGGCTAGGAGCGTAACCACTTGCAGTAAGATTTTTGATCCATTTTAAAAGGGTCTTTTCTTGGGTTTGGGAGAGTAATTGATGTTTTAAATGTGCTTCTTTATGTGAGGTATGTCGCCCTTTAATGCGGCTAACAACTGTATCAGGCCTTAGATGTAAGGCCTTTGCAGCAGCATTTGCAGTTTTATATAAACCAGATTTTACTCCAGCTACTGCTTCAAGTATTAGAATATCGTGTTCTTGAGCTTTTAAACTCCGTTTGCGTACCATAATAATGGGGTAATTGATAGGTTTGGTGTGTTGGTTGATGGGTTTGATGGGGTAGTTAAGTGCTCGCTTACCTCACCATCCCAGTATGGCCATGGCCCCGGTATGGCCACGACCTACGTTAATTGATCTAATTGATGATGGGAGTGAGGAGAAGCTATTTGACAGTGATATAGATGAATTAGCATGGTAATGGTAGAACTATTTTCAATTATTTTGAAGCTGCTCATATTTTGAAGGGGTGGCTTACCCCACCATCCCAGTATGGCCATGGCCCCGGTATGGCCACGACCTACGTTAGGGCACCAGTTGGGTATTATGAATTAAACTCAATCTAGAGAAGAAAGGAAAGAGAAGAGGAGCACTCGAGCAGTGGCTTGATCTATATACAGCTATGTTGTTGTGGAGTGAATTCTCTTTAGCGAGACCAGTTCTGAGAATTCACTCCACAACTGAAAACTTCGCTCCAACCCCGGAAAGCTCCCCACACCCCTGAACCCCCACTCGAGCTGCAAGGCGCACTTGATATCGTAACAACACCATGGTCCTGGTTACACCACGACCTACGTTACTGTTAAGCTTGTATTTCTACACTTGATTTTATGTCACGTGATCCAGAATCACATGACTATAGTATTAGTAGTTAGGCGATCCTACATAGAATCATGTGATTAAACTAGGGGCCGTGGATAGGATATTCACGGGGGTAAAGCTTTAGCTATAACAATTGTGCATTTCTAAAAGTGTAATCTAAATCTCGCTCTTGAGATATAATTGAATTTGTACTTGTAAAGTGCTCAAAATGGAAGGGAACCTCAAACAACACCCCATCTAAGGTCTTCACCCGTGATACAGCCACATAAGAAAGGCCTAGACAATGCTCTCTTTGATTTAAATTTAAAACAGCCTTGGAAAGAGTCAAACCTTGACTTTTATGAACTGTAATTGCATATGCCAAGCGCAAAGGAAACTGGGTACGCGAACACGTAACACCCTTAAACTCAAACTGGCGAGTAGTAGGAAAAACAGGTATAACTCCTAGGCCACAATGTGGAAATTGTGGCCCAGAGTACTCATCAAACTTAATGAGTAATATTGAGGGTAGAGTAGAAGGATCTAGCCCTTGATCCCATGTAATATCAAAAATCGAACCCATTGAACCATTCACAAGCCCCATTTCAGTCCATAGATTAGTTGTAAGCATCACCCTAGCTCCAATACATACCTGGATATCTGCGCATAGGTTATCTGCCTCATCGTCAGTAGCCTTTGCAGCATTCCGGCCCTTGTGGCAGGCCAGAATCTTCTTCACAGGCCTGTTTGCGGCAGCCAACTTGGTCGAGTTTGTCTCCCTCACCTCCTCAGTTGTATAGTAGAGGTGTAGAGCAGGGCCAAAGGCTGCAACCTCATCAGGGGCGAGCTGGTTTGCAACACGTGTGCATAAGAGTTCCCAGCTCTCCCTTGACAACTGGGATACCCGAAGCCCACCTAAAGCAAGGCGGAACATGACCGAGATGTCGTCGTCCCCCTGCTGGCGCATGACCTGAATTAATCGAATTGTCTGGCGAAATGCGCGATACAACTGGTGGCCCTTGATCGCATCGACATGCGAGTGTTTCAAGGAGTAGAGAGGTTTCCCTCCTACAGGCGGAAGCTGGAAGAAATCTCCACATAGCAAGACGTTCACACCCCCAAATGGCTGGTGTGAACTGGTAGGAAGAATCGCTCTTAATCGGTCGTCGATGAGGGAGAGAGTTCTCACATCGATCATTGACTTCTCATCAATGATGAGAAATCTACAATCCCGAAAGAGAGATTGTAAGGATTGTAGCGTTGCGATAGATAGATCCAACTTCTTTGCCTTCACTGGGAGGCGTAAAAGACTATGCAATGTCTTCCCCAGAATGTTGAAGGCAGCGATACCTGTGGGAGCAGCGCGGAAGACAGGAGTCTGCTTCCCAGCCTCGGCCGCCAGCTCTTGAATGCGGGCGCATATCTTCAAGAGTGTGAAGGTCTTGCCGGACCCTGCAACCCCATCGACATTTAAGAGAAGCTGGGAGGGATTGTGCAAAGCTAACTCCTGCGCGTATTGCGAAACAACCGCATCGTACAGCTTCCTCTGCTCCCGATTCAAGGGAAGCGGTGACGAGTCCATCGTGACTAGCTGCGCAGTAGGGTTTTCGGCCTTCAGCTGGGCCCAAATATCAGGAGATATATCATATCGGCCGACGTGTGGGGACCAATCGTAGGCACGGTCCATGTCGCGGGTGCCTAGGCTGTTGAGGAAGTCCATACATGTGAAATCCTCATGAGGCCTCCGGCGAGCAAAGGCCTCGAAGTCGGCTAGTGGGTGCTCATCAGGCTGCTCTTGGGGATCGTCATCGCTATCGTCATCCGAATCGTCAGATTGGGCTGCTGGGTCCGTATAGAAGTCCTGCGGATGGGCATGCAACTGGAGACAGGCGCGAAATGCGTCGACGTACGACTGGTAGACGTGGCCATCGACGGACAACAGGTCTGTCCAGTCGACGAACGGGTGATGGAGCATGAGCTTGACCCGGCAGTAGTCAGAATAGGTCTGCAAACTCGGGTCATCCAAGTACCGTGGGAAATAGTTTATAACCCGTGGACTGGCCCGAGGGCGAACCCGCCACGTCATCCAATCCCAGAATCTCAAACAGTCAAAGAGCGACAGGGGCAGAAGCGCCGGGTTTCCATTTCTCGTATCTGCAAGTCGATCGCGATATCTCCGTAGAGCAGAACGCTGAGCCGTCATCTCACCAGACTCGAGGACAATGAGGTCCCGCTGGACGTCTTCCGGGCGACAATCGAGGCTCACTAGCATCCGCGAGGACTTCTGGACTGGGAGCTGGAGCAGGATATGGGACACCTCCTGCGCAGACCAATCGCGCTCCCCGATCAGCTTGTTCAGCATCCTCGATACGAACGACAAGAGAGGTGCTCGGTCGTTGATGTAAGGAAGGACCTGCGCCTGCAATTCCGCGTAAGAGGCTGACGCCTTCTCAGGCTTGGAGACGTACTTTCCAATGTACGAAAGCACAGCACGCAAGGTGGTCGGGGGTTGGATGTCAGTGTTGGCCATCCATCCCATGGCGATGATGGGCGCGCACTGGTTGAGGGACGCCTGGTTCCGGGCTGGGGAGAACAGCCACCCCTTGTGGTTGATATCCCTCGTCACTGCGGGGTGCAGAAAGAGGGGGCGTGGGAAGAAGAAGCGGCAAGTCGGGGCCTGATCTCTCGTCGCCCGCAAGCAGTATGGCGCTCGACAGGCCGAGTGCATCTGGAGGCGGTTGAGAAGAGCGGCGAACTGATCGGCGGTGTTGGCGAGGTCGGCCGGGGCGAGTGAGGCAGGATTGCGGGCATTAGGCAAGCGCAACGGGTCCGGATTCCAGGCCGTGATCCTGACGCCCCAATACCGGGCGAATGCCGCCTGCGACTCGTCTGCATCCTGGTCGAGGGGAGGGGCGGTCGGGATCCAGAAGAGGCAGTGGAGGTGGCCAGAACCACGGGCCTGCCACTCAAAGTGGTACCAGTAGTCGGTGAACCCGAGGAAGGGGCGCAAGACGTGATCTGTAAAGGCCTGGAATCGAATCACCAAGTAGGACGCGATGAGATGGGGGTGGGTCTGGACGCCGTCCCAGACGAAGTGACGGCGGGGGTTGGCACTGCTGCTGTTCTTCACTCGAAATACCTTGAATTTCTGTATTACTTTGACTTTCCTGGTTCATTAGATTGCATTGCGAGTGAGGTGCGCTGGAAGGCGGCGATCCTTCTGCTTCTTCTGAAGTTTGTCGTGGTTCATCCTCGATATTGCAGACGCTGCCACGGTCGCACGACCCACCAGCCCTCTCGTGCAAAGGGCTATAATGAGAAAGCCTCATTTCGTCGACTATGGCCTTCTCAACACCCTAGTGAATTTGATCCTGACCCGTTGTCTCAGCCGGCTCAGAGCAATTTGGAGAAGGTCATCGAAGTTGGACATCGAATGTCGAGATCGGCTCTGCGAAAGACGGGCGCTGTTGTCCATCCTTGGAGAAACAATCAGCACTGAGGTAATCCGAGTCTTGAGGAGTGGACGGGCCAAATAGGCTGCTGGTGGTCGAAGCAGTATCTTGAGTGGCCAGCCCACACTCGCTCGCGTCTTGATTATCGATGCTGGCAAGGAGATCGCTCGAGGCAACCCCAAACTCAGCTTCGTCGTCGCTTTCATCGTCGCTGTCATCTTCGATGATTAGGGGTTCTCCTGCGTGGAATTAGTAACGTGTATAGGCATACAAAATCGAGATGAGAAACTTACTTTGATTATTGCCTGGCACATAGACCGAGTTCGGGGTTGTGGCATCAATAAGCTGGCGGCTCTCATCGATCAGTTGGCTCTTCGAGATATGGAGGGGCTTGTGGTTCTGATGTGGCATCTGAGGCATATCTCCGTTTCGGTGGGCCTGGAACAACTCATCAAGAGATGGAAGAGAGTCATCTAACGAGTCGCCATCTTGAACATTCCGTGCTGACTCTGCGTCTCCAGGTGGTGATATGCTGGGTTGTAGAGACGGTAGGTGCTTGTTCAACACCGACCTCGTCAGCTGAGTATGTGAGGCCTTCAATGCAGGATTGGGTTTATAGAATTCAACACAGTTCATATTCACGGTAGCCATGCTGAACAGAGTAGGACGCTGAGTGGGATAATGGTCTTTATAACGTCTCTCGAGCGGAAATGAAGGAGCTATATAGAGATTCGGACGGTCGCTCTGCACTGTTGCTGTGTGACCCGCTGGAATCTGCGAGCCCCTTTGCTTCCCTGGTCTTCACGTTCCGTGTCACCTCGTCATTTCCCGTGCTCTACAGCCAGGCAGTGAACTTTCCGCCCCAGGCTTGACCCGATTCCACCAGCTAGACATTTGCGACAAAGAGGGACAAGACACGTCGTATTCCGAGGGTCTCTGGTGACTGCACTGCTGCAACTTGCGTGGTCTCAAGAGTGCGGTCTCACTCTCAGCTGAGCGTTTAGCGCTGCGGTCGGCCCCTCTGCTGCCAGAAGGAGGAATCATGTCCGGATTGTGCATGTTTTGAAGGCGATCGCTTTGCAAGCCCCAATCAACCATGTAAAGGCCGGATAGAGCGGCATCTGAGGTCAGACGACTCTGACTGCCTGACTCCAATGATTGTCCGCTCTCCGTATCCATTTATCCGCAATCCTGGTAATATTCCTGAATGAACGCCACGAAACGAAGGTGAAAGGCAACAAAATGCAACACAGGGATGGTCGCGGCCGCGACGGCCTTTGAGAGGGATCTCCACTTCGATCTCGAATCGGCCCTTATCTCGAAAACCAGCCTAGACTGAGGCAGAGGTCGCTGCCAGTGCCTGCAACTCGCAACGTCGCAAAATGTGCCGCGGGGTGGTCTACGCAAGGGCCGGCCACGTCACTGCGAGGCATTTTTGCGATTGGGTAGGTCGTCGCGCAAGGCACTCTCGAGGCAGATTGTGCATGCCACAGTCGCAAGACAGTTCAGATGTGCGCGGCGACGAGGAAGGGCGCAAGAGAGGCAGGTCGAGCGGAACGCAGCTCAGCTCGTTCTCGCATCTTGACCGATCTGACGACCAGACGACTAGAGATGCTCAAAGGGCTCGTTGCCATCGCAAAGAACTCGGTGGCATGGAAGGCACAATCATCGGAGGGCGTAAACCGAGGTCTCCATTGTGGCTCTGCAAAGCGATCATGTGCCAGTGCGGGTTTTCAGCTGCGGCGAGGCCGAGCAGGGGGATCCGTTGGGCGGGGCCATGCAGTATGGAGGGGCCGGAGGGGGGCAACCGTCGCACGATGAGCGCAGCAGGTGCGAGAATGTTGGGAGGAAGGAGCGACGGTGGAGAGGGACAGAGTCGGGGGGAGGGAGTGGCCCTTTTATAGAAGTTGAAAGCGGCGGCAGGCCCGTGCACGCGCGTTCCCCGATCGGGCGGGCGCCAAACCCCGCGCGGCATACCTCGCGACTGAGATTATAATATATAAAAAGTCTAGCAGTGCTAGTTCCATGGTTATTATTCTATTAATATAATAAAATATCCTGTATAAATATTTGTATAAGGAAACCTTAAATGATAACGTAACTCGTGGCGTAACGGGACGGATGGCGTAACGGGACGCTTTGCCAGAGCCACCCGCACCCCACCAAAACCAAGGTCACATGACCAAAATTAAAATGTTAATAACTTTTGTAATAACGTGGTTTACCACCAAACGGAACATCCCACCAAATGAAACACTTTCCGATAGCATCGCAACCTCAAACCCAATTACTCCACCACACCACAACAAAAAGATGCCTCAGAAAGCTAATGAAGGCCGAGTTTTACTAGCCATCCAAGCTACCAAATCACCCCACAAACTGTCCATCCGACGTGCTGCGCAGCTATATGAGGTCCCACATGTAACACTTACCCGTCGCATACACGGAAGCCAACCACGAGCTGGTAGACGCGACAAACAACGTCCATTGACCCCAATTGAGGAAGAGGAGCTCATACGATACGTACTTGACCTAGATTCGCGAGGATTTCCACCTCGAATTGAGGATGTACGAGATATAGCGAATCTCCTCCGTGCGACGCGTCGCGAACCCCCAGTTGGAAAAAACTGGCCCTACCGCTTTGTACACAATGAACCAAAGCTTAAGACGCGTCTCTCTCGTGCGTACGACCTCCAGCGAGCCCTCTGCGAAGATCCTGATTGTATAAGAAAGTGGTTTGAGCTGGTAAAGAACATGCAGGCGAAGTACAGCATCCGGAATGCTGACTTCTACAACTTTGATGAGACGGGCTTTATGATGGGTGTTATCTGTGGGAATATGGTTGTTACGAGCTCAGATCGAAAAGGCCGAGCAAAGCAGCTTCAGTCTGGTAATCGGGAATGGGCAACAGCGATTGAATGTGTGAGTGCAGACGGCTTTGTAGTGCCTGCATACTTGATTGTACAAGGCAAGCATCACCTTGCGCCTTGGTACACAGAGTGCGGCCTTCCACCTACTTGGGCCATCAAGACCTCACCAAATGGCTGGACCGACAATGATACAGGTCTAGACTGGATAAAACACTTTAATCAGCATACACGTGTACGAACACAAGGGGTCTGGCGGATGATTGTCCTAGATGGCCATGAGAGCCACCTATCTGCCCAGTTTGATATGTACTGCAAGGAGAACAACATTATTACGCTCTGTCTCCCTGCGCACTCCTCACATCTTACCCAGCCTCTTGATGTTGGGTGTTTTAGTGTACTAAAGCGAATGTATGGTCGAGAACTTGAGGTCTTCATTAAGGCCTCTATTACCCATATCACTAAGATTGAGTTCTTTATTGCATTCAAGGCTGCCCACGACCATACAATGACAACTGAAAATATCCTAGCTGGCTTTCGAGGTACTGGCCTAGTCCCGTACAACCCAGAAGCAGTTCTCTCAAAGCTTGATATCAAGTTACGGACGCCAACACCAACTGGATCCCCCCTACTAGAGGCTGACCCTTGGGTCCCTCAAACGCCACAAACCCCAGCTGATGCAATTTTGCAGTCTAAGTTTGTACAGAATAGAATTGGAATTCATCAAGGAAGCTCCCCAACAACGATTTTTTCAGCTGTAAAGCAGCTGGTGAAGGGTACAGACCGCATTGCGCACCAAATGACCCTTATACAAGAGGAGGTCCGTACCCTTCGAAAGGCCAACACAGCACTTTCAAAGCGTCGGAAAGCCAAGACGTGTCCAAGATGGAGGGTCACTTACTATAGAAGATGCTCAAAAACTGATCGCTGAAAAAGAGGTTAAAGGGTTGAAACGACAGAAAAGGTCAAATGAGGAGGGTGCTGTAGAGGCTGGTCCATCGACTTCGCGGCGCTGTGGGAGGTGCGGCAAGACTGGGCATAATGTACGAACCTGTCAAGAGGTTGAAGAGATATTAGGAGAAGAGAATTCAATTGAGTGTAGTTAATTTTAATGTGTTAGGGTGGAGTAATTGGGTTTGAGGTTGCGATGCTATCGGAAAGTGTTTCATTTGGTGGGATGTTCCGTTTGGTGGTAAACCACGTTAATGCTTATAACACTTAATCCTCTTAGACTATTACTCTTTATAGTCTTATTTCTTATAGCCGAATTTGCTAGAGTGTAAGCTCTTCTTATTAAGTAGTTATTTATAGTTTAATTTTTACCATATAAATATTTTATATAGTAAAATATAAGCTTTAATATCTTTTGTAAAACAAAACTAGTACTACTAGCGTTATTACACATGTTAGAGTATGATATAAAGAGTAATAGTCTAAGAGGATTAAGCGTCATAAGCATTATTACAAAAGTTATTAACGTTTTAATTTTGGTCATGTGACCTTGGTTTTGGTGGGGTGCGGGTGGCTCTGGCAAAGCGTCCCGTTACGCCATCCGTCCCGTTACGCCACGAGTTACGTTAAATTAATCATGTAAAAAGATGCTAGAAACACTAGCATCTTTATGTTAAATAAAGGTACATATATAAAACCTAAACATTGAATAGTTAAGCCCTATAATTTTTATTAATGGAGATATTTAGGTTTTTAGTTTTGCAAGTGTGAAGTACCTTTGCATATGAATTTGTATATAAAGGTACATTACTGCATCTACGCCATTGCTGCATCTACGCCACGACCTACGTTAAGTATATAAATTATCTAAGTTTAATAACAGTAAGCTCTAGCAAGTTAATTAAAGTAATTATTACAAGTTTGAATTATATATCACGTGATGTGAATTTGCTTGTGAATTTACCTGTAAAATTGAAATAGCCGGTCTGGCCATGTAGCCGGACCACGATCTACGTTACAGCAGGAAACGTAGCTATATAGATCAATTGATTACTCCTACTTCTGGTTGTGCCGGCCAGTTCATGAACCAGCTCAGTTCACGGTTGGGCCGGAACATATACAAACTAAGCTGAGGCGCTGCTGTTTATGGGCTTATCGTGATGAAGCTGGAACAGTCTGCTTCATTTGCCAAAGGGCGGTCTTTGCTCTGTCGCGAACATCTAAATCGCAGTCTCGCTCAAGAACTTCCATTTTCGCAAGAAACCCCAACTTTGTCAACTCTCGGACCCGTTGAGTGCGAGTCACAGTGTCTTGGTCATCTTCAACCCACGTCAGGTTGATGACAAGCCAGCAAAGAGCCAGCCGAACCTCCTTGTCTGGATGGCTGGATTGTTCCAATACAAGCTTTAGCAGTTCTGTCTGGGCCACAACCTGCTGTCGGTGCCGAGGAACACTTGCAGCTACGTTAGCTAGTATGTATTCGACAGACGTGATAATTTCTGGCTGAGGAGGCACAATTCTTGTCTCGCCATTGCCAGTTCCGTTATCTAAACCACGTTTGCTGAATGGATTTATAACTTTCGGCCTCAACTTAGATGCCAAAATTTCAAATATTTGGTCCTGGCCAAACGAATGGAAGAGGAAGTCAATCATATCGGAGTTCTCAGCCGGTCCAGTACTATTGTAGGCGCCAATGAGGTTTCGAATCAGGTCAAGACCTTGCTCTTGCACTGCGGTATCGTTTTCGCGTGCCTTTTTTCCCGGGCTAAGCTCTCCTTGTTGAAGAGCTGCAAAACGGGAATTCACAAGTTGACTCGTCGAACCTGAAATTGATCTGGCCCTTTCGGACTCTGGGAACTTTTGGCTAAAGCCTGGGCTTTTGTTTGCGGAGCTCACACCGGTTGCAGTATCTGCCATTTTTTGCTTATAGTCTTCGTCGTATGAGTAGTTCATATGGACATCATTGTCCTGGTCCACAGCTGTCGATCTCGTCGTGGACAACGTATAAGCGGCATCATCCTCTGTATCTTCACAGATGAGTTGTACGAGCCAACCCTGTCCAAGTTCTTCGACACACGCCATTTTGATATCATTTCCAGCGGACTGCACCAAATGCTTCAACGCCCAAAGCGCATTAAGACGAAGATTTACGTTGGCCGAGTGCGCGTGCTGGCAAAGGATTTTCAAAACGCCGGCGGCCGAAATTGTCTAGAAGCTTGTCAGCAAAGTCAATGTGAGGCTTTCCCGTATATCATACTTCACGCATCGGACTGAACTCAGTGACAATATTACACACCGTCGCAGTTGCCGCTATCTGAACTTCGATATCCGAATGGCTCAGAAGATTAAAAATCGGCATGACGACCCCATTATCCACTAGGGTCGTCCTCAATATGCTAACTGAGCGCGACAGATGGCGAACAGCGCCACAAGCCGCGATGAGGACAGAAGTTGGGTTTATCCCAAACCCAGAGTTAAGGCTAGATGCTTCGCCTGCGCTTGTTTTCGGGGTTGTTTCTACTTTGTGTGACGGTTTCTCACGGTGTGGTTTTAGTGACTCGACGATAAATGGCATGGTGCCTTGATCCACAATGGATTTTCGGTATTCATCCTTGAAGGGAACAAGAGCCGCAATTGCTCTCAGCACGCTTTCGCGGACCCTGATCTTGTGAACAAGAAGGGCGGAAAACCCACTGTCTCCAAGTTTTGATGACCTTGACGTATGCACACTATCCTTATCGACCTCAGAAGAAGAGCCGCCTGATGACCATGTACGGGCTTCATGGTTGGTTGGCACCCGGTCATATGAAGATTTCATCATCCTTGCAAGCTTGGTAATAATTCCAGCGTCATACGCTGATTTTTGTAGGTATTCGCTGTCGATAATCAGCTTCGCAATTACTGCAGGCGTGCGTTCCATGAGCAGCCACAGTTTGGCAGTCTGTCGTGCATCGTTGGTTGTGGAGTGTTCCGCTGTGCGTTCAAGTAAACCAACCAATATCGGGATGACCAACAGTCCGATTGATATCTCTCTGGATTTGGCTGTAACCCCTGCCCTGTATAGCCCTGCCAGGAGGTATGCTGCCATTAGCCGACCAATGTCAGTGCTAGACCTCATAAGCCATATCAAATATGGTACCAATGGGCTTTCAGGCTCTTCGGCGTCGCCTACCCCGCTACTACCAGGTGGTAGTTCGGTGCTCGCGGGGTTGCGGTGAGGCCACGCGGCTGTCTTGGAACCGCTGTCTTGCATGATGGAATCAGACGGCCCTTGTGTTCCCAAGGGAGGAAATGCAGAACCGATGCCAGAAACACTGTTTGTGTAGCTCGTAGAAACGTTGGGGATCAGATAATCGACGGCATTCATTTGTAACTGTCTGCCTGATGGGTCAGAGGCATTGAAGGCAGCCCATGCTGCTTTGGTTGATCGGTTTGGAGCAAAATCAGTTATTGGGAAAAGGGGGAACACAGCAAGTATAGCACTGGAATAAATAAGCTGGCAAGCTAGTAGCTTCGAATCAGCTACAATAATACCGATGCATTCCAGAATGATCGCAAGGTCGGCACCCTCAGAACCTTCTGCGTAGGGGAACTTGTTTAAGAGGCCCTCTTTCTCTACCGTCGCATCAGCCCCGGGAATAACCAGTCCCTGAAGGGCTATAATTCCAGCCAGTCTAGTGGCAAGAGCATCTAATACCCCAGCATTAACAAGGATTGACTGATGGCGTTCGTTTTGACAAAGTTTACTTATCAAAGATGCCGCAAGACATACTTGGCTGCGTGTATGAGGTAATGTCGACGATTGGCTGAAGATTTTGTACATAGAGCCAACATGAGGGGTAGATAAAACAGCATCGGCAAGCGAGGTAATGCTGAAGGAACTTGATGCCAGTGATAAGCAAGTTGACTCTGTCAAGTTAGACAGAGCCTGCAGCGCCGTCGCAACCAATTGCGGCGGGTTTGTAGACGGACAAAGGTTCGACAGTATGGCAGGCAGAGCGGATGCACAGTGCAATGGTTCTATGAATGGTGGTCCACCTGATATGCTTTAGTAGTGTAACATAATTTGGTTTGGCTTGAAGGTTGTTTACCATATGCCAAGCTCCCAAGGATGGAAAGAGCCTGTAGTCTCAGAGTCTCCTCTTCGCTCAATGATTCGGTATCCCGCGCTGGTTCCTGACCCAACTTGCTGTCCTGTCTGCTTTCTGTGGAAGCCGAGGCTTGCACTATTGAATCCAAAATTCCGAGGCCTACCCAAGCCTCCTTCCTCTGTTGGTGGCCAATAATATCATTCTTTAAGGTCCTTAAAGCAGTGACATGCTCTGTAGGTGAGCCAGGATGGAGGATCTGTGCCAGTATCGGCTGGGATGAGGAGGTTTCCATCGTTTATTGAGTTGTCTGTGAAAGACTGTCAGGAGATATAGAGGCTTGGTTCATCCCATTAGATCTGTGTTGATTTGAAACCAGAATGGATCAGGTCGAATATCGCTCTTGCTCCGATCCAAGCTGCGTTTGCAGTCACAATCGGAAACCTTCGAGCAGTTCTAGGATCATTTCCAGTTCGAATTCAGCGATGGCGGTGGTGGGCGAACACTGAGGAACGACAGAGGTGCCACTGTAAACTATTGTAGTTTAATCTTCTAAGTATAAATCATGTTGAGTAACAATTAGGGTAGAATAAAGTAATCGAAGCAGCCGGAAACGAAAATGCGATAGAAGCGCGTATTCGAGGGTGTTCCTTATCAAAAGATACCGAGATGAGCTGTGATGCGATCATGGCCTGTCTGGAGCGGTGTCGTATACCTAACCAGGTTCCCCAAATCCGAAAGATCTAGGCTGTGTCACATGATATTGCCCCACGTAACTCGCCCACGCGTCAAAGCTCGCGACTGAACTCCACATAAACACGGTTCTGGCTGAGACCCAATTGTCTTCGCCGCAACCTCTCCATCGTCCAGTCAATTACCTCAAGTACCAACGACGACACTCAGGATGTCCGACATCAACAGTTCAACTACTCAAGCCCAGGGTGGCGATAGCCATGGAGCTGAAACCGACAAGGGAAAGGGCAAGGCTGCCGACCCAACCCAAGATGTGAGCATGGGCGAAGACGATGATGAGGAGGACACCAGTGACGATGAGGTCGATGAGGTCAGTATTTGGGATTGCGACCCCTATGATGCATCGAAACTAAACTAATATTTACAATAGGCTGCTCCCGTCGGTATGATCTTGAAAACGCTTAAACCGCTGACCAACCACTCTGCTAACACATATAGTCGACGAAGCCGATGAGGACAACATGGAGGAGATCGATACCAGCAACATCATCAGTGGTGGCAGACGTACTCGTGGCCGCCAGATCGACTTCGTCAAGGCAGCCCAGGAGCTTCCCGAGGACGAGGAGGACGAGGAGGATGATGGGGATTTCGAGGCCCCAGCGGATGAAGATAAGATGGACGAGTAGATCATGGGCGGATATCTGCTATCAAGAATTAATGCATCTATGAGAAGCGTCTGGCCGGCGATGCAGTGAGCCTATGAACGTTCCTCTTTCTGTTCCAGAATACTCCCTTTCGTGTCGTCATGTTTGCCTCCATAAGCTCTATTCCCAAGAGCCCATACCATAAATTATGGTGTCAATGAGAGTTCTTCCAAATACGATTTTATGATTTGCCCTTTATTTGCAGCCGTTCCGTGCTGATCTTGAAATGCATGTGGTTGCAACAACGAGCTTTCCTAAAAGTAGCACGTGCTAAAGTTCTGATATATCTAAAGTATTGTAAACGTGACACGGTTTCCCAATCGCCAGGCTATTTAACTTTCAACACGACAATTTGTGGTGATGGTTGAAGATTGATTCCTCACCACCGGGTTATCGATACCTCTTCATAAAACGACTATCGCCCATGCCCAGGTTTGCTGGGTCAGTGTCAACAATCTAGACGGGGATTAGCGTTGTGAAGCGAGTTACTGCCTGTCTGTCAGACAGGCAAATCAACACAAGCCTCCTGTCCAAGTTTTATCTTCTCTGCCGTAGTTATGGCCTCGAGGTATGTGTGTGTGTATACTTCTCCCGAGAGTTTTGCGTCTGGCGAAACAACGCGTCCAGATCACCCGATAAAGGCCATCGAAGTTGCGAGCTGCAAGCTAGCCAGGCTTAAAACATAGATCATATGCATCCTTATGCTATTTCCAAGATGTCGCCGGTCTAGCTAAGCGCGTCTACTTCAGCTACATCATGATCGATCTTGTCAATCTGCGCTGTCGCAGCGAGAAGCACGGCGAACCTAGTCGGTTCGCGCCTGAGCCTCTCTGATCACTCCGCGACGTCATTGGTTATTGCAAGTGCCACATGGAAGCCCATTAACTCAAACTTGCAGGTTCGGACCGTCCTCTTTACACCAGAGAGATCCTCGCAGCGCTCTCTTCGAAGGATACGATGGTGGCGGGGCTGGCCGGGTAAAAAATGAAAACGCTTCACGACGGAACGATGGTGGTTACATCGGCAGTGGAGGAGCAGGGACGCTGGGGGGTGAGAGGCAATCGTATAGGCCAGCAACACCCAATTCAAGGTACGAATTATATGCGACACAAGCTTCGATTCCACAGCGTGATGTGGCTCTTTGGTGAAGCCTAAAGAATAGGTAATAACCTGGGAAACTTTAGGGGACAGTACAGCGATGCTACTCTGAACGAGTTGGAAAGCCAAAACGATGGGCAGGTGGAGGGGATTCTGGGAAAGGTGAAACAGTTAAAAGATGTATGTATACCTGGAGCTCCAACATCGGAAGGCGACACTAACACTTTGGCTTTCAGATGACGATTGCAATTGGCGACGAGATCCGCGAATCCTCAGCGCTAGCCGAAAAGATGAACGATTCATTTGACAATACCAGAGTGAGATTAAGGGGGACTATGAATAGAATGCTTCTCATGGCAGAGAAGACGGGTGTTGGCTGGAGGGTTTGGGTTGGCTTCTTCGCCGCTGTTATGCTCCTCTTTATGTACGTCTGGCTGTTCTAGATTTCGGGATTGGTACATGGCGTTTGAAGGTGTATAAATACTCTAGTTGTGGGATGAAGTCAAGCACAATTCAAGCTCTGCATGGCATTTCAGCATTTCAGCCAAGAGAGTTGAAAATGCGTGGTGTTCCGAGACCATCTTCTTAATCAGATATCCCATCATACCACCGTGGGCGATATCAATATCATTCAACCCGCGATTATCACTCTTTAATTGATACTTAATTGATACTCTGACTTGAGTGGTGAGACTCATCGTCTTCAATCTCTCGAAATGAACTGTTCCTCCTGTCACTTCCTAGGGTGCGAGGAGCAAGGTTACTCGACCTTGGGCTGCTCTGGAATCCACTGCTCTCACGGAGACCTTCATTCGCCCGCCGCCCAAAAGGCAAGCCTCCCTCGCCCTCACTTTCGTCGCTTGAACTTGTTAGTTCCTCTTCGGTGTCTGTGTGTTCGTAGCCGCCCATAGCTGACTCTGGAACCCCACTATCCAAATCAGCGTCCATGTCCATGTCCATATCAAGGTCCGCATTGTCGTCAAGCCCTTGCTCGTGGATGAGATCATCCTCTTGAAGCATTTGAGACCCGTCCTCGTCTTCAGATGCCAACCCGCCCTCACTCCCATACCCGTGGCTATGGCCTTCGTTACCGCGTACCAGCGCATCTCGATACATTTCATCAGGAATGCGTTGTGCCATGGTGGCTCCAGCAGATTCATCAGCGTCCAAATCGTCCTCGCTGCCCGACTCACCCTGGTCTAGCCTGGTGATGTCGGCTTCAGGAATATCGTCGTCAAGATCTCGTGCTTCTTCCATCTCCCCATCGCCCCCTTCTCCCTGCAGGAGTTCGTCTGCAGCCTCAGCCTCGGCAAGCTCTTGGGCAAGTTGTTCGCGTCGCAACGCTTCTTGGTGCTCCTCCAGTTCGCGCTTCTCCTCGCGGAGCTGGCGGAGGCTTTTCACAACTCCCGGCGGTTTTATCCATGAGCTACCATAATTTTGTACGTTCTGCTTTCGGCGCTCCATATAGAGCTCATCAGCACGCAGTCGCGCCAATGGCGTTCTACTGGAAAGTCCTTGTTGTCCCCGCCGTAATGGGTGTGGCCCTAAATTCTGGCCGGAGCCTGCGTTGGGAGAAAAGTGGTCGGCATTGGTGATGGCCTCGTGCTGACCTGGGAAGTCGTTGGTATGGTGGTTTGAGGAGTACCACAGCGTGTGAGACTATAGATCAAAGGTGAGCAAGAAGAGATCGCGTAGATACCAAGTAGCAGGGCAACCTACATCTCGTGGAGCGAGACTGGGAAGTGAGCACATCATCCCGAAGGATCTGAGGGAGGCGGACCGCCAACGATGCAGCCGATGATCTCGACGTATTGAAAGCTTTCAGACACCCAAGGTCACTGGGGGTGTTTGTGGTGGCGGCGTGTGATGCGCCTTCCTTTGTAAATAGAGTTGATGGCAAGACGAGGCTGCGACTGTACTTGTGAAACTAGTACAGTGGTTTTAAGGTTGGCACATGCATGTGGAGTAACGAACACAGAGCACAGAGCACAGACGGAAGTTGACAAGCGCATAGCAGTTCGGAGTGTTCCGAATCCGATAGGCTTGGTGCATCTTCCAAATGCGAGCGCTCCCATTGGTTTTCGAGGGATGAGACACGCCTTAAACTCCGAGGAGCCTCAATGCTGGTGTGGATGGTGTGGTGCGGTTGCAGCGAGTTGCATGTGATATAAGAATTTCTGTGCAAGGGTTTTTTGTACAGAGTCAACGTTAGGTTACAGCAAACATAACATACGGAGGTAATGTTAACGTCGGCACAGTTCTTGGGTATTACTCAGTATGGTGACTGATGTATTGCCCCCCACTTCGGGTATCTACACCACCAACCACCTCACCTCATCTTTCCCTATCTAGCGGGGTACGAGTACTTCCTTGTCCCCGCCAACCGCCTAAAGTTAGTTATATGTAGTGCTCCGAGTACCCCACGATGACAGAGGCCAAGGCTATGATAGAGTACTTCGGACTGGCCTGCAACTCACATATAACTTGTTGTACCCTGCTAAACTTAGTCACCACATAGTTTTGTACACTATGGCAGGTGGAGTATAGTAGCTCAGAAGAAAACATCCATACAGCTCACTTGCTTTATTCAGCTAAACCTCACCCCGCGCACCTCTATTGCCCACTTCCCTTCTCTCCCTTCTGTTTCCGGGGTGCTCCTATTTCTCCCGTCTACCCTCACTTCCTTCTCTCTGCCTTGCCTATTGCTTCCCCCCCTCCTCTTCCCCTCCTCTTCCCCTCCTCTTCCCCTCATCTCTCTTCCCATTCCCTTATCCCCTCTCTTTGAACAAAATCACCTTTTTCGAACAAAATCACCTCTTCCCTCTTCCCTCACCCCTCACCCCTCACCCCTCACCTCTCACCTCTCACCTCTCACCTGCTCACCTTCGACAACTGTGAGTAGAATTGTATATTATTCATTGATGCGCAGGCAGTGTGGTTTGTCAATATCCCAGGTAAGTACATCAGAATCCCTTCCCTAGTCTTATCCGAACCGTTCGGCGTTCATCTTTCGTGTTGTCATGGCATGGGGAAGCTTGGTGGTCCCGACGAATCACCAACCTCCTCTTTATCGCCAATCGCTCGTGGGAGAAGCACCCCCAAGGTGCTCACGCACCAGAGATGCAATATCGGTCGTAATCGACCAGGCATCAATTCATCTTCATATCTACTCAAGGGTTTATGCAGCCCCTGTTTGCTACCTCTTGCGCCTCGGCTTCCGGTAACGGGGGTCCGACTGATTGATTGCATTGGGACTCAGCTGCACCGGATTATCAGCAACCGCCGCTCCAAGCTATCATCCGAGACAAAGCAACCCCTCCATCTTATCAGCCCATAATCTCACCTTTTTTTTTTTCCCAAATTCAATCACATATTTGCAGGATCCAAATAACTAATGACCCTCAAATGTCAGCAGGGAACACAGCTATATTCACGTAGCTGGGAACAAGACGACATTACCCAACTGTTCCACGCAACATCCCGCGGTCTCCCGTTTGTTGGCCCTCTTGCCTAACATGGGCAGAGTCGATGATTTCGATGATAGACATATTCAAACTGAGGCCGAAAATGAGCCCTACAATCAGTATGAATACCAAACCAAGGACAACGAGTCGTGGGCTGGAGCTCTTCCAGTGAAGCAGTAAGTCTTTCTGTGGGATTAATCTTATACTTTGCTAATATTTGACATTTAGAGGCTTGTATGATCCATCATTAGAAAAGGATGCTTGTGGAGTGGGATTTACCTGGTGAGTATAATCCTCTCAGTTTGGACGCAACAGCTTACAAAATAATAGCCATATCAAGGGCAAAGCCAGCCACAAGATTGTCAGCGATGGTATGTCTACTCCACTGGTTGATGTTTTGATAACTGATTTTTTTTCTGTACAGCTCGGAACTTGCTTTGTAACATGACCCATCGTGGGGCGGTTGGTTCTGATGCACGAGATGGAGACGGCGCTGGTGTCATGACATCGATTCCTCACAAATTCTTCATTAAGAATTTCGAGCGCGAGACCGATATTAAGCTTCCTCCTCTGGGGCAATATGCTGTTGGCAACTTGTTCTTCAAGCCAGATGAAGAGGTTTTGCAAGATTCCAAGAAGCAGTTAGTAAATATCGCTGAGTCTCTTGGCTTGCGTGTTTTGGGTTGGCGCGAGCCGCCCAGGGATTCTACTATTCTCGGCCCTGCGGCTGCTTCGCGTGAACCCGTCATACTGCAACCGTTTGTTGTACTTACATCTGCGTATGGCCCTGGAAATGCGCCAGAGACTACAGACCCTGACCAATTTGACGAAAAGCACTTCGAACGACAACTATATGTTCTCCGTAAGCGTGCTACCCACACCATTGGACCACACAACTGGTTTTATTTATGCTCGCTATCCAATAAGAACATCGTCTATAAGGGGCAACTTGCTCCTATCCAGGTATACCAGTATTACTATGATTTGGTAAATGCAGACTACGAAGGTCACTTTGCTCTTGTGCACTCGAGATTTTCGACGAATACCTTTCCATCTTGGGATCGGGCTCAGCCACTGAGATGGGCAGCCCATAATGGTTAGTACTCTCTACACCACGATGCTTAACTTTGGTAACTAACTACTCATCCAGGCGAAATCAATACTCTTCGTGGAAATAAAAACTGGATGCGCGCTCGAGAGGGTGTGATGCAATCACATGTTTTTGGCGATGAGCTGGAACTACTATATCCAATTGTCGAACATGGTGGATCCGACTCGGCCGCCTTCGATAACGTCCTCGAGTTGTTGACAATAAATGGAGTCTTATCTCTCCCAGAAGCCGTCATGATGATGATTCCGGAGGCATGGCAAGATAATCCTGCCATGGATCCTGCAAAAGCTGCTTTTTATGAGTGGGCTGCCTGCCAGATGGAGCCATGGGATGGCCCAGCATTGTTTACATTTGCCGACGGAAGATATTGCGGCGCCAACCTCGATAGAAACGGACTGAGACCCTGCCGGTACTACGTTTTGGATGACGATAGAATTATTTGCGCTTCGGAAGTTGGCACCATCAGCGTGGACCCGGAACGTGTGGTTCAAAAAGGTCGATTGCAGCCTGGAAAGATGCTCTTAGTCGACACGCTGGCTGGCCGTATCATTGATGATGCTGAGTTGAAGGCTACTGTATCGAATCGCCATGACTTCAAAGCATGGCTTCAGGACCAGCTAATAAGCCTGCCTAAAATTCACGATACCTTTGCAACGGCTGGGGTTCTTGATCTTGCTCCAAAACCAACCAGCTATGCTATCCAAGAAGATCCAATGCTTAAGGCATTTGGCTACACTTTCGAGCAAGTCAGTCTACTCCTTGGCCCTATGGCCACTGATGAGAAGGAGGCACTAGGGTCAATGGGAAACGACGCTCCTCTAGCATGTCTGGCGCAAGCTCCGCGTCTACTTTACGAATATTTTAGACAACTATTTGCCCAAGTGACAAATCCGCCAATCGATCCCATTCGGGAAGCCATTGTTATGTCCTTGGAGTGCTACGTTGGGCCGCAGGGTAACCTCCTTGAAATGGATGCCTCGCAATGCAGTCGTTTACTTCTCCCCACGCCCGTTCTATCGATCCCTGATTTGAATGCTTTGAAGGATATCGCTAAGCTACATCCGCAATGGACAGTCAAAGTCATCGATCTCACCTTCAAGAAAGAGGAAGGGGTTCAGGGGTATATCAGACACCTGGATTACATCTGCAGCGAAGCAACGGCAGCGATTGAGAATAATGACCGCATTATTATCTTGTCCGACAGGGCTACTTCTGCTGACCGTGTTCCCGTTTCCACTCTTCTCGCCTGTGGAATGGTCCACCATCATCTAGTCAACAATAAATGGAGATCGCTTGCAGCAATTGTTATCGAAACTGCCGAGGCCCGCGAGGTCCATCATATGTGTGTTCTCCTCGGATACGGCGCCGACGCCATCAACCCGTATCTTGCTATGGAGTGCATCCTGAAGCTTAACCGCGAAGGACTTATAAGAAAGAAGTTGAGTGACGACACGCTTATCCGGAACTACAAGTACTCCGCAGATGGCGGGATTTTGAAAGTCATGAGCAAAATGGGCATTTCCACATTGGCTAGCTACAAAGGAGCTCAAATTTTTGAGGCTCTCGGTGTAGATGACAGCGTCGTAGAGAGATGCTTCAAGGGAACCGCAACTCGGATCCGCGGTATAACCTTCGAGCTGATTGCCGAAGATGCCTTTAGATTCCACGAACAAGGATTTCCTTCGCGCTCGACAACTAGTATTCCTGGGTTACCAGAGTCTGGTGAATACCATTGGCGCGATGGAGGAGAACCGCATATCAATGATCCTACGTCGATTGCCAATATACAGGATGCAGTACGAACAAAAAATGATAAGTCTTACGAAGCATATTCACTTTCCGAGTATGAGTCGATCAAGTCGTGCACACTCCGCGGTCTCTTGGACTTCAAATTCGATGAGTGTACTCCAGTTCCGATTGACCAAGTTGAGCCTTGGACCGAAATTGTTCGACGATTTTGCACAGGCGCCATGTCCTATGGCTCCATATCCATGGAGTCCCATTCCACCCTTGCTGTTGCGATGAATCGCCTAGGTGGCAAATCGAATACTGGTGAAGGCGGAGAAGACCCGGAGCGTTCCAAGCAAATGCCGAACGGCGATACGATGAGGTCCGCGATCAAGCAAGTTGCCTCCGGACGCTTCGGTGTGACATCAAATTACCTTGCGGACTCAGACGAGATACAGATCAAGATGGCCCAAGGTGCTAAGCCGGGTGAGGGTGGCGAGCTTCCTGGCCACAAAGTATCAAAATCAATTGCCCGGACTCGTCATTCTACACCTGGTGTTGGGCTCATCTCCCCGCCACCCCATCATGATATTTATTCTATCGAGGATCTCAAACAACTGATTTACGACTTAAAGTGTTCAAACCCTCGAGCTAGAGTATCGGTGAAGCTGGTATCTGAAACCGGGGTTGGCATTGTTGCTTCAGGGGTTGCAAAAGCCAAAGCAGATCATATTTTGATCTCCGGACATGACGGTGGTACCGGAGCATCTCGGTGGACTGGTATCAAATATGCCGGCTTACCATGGGAGCTTGGGTTGGCAGAGACTCATCAGACTCTAGTGCTCAATGACCTTCGAGGACGTGTCGTTGTACAAACCGATGGGCAGCTGCGAACTGGCAGAGACGTCGCTATTGCCTGTCTTCTCGGCGCCGAAGAATGGGGATTTGCTACAACACCCCTCATTGCAATGGGGTGTATTTTCATGCGCAAATGTCATCTGAATACTTGCCCTGTCGGCATTGCCACTCAAGATCCAGAGCTTCGTAAGAAATTCAAGGGTGCACCAGAAGATGTGATCAATTTCTTCTACTATATCGCCAACGAGCTTCGTGCCATCATGGCCAAGCTTGGATTCCGAACGATCAATGAAATGGTTGGGCATGCAGAGGTCCTCCGTGTCCGCGATGACTTACGGACTCCTAAAACAGCCAACATAGATCTGTCGTTGATTTTAGCACCAGCCCACCAGTTACGTCCTGGTGTCGCGACATTCAATGTGCGCAAACAGGATCACCGCCTTTATGTTAGGCTTGATAATAAGCTCATCTCCGAGGCTGAATTGACGCTAGATAAGGGCCTGCCATCACGCATCGAGTGCGATGTTATTAACACCGACCGTGCTATGGGGACTTCGCTATCCTACCAAGTGTCGAAACGGTATGGTGAGGAGGGCCTGCCGATGGATACTGTTCACGTGAACATTAAGGGATCTGCCGGGCAGTCATTTGGTGCTTTCCTTGCACCTGGTATTACGTTGGAGCTCGAGGGCGATGCCAACGACTATGTCGGGAAAGGCCTTTCTGGCGGTCGCTTGATTGTCTATCCTTCCCGGGCAGCTGTATTCAAGGCCGAGGAAAATGTGATCGTGGGGAACGTTTGCCTCTATGGTGCCACAGGCGGGTCCGTCTTCTTTCGCGGCATGGCTGCAGAGCGCTTTGCAGTGCGTAACTCGGGTGTTACAGCTGTTGTTGAGGGCGTTGGTGACCACGGGTGCGAATACATGACTGGTGGCCGAGTTCTCATTCTCGGAAGTACAGGGCGCAACTTTGCTGCTGGAATGTCTGGCGGTATTGCTTACGTTTTGGATATTCACCAAGACTTCATGTCCAAACTCAATATGGAGATGGTTGAAGCTTCTGCCATCGACGATCCTGCGGAAATAGCTTTTGTCCGTGGACTGGTAGAAGATCACCATCACTACACTGGGTCTGAACTGGCCGCCCGCATTCTGCTAGACTTCAATCGCGCACTTAAGCGCTTCATAAAAGTACTGCCCGTCGACTATAAGAGAGTTCTTGCTGAAGAAGCCGCGAAAGCAGTTGAGGCAAAACAAGCCGAATTTCAGTTACCTCTCTTGCATAAAGCTGAAGACCGAGGGCCGCGTGAAGCTGCCTCGGGCAATCATGTGCATGGAAAGAAACAGGACCTTCAAGATATAGAAGAGACAGTTGGCGATGCTGCCGCAGAGAAAAAACGGTCCTTGGTCCTTGATAAAACAAAGGGATTCATGAAATACCAACGGCGCTCGGAAAAGTACCGTTCGGCGAAAACAAGAACTCGTGATTGGGCTGAACTTTCTAAACGGCTTGATGAGGATGAGCTCAAGTACCAAGCCGCTCGCTGCATGGATTGTGGCGTACCCTTCTGCCAGTCTGACTCGGGATGTCCTATATCGAACATCATTCCAAAGTGGAACGAGCTCGTTTTCCAGAACCAATGGAAGGATGCTTTGAACAGGCTTATCATGACAAACAACTTCCCTGAGTTTACAGGCCGTGTTTGCCCAGCACCGTGCGAGGGGGCCTGCGTACTCGGCATCAACGAAGATCCGGTCGGTATCAAATCTATCGAATGTGCGATCATAGATAGAGGGTTTGATATGGGTTGGATGGTGCCTCAACCACCTAAAGTACGCACCGGAAAGAAGGTTGCAATTATAGGATCTGGACCTGCCGGCCTTGCCTGCGCCGACCAGCTCAACAAAGCCGGTCATCTGGTAACTGTTTATGAGCGTGCAGACCGACCCGGTGGCCTGCTGATGTATGGCATCCCAAATATGAAACTCGACAAGATGATTGTGAAGCGCCGCACAGACTTCATGGCATCCGAGGGAATTATTTTCAAAACCGGAGTCGCTGTGGGCGAGGATGTTGAGCTCTTAGACCTCAAGAAGGAAAACGATGCGGTTGTTATTGCTACCGGGGCAACGGTTGCGCGCGATCTCCCAATAAAGAATCGTAACCTTAGTGGTATGTATTGTTTTTCCTCTTCTCGTCCGTGACTTCCTTTCTCGTAATGTTCCGTCTTTCCTGTAATGCTCCTTCCTTCGGATACCTGGACCGCACCTCCCTCTGGACCTAGACCGCACCTTCCTCGAGATGCCTAGACACGCCAACGAGATGGATATCTTTCCTGCCCTCCATCTTTCTGTCTTTCACTGTCGACACGTTCTCCAAAGAAGTCAGGTAAGTCGACTCTTGATCTGATCAATTCAATTTACTGATACCATAGCAGTGATTCGAGTCTGTCGCTCTGCTGTCGTCTGCCCATTCGCTCTGCTGTGCTCTGCTGTCGTTTCAATCAGTGGCTGTCTTCTGGTGCTGCTCTAGTAAGTCAAAAGGTGCATTTTAATTCAGCCGTGTCACTGACGACTCGATTAATAGTCTTTCGTTTTCAGTCATCTGTCTACCTCTAGTAAGTCGACATTCGTCAACTTGAAGTAGTGCTGGAGCTACCAATCGGCAGCGTCGATTTATAGACTCTTGCCGCCTACAAGATGTCTCAAGACGAGGTCTCTAATGTCTTTGAGTATGTCTTGTGGCTTTTGTGGACCGTTCTGTCCCTTACGCCTGCCAAACTGAAGAACTCGGTTTTCGACATGGTCTTGACTTCGCAAGAAGTGATCGAGACCAAGAAGTGATCGAGACCAAGAAGTGATCGAGACGCTCATGTTAGATTCCCAGCTAGCGTTTGCGCCGGGCATTTTGGACGCTGTCCAAAGTAAGGAACTGCCAACGATTGCCTTCTTTAAGGGCTTACCGGAATGTCAGAAGAAGACCTGGGGCGTGTACGTCCTTGTGCTTGAGAAGGAAGGCTATCGGCCTAAGATTTACGTGGGCTCGGGGACTGGGGCGAACTCTGGTATACACCAACGGCTACGTCACTACGACGACGATTTCTACCTCTCATGTTTCTCGACGTATCCAGCTTTCCTTCAAGGATGGCTTTATGATTACACAGAAGGGAATACTCTGCTGGGCACCCCTACCTGATGCCCTAACAAGATTCAAACTCCGCGTGCTGGTCCTCCTTGAAACCGCATTTTCGATCATCTTTTGGGCGATGCATAATAACGACAAAGATTATGGTATGCCGAAGCACCTTTGCCCCTGGGGAATCGGCACCCTCGATTATGACGGTTTGTGTACCCATGCTACTACCATCGAGGCGGTTCTTGCCCCTGAGCAGATACAGGCGAAGGAGGCTGAGATACTGCAGCGCACTTCGGATACAAAGAAGGCGACTTATTATGGGGCGAAAAATAGCGATTTCGCTGCTTGGAAGGCGACCCGGCGCCGTTACAGTCGAAGAGGGATCACGCCGAGAAACTGTCTTCTATGTATAGGTCGAAGGCGAAGGCAAAGGCAGAATGGAGATTCGCCTGTGAGACATGCGGCCGTCTCTTCCTACAACAGGCCGCTCTCGACATGCACAACACCAGCAAGCGACATATCGATAAGATCAACGGCATCGCTCCAAAGGCTCCCAAGCGCCCGGGGCAAAGCGTGTGGGCCAAGGCGAATATGGCTGCGAAGAAGCACTACTGCATTGCCTGCGACTACAACGCGAGCACGAAAGAGAAATTGCATCGCCATTTTAAGTCCCAGAGGCATCAGAAGCGTGCTGCTGCGGCCAAGTTGGCTAAGTCCGAGTCCGAGTCGAGCTCGTAGCTGGCTACTCCTAAAAAGGTGACTTTTAGACTCCCCATCGCTTGATGCGATGGGTAGAGAGCATCGATATGTCACCAATTGCGACTATTTTTCGAGAGCATCGATATCATTGGACTGGGCATCGAAATCGGCAGCGCCGATTCTTCGAGAGCATACAACTCCAAATCGGCAGTGCCCATTCGTTGAGAGTATGTGATATTGGCAGAGGGGGCATTCGATATCAGCAGAGCAGGGCATTCGCTATCAGCAGAGGAGGGCGTTCAGCAGAGGGCGTTCACCATCAGTATTCTTTTCATGTGACCCAGATTTTTTTTTGTACTCTCAAGACTAACAAACCAATACTAATTTTTATTCTGTCTATCTATTGTTACGCTTGCTAATTATTATAACCTGAAAGGTATTCACTTTGCGATGCAATTCTTGCACAAAAATACCAAATCCCTTCTCGATTCTAACCTTGATGATGGCTCATACATTTCTGCCAAGGGGAAGAATGTAGTTGTCATTGGCGGTGGAGATACAGGCAATGACTGCATCGGTACATCACTCCGTCACGGTGCCAAATCCGTGACAAACTTCGAGCTGCTGCCCCAGCCGCCCCCTGAGCGTGCTCGTGACAACCCATGGCCTCAGTGGCCAAGGATCTATCGGGTTGACTATGGCCATACAGAAGTAAAGCAACACATGGGCAAGGATCCACGTGAGTTCTGCGTCATGTCCGAGGATTTTGTTGATGATGGCAATGGAGCTGTCAAGGGAATCAATACCATCCGTGTGGAATGGACCAAGTCTGCGACTGGTGGATGGGACATGAAGAAGATCGAAGGGTCGCAGCAATTCTTCCCAGCTGAGTTGGTGCTTCTCTCGATGGGTTTCTTGGGCCCTGAGGATCGTGTTCTGGGAGACGAAATAGAGAAGGATACACGCAAGAACGTCAAGACGCCTCCTGGGAAATACAGCACGAATGTAGAGGGCATTTTTGCTGCCGGTGATTGTCGTCGTGGGCAGTCGCTAATCGTTTGGGTAAGTCACCCAACTGCTTTTCAGTGAAGCTTGACAACTAACAGGGATATCTAGGGAATAAACGAAGGCAGAAGTTGTGCACGGGAATGTGATATGTTTTTGGAAAATTCGTCCCTTCTCCCGGTGACGGGTGGGATCGTGAAACTGTCCGTTAGCGCCTAGACCGGTTTAAAATAGAGGTGACGGCGGTATCTAGGGTTTTCGTAGATAAATATAGGGAATATGAACAAAATGACACCATAGGCTTTGGAGCATGGGTCGTATGTCCTTTTTTGATATAATCTCAAATATGCTACAATGAGGCATGGCTAACGGTTGTGGTATGATTGGTGGCATTGGCATTGTTGTGTTATATGAACCATGCCTTTTATTGGACTCGTGTGTTTCGAGTGTAGTGACGTCAGATGAATATGTCGACATGACTTTATATATTTTGCCAATAATTACATTAAAAAATTAGCTCACCATATATTCTTTGCCTACCTATTCCTGAGGAGCTAGTATACCTAATTTTAGGCTGGCTCCTTTGACAACAAGCGGCATACCAAATATCTGGATAGTGTCTTCATACCATATGTTACGTACATAGAGTTCTCACATGATCTATACTTCAGTAACCTATTGCTCTGGTTATATGTGTGGATAAACATGCCAAGCATTTGTCTCAGTCCTGCACAGTAAAGAGTATTACTCTGTAGCATATGCAGCTGTCAAACTTCTCCAAATATTGCAAATATTGGAGTTCTCAGTTAACAAAAGAAGAAATTATCCACTTTATTGTGGTCCTTATAGGTCGCAGCCAATACATCAGACACGTGCACGAATGGAGCTTGCCAAGTGACGTTCGGGGCCAATGAACAACGTGGTGGCGGCTAAAACTACGAGTACGTCCAGACGCAGCTCTTATCGCGATAGCTATGGTTACAGCAGATCGACACAAGCCTCATTGACGACAACCGAACGTGTCCACACATAAAACCTGTCACACAGGAATCAGAGCCGCAAGAAAGGCTCTCTTTTCAAAGGCACCACATCAAGATGCGGTTTGGGCAGATATTGGCGAACTCTGTTCACGAGCCGTGGAAAGAACAGTACCTTGACTATGCAAAGTTGAAGAGGCTCTTGAGAGAGGATGGCACTGGAGGTGACAACAAGCCATGGACGGAGGATGACGAGTCTCGCTTTTGCGAGGAAATACTCAATACGCAGCTCGGAAAGGTTGCTGCCTTCCAGGAATCGACATTCCAAAAGCTCGAGGAGCGTGCCAACAATGTTAGTGAGCGACTGAAAGATTTGGCACCCCAGGGTGCCGATACGGCCGACATTGCCAAGTTCAAGGAGATCAAAGATGAACTGGATAGCATAACCAATGAGGCGAACCAACTCAAAAAGTACAGCGCTTTGAACTATACTGGGTTCTTAAAGATCGTTAAAAAACACGACCGGAAAAGAGGGAACAAATACAAAGTCCGCCCAATGTTGCAAATCAACCTATCAAAGAGGCCTTTCAACTCAGAGCAAGCATACACTCCCATGATCAACAAATTGTCGGTAATGTATTTCATTGTGCGGCAAAACCTCGAGGATAGGGCGGATAAAGGACTGCCTAATATTGGGGACAAAAAGACCGCGTCGACTGCAGACATGCCACCACAACCGCATCCCCAGAACCGCGAGAAGTACATGGCATACAAATGTGAGCTTCCCGAAACCATTTGAAATTGAAATACTAACACATTTCCAAAGTTTGGATCCACCCTGATAACCTTTTGGAGGTCAAAACATACATTCTACGCCGCCTACCTGTGCTTGTATACAGCGAGCAGTCCGCAAACCAGGCCGATGCCTCCCAGGGGGACCCCACTATCACGTCTTTATATTTCGACAACTCTCAGTTCGGTTTATATTCACAAAAGGTGGATGGAACCGTTGATGCCTCTTCGCTCCGAGTTCGTTGGTATGGCAAATTGACCGACAAGCCAGAGCTGTTACTTGAACAGAAGACAATCTACAATACCGGGAACAGTGAGGAAAAGCGCTTCCCGATCAAGGAGAAATATGTCCAGCCTTTCATCACTGGCGAATATAAGATGGAGAAGCATGTGGAGAAACTCGAAAGACAAGGCCAACCAGAAGAGAAGGTAGCCGATTATCAGCGATCCGTGAACGAGATCCAAGAATTTATCAAAGAGCGAAACCTCCATCCGGTATTGAGAGCCAATTACACTCGTACAGCGTTTCAAAAGCCGTTGGATGATCGGGTGAGGATTTCAATTGATACCGAATTAGCTTTCATTCGGGAGGATTCTCTAGACCCTGATCGACAGTGCCGAAACCCAGACAGCTGGCATCGAACCGATATTGATAACACACAGATGGAATTTCCGTTTCCAAACGTCAACCAAAATGAAATATCTAGATTTCCATACGCTGTCCTCGAAATAAAGGTCAAGGAAAACTCCGGGAAAAAATCCCCCCAATGGGTTGAGGACTTGATGGCTTCGCATCTCGTGCACAAGGCGCCACGCTTCTCGAAGTTTGTGCACGGCGTTGCATCCTTGTTCGAGGATTATGTGAACAGCCTCCCTTTCTGGCTAAGCGACGTGGAGACGGATATTCGAAAGGATCCGCATGCCGCCTTTGCAGAAGAAGAGCTGGCGAAGGCGCAAAAGGCTGAAGGTGAACTACTTGTCGGAAGCTACATGGCCTCGGCCAGCAACCGAAAAGATAGTTACAAGGCGGCCGTAGGATCACTGTTGGGCAAATCATATATGACGGATAGACTCGATTTAGAGGCAGCTACAAAATCTCGGGCCATGGCTGATGCCGCCAGCAAGGGGAAAGGAAAGGGGAGAGCCCAGGATAATGAGAGTGGAGACCAAGACATTGGGACTATCAGTGGTGGATATGGTACCACATCATCTGTATTCCCTTCCTTCTCGCTCTCAAGATATGCACAATCGCGCAGGCAGCATAAAGCGGCCCTACCACCCGGAGTCACCAAACCCGGAGTCCTAATCAAAGATTCAGGCCCATTACAAGTGGAGCCAAAAGTGTGGCTGGCAAACGAACGAACGTTCTTGAAATGGCAGCACATTTGTATATTACTAGGTGCTCTTGCTGTAAGCCTCTATTCAGCTGCGGGCGAAAATAAGCTTGCGGAGTACATGGGTATTGCCTATATCATTATCGCAGCCTTTGCTGGATTTTGGGGTTACTACATCCATTTCGTCCGACGCAATATGATCATCGCGCGGAGTGGAAAGGACTTCGACAATTTTGTGGGACCGTTGGTTGTCAGCTTTGCCTTACTGGTTGCACTGTTGTTGAACTTTGGCTTTAAGGTATGAACTTCCCACGAGAGGAGCGGGAGTACGGTTGAGCCGTGATCCCCAGTTAGGTTGATACAACATGCTAACAGTTTCTAGTATCACGCCGCACTGGAGAGAATCGGTCAGAATGGGCAAGGAATCAATGGTACTGCTTCGAGCTCTCAAATTGTTGACAATAGAGTCCATTCGGAGCTTGTGAGATAGCATGGTGAGGTGTAAATAAAGTTGTTAAGTAGTGAGCATAGGATACGTTCTTACAACATCCCTAAGGCTGGGCCATGAAGCTGTTATGCTCATGCCCCAGAAATTCTATAATTATTTGTCCCCTGAAGATGCTATTGTGATGTCTCAAGAGTAGGCTAATTAGTTGTTAAATACATCAATAACCTCGCATACTAATTCGAGCATTTCACCACAAGCAGCAAATGTTGCTCGCCAGCTACTTAAACTCGTTTTATTTTATTTGAGAGCAGGATCTCATTGAATATCGCTTATAAAACTCTCTCAATCCAGCGTCTAATGTGCCTATTTATCTCCCCCGCCGCTCAACACAAGTACCAGGAGGATACCCATCCCGAACATCCAGTATCTGGCAAAAATATTAGCGAAGTGGCTTTACGACAACTGGTCGAATAAACTTACTTTTGAAGGAACGTCTTCTCGGGTTCTTCTTCCTCAACCTTGCCCTCCTTCGATAGTGCAATCGGCCTGTTGAGATTTGGCTTTTTCCCACCGGCCGTCCTCCTAACCGTCACCTTTGGGCCAAAATCCCTCGTATGCCCTGCATCTATCTTTTCGCTCTTGCAGCTAACTCCAATAACGTCTCCATCCGGACTAAGAGAAAGCGTTATGACTGGCGCATATCCCTTTGTGAAGTTGTCCAAGGACAAAATAGAAGTCGAGGACGCCCATGCGTTCGAGGCCTTGTCATAAATGCCCACTCGAGCCAGACCAGCACCCGGGGCTACATCGGGAGAATCGTATGAGGCAATCACAGCTTCGAGAGTGGTCGGGTTGTATTGTATCTGCGCGAGGGGGTCGATTGAGGATGTAGAGGCTTCGATGGGTTGAATGGACACAATTGTCGAAGATGGATGGTCGGTATCGCTTTGACCATGAGCGATAATCGCAGACGTACAAAGCACCAAGAGGGCGGAGAGCCTCATGGTTGATGCCAAAAGGATTGACTGGATTGAGGGGATGCGTCAGCGGCACGTAGGAAGCTACGAGAAGAGCAGGTGTTATGGGAGGAGGTTCTGGACGGAACCCGGTGGATTCATTAGAAGCCTAATCGGATAAGCTACACTTAAGCTTAATTACACTACAGGCCATGACAGTTGGTCGCCAGAAACCCCAATTGGATTTATTGTGCGCAACTCTGTATTTAATACAATGTAGAAATAAAACTTCTCCACGATGATATCGTAGTTTATAACCCGCCGTCATTTTGAAGTCTCGGAGTGGATCTATAGGCGTGAGAATAGAAGAACCCTGCCTCTCGCAGGCTGGAATTTGGTGCCTGGGGCATGACTTATTGCGCGGCGCGACTGTATAAACAAAGTTAACGACCAGAAAAGCTTTAGAGCAAACGAAACGCACTTCCCTCACCCGAACTTAGACATCCTGCGCATCTGTCCTGAGGGCTACAGCTCTCAAGAGTAGCCGCAGTGAATATGTCTTTATTCGGTCAAACTGCGAGTTCAGCGAACCAGCCTGCTGCTTCGAGAACCAATTTCTTCAGCGGACTTAATGCGCCCAAACCAGCTCAACATGCCTCAAGCCCCTTTGGCAACCCCCCGCAAGCGCAACAACCTACAGCATCTCTGTTTGGATCTACAACCACGGGCCAGTCACAGCCACAACCAACGCAGTCTTTGTTTGGCTCGATATTAAATACTGGCGGGCAGCAAAATAGCAATGGAGCTTTGAATACCCAGCAGCCAACCGATAGTGGACGGCAATCCCAAGGCCCAAACCAACAAACCGGGGCTTATTTCGACACCCTATTACAGAAGAGTCGCAAGAGAACACATGGCGATAACAGCCTTGAAGAACTCCCAAGCTTACAGCTTGGGCTCGGCGATTTGAGAGATCGCATCAAGAGGCTTGCTCCGCCATCTATGACAAACGGGGCCGATGGGAGGGCTCATTATCTTCTGGCCGCATCGGGTGTGGAACCTGGCTCAGCCGTTCGAGATCTAAGCCAATTCGACTCTCAAGCAAAGCGTCAGGACTGGGCGCCTCAACCAAGCGACGTTGATACGGACGTGGACAGTTATATTACCAAACTCCAGACCCAAACAACTTTGAGCATGATAGCTGAAGGGCTTTCCAGATCCGCCCGCGATTTTGATAGGTTCCTGGAGGAGAATGCGTCAATGGAGTGGGACTCGCAAAGGAATCGCATTTACCAACACTTTGGAATCAAATCGAGAGCCGAGGAACGAGCGACGAAGAACGGAGAATCGACTACAAATGGCAGTGGTGGGTTTGGGCGTTCTCGGCGAAACAAAAGCACACGCTCCGAAGAAAACCGAAACTTTGACAGCTTGAGCGGTAGTGCTTATCAGAGACAGTCTATGCAAAGATCAGTCATTGGTACTGTCGGTCCTGTCGGTTCATTACAACAGTCACTGGCCACAGACTCGGATGGCAAGGCTCCAGCATATACAACTTCGTCTTCAATGCCGTCGGGTCGTCTGCTGAGAGAGAAAGAAATCAAGTTTTCTGAGAAGATCAACCATCTTAACGAATCAAGGTTGCATAAGAGTGCCTACCCACTACTACACGAATTTGGAGCAGTAGAAGCTCAAAACCCCGGCGACCACACCGAGCAGGTTCTGAATGCCTATAAAGCAGTCGTCGAGATTGTCGGAGAGCATCCGGATCTACGAAGTTTTTCTGGGCCTAATGTGGTAAAAGAGCGCCAGTTTGCCAGTGCCTGGACCGATGAGGCCCCAAATTATGTGGCCGCAATTGACCTAAGGAAGAGGATATTGAGAGGAACTGCTCGCCACTTGGAGAAACAGTGCTTTCAAACAATGGAAGTCTTGCTTGCTAAGAACCCCAGGGAAGCCAATCTTGGCGGCATTCCAAATGTCCTGAGCAAAGTGAAGGCGTACGTCCGACTACGAGCATCACGCAAAGACCTTGCCCCAGATAGCACTGGCCTACAGACTTTGGATGGCGAGGCAGTGTGGGCAATTATCTTCTATTTGTTACGCACTGGTCACGTCCAAGAAGCCGCAGATTATGTACATGCGAATAAAAACGCTTTCCGTGCAATCGATCGCTACTTTCCACATTACATCTCCGAGTACAACGGAAACGCAGACAGACGCCTTCCACCTGATATGCACAACCGCATCAACAATGAATACGGCCAGAGATTTCGGATTGCTCCCGAGAATTCGGTTGATCCGTTCCGCATGTCATGCTACAAGGTCATCGGAAGATGTGGTCTCACAGAAATGACATTTGCGGGTCTCCATCAGGATCTAATGGACTGGGCCTGGTTGCACTTCGTGGTTGCAAGGGAGGTCAATCTTGCAGAGGAGCATGCCGGCGATGTATTTACTCTTACGAATGTCCAAAAGTCGGTGAAGGATCTCGGGGACCTTCTTGCTGCTAAGGGCCTAGTTGAACAAAAGGCATCCTCTGGAGTTTACTTTTACCTTCAGATTATCTGTGGCCGTTTCGAGTACGCCATGCAATCCCTGTACGAGATGGATTACGCAGCCGCTCTACATTTCGCAATAGGCCTGGGTTACTATGGCTTGCTTAACGTTTCGGATCCTATCGCATCGGAAGGCCGATTACTTACAACCAGCGTCACTGACCGGCCGCAAATTAACTTCGCTCAAATGATCGGGTGGTATACGAGAGATTTCCGTGCAGCAAATGTTACGGCAGCTGTCGATTACCTCACACTGATCTGCCTAAATGGCGATCTACCAGGCGGCATCGGGAGTCAACAAGTATTAGCGTGCCATGAAAGCCTTCGCGGCCTTGTCTTGGAGAGTCGAGAGTTTGCCAAATTATTAGGAGATATGCGATTGGACGGCCAACGAATTACGGGTGCCATTGAAGAGCGAATGAAGCTTCTTCACTTGGCCGACACTGATGATTTTATGCGTACCGTCATCATGCAAGCCGCTAGCATTGCAGATGATAGTGGAAGAGTTACAGATGCTGTTTTGCTGTATGATCTGGCCGGAGAGTACGACAATGTTATTACCATCACCAACAGAGCCCTAAGTGAGGCTGTGGCTGTCGAAATTGGCGAAGAAAAATCGTCTCTGCCATCGTTCCGACCTGGTCCGGATCAGGGCATCCCAGGTCAACGTGGCAGCCTGAGTCTAACATCTGTGGAAGATCCTGTTAAACTTGCGCAGACTATCACAGCCATCTACAATGGCAAGCCAATGTACCATGAGAAGATCACCCCAATCAACAAAGAAACGTGTCGTGTTCTTCTGAGAATGAATGAAGCGAAGAGTAAAGTGGAGGCGCAGAATTGGACAGGCGCTCTGGATGTAAGTTGTTAACCCAGTTTTAAATGTACAGATCAATGCTGACAATATAGATTATTGCGAGCCTCCAGATACTCCCCCTTGAGGCACATGGAGATTCGAATATCATCCGCCAGTTTGCGGGCAAGTACGCGGCGTTCCCGGAAACCATCACGAGAAACATTCCGAATCTCATCATGTGGACTGGCCGCAGCTGTGAGGAACAGCGGTCCCGGCTTGCAAACTCTCAATACAACAGCAATGACGGCACTCGGCGCCACATGATTGAGGACTTGAAGCGGAAAGCAAAGGATTTAACAATGTACGCCGGATTTCTCAAGTACCGCCTTCCGCCGTGGGTGAATGACCTGTTGGCGAGGATTGCAGCGGAATAATGAGACGGGGATGGGCTTCTATAGCGATGTGGCACGGAATATGTTTGCAGGTCCTAGTAATAGTTAAAGTCTTTTACGTGGTGGTGAAAGAAGGCTGATAAATGTTGCACGTGATATACCTGTGATCTTGTCGTGGGCTGGGTGTTGGTGGTCATTGTGATGATGATACTTTGTGATAAATATAATAAACAGCAACTACTTCAAGTCCGGACTGAACGGTATAAAGCACTTCAGTGGTTATAGTATAAACATACCATCTTATAGTGGAGACAAGGCAAAACAGTGCTCAGTAGTACGTGTTATCTTATCAGACAAGCCTAGCGATCGTTGGAACTTCAACTTCAAACTGGAGGATTATACGTATTTTACACTTGTACATCCAAAGAACCTCCTGCTATGGCGTCTCAAGAAGACCTTCGGGACCTACTACGGCTTATGACTACGGGCCGTAATAAGGTGCCTATGATGGCTGCCATGGGACGCGTCAAGTCCTTGCAAGCAGCCAATATCCGGAGGTACTCGGACATGTGATGCACATCAACACTGACTATTTACTTACTTTGTCCTAGCATTGCCGATATTGCGAAATCTGACCTTGCACAAGTGACAGAAGCCATCAGTGACGATAAAGCAGCGAAGCAGTTACATACAGCAGCTAAGAATAGCATCAAGGATCCGTCCAAAAAACGTGCGGCACTCGAGGGCCTTGTGTCAACCCAAGCAAAGCGCAATAAATCTGCATATGAGCTTGATTATGAGCCGCAAACCCCAGAGGAACTCGAGGCAAAGCTCGAACTTCCTACTCCTTCGTCTGATGAAGAGGATATCAGAAAAACGACCATAGTGACCAACCGTGCGCCTCTGGTTCTAGCATTCGCAGTCGCACTGTTGAAGTTTACCAAGCCAGAGCAACCACTATCAAGCAGACTGAGCCTCGCACAAGCGGTTGTCAGTGCCAACTCGAGGAGTAAAGCAGGCAGCATTGGAATTACAAAAGGTACGAGCGCCGAAGATGATGGGTGGGGGCAAGGACAGCCCAAAGTGAGGATTATGGGACGGGAAGTACACGTTTTAAAACGAGATGGGTACTATGTAGGAGATTCTGCTGGAAGCAACAGCAATGAAGAGAGCTCGGCAGCAAATAATGGGATAGAGATCCCAGGGTCTGATGAAGGCCATGATTCCACAAATGCCGCCCCTGATGAAAGAGATAATACCACTATGGATGGTTCACGCTGGGCTGTATCACAAAGCGTTACACTCAAAAAGTCAACCTTTAATGCCCGAGCTATTGGGATAAAATCAGCATCTGACGCTAGGTCTCTGAAGCAGGAACTCATATCAGGAACTCATATCAGGAACTCCGAGCTACGAGATGCGAGCCATAATATCACGGCATGGCGCGTGCAAGGCGACCACGGCGGAGTCATAGAAGATTGCCACGACGATGGTGAGAGCGGCGGAGGCCGTCACATCCTTGGAATCCTGCAATCTATGGATCTTGTCAGTATTCTCGTGGTAGTTACGCGATGTTATGGCGGGATTATGCTTGGAACTGATCGATGGAAGCTGATGACACAAGTGTGTCATGATGCACTCTCGCAGCGCCTTCGTGTCGCAGGAACCATTGGAAACGAAGCATTATGGGGCTTAGATCTTGAGGCTATGAGGTCTACGAATTCATCTGGAAGAAGCATAGGTGCTGGGTTGCCGATTCATGAGCCTGACGGTGGTAGGTCATATATCATGAAAGCATTTGCACCATCTGGGGATGCAACCACCAAGAAAAAAACTGGAGTTGCCTTGGAGAGAGAGAAAGAGCGAAACCTAGGGCTTCTTTTTGGAGCTCTGGAACTTCTGTTTGGTTCATGGGTCGAGCATATTGGTGCTGACGAGCTAGATAAGAGAGCATGGTTGTGGTATGTTCAAGTCAGGCCAGAGGTAGAGAGTGGCGCTGCGGGATGGGGTGGCAAAGGAGAAGTGAAGCTTTCAGATATACTTGGTTTGCGACGTAAAGGATAGGGTCCGTAGAATGTATAAAACTGCTCGATAATTTTGCACTTGGCACAGTATGTTATCCGTTATTATATTTATTGGTTATGCTAATTGCGTGAAATATTATTCGAATAGTTGGGGTATAATGAATCAACGCTAGCCTCTCCACACTCAACTCCGACATCAAAATTCTGGACTAGGTTCTCTCGCGGTTCTGGACCTCCTTCCCTGAGCTGCCATAGATGCAACCCCACCCTTACTTTCGCTGAAACTTGTCCCAACCCCAGAAGGTGACCTTCCCTCCTTGAATATATCACTCGTATAGGTTGGCTCTTCGGACTCATCATCAGCCTCCTCTGTTTTAGGATAAACGCGAGTTTCGACTGAAAATAGGGTTTTCTTATCGTCATCTTCCTTTTTGATCTGTGGTTCATGTCGCACAGGTGCCCGTCTGTCATATGTCGAATACCTTTGTAGCCCACCATATACATCTGAATCATCCGTATCTAGAATATCATCGTCAAAGGGCTCAGTCTTGACTTTTGAGCTGCCACCCTGGTGTTTTTGTTCCACGGCTGAAGTCTGATCCTCGGTGGCATTGAATGTTGATTGCAATAGAATCCAGGCCACTAGAGCGAAAAAGACTTCTGCAGCCCAGAATGCGGTTGTGAATACCATAAAAGAGAAGATCCGATGGTTGTACATAAGCCACCTAAGACCCGAGAACTTTGCCAGCAGTAGCAGACGCATGCTATAAACTTGAAGGGCCTGTTGATGGCGACACTGTATGTCGAGATACACTTTCCTTGGTGCATTATTATTCCCATTTTCAAAGACGATCCCTTCAGCCATCGGAATCCGCAGCCTTTCGGATTCACGGTGCCAGCCCAGGATATATAGTGGGAGGCCAGCGAGTTGTTTACCGAGGCTCACGACATCGGACCGGAAGGTGAGAATGGCAGGGCGTCGAGATGAGAATAGAATAGACCCAGCTGGGATCCAGCTATGAAGATCAGATGGCCGGCTTGTCGATGTCCCAGGTCGGCTCGAGTCCTTGTATTCAGATGACAGCATCACCATGTCCACCATGAAATTCCCAAGCTTGCTGTTTGCTGGTGATGTTGGGAGATCGATTTCGACCAGTATATCGTACGCCTGTTGTGGCATAACAGAATTATCTAGAGACACAAGCCCATAAGGGCTGGACGCATCGCCCCTAGACCGCTATATCAGTCCTGAAGTGTGTTTGGGGAGCCAGGTAGCTGAGTGTGGCTGGCACGTACCCATATTGGAGATGGACCTCCCGCTCAATTCCAATCTTTGGAATATAGTTCACGTAGAAAAGGACATAAGCAACAACGGCCAGGCCAAATAGCGTAGCGGAGGTTGCTAGAAAGAGGGCCGTGTTAAGATAGGCTTTCCTCGCAGCCTTGGACGACGCGAGTCTGATGGATCTCAATATCAAGTCCTATGGAGTGTTAGATAGTATATCGGACATTTCAGCCAAGACTTTCAATCTCTCGACTGTTTAATGTCACTCCTTACCATTGAGAGTATCTACCATTGCGCGTCGGCAGTTTAGTGGGCGTTACAAGCGCGTGTGAGGGGAGCTTCGTTGGACTCCAAGCTCAACTCAGAGCTTCAAAGGGCATAAAGGGCATTAGTGACGTACGGATGGATCACAGATAAGATAACCAACAGGAACCCGGATGACTAAGCAGGCTGCTGGTTTAGCACATCGGCCACATCCTTAAATATATCACGTGATACCAGAGAAACACACGGTGTGCAGGGGTCCCTTGCAAGGTAACCAGGGCCGTGACGTGCGGGAGCGCGTCGAGTGATCAAGCGAGTGATCAAGCGAGTGATCAAGCGCCCTGTCGTATCCATCCAGGCGCTTCCCGAGGATGAAGGAGCTGAGAGCCACAGCCTGACTCGATACAAAAGATATGTCGACTTTCGATTTGTTTGTGGATTACGACGACGCTCGTTACTACAGGGAGGCCCGCGAGTGCGCCGCGAAAAGAGATGCGGAGAATTTTGTTGTCGACTTCGGGTCACGCATGTCTAGGATTGCTTCCAACGTTCCGCCAAGTGGTTTCAAGACCCTTATGACGGAGGGTGCTGCGCCCAGGACCAAAGGAGCTCCAACACGGTGGATGTAAGTGTCAACCACGCCGTCACGGTTAGCTGGCAAATCACTGATATCCCCAGAAATGTTTGGGCACCCGACTCGCAACCTGATGCTGTAAAGGCTATTGGTGATCGGTATGGCTTTAGCAAGAGGCTTGTGGCCCTACTACTTACCACTCCTCCACCGAGTTCAAGAGAAGCTCCAGCGGAGAACTGGACGCCTGAAAAGGAGCTCGACTCTCCTAGCGCCGATATCGAAAAGGCGTCTCCTGCCCGGCCCACCCACCTCGATCGCGATTTAAAAGTAGTGAAGCCGAATACCACAAACTTCTTTAATATTGCGGCAAATTTCTCAAGCTACCAGTCAATTGATATCGGAGACAAATGTGGGTTCAGTCTGCGTTGGAGATCGTTATGTCTATGTGCCTCTCTAACCATTTCGAAAGTTATCTGCGTAGGTGCCAATTGGATGCATCCTGTAGAGCGCGACTCCGGAATAATTGAACCAGAGAGATTGTGGTCTTGGCTTGTCCTCTGTCATGACGGTATGCTTCTCCATATGCTTCTGTTTTGAGTTATCGCTGATCCAAAGCAGCTACTGTTATTTCGTTCCACGAAGATCCAAGCCCCAAAGAGGTGGACTCGAAATATATCGAAACAGTTCGCAAGAACACGCTGAGTGTTTTAAGTCAGCTTTCGACAATTGGGTCAGCTGACGGCGTTGAGCTTATCTCTCTGCGGCAACCTGCGGAATCCAAGGACACTTCGGAACTCACTGGTGTTGAAGGTGCCAGTAATCTATTCTATTATCTGTTCGACGATTGGACGGCGACCTATACGCTGTTGATGGTTCTTCAGGGGAACATCGAGAAACTCGTAAGTTTGCGAATCTAAACTTATCTTCCCTCACTAACGACACAAACAGCGCCAGAAGATTATGGCCGGCCTCGTATGTCATTAACCCGAGTACAGTTTCTGGGTAGAACTAATTTTAACAGGGCGAAAATAAGCCTGATGCACTAGCAAAAGAGATCATCCCCAAACTCTATGAGGTTGGAAAACTACTGCGCTCAAACCAGCATTTATTTAGCGGCTATGAGAATTTGATCTCTCGAATACTAAAATACGAAGAAGACAAGGAAAAGGAATCTTCTCATTGTCGCATTGACGAGCGTGTCTCGGTGGTTCAAACTGCACGCCATCGCTTCGAACGTTTGCGGGACAACATCAAGTTTCTCGTACTTAATTATGTGGATGAGGCAATTGGCGAGATAGATGGGCTACATACCACAGTACGTCTAGCATGATCCCCCCGTTTGTTTCATCTTCCGCTGTATTAACTTGCAATAGTACTTCAACATCACAACCCAAAAGGACTCGATGGCTACAGCGAAGCTTAATTCGAGCGCGACACTGCTCTCTAAACTAGGCGTGCTATTTCTCCCCGTCAGTCTCATGACCAGCTATTTCTCGGTGCAAATCAAGGAGCTGGACGGTGTGTATACAGTCAAAACGTACTGGGTCACGTTTGCTGTCGTTATGGTCCTATCGTTCGTTGCACTGTTCATGTTTAGCCGCGTGTTGGTAGGGGCCGGAACTGCAGTGGCCAAGCGCGTTGACAGGGTGGTCTACCGTGTTACTGGACGAATAGCGAAGGGCGGTTCTCCCAACAGGACGAGAGAACAGGAGCCGTACAGGTGAGTCATATAATGACAATGTACATTAGTATGTGCGGTCTGGAATTTTTAGTAAAGCAGATACCCATTAGTTTCAGTTTTAAGAGGAGGCCCAATGCATATATATAAATCACTTTGTTGTAGTCTTCTCATATGTTACAATACGCATAGATAGCCCCCACAGATTTGGCATGTAATTTCATAACCAAAACTCCTCCTTTCCCAGGTCCAACTTGGAGGCCTTTCTTCGATATCTACATCTTAAAAACCTATAATTGTCATGGTAAACTATAATTATCCCAAGGGAGCTGTGGTTGCTACCGAAAAGTGTTAGCGCGATTATGGGCGATCCTGGACAGAGCTATCGGACTACGTCAGTATCTCCAGTATTACCCGCCGGTTGGAGCTTCAGAACTTATTCTATCCCACCAAGCATCTCAACCCGACAGTTCGCGTTCCCATGCAAACCTTCAGGGCTTGCTATATTACATAAAATACCGGAATACCACGTCTACCTCGAGCTTTGCGGCTCCATCGCAATGGTATACAACGACAGCGATAACCCCAAACCCGACCGTGGATTCGAAGACCCTACTCCCCAATCCGACAACGATCGCTATGACGAATTCAAGGAACCTCCGAACCTGAAAAGGTTTGAAGGGACATACCTCCCAAGGCCATTCATAGGGGCCCGGATTCTGGGGCTCAACGATGCGAAGGTAGCTTCATCCGTCGACCAAGTCATCAGAAGTGCTGAGAAAACCCTCGGGAGGCCGCCAACAGAAGAAGAAGCTTCCGCCCTGGCATATTGGGCAGCAAAGCATTTGTCTTTATTCTCATACGGACCCATCGCGGGGTTTGCTGGTGGGATGATGCAAGCGTACAGAACAGCGCCGTCGTTCAAATTTCCATTCGTCAAGCCCAACCCTGACACGTTCAATCCCAAAGTCTTTCCATCCGCTAGACTCGCCTGGGTGATGGGCATGGAGGCCATTCCTTTTTGGCACGTAGCGAGGGTGTCTGCATATAGCACTGTTGGGATGCTTGTTGGGACAATGTTTTTTGGTATCTACTCTTCCTCCGTGGCGACAGTTGGTATGGTCGCGGATGCGAGGTTAAAGGATTTTTTGGCACATGTTAAGTCACAGGCACAAAATGCCCCCGGGTCAGGGCCGAGCCGTTCACGACGGCCAGTGCTACCAGTTCCTCGCGGGAGCCAAACGAAGCCAAGAGAACAGGCCACCGGAGACGACGCCAGCCCCAATAGCGACTCATTCTGGGGGACAAGCAACGAGGAGGGCCCGTTGAATGGGGGACTTCTAGGTGCGGAAACTGCGAGAGAGTCCCAAATCCCAGCACAACGCCCCGTGGGCGCCGCACCTAGAAGAGGCACTCAGCCTGCACCTACTGCAGAGAAAGAACTGTCATACTTTGATGATGCATCTCCAACCGGCGGCGTGGGAGTTACAGACGAGATGTCATCTGGCGGATCAGCCTGGGAGCGCCTTCGGCAGCAAGGGCTCACGAATGGGGGTTCACAGCAAGGGTCCTCATCACAGCCCAGTCGGCAGCCTCGAGCTGATTCCTCTGCTCAAAGTGGATGGGGTAATGGTGCCGATACTGCCAGTAGCGCCCAGGCACCAGAGGGGCGTCAGATGTCTGCAAGGGAGGCTGCTCAGCGAGAGTTCGACGAGCAGATTGAACGGGAGAGACAGGGTGGAAGCTTTAACAGTAGGGGGTAAGACGCGGTAGAATGTAATACTACAACTACACAAAATAAGACGCCTATCTTGTACAGTACTTCATGGGATTTTCAGTGAAGATTCGAGTTCAAATTCATATTGGGCAGATAAGTTTGCTAGCATGTTTACAAGGCGTTGGCGATGGTGGACCTATCACGACATCACTAGCAATAGCTGCTTCTGTTAAGAAATATTCCCCGCGGCCACTCTATCATACACAGCCTTATATTACGGAATGAAAGGTAGAAGTTACGTATGGTATGGCCTGCTTAGGTGAGAAAATATGAGACAAGACAATGGGCATTGTGCAAGGGATAAGCCGCAGGATACAACGCCTCTTTACGGACGCCCACGTTAAAGCCCGTGGGCGTGGCTTGTCTACCAAGAGCTGACAGTGAGACTCTACTTCAACGCTGTTGAGATCTCTACCACATTAACTATAGCGGTGGCTTTATCACTTCTCGTAGTTCTCACCCAAGCTGGCCATGCAGTACGACCAATAAGTTTCCGTACGAGTCCGTGCTTTTCCCCAGACAAAGACCCGTACGGAAACTTATATCGCCCTACCGTACACTGTACTGTATCTATCACTATGCGAGGCAAAATTCATTAAGTGGTTCTGCACAGTTTAAGGATCGTCAGTAGCCTCAGTCGTAGCGTCAGCCATGCTGGGTGGATTTCGCCCTACTAAGTGGGAAATAGGCGCGGGCCGTGTCTTTAACTAATAAAACGCTGTGGCACAGGCCACCCACACACCCCCTAGTTATTACAGAAATGCTTCAGCTTTGGGAACAAACCCAGGAATAGCCAGACAAGATGTATGTAAGCACATCCCGCCTATGGGCAGAAATGTTGAGCAAAGAATGCCAACTATGTTGTCCCATATTTTCAAGTTGCTAGTTATGGTGCTGGCGTTCGGCGCTGGCACAGCGTCGTCCCAGGATTCATCAAATTCGCTCGTGAGCCGCCGCCTCACCGAGTATCTAACGCCAGCCGCGTCTGGGACGCATGAGTTTGCCCGCGTGCCAGGCACGAATTTTGTGCTGTATGGCAGATGTCGGACAGCCAGCTTATCAAGATCGAGCTGAATCCGATCACCGAGGAACCTACTGCTTTCCAGTCATTTCCTATGGGAAACAACAGCAAGTCAGGGCTCCATGGCGTGTGGCCTTCGGAGTTATACCCCGGCAAGATGTGGCTATCGCTGCAGTGGGAAAATAAGTTGCTGCTCGTGTATCCAGGACAGAATCTCTCGGCCGTTCCGTCCATCATCAAGACCATTAATATCCCGGAGCCAGGAAACAGCCCACATTGCATCTTTGAGATTGGCAATCGCGTCTGGGCCGGCCTTAAGGATGCTTCCGAGCAAACTGGCCAGTACTATTTCTTCTCAGCAGATATCTCTAACTCCACCGACCAGAAGCTGTACCCGTGCCTCAAAAACCCTGTGTTCATCAAGGAGGAGCCAGCCACCAAGTTAATCTATGTCACGCAAGACACAGAGTCGTCCATCATGCGCATCAATGCTACCAGCGGCAGTTGCCGATTCCGCCAAACGTCGGCAGCACGCCAGTCGGAATGACCACTGCCCACGGTCCAATGAATGGAGTCTGGTTCAGTCTCGCTGGCAATGCAACCGGCGGCTCTGGTTCCTTTGGCTACATCGCATCCACTGGCGATATGCGATTCTTTCAGCTTAAGAAGCCGTAGCTAGGCACCAATGCTGGTTTGTTGCATATCGCCGACGCGCCAACCGTTGCAGGCGGTCCGGCTTTGTGGCTCTTTTCAACGTCGCTTCTCAGCACTAACTAACTCGCCCGATGATCTGATCCCCGTGACTGAAGGCATATCATCATGGAAATCGCGTGTGTCAGCAGGGTGTAGAGCTAAAAGCCGGTGGTTCAGTAGCCAAACAGTACTGCTTGGACTAAATATGTAATGAAGGCGTGGTCGAATAATAACCCTGAGTTCCGTAGTCAGTGAATAACAACATAAGTAGAAGGAGCGCTGGTGGATAATATATTATTACATCTATAAAAGAACGGTCACTGAATAACCGTCTGTGTCGCCTGTCCGAGAGCCAAAGCGCTCGTTACGTACATTTTGCCCGAGTGTTTCAGAAGCTCCAGAATCGAACATATATTGCGATAGCTTCGTACAAGCTATACGCAACATGGAGTCCAGCTGAAGAAATATATCCTAAAGTTTGACAGCGTGCGGAAAGTGGTCAATCGGGCACATCACCAGCTGGTCAAGCTGGCATCTCGTCAAAATCCCAAATACGTGTCCCGTACAAAAAATCACTGGACATGGCCAAGCCAAAGTCGCAAAAGCGCGAGGCGAACGTCAGCAATGCCAGCCCGCCGCTAACGCAGGAGAACTTCGAGAAAGAGCTGAAGGAACTGGCCAAGAAGGCGAAGGAGGAGACTTTCTTCAATCATGCCGTTGACTGGGCTGGCACCACCGTCAGGGCTGTGGTGATACTCGCCCTGGCGGCGGCGTCTTCGTCGGTTTCGCAACTTACGCTGTCGCCTGTGTACGGTGCCATTCCAGCGTCGATATGGCATGATAAGCTTGTTAATGCTGCGTGTTTCTTGGGGTGGTCGGGGAGCTTTTGGTTGAGGAGGAATGTGCGATGGAGGCTGATTGATCTGCTGCCATTGATTGCATTCTACATCCCGACGGTCCAACACTTCCTCTTTAACTACAGTAATACGTTTGGTGCTACGTATGGGCCCCTTATTACAGAGTTGTTGACCGTGGCGCCGCTTCTCCTACTCTCAGCGTCAGCTGTAGGGTTAGTATTAGAGGGGTTTGGAATCACGGGGAAGTGGCACTCGGTGCCAGGAGTAGCATCCTTTGTCTTCCTAAAGATAACATCAGCCTGGTCCGCGAATGTTATCCAGAGCACCAGCTACAAGTCCGTACTCCTGTCACGCGTGTCCTGGCAGGTCCAGCTCGCGGCGTCCTACGCCCTCCTCGCTCCGTCAAAGCTGCTGATTTACGCAGTGCCAGCTCTCCTGCACACAGCCGTCTTCAATGCCCACGCTCAGACCCCCTGGGCGACGCAGGCCCTGAACTCGAGTCTGCAAGCTGAGGGCTATAGGCTCATCGCACGCCAGGACTCGAATACTGGCTATATCTCCGTTCTGGAGAGTGTCAGCAATCAGTTCCGCGTCTTGCGGTGCGATCACAGCTTGCTGGGGGGAGTATGGACGATGCACCAGAGCCACAATCCGGTGGTTGGCGAGCCTGTGTATGCTATATTCACCATGCTGGAGGCGGTTCGGTTGATTGAAGCGCCCGTTTCCGTCCCTGATAGCGAGGCACAAGCTCTAGTCATGTAAGCATTCTTTGCTATGAGTCTGTTCACCCAACTAATATTGTACAGCGGCGCTGGCATTGGCACAAGTCCTGGTGCCCTCATGGCCCATGGCATCAACACGACGATCGTTGAGATCGACCCCGTCGTTTTGGAGTACGCAGTAAAGTACTTCGACCTCGCACCGAACCACCACGCCGTCATCGACGACGCCGTCCACTACGCGGCGCAAGTCGCCAACGACACCACCCAACGCTACGACTACATCATCCACGACGTCTTCACCGGCGGCGCCGAGCCCATCGCCCTCTTCACCGACGAGTTCCTGCGCAACCTCCACCGGTCTCTAGAACCCGACGGCGTCATCGCAATCGTAAGTCCAGTTTCTCCATTCCTCCCCCCACCAGCACTAACCGCCGCAGAACTACGCCTCCGACCTACTCCAACCAAGCACACATCTCATCATCCGCACCATCCTCGCCATCTTCCCCTCCTGTCGCATCTACCGCGAGACGGCGACGCCCACAGCCGCCGAGCTCCTCGCCGCGGGCCAGGACTTCACCAACATGGTTCTCTTCTGCCGCGCACGCTCGGAGGCGCCGATTACCTTCCGCGAGCCCGTGGAGCGGGACTTTCTGCGCAGCGGGGCGCGGAAGGCGTATCTGGTACCGAAACATGAGATTCTGCGTGGGGAGTTTGATTTAGAAGACGTTGGGGATGTGCTGAGGGCGAATGATACGGCGAAGTTGGAGGAGACGCAGAGGAGGAGCGCGGTGGGTCATTGGAATGTGATGAGGGCTGTTGTGCCGGGGAAGATCTGGGAGTTGTGGTGAGGGCGGGGTGTGTGGTTTGTTATATTTTCACATTTAGCATGGAGGGATGTAGTTGGTGTCATATGGTTGGTGATATAGTTGAGTATGGTACATAGTGTTGGATTAGGTGACATATAGGTGTATATAGGATGCAGATTAGATAAGAGATATGATCTATGGCCACAAGATCATGGCTGGTTAGAGCTGAGGATACAAGCTGGGAAAGAGACTGACTGGAGATAAGATAGCGCATATCCGCAGTCCGAGTCGATGATATCACGTGACAAGAGACGGGGAGGATAATCTATCTAATCACACCATCTGATCACGAGACCTCGCTCTCATTCCTGGTCTCGATTCAACGATTCGACGATGCCACGATGGGCCTCGATCGTTCTTGGTTATTGAATTGGCCATGGATCTCACAACTGTAACCTGCACTCCGCCTCCCAGCCCAGACGGCACATGTACATCATACGCGGAATCTGTATACGAGGGTACCTGTCGAAATTCCTTTTACACACATCTTTTACCTAAGTCCATCCATCGGCAGTGGCACAGGCAGATGTCAGACGGCATCATTAGGTAATCTTTAGGCCTCCTTTGCCGACCTCGCTCTGTCCCATCCACTACCCATCCACTACCCATCCACTGCCCATCCACTACCCATCCACTACCCATCCACTACCCATCCACTGCCCATCCACTACCCATCCACTACCCATCCACTACCCATCCACTACTCATCCACTACCCATCCACTACTATCCACTACCCATCCACTACTCATCCACTACCCATCCACTACTATCCACTACCCATCCACTACTCATCCACTACTCATCCACTACTCATCCACTACCCATCCACTACTCATCCACTACCCATCCCCTCCTCACTCCTGCCACCTACACCCCTTGGTCCCGCTCACACCCCATATTTCCCTTATCTTTCCCACCCATCAACCAACTCCCCCATACATACGTACTAAGTAAAACGGTTACCTTCTCTTTTTAATCAACATAAATGGACGTCGTGGTCATGGAAATTCTGCCAGGCCTCCACGACCACTCATCACGTTTGCATTACGTCCAGCTTTGCCTTCGGTCCTCGCTGAGCGGGTGAGAATTTCCATGCGGATGCGACTGTACTTTGATGGGAGGTACTGTACAGACCCAACTGTCACTCACGCGTGTACGCACACGCTTCCTTAACTTACAAGTCGGCGGGGAATTCGGCTCGGCGGGGAATCGGCGGGGAATTCGGCGGGGAACTCGGCGGGGAGGACCAAGGAAAATATGGCGTACGTATCCACCACCATCGCCACCCAGCCGTATCCAATTATCCACTTGAAGTTCCATAGTGCTGTAGTCATCAAATATGGCTGAGAGCTGTCATATTTTTCTTCTCATCGGTTGGGTTGGTGCGAATTGCATGGCGAGGCTTGGTTTGTTGGTCATCGCTTTTCCTTCCCGTTTATACTGCCAAGGTAAGACACAGTTGGTCCATGTATTGCGCCCTGCACAGCTAAAACAGCTATAGCAATCAGCCGCCCACAGCTACTACGAGGACGGTCATTTGCCAGATATTGGATATTGTGTCTGGGTATATCCCCCTTCGGCTCCAACTCCCCGGCCCATTTCTCCCTTTACTTGATTGGTTGGTCTCGTGACTCACAACCCATACATTTTCCAACATACATTTTCCCAAGAACACAGTACGTACTCTGAACTAGGGACCATACTTTGGCAACTAGGGCTAACTAGGATTGACTAGGGCTAACTAGGACTAACTAGGCTAACTTGAACTAACTAGGCTACATAACTAGGACTAACTAGGCTAACTTGAACTAATTAGGCTAACTAGGACTAACTAGGCTAACTACGACTAACTGTCCTGCCTTATCTCATTATCCGCACCTTTTTATCCTCTACCTTACCTAACCTTACCTAACCTTTACCTTACCTAACCTAACCTAACCTAACCTAACCTAACCTAACCTAACCTAACCTAACCTAACCTAACCTAACCTTACCTTACCCCCTACCTCACCTTACGTTACCCTTCCATACTTTTACCCTCTTACCTCTTATGGTACTCTCTTTCTCTTCTCTTACTTCGCTATCTTTAGCCCCCGAATATACGAAATACCTAATCTTCCTATCTATCCAACAACCACCCACCACTCTATCTCTGCATACCGTCAACACCCGAAATCCAAACCTCGAAAATTCCATCTCCGCCATTTCCACCACACAAACACTACCATTACACCCATACTATACTCAAATCACACAGTACCCCATATTCCCCAGAATCCACTGCGCCCCTACGCAAAACTACTCTCTTATCTATCGCTCCCATCCCCATCTATCTGCACCCGCTGCACGGCTGCACCTCTACGCCTCTGCACCACCACCTACCTCCAAGAAACTTGCGCCAGTCTCACTGCAGAAACACGATAAGCCTTCCCCGGATACCCCATTCGCCTTCTGCCTCGAGCTATCCTGTTCAGGGCTAGTAGAGCGCTTCTAGAGTACCCGCGCTGCTCTCGATACCATGCCCATTTGGCATATCAGGCGTCCTTGCACATCCCTCGCCGGCCCGCCGAACGTCCTCATACGTGTCGGTATCTGATAACCGTTTGACCAAAAAAGAAGCATAAGCAAAACCAATTCCATTGTCTAACGGACTGCTTGGTACCCGTACCAAGTCCAATCCGGGAGATCATCCCGATTACCTACGGTTGGTTCTTTGCCCGTGTCACCCAGTGCTTGTGTCGTGGGATCGGTCCGCGGGGGACTCTTCTGTGGGGTTCAATCGGCGCGCCACCTACCCCGTCCCCTGCGCACTCTCACCCAGCGGCCTCGAAAGCCATGTCGACCCCCATTTCTATCCCTCGGACGGCTCCCATCCCCATTGCTGCCAAACCCAACCATGCCAAGAACGACACGCCTGCGGAGGAGAGTATAAAACCAAAGGCCTCCTCGAGCATGAGAAGCTTGATAGTAGACGGTGACCTACCCAACACACGTACCCGGAAGGACCGACCGTGTGATGCCTGCAGAAGGCGCAAGAGTAAGTGCGTCATACACGAGGGCCAGGTTGCGTGTGTCTTGTGCAAATTCCACAAGCAGGATTGCACGTTTGTCCAGAGTCCGCAGCCGCGCAAGAGAAAGCTTGTCCCTGAAGAAGGAAAGGTGGGAAAGGAGGACTCCGCTGCCAAGAGGAGGTATGTATTTCTCGTTTTCGTCCCCGATACAGCGCATCTGACTTCCTTCTAGGTCGCCAGACAGGCCTGAAGAACCATCCAAGCGGAGGCAGCCTGACTCGAGCAATTCCAGCACCTGTGCCGGCTCTCTCACCGAAGATATGGCCAACATTGGCGGGCCAGCGATGCTGAAACGCACGCTCGGTCTACAGAATGATCGGTACAGTCAATATATAGGGCCGACAACAGACTTCGAGCCCTCTCTTCTCGACTTGTCGCATTTCGATCCTCAAGATGAGAGTCTACTTTCGCGAGGCACGCTGAGGAAGGTCAGCGATGTCGATACTTTCTTGATGCTCCCAGACTACAACACCCCTGGATACGAGCATGTCATAGAGGACTCGGATGCCGTTGAGGCAATCGTCACTCCTCACGGCCTGGCCCTGATAGATCTGTACTTTCATGTTATTCACCCAAGCTTTCCTATAATCCAAAAGACCGTATTTCTGGAGAAATATGCGAGGTCCTATCAAGAGTTTTCGCCTGCACTGTTAGCTGCAATGTATATTCTAGCAATCAACTGGTGGGACCACAGCGAACAGCTGGCCAAGTCCCCGAGACCGAATGTCAGAGAGCTTGAGCGGCTCGTACGTACGTCATTGGCAGATGCCATGTATCGGCCAAAGTTGTCGACAATACAAGCCGGCCTACTCCTATCGCAACGTCCGGAGGGAGACCAATGGGCGCCGACGGCACAGCTTGTCGCTATCGGCCAAGAGCTAGGCCTTCATCTCGACTGTTCGACCTGGAAGATTCCACTTTGGGAGCGCGGTCTCCGAAAGCGCTTGGCTTGGGCGTTGTATATGCAAGATAAATGGGGGTCGCTCATACACGGACGGCCGTCGCATATCTTTGCATCTAACTGGGCAGTGCGATCACTCACATGGAACGATTTCCCTGACGACCAGAGCGACCCGGGTGATGGAAGTGGTCGTGAGGATGGAGAGGTGCTGGAACACGAGCGTGGCAGGCTCCTCTTCACAGAGATGGTATCCTTGTCGCAACTTCTTGCTGAAGTCCTGGAAACCTTTTATACTCTAGCCGCGATGGATAATGTGACGCGTGCCGGCACGTCTGGTACCCATATGGTTCTCTCCTTGGCGAAGCCCGTGCAGCTGAAGCTGAAAGAATGGTTTGCTGCGCTGCCGGTGTGCCTGAAAATGGAGAATAGCCACACCAATCTGGCATCCTCGCCGTCGCCACTCAGCAATGGAAGCCAGGGCAGCAGGCTTTCGTCTACCGGCTTCTTGCATCTCTCATACTTCGCCACTGAAATTACGCTTCATCGCCGCATCGTGCGCTCTCTCACGCCACCTGGACCGAACCTTCCTCCCATCGACCCCTATATTCTCCACATCTGCCGATCCGCCGCGAAAACTCGGCTCATCAGCGCAATGGATTTTGTAAATAGGTTGACACCAAGCCATCTCCGCGCGTTCTGGTACTTCTCGTCCAAGACCAACTTCGCCCTCATCGGAACCTTCGGATCTCTCCTATGGGCAACGGCCCCTGGAAAGGAAGAGGCCGACTTCTACCGTATGCGCCTGAAGGAGTACCGCTGGACGCTTGGAGTCAGCGCGCGCGCCGGAGTCAGCGCGGATGGTGAAGGGCGTGGCGTGAAGGGCCTAACTGAGTTTGCGCTCGGCATGTTGGATACCAGCACTGGCCTCCTGAAGGCTCTCCCCGAGAAGCCTCTGCTCTCACGAGACAATAGCGAGGTCGGGCTGGGCAGTTCTCACTCCGCCAGCTTAATAAGCCTAGGCGGGATGATGAGCTCGAGTGCGCGCAGCGGCGGTGGCGGCTATGGCTTTGGGATGGGCGATGGCCAGGCGGGGTCGGGGGATGTGGATAGTGGACTTGCGAGCCCGAGTGATAGTACCAGCTCGGTGGAGGTGAGCCAGGGGTTTGAGGCCTTTATGGCGGCGCATCTACAGGGACGGGAAAGATGAGGGGCGATTGAGTGGGCGTTTTCCCCGCCCGACAAGGCTGCGGGGTAGTGAGATTGCTCCCCCGAGACATGTGTTTTATTTATGGAAGATGATGGGCACGACCCGGATGAAAACGAAAAAGCGGCAGGCTGGCTGGGCTGGCTTGGAGTTGTGTGTTTTTATTTAGCGCGGCGTTTGATATCCCCCAAAAACAGAATAGTGAACCACTAGAGATCTGGCATTGCCGCCGTAGGGCGCCGGAGTTTTATGAAGAATTGAAGAAATATCTTCCTTTATTTCCATGATTTTTTGCTTGTGACGTCTGTGTTGTGGTTTATGGTGCGAGATGGCGTGCGAAGAGGTAGGGTATGTGCGCGGTTGAGGGATGGGCATGGTCGGTCTTTCGTGATTGTTACCACCTTCCCAGTTGATGTATTCGATGGTCGTGAGAGGAGGTCGTTGTTACTGAGTGTGGTCTTGGTCTCGCATTGTGTCGACTCTGAGGTTAAGCTGAGGGGACCAGCGACCTCCACCCATGTGTCGAGTCCGAACTTTCGATGTAAACACCCACCTCGCAGGAACGAAACATCCCCATCCCATCCCCCTTCTCCTCACACCAGCATTCCCAACACCAACCATCAAGACGCAGAAGGGCAACACCCCCAGCCGCCCTTGTAAACAACACCCTCCCCTCCCCATCGATCCTGGGCTCCCTCCCCAAAACGGGAATTGCGGGGTTAGCTCTTCCCGGCACGTGCCTCCTATGCAGATGTGACTTGCGCCCTAGCGCCCCTTCCATGCCCCCTACGATAATTTTGGCCAAGTATATGCTATGACTATACAGCGTCTGTGTGGCTTTGTGGGGTAGGGGCGACCTAGAGGGGGTGTAGGGGCGGCGCTTAGTACCTTTCTTCTCTGGCCGTGGCGTGTTGCGTTGGGGGCCGGGGTGGCCGCGATGTGAGGTTCGTGGTCGGCGGGTTTGGCGGTTTTGGCGGTTTTGGCGGGTTTGGCGGGTTTGGCGGGTTTGGCGGGTTTGGCGGTTTGGCGGGTTTGGCGGGTTTGGCGGTTTGGCGGTTTGGCGGTTTGGCGGTTTGGCGGTTTGGCGGGCGTGGGATGGGGGATGTTGTAGTACTGTTGTCTGTTGTGAATGGGTGTTGGCGGTTGTTTTTGGTGTTGGGGAGCTGGGGATGGGGATGGGATGGGGGATGGGGATGGGGGATGGGGATGGGGGATGGGGGATGGGGGATGGGGGATGGGGGATGGGGGATGGGGGATGGGGGATGGGGGATGGGGGATGGGGGATGGGGATGGGGGATGGGGGATGGGGGAGAAGGGGCGAGATTGCAGGGGTGGTGATGGACCCCCACACTATTATTAAATATTGGGACGCGGGACTGGGGTAGAGTGTTTTAAGAGCGCGTTTGTATTGTAGGCGGCCCAGTTCGACGAGGCTGTGTGTGTAAGGAGATGTGCGGTGCAGTGTCAGCGTCAGAATGTGGAGTTGGGCCTTGAAGAGAAGGGCACACGACAGTGCAGCGACAGTGCAGCGAGTCCTGGAGCGAATCACTATTTTGCTGTGGATGCTCAAGTGGGCGGTCGTGGGAGAGCACGAGGGCAGTTTGCGCAAGCGCGTGATGCAGAGGAGACAAAAAGGAAAGGCATATGGAGATGATATATGGAGGGTTCCATGCCTCCGCAGTTTGCAAAAGGCAATCTGCAGCTGAAATGCAGCTGAGCGTCAAAGATGCTCTAGCTCGACGTCCGGGGGGGATGCAGCGCCAGCCAAATGCGTCCGTCCCATTCGACTCCCATCACATGAGACGATCGGGTAGGAACCTCGCGAGGTAGGGGGTTTTGCCCTCTGGCACCTCCGTAACGCTGCTTACCACCCACGCCTCGCCAATTATAGGGCGATCCCAGCTGTGCGGATTGCTGGCGTGGCGCTGGAGCTCCCCTCTAGATGTCCCAGCCTTTGTTTTCCCAGCACGAGACCGGCTGCAGATGGTGTCTCTCCCTGTCGATTTGGCGTTGTCTTGGGAAGAGAGGTTGCATCTGGATTGGGCAGATGTACAACGCGGAGTACTCACCAGCACGATATGCGGAGCCGAGACGGCAGGCGGAAGTAGGAGGAAGTAGGAGGCAAAGCTTACTCAGACACGGCGTAATCCGCATCACCGTCGGATTAAGTGGAGAGGCGGTTACTTTATAACTCCTTTATACTCTTGTCTTGGTGATTGGATTTGTATTAGGAGGAAGTAGGAGGAAGTAGGAGGAAGTAGGAGGAAGTAGGAGGAAGTAGGAGGAAGTAGGAGGAAGTAGGAGGAAGTAGGCGGAAGTAGGCGGAAGTAGGCGGAAGTACTGTAGGCGGTCGTAGGCGGAAGTAGGTGGATGTACTGTAGGCGGTAGTAGGCGGAAGTAGGTGGAAGACGACGCGGAGAGAAAGACCGATCGATGATTAACGGAAGTGAGTTGCAGTAGGTTGGTTTGGGAGCAGCAGAACAGCGAGACTAGCATGGTCCAGCTACAACGGCCGTCAGTTGGGAAGTTGGAAAGTTGGAAAGTTGGAAAGTTGGAAAGTTGGACATAGCAAGATTGGAGGGTTACTTACAGTACGGAGTAGTCGTAGTTACTATATTGGAATTCGAGGATTCATTCCCCTTGAGGAGGAGAGAGGCCTGTCCTTCAACGGGTCGATCGTGTTGACCCCCACGGAAGCACGAGTCCTTGTGGATCCTGTGCATCACGAATACGCGGCCAGTGTGCATCCAGTACTTAAAAGGTACTTGGTTGGGTACTGTGCATGTTACTGCATTAGAAGTATCTTCGTTGTCATTGCAGCAAGGGTCATTGGTACTCGACGGGAGGTGGAAGCGGGGGGGGTGGCGACGACAAGGACGGCGTAGACGAGGGCATCACGCCCCCCATTCACAAGACGCTTCACACGCGGTCATCGGAGCATGGACACGAGCCTTTCCATACCTGTCAACGCTAAGTATAGTACCTTACATGGTACTCTATTTTCAATCCAGCTACTTTACAGTATGAAGTCATGAAGACATGAATGAAAATATGAAGACATGAATGAAAACATGAAGACATGAAAACATGAAAACATGAAAACATGAAAACATGAAATATGAAAACATGAAAACGACAAGACGACAAGCCGGCAAAGCTCTGGCTGGGCTCTGGCATCTGGGCTCTCATGCAGTCTGTGTGTCTGGCCGTAAAAGGACGCTCTCCGGTTCTCCAGCATTGCATTTCATGCATCATATATCGTATACACGACTTCTGATAAGTCGAATGCTCTGTATAGGAGGTCCCATGCCTCGGAATTGTCCACTTGAGTAACCCTGAGGCCCTGCCATGATACCCTGAGTCGTGTGTGAGGATAACTTTATATATTTTAGTGATGCTATGGAATCATCAATAGCATCACTAAAATATATATCCTTCGAATCCAATGCCAATAGCATTTGGTGGCCAGAAGCAACATATCGTACTATCTATACTGTACTGTACGGTACGGTATGTACTGAGAAGTATAATGGGCTATATGGATATGGGATATGGGCCTTTATGGGCCCCGTTGTTCTGATTCTGGTCTTTCGTCTGCCCTTTGTGTCTGCCGCCGCCCCTCACCCGCCCCTCACCCCCCCCCCTTCACACCCATCTCCGTTATTAACGACCCCGTCCACGCCTGACAAGGCTAACCTACCCCCCCCCCAGCCCATTTTCTTGGATCTCGACTCATCATCGTGCCTTCCGATCGCCAAGCCACCTTTCCAACTGAGAGCGAAAATTTCACATATAAGTCACACAGACTTCCCCCTTCTTTTCCATCTCATATTCACTGCATTTGAAGACCCATTGTCCCATTTGCACACCGTCACTTCCCACCTGAATCATTATTTAAGGGTGCCTGCCATAAAACTTGAATCATGTCTCCTCACAGCGATGCCCCGTCACCTTCTGGGAGCTACACACAACCTCACGGTATGCCAATTAGGATCACTGCCTCACAATCTCAAATTCCAAGAAACGTTTACTCAGACTCCGAAGCACACTACAGTAGCTCATTTGAAAGCACCTCTACTACGGCATCATCCTTAGAAATGGCAGAGAACGTCTCGCGGCCTCTTGTTCCAGGAGTCTATGTCCCCACCGTCTGCTTCTTCCATGTGGGCTCGGAGGATCTTGACCACGAGACCATTGCCACCCATGCCGTCCGCTTGGCACGAGCAGGCGTTGCTGGCATTGCAACCCAAGGCTCCAACGGCGAGGCAGTACATCTATCACACACCGAGCGCCAACAAGTGACATCCACGACTAGGAAAGCCCTTGCCGATGCCGGCTACAGTGACCTTCCAATCATTGTTGGTTGTGGCGCACAGTCTACTCGTGAGGCTATCCAATTATGTAGAGAGGCACACCGCTCAGGAGGAGACTACGCTCTGGTTCTACCACCATCCTACTATGCACCTCTGTTTGCACCAAGCTCCAAATCGGTTTTGAAGTTCTTCAACGATGTCGCAGACTCTTCGCCAATCCCACTCATCATCTACAACTACCCTGGCGCTGTTTCGGGTCTTGACTTGAGCTCGGATATCATCATTGAGCTTTCCAAGCATTCAAACATTGTCGGTGTCAAACTTACCTGCGGAAACACTGGAAAGTTGAACCGCGTCGTTGCAGCTACCAAGTCATCCAAACCTGCCTCAAACCTGCCATCATTCCTTGTCCTCGGAGGCTCAGCGGACTTCACCCTTCAGACTATGATTGGAGGTGGACATGGTATCCTTGCTGGGCTGGCAAACATCTCTCCAAAGGCTTGCATTAAGACCATCGATCTTTACAAATCTGGTAACATTACTGAGGCTCAGGCCATGCAAGAGGTCGTAGCCAAGGGCGACTGGGCCGCCATTCAAGGAGGAATTGTTGGCACCAAGGCTGGCATGCAGGGCTGCTTTGGCTATGGAGGATATGCGAGAAGCCCTCTACCGCAGCCAACCAAGGAAGAGGGACAAAGGTGGACAAACATGTTCAAGGAGCTGGTGTCTCTGGAGAGGAGCCTCTAGTATCTTCGACAGATGGCCTCTCCGCTTGATTACGCCCAGGGAGAATTTCAAAACGCGTCAAGGAAAAGCATGGCTGTCACAACCTCGGAATTCGCAAAAGCAAACTTTACTAGAGAATGTTTGGCAGGTTAATAATGGTCCAACACGACTCTGGCTGGGCCGGGGACAACTTAATTGAGGGGTTGGACGGGGAGGAGGGTACGGCTAGAATACGGAGATTGACTTATATGGCGTTGCATTTTAGGGGCCTCTCTGGCCAGAGAGGGCTATTCATGCGTTGCACCTTTACTTGTGATCATAGATTGGTTTTGGGATTGGGAGGCAACTCTGGGGCTCGATTTAGAGCGCCTCAAAAACCATCGTTATAGCAAAAAATTATCAAACCATAGATAATAAGATTAACCCAATTTTTTGAGTCTCGTTCATCCTATGAATCCCGAATAAGGAAAGAATGAAGTGGATGCTGATGGCGTGTCGTGACTTTACTGCTCCACAACTGAGAAGATTGTCTGTGGGTCTGTATCCTCTCGTTACAAGGGGGTGGTGGGGAAGCGTGGGGGTCCATCTTCTTCGGCTTAGTCAGCGACCGGGTAAAGTTCGCTGCCGTCTTCCGTTTCCTGTCAGAACGTAGGTGACCCGAGCATCCCCCCAACCTAGGCTGACCCACTCCACTTCCGGCAAAACCTCGGCTGACCCCCATAAATAAATCTTCAACTTCCGACCTTCGACCTTCCGTCAACAACAGCACCAACTCCACCACCTCCGCCACCACGATGGCGCCCATCAAGCTATGAATACATTACCAATGGATTGATAATTCTACTAACAACCACAACAGGCGGCCTATAAGGCCTACAAACTCCTTACTGAACGCCCACTCGGAATGAAGCCTTTTCCCCAAGATGTAAGTTCAATTCCAGTTCAACTTCACTTTCAACTTCACGCTGAGATTAATACATTACTAATACATTATTAATGCATTAGTCATCCTTTTACAATAAGCATTGTTAAGAACACTGCAGTGCGTTGGCTTTGGTGGCTGAAGTCGTTTATGGCAATATTGGACCTATAATGCATTAATAATGCATTAAGAACACATTACCAAAGAACACACATTATTACACATAGCATCAACTGCTTCTGGTGTCATTGAGGAAGTATTGATGATATAGGCGACCCCATTTTCGGATGTTTAGGGGTATTCTGGTAAATCTGTTGTATAGTTTACCTTCATTACCCGGGTTGCTTTGTCGCTAACATCGCTTGAAATAACTGTGGTTGTTTCGATATTAATGCATTAGTAATGCATTAAGTATATATTAGGCGGCTCTTACCTTCTCCTCCTCTTCTTCTTCCTCAGTAACAAGTTCCTGATATCTTTCATCCTCAAATTGAAGACTACTATCAATACTAACAGTATCAGACCATGGGTCTAGTTGAGGTAGTGAAATTATCTCATCCATTGTGAATAATGCATTAGCAATGAATTACTACTGTTGTTGTTGCCATGCCCTACAGGTTTTATGTTGGTAGGAATTTAGGGCCCTATTATATACTGTTTTTAGCCCTACCTGACCATATCATCTGATGCAACGCAAGCTTAGCTGACCAACGTGCAAGGTTTAGTCATAAAAGTGGAGCATTTTCGGGTCAGCTGAGCTAACCCCTGATGGTCTGCTCACCTGTGTACTCGTTTCCTGTCCCTTCGCGCCCAGGATTATCCCACCAATCATAAGTTTTGCCCACTGTTTCCACGTTGTTGCAGCTGTCGCAGCTCAGCTTAGGTTAGGGGGGGGTCAGGTCACCTACGTTCTGGGCAGTGGGTGAAGTGCACCCAGCCCACTTCTGGCAAAATCTCGGCTGACCCCCCCACAAATAAATCCTCAACTTCTGACCTTCCACCTTCTGTCAACACCACTACCACAACCACCAACCACCACCACACCCAGCTACCACCATGGCTCCTAAGCTCGAGAACAATGTGAGAATGCATTGCTAATGCATCAGTAATATACTAACAATTGAAATAGGAGGCCGACAAGGTCTACCAAAAGCTCCCTATTCGCCCTCTAGGCATTCCTCCTTTTGGAACTGATGTAAGTTCACCCCTAGCCCACCCCTCTCAAAACTCACTTTGCATTTCACTTTGAACTTCACCTCCTTCTAATACATGCTAATCCATTCGGAATGCATTAGAAGACCGGCGCCTTCATCGTTTCCTCTAGAGAGCTGTTCTGCTGCCTTAACATTCTTAATGAACAGGAGAAGTATAAAGCTAGATTAACCGACTAGCCTACTATCCACCTCTGCTATCATGATGTAAGTTCAACTTAGCAATACATTACTAATGCATTCGTAGTCCTCGACCTCAACATTGTTAAGCTTAGCTAAAGTGTAGCGACGGTGAGTGTCATGGTTCACCAAGGCATAGGGTGCCTGTAAGAATGCCTTCTCGTCTCTCATTCTAGGGAGTAGACTCCAGGTAGCCGTGGGGTCACGTGTGATCATTTGGGTGGCCTAACTGAGTCGGAACCGAGTCGGATGGGTTTCGGATACTTGAGAAAATCGACTGATGGGGTTCCCCATCATCTTTTTTGTATCCTTCGTAGTAGACCTATAGGATAGCATCCGTTTAGCCTCCGACTCGCACTCTCATATGCTATTACTGTGAGCTGGGTGCCCTGTGTCCTTACAGTGCCAGTTGGGTATTATGAATTAAACTCAATCTAGAGAAGGAAGGAAAGAGAAGAGGAGCACTCGAGCAGTGACTCGATCTATATACAGCTATGTTGTTGTGGAGTGAATTCTCTTTAGCGAGACCAGTTCTGAGAATTCACTCCACAACTGAAAACTTTGCTCCAACCCTGGAAAGCTCCCCACACCCCTGAACCCCCACTCAAGCTGCAAGGTGCACTTGATATGCTAACAATGAGTAGCTATAGTAGCCTTAAAGAATTCTAGTAATGCATAAGGGCGCACCCTTATGGACCTTAGCAAGCTTGACCTTGTGGCCTTTTGTTAGGTGCGCCCGAAGGTTGCTAGTATGAGAGGAGACTTACTACTAGCATCAAGAAGTGATTGATGCTAGTAGTAAGTCTCCTAGTAATACATTCCTAATGCATTCCTAATGCATTCCTAATGCATTACTAGAATTCGTTAAAGCTACCATGGCTACTTATTGTTGCTACACTTTAGCCAAGCTTAACAATGTCAAGGTTGAGGACTACAGTGAAGATAAAGCCCTAAAGACACCTTAGAAAGAGAAACTACGCGCTATGGTCACTATCTGCCGTCCTACCATGCATAAGAAAGGTGATGGATTAGTAAGTCTCCTAGTAATGCATTCCTACAAAGACTAATAAGGCTTGCATAAAGGCAATTGCTAACATCACACGTAAGTGCTAGGGCTACAAAGACAGCAAGGAGAAGTGTAAGTGAACCATCTAATATATTGCTAATACATTCCTAATGCATTATAGTATGCCTGCTAACTGAGCCTTCTGACTACTGTCTAGTATAGGATTTCTTCACTAATGACAAGGGGGAGGAGGATGGAGGAAAGGAGGGCCTAGTTGTTGTCCCTTCTAATGACTCTTCATATGATGTCATACTGACATTCGTTGCACTCAGTTTGCTATCAAACTCAAGAGCAAACTTAGAAATCTCCTCCTCAAACCTACCAGTCACTATACATATTTTGGCTTGTCACACCAACAACAAGAGCAATACTACTCAACGATTGCTACAACCCTCTATGATTCATTACACGTCATTGCTCCTTAGTTACCCACAAGATTGGTTAAGTTATGACATAATCTGTCTATAGGGGTACTCTGACCTTGGACCTCCTTTCACTTCCTATAGGCTAGGAACCTAGGAGATGGTTCTATGGGATTTTCTTACGTCGACTACAGTTACCAAGCCTGGTTAGTCATGGAAAGTCTTGGAAAATGAGAGAACTACACTCCTTTGGTATAAATAGGATTGCCCTTTCCTTAAGAAATGGCAAGCAGACAATACAGTAAATCGACTAGCACATACTTCTACATCTTTTCCAAGCTTCCAAGCATTGATCTTGTTATTCTTTGTTTCTGAAAAGTCAGTGAGGTGCTAACCTCTGACTTACCCCTGAGTTCTCAGACTCAACATTTGTTACAACTTGTCTAAACCACTTCACTACATAATACACCTAATTGCTGTGTTGTGGAATAGTCTAAGCTACGACCCTTTGGCTCTTTTTCCCAAGACAGTGTGTTGTCTTAGTAAAATCATCCCTTCCTTGGGTGGCTAGATTCTCACATCTGGTGCACCCACCATTACACAAGATCGTAAAAATGCCTCTTCAACTTTCCGCCAAATCCGATATCCTCCCCGTCTATGGTTTAAAACAACAGAAGTTTCATCTGACCATATGACATTTTTCCAATCCTCAAGTGTCCAATCTTCGTGGTCAAGGCACCACTTTAGCCGTTGTTCTCTCATTCTCTTCGTCAATCCAGGCTTCCTTGTCAGTTTCGTTTTCCGATATCCTGCTGTTTTCAAGATTCGCCATATGGTAGTTGAAGAAATATCAAAACTGTTGATACTAAGTTCCCCTGCAATATCAGCGCAAGTTTTCTCACGGCCATATCTATCTCTGCATACTTTCGAAACAGCCTGATTGACTGTTTCCTCTGTCTGTTTTCGAGGGCGTCCAGAGCGAGGGGTGTCGTCTAGCCATTCATCTTGGAGAGAGAATGGCATGTGGTTTGGGTCGAAACCACGCTCAATTGCCCGAGTGTAAATCCGGTTTATCTGTCGAGCAGATACTCCTGTCTTCTCAGCTACTTCAGCTGTTGTCTTCCCTCTGATAGGGGATTTTAAGGTCACGATAAGAGCCCAAGTTGAGAGACTTGTATTTGGCGCCATGATTTTAACGTTTACGAGTCACAAAATGAGGGGTTCATAAGATTACCATTTTATGCAAGGCTTGGCACTACTAGCTCAGACACGACTTTTGAACTCGACCTCTGTATAAGCAATTACATTAGTAATTTATCTTATCTTATCTTATTGCAACTTAGTCCTAATTAGGTAATGTATATACCTAAATAGGTTTAATGCATTTTATAACTCATTAACTCATAAGTCTACTCGAGTTGGTGAGTTTGAGTTTGAGTACAGGTCTAAACTCAACTTAATGAGTTGAGTTTGGTTTCAAACTCATGAGTCTACTCGAATTGCTAACCCTAACTGAAGCCCTAACTAGCCAAATACACACATCTAGACAACATGGAACTAAGACCATTACAATTTCCTTAGATCATGACGAGGTCTTTATAAGTTGCCTAGGGTCTGGCAATTGCAACCCTAGAACCAAGACTAACATAGACAAGTTCATTGCTAAAGTTAGGTTGACACACTTGACTTTATTGACCTAGAGGTAGACGATTTACAAGGGCTGCCCCTAAGCCAAAATGAGGGTGATTATTCGCTACCTTCACTTACAAAGCCTTCTATTGCAAAGAGGCCACGGAAAGATAATGGGCTTAACATACACTAGAAGGGGACAACAGAGAGAACTGAACTAAGTCAAGTCTATAACAAGTCATGGTCTAGTCGAGAAATTCTAGAGTCATGGCGTAATACAGACATATAGCAATAATTATAGTAATTGCCATTCTATCTAAACCATGTGAAAAATGTTTAATAGTCCTGTGAAAACTGTTCTAGTAGGCCTAGTCCTGTGATAAAATTCAAGTGGTCCTATAACTGGTTTCTTAGAAGACTAGTAGGGGACTGTTGTAACGCTGACTTCTAAACGATAGAAGACACAAGAGGTTTCTTGCGTAAGGTTGACTTGACAGAGGAGGCAGGGGATTAGACACAAAGGCTTTCCAAGTAACACGTTACAGTATTGTAAAGAATACTATATTGAGTTGAGCATGAAGCTCCTATCTAAGGAAATACTATCTACTTATATAGTGGCGTCGTGCATCATGGGTAACCTGGATAGTTGGCGGATAGCTAGATATTCAGGATAGTTCGTGGATAGCTCAACTATCCAATATCCACTAGTTTCTGCAACTATCCATTAGCCCCGTCACATGGCAGCCTACCCTGCTTGCCCCCTGTGACTAACACGTCACGTTACTAGGCCCTGGCCCTGTAACCATGATGTCATGTTACTGTAGCCGTAACAACTGTGGGTTATTGGCTTTAGACTAGACCGTGATCTCAGTTGAAGATTTAGGACCAGACCGCCCTATGGTCTGGTCTAGGGTCGGTCCCCTAATAGGGTCAGTCCCTAGTGACGCACGCTAGTTTTAGACAGCTCTCTAGTCTTCGCTAAGTCATTGTGATAGGCAAAGTAGAACTTTATTTTGCAGTAATGTGGCTACGTGCCATACCTTTATGAATGCCATCAATTTAGCTAAGCTGAACCAACCCTAATGATACAATAAATGATAAGAGCCTAAATGATAACATAGAGAGCACTCCCCTTAGCCATCGTTTGAATTGCACCACAACGGCAAAGATATCAAAAATTGTCATATGCCGATTTTTCGCCTTTGCGTTTAGTTCAACTCTCATTTTGGTAGTCTTGCTCATTTTGCTCTAACATCGTCTTGTTGTAGACACCCAAATCTGCCACTCTAGCCTTAGTACCTCAAAGGCCTATGTGAGCGCTAAAGCTCTAAATAACATACAACTGCCTACTAGACACCCTTTCATCCTTGATTTCTTAAGCAACAGCAACAGACAGAGTACAATGAGATGCTAATCGATTTGTTTAGGTAGTAGATGACGTGTTAGGTTTGTGGATATCATAGGCTAGAGCCCTTAATATTGCAGCTAGCATAGACGTAGATCTACTAATGCACTTGACTTGAGCATCTTGAGGGTGATGTAGTTGGCGGAAAAATGCAGTTAAAAATAAATTTTTGCTTTCTATATCCATCTGCTAAGGTCCTGCTAATTTTGTCACTTTAACATTAGTAGGAATGCAGAACAAACTTTCAGGGCAAAGCAGTTCACACCGTTGTTTAGCTATTCGTGTGTAATGGTGGGTGCACCAGATGTGAGAATCTAGCCACCCAAGGAAGGGATGATTTTACTAAGACAACACACTGTCTTGGGAAAAAGAGCCAAAGGGTCGTAGCTTAGACTATTCCACAACACAGCAATTAGGTGTATTATGTAGTGAAGTGGTTTAGACAAGTTGTAACAAATGTTGAGTCTGAGAACTCAGGGGTAAGTCAGAGGTTAGCACCTCACTGACTTTTCAGAAACAAAGAATAACAAGATCAATGCTTGGAAGCTTGGAAAAGATGTAGAAGTATGTGCTAGTCGATTTACTGTATTGTCTGCTTGCCATTTCTTAAGGAAAGGGCAATCCTATTTATACCAAAGGAGTGTAGTTCTCTCATTTTCCAAGACTTTCCATGACTAACCAGGCTTGGTAACTGTATTCGAAGTCAAGTGCGACCCACAACTAGCTTGCTAATCATGTAGCGAACGTAAGAGAATCCCATAGAACCATCTCTTGGGTTCCTAGCCTATAGGAAGTGAAAAGGAGGTCCAAGGTCAGAGCACCTATAGACAAATTATGTCATAACTTAACCAATCTTGTGGGTAACTAAGGAGCGATGACGTGTAATGAATCATAGAGGGTTGTAGAAGCTTCTATGTCATACTGACATTCGTTGCACTCAGTTTGCTATCAAACTCAAGAGCAAACTTGGAAATCTCCTCTTCAAACCTACAAGTCACTATACATATTTTGGCTTATCACACCAACAACAAGAGCAATACTACTCAACGATTGCTACAACCATCTATGATTCATTACACGTCATCGCTCCTTAGTTACTGGGCTGATATTACCACATAGCATATCTCTACAACCCTCTATGATTCATTACATGACATCACTTATACTACCACATGACATATCTCTACCAACTAGAGGCCTAGGAGCATGAACGATAGCTCTAAAAGCTCCTACGAACCTCTATGATTCATTACATGTCATCGCTCTTTAGTTACCCACAAGATTGGTTAAGTTATGACATAATTTGTCTATGACATAATTTGTCTATGACATAATTTGTCTATAGGGGTACTCTGACCTTGGACCTCCTTTTACTTCCTATAGGCTATGAACCTAAGAGATGGTTCTATGGGATTCTCTTACATCGACTACAGTTACCAAGCCTGGTAAGTCATGGAAAGTCTTGGAAAATGAGAGAACTACATTCCTTTAGCATAAATAGGATTGCCCTTTCCTTAAGAAAGGGCAAGCAGACAATACAGTAAATCGACTATCACATACTTCCACGTCTTTTCCAAGCTTCCAAGCATTCATCTTGTTACTCCTTGTTTCTGAAAAGTCAGTGAGGTGTTAACCTCTGACTTACCCCTGAGTTCCCAGACTCAACATTTGTTGCAACTTGTCTGAACCACTTCACTACATCACACACCTGATTGCTGCGTTGTGGATGTTACGATATCAAGTGCGCCTTGCAGCTCGAGTGGGGGTTCAGGGGTGTGGGGAGCTTTCCGGGGTTGGAGCGAAGTTTTCAGTTGTGGAGTGAATTCTCAGAACTGGTCTCGCTAAAGAGAATTCACTCCACAATAGCTGTATATAGATCGAGCCACTGCTCGAGTGCTCCTCTTCTCTTTCCTTTCTTCTCTAGATTGAGTTTAATTCATAATACCCAACTGGCGCCCTATGCCTTGGTGAACCGTGACAGTGGAATAGTCTAAGCTACGACCCTTTGGCTCTGTTTTCTAAGACAGTGTGTTGTCTTAGTAAATTCATCCCTTCCTTGGGTGGCTAGATTCTCACATCTGGTGCACCCACCATTACATTCTAGAGCTATCGTTCATGTTCCTAGGCCTCTAGTTGGTAGAGATATGCCATGATGTATGTATCATAAACAGATGTATTAGAAGAGTTTGCAGCAATCGTTGAGTAGTATTGCTCTTGTTGTTGGTGTGATAAGCCAAGATATGTATGGTGACTTGTAGGTTTGAGGAGGAGATTTCTAAGTTTGCTCTTGAGTTTGATAGCAAACTGAGTGCAACGAATGTCAGTATGACATCGTGCTACTAAATGTTACGATGGTCACAGAGGTCAAGAAGCCAGTCTAGAGAATAATAAGCTAGATTGAATCTAAAGAGAGAAGGAGAAGAAAAGGAAGGTGGTGAGGCTATTCCTGTTATGTACAGTTGTGCGCTTAGCAGTTCCTTGTAACCTTAGTGGCTACTATGGCTGCCTGTTCCTATAGTTTCTAGTGGCTATGAGCTGTGATTGTAACACCACTAGCTTAAGTAGCTTTAGCTAATATCGTAACACCAAACTATCGATATCAGAGTTCTTATGACCTTCCTTCTAGCAGTCTAGATCCATCTCCTTATTGGCTTAGATAATGTCAAACATAAGCCTTGAGGATCACAGCTTTCTATACGCTGCTGGGTTGAGAGCTGCAATACTTCTGGTGTGTCGGCTTCGATTTGCCCCTCAATCGTAGGCTGGATAGGCAGAGCAGGGCTTGCTCTGCCATCTTCTTCGAAGGTAGAGTATTGGCGATGTCTCTGGGGTAAGGATTGGGGCTCATAAGCCAGGAATTCGAGCGGCTTCAAGGCCATTATCACTTATATAGAGTGACGTATGTAGATACTGCTATACTACTGTATTCGCCTTACAATTACATGGCGTCTATCCAAGGTGATTACTAACTTATATTCTAACTACAATAGGAATCTAGCTGGCTGTTAGCCTTGAACAGATAACTGTCTGACGCTGACAGTCTTACTTCCTATTTAGGAAATAGTGGGGTTCACAGCGAGCAGGGTTTGTACAGGGTTTAGACAGGGTTCCTGGTCAAATTTTCTACACTAACTACATACAGGACTGTCGAATGAGGTGTCTAACAAGGCCCCAATTCGCGGTCAGGACCGCGGCCAGTACCACGACCAGGCCCCACCAATCACCACCACCTACTTTAGCCCAGGCACACACAGATTCACATCAGCGCTTAACAGCTCAGAACTATTGGACACCAGCTATCCAAACATCCAAACATGCCAGGGTCCTCTCCCATTGCCCACATCAACTGCGGGACGTCAACTTCTCGTCCACTAAACATCTCCATATCGTCGTCGCTCACATGCGCTACCAGATTGATATAATTAATGCGTCTCCTTGCAGTACTTTGGTAGGGTCTTCGATTCGACACCTGCCGTCCCTCTCTACCCAAAGGCTGCCCCTCCCTCGATTCCCAGGTGCACAGCTTCCTGTCACCTTGCGTCCCGCCTTGCATCCCGTCCAGCCTATCATGTCGCTGAAGGCTGCTATGTATGCTGTATCTCCAGTCCAGCACCTGTCGCCCCCTTGCGCCCACATCTGATCCGTCGCACTTCATCACGTTCACATCCCATGAATAGCTTCTCGCCTTGAGACGTTCGCCCTTCAGGTGCCGATGATCTCTCTCCACTCGACTATCGCTTCATAGGAGTGAGAATAGCCATGCGGGAAGCTTTCACCGGTCTCCCAGCTCTTGTTACACGAATCGCCCGCAAGGCTCCACAAGTCGTCGAGAACGTTATAAATGCTCGAGGCAATCCGCTGGATATCGACTGGGACACAGCGCCATCTCCAGAAGACGGCCCTCTCTTATCAGCTAGAGCACTTCGCGACAAGTCCTTCCTTCCTGCTGAAATAGGTGGAATCGTTGGCGCATACGTATTCGTGGTGGTCACCATCCTTCTCGCCCTATTCTTCGTTCGACGCGGACGCCGACTTCGCAAAGCAAGAGAACTCGCAGCACAGAATGATGTTGAGATGCTAGTTGGACACGTTATAAACCCCGCCGCATATTATCCATCTCCAATCTCGCTCACTTCGGCCGCCACAGCCTTTCGCACCGCTGCGCGGCCAGCTGCCGAGAAGACCCAGAATCCCTACGTCTTCCCCTCTCAAAACTGCTCTCCCGCCTCGCCCGGGACCAACCCAGGAGTCGATTCGCGAATTATACAAGCAGATCGCGAGCTTTTAAATCGCGGACTCGAGGACCTATACGCGCATGTTATGGAACAGGAGGAAGCTAAAGCAGCCGGACTCAACATAGCAGATATGCCTGCCCCAACCCCTCTTCCATCTGCCTCGCCTCAGAGGCAAAGCACTGCCTCCAGCAAGCTCCTGGAGAAGCTCAAGCCGGCCAATCTGAGCAGCACCGAGAAAACACACTCGCGCGCAGCGTCCTTGATCTCGTCCCTCAAATCGCCGAAGCGTAAGGGCATCCGTGGAATGAAGATCAGCTCTCCAATGGCCACGCCTCTCTCTGCAACCTTCCCCGCAACATATGCGTCGGATGAGGAGCCACTTAGCCCTCGCCACCACCAGCTTCCACCTCCACCTCCGGTTCCTGAAGGTCAAATGCCCTATCAGTACCATTCCCGTAACAACTCCAGCGTGCAAACTGCAGATCCGTCACCCATCTCGCCGGCACGATCAATTGCAGAAAACCTCGCTTCAGCTTCAATGGGGCCACCACCTAACAACAGGCCGGTTGCTACGAACCGTCCTTTGAACTTGACGATCCCCGGTCCCGTTTCCGTGAACCCTTCGTCGGCAACCTCATCTACACGACAGCTTCCCTTCAGAGCGTTTGACCCACCTCCCGGACTTTCTTCACCGTCATTCTCATATTCTACCAAGACAACGGTCCTGGAACGGACTACGCCGCTGTCGCCAGGGTTAAGAACTCCGTGGTCTGCTGGAGCAACACCATATAGCCCCTACCAACCGTTCACTCCTCTGGTGCCAATCACACCACGACTGATCACGCGGGAAGATCGCAAGGCGATGAAGAAGATGGAGCCGAAATCTCGTGTTATGGAGATGGTGAAGGACAAAGACGATCTCTGGGATAGTGGGTATTAGGTGGGCTAGACGTGCGGGGCAATGATACTAGCTGTTGTAATCATGAGCCATTGGAAGCGATGTATGGCGTTGTAAATAGAATTTCCCTTTACTCAAGTAACGGCAACCGGGTAGCAATTTCACACATTCGAAATATATATAATAAGACACTGTTCAGTCGTAAAAGTTGTGGTGATTCGTCGGCTAGTCTTCGTACCTGGTTGGACCCCAAACCGCCCTAGCACCATACCAGAACAAACCCATGGGAACCTCGAACCGCAGAGTTTGATTTTATAACGACCCCTCGCATCTCAACATCCCACGACTAGCCCGGAGCACTGGAACACCCCGCCGACGTGCACAGCGCAGTCCCCGACTGCCAATTACCGGCCATGTCTCGAAGCATTGCCCAGACCCCGTACGAGGAGCGGCAATCGGCTCACCCCTTGAGCGCGTACCTGTACCGTCTCATGGTCGTCAAGGAGAGCAACCTCTGTCTCTCCGCCGATGTCTCAAGCGCGCGCACCCTGCTGCGCCTAGCGAACTCGATCGGCCCGTCGATCGTGGTCCTCAAGACGCACTACGACATTGTCAGCGATTGGGACTCGGACGTCGAGACCGGCACCGGCGCACAACTGGCGGCGCTGGCCGCCAAGCACGGCTTCCTCATCTTCGAGGACAGGAAGTTCAGCGACATCGGATCGACGGTGCAGAAGCAGTATACCGACGGGCCCGGGAAGGCGGTCGAGTGGGCGCACATCACGAATGCGCATATCCTGCCCGGCGCAGCGATTGTGTCTGCGCTGGCCGATGCGGCGAGCGCCTGGCGCGAGAAGAAGAAGTACGAGGTCAAAACGGATATTACGGTTGGCACGCCCAGGCCAGAGAGCCTGTCCGAGGACGATGAGGGCAAGGATGACGAGGACATCAAGAATTTGAAGGCGCTTCAGGCACGTCGCAAGGCGAGCATTGTCTCAATCACTACCGTGTCGCAGTCTTACGAACCTGCCAACTCGCCACGTGCGCCTATTCCAGAGTGCGAAGAGGACGTTATCTTTTTTAAGATCGAGGAGGCGCCGCTCGATCGCGGTCTGCTTCTCCTGGCCCAGATGTCCAGCGCTGGGAACCTGCTCGACGAGGCATATGCAAAGGCTTGTGTAGAGATCGCAAGGAATAACAAGGACTTTGTGATGGGCTTTATTGCACAGGAGACGCAAAACACAGCTGCAGACGACCAGTTCATCACCATGACTCCTGGCTGTCAATTGCCCTCGGGCGAGGAGCAGCGTGCCAACAGTGACGGTCTTGGGCAGCAGTATAACACCCCGCAAAAGCTGATCGGAGAGAAGAGCGTGGATATCATTATTGTCGGCAGGGGCATTATTGGGGCGGCGGATCCGGTTACGGAGGCGGAGCGATACAGGAGGAAGGGGTGGGAGGCTTATACGGCTAGGATTGGTGCCTGAAATCTCTCTGATACGATTTTATTTGAAGATTTGCTATGGATGCATATTGGTCTTTGGAATTATGGCGTAGATTGCGTTCAGAAGTGCCGCCTCGCGGCTCTCCACCATGGCTTGGGCATTCGGGACTGTGCGTTGGGCACAGTGTTTCAAACGGGATGATAGAAAACGGTTGGGATATTTATATGAGTTGCAACGGTAAATGAATAATTTACAAAACCGAATTATTAATCAGTCCCAGAGGATCCGTTTGTGTACTGGATATGCAACGCTTCCCAACTCCAGCCTAAACCACACAAAAATCTTTGCTACAAAAATGAATGAGGGACATTTGGTCCAATTATGCGCGCCGCTGAAACGCCACACCCGATTTCCCCCTTCCCACCGTCGCAAATACGGCGCCGTCCTTAATAACATCGAATCTACTCATGCCCATGGAGTCCGTATCGGCCATGCTGGAGAACCAGAAGCCGACAATGACAACAAAGTAACTGAGGATTAGAATCGATCCCTTGAAGTAGTTGCTCTTGCCTTCTCCGTACATGTAACTCAACAGGAAGACGCACAAGATGACTGTAACCATATCCCACTGAGGGAATATGAGGTTAAAGGTCTTCTCAACAGCATCACCTCCTTCGACATATGCAGCGGTAACAGCACTGAATAGAACGAGGGCGGGAATCTGCAAAAGACACACTTGGAGCGCGTATGCAGAACCAATCTCCATGGAGAGTGCAATATTGCCATTCATGGCAAAAGATATTGCGTTCTACAAATATATTAGTTGTGTGGAAGGACAGGGTAGTGGTATACTTACAAGGAACTCGGTGGTGTTGGGAACAAGTGCGAAGAGCGTTATGCCAAGGAATTTCTCATCAACAGCGAATCCTTGCAAGACAACATCGACAGTATCGACTAGTATTTCGGCAATAAGGGCGTATAAGATCGTAGCACTCATTAATATGACCGAACTCTTCGTTCTACTCCAGTTGGGCGCATCGTGAGCACCTGTTACAGCCACGTCGACGGCGGCTACCTCTACATCCACAGGGAGAGGTGATGGCTTGTGAGACGAGACCTTCTTGCCAGCATCCGTAGCATGTAGGGCAGTATCCACGGTTGGATCTGTTGCACCCTCCGTAAGTGGGCTCGCGGCATTGTCGAGACTGGCTCTAGGTGGTACCATGTGAGGTGTCGTGACAGGGCCATTGTGATTTGTCCCCGGCGAATCAGTCGGCGTTGCCCCTTGTTTCAATGGCTGGCCCACAAATTTCTTGTACAGTGGAGAATCACGGATCTCAGCACTGCGGGCAGTACCTGGGCTAATGTTTAGCTGGTGGCTACGTAGAGCCCTGTCGGCGGCCTGCTGAGTAGCTAAAAGGTGGCTTGCGTCTTGGGCGTGGATTTTTTTCTCGTCGACCTCGATGTTCCAGATGACTGCAGCATGTGTCCGGAGAGTAAACCATAGCCCGATGATATATGATAGAAACAAAAGTGTGGCGGCAAACCAACAGTAGGGCCGCACCGCTTCGATGTAGAATCGGTCGTCGAAGGAGGGAGTTTGCGAAAAGTAGCAGCGGCGACAGTCGCGGCTTGGACCCTCACTCTCGGTGTCGATGCATGACAAGCAAGAGAGTTCATGCTGGATGCCTTGTTAGCTGACTTGCCGTTTCGAATTTGGATTGGACTTACAGTTCCATATATTTGGTAGAATAGGGTGGGACCAAAAGCAGCAATGACTGCAAACAGCAGCATTGTAGACGTAACACCAGCGGATTTCGCATTGAACCTTTGCGTCTTCCGTTTTATGGCCCCAAAGCACATCGATAGCCCGGGAAGGAACAGGATACCAGCAAATATACTACCGATAATACTGCCCTCGACAAGTTGCCCCTTGCCTTGGTTTAAAGCAACACAGTACAAGTAAACCTCGACCAGCGTAGAGAAGAAGGCATTGATTGCCGCTCCCAGCCCCATAGAGGATTGCGCGGAAATGGATGCAACGGCTTGTCCAATAAAGTATGCAAGTGGGATGATGGATAGAAGCGCACCCACAAAGAGGAAGGCCGGTTGAGTGATAGCCAAGTCAAGCTCCATCATGTCGCGCAACACCCAGTAGTCGAGTATGACGAACATGACGACGGCCATGAGATTGATGAAGAATATGTTGGTACCGTCAACGGTATACTTCCAATACTTGAGGCCCACAGCACGGTATGTGCACAGGAGTATGGATGAGTTGGGTCCACCTCGTGAGTATGAACTGTCGGATTGAAACGAGAGTGCCAAAGGATGGCGGCGAAGGTGATATATCAGTAGTAGAGTTACTTTGCCCATTGGAATCCAAAAGACCATGATCCAGCAGATTCCAGAGACAATAAAGAGCAGCGGCGTAATCAACCCGTAAAAGAAGATGAAAAAGATTACGCGGCCAAGATTCCACTGGCCTCGACCAAAGAGTCTCCTCTTCGTTCGAGGGACCGAAGAGTCTCTATCACCTCCACGTCTCGTTCTGCCAAGGAGACTATCCGTCTCGGTAGCCACAGAGTCCAAACTTCCTCGCCTGCGTCCGACTATTGACCTATTCCCGCCATCAGGTCCGAAGAACAGTCTTCCATCCTCAAGGTCGCCGGATTGCCATCGTTCATATTCCGTGACACTTCTGCCTTCTCCCTCATCCTCGTTTGCATATGCTTCGTCTTGCTCCAGCCGTACGAACTTGCCAAATGGGTAGAATATGTAGCCCGATAACCCCCAAAGGACTCTTCCATACTCAAGTGCGCCTGGTGCGGCGCCAAATACAAAGCACACAAGTGCACCAGTTAGTGCAGCAAGCGCTAGCCACCATCCAAACAATATAGTCCAGGCGACGTTGAAAAGCAGAAGCCACTTACTTACCAGCCCCCCAGGAGCGGAATGAATGTCTCCCTCTGCTATTTTTTGAACCGATCTATCCTTTTTGTAGAGCGCAGGCTTCCATATACGGATACCAAAGGGATGCGTCTCGTTGATGGCTTCCTGCCTGTCCTTCAAAGTAAAGCTCTCGGTGTCGCTAATGTCACCATCCTCGTTATCATCATCGTCGTCGTCGGGGTTGGTTGTATCCGGATCCATATCATCGTTTTTACGTATCGTCTCCTGACTCTCGTCAGAACCAGAACCCTCTTCCGTAATTCCATCCGCACGGCCAGTAAAGCCAGATCCTGTTGCGCGTAGCTCGTCCTCGCGGTTCGAGTCTTCTCGAGGAACAGCCCCTACAGCCATGGGACGCCTTCTGAGCGATGACTTGGTTGTCCCAAACCCTGATACGGACCCTCCCACACCCGCATGTCGAAGTGCTTTGTCCCCTTCGATTTCATTTGCATCATCGTCGACCGAAAATTCCTGGCCGCGATGCGGGCCTTGTGGAGTGGATGAGACTCGACGTGTCATTGCGGGTTTCTGGCCTCGTTGATATCTTCCACGCTCTGGGCCTAGAAGTGGAGACTGTGCAGATTGTATAGAGCGCGCCGAGTCAACCTTTCGCGGGGTTGTTCGTTCGGATCCATGCGAGGGACTAGGGTTCGAGGGTCCTGATATCGATCCTAATAGTCGTGAGTCAGCCTGCCGCCTTTCTTGCAACGCTTGTTTCCGGACTGTGACAAGGCCTGGGGATTCTTAAGGGCAACATAACATACCATATCCAGTAGCGCTGGCTTCTGGTCTGCGGCGTACTGTATCAGTAGACCTGACGCTTGAGCCAAGCAAATCTTCGGATTCCTTCGTGATCGACTGGGACCGATGCAGAGGATGCCGAGCCTCAGTGCCGGTAGGGATGCTGGAGCCAACTGGTGTTTGTGAAGGACCTGACTCTTGTTCTTGAGCTTGAGAGGTTCCCTCTGAAGCTTTCGCCTTCCCGCTGCTAGAGTCTTTGGAGGACATAGCGAAGACCTTTAGGATCTAGGTCCTTCGCTGTATAGCTGTGGCCTCGACTGTTGACAGTAAACAGCGCCTGGAAATTCAGTTGCGAGATTATGAAACCAACGAAAAGGAGGTTTATAAAGGATATGGCTTGTGGATCATTGTCGAAATTGCTAACTACAGCCTCGGCCGCTCCAGTTCCTGAAGCAGAGCAAGGTGTGGATATACAAGCAAATAGAGCAATGAGAAATGCACCAAAGATGCGTTTGTTACAGTGCAGGTCTGTACGCTGTATGCGTGTCGATAAACCTGTTGTTGTATAACGAAGGAAGCATGAAGATTGGAGATGTATGCTGTTTACCTTGAAATGACGAAGACTGCTTTAGCTTGGTACAAGCTGCCAGGGTCAATAGATAAGTACTCCATACGCCAAACAGTACTATACCAAATGTTGTCCTCACATATATGCCTCCTTGAAATCGGAGATCGTCAACTCTCACAGAACTTTTTGTCCCGCGTTCTGTGGTACTTCATAGTTATATTTCATGCGCGCAGGAGAACTGTAGCTATTGGTTTCCCCCATTGGGGTTCAGAGTGTAAGTTACAGACAAAATGTACACCACGTATGTATAAACGCGAGCCAAGCACATGGTCCGTGCCCAAGGCCCCAAAGGCTTCACGCACTTCTTGAAGCTTACCTTGCCTTCTTACCTTATCAAACATCGAACCCCAACGTTGTCAACACAACAACCAGTCGAACCATCATCGCCACCAATACTCTCTGTTGACTGGCATAATATCGAACTTCCTACACCCATATATTCGTCGCCAAGCCATTCAAGATGGCGCTCGACAGCTTCTTTCACAACAAGATCGAGAGCATGAAGCTCGAGATCATCCAGGGCCAGGCGGTCCTCCGGAGACTTGAAGCGCAACGAAACGATTACAATTCAAGAGGTATTTGGTCTCTGCAGCAGATCTAGAGTGTGTATACTAATCACCCATAGTTCGTCTGCTGAGAGAGGAGTTGGGGCTGCTACAACAGCCTGGTTCATATGTTGGAGAAGTCGTGAAGGTGATGGGCACCAAGAAGGTTTTAGTGAAGGTTCATCCAGAAGGGAAATACGGTTTGTTGGCCTTGGGAAGCGAATATGACACAGGCGCCAGAGACTAACTTGAACTCAGTTGTGGACATCTCCGATAACGTCGACATTGCCAAGCTTACCGTTGGGAAGCGCGTCACCCTCCTCTCAGACTCATACAAACTGGAGAAGATGCTTCCGTCATCCGTCGACCCTCTTGTGTCGCTTATGATGGTCGAGAAGGTGCCCGACAGCACATACGATATGATTGGAGGGTTGGATCAACAGATTAAGGAGATTAAGGAAGTTATCGAATTGGGACTCAAGCATCCGGAACTGTTTGAATCGTTGGGGATAGCACAGCCAAAGGGTGTGTTGCTCTACGGCCCTCCTGGAACGGGGAAAACTCTCCTCGCGAGAGCTGTTGCCCACCACACAGACTGCAAGTTCATCAGGGTGTCCGGATCCGAGTTGGTCCAAAAATACATCGGAGAGGGTTCCCGGATGGTCCGTGAGTTGTTCGTCATGGCGCGTGAGCATGCTCCATCTATCATCTTCATGGATGAAATTGATTCAATTGGATCGTCTCGTGTCGAGGGCTCGTCTGGCGGTGATTCGGAAGTGCAGCGCACGATGTTGGAGCTTCTCAACCAACTTGATGGTTTCGAGCCGACAAAGAATATTAAGGTCATTATGGCGACAAATAGGCTTGATATCCTGGACCCAGCATTATTACGACCAGGACGTATCGATAGGAAGATTGAATTCCCGCCGCCAACCGTCGAGGCCAGAGCAGATATTCTCCGCATCCACAGCCGCAAGATGAACCTGACGAGAGGCATCAACCTGACCAAGATCGCCGAGAAGATGAACGGGTGCTCAGGAGCTGAGCTCAAGGGTGTATGCACGGAGGCCGGTATGTTCGCGTTACGAGAGAGGCGAGTGCACGTCACACAAGAGGACTTTGATCTCGCCACAGCGAAGGTCTTGAACAAGCACGATGATAAAGAGGTTAGTTTGGGCAAGTTATGGAAGTGAGCTAGGGAGGTTGGCGCAATTTTGCTACGGATAGGAACAATGAGGATGCGCTTGTGTACAATACAATAGAACCCGAAATAATATCACCACCATCACTGATGGTGATTGGAGACAATTGAATTTTTAGACAAATGTATCTCTATTCCAATTTGCCTATGCTTTCCAGTCTAATCATTCCCCGCCTGCTACCCATGCAAATCAATCGCCCAACACATTAAGTTCATTAGCAATGCCTGACGCCATCGCGATGCCAACCAGCGGCAAGGATATCCAAAGTGATACCACTTGTCCAAAACACGCCTCCAATGAATCAAACCAAGAGAAGGATGCATATTCACAAATCATCTATGTCGTAGTGCCCCCCAACCGTCCCGCACATGCAAATCCAACCCCGTCTGTCATCCGATGCCAATGATTCGCTCCCGCTTCGTTCCCTCTTCGGTGCCTGATACTGCTGAACAATCCACTCCAGAACAGCCTCGTAGCAAAGGACATACTGCCGTAAGCTCTGAACCATGCTGATTCGCTGCTTTCGAAGGTCGGCTACAGTGCGCTCTATAAGGTCTATGTTTGGATTGAAGAGCCAATCGTTCTCCATATCCTTGGATGCGTGTTTTGTTGTTAAATAGTCTGTTTCCTCCTCGGTCGAGATATCCATCGGCGTGACGCCACTTAGATTCTCTTTTCGTTGACGTTTGAGTATGTCGATGACCGAATCCACGGTGCAGAATGTCCCAGTCCGACCACATCCTGCGCTACAGTGAACTAGGATCGGTGGCAAAGACTGGTCTGGCTCTGGTTCCTCCAAGTTTATTTGCGACGCGACGGCTGGTGGTAATGCCCCATGTTGCAGCGAGTTAGACAGCTCGATTATTCCGAGAAGCTGGCTGGGCCGGGCTGTGGTCCCGAAATCTGGCCAAGAACTATACTGTAGCTGCATGATCTGCCTGGCGGGCGCGTGGGGTTGTGTCGAACAGGACAGTGTAATGGTTCGAACAACGACATCTGGATTGTCACCAGGGCTGGCCTCTGGGATTGCTGATTCGACCACAGTGTTCGCACGGCGCCTCCCAAAGGACTCCTTCCTTATAGGTCGGAAATGCTTAATGGGTTCTAGAGGGACCCTCTTCTCGGCTGACGAGGTTATTTTGAATCTGCCATATTCTTGAGCAGACCAATACGGATGGCACTTAACTTGCCCGCCCTCTGATTCTGCTGTCAGCATGACAATAACTCGTACATCTTGATCCCAGATAACGCTCCAGAAATCCTATCAAAAATTAGTATACGCGTTAACAATGATGAGAGGCGAACGCACCTCAAAGGTAGCAGGTAGAGGACCCTGGGATGCAATATATCGCTTATTGCTCCATAAAGGCTTGATATGAGTCGCATTTACATAATCGCAGACGCCTTCAGCTCTCCCTTGTAGTCTGACTCGGGAATGCTCGAAAGGCCAGATGTTGTTGTATCGGTTTTTCCCCCCTTTTTCAAATCCGGCGATTTGAACGTCATTGTCAGATCTGGCTGTGGGCGTTCCATAAGAAACTCGAGACGACAAGGCGTTTTGCATTCTAGATTGCTCGATTTGTTCTATATGTAAGAACTTATCTGACACTGTCTTGCCGTGGTCTTCCTTGTCAGTAGCGCTTCGCAGCCACGTAGGGAGGAAGTCATCGGCCAATTGATCTGCATCGTCCGGACGCCTGATATCGATTTGACCCACGCCACCAACGAGGTCCATGTTCTGTCGAATGTTGCTGAAAAAAGGGTTTGCGACACTTTTCGTCTGGGGCATTGCGCAGCCGCCAGCGACATCAGCAGCGTTAGGAAATAGGGAGCCCAACGAAAGATTCGTCGCATTTTGAGTATCGTTCGTTGGCTTCTGGTCAATGGCGTCGCTCTGGATTGCAGAAAATGCCTTGTATCCACCCTTTAGTATATATGCCTTCCCATTCCAACCTTCATTTGTGAACTTCTTGATGGTGTTCAGAGGTGCAACTGCGTCTTTCTTCTCTGCAGAGTGAGAATCGTAAACGATAATATACCTGCATTCACTCCACCTTGAGAACTGAGCCTTCTCCTCCGGAACCTTGAATGTATCGGTGAGCTTCGCCAAATTGAACGACGGCCTCTTCAATAATGTTGTGGGAATGCAAAGATTGAGGGCGTTGCGAATCCTTGATTGAGAATACTGTGGGGCAACTCGAAGGTCTAAAAGTAAGTAATCTAAAGAACTCTGGGTTTTCAAAAAGTCCCTTAGGTCGGGAGCAGAAATAAATGAAGGGCCATCTTGTAACACTGGCGGTAGCGTCTCCGCCCGCGGGATATCGGTTTGTTGGCTTGTATGTGGCGTGGACGGGCTGGGTCTATCATCAGGTAGAGACAACCGCGGGTGCCTATCACCTAGTTGAGAGAGCATATGTTCTCGAACCGGTGCTAGCGGTTGAGATAACTCCGCAGTCATAGGCAACTCCTGCATTGGGAGGCCAAGAATTGGCGATGCCTCAGTCGGAAAGGTGTTGGAGTGACGCGCGGGTGACAACCACGAATTACTGATGGTAGTGACTGCGCTGTTCGTCCTTTTCGCCTCGGTATTCCTGTCGTGGCCAGCTGCACTCTTGTATCCATGGGCATGAGCTGGGAGGACAGGCGCCGAGGCAAAATGGGATAGGTTGCCATGGCCCAAGCTGAACGACTGGTTGGCTTCGCTCTGTTTCCGGAAAGCGTCAAAATTTGCACGGTTTTCTATTGAAATATTCCTGGGCGTTTGCTCGATATAACATTGTACCGAAGAAGCAGTTGGGCTGCGATTATCTTTGGGGCCACTGCCGGAATCTCTTGTATTGTTGCCAGGATCAACGACAAGCCCAAAATAATTTGGGCTTGAGGGCCGCGCCTGTTCTTTGCCCCCTGGCGTGCGTATCGGAGAGAAAGACGCAGGTATTGTAGGTGGTGCCGCTGATGAAGGTGCTCTGATAGCCTGGGTCAACGGACTGCCTCCGGCTGACGAGGGGGTCTTCGGTCTATGAGAATGGGACCGAGTCGACCGCGGGGGCGGTCGTGCCGCCGCCTTCATGGTTTTCGTGTTATTGCCAAAGTTCGAATATTCGATAGTCTCGATAAATTTGCGAGCGACGAAGGATCGGGCTTTCAGGAGCGTGTTGCATTAGGATTCGGCGCTGACCGCAGGCCCCCTCGTATTTCTTGCCGCCGTTACAATCAGTGCCGTAGATGGCCCCCAGTGAAAGGCAAGTAGGGGCCAGAAATACGTTACGATGTGTCGGGGAAATAATAGAGTGATGGAGGTTGTGCGTCGGGGGATTAAACGCCTCGAATGGCGATTTGTAATGGATAAATGGGAGGGAGGCAATAAGATACTTGTAAAACTTGATGGAGTGAAGAGCGCGATGGATTGGACATGCAGGTGGGAGGTTGTGCGGCTGCACTAGTGTGGTCTGCCAGGTACCCCGTCGGTACCATGACCACATAATACTGGGTGGGAAAGGGTGGGAAAGGGTGCAAATGTACATCATAGGGACTAGAAAGTCCAATAGTGGGCTAGGCACAAGATAACGCTGGACAACTGGTGGCTGGACCGTGCTCGATGACTTCATTGCCGCGCCATCGTTTTGTTGGTGCAGGATGGATACCTGAGGCAGGAATAGTGGGCAATGGAAATTTAATACCCGACATAGTCTGATAATTGATACTTGAAGATGATATTATCTATCAGATGGGCCAGGTACGTTGACTAGGCCTCGATTTTGATATTCGTAACTCGATGAAACTCCGTCGCTATGCCTCCACAGACCGCGCTTCCTAATAGCGTCTCCCATATGTACATGAATGGCCGATTCCATCGAAAGGCCCAAAACAAAACCACCATAATCTATCAAACAACCAAGCCACCCCTAAACACCGTAAACAGAACGCCGGCCATCATCAAAACTGAACGAGTTCAAAATCCTACACCCGCTTGTAGTATAATAAAACGGGTTTGAAGCCTGCCGGCATAAGCACAGCCTTCGAACTCACTTTGCGGGTACACTCGTCGTTAAACTCCGTCCACTTCCCATCAGGACCAACAGCGTGGGCGATATAGTGCCCGAACCGGCTATTCCCCTGATGAGACACCGTCGAGACCAGCTCGTATCGGAGTTGGGTAGAGCCATCCACGGCGTGCTTCGTCAGGTCGAGCACCCGCGTGATCCCAACCTTGGTCTTGACAGTCCCATTCCATCCCGCCCTCTTGAGCTGAACCGAGATCACGTCTGCTGGCGATGCGATTTTGACATCTCGGGTCACGTTGACGGACTTCTGGCATCCCTCGCATCTGTAGCCTGAGATCTTGTCGCGAAGGAAAGCGGCAACAAAGACCTCGAGGCTAGACCCACTGAGGGCGGATTCGAGAGGCACCGAGAGAGTCCGTTCGGCGGAATGGTGAGGATTGGTGGTATGACCACACGAGGAACAACGGATACTAGAGGTGAGCAGAGTACTATGGATGGCTTGGAACCTAGTGTGGCCCATCGCCCCCATGTCCTCCGACATCATCTCGAGCATTGCCGTAAACTGGTCATCGGGGTCACCATATTCCTCCGGGTTGTCTGTTGCCCAGCCGCCTGAAGGAACTATGTTAGCCCTACAAATAAAGAAAGGTAGTCAACTCTGGACCTGCACTTACGAATAGCCAGAGTGCGATCTATGTCCTTTAGGAGCGTATAGATCTCTTGGCGTGAAGAGCTTTGGGCCCAATAAATGGTAGCAAGATCTCTCAACTTGCACGCGAGGCAAACCGCTGGGCGCTGACTGCAGCCTGTAGTAGATTAGACCTAGAACTAGACAAGGCATATGTGGTGAACCTACATTCGCCGAGTTTGTGAAACCCCAATAGCCAATTCACAAGCTTCGGGATATGTAGCAGGGCCTGCAGCAAGCTGTGGCGATAACATCTGGACATCTTGATGTTATCGAGCCCAGGCTGCTTCATAGAGATCCTTTCCATCCACTCGTCGGACACTGTCGCCGCCTGATCTTGTGTCAGAAACATATTCAGAGTCCTCACCGACCGGGATATTTACCATTGCCTGCCGCTCGGCACATTTCTTCTCAAGCCCAGCTTGAGCTTCCTTCGCCGCTGAGTGTTGATCATGGTAACTGGCAGTTGGTGGAACGAAGCCATATGCCAAGTCCACCTTTGCACCTCCCACAAAGGCAGAGTCGAGCTTCTTCTTCTCTTCAGGGACCGGCTGCATCCGTTTGCGTTGCGGGCTGCGCTGCGGGCTGGATTGCCGGCGGGCAGTTTTGGGTTGTTTGCTTACTCTTGGCCCGTAGTGCATCCCGTCGCTGGACGACGAAAAGGTCCGCTTTCGGATCATTGGGGACCGAGGAAGGGTGGGCTGCTGAATGGCTACTGTAGCCATGGCAATGTATTTTTGGGGGAAGGATTTTGTTGTGGTTCAAAATCGTCTTGTTTTTGTTGGAATTTGAGAAACTGATATTGTATGAGCGGACGGAAGTTTGAAATTTGAGAAAGTCGGAAAGGAAAAAACGACTGCAGCGAGTCTATAAGAGGATCCCATATATATACGCACCTCTTTAGTTCATATTATTGCTCGTGATCTTTATCCTCTTGATCTTTAACCAACAATGAAAATGCCAGTCGCCAATGGAGCTATCTAGCGACAATAAGAATCTCCCCACCGACAATAGAATTCGATAGGCGAACAATAGCAACGCTCAATGCAGTAACAAAGCACTAACGAGCAGCCTTTGCACTAGCTCGCTCAATACAGTCTCTGGCGATCGCCTGAGCCTTTATTGAATATTTGGAGGAGGTTAGGACACCAGCGATTGATTCTTCCAGCGCAAAGTGCTTCAATAAACATCGAGACAGGCAAAGTTCGGTCTTTCGGGGACCGTTTGTATATACGTATAGTAGTATATAGCATATATTGCAGGTGAAATATGAGAAATGTTCTCGGTTCGAGGCTTTCTTCGAAGATTCTGCGATTATCGTTTCGAGTAGACGGAAGGAGCGAGTACATGCGAGTACATGCGCCCCGTGAGTTTTTCGGTGGTCGGATCAGGCGCGTCGCTCCAGAATAACGAAGCGATAGACTCCTCACGATGCCCAAACGCTCAGCAAATTATTGAGGCGATACAGGACGCTCAACGGTGAAGCGCTCGCAGAAAAGTCGTGGCGACGGCCCCTCCAATGTTTGAACCGACGTTTCCCTACACAGCTTCCCACCAAAACTTTTACGCGGTCGAGTCGCCCACTAAACTCTATCCAGCAGGCGGTGTCACATTCGTCCTGCAGTACTTATCGCTCAATTGGAGAAAGTCACGTGCTAAACGACGGAGCGATTGCGCTCACATATCACGAACGCGGAATTTGAAAACACAAACTCCCCCACCAAACCACAGAGACACCATCTCACAAAGTGCTTTTATATACAACAGCGAGTGTGCCATGTCTCACCACGCTGCTACCTTGATATAACGTCAGCCTTTTCCAAACCGTAATGGCGGAGCCAACCCTCAAACCCAAGGCCTATGAAGAGCAGCATGTTCACGATGTGTATGAGCAAATCGCAAGCCACTTCTCGCAAACTCGCTACAAGCCGTGGCCCATCGTCAATGAATTTCTGCTCGGTCTCGAGGCTGGGTCCGTCGGACTGGACGTCGGATGCGGCAACGGCAAATACCTGACCGTCAACCAAGACGTCTTCATAGTTGCCAGCGATCGCTCGACCAACCTAGCCAATATCGCGGCCCAGCACCAGCCACATTCTGCCGTCGTGGCAGATAACCTTTCCTTGCCACATGGAGGTGGTGCGGGCGCCGGGCGCTTTGACTTTGCGATTAGCATCGCGGTAGTTCACCACCTATCGACCCCCGAGAGGCGGACAGCGGCCATTGGCGCAATCTTGGAGTGCTTAAGGGATGGGGGCCAGGCACTAATCTACGTCTGGGCACTGGAGCAGAAGACGAGTAGGAGAGGTTGGGATGAAGGTCACGAACAGGATGTTATGGTGCCTTGGGTGATGAAGACGGGGAAGCAGCAGCTTCCAGATGGAGAAGTTTCCAAGCCCAAAGAAACGACTTACCAGAGGTATTACCACTTATATAAGTCGGGAGAGCTTGAGGAAAACATCCGTTCGGCTGGGGGACAGGTCGTTAAATCTGGTTATGAGAAGGACAACTGGTGGGCAATTGCGACGCCAAACAGCGCACCTACCTGAGAATGTTATGTGGAAAAGAAGCCTCCACGAGAGATGCTGCCCCGCATTGAGTCATCGGGTATAGCCCTATGCTATATAATTCGTATCACATTATACTATAGTGTTGGACAAGGCGACCGCCACGTGTCCAAGGCGTCACCTGTGCTGCGTCACCCTCGGTATGGAACAGTTTGCACAGGAATGTGCGTCAAATGTGTGCCAAGCCAAGGCTACATTCGTACAGCAGGCATTGGGTGCCTCTTGCTCGAAACTCATCGGGCACTGGGATGGTATGGATGCTGCCAACAGTTTTAGGGCTGGGTTTGAAGGAACATGGCTCTATATTGAGTCATTCTATGAAATAACGATAATCTAGTAATACATTATTGTCAAGTGTGGTAAATAGACAAAAAAGAAATAGAAGTAAAAAATAAAATAAAAAGTCTGATCTTGCCAGAAGATGGATAAAAAGAAGTAATAATAAGAAAGTATAATATACTACATAAGCTAAGAGCTATTTAAACTACTAATTTCGCTATAAATTATTCCTTAAAGTCTTCCTCTTCTTCTTCCTTTATAAAAAAACTCTTTAAACACGCTATAACTTTAAAAAACTCTTTAGAAAGCCTATTCCTAGTTTTTGAAATAATAAGTCTCCCTATACTAAAAGAACTCTCTATAGGAGCACTAGTAGCAGGAATTTGTAAATATCTTCTAGCTATTATAGCTAGTATAGGAAATCAATATTAGTTTATTTTCTAATAGTCTAAAGGATTAACCTATAGAAATATTAGTATACTACTTCTTTAATAAGATTATTAAAGAAGTAGTATACTAATATTTCTATATCTATAACTTACCTTATAATTAGAAATAGGCTCTTGAAAATAAAGAGACATCTGTGTTTCAAAATCTTCATCTATATTTTGAGAATATAATAATTTCTCAAAATCAGCTAATGAATTATCATTATCATCATCTTCTTGTTGTTGTTTTAGGCTGTGTACATTTAATAGTAACAGTCCTTTCCTTATTTTTAATAATAGGGTTAAGTTCATTAATAAGAAGACCTTTAAAAAAATATAAGGTTGACTTTCTAGAATATCATACAGTCAACTCTGTTAAGTCGATACAATTGATGACATGTGTAAATATCGTAAAAGTGAAAATATCATTATATTGAAATGCCAAGTATTATGTAATCCACCTATATAATGTAATGGTGGGTGCACCAGATGTGAGAATCTAGCCACCCAAGGAAGGGATGAATTTACTAAGACAACACACTGTCTTAGGAAAAAGAGCCAAAGGGTCGTAGCTTAGACTATTCCACAACGCAGCAATCAGGTGTGTGATGTAGTGAAGTGGTTCAGACAAGTTGCAACAAATGTTGAGTCTGGGAACTCAGGGGTAAGTCAGAGGTTAACACCTCACTGACTTTTCAGAAACAAGGAGTAACAAGATGAATGCTTGGAAGCTTGGAAAAGACGTGGAAGTATGTGATAGTCGATTTACTGTATTGTCTGCTTGCCCTTTCTTAAGGAAAGGGCAATCCTATTTATGCTAAAGGAGTGTAGTTCTCTCATTTTCCAAGACTTTCCATGATTACCAGGCTTGGTAACTGTAGTCGACGTAAGAGAATCCCATAGAACCATCTCTTAGGTTCATAGCCTATAGGAAGTAAAAGGAGGTCCAAGGTCAGAGTACCCCTATAGACAAATTATGTCATAGACAAATTATGTCATAGACAAATTATGTCATAGACAAATTATGTCATAGACAAATTATGTCATAACTTAACCAATCTTGTGGGTAACTAAAGAGCGATGACATGTAATGAATCATAGAGGTTCGTAGGAGCTTTTAGAGCTATCGTTCATGCTCCTAGGCCTCTAGTTGGTAGAGATATGTCATGTGGTAGTGTGAGTGATGTCATGTAATGAATCATAGAGGGTTGTAGAGATATGCTATGTGGTAATATCGGCCCAGTAACTAAGGAGCGATGACGTGTAATGAATCATAGATGGTTGTAGCAATCGTTGAGTAGTATTGCTCTTGTTGTTGGTGTGATAAGCCAAAATATGTATAGTGACTTGTAGGTTTGAGGAGGAGATTTCCAAGTTTGCTCTTGAGTTTGATAGCAAACTGAGTGCAACGAATGTCAGTATGACACAAAGCTAGAGAATATCCTTTGGGAGTGGCAGAATCGGATTGAAGAAAAAGGAGGGTTTACAACTGGCGATATACTACAGCAGAAGGCACAGCAGATCTGGAAACGACTGCCAGAATATGCTGGCCAAGAGTGCCCATCGTTTTCTACTGGCTGGCTCGAAAAATTCAAAAAGCGGCATCATATACAATCACGACAGCGGTTTGGAGAGGCGGCATCAGTTCCGGAAAACGTTGAGGAAGAAATGAGGGCACTACGGACAATAGCAGGGGAGTTTCAAGAAGAGGATATATACAATATGGATGAAACTGGACTCTTCTGGAAGATGATGCCATCACGAGGCCTGTCATCGCAACTCCAATCTGGTGTGAAGAAGAATAAGACTCGGATCTCCCTGGTTTTCTGCGTCAACGCTACTGGAACAGACCGACTCCCTGTTTGGGCAATTGGCCATGCAAAAGCACCTCGAGCACTACAACGAATCAAAGGCTTGGATGACTGGAATACTTATGAGCGAATGGCTTCAAGCCTTTTATCAGCATATTGGAACTACTCGGCAAATACTCTTAACAATGGACGGCTTTTCAGCACACTATACAGGGGCTGAGCTTAACCCTCCTCCCCCTAATATCCGCATTTGTTGGCTTCCAGCTAACAGTACCAGTCGTTTCCAGCCTCTTGATCAAGGAATTATTCAAAATGTTAAAGCTTATTATCGACAACATTGGCTTCAGTTTATAATCGACACTATCGATTCAAATCAAGATCCACAGAAACTTATGAATCTTCGACTCGCTCTTCGCTGGATTATTCGTGCTTGGAATACAGAAGTTTCAAACACTACGATATACAACTGCTTCCAGAAATCTACACTTGTTTCAAATCCAATTAGCCTTCCAACAATAACGATGCCTACTGGAATACAAGAACTCTACAACCAAGCGATAACTACAGCATCAATTACAGACTCAATGGCTATTTCGAACTTTCTAAACCCTGTGGAAGAGGCTAGAGCGGTGGAAGGACAGACTACTGATGAAGAACTACTTGAGGAGATAATAGAGGGGCAACTTGGGCATCAGAACTCTCAAAATGATGACGAAGAGGAGGAGCAGCCTGAGCAGCCTGCGCCTATGGCAAAGGAGGCCCAGGATGCCCTCCAGATACTGATTGAGTATTCTGAAGGCCAGGATGCTCTTACTACGGGGCATATACGGGCACTAGAGCGGCTGCAAACAGCCATTGAGGCTATTCGAGCACAGTCACAGCAGCAGGTTACGTTAGATAGGTGGCTTACATAATATTACTCTATATAACGATATATACGATAAGACGATGGAAATGCTTGCTACGGATGCCATCGTCTTAACAAGGGTTTGACTGTAATCCGACATCGTCTTGGCGAGAGTGGACTGTACAGTCATGACGCGTTAAGTCGATACTCGATTCACGTTAAGTCGATACGTTTTGCTGGCCTCAACCCCCCTGTCCACTACCAAAATACGTTTGATATCTCGATATTTACGCTATCTCGATGGTATTTACGGGACCCGAGCTATCGACTTAACGGATTATGACTGTATAAGCTAACATTATATATTTCCACTTTTTTATCTTATCTTATCTTATCTAGCCTTATCTACATACTATTCCTAATATAGAAATTACCTTACCTAATTTAGCTAGAGCCATCTATATTCAAATATTCATCAATATTCATGAATATGTATTTATGAATATGAATATAGCCTAGTCAAGTTTATATTCGAATTGCTAACCCTGCCAAAGTCCATCCAAAGTTGTCGTGAAGTCATCCTCTATTCGTTTCCCCAGGCCACGCTATGCATTTTGCGCCAAACCAACCCATGCATCCCTTTTTTCAATCGTAGTCACACACAGCGGCGTGATATCGCAACCCTTCAATGTAGTGCGCTTAGCTGTATTAGTGAATTGTTTTGCGTTCGTCCGTGTCTATCGGTCCTGCCGTCTTCTAGTCCCCCCATGGCCGGAGTCAGGGCTGCGACTCTTTCCTTCTGGCATCGGTGGTAAATTTGGAGGTAAAGCGTAGCCTATGGAGGGCAAAGTAGAGCCCGGGCTCGAGCGTGGTTGTCCGCCGGCCATGGATGCTGATACTGAGTACGCTGGTGTGCTGTATGGGCTCATTCCAGTTGTCATTTCTGCTACGCTGGGTAGCATAGGCGGCCCTCCGGTCATTGGCATCCCCATGCCCTGTCCCATCCCGATTCCGCCATATATGTACCCATCTGATGGGGAAGTGGGCAACCCACTTCTCGCCATGCTCTGCCGCCGCGCAGCTATAGAACGTGTAGCGGGTCCCTCACGATAGTATCGGGAAGAGGGTACTGAGCTGCCTATCGTAGATGCAGTTGGGGACGAGAGCGACTGTGAGTGCGAGTGGCCGCGTGATGATAGCGGCCTCGCGCGCCCATGGGCGGGAGTATCGACAGGGGCGCTTGAAAGTGAGAATGGGACGACGCCGGCGCGACGTGCCATGTCGGCCTCTCCAAGCTGCCAATGCATGGCCTCCGCTGCCCGCCATGGAACGCCCATCTCTTCGGCAACCTTAGCCCACATTTCTGGTTTAAACCTACACGTAAAGTAATCAGCTGTGTGCTGGGGGGGGGGATGTTGGAGCTCATAGTTTGTATCCCAGGATCACAATTATGACAATCTGGCAAGTCTCAGGAATGTGGAGGTCATGTACATACCTCTCATAAAGTCTCGCCAACTTATTTTTCCGTTCCTCATCCCACTCACTTCTCCTCTCGAGGTAATTTTGATAGTGCAACCTGCAACTTATAGCACTTCGCCCTGGTAAACACTTGGAGATATCTTCCCATTTCATGCCACGTCCTCTCACGTCAATAATCAGTGCGTCTTCTTCCGGCGACCACTTGCTTTGCTTCTTGGCTGGCATCTCTGACGGATGTGCAGGCATGCAGCGCTTCCCTCCAGTGCCACCGGTTTGTGCTGTTGGATATGGAGGGACGCTTTCAACCGTTGTTATTGCTGGCAGAGAAGCTGGGCTCGTGGTCGCCGGCCTAGTTGGAGGAGGGGGCTCATTCGAGTCCGAGGCCCTGAGAAGGTGGGAGATATCCACCTTGACGGTTCTGATGGCGAGAGCCGTCACGGCTGACGTTCCTGCCACGTCTTCTGAATACCCGTATCCGGAAATGTTGCTATAATTCAGCCTGCTCTCTTATCGACGGCGCCGTGGAGACGATTGGAGGCCAAAGCTTGATGAGTCGTGCTAAACCTGGGTAACGGCAGTAGATGACAAAACCGGCTTGGTCAGGGTTCCTATCTCTGGAAGAATAGAATGACAGGTTGGGGTAGAGGGGGATAAAATCAACGGCAGTTCTCTAGTACTTGAAGGAGGCTATGGCTTTATGTTAGCAAGCTCCCAGGACGCTGGGGGAGCTCGCCTAGGTTAATCTGCTGATAGCATGATTGGCAGTGTCAAGAAGTAATGCTGGACCAATAAGATGAGACAGGAAGTAAAAGAGGACCTCCACTGGTAGCATCAGAAGGTAGATCGAAATCCACGATCTCAGGCGGCGGCAACATGGATCACAATGGGTCTGAGGGAAGATGTCCGGGAAGATGCACGGTGCATATAGAGTAGCGCTGATCAGATATGGAGGGGCAGGGGAAAGGGTAGAGTGGTGACTTACGGAGCATCATGCCACGAATTCGTGCATGAACAAGTCCTTCTATACTCCAAAAATGGCCAGCTGTGCAGGCGTTGTACCCCAGCTACCTTGTATTTTTGGTGGCAGAAAGCCCTCGGCAACGCATAGGGCTCACGAAGTGGTGGCTGAAAATGGTTGGGACGAACCCTCCAGGGGCCCTTGGTGGTAGTTGCAACAGGGCTCGGAGAATAAAATCTCCTTCTAAGGAATACGGATGCTCTCCCACGACAACAGCTGCTACCTTATGAGTGTCTCCTTTAAGATCGGGGAAAGCGGCGAGCGTCTGTGCGTATTCCTAGATGGATATATCGCGTTACTGCACTCTAGCATGGTAGTGTATGGTAGTGTCAGCGATCTTGTAGTATCAGTACGTACGCATGGTGGAGCATTCGTATTTTGACACTGTATAATACAGTACAATAGAATTGTTCGGGTGAAATAGCTTACCCCAGGCACGAGTTTTGGGGCTTTAGGATTCCACTTTGGGCGCTTGACGAGAGAACTGGCGGTCTGGCCTGCAAGGTAGGCAAGGTCAGGGGCCTTCAATCCAGGCAAGATCTGAATTGCCTGCATTGACTTGCATTAAATGCGCGTGCCTCTCCGTGGGCCGCGAGGCGCGAGTCCGCTTTGGATCCATGACTTGCAGTACTCAGCTACCGACAGGGCAAATTCCAAGAGCCCCGGAAATCCGAGGAACAGGTTCCGATGCCACGATATGACCCGCCTCAATATGGCTCCATGTCAAGTTGGGAGCCTTTTTCAAGCAGGAACCCACGCCAAGCAAGGCAACCGTTTGCAAAGCCGGCCAGAGATGATCAACGCCTCCAATTACGCATGACTCTATTAAAAGTTTGCTTGATCTGGAATTTGATGCGACGGGATATTACATTTGGCGGTGTGCGGCTTCAATGATACCTCGAAAGATTTTCTAAGACGATAGTCGACAATCCAAGTTTGATTGATGCCACCTCTAAGCCGCCGGCCGACGTCCGAGACTCTCTAGTAGCCGTGTTATGGGCCTCGAAAGGCACCTTTTCCTCGACCAGAATGGTTTCAAGCTATAAATATTGGCGGCCAACAATGCATTGATAGCATAGAGAGCGGTTCTTGGTGAGGTATAAAATCAGACGAATCCAATCAGCGCTCGGACTTGGACAGGGTGCATAGGGTACTTCACCATGGTGGACGAGGGTATAGACCCGCTATCAAATGTCGCACGGAAGACGTTCCGAATGGATTCCTGCATGTCGAAGAAGGGCATTGTGACACGGGAGGCTGGATTGTTGTCGGTCGTAATGACAATTCATAGACAATTCGAACGTATTGTAATGTGGTTGGCCTAGCTTTCTTGCGGCGTTTGCGTCGTGTCGGCGAGTTGCACAAAGGGGGAAAACGGTATAGGATATCAACCCCACCGCCAGCCCCATACATAAGCCCCCGGAACATTGCTGAAGGGATTCATGCCGCACGAGTTTGTCTGGGCGGTCTAGAAATGGATGTTGCAGCTCAGCTTGTTCCATGGAGAAATCCACAACGGATTGTGACCTATGGCGCCTGCAACCTGCCCCGAACGGAGAAGGAGGCTAAAATGAGGGACGTCTCAGATCGAGCCCATGTTTGAGCGGTGTATGTGGGCGATGCGACAAGGGCCAGCATGGTACGCAAACCTTACCTCCGTATTGGAGGCTTAGAGACCTGGGTGGAATGATGGCCTCATGTTGATGACGACAAAAAGCTCAAGCCAACGGCAACATCAGAGACAAGACGACGATGCCCATTCCGCGTAAGAATAGCAGAACGTCCGGACTGCGCACGACCCGAGCAAAGCCAAGGCGCCTTCTCAAACTGGTCGTGGATGAGTGGCCTGTTGGAGGTACTTGCCTGCGAATGTACTCAAAGAGCTAGCTGTTGTAAAGGAGGGGTGAGAATTGGCATTTTATTATAGTACTAGTACTGTACTGTGTGTGGTAAGATGAGGCAACAGGAGGGGTCGAAGGCACAAACCATGGGAGCGATCAAGCATCCCAAAGATCAGATGAAAAGACAGGATAATTTATGAATATCCCGATTCGGCTCGCATTGAGGCTTCTCGACGATACCCAATGGCCATTTAGCGTGGGGGGGGGATATGCGTTGAGAGTTTACAAAAGCTCCCTCCCACTTGTGGAGGGGACGCTAGCACTGCCGTTCGGATGAAAGAAGAAGGGAGCTGCCTTATATCCCTACTACTTGTATCAATATTATTTATTCTATAAGTTACACACCGAATACAACAGAAAAGCTCTCAACTCTCAACTCTCATCATTCTAACGCCCAGACTCCCATAATCGCAGTCGTCACAATGCAGACCGCAGGAGATATCCCCCTTCTCATTACTTCGGATAACTCTTCATCGGAGCGCCGAATCACACCCTCTTGGACCATCGGCCAGCTGAAGTCGAAACTTGAGGCAGTCACAGGCGTACCTCCGTTGTCGCAGAGGATCACACTCCGTGTCAACCAGCAGGGCATTCCCGTTGAAGCCGCGGACGAAGAGAACACTCAGCTTGCTACCTTTCCCTTGGCCCCTTACGCCGAGCTACACGTGAGTCCCCTGATTTACTGTGCGTCACGTGATAATCAATCGTGAAGTTGCCTTTCGTTTGAAGCTCCTACGATGTCTATTGTACAGGCTACGGAATCACATTTCATTCAGTGCTTGTCGTTATTCGCAAAAATAATCTAACACAATCCAGGTTGCCGACACCCGTCCTCGCGGCGCGCGCCCGAATTTCACTGATGCCTCGACCGTCGAGAAGTATGTGATGCCTGCTGAAGAATACGAGCAGAAGAGTGACAGCGTGCTTGCATGGAAGAAGGCACAGAAGCTTGGACGCTTCAATCCCGACGCTCCTACTATCGAGGAAGCCAAGATCAAGGCCTACCAGACCGAAATCGATTCGAGGGGCATTGCCGTTGGCAAGAGGTGCCGTGTGGGCGGGGATGACAGTCGCCGAGGCGAGATTATGTACGTTGGGGATGTGGAAGAGATTCCAGGGTCATTGGGTTCTTGGGTGGGCGTGAGATTGGATGAACCGGTGGGCAAGAATGATGGCAGTGTCGGTGGCACCAGATACTGGGGAGAGGAAGGGGGACCCAAGCATGGAGTGTTTGTGAGGCCAGAGCGAGTGGAGGTGGGCGACTGGGAACCCGTAGACGATTTGGATGATATGGAGGAGATCTGAACGTAACGCCACCTAGATCAGTGAAGATTAAAAGGCTCAGTAGGTGTGGGAGTTGTTTTAGTCAATACCATGGATGGCGTTGATATGGCCAAGCCCAGCCTTCCCGTCCGGAAGCCACAGCCACAGCCACAGCCACAGCCACACGATTGCCCTATTACAACCGTTGTGAAAGTCGGGTAACTGCTGATGACATGAGAGCTGCTGCAAGGCTGCTCGTGACCTTCTGGGCGGCTGTGCCATGGAAGAGACTATTCAACTGTTTGGATGATTCCAAATACAAATCCAATCACCAAGACAAGAGTATAAAGGAGTTATAAAGTAACCGCCTCTCCACTTAATCCGACGGTGATGCGGATTACGCCGTGTCTGAGTAAGCTTTGCCAGTGCAAGTGTGGTTGAATAGGCTCGGATAGATCGTATCCGTACTCATGACGAGCCCAGCCACGATTCGAGCCTAGCCGTTGATATTTGTATGGTGAGGCTACGTTGAAACCGTTCCGAATTCCACTGCCGAATGTGGAGGCCTATGCAAAGAGGCGCTTATCCTTATCGCCCGACCGCCGATCGCCGCCCGCACTTGCTCACTCCACTCCATGGACCCACCTGTCACATTTCCAGCTGTACCCATACTCCCAGTATCATTCGTTTCCGTCATACCTCGACCAAACTTATTCCAAATTCATACCAAGGATAATGAGCCGCACCATCCACGCAATCACCTTCCAGATACACCTTGGCATTCGAAATCTAGTAAGATTCACACCTGGTGGCCAATCTCCCCAGATGTGAGGAGGCGGAGTGCGAAAGGCGGCAGGCTGCTTGAGTATAATACTGACAGACAGACACTGGGAGAGCACCCAAATCGTTTCGCCTACCATGGCTATCCACGCCCTTATCGTCCTCCTGCTCACCTCGATGGCCGGTGCTGTCGACGTCTTTGGCACTGATGCCCCATTATCAAAGCAAGCCACGCAACTGACGTTGGTATGGGAGTCCCCACAAGGAACCCTGACTCCTCTGCTTGAGCCCTTGACGGCACAGGCCGGTAGGGGCGGGAGTATCAGAGCCAGTGTTCGTATAACACCATGATAAACTCTTTCCATTGTACGCCGGCTAATTTAGCAGACCAATATTCAAGGGAGCTTCAAGTCCGTGACTACGAATGGTGCTGGTGCTGGAGAGGTCAATAAGGGCGATATTGCTTTGGTATCATGCGACTCAACCAACTCGTCCTTCCTAACTCAAGACGCCGTCATCGACTTAATCGTCCCCAAGAACCCAGGCGCCATCGTGTTATACAGCGTCGCGTCCGCACACTGTGGCGTCAAGGACGTCGGCTCGTTCGCAAACTACTACACGTTAAGGAACGTCACAGGGAATGCTATGCAAATGTTGGCGTCGACGACATCAGCGAATGCAACGATTCAACCTGATACGGCCCAGGCCGAAAACCAGCCGACATCACGAAATCAAAGTCCGGCAGTGGCTATGAGCGTACTATATGCTGTTACTGGCATTGTCACAGTGCTCTTCCTCATCATCATCACCACAGGCGCCTGGCGCGCTCACAACAATCCGGCAAGATATGGACCAAGAACTGGCTTTGCCGGCCGTCCGAGACAGAGTCGGGCAAAGGGGCTTGCCAAAGCAATGCTCGAGACCCTTCCTATTGTGAAATTTGGAGACCCGTTGCCGCCAAAGGCGGAGAACCGGGATATAGAACTCGACAACACAAATGCATCAGAAGAACCTAATGCTGTACACGTGGCAACTGACAGCCCTCAACAGGATGCAATCCCTGTTGCAGCGGATATTGCGACATCATCCCCCAAATCTAATGAAGTGGGTTCATCTTCTCAACCAAACCTAGAGACTCTGGATGAACACCTTGGATGCTCTATATGCACAGAGGATTTTACAAAAGGGGAAGATGTCAGGGTATTACCCTGTAACCATCAATATCACCCAGCATGTATTGACCCTTGGCTACTGAATGTCTCCGGAACGTGCCCCTTATGGTAAGTAGATACCCCACCGCTTTCTTCATGCTCACTCTAATATTCCCCAGCCGCGTTGATCTTCGGCCTGTGCGCAGTAATTTGAGTGCCAGCGAGCCCTCTTCCCCAACGGATGCCGACCAAATGCCAGCTGTACCCGCTGAAACTGTCCACCAGTCTCGGGTCCAAAGGATCCTGGCTACGCGCCACGCGCCTGTCCATGAACGCATGGCCATTCTGAGGCAGCTAGCCAGGGAATCCGGTCAGCACCAGCCGACAGAGCCGGACTCGCCAGCCGCTCCTGCCGACGGGTCACGAAATAGATTAAGTCTCGCCGATAGGCTGAGAGATAGATTCTCGGTCTGTACGAGGTCGAGTAATGCGCACGATGAAACGTCGGCACCAACGACAAGCGTGACGGAAACAACCGCCAATACGACAACCACGAGGTCTAGTGGACCGGATGCCAATGCGACAAGTGAAGAAGCCCCGCCAAGGCCCTAAGCCAAAGCACTCACCTTGTCGAAATTAAAGTTTCCTTTTATAGGTACGGCTGCATTGGGGTGAATGGACAGTTTAGGGGTATTTTTGGCGTAGATTGCGCATGTGGCAGCTGACACCACGAGGATGGCATGGTGGCGTCGGTTTGTCAGCTCAAACGGCGGGTGTATATATAAGGTTTTGTACGGTGGGACGGCCCTGGCGCATGGGAAAGGCTAGTACAATTAGGCTCATGGCCTGGACGGTTTGGGAAGGCGTTTTGCGGGCCCTAATGACCGGATTGATTGCTTGCTTTATAGTACTCTATATGGGAAGGAATAGTTCGTTTTGGGGGCTGCACCTTTGTATATAGCGCCCGATATATGTTGTAGTTATCGTAACAACCATAGTAATGTTCATGAGATATTATAATGAGATGAGCATCCTAATACCGTAGAGACTAGGATGAAGTGGATTCAATAGCCTTATCTTCACCTCGGCAAAGGGTGAGAGTTGGAGGAACGGTGAGAGTTGGATGAATGGTGAGAGTTGGAGGAACGGTGAGAGATTGTAAAAAAAAGGGGGTTGCGCGCTGAAGACGCAAATGATTCAGCCACAATGCCCAGACAAATTCCGAACATGGGAATCTCTTTCTCTGCTTGGAGTAGGACTGCCCCGCTGTCAGTTATGCATGTCCTGGGTGCTGGGGGGTTGCAAAGGAATTGATCTAAGTCAGCTATCCCGATATCTTGGTATGAGAAACCCAGCGGGTCGACCCAGCACAGCCAAGCCCATGGTGGGGGAAATGAGTGCGAGCCTAAAGCGGCTGTCGCACCGGAGATCTCTCCATGGGAAACGGGATTAGCATCCGCATATTGCTGGATCAGCCGCAGAGGAGAGACAAGGGAGTCCCATATGGGGAGGCAGCGCATTCTCATTTCCGGTGAGGGGGCAGAACGAGGGGGGGGTCGCGAGGGTGGGGTCGCGAGGGTGGGGGGGGGTGGTTGACTTTTGGGGCACGCTGGCACCAAATCGTCGACCATCTCCTACTTCGCACAGCGTAAGGGCGACCACGCCAGCGATCGGCGTCACTCTCACCGGATTGGATCCACTTGACTCGCCCAGGGGAACCCGACGGCACTCTCTGCTCATCCTGTTGCGATCAGCTCAGCGGCGAACCCGCGCAAAAAAGTCATGACCGCCGGGCGACTAGAATCCGTATCCTCCAGCAGCACCGCCGCGGCAGCAGCCATGAATTAAACTTTCCCGGAATCTGGTCTGACACGGAGCCCCACGCTGTCGCGGCCCGTTTCGTCTCCCAGCACACCGCCATCAGCTTCCGGTGTGTGCGCGCGCGCTCAGCCCCTCACACGCCATCCGCCCCCCTACACACCTACCTCCCGCGGGAACCCCAGACGCGGCGGCCGGCCAGCGAGCGAATGGATCCTTTGTCCCAGGCATCGCTGTCGCCAGGCGACTACTACCTCGGCGGGCTCTCGCCACAGGCACAGGGCTCCTCAGTGGCTATGCCCGCCGGCGTCAAGCTCGAATTGCCGCCGGCGGCGCAAGCGCCTACCACCATGCAACAGCCCGGTCCGGGCCCGGGGCCGCGCAACTACAAGTCCAGGAAGTACCGGCCGTGTGACTTCTGCCGCGCGCGGCAGGTAGCCTGCAAGATCGAGGTTGCGCCGCCGTGCCAGCTGTGCCAGTCTCACCGGCGCGAATGCACGTTTGTAGAGCAGCCGAAGAAGAAGCGGCGGCCGCCAGCGGAGAGTGCGGGTGCGCCGGTGGTGGCGGCGGCGTCGTCGTCGCAGGGCTCAGGGTCCAGAGCGGCAACAGGGACTCCAGCTGAGGGGTCCAGGGTGCATATCGGTAGGTCTCATATCATCACGTCTCAACGTCATATCGATGCGACAGTCTTAGAAGGGGCACCCCAACTTACCATGTGCTAGAACCTCCACAGCTTCCAATGCTCGCGCAGGACAGCGACATCTCGGGCCATCTACACCCCAACTACGTTGCGCATTTTGACGAGCGCCTGCATTTTGAGCGCCTGCATTTTGACGAGCGCCTGTTCGAGCGTCAAATCGGCCATGACCATTTCCTCGACCACCAGCAGCATCAACAGCAGCACCATGAGCACCATCAAGGCTTGGATCACACCGCGGCAGCTAGCTTTCAGATGCCGCATCTCGACGTCCCATCCCCCGAACGAAGCCTCGACTCACACCCCTCCCGCTCAGCACGCCTCGTCGGCGAGACAGGCGAGACAAACCCCTACCTTTTGAGGAGGTACCACTACGACGAGAACGACGAGTGCACAATCTCACAAACACAGTACCGCCGAATCCGCCGCCGCCCAAGCTCCAGCAACCGCCCAACCCCCAAAGACGCACCACCCCCCGTCTTCACCCTCTCCGCCGACAGCACCAGCCTCTCCGCCGAACCCCGCACCGAAGACCACGTCCTCGCGCAGGCGCGCTACGACATATCGCAACTCTTCACATCGGAGCAGTGTTTCCGGCTGCTAGCCCTCTACTTCCGCTTCGTAGATCCATACCTCCCGATCCTCGCTCGCGCCTCCCTCTTCGTCAACGGACTCATCTCCCGCGTCGCCCTCGACGCCCTCCCCCTCTCCCTCACGGCCGCCCTCTACGCAACCGCCCTCCCCTACACTCCCTACGACGCGCTCCTCGCGCCGTCGCTCGCTCACGCCCCGGATCCATCCACGCAACTCTACCGCACCGCGCACCTGGCGCTGACGCATGAACTCCACAATCCCCGCCCCGCAACCCTACAAGCTGCGCTCCTCCTCCTCCATCGTCCCGCGCAACACACCCCCTTCCGCCCCGCCCTCATCGCAACAGCCGTCTCCCTCGCTCACTCCCGCGGTCTCTCACACGACTCCACATCCTGGTCTCTCCCCGCGCCCGACCTCGCACTGCGGAAACGGCTATGGCACGCCGTTTTCATCACTGATAAATGGACTGCCCTGACTCTCGGGACACCTTCCTGCATCCGCACAGACGATGCAGACGTCCCTCCCCTCTGGCCCGCGGATCTGGAACCCGCGCTTGGCCCTGACGACGGCAGCGACGCATCCACAAATTTCCGGCTCCTCGCCGACCTCTCTGCCATCCTGGCGGATATCCTAGACTCCTATTTCTCCGTCCGCGCCACGCAGCGCACCGCCTCCAATTTCGCTCTATCCCTCGATCTCGGGCGCGGCCTGCGCGCGCGCCTCGATGCGTGGAGCGAGGGGTTGCCGAGGGCGTTGTTTGTGAGGGGCGCGCCGGTTAGGAGGGAGGGAGGGGACGCGGGGTTGTATTTGGGGTATTTGGTTGCGAATATGACGTTGTTTCGTGGGTTGATGAGGCCGCTTGAAACGGGGGGTGGAGGGGGGCAGGAGATGGGGATGGGGAGTGGGGGGGCGGTGAGGGCTGGGGCGAGGGAGTGTGCGGAGGAGGCGGTGGTGTTTGTGGAGGGGTTGGCGGGGGCGGGGGGGTGGAGGGGTTTTGGCATAGTTGTATGTTTTGGATTTTTTTTCTGGGGGGAGGGTATCATCTACGCTCTTTCCTCTTTCGTTTTTCTCTCTTCCCTCGTTCTGTCCCCTTCGTTCTTTCTTCGTTCTTTCTTCGTTCTTTCCCCATCGCTCTTCCTTCGTTATTTCCCCTTGCCCCTTTATCCCACCCTTCGTTCGCTCCGTCCCCCGTCTCCCCCACTTCCCCCGTTCTTTCCTCACCCTTCGTTCCCTCCTTCCCCTGCCCCCCCCCCACCCTCCTCTCGTTCCTTCCTTCACTCACCCTCTGATTATCCCCTCGCTCTTTCCCCCGTTCCTGTTTTGCTCTTCCCTTCGCTCCTTCCCCCATTCCCCCCTCGCTCCTTCCCCCATTCCCCCATCGCTCCTTCCCCCCTAGCTCACTTCTCATAAACCCCACCTCACCTCACTCACCCACAAAGCTAACCACCACCCAGGGTCCCGCGCCAACTTCGCCATCGCCTCCGCCTTCCTCACCCAACTCCTCCTAACCGCCTCCACCGAAGCCGAAGGCGCCGAGATGAGCAACCTCGCCGCAAGATGGCGGTGGGCTATGCGCATGGGCGCGGAGGGTAACGATAATGGGGGTGGGTTGATGGGGATGGGGTTGGGTGTTGGGTTTGGGTTAGGTTAGGACTGGAGGTGGGGGGTGAGGGGTGAGGGGGGAGGGGGGAGGGGGGAGGGTATGAGGAGTAAGTAATGTGTAATTGGGAAAGAGCGAGGGGGGTGTAATTGGAAGGTATGAGGGAAGGCACGATAGATGATTGAAGGGAAAATATGAGAAGGAAGGCACGATGGAGATGAGAGACGGCGGAAGGGCAGTGGAATCTTACAGTACATAATCAGCCATGGCGAGGCATTGGGGGGGGGGGCGAGACGCGTATACCCAGCAGACTGCAATTCAATTCAAATTTTCATATTGGCCATGCCAGCCACACCTAGTCATCGCCCATCGTCTCACTTTCCACACGGAAATCACGTGACACACAACCTACAGTAAAACTGCAAATTATATTTGCAGTTTTACTTGTAGTTTTATCTCACCAAGTGGCTGCCACAGCGATTCGCTGACCGCAATATATTCAGCAAAGCGCGTACTCACTCACACCCGCCCATCGACGCAGTATCACCACCACGGCCTCATCTAGTCTCACTCTCCAGTCTCACCCGAGTCAGACACCCGCCGACCAACAGACCAACAGACAACAGACCAACAGACAACAGACCAACAAGACAACAGACCAACAGACAACAGACCAACAGACAACAGACCAACAGACAACAGACCACAGACAACAGACAACAGACCAACAGACCAACAACCAACAGACAACAGACCAACAGACCAACAGCGCACCAGCATTGGCTGGCTGTGGCACACTCGTACCTGTCTCCGCGCCTAAATAATCTCCGAAAATTGTCCCTCCCATCTCCTCCTGAGCGTCGCATCGACCACCCCAAGTGGAGACATGTCTGGTCCGGTCTCTAGCCCATGTCTGAGGACGTGGCCTGTCCCACCATGGCGTCGTTCCGGAACGCTACCCGCTTACCGCTTGCTGACTGTGGGATGGGGAGGACGGGGTGACGTCGAATGAGAGCGTATGGGATTGTGCGATGCTGTGGTCTGGGGCGTGGGGCGGGGCTGGGGCGTGGGATTTGGGGATAGGGAGTGGAGATACACGGCGCATCGACAGTACAGTAGCACAGGACACAACACGGATGCGGTTGATGAGGAGGTCGGTGTTGGATGCGGTTGATGAGGAGGTCGATGAGGAGGTCGATGAGGAGGTCGATGAGGAGGTCGATGAGGAGGTCGGTGTTGAATATCTCGTCGCACAGTTCTTGACGCTTCAGTCCCGCCATCATTGGCTTACGCGCTGGTATGCCATCCGTAGTGGACCTCGCTGACGCATGTTTTGAAACGGGTGTGGAGACAAAGGCGTCGTCCTGGTCTCCTCGTCGCCCTGGTCGCCCTCGTCCGGTCGTCCTCGTCCGGTCGCCCTGGTTGTCCTGGTTGCCCTGGTCGTCATCCTCTCTGATGCGCTGTACCTGACGCTAAATATTGAAAGGAAGCCTTTTCTCTTCCTTGCAAGCCCGTCATATCTCGGATTTCGGCGCTATCTGGTATGTACAGTACAGTCCCCCCCCATCTGCCGCAAATGTATTCTATCGTGTACCATCCTTGTACTCTTCCTCTGAAGCCAGGCTTGTGTTACATCCTCTACCACACTGTATCATACTGCAATCCTTGTCCTATTTCTCTAAACTATGTTGTGCTCTACCTCACTCTACTTGGTGTGATTGTGTTATGTTTATGTTGGGCCTCAGACGTATATATGACACCCCAAACTCTTCCCCCTCCCTCCTCTTCCTCCTCTTCCTCCTCTTCTTCTCCTCACCACCCGTTGTTACTTCTCTCAGTAACATCACACACTCCTTTTCGTTCTTTTCCCCCCTCGCTGCTGGAATCAAGATCCGTGATCTGATTAAACAGTTGACTCTTGGTTCTTGATTCTTATATCACATTCCTTTGTTTCACTCAATTCCATCCCCACTGCTGCGCCAGTGCCTTGCCTTGACGGTATCAACAACACTTTTAAGACACAAAATCACAAAACAAGATCGATCTACACTCCACCTCCCACGACGTCAAGACAATCATCTCCCACGCACATACTGCAAAGAATCTTCTTCCCGCGAAGATCGCATCCTCTTCGACTAAACAACAACAACAAAGAAGAGCATCCCTCAATTCATCGCCATGTTCTTCTCTCTTCCGACAATCGCCCTCGCCGCCTCGTTGCTGTCCAGCAGTGTCGTCGCTGTCCCTCACAAGGGGCACAGACACCTCCACGCCGCCGCAAAGCGTAATGCTGCTATCCTCGTTGACAGAGATGTTGTGGTGGTCAACACCGTCACCGACTGGGTGACTGTCTGGTGGGACGGAACCAGCTTCATCACCCCCACGGCCACCTCCGCCAATGCGATTCAAACCCAAGCCGCTGATGCCAAAGCGAAGGTTGCTGCTGAGGCCCCAGCCCCTATCATTACCGCTGCGCCCGCCGCTCCAGCTCCAGCTGCCCCCGCCGTCGCAGTGGCTGACACTGGTGCTGCTGATGCTGCTGCCGCCAAAGCCGCTTCCAAAGCCTCTGCCAACGCTGCTGCCAGCGAAGCAGCCAAGGCCGCCGCCAGTGCTGTTGCCAACGACACAGCGAAGGCCGCCACTAACGCTGCCGCCGCCGCAGTAAAGAACCCCGAAGGCATCATCGCCGGCGTCGTCAGCGTCGTCTACTCGGTCGTTGCGCCAATCGTCCCAACCCCCATCGCGCCAGTCATCAGCACCCCAACCCCCGTGGTCGTCACACCCCCCGTCGTCCCCGGCGGCGATAAGCGCGGCCTCGCCTACAACAACGCCAAGCTCGCCTCCAGCTTCACCGGCGCCGACTCCAAGGTCTCCTGGGCCTACAACTGGGGCTCCTCCACCCCTGCCATTCCGTCGCCTTTCGAATACGTGCCTATGATCTGGGGCACGCAGCCCATTCACTCCGATGGCTGGACCGAGGCTGCCAACTCCGCCATTGCGAAGGGGAGCAAGCACCTCCTGGCTTTCAACGAGCCTGATCTGCCTGCGCAATCAAACCTTGATGTTGGTGCTGCCGCGGCGGGGTACAAGACCTTCATGCAGCCGTTTGCTGGGAAGGCGAAGCTTGGGTCGCCTGCTGTTACGAACGGTCCCGCGCCAATGGGTATTGCGTACTTCAAATCGTTCATGGCTGCCTGCGATGGGTGCACGGTCGATTTCGTCCCAATGCACTGGTATGATGCCGCCTCCAATGTTAAGGGATTCAAGACCCACGTCGACGGTATGCGTGATGCGGCTGAGGGGCGCAAGCTGTGGATTACTGAGTTTGGCGCGTCTGGAAGCACGGAGGAGCAGGAGAACTTCCTGCGTGAGGTTATCCCGTGGTTGGATTCTAACGACGCTGTGGAGAGGTATGCGTACTTCTATGCCGACGGGGCATTGACGCAGAATAACGTTGTGTCGGCGCTCGGGAACGTGTTTATGAGCTTTGTCTCTTAGATGGATGTTTCTATTTGCGTTGTCGCTGCTGCAGATGCTTCACTTCACTTCCACTCGACACCTCTCCACGACGCATCAAGATTCACCTCGCGGATTTCACGCACCTTCACACATGATACACACTCTTTTCGATCCTACTTCAATTGTACATATTACTGTCAGCCTTGACGCGCTCTGGCACAACCTTTGACTTTCTCTTCTTTACTTCACTTCACTTCTCACACTATTACTTCGCACTTCTCCCGCGACCGACGACTGAACCGACTTTTACGATGACGATGATGGGTGGATGTGGTGTTTGTTCTTTTCTGTTCTTTCTGACGCAACGATAACAACAAGGAGGAAGATTGTTGGATGGATGGATAAACACTGGATCTAGACCTATTGTCGAGGTTCACTTGTCTGGTTATTGGAGGAGTAGGAGTAGAAAGACTCAAAACAGGATAGGGCTTGCGCATAGCAAGGGGCGGAAAAGGGGGGTGTTAGCTGGCTGGATTGACGGATGGCGCGTTTTACTTATATGTGTATTTGAAAATGGGAAAATACATACGACCTTCATATGTCTTATCTTTTTTTGTTGTTGTGTGATATTTGTGATATTGTATACATGTGCTGAGATGAAGCGGGTCGAATTTGATTCCCCATCCCGTTGTGATCCATCCCCGAACCCCTTTTGAAGAGGGGAACATCACGAAATACACCATCCATCGCCCCACTCCAACTCTCACCTCTCCCATCCAACACCCACCATCCCCAATAACCTCACCCCATCCTCTCCCACTCCGCCTGCCACCCTCAATATACTCCGCAGCTTTCTTTCTCCTCTCCTTAGCACTCTCTTCGCCGCCCTCGGCGGGCCTGGGGATGCGAGGTTCTCGGTGATGGTTGGAGTGGTGGCGAGGTATTTGTCGAGCATTGCGGGGGGGGTTTTCTTTGAGGCGGTGGGGTGGGTTAGAAATTAATTTCATTGTGCTTGAGGAGGTAAGCTGTGTGTGTGGGTTTTCTTTTACTTGTTGCCGTGGGTGGTGCTGGTTGCTGATGGGTCTGAGGCGGTGGACATGGTTGGGGTTTGGGTGTTTGATGGGTTATACGTCGGTATTTCGCTTGGACTGTTGGGTTTTCCCTTGGTTTGTCGTTTTATCAAGATCGCAACTGCTGGTTTACATGTCTTTCTTCGTTCGGTCTGTTGTATTATGAAGATCGCAGCTGCTGGTTTATTTTCATACTAATTACGGATTACAGCTGGGTTCTTATAATAATTCTCTACTATCTATTTTGAACACAATTCATGGCTGTCTATGGAAATGCTCCTGTTCCGTGAATATTGCGATACTCATGGACGATCTGCTATTGATGAGGAATATGAGTCTACTCTAGTTTGGCCAACCCCAGAAAGCACTGCAGAGCAGCGCAACGCCTTCCTCCAAATGGTATTTTCTCAGGGGTCTAACAGGGTGTTTTGAGGATTATAGTCGTCGTTCGACTCGCTTCTTGGAATCATTGAGTAGTATTTTCGGGACATCATGGCGATAGCATGCAGCACGCACAACCCTCAGCTCCACTCAGTTCGATTGCGGATAGTGGGATTGCGGTGGATAGTCAATATCCACCGCGATCCGCTCCGAGTCAACTTCCTATTCTATTTGGTAATGGAGGCCGCAACCGTTCAACTGTACCAACCGTCTGTACTGCTACTTGCTTACCGCGTCACGTGATGGCCGACTAGTCTAAATCGACCAGTTGGTCATCACTGGATCACGTGGGTTTGAGATTTCTAGGATAGGGTGAAGGAAGGACGGAGATGAGTTGGGATTTTATGGGAGATGGGGATCTGGACGTTCTTTCATTCGTTACAGTGGCTCAGGCCAGGTTAGGTCAGCGTTTTGCTGTACTGTAGAGTTGGGTTGGGATGAAGGAGATGGCAGAGCATTGTGTGAAGTGTGAGCGAGATATGCGCTCGTCAGCACTACTCCACGATGGGAATTTACTTGCGTAGTCTACAAAACTACTACAATACTGTAAGCAAGTCGCCTCCACTCCCCTCCTTACTCCTTACCCACTGCGGTCATCTGTATGCGCTGGGCTAAATCTCGTGCATGCATAATACGTACTCGCTTCAGCTATATGTCAGCTATATGCATACATGCATATAGCTGACATATAGCTGAAGCGCCGGCTGTACTGGTGTATAGGAGCCAGCGAGCGGCGGCGGTGCAAAGAGCAAGTTTCATATTAGCCGCTGCGTATACAGGGGCAGAAGAGTACACTTTTTAGTATTGAGCCAGGGTTAGATCTTACTGTACTGTACTATATCTTCAACTCGGCCGTTGGTCTGAGATCTGAGGGTTGAAGTGGAATGGTATTAGGGGAATGGTATAACCTGAGGGTTGAAGTGGAATGGTATTAGGGGAATGGTATAGGCCTGAGATCTGATCGAAGTAAATGGTGTAGGCCTGAGATCTGAGGTCTGAAGTGGAATGAATGGTATAGGGGAATGGTATAGGGGAATGGTATAGGGGAATGGTATAGGCCTGAGATCTGAGGATCGAAGTGAATGGTGTAGGCCTGAGATCTGAGGTCTGAAGTGGAATGGTATAGGGGAATGGTATAGGCCTGAGATCTGAGGATCGAAGCGAATGGTGTAGGCCTGAGATCTGAGGCCTGAAGTGGAATGGCATAGGGCGGTGCAGGTTATTTTGGTAACCACCAACGGAGATAATGCTTAGGGTACTTGTCTGGCATGTATCCGCCATTGGTCTGGGGCTGTGGATTAGCCAAACTTTACACACAAATCAACCCCCAATACATCACTGCCGTTGAGAGAGATACTTCTATACAAGGTCACTGCACTTAATCTCCGATTCTACCATTTACTTCTCCCCTTCTCTCTACTTTGTACCTCGCCACTCTAAAACAGCCCTACCGCTACTTCCCCGTAACCTTCCCTTCCCCGAGATCGTGCTTGCTGGCTGACGCGGCCTTTCACACCCCAGCGCTTGAATCCTCACCTGCTGCGCATTCAGGCTGCCATTATCCAAAACCATCCTCCACTTCTCATCATCCCTTTTACTCTTTTACTCTTTTACTCTTTTACTCTTCCTCCGTCAAAAACTATCACCATTATTTCACCATCACCGAGTAAAACATCTCTCGATCTTCACTCGAAACATTCAGACAAAGCAGAACCCACCCATTGCACGCCGTTGCATGCTCCCACCAGCGCACCCGGGACTGCACACTCACCACCAACCCGCCAATCCGCTCTCGAGCACCCTTAACCACGCCTGAACAGACGGGCAACAATCATCACCACACCAGACGCCATGTCGTCCCAATCATCACAAGACGCCATGTCCCGCAGCGCCTCCCAGGCCAACTGTCTCGACCCGCTCGACTCCCTCCTCGATCTCTCCTCCTACGAGACCATGACCTACGGCTCGCCCTCTATCTCCCCCGCACAGTCCAGCAAGTCCGTCTCCTTCCGCCCAACCGCATCAACACCCACCGCAAACACTCTCCTCCCGCCGCGTCAACAGTCGCACGCCCCTCCTAGCCACCCCTACGACGCCCACAAGCAGCAGACTGGCATCCCAACAGGCGGCCTCGCGACGACCCTCGCCATCAACAACAACTCGCAGATGTACGCCGGCTACGGCTACCTCTCTGGCGTCGACAACTCCGACGACTTCAGCGACATGGGCTTCAAAGCCGGCAGCGCCTCGGGATCCGGCAGCTTCGACAACCTGGGCATGGGCATCGACTACGACTCCCCCACCGTGGACCCGGCGTTCTTCTTCCCCCCCCCCCCCCACGCCGCCGACTACGCCAGCCAGACGCAGACGCCGGTTCCCGCACCCGCCGTCAAGGTGGAGGCGGGCAACGTCGGGCGGCTCTGGCCGGGCATGCATCAGCAGCAGGCGGCGAAGGCGGAGCAGCAGCGCAAGCAGCAGCAGATGCTGATCGCGCAGCAGCAGAGGCATAGCGCGGTGCCGACGCAGGCGGCGAGGGCGAGGGCCAGGCCGGCCACGGATCCGATTGTTGAGGAGAAGATCTCGCAGCTGCTTAACTCGATGAGGCAGAATAGCGAGGCGACGTCGAATGGGGATGAGGATGTTGCCGAGGGGTATGGGGGACATGGACGCTCGAGGAAGGATGAGGAGGATATGGATGAGGATGAGAAATTGTTGGCGAGTGAGGAGGGGAAGAAGTTGAGTAGCAAGGAGAGGAGACAGTTGAGGAATAAGGTTTCTGCGCGCGCTTTCCGCTCGAGGAGGAAGGGTATGTTTATTGATCTCATATTTCTGTCCTCGACTAACATATAACAGAATACATTGGCCAACTCGAAGGCGAGATCGCCACCCGCGTCAACGAGAACCAGGGCCTGCGCAACCAGAACCGCGAGCTCCTCTCGGAAAACAAGCGTCTCGCAGACCTCACCCGCATGCTCCTCTCCTCGCCCTCCTTCTCCGGCTTCCTCGACACGCTGAGCACGAACCCCAACCCCGTTGAGCGTCAACAGCAGGCCACTCCTCCTGAGCAGCAACAACAGACGCAAGCGCCAAAGGACCCGAACCCGTACGCGCAGCAGCAGCAGCAGAACCTGGATATGAACATCAACTACGCCATGATCCCTGATGCGGCGCCGTTGGATTTCAGCCTGCTGGATCTGAATACGCATGATTTCATCTATCAGCCGCAGGTCTTCAGCGTGCACAGTGTGGAGGAGGTGAGGTTCGATGCTAGTGTCCTCTCCGGCAAGCTTTCGAGTACGTTTGAGGCTGAGGAGGATAAGCTTGAGCTCCCGCTCCCGTTGTTTTCGGCCCCGGAACCGGTCGCGAAGTCGATGGTGGAGGCTGTTGTGGAGGAGGTGGATGAGGAGTTTGATTCTGATCCGATGTTCTCCTTATTCTCCCCTTCGTCATCGTCGGCTGCATCCGCACCGCTACCTCTTGATACTGCGGCGTTGATCGCGGCTATCCAGCCTGCGAAGGCGATGTTGAACTTTGAGCTTGTGGACCAGGAGGAGAGCGAGAGGAGGTTTTTGAGGGTGCAGAGGTTGGGGGCGGGGATTGAGGCTGTTGTGGCGAGGTTAGAGGGGTTAGGTCTTGAGTAAAGAGATCGTGTGATGGGGATGTGTGGTGGAATTGGTTTTGCGGTTTTAGCGGTCATGGGATGGGATGTTTTTTGGTAGGATAGGGATTGGGGGTTATGGAAATGGAATACTTGTAGTTACACTGTCGTTTGTTGGAGGTGTCTTCATTCACTATTGTGTGTTCTCTTCTTGAGTTCTAGGGAGGTGAAAGCGGGATTATAGAGATTCAAAAGACGAAATGAAATCAAATGAACTGAACTGAACTGGATTCGATTTCGGTGACTATGATGTGAAGAATTACAATGTAGAATATAAAATGCATATATCCCCCTCCCAGTTCAAAGACTTATACATGGCCAATTTAGATTCCCTGATACAAAAGTTAAAAAGTGAGTCGTTCAAATTATCTCCAGCGATCACAGCGCCGCTTCTTTCGCGAGGGCTTTCCAGGCGCTCAGGAAAGCCTCTGCGTCTATAGAGAGTGTTAGCTATCCCCTTCTTCCCCAGCGCCCAACAGACAAAACCGGGCAAGAAAAGGGGAAATACTCACCGCCGTCCTCGCAGAAACCAAGAACCATCTCCCCCCCCCTCCCCCTCCTCCTCCCCTCATACCCCTGGTCATAAACATTCATATCCAATTTCTTCAACAACACCTTCCTAGCACGCCGTCTGAAGTTCTCGGGCTTCAGCGAGTCGGGGTGGACGAACGCGGTCCAGACTGGGGAGCGCTTGAGGGGGCCGTGGGGGATAGTGGCGGAGAGGCGGGGGGTGGATGTTGTTTTGTCGAGGTAGAGGGTTAGGATATGGGGGGTTGAGGCGGTGGTGATGCGGCTGGGGGGTGTGTGAGCTGAAATCCGGCAGCTTGACGAGGGGATGGGGGACGGGAAGGGAGGAAGGGGATGGGGCGAGAGACGTACCCGCGGAATAGTTTGCGTTCTTCGCCGAGCATGAGTTCTTCGGGGTCGCACATCACGGTGCGTGGACAGTGCTGTTTGAGTACTGCGAAGACGTCGTGGAAGAGTACCATTTCTGTCATCCATTAGCACAGCAATCCCCACAATCCTCCTCACCCCCTCCCCAATGCCCCACACCCAACCCAGCCCAGCCCAACGAAACCGGAGCAAAAAGGGAGGAGGGAAGAAGCCAAAACCGAGCACAGGCAAGAAAGGGAGCAAACTCACTCTCCCATCCCTTAAAATACAGCACCAACCACTCCTCCGGCTTCCCCCTCTCCAGCGACCACCGCTCCAGCTTAAGCGCGCACCCCTTCCGCTTTATGCGTAGCTCATGTAAACCCCTCGATGCGTAAGCGGGGGAACCGTCGCGGGCGGTCCAGCGGCAGAGGAGGCGTGCTGCGGTGGGGGGGTAGGGGGGGAGGTAGAGGACTACTGAGAGGGTGTTTTGGTTGAATTTGCTGCAGGGGGTGTTAGCTTGTGTGAACGAAGGAGGGGGGAGGGGCTTGTGGGGGAAATACAGTTTGAACAACACCGTTGAGCCCGGCGGGGTTTCGAGGGCAGCGTCGGGCATGGAGGGGGCGTAACAGCAGGATCTTGGTCGGGCGGTTAGTTGGGGTCGACTGTTGTGGAAAGGGGGAAAGGGGGAAGTTGGGGGGAGTGAGGGACTCACACTACTTGGTGCCTCATCCTCGTCATAGCGTGTTTACGGTCGAAGATCTGTTGAGCCCAGTGGATTTGCTGGATATGTGAGTTGGTGAACGGTGAAGAGGATGGTATGGGATACTAACGCCTGTTTGGGGGATCCGGACTTGTGACCATAGGGGTAGGAGGGGTAGGGTTCGCGGAGCTGGATAGGGGTTAACACTCAGCTGCGGTGCTATTCAACGACAGGGGGGCGGAGGGAGGTCATACCTTCAATCCCACGAGCAGCTCTCAACCGCAACGTCTTCTCGATAAGAGTTTTCAAGACCGTGGCCTCGTACATCGACGGCCTGTCCGCAGTTAGCATTCGGTACCACCACTCCGCTTGCTCCCATCCTCGGAAACAAAACCCACCTGCTCAACAACCTCACCAGCTGCACCATATACCCATTATACATAATAAACCTCGTATACAGACTCCCCCCCCCATCCTCCCCCATCCTCTCCACAACCCCCCCCCACACCTGCCTAAAACTCCCCTTCTCCCCCAGCAAATACCTAATATCCTCCACTGACCTCCCCAAACACGGCGCCAAGATCCCCAGAAACCCGCGCACGAGTGACACCCGGTCGCGGTAGATCCTCAAAAGGTCTGAGAGATCGCGGAGGAGGGAGCCGGAGTGAAGAACCTCGCTGATGACGTTGGTGATGTCGGCGTGGGAGTGCGAGGGGAGGGGGGAGGTCCGGATGCGGGTTAGGGCTGCGGCGATGTCGTCGGCGCGCTTGGCGAGCCACCAGCATTCTACTGTTTCGGCCATGGTGGTGGCTGCATGTGTTGCCTGCTGTGCCGGTAGGTGGGCGAGATGGGAGGAGTTGTTCAGGGCGCCCGTGGTGAGGTGATGGGTCTTGAAGTGAGAGTTTGAAGCGGCGGCGGCGGCGGGATGGGGTGGAGATGGTCAGAGTCTGAGTCTGATAGAGGGGGCCGGGAGCGTCTGACGTGTCGCTGTAGAGGGGTGCGAGACCCTTATCCAAGACGAGGAGTGCAGGAGTGCAGTCCGTGATTTGGCGGTGGGCGAGTCAGTCCAGAGTGTGTACTCTCAGAGCAAGCCGTATGTCGACATGGTCATCTTGCCTATCAGTCTCCAAGACGGTGTATGGACTGGTGTAGGTATCTATCTCCACGTCGACTGGTGTAGAGACCTGAGGAGGGGGTGAGAGGTATCTATCGACCACCACGTCTCCTCGCAGCAGCATGCAGACCTCAACCTCAACCTCAACCTCGCGTGACGTTCTCAGTAGCAAAGCAAAGACGTCCTCAGTAGCAAAGCAAAGACGTCCTCGGGTATCAAACCAAACCAAAAAGCCCAAACGTAAACGAAGGTACGAGCGAAGATCCCGATCCCCCCAAGCGCGGTCCTGTGATAGCAGTGCGAGCCCAATCCGAAAACCAGTAAAAAGCAAGCGGGCGAGTACACCAAGAAAAGAAGAGGTGTATAGGAGCGTTGGGAGAAAGAGAGATAACCCAAAGAGAAGCAAAAGAATCCCCACAGCGCGGGTGAACCACTTACCTCCCCTCTCCCACGACCCGAGACTCACCGTCCAGTCCAGTGCACCACAGGTCCAGTGCACCACAGCACATCATCGCCCGGCAACTCACCTGCAAAACATCCCCCCCTCCCCCGCGCGCTATGGTGCCCCCCCCCCCGCGTCTCCAGAGCAGAACGCCCTCTGGCTCGCTCGGTCGCTCGCTCGCCCGCAATACAGTACAGCAGCGTGGGTGGTGGTGGTGAAGTACGGTATCGACGGACAAAGCGAGGCGGCGCTACGTCTATGCATCATTGCGTGGCCGTTCGAGAGCGCTCAACGGGTCGACAAGGGGTGGTGCTGATTGGAGGCTTGGGACACTCCTGTCGTTATCAGATCTGCGCCCTCGTCTGTGGCTTGGAGCCATTGGCTGGGGTGAGATCAGACGGGCGAATTGGAGGAGGGGTCGCGGGGGAGGCGAGAAGAGTTTTGTTATAGGATGGACGTTGCGAGTCTATGTCGACCTCGGACCCACTCGTCCGCCCATCTCCCTCCCAGGCATCTAAAAGGCTGCATGTTTCAACGACCATAGGGGGGCAGCTTCAGGACGAACACACACGGCCCGGAGACAGGGACATCGCACGGACGAACTACTCGGGGTTTAGGTATAAGAACAGGGCAGGCTGCGTACTACCGGATACCATTTGAGAAGGGAGTCGTACAGGGTGATGATGGTGTGCGGTTCCTGCATACGTGATGGGGGGGAGTAGGGGTTCCAGGTCGTCAAAACATCACACCATATATATCAATCACATCACCATCGCAGCATACACAAATCATGGCAAGCAACGACGTCCTAGTATTGCGGCTCATCCACGACGACGAGGCCTGATTATGTCGTAAAAGCCCAACCGTCCGAGCAGGAAAACAATCCGCACACTTTCTCCCCCCCATCCATGGCCGTCAAGGTCAAACCACGAGAGTCCAAACATGGAACAAAAAAAAGCACGTTACGATAAGAGTAGCAGTAGTAGTAGTAGCATGATTGCAGCCCCCCCAAGCCCCGAGCCCACCGCCGCAATTTCAACACCGCCCAGCCAGCCCCGAGCCCAAAGCAATAAAACGGCAAGAAGACGACGCAACGACCAGGTCCGCACACGCGAGAAACGGCGCAACGCACGCGTCGACACCACACCACCACCTTCCGAAATCGCCAAGTCTTGTGAAAAACACCGATTGCGAGGGGCGGCCGTGGCGTGGACAGACACATGTGGAACGCCTCGAAGGCGCGAGGAGCAGTCGTGTCGAGAGAGCTTACTTAGCCCGACTCTTCCTCGGCATCAGCCTGCACGACGCGTCAATCAGTGCGGCTGGGACGTTTGCGGACGCCGACCGGCTTCTCGGCACTTACATTGTAGGAAGCCTTCTCGTCCTCGTAGCGCTTCTTGTCCTCCTGCGCCTTGGTCTCGTAAGGGGTGCGCTGCTTGTCGTTGAGGGCCTTCCAGCGCTCGCCGAGGACCTTGCCGACTTGGCCTGGAGGGAGGTGTTAGTATATATTTGGCCACGATTGACAAAGGATGGATGGCCGTGGGGAGGTTCATACCGAAAGAGATTCCGGGATTCTCCTCGCGCACGTTGTCGCGCTGCTCCTGGGCGAAGAACATGTAGGCGGAGAGACCACGCTTAGGCGCGTTTGGGTCTGTTCCGGAGTCAGTATGGACGCGTCCAGGACACCCAAAAAGGCTAGGGAAGGGAAGTGCGCGCACCCTTCTTCTTCTTCTCGCCTCTGGGCTTGGAGGCGCGCTTGGTCTTGGTCTCCTTGGGCATGGTTGCGGTGAGGTGTGGGAGTGGTCTGGGAGAATGTGTCAATTGAGGTCCAGCCAATGTTTGCGCGACTGAAGGGAGAGAGGGGGAGATGCGATTCGTGTGGGGAGATGCGATTCGTGTCGGGCGATGCGATCGTGTCGGGCGATGACGAGGTGGCAGTTGTTGTTGTTGGTGGAGTTGCGGGATCTGCGCAGGGACGTGACGAATGTGATAACTTTTGTGTGGGCGAAATCGCGTGGTGGGAAGGTTGGAAGTGGTGGTTGTCGGGCAGAGGTTGCAGATGGACGCGACTGGGAAAGCGCAAAGATGTGAATGAAAGAATGACGATAGGTGAGGAACTTACGATGATTGATTGAATGAAGAGTATTTATTTATTTATTCCTTCGAAAGGTTGCTGTGTGAGGTGATGGAATTGAGCTGTGAGGAAGCAGTCGCGTCAGTGCGAGATCAGATGAGTGGTAGGTTGGGAGTGGGTGAGTGGGCGAGTGGGTGAGTGGGCGAGTGGGTGAGTGGGTGAGTGGGTGAGTGGGTGAGAAGTGGTGAGAGGGTGAGAGGGTGAGAGGGTGAGAGGGTGAGAGGGTGAGAGGGTGAGAGGGTGAGAGGGTGTCAAGTGAAGGTCGACGACGACGAGGGAAAACAACGACGAGAAATGGGCAGAGATGGGGATGAAAGCAGAACAAGTGTAGGGATTGAAAAGCGATAAAGGCGAGACGGAGAATTGTATTCTTTGGGTATAAGGAGGAGAGGTTGAGGATATGGGGGTAAACGTACCTGTTGGATATGAGTGACCTTATTGTAAGGGCGTAGAAGGAGGTAGTATGGTAGATTGTGAGAGAGAGTTATGAGGCAGAGTTGTGTGTAGAGAGAGAGAGGTGGGAGGTGGGAGGGAGGTGGGAGGTAGGTGGGTGGTAGGTGGGTGGTAGGTGGGAGGTGGGAGGTGGGTGTGGTAGGTGGTGGTAGGTGGGAGGTGGGAGGTGGGTGTGGTAGGTGGTGGTACTCGTAGGTGGTGGGTGGTGGGTGGTGGGTGTGTGGTGGGTGGTGGGTGTGTGGTGGGTGGTGGGTGTGTGGTGAGAGGTGGGTGGTGAGAGGTGGGTGGTGGGTGGTAGGAGGTTGGAGGTTGGAGGTTGGAGGTTGGAGGTTGGAGGTTGGAGGTTGGCTTGGGAGGTGGGTGTGGGGGGAGAAATGTGCGTGTGTGGTATGTATGGTGCGGACGGGAGAGAGGAGAGAGGAGAGAGGAGTAGGAGGAGTAGGAGTAGTAGAGGAGAGGAGAGAGGGGAGAGGAGAGAGGGGAGTACAGTAAGTAGTAGGAGTACAGTAGGAGTACAGTAAGTAGTAGGAGTACAGTAGTAGGAGTACAGTAGTAGGAGTACAGTAAGTAGTAGGAGTAACAGTAAGTAGGGGTAGGCGTAGTAGGAGTACTGTACGTACTGTACGTAGTGTGTGTGTGCGTGTGGGTGGGGGGAAATGTACATACAAATGCGCGTGTTGTATGTACAGTATGTACAGTATGTACAGTATGTACAGTATGTACAGTATGTACATACAACATACAATACGCTACTATGTGTACACTCTCTATGTACAAGACACACTCGATCCACCAATCACCGTACTTGGCCGTGGTTGGTACTGTGCCCACCCCAGCTGAGAGACACACGCATATCACAGGCATACAGACATGGGCCCGGAGAAACACGCATCTCACAGACGGCAGAGGCTCAACTTTCTTCCATCCTGTGCCATACCGTGCCATGCCGTGTTGCCATACCATACCATACCCTACCATACCATACATACCATACCATACCCTACCATACCACTACCATACCATACATACCATACCATACCCTACCATACCATACTCTACCATACCATACCCTGCCACGGCGGGACGCACAACGAGGCAAGTATACAGAGCCAGGCTAGACTCTCCTCTCGTGCGGTTTATGGTAAATGTAAATGCACGCACAGGTAGATGACCGCATCGCCCAGCAAACAAAATACGCCTGCTACCAAGCAAACACTGCTGAAACGCGCCATACTGTACTCCTTCCCCCCAGCCCAGAACCCTCAATCCGCTGCCAAGACTGTCCTTTGCGCCTTGACGTTCATTTACTGCGGGCTGGCTGGGGGACTATACCCACGCAAGTAGCAGGCTAGCATGGACGGCGCGGGCCTGAGTGGCAGTTATGATGTATGTGACCGAGACCGAGACCGAGCGGATTGTGTCACGTGTTGGTGTAATGGCTTGGGAATGGTCACGTGGTGTGTCGTCATGGAGTGTGTGCTGTGCCGATATGAGGAGGTGGAGGTGGAGGTGGGGATAAGGCGTGTTGGGGTCGTGTTGGGGATGGAGATGGGTTGGAGCGGTAGGGGAGAGCGTCTTGGTATCGAGTAGAATCGGTAGGGGAGTAGTAGGAGATGCGCCACGGCGTCATAGAAGGGCGTCATGGTTGGGGTAGACAGGAAAGGAAATAGATCAATACCATCAAATTCAAATTCAAAATATAACTCAACGCTCCCATTCTTCCCATCCCATCCCTTTCTCGCCGCCTAAAACTAAAAACCCTTCTCCCGCCCAGCGAGACAGTATCCCTTATCCCATCATCCATATCGTATCATCATAGCCATCATCATCCCCGCAGTCGGTTCGTCGGCCTGTCTGCCCCCTCACCGACTCGCGACTCGCTCTACTGCGCACTACCACTGTTCACAGAGACGATGGCGTCTTCCTCGATCAGAGCGACGTATTCGGAACCCATGGCTTGCACGGTCTCGAGGGCTTTGGCGGGGGCTTTCGCTGCGAATCCTCTGTTGCTGTAGTCAGTATCATCCATGATAATCATCCTTCACCATCACACGCATTTCCATCCATCATCCATCCATCCATATATCCATCCATCCATCCATACATCCATCCATCCATCCATACATCCATCCATCCATACATCCATACATCCATCCATCCATACATCCATCCATACATCCATCCATCGCTCGGGAAGATCGGAGAGAGGGTTCTACTCACTTGAAAATCTTGTACTCATGCGTGATCATACCCCCCGCTGCGCGGATCTCATCCATAGCCGCTTCCACGACGCTATAAGGCGTGTTATCGGGGTAGGAGATGATGACTTGGCGCTGGGGTTGGGCGGCGGCGGAGGCGAGTGCGAGGAGGGAGAGGAGGGGGAGGAGGGTGAACTTCATTGTTGGTGTTGGTGTTGCTATTGCTGTTGCTGTTGCTGTGGTGTGGTGGGGTGTGTGGTGAGCGTCGCGATACCACGGTGATTGTTTTCGTTTTGATAGAAAAATGGTTCGTGTGTAGTATGTATGTAGGTCTTGAGATTTTCCAAGGTTGGAAGTTAAACGTTATATGGGGGGTTTTGTGGTGGCGTGTTGTGGTACGGTTTATGGGATGCCTGGGGATGCATGTGATGTGACGTTTTTGGTATCAATAAGTACCTTCCCGACCTGGACGACTGCTTGGTGTTTTGACGGGCTAATTCCAAATGTTGATTTGATCAATGTCGGAGAGATAGTAGCCAGTGGGAATGATTTCTATGTTTATTTATACTGCGAGGGGTAAGGTAGATGGGAGTTATAAAAAGACCAAGGTGGTATTGATGTGTTCGCGTGATATGCCCCGCTGTCACCCGTGCAGTATCAGAAAGAAAGTGCCGATTGAAGAATGAGTGAATTAAGTTCACGCTCGCATCAGACATAAAACAAACACTTCTCACTACTGTCCTGTTCGCTTTGACCTGAATTAACGTCCTCTTTAAATTTCTCTTTCACTTCTCCAACTTCGATACTTTGGCGGTGAAATATTCATATTCACTTCCATATCAAGATCTTATCAATACCCCAAAACGGACTAGCGCTCCCCCCCGTTGATGCCAAGCTCATCGTTTTGTTCAGGTCGCGACCTGGACAACCTCACCACCACAACTCCCTCCTCCATTCCCTTGAAAAACACCCTCTCCTACAACTCCAACTCTCATTCACTCCCCCCATATCACCCCTTCTCCCACTACACGACATCACAGCCCCAGCGGCTCACGAAAACTAATAACTGGCGAAAAACCTGGCTAACAGGAGGTTGGGTGAATCATCGTTGCTTTGGAGGCCGTTGAGCAGACCAGGCGAAGTTGTGGGGTACTACTACTTTGCGTTGTTGAGGGAGGAGGGCAGAAGGCATCAAATACACGATTCTAGTTCTCCCAGAGAGTTGAAAACTATCTTGCATGGATATAACTAGGTGCTGCTGTTGTTGAGACCAGAACCTGCCCCGTTGAACAACTGTGCGCGCTTCTCGCCGCACGCCTGCCACTGGGCCAATTGCTGCTTGTTTTTCCATTTACATACTACCTCGTCGTCAGACCTTCCTTCCTCTACTACTACATATCCCATAACCATGTCTTACGGGGCGTCAGATGAGGTGGCGGAGGACTTCAAGGTGGCGCTGGAGGACTTGACTATGAACTCGAGATATGAAATCAGCAATCTGACTATCATCGCGAAAGAGAATACAGAGAACGCCCTCGCCATATCGGAGGCGCTGAAGGATCATATTAAACGGGTAGGTGAACATTTCCATACTGTAGAGTTCACTTTTGAACTATTGTCGACGCAAGGGGTGTAGCTGGCATCTCTTTTCATCATTCATTTGTATTCCTTCACTTGATTTGACCCTTTACTTACATTCATTCAGACCGGCCCTTCGAAGAAACTCCCCGCTCTCTACCTCCTCGACTCGATTGTGAAGAATGTCGGCACACCTTATACATTGTTCTTCGGTCGACAGCTGTTCTCGACATTCATGGAAGCGTACGCGCTTGTGGACAACAACGTGCGTCGGAAGATGGAGGAGATGCTCAAGACGTGGAAAGAACCAGTCCCTGGATCGATCGATACACGCCCAGTGTTCCTCCCAGAAGTGACCAGACCGATTGAGAATGCCCTCATAAAAGCCAGGACGTCGGCCATTCAAGCACATCAAGAATACTCCAGACAGCAACAACCACTCGCCGGCAAGAATCGTCCATCTCCCGTGCCTTTCCGAAATACTGCGACAACGCCGCTGCAACACCCAAATATGGGCGGGAACCAATATCCTGGCTCTCAATACCCTCCGCCATATGGCGCCCAGCAGGTATGTCCCTTCACCTCTCTTGACGATTCCGTCGCTGACCATTCCCAGCAACAACAACCCGCCCAATACCAACCGCCACCTGCTGCGACACAGCCGTGGCAACCTCAGCCTGTACAATCTAGGGGGTATGGGGTGCTGGATGATAACATAGACACACTGAACAGTGATATTGCACGTCTCATTACTGCTGCAAAGAGTGAATTTGCTCAAAATCCATATGATGGCAGTATCCAGACAAGACTTAAGGCCCTGCTTGATCTGCAGAGCATAGTCGGCAGCCAAAAGCTGCCTCCTGATCAGATAGCGCTCATAAAGGACCAAGTCAAGGCGTTGTCTGCTGCATCTAAGCCTCGAGCGCCGCCGCCGCAACCTGCGCCGGCACCTGTACAAACCCCCGTAGCCGTATCACAACCGCCTGCGCAGCAGCCCAGTCTTGCGTCTCTCTTGGGGGGGCAAAATGCATTGGCTGCTCTGCTGGCGAGGTCAACGTCGACACCTCACGCGACACCTCCACCACCACCAGCAAATGTACAGCCAGCGCACTCGCAACCGTCGTATACACCCCCAGCATACCCGCCAGCCCAGGCTAGACCGCCTTCAGCGATGCCAAACCCAACATCTCTCCTCGATCAGCTGCGGGCTGCTGGATTACTACCCAGTGATCCCGCGCCGACGGGAACGCCGCCAATCCGCCAAATGCCACAAATTCCTCCACCAGGTGCCTTCCGAGGCATCTTTCCTCCCCCTCCAGTTCTCCATGGTCAACCCGGCCAACTTCCCGCGTGGGCTGGAGGTCCCCAAGCTGCAGTCGACATCGTCCAACTCACACCCGCGTCGCTCAAGATGTAAGCCCTTCCCCCCCATGCCAGTCCACGCTTCTAACACCCACAGTCCTCGCCCCCATCTGATCGGTCGCCTCTACGAGCGCCTCGGCATCCCGTGCACGCAATGCGGACGCCGCTTCCAGACCGATGAGGATGGCAAGAGGAAGAAGGCCGCCCACATGGACTGGCATTTCCGTGTGCACCAGCGCATGGTCGAGGCGGAGAAGAGGGGACAGCATCGGAGTTGGTATGTCGATGAGCTGGTACGTACCACCCACCCTCTTCACAAAGGAAACAACCCTAATAGACACGGCAGGATTGGATCAAATCCCGGGAAACGGACGAAGAGCACCTCGCCAGCGCCACCACGGACAGAGATGCCCCAGCCTCCCAGAGACCCAAGAAACAGCAGTACCTCGCTGTGCCAGACGACCCGGAGCTGGCGAACAGTCTCTGCCCGATTTGTCAGGAGAAGTTCGAGATGAAGTGGCTGGATGAGGAGTTTGTGTGGATGGATGCGGTGAAGGTTGGGGACAGGATTTATCACGCGAGTTGTCATGCTGAGGCACGGAAGAGTTATCGTGGGACGCCGGAGCCGGTGTTGGGGAAGAGGAAGAATGAAGTGAGTTATTCTGGGTGTGTGGGAGATGCACGGGGACTGACATGTTGTATAGGAGGAGTTACTTTCTGTGCGGACGAAGATTAAGACGGAGCCTTGAGGGGGGAGGCGCCGCTTCTCAGATCTTACGGGATTTGCAGAACTGAATGGGAAAGATCACGTCAGGGTTGAACGTCCCATCAATAGACGCTCTTGGGTTGTGATTTAGTCACCAAGGAACAGATAGGGCCGTACATAAAATGCTGGTGGACTCTATGGGAAGAGAGAAGGCAATCGGCTGGAGGGACGGGGGGGGTGGAATGTATTACAATGCATAGCGCACGGAGTTCATGACGCACTTTGTGCCAGAAATATATTTTTTTATTAAATTCATTCACAAAATCTTGTTGAGAAAGTACAGGTGATAAATTAAACAAATTAAACAACAAACATTCCCATCCCCATCCCCAGACATACAATCCAAAATTGATATTTACCCCGACAACGGGTGGGTCACGTAACGTAGCCAGCTGTACTCCGTACCAGCGTAACGTGCCTAAATGTGTACTCGTAAACCAGGTGTGGGTATCTTTGGATAGGTTCTTGCCGCGTATGGTTACACTGGCCTTGCGGTGCTATGGAGGGGTTCCCGCCGATCGGAGATCCAAGACATGTTATTGGGCGGGCCGCCTCTCCGAATCTGTGGAGGACGGGTTTCTTTAATAAGGACACCTGGGCTGGCAGCTTTATCCGGACTTTTTTAAACTCGGTTTCTTATTTCTATTTCTACTTCTTTTGAAATTATAGAGCTTCTTCAACTCGAGAAGTACGGAATTTGTGTCACGCCAAACCAGAAATCATGTCTTGCTCTCCCTTCGTCGTCAAGTGGGGTATCCTAGCCACCGGAAACATCGCAGAGAGTACTTCCCCCCAACCCGCCCCAACCTTCCCCCGCCATCCCCTCCCCATCTAACAACCCCCAGAATTCACCAAAGACCTCCTCACCAACCCCGCCATCCGCGACACCCACGATGTGCGCCACGAGCTCGCCGCCGCGGCCTCCTCCTCCTCCGCCTCGCGCGCCCAGGACTTCATCAATAACTGCAAGGGCCCCTCGACGGCCAAGGCATACGGCTCCTACGCCGAGCTGGTCGCCGATGCGAATATCGACATCATCTACATCGCCACCCCGCATTCCCACCACTTCCAGAACGCGATGCTGGCGCTGGAGGCGGGGAAGAATGTGCTCTGCGAGAAATCGCTGACGGTGAACGCGAAGCAGACGAAGAAGCTGTATGAAGTCGCCAAGGAGAAGAAACTGTTCTTCATGGAAGCGGTGTGGACGCGGTGCTTCCCGCTGTCCGTCAAGATCCGCGAGATGGTCTCAAGCGGCGAGATCGGCGATGTCATCCGCGTCGTCTCCGACCTCTCGTTCCCCGAGCATGCCGAGGGCGGGAAATTGAACTTCCCCAACGAGAATCGCATGGTTAATAAAGAGCTCGCTGGGGGGGCGCTGCTGGATATCGGGATCTACGCTTTAACCTGGGTGTTCCAGATCATGTACACCACGCAGCCAAAGCCCAGGGAAGCGCCGACGGTACTAGCAGCTATCCAGAAGTACGCTGAGACCGGGGCGGACGAGATGACGAGCATGATTCTGCAGTTCCCCAAGCACAACGCCATGGGAATCGCATTAACAGGATTGCGAGCCGGATACAAGCACGGCAAGAATTACGGGGCTGCTATTACGATTACAGGAACAAAGGGGGAGATCCAAGTCGACGGCCCGGCATACTGCCCCACGCATTACCGTGTGATTATGAACTCTGATCCGACGAAGGTGGAGGAGGTGGAGTGTGCGATCCCGAAGGATGAGGAGAGGGGGGGGTGGGGACAGGGCATGTTTTGGGAGGCGGATGAGGCAGCGAGGTGTTTGAGGGATGGGAAGTTGGAGAGTGAGTGGATTAGTTGGGAGGAGAGTACGGTGATTATGGAGACGATGGATGAGGTGAGGAGGCAGGGGGGGTTGGTATATCCGGATTTGATTGAGAGTGCCGAGTATGATCCGAAGAGCCCTCTTAATGTGGGGAGAGCTTGAGGAGGGGTTGGGGGGTTGACAAGGGATGCTTGCCCTCAATGGATGCCCTCGATAGAGGTAGAGCTTGATAATGGATTGAGAAATGAACAATGAGATCATGAAAGGAGTGTGTCTTTATCGAATAACTATTCCCAAAAACAGACCAAATCACAATGAAAATCACTGCAACCCTTTATTACTTTGAGTTGTTCTAGAAGTTTGTTTTTTGGGGTTTCCGTTGTACGTAAATAGGCTCATTGTACGTAAATAGGCTCATTGTGGCGTGCATAAAGGTACGACGTTTATGCTTTGATCGGCCCTCGGCACCCCTGTCGTTAAGTGTTCCCTCACAAGACACGACAATGAAACTGCGATAGCTATAATACAACGACGATTTGTGGCCCACCGACAATGATATTCAACGATCTATCACGATTCGCAGCATACTGGCACTTGCGCGATCATAGCCCACAGTAACAGAACCATACCGAATCTCCACAACCATGAGTTCCGTTGACAGCAAGGCGGCGCAGGCCGCGCTGCTGCACTGGGTATACCCTCGCCCCTCCCCCTCCCCAAGACACGCATGTAATAAGGGTTGTGACACACAGAGCTAACGGTGTCTTGCAGGTGAACACATTCCCCCTCCATAAGGAAGCTAGGTCTCTGGTAGACCTGAGCGATGGCAAACTCCTATACCAGGTTATGGGTAAGTACCTCCTGCGCTCCCCCCCCCCCTTACTCCCACCAGAAGGCTAACATGTATATACCACAGCGGACATCGATCCGACCTTCACGAGACGGCGCATCAACGAAAAGAAAACCTTCCAAGCGGTCATCCGCGGCCTTCGATGCTACATAGTCACCGAATGCGCTGAGCTGGAGGAGCTGGTGGAGTCGCCGAGCTTCATCGCCATCTCCGCTGATGGCAAGACAGAGGACATTCTCGAGGTAGCCGTGGCTCTCAATGGCGGATCGACAACGTGTATTGACTTTTGTGAACAGCTTACTTCGTTCCTCCTCGTGGCCGCCATGAGCGGGCCCAGGCGCCAGGATTACATCAGTACGATTATGACTTTCGATCAGGGCGTGCAGGGAGAGATTAAGGAGATCATCGAGCAGGTGCGCATCCCCGCTCCCCCATTTGCAGGTTTCGGCCAGCTAACTGAGTACAGAGAATAACGGAGGCTCACGAGGCGAGGGAGTCGGGAAACAAAATATATCAGCCCCCGCCTGGCAAGGCTACTCCGGATGAGTTCCAGCTCGAGTATCGATATGGAGTTCTGCTCGGGCAGAAGCGGGGGGTTGAGCAAGAGAATGAGAGATTACTGAAGCAGACTGCAGATTTGACGACTCGGTTAACACATCTGCAGGAGAATAATGATAGCCTCCAGGATCACCTCAGAGACGCCGAAGATAGACTTAACGCTCCTGTCAGGGACGATGAGACGGAGCATCGCATTAGGAGGCTCGAGGATGATATCAGGGAGCGGGATGAGGTGATTGAGTTTCAAGAGGGCCAGCTCGAGCAAGACCGTGACAAGCTGGCGAGGATGGGACGGGAGCTTTCGAACTTGAAAGATGCCGACTCGCGCCTCATTCAGCTACAAGATGAGATCAAGGAGCTCGAGTTCAAGAATGACGAGCTTACCAAGAAGGCTAACACAGTTGACCGCTACAAGAACAAGCTCGAGGTACAGAAGGACCTGCAAAAGAACTTCAAGGACCTTGAGCTCGAGAACGAGGAGTTGAAGACGCAGTTTCAACACATCGATAAGATCATGGAACGTAACAGCAGTCTGGAGGCTTCCCAGAGACAGTTCCAGAACAGTATCTCCAAGGCCGAGATGGAAATCTTTGAGATTGGGAGCCAGAAGAAGATGCTCGAAGCTGAGAATTCCGAATTACGCTACTCCTTATCGACGCAGGAAGAGAAGATCGCACAATACGAACAAGCCATGTTCGAGCTACGGGAGCAATCTCCACTCCCCGAGATTTCACCCCACGGACAAACATTGGCAGAGCAGATGCAGAATTCCGAAGGGAACCGACAGAGTAACCTCGAGAATTTCAGGTTGAAGGCAGAGAATGCCCTCCTGAAGGGGAATACACTCGCGGCCCAGGAGAACAGCTCGCTTCGGGCACAGTTGGAGGAGTCCGACGCACATATCAAGGTCATTGAGGGGAAGTATCGCGAGGCGTTTGAGAAGGAGGTCATCACGCAGCAGCAGCTGCGCGCGATGATGAATCTGGTGGATGATAATAAAAAGTTCGTCAATGCCGCTATATCCATTGGCACATTAACCTTGCTTACACCTGAGTACTACAGAGATCAAGCATTTGTGGAGTTGAAGAGGGCGCATACGAGCGTGACTGAGCAGCTGGAGGCTCTTCAGAAGCAGCTTACTGCTCTCGAGGCCGAGCACGAAGACGCCAAGCGAGAGCTCTTGATGGCAACGGCAGATTGCAAGTTTACCCCTATCCATTCGCAGAGTTATGCTAACGTTTTCATAGTGAGTATGGTCGAGAAAGAAGAGATCGATGCCCTCGAGGAGTTGAAGGCCACCCAGGAATCCCTATCCAAGTCCTTTGAGAATGAATTAACTGCTCTCAAGGGCAAATACAAGGCCCTCCTAATTGACTACGAGGCCCAGAAATCACAGCTGATCGAGTCGTTACTCACTAACAACAAGCTTCGTGAGGCCCTCGAGAAGAACACGAACGTCGAGGATGAAACCCCTATCGTGGACGATGAACCCAAAGAAGTTCCCGCGACCCCAACCCAACCAGACGTAAGCACTCCGTTTTCTCCTCACCTCTATTCCAAGAACTGGAGGATCTTCAACACCCGATATTTCGTGGGCTCCTACCCCAAGCGGACCAAGGGCGCGAAGCTGTCAGCACAAGAAATTGCGCAGGCATCTCGCATCGGCAACCATTTTTCTTCCCACATCCCACACTCGTCGAGGATGGCCCCCGTCCTTAATCCCGCGGCCATCCCACTGCCTGATTCCCGGCCCACCACAGCCCGCAGCGAGCCCTACCACAGTGGCGGTGGACACGTCGGTGAGAAGATGTACAAGTGCAGATCACTAACAGCTACCCACACAGGCCGGAGAAGTATTGAAGAAAGACGCAACAATCGCAGAACTCCAGGTAAGGGCTCCAACCTACAACCCCTGTGGATCCCCGTCCCCCGCGCCGCAACGGGCACTACCCTGCACCGCGTCCCTACGCCGGCGTCTTTTACAGATGCCGAGCTGGACGCTGCGCGCTTTGCTGCTGAGACTGTAGCGGCCTCGCGGGCGCAGGAGGCGCTTGTGAGAGAGGCCGAGAAGCAGAGGGGAAATGCGATTGGCAAGGTGCTGGCGAAGATGCGTCGCTAGACGGGGGTGGGAGACGTGGAGGAGTTGCTGATTTGTTTGTTTTATAGGCTCAGGTCAAGGAGTTGGAGGAGAATGGGAACGATGCGCAGAAGGTAATGTTTATGTCTCTTGTTTTCCCGTCATTTCGTACGCGTTGTAGAAAGTGTGTTGGGTGCAGGGCTGGCTCTGTATTCCTCATGACTTGTTATTATGTTATCTCTTGCGAGCTTGTTGTCCTTTTTATCTCCTGCGATCTAAATTTACATATTGGATACAACCCATCTTTCTAATGCAATCAAACGTGCAGGCTGCTCTGGAGCGCGAGAACGACAATCTCAAGCGCGAGTACTCTATGATGACCATGGCGTGGTACGACCTCTCCAGCCGCGTGCAGAGCAACACCGTGATGCTGCAACGGCGCAGCGAGGTGTCGAAGAGCTGGATCAACAAGCAGCGACGCGCCGTGAATCCGACGGGGAGGAGGTGATGAGTGAGCCGTGCCGTCTGTGGGGTTGCGCGGCGGAGGTGGTCGTGACCTATATTGGACATATATTAAAGATCTACTACTACTGTTGCATTTGGGAAAGACGGTGTGTGTGGTGGTGGGCGCGGGGAAGATATATTTTGCCATTTACTCAGTTTGTAATTATAGCCTGGTGCGGCGGCAGGGTTGGAATGTGCGGATACCCTGCAATATAAACTTTGGCTTGGAAGTGCTTAGCAGTGCGTCTCATGTGATAGTTTTGCTTTTTTGTGTTCTTCGAGCCTCATTAGATGAAAAGAGAAAACCATACCATGACCCCAAACTCCGTTCTACCAACCCAGCAAAGGTAGTATCCCGAACCCGTTCCAATAACTCCTGCACACGTCAATTCCATATCCTCCGTCTCCCAAGAAACTCCCATCCATACCAATCCCTCCTCCCACGCCCCTACCCTTCACACCCCAACCCCGCCATCTCCTCCCTCCCCACCTCTCTCTCCTTCACCACCCCAACCCACCCCTCCATCCTCTCCGCCAACACACACGCCAGAATATGCTTACAACACGGCACTCCACCGCCAAGCCCATCCCTACTCACCCCGCCAAACTGCCACTCCCCCCCTCCTCCCCCGTGCCCACCATCCACATCCACATCCACCTCCTCCTCCTCCTCCTCAGCGTCAAAAACAAGTGAACTCGCTGCCCCCGGAAAGGCAGAAAACGCAAACGCAGCACAACTGCAATTCCATGCCCCCAGCCGGACGATGTACACCCTCCCGCCCACCGCACCGCGGGCGCCTGTCGTCTGTGAAGAGCGCACGAGGTAGACCTGTTTTCTCTGGGACTGGCTTGGCGCGGCTGCAGGCATGGACCCCGTTGCTTCGGTGCTAGACGCTGTTGCGGAGGTGGCGGATGGTTCTGGAAGGTGCGGGGGGGTGGTGATGCGGGTGAGGAGGGCGCGGTCGAGGAGGTCGAGCGCGGGGAGGAGGAGGGTGGGGAGGAGGATGTGGAGGGTTGTGAGGAGGGTGCGGATGGGAGCGGGGGCGTGGACGAGGGGGTTGGGTGTGGGGTTGGGGGTTGAGGGACGCGTGGTGGATGGCGGGAGGGAGAGGAGGGCGGTAAGGAGGGCGTGGGGTGTGGGCAGGGGGAGAGGGATGGGAGGAGTGGTGGTGGACGGGTTGTAGATTAACTCGCAGGCTGGGCGAACAGCGTTGACCCGCGCCGTTGTCATGATGCAGCTACTCTTGTGGAGGTGAAGTGCCGCTCTTCCCCCGATCGTCGTCGCACCGACGGAAGGAATGGGAATAATAAGGCCGCAGGCACGGGAAGTGCGTGGTACTCTTGTGGAGGTGAAGTGCCGCTCTCCCCCGATCGTCGTCGCACCGACGGAAGGAATGGGAATAATAAGGCCGCTGGCACGGGAAGTGCGTGGTACTTGGCGATACTGTATATCAGGGACCGTGAATGTACACGGCGTACTCTAGTTGGCACCCCACGATTAGCGATTAGAGTAGAGTATGTGCATGCATACGGGACTCAGCGCGACTTACAGAGTAGATCTGTTAGGGCGCTGTAAGGTTGATCTCGGCGTGATGGGTTGATGGGGGTTGTGGCCTATGGCGGCATCGCATTACACACGGGGGAGGTCACACTACAATACACTCTCTCAGACATGTGCAATTGATACCCACCACACCCACCATTTTCACCATTTACACCACTTATATGCACCGAACTATGGCTTCTTCACATAGCGCTACACCACGCTATATCACGCTATTCCGCGCTACATTTTGGGTTCTCGTGCTGCTATAACTGGCTTCAACGCCGATTCGGGGGCAAGCCACAATATAGAACAAGTGTTCCCGCTGATCACCCGAATGTTCCTCGGCCCCCGCTGAATTGGGGAGCTGAGAAGCATTCGGCAGTTTTTGGATAATGTCTTAGACCAGGCGGCTGGAGGGCTGGCGGGGGAGTATAATAGGTGCCTGTCCTGCGTCTTTACTTTGGCCCTCTGGTGTCCCTTGACGTCGTCTCAGTTCCTACGTGTCAATTCATACACTATATACCAAAGGTATATCCAAAACCTCCCAACAGTGAAGCATAGATAGCCCCTAATATATGATGATAGGTAGTATAAGCATCAAGACAACATGAAGTTCACATCTAGCCTCGCCGCTGCCAGTGTGCTGGCCGGTGTTCTTGCTTCGCCTATAGCTATCACCGAGACATCTTCGTTGGCCAAACGAGGTAAGAGCTGAACTTTTCGATTATACGTATTTGAGAATCCACTGCAGGTAGGTACCTGCAGTGGATTCTCAAATACGTGCATGAAAAATACTACCTATCATGTTTCAAAGGCTTGCATAATTCTGGGCTATTTTTTCATACGCTTTACTACTGACCAGGAGCATTATGATAATGCATATGAGAGAAGCCTACTAACAACCCATCAGCTGTCGACGCCGCTCTCTTCGCAAAATTGAAATACTACGTTCAATACGCCGCCGCAGCCTACTGTTCCAACAACGATGACAGCTCTGGCACTCCCATCACCTGCGCGACGGGCAACTGCGCCGATGTCGAAGCCGCCAATGCTGTCTCCATCCTTGAGTTCGAGTGGTAACCCAATCCCATCCTCACTTCCCCCTACCCCCACGCTAACAAACCCCAGCTCCATCCTCACCGACATGAAAGGCTTCCTCTCCGTCTCCACCGTGCGCCAGGAAATCGTCCTCGCCTTCCGCGGCTCCTCCTCCATCCGCAACTTCATCGCCGACCTCAGCTTCTCCTACGTCGACTTCGGGTGCTCCGGCTGCTCCGCCCACGCCGGCTTCGCAACCGCCTGGTACGAGCCCCGCTCCGCCATCCTAGCCGCCCTCAAGACCGCTCGCGCCCAGTACCCCTCCTACAAGATCGTCATCACTGGCCACAGCCTCGGCGGCGCCGTCGCCACCCTCGCCGCCGGTGACCTGCGCTCTCAGGGATACGCCGCCGACCTCTACACCTACGGTTCGCCGCGCGTGGGCAACGGCGCCTTCGCCTCCTGGGTCTCCGCGCAGCCCGGCACCACGGCGCGCGTAACTCACGTCAACGACCCCGTGCCGCGCCTGCCACCGATGCTGATCGCCGGGTACCGTCACACCACCCCCGAGTATTGGCTGAGCACGGGATCGGCGACGAATGTGGATTACACGCTCGCGGATATCAAGGTGTGTGAGGGGATCTCGACGACGAGGTGTAATGCCGGGACGATCCCGACGCTGAATCTGGATGCGCATCGCTATTACTTCATCGCTGCCACCACGTGTGCGCCGAAGCTGGTGTTTAAGAGGGATGAGCAGATGTCGCCGGCTGATGGGGCGGCTAGTAATGAGGAGATACTTTCGTGGATGACGGCGGATGCTGCGGCTAGCCCCACCGAGTTGTCTGCTACGACATGATGGGGGGTAGATAGCTGAGCTGGACTGGGCTGTTGGCTGTGGATATACTTGACTTGAAAATGGATGTGAGTAACGCTGTAAAATTATATAAAAGGCAATGTTATGGACTTGATGATAAGGGAGGAAGTAAGTAGGTCGCGTTAAACATATGACGGCTTTCAAGACATAGGAATTACATATTGATTTTCAAATGTCTGCTTTCATTCTCACTACACCTTACTACTATACCCTACTGGCGCAAGAGACCTGCAGTAATATCCGAGATGCACAACATAAGATCTTACAGCCCCTATTCCCAATATCACGGCGGCACAACATATCCCAACAGTCACAGCCAGAGTTACACCAACAGGCACAAGGTATATATACGTGAATTGTACTGCCAACAACGCGGCATTAGTTACCCTAATTTCATTTCCAACCCCCTTCATCATCACGTCTCCAAACCTTCATAATCGATCGGCCGGCGCCACAACCAGCGCGTACCGCGCGAAGGGCCTCGCTATTAACGCCACCCCGCCCCAACTCCTGACCAATGCATGTATGTGCGACTTATATCTCTAAGTAATCTCCGGGTTCTGTGGCCCCCTTCAGGGCTGCCCCGATGCTCCGACGTTGCCGGAGTTCTCCCCGGATGGACCTCCTTTTGTGTCCGATGTATGCGCCACGTCTCTCATCCACATTTCCCATTTCGTATCTCGTCCTCCTCCCTCTTCGTCAGGCACCTCCGCTGATCCTGCTACTGCCGGCTCCCCCATGGCGTCCACATCCGCGTCCTCATCTTCTATCACGTAATCACCCGTCCGACTGACAAGCCCGCGATAGTAATCCACCAGCACCTCCGGATTGGGAACGATGCGCCAATCAACACGGTGCAGGAACTCGAGCTCGAGCAAGCCCAGCTCGGCGAGCTTGATGCCGCCAACGCGGGCGTACGTTGTGTTGTTCCAGAAGGAGTCCGAGAGGCCTTTTGCGGCGACGGTGGCGGCGGTGATGAGGAAGCGGTGAACGGTTAGAGTTGTGATTGTGAAGGCGGGGTAGAGCGAGCAGAGCCGGTCCATGTAGTAGACCATGGACAGGAGGAGGGGTGGGGTGAGTGCGGCGTGTTTGGCGAGGCGTTGGAGGTAGTCGAGGACTGAGATGCCTGGTGGTGTGCTGTGTTGGTTAGCAATCGTTCTACTGCGATTGTTTTAGAGGGCAGGACAAACCGAGAGTGGAAGCGTGTGAGTACCACATCCCGCAGTGGCAGATTGTCGTTCGTCTGGATGAGCTCAGACACCATACCGGCAACGAGAATAACCATATCCTCCGCATCGACCAGTTCGTACCGTATAGGTAGCACCTTTGGCGCACGCTGTGCTGCCCGCGGCCGTTTCGGAGGCAAAAATTGCTGGCTCGCCCGTGATGAGCCGTCTTTGGCTGGCTCGGGGTCCTGGCGGCGCTTCGCGCTGGGAGACTGTAGGAGCGCTTGAATATCTATCGCTGTTCTTACTCCGACGCCTTCGCCTGCCGAGTCGCCCTGTGTGCGCCCTTCACCATTGGCAACCCCCCCATTACTGGACTCCTCCGGTTTACCCGACTCATCCCGCGATTTGCGCCTCATATTCAGATTCTTCAAGTCGACAAGATCCTGCGACGAATTTGACGATCCGAGCGCCGTGGTAGCCGGCGACCCAGACACGCCAGTCGACGCCGTATCGGCGGTCATATCGCGGTGCTGGCGGAGTAAGGGAAGCGCGGGGCTCGCGCTCTTGCCATTTCTGGTCGACGGGCTAGCGGTGGTGCTGCTGTTGCTGTAGCGGAAGGCGCTGGTGGTGCTGCTCGCGGGCGACGCGATGCGAGGGCTCGAGTTGCTAGGCGTGGCGAGCATCGCGCTCTTCTCCCTCCACTTCTGAATCGTGTGCGCGCGCGCTCGTCCTGTCCTAGCTTCCTGATTTGGAGCTGCGGTTGCACATCGCCTCCTGCGAGTACGTGGGCGGGGCTGCGCGAGGCTCAGGGAGGCGGTGGGGGAAATGGCCTGTCGAGGGCTTGAGCGGGGTGGGATTCGGTGGGGGTTTGATAGTTCGCGGTTTAGTCGTGCCGCGTAGAGTCGTTGGAGGGTATATGGGGGTTGTGGTTGCTGCAAATGTCCCCGAGGTAGTTCGCTGGTGCGATTTGTTCGGCACGGCGTGAATTTGGCGGGCGGGACTCGCGAGGCTTTGGATGACTGACCCTGCTTGTTGGGAGGGTTCGCGCTAAGACAATCAAGCGAACCTCAATTTACAGGCATCATTGGACCGAAGACGGAAGTCGGAACAGATGCTGATCGAGTGATTGTGATTGAGTGATTTAGTGACAATACATAATACATACATGGGGGCATGTTCACAATTTACGACATATTACCTGTTTCTTTGCCGCATTCAGTTTTCGGTTTCTTGGAATCATGGATAGTTGCATTTGCTGCGTCTATGGCATTACCACCCCATTGCCCACTATATAGTACAAATGCATATCTATTTTGCCCTTGTTCGATATGCCGCTCAGAACACCGTGCCAACGATTTGCAGACCAGACGCCTCGCCGACACCCACATTACTTCTTCTCCTTGTCCTCCTTCGCCTTCTCTGCGTCTTCTACGGAGGTGATTTCCCCGTTCGCGACGCCCTCAGCCTTCTTGGCGTCCTTGCCCTCCTTCTCCTTATCCTCGTCCTTCTTCGCCTCCTTCTCCTCTTGCTGCTGACGGTTCTGGATCTTGTTCTCGATTAAGTCATGGAAGGCTGTGATGGCGCGGATCAGACTGCTAATGTAGATGGCCATCAGCTGGTCGTTGGTCTTGATGCTCATGGCGTGTGCCAGTTCGCTGGTGGCCTCGCCCGACCCTGGGGTTTCTGATGTGGAGGCCTTTGGTGTGGAGAGGTTGGGGAGGAGGTTGAAGACGTCTTGGAGGTTGCCCAAGATGACATGGTTGACTGGTAACTTCCCATCGCTGACCTTCTGGAGGTATTGTTGTATATCACGCAGCCTCAAATGCAGCCCTTGGAGTGATTGCAGTTGCGATGTAATCCTTGTTGAGAGTGTGCCGACTGCTACATCACGTATATCTCGTAATAAGTGCTCAACTCCAATCTCCTCTGCCTCCTCTGCCTCGATGATAGATGGGGTGTGTACGAAGGTCTTAGATGTGGTCGTTCCGTCCTACAGAGTGTTAGCTGTGATGCCCGCTTAACAGAACATAGAGCGCCTACGTCTTTAATCTCATCCACTGCGAAGTATGCATCCGTCGGTACGCCAGCCTCTTTGGGTTGAACATCGATGATTACCAACAGCGGGTTGGGCGTATATCTCTTGAACAGCTCGTTGATTTCCAGATCCGATGCCCGTAACTTGGGGCCCGAATGATACCACCCAATCAACTTCTCCTTTGCGTTCACCTTCTTGAACATGTCGTTCATCGACTCTACGTAGTTGTGGTCTAGAAACCATACTGATGGGTCCTTCTCGTCTTCCTCGAATGGCACTGCAGCGCACAATGTCAGATTCGTTTCATTGGGGTGTGTGGACGTGATCCCTACCTGCGAAACTGTTTGATACTCTCACGTTCTTCCCCTCGTTCTGTCCAAGCAACACACCAACCACCCGCTTGCGAGTGCCCTTTGCGGAGCGGCCATAGTGATCGGCGGCGGAGAGGAGGACGAGAGGTGCGACGGAGACGGTGGTAGTGACGAGGGAATGGGCTTCTGCTGTAGTGGCCGGCATTATGGAGTTGTGATGTGGGAGGATGTGATGTCGTGGTTCAGATGGGGTGGATGGGTTCGATATGGAGCTTTGATATTCTGACCGCACTGTACCTTAGCTACTAGGCTGACCTCAACGCGACATCTTTGTGACGCTGCTTTAACGAATAAGCGCCGCTGCTTTTCACGAATGCACGTGATTGAGGCAACAAACGAAACAAAACATGCAATTCGGCGGCGCATACCGGCTAAAGACGCCAGCTTTATTTGCCCGGATTAGAGTGATCCATTCCGCCGATTGCGAGCGAGGTCCGAACCAAGCTTTTAAACTTCACAGCTTCTGCCATCACCTTCAACAACCCCAAATCTCTGTACAATATTTTTCTGCAAGTCCCTACCCTTTTGCGTACGAGCCGTTCTTCGTGAATTGACTTACTACCGCAGCAATGTCTCCAGTCACTGAGGATATTCACCACCTGGTCGCGAAACTCGAGCAACGGGTGAAGGACTTGGAAAGCAGGCTGCACCTGGCTTCCGGCGGAGTGTCGAAGCAATCCGGTATCGCCGATGGCGTCAGGATGATCCTGATGGGACCTCCAGGAGCTGGTATGACTTCCAATGCCACTCTGTTGTTGAGTGATACCCTGCCTCGGTACTCAAGCTGACCTGTGATAAAAAGGCAAGGGAACACAAGCACCAAAGATCAAGAGCATGTTCTCATGTTGCCATTTGGTGAGTAAAAACTACATGCACAACAATTCCCCTACTGGATACAATGCTGATTGTCCGCGTTAGGCAACTGGTGATATGCTTCGGTCGCAGGTAGCGAAGAAGACCGAGCTCGGCCGTCAAGCCAAGAAGATCATGGACGAAGGTGGCCTCGTCAGCGACGAAATTGTCATCGGCATGATCAAGGACGAGCTCGAGAACAACAAGGAGTGCAAGGGAGGGTACGCCTACACCCCCCATCCCCCATCAAGAAAAACACCCCATCTAATTCTCACATAGCTTCATCCTCGACGGCTTCCCAAGAACCGTCGTCCAAGCCGAGCGCCTCGACGAGATGCTCACCCAGCGCAAGGAGCCCCTAAAATACGCCGTCGAGCTCCAAATCGACGACGGGCTCCTCGTCTCCCGCATCACCGGCCGCCTGGTGCACCCAGCGTCGGGCCGCTCATACCACAAGATCTTCAACCCCCCCAAGGAGACCATGAAGGATGATGTGACCGGCGAGCCGCTGATCCAGCGCTCTGACGACAACGCCGAGGCACTCAAGAAGCGTCTTGTTACCTACCACAAGCAGACCGCGCCGGTGGTCAACTACTACCAGAAGACGGGCATATGGAGCGGGATCGACGCGAGCCAGGAGCCGGGACAGGTGTGGAAGTCGCTGTTGGGCGTCTTCCGCAATGAGCAGAAGCCAAGTCTTCTGTCCAAGATTTCGACGGTTGTTTGAACGGGTGTTAGTGCTTGTGGTGGGTTAAGGTTTGGGGGTGGGTGTGGGTGGGCTGGCTCGCATAAGTCAAAAGTTCCGTGTATAGAATGTCCGAGCGGCGTTTTTTTGAAGCATGGAGACGGATGTTCATGTACGATCAATTTTGCCTAGGTGGATTGTCTTCCTGAAGGAAGATTTTGTATACTACATTAGCACTGATCTGGTGTCATGGCCAAATGTATTAATGAAGAGATGCGAGATATAATTATTCTTTCTGCATGTTTGGTTGTCCCAACATCCACTAATATATTTACATGTGATAATCCAACACTATATATCTTTTCACTTTTTTGTAGCCCATAGTAGTACAGCTCATAATCTTACCGTCGTCCATGTTAACCCTCATACCCATTCTCTGGGTGATTTCAGGACCTCCTCTAGCTTTGCCTCCCTACTCCCCTTTTCTGGGCTATGCATGTATTTCCAGCTCGCAGTGAGCGGCAAGCTCATCAAGATGCTCTCCACTCGCGCACCAGGCGTATTCAAACCGAACGCAGTTCCGCGATCATGTACGAGGTTGAACTCCACATACCTCCCCCTGCGGATCTGCTGCCAGTTCTTCTCCTGTTCCGTGTACGGCATATCCTTCCGCTTGTTGATAATGGGCAAATAAGAAGGCAAGAAGGCCTTCAAGCACGTCTGGATAAACGCGAAGCAGTTCTCCTGGTCGTTCTCCGAGTCGTCGAGGTCGTCGAAGAAGATTCCGCCTACGCCGCGGGTTTCGTTGCGGTGCTTGACCGAGAAGTACTTATCGCACCACTCCTTGAATCGTGGGTAGTAGTCCTTGGAATGCTTGTCGCAGGCATCCTTCACGGTCCTGTGGAAGTGGATCGCGTCCTCGTCAAACAGGTATGACGGCGTCAAGTCCGTGCCGCCGCCGAACCACCAGGTTCCCACACTCCCATCTGGGTTCTCAGTCTCAAAGTACCGGTAGTTGAGATGCACAGTCGGAGCCATCGGGTTCTTCGGGTGCAGCACCATGCTCAAGCCAGCCGCAAAGAAGGGCAGAGAGTCAACAGAAGTGTCGATTTTCTTGTGATCCGCCCGCATCTTTATGATAGCCTGTTTCGGCAGACTGCCGTAGACGACGGAGATATTGACCCCGGCCTTCTCAAAGACGTTTCCCTCCTGCAGCACACAGGAGATGCCTCCTCCCCCATGCTCGCGCTCCCACGTATCGATTTGGAACTTCTTGCCGTCGATTTCCTGTAGCACCCGCACGATTTCCTTCTGTTGCTCTTTAATGAACGCTTCCATGCGAAGGCGCATAGGCGAGTCAGCAGTCACGCCAGACTCACGCTTCGTGAGGTTGTCGCGGTCCGCAATTGACGCTGTCTGTAGCTTGGTGGGCTCGTCGGTGACCTAGAGACCCAATTAGCATTGCGTTGGAGGACGATCAGCTAGGACGACTACCATGGAATAGATGAGGAGGCCGCAGAAAACCACGCCGACTGCTATGCGGGTCTTGGGAAACAGGACACCGGTCCGCTTTTTGTCTTCGGGCCTCGGGGGCTTTGGCAGTATATCGGCATAATTGCGTTTGAGGCGCGAGATCCGGGCAGGTTGTGTGAATGGCCGAGGGGCAACCCGGAGCAGGTTCGAGGCCCGGGTAAGAGAGTGCATTGGAGGCATGTTCGCGGCAAAGAAATAGCACCCTATAATATATATATTGGGTGTTAAATATGCACCCCTTGAAGTTTGACGGGAATTGCGGCAAAAGTGCGTGGGAGTAATACGTGAGGAAATCCCGTGCCGTGGCCTCCCAGAAATTATACTAGGGACCTGTTGATGCGACTCTCTGGGATGACGATAATAAAGTTAGTGCCTCAGGCATGACGATATTGTAGTAGAAGCAAAGTACCATAGTAAGCAGGCTTATCCCGAAGAGTATCCCGAAGAGTATCCCGAAGAGTATCCCCAAGAGTATCCCCAAGAGACCCCAAGAGTATCCCGAAGAGTAGTAGGGCGTGATTTTGATTTTGCTTTGTCTGGTGATGATGCGAGTCACTGGTTTGCCATTAGTCGGCGGCGGCTGAGCACCCACATCAGTCCAAAAACAGCTTAGCGTTATACGACACCGCTTTGGGCAATCTTGCCTCAGGACCACCCCCGCCATCTCGCCAGGCTGCATCGGTACGACTACTTCTACTCTATACTCCTACCAAAACACTCCACACCATCACCATCAACCCCACGACAACCTTCTCCAACGTTCTTCCCGTACCTTAAATAGTAAGCCCACCCCCCGTTCCTGTCGCTTCTTCAATATCAGCCTTGGATATAGACAGGAAAGACAGAAGAGCACGCTTACTGACCTCAACTTCAAGCGCCCACCTCACATCGGACCACAACCTAAACTACAAACCAACCAACCTCCCAGAGATCAAGATGCGCTCCAAGTTCAAGGACGAGCACGAGTTTGCCAAACGCAAGGCTGAGGCGGAGCGTATCCGCGCAAAGTACAACGACCGGATTCCAGTAAGCTCCCACCTTCACCTCACCGTCATTTCACATTCACCCACCGCTAACCCATGATCAGGTCATCTGCGAGAAGGTCGAGAAGTCGGAGATCGCAACCATCGACAAGAAGAAGTACCTCGTCCCGGCGGACCTGACAGTCGGCCAGTTCGTGTACGTCATCCGCAAGCGTATCAAGCTGTCCCCAGAGAAGGCCATTTTCATCTTCGTCGACGAGGTCTTGCCACCGACCGCTGCCTTAATGTCGAGCATCTACGAGGAGCACAAAGGTATGCCGATCCCACCCCACTCCCTTTATCCGTCCAGCATGCTAACTCGATCCCAGATGAGGACGGCTTCCTTTACATCACGTACTCGGGAGAGAACACCTTCGGATTCGAGGAGCTAGCTTAACCAGTCGGCATCAACTCTCTTTAACGACCCTCCTTTCGACAGGCATCGACGACACCACCCCCAACTTTCCCACACACCGGCGTTTGGGCTCCTATTTTCTCCCGCGGTTTCGACATTTGCGAGAGTGGACAGTTTTTATTGGGGGGTTATGGCAGCAGCGGGGGCTTGTGATAACGTTTTTTTATTATTTCGTAAACGGAGACGACGATGATGACGGCCAAGGCGGCTACAGCTCTCGGCAGGCCAGGCAGAGCAACGGGTTGTGCGGCTTGTAGAGTCGCATGGCGCTGGTGCGCCAAAGGATGGATGACGGTTCAACTAACTGGCTTTGCTCGATGATTCTGTGAGACTGCATGTGGAAGACTGGGGGGGATAGGGTCTTTATACAAGAGTCGATTTCCTGCGTGTCTATTGCGTCTTGAGATTGTAGTGGTTTTCTATCGTGGTTTCATAATGGGAATCCTAGAACCCAAGTTTGTGCCAAATATTGCTGATGTGATGTGCTTTGCTTTCCGACTGCTGCAACTCTTTGATACCGGGGAATACGCGCTTTCTCCCCCTCGTACAGAACTCCTTTGTTTCCCGTCCGTGATTTCCCCCTATGACTTTTGTTATACAACCGCTTCCCGCCCTGCAAGCACCCCCACCTCCTGCGTTCTTGTGCTTTCCCAACACAGTCTGATCATACAGTAGTATACAGCCATATCCACACCTCATATCATCCAAGCCGCCCAGATCCGTAGCCAGCCCGGCCCTACTTCCCATCCCAGATCCCCGCAGTGCCATCCATCCAACCCCAGCACTTGGGACCGGCGTCGACTCATCGGTCCCCATATCCCTGCCTATCGCAACTTCCCCCCCCCGCCTTTCACTTCTTCGCCGCAGCAGCACCAACCGGGTCGTCCGCCCTCGGAAATCCAATCCTCCTATAACCCCATTAGCCCCATCCCCTCTCATCTGACTCAACGGCAAGGAAATGGGAAAGCTCACCTTAACCCAGCGTCAATAGTCTCCTTCGTGCTGCGTCCGAGCTCCTTCTCTTCGCGGTTTATGCGCATTGATGCTGCGCCGAGGCCGATGAAGAGTGCGAAGATGGGGTCGAGGGTGCGGGAGATGATGTAGGCGGGTGGTGCCATTGTGGGCGAGTGTTGAGAGGGAGTTTGTTCGTTTGAGGGGATGTGGTGTTGTGGTTGCTTGGGGCGTGGATTACTTTTTTGGGATGGTGAAGCTACGGGGGTCGGTAAATGCCGTTCGTTGATATAACGCTCCCCTACCAATCACCCAAAACGCCTACAAGCACCAGCAAAATAATTTGAGATTTAAAGTTATTAGAGATGGGGTTTTTCATAAGGAAGGAGACGATAATCCCCTCCCGCATAACTAAGTATGTACAATGATTCTATTTACAATCATATTTCCCTCCGCATGTCGCAGGCCAAGAAGAAAACTGTGCGCCGGATTCTCTTTTTTGCCCCCTCTTCCTCAATCGTACACGCCAAAGCTCCAAAACCAGGTCTAGCCGTCTACCGTTTCTAACTCGCTCTGCTGGCCCAATGGCCGGTTGCAATAACTTTGATCTCTTCGTCCTTTCGAACACGCTACGGTAGGGTCATCTATTTGCTGAAGGCAATGTCGAAGGCGGGGATCAGGGTCTGAGCCAGCCAGAAGGAGAAGACGAGCTTGGGTCCAGTCATGAGCAGCTTGGGCACGAGACCCTTGAAGAACGACGATGGGCCCTCCTTCTTGATCATATCCCTGATGATCTTCATGCCGCTCTCCGGGTTCTCAAAGTTGCGGTTCTGGATACGGGTCTTGATGACATCCAGCGGCGCCGAGACGATCAGGGACGCCGACGCACCCGCAATCGACGCGACGAAGTTCTGAAACCAAGTCGCCTTATTGTAATCCTCCAGCCCGTAAAGATATCCCTTCGTGAACGCGGAACCTCCGAACAGCGCGAACGAGCCCGGCGCATTGCGCGCAGCGGTCCAGCCCCAGCCTCTGTACAACCCGAAGCCCTCATCCTTGATGATGCGGACGATGCCGCGGCCGCGGAAGGCCTCGGGGTTTGTCTGGCGCTTGATCTTGAGGACGTCGAGGGGGAGGAGCACGATCTCGCCGATGCCGATCATGGAGCCGGCGAGGGAGGAGATCATGGCCTTGCCGGTCGTGGGGCCGAAGGTGCGGTCGAAGGAGTCGCCATAGTTTTTGGTGATGAGATCACGCGCGAAGGGCTGCCCGCCGTACTTGTATACACGCTGTGATACCTTGTAGCCGGCGGCGTATCCGAGACCAGGGAAGAGGGAGAGGAACTTCTTTCCTGCTGAGACGGTGGCCTTGTCTTTGAAGATGACTTGGTTGAGCTGGGCGGTGCTGGAGATCTGTTGCGGGTTAGTTATGATATTCCAGCTGGCTTGTGATAAAGCATTCTGCTCTTACCTTTCCGTGGTTGCTCATAAGACGCTTCGCAATGGTATCGACCTTCAGTTGGTCAGCTGCGTCCTCTCGAGTTCTGCCCAAGCAATTCATACCGGATGGAAGACAGCAAGCTCAGCAATACCAGCAGAACCTAAAGGAGGTGTCAGCGCGGTTCCAAGCAGTACATGAGATCCTCATAAGGACATACCGGAACCCAGCAGACGCGCCGCAGTCGACTCCTTCTTAACGCCCTTTCCACCAGCGGTAGCCATTGTGGGAGACATTTCTTTTCTGTTTTTCAACGAAACCTCGAGGGCTATAATAAATAAAGGATAAGACAATTAAGGATTCCTTTTCAATGAAACAGAATTAGATGCCTCTCTGAAGGTTTCGTGAGAAATGTATATATTTCGTGGCAGGCGCAACGGGAGGGAACTCTTTTCCAATTTCTCGAATAAATCCACCGACTATCGGGCAAAATTAGCTTACAAGACCCCGGCGAGGCTGCACCAGTAACCAGGAACACCGCCACAAGCCGTGTACTACTCGACCATAAGCGAGGTCCCTTTTCAGCGAGGTCCCTTTTCGAGGTCCCACATACAATTCCGACTATCACATGGCGAGCGATGGGATGCGAGTCATCTACACCGCTTCTGGTCTCACCAGCACCTGTTCCATTTAAATCGTACGACAAATACTGATAGCTTAGCTGAGAAGATGCACAGTGAGATTTTTTGTTATCTATTGCTATAATTATACTAGGCGCCACGAGGAGATTTGACTCCCTCGATGCCTCATGGTATCACAAATTCCCAAAGCTCCCAAATATGTAGATCCAAAGCCCATCGGCCAGGTTCAACGCCTTCCATATATGCTACAAATAGAACGCCAGCAGCCCCCGTGCCCTAATATATCACATCTGAAGTTAGAATCCGGTAGCCCACCACCATGCTCAAAAGGTTCAGAACTCCTTGAAGATCCCCACAAGCTGATCAAGTCTGTTCATCTGCGTCGTCAAACGGTCTTCCTTTTCATTGAAGGCACTCAACTTCACCAGATGGTCTTCTGGGAGCATTTCATGCTCGTTGCCTTTGACATCTGATCTATCTGCCAGCGCAAGCACAACACGTTCTTTGTATCTTTCTGTCTCGAGAACTTGCAAACACCGCGCAATGTTCTTGTAAATACGATCGAGTAACAGGTTTGTGATCCGCTCTGTGTCAAACCACCAGAGGAAGATGGTGCGGCCGGGTGTTCGAAGGGTATCCCTGGGAACTTCTTGAATATCCGCGAAGCCTGCCATCTGCATTTTGACTAAAGTCTTGCGTACCTCCCCTTGCTTCATCAAGGCAATCTTCTGGACCTGTTTCTCGTCGAGCTTGCCATGCTTTCTCAGAATGTGAGACATGCGCAGGCCCTCTTTACCAAAGGCAGAAGCAATATATGTATCTAGTTCATTTTCTCGCATATATTCTGTAGCCTTCTTGAAGAGGACAGTAAACTCTCCCAGCCCATCATTGCTGAGCTTCTTTAGAAGGTCGTGGTTGTGCCCAGTCAGAAGCAATAGGTGGTCTTTTAATTGTGTGATTCGAGCTTGGTGATTCTCTGGAGAATGCTTCGCTGGGGCCTGAACGTCAAACTTCACTTTGCTTGCTCGTGATTTGGACGTCACCACGTCCTCTTCATCGGAGCTCTCCCCGCGTCGTTTGCGCGATCCATTGGCGCCATCAGTAGCGCTTGTAATTTTATTACCAGCAGCCTGGCCAATACCAGTACCGATATTGATGTCGGCGCTTAGCGCCTGTGCCAGAGTTGACGTTGTAATTGTAGAGCCTCCAGTGTCATTCTCTTCGTCATCGTCTTCAACGATATTCCCCCGGCAACGAGGAATCTTATCTTCTAGCAAACGAAGAAGCTCTCCGTAGACTTGAGACGTTACATCCCCAATGTCGTTTTTGGCAACCTCCGTGAGAGCATGTGTCCGTAATGCGACTGTAAATCTTTCATAATTTATCCGAACAACGAGTTCGCGCTAGAAATTTGGTCAGCAAGATGTTCTCTAGGAGTCACGGTCGCTGAAAACTTACATCAAGCTTTACATCTTCATCATAGCTTCCTGATCCTAATACTGCAGGTTTCCCACTTGCGAGCTTCCGCCGTTTATCTGCACCTTTCGGATGCCCGCCAGGCATATAACGCTTCATGTTTCCGTGTCGCCAGGATCGTTCCTTGTATTGTTTTTGTAGAGTGGCTGTGACGATTCTCTTCAACTCCAGGGTTGCCTTTGCGCTTTTAGAAGCGCCACTCTCTGAGGACGAGAGGGCTTCTTTCTCGGCCTGATTATAGGCATCCTTGGGGCTTCTGAACATGCTTTCTACCACTGGTTCAACAAACCCATCGTCCAAAAGCCTGGCCAATATGCCGTCCAGATTGATTGTAGGCTTTTGATCATCGTGGTGCCCATTTGTGCCATTGCTGGACCCGTTCACTGTGGCACCATTCGCTCCATTTGCTCCATTCGTATGCCCATTTGTAGTCTTGTTCTTCGATTCGTATGCCTCTGCGAGATCTGCAACCTTTGTATGCCCTAGTAAAAGCAGATTCTGGACAACATCCCGTGCGTCAACACCGTATCTCTCTTCGACCGTCTCTAATATCCTTCCAGAGCGCAGGAGGAAGTACGCCGAATCTTCGTTCGCCTCATAGAAGGTAGAGCCAGATTCTTGCTCGGTATTGTGGAACAATAGGTTTTGTTGTATCAGCACTACGAGTCCATGTCGCACCTGTCGGCCCGTGAGGCCAGTATGTTGTTTAATAGTGTTGATCGTTTGTCTTCCTCGTCGCTGGAGTATGGCGAATATGCGCTGTTACGGAGTTAGACTTTGGAGCTTAAACCTTGGTGAAAATAACACGCGCATGATTTAAAATGTAACAGGTACTTGATAGATCGCAACGAGGATACACATACACTGGTCAACTCTCCATAAGCTTCCCTGACGAGGAGGGCGCAAAGATCTGCCAAATGCTGCGTCTGTGATCTCATCGTTAGATTCCTATTGACTCAGCACATCCCCTCTGGGGTGATTTGTTTCTACTTACATGAGACATAATTTGTTGCTACTAGAGAGTATCTCAAGTTCTCTAGAGCTGCCACCAATACTACAGAAAAGTCATTGAACCATCAAATTGCACACAATTAACAAAACTGTTCGGATGAAGTTCGAGATATTATATGTGGGTGGGGTACATTTTGGCTGAGGCACCGATAGCAGAAACTCGGGACAAATTTGGGCGGTACTGGTCTGCCTGAGCAACTTTGATCCCGTGGCCAATCACAGTGCGGCTTAATCCGGGTGTCAATTGATGGTCATCCCGAATTTCTCCAACCACAACAGCTCGACCTCGTCACAACTCTCCTCTCGCCATAACTTTTTAGATCTCCCTCCTCACAATGATCTCGCGTTCGGCGATTGGACAAACTGCGCAGCGTGTCGCTCGTCGGCAATGCTGCGCTCAACCGGCAACCCGCCGCGGCTTCGCTGCTGCCACCGGCTCGACTTCTTTCAGCTACGAGAACGCCGATGTTAATGGCATCAAGGTGGCCAGCAGAGACGTTGCCGGACACACTACGAAGCTCGCCGTGGTCGCTAAGGCTGGAACCAGATACGAACTGCTCCCAGGACTGACCACCGCTCTGGAACAATTTGCCTTCAAGGTCAGTGGGATGGGCATCGACTTCTGGGCATGTAAAGCTAAATAAACTATCCCAGAACACCCAAAGACGATCCGCGCTACGTCTTACCAGAGAATCCGAGCTCTTGGGAGGACAACTGGTTGCCTACCACACCCGCGAAGCCCTGGTCCTCGAAGCCAACTTCCTCCGCGATGATCTCCCATTCTTCACTGAATTGCTCAGCGAGGTTATCTCCCAGACCAAGTTCACGCGTAAGTTCTTCCTACGAGTCTATCTGGCGCAGCACTGATGGTTTGAATTTAGCACATGAATTCCTCGAGGAGGTCAACCCAGCGATCCACCTCAAGCAGAAGAGGGCATATGCCAACACAGCTCAATTCGCTTCCGATGCGGCCCATGGTGTTGCGTTCCACCGCGGACTTGGAGCACCCCTCCAGCCAGCTCTAAACACTCCTCTCGCTAGCTACCTGAACGAGGAGTCCGTCAGGGAGTTTGCATCATCTGCTTACACCAAGCAAAACATCTCGGTTGTCGCCAACGGTGCCAACCAGGCTGAGTTGGGCAAGTGGGTTGGTGAGTTCTTCGGCGATGTCTCCACCAAGGGGAGCCACGAGCTGCCATCCAAGGCGACCAAGTACTACGGTGGTGAGGAGCGTATTGCTCACTCCAGCGCCCAGAACGCATTCGTCATTGCGTTCCCAGGATCAAGCTCATTCACTGCCGGATCATCATACAAGCCAGAGATTGCCGTTCTTGCGGCTCTCCTCGGTGGAAAGTCGACCATCAAGTACTCCCCAGGCTTCTCTCTCCTCGCCAAGGCCGCAGCTGCAGCTCCTGGTGCTACCATCTCCACCACCCACGCTGCCTACTCTGATGCCGGCCTTCTGACCATCAACTTCTCTGGCCCAGCCTTGTCTGTCAACAGCGCTGCCACTGAGGCAGTTAAGTCGCTGAAGAGCATTGCCGAGGGCTCCATCAACAAAGAAGAGTTCACCAAGGCTGTTGCGCTTGCCAAGTACAGATCTCTTGAGGAGGGCCAAAACATCGAGTCTGGCCTCGTTGCAACCGGTTCCGGCCTTATCCAGGGCGGACAGCCATTCCAGATTGACCAGGTTACCAAGTCGATTGAGGGTGTGAGCCAAGAAAGCCTGAAGACTGTAAGGATCCCCACATTCCTCGTACCTTGAATCTATGCTAACGACGTTCTACAGGCTGCCAAGGCACTGCTCGAGGGTAAGGCTAGTGTTGCTGCTGTTGGAGATCTTGGCGTTCTGCCGTTCGCTGAGGAGCTTGGTCTGTTGGTTTAAGGGGGTTGTTAGATGCATTGGAGTAGTTGATTTACGAACCCTGTACAAACAGTTTTCAGAGGGTATTGTAGAACACAAAATACAATTTTGAACATAGAAATATCTCTAAACTTATTCTTTCACTAAGATCATAGCTATTTCACAATTACGCATAGCTTTGATGTATTCCATTATCTGGGCTGTGTTGACTAGAATTTTAATTATATGGCTGTCCGCCAAGCGCATTTCACGTGACTTTCTAGCATCGGGCAATCTTGGCCCTCACCACCCGTCCAGCCGAGCTCGTCGACAGAACCTCAACATCACAACCAAGACACCTTCGTCACCTCATCCAACCCCTCCCACAATCAAGATGACTTTCGCCTGGAAGCAAGCTGGCCTCAGGTATGTTTGAAATTAATCGCCAACTCAATTGGCCCTTCACGGCCCTACCGTCATCAACCCGACGTCGGAATATTTTACTAACGAAAGACTCTTTAGCTACAACAAGTACCTCTCGGTCGCCGCCCGCGTCGTCCGCAGAAGCTTGAAGGAGGAGCAGAGAGTCGCCGCTGAGCGCAGAGGCGTCTCTGAGCTGCGTTCCGCCAGATGGGAGGTAAGAACCAAGTTGCGACCCCTTGTGCAGAATATTTCCTGACAGCGGCAATTCTAGAACGGCAAGCAAGGCGAGGTCAAGAACGTCGCCGATGCGAACGCAGAGGCCCAGGCCGCTGCCGGTAGCGCCTCGTCTTAGATCCGACATGTTTGAGTTATGAGATAGAAGGATAGAGCGGTGGGAGGATGTGGGAGAGCGTGGGCTTGTACAAATGTATTACACTCGATACGAATCTATCGCCCAACATTCTAATATCGACCGAACCAGTGTTTTTGGACAGCAGTGACAGCGGTTCTTCTCTGATACAACGTGCCTGTGATATCCAGGACTGAGTGACAATGTTCAAACGCTGCAACAGTTGGAAAGGCAACAAGACAAATGCACACGCCCCGAGCCACAGCTTGACAACGAATTATATCCTCCTCCGCAATGCATAGTTATATTTCCCAGAGAATCTATATCAGACCCAAACTATTCCTTTGGAATCCCGTCTTTTGGTAGAGTGCTACTTTGAATACGCCATATGACACATCACTCGTACTATTCAACTTGTGCAAATAAAACATAGCTTAATATATCAATGTCCCCAGTAACATGCCGATAGAAACTATGGCTAGAGTTCCTCACTGTCGTCCATTCTAAAAAATGGTGGCCGCCAAATTCTTCTCCCAGGCCAAAACCTTCGATAAATCTTGACATTGGCCCAAAATCCTAACCGAACCACATGACGAACAGCGACAACCCGTCATACATCACCATTCTGGCGGCCCTGTGTTAAGCTCAGCATTCCAAAAAGAAAAATCCGGCAGAGTCGGTCATGGACGCTGATGATATCAATTTCATCTCCAGGGGTAAGGTCGTGGTTTTATCGGACCTCTGCAGTTGCTAACCGCCTTCAGGAACCTCAAACCTTGATATCAATAATGGAGACAAACAACCCCAACCTCTGGATGAGTATGGGGAAGTACTTCGCCCGGCACCCCGAATTCATAGTTCGGGCGTCGTCGCTGTAGATATCACCGACGTTTTCACTAAAGCTGCTGAGGGTACGTTACTGCCCCGCGTCGGAGACCGAAGAGAAACACTAACCCGCTCGGAAGGGCTTGAGGTTGGAGAACTCGTCAAGGATGAGTATTTTACTCTTTTTGAGTCGGTTGGTGCCATAGAGGTATGTCCATCTTGTGTATGTTTCTTGCCCTGAGTCTAAATCTTTTTATAGATCATGGATACCAAAATGGACACAGGTTACCTTGCAAAGGGCGAGACTATGGAAGACAGTTATGATATTTGGAGAGAGCTTTTGCCAGAGGAGTGTTTAGGAATAGTAGATCAGTTATTATGTCTCGAGGTATGTGGTTCTATTCCTGCCCATGGAGGTTGTCGCTAAGAAGCAAACAGATGGCATGGCATATGGGTCATCCATTGTCACAGACGCTGTTCACCAGCCTCTACATTGACAAGATACTCACTTTAAAACTAGAAAATGTAGAAGATCTTTCTTCTCCAGCTGATTGCCCGAGTTTGATGGAGCCACTGACACTGAGGGTTCTTGTAGCCTACTGTCTAGCTATAATAAAGACATGCTGGCACATCAATGAGCGGGTCAAGTCAGAACATTTCTATGAAGTAGGTTCTCTAGATCCTTCGTCCGCTTCTCTGATTCTTATTATTCACTAGGAAGAAGATTTCGTCACCCACACATACAATAGGAGCCTTCTCGCGGAACTGGATGATGCGTCGATCACGAAATTTATAGATGTGACCATACATCTACTTGCAACTTCAGATTCCATGGACCCTAGGATTAAGGGGGCGTTGGTTCAAAGGCTCAAATGCCGAAATTCTCTCCTAAATACAGTTGGCGTAGCAGAAGATCGATCGTCCTCGGAACCATTGCTGTTAGCATGGTCTAGAACGCTCGAGCTTCTACCTGGAATCAAGTCTGAGAGAGAGCTAGCTAAGCCAGTTCCAAACGCGTTCAGTGTGAAGTTGCAACGGAAGCTTGCGAGTACGGTACCACCACGCCCTGTAGTAACAATTGCATTCGACGATGCATATCAGCATCTGGAACGGCTGTGTAAAGACGGACTAGTGGTTTCCGAAGTCTTGGACTTTCATGACACAAGCAGCTTGATGGTGAGTTCCTCCAACTAACACGCGGAGCATCATATTGATTATTATAATAGAATTTTGTCTTTCTCTTTCAAAATAGCAAACCCCAACCATCAGTGTATATACGCACTCTCCTTCAACACTATCTATTCTGCCAGATGGTCGTTCTCGGAAAACTCTCCCTTCGGTCCGTCCTTGATGAGGATCTCGCTGCGCTCGTCCTTCCTGCCAACCCCCTCCTCGATGCTATCAACGACGAGATCGAAGTTCCACATGATCCTCGTCACCAAATGGCCCAACATATGGAAATCTTCCGCAGTCGAGCCGCTCAATCCTTCTTGGATATCCTGCGAGCTTTATGTCAGAACCGCTGCCGTATACGGCGAACTCTTCACCACACTATTATCGATTGGGACACCCTACAGCTCGATGCCGAAGAAATCGACGCCGAACTACGCGATTTTACCAAAGAGAAACCGGTTGTCGATCCTGACTTTGGCCCAGAACCCATCTACTCTTTTCCCCTGTCGAGCTGGAGCTACTATTACAAGCTCAGACAGATGGAATGGCTAATACAGATGGGTTTTGAGCTTGAAGTATACGCCGCCGATGAGTTGGCCGGGATGTATTGGTATCTCCATAACATTTCACAGACAACCTTCCGTCACCTCCAGCGCATCCGAGGTTTCCTAACGGAAGACTACGCCGAACTGCGTCGGGATCCAAAGCAAGAGAATTTCGCCACCAAAGACGAGGCATTCGCTGCAACTATAAGCCACGTCAATATTTCCATGTTAAGCTCATCCGCTAAGCAGGGATTGGCTAATTCGACCGGCTGCCTATATACCGTGCTCACGAGGTACAATTTGATTCCTCAGACACCGCATCCGTACAGTACAGACGCCATCCGGTACGAGCAGCGGATGAAATCCTTCCTCGCCGTTTCTCTCCCGGAGTTCTTGCCATTCCCTGTTTTCCAAGAAGTTGTTTCACAGCCGCACGAGTCGTCAGCTAACCTACTTGCGTTTGCTTCTGATGCCGTGGCGAAGGCGAGGAAGGACTTTGAGTTGCTGAGCAAACTAGACGCGAAGACTGCGAAGTGCAGGGGCAAGTGGTGTGATGAGGCGTGGCATAACAACGTGAAGGATGAGGTGAAGAGCTGTATTAGTGTTAGTATAACACTGATGATGGTGAAAAAGGCCATGGCCGCAGCAGAGAAGACGAAGTCGAAAACACTGCAATTGAAGGTGGAGATTGAGTCTAGTGAGAAGGGTTACCATGACTGGTGGGTGGTCCCGAAAGTGACGCCAATAAAATAGATATTTAGCCTCGTTCTTGTTTTACATAAGGCACTCACAGGCTACATTATACAGAAGGCATATTTGAATAGGATTTGAATTCATGAGAACTATACGTATACGTAAACATTGGTGCATATTCCGGAGTCGAAGCTCAGGCACATAACTCGCACAGCAAATACCAATCGTTACAAAATAAATCAACCATAACGCTTGCTCCTATACCCAAACAAATTACTTTACCATATTTTACCATACTTATGAAGCTCCTGCTTAGATCTGCTGGAGATAGTTGCTTGGAACCAGGCCCGGCCGTTGGTTTTTGCCTGCAACCTCAGCCTCCCACCAACCATCGTCTTGCAGTCTCAAAACAGCGAGGGTATCGCCCTTCCCGAAACTGAGCTCCTCCGGGATTGCGGCCGTGTAGTTGTATTGAGCGCGAGCTATGAGCAAGTTAGCAACATTCCAAAATAAATTGACCACACAAACATACCGAAGTGTAAAATAGGTCGCCCATCTCTGTTAAACTGCCTGTTGTCCGCCACACTCTTGCTTCGTTGATGAGGGTTCACCTGAGCAATCTGCTGTCGTCCTTGCCCGCCATAGTAGCTCATGGGCCTGCTAGTTCCACTAGTGCTTGGCCTTCCGCCTCCATGTCGTCCTTGCTGCGATCCATATCCATCATCTCCAGCAGGAGCAAGCTGCAACGACATGTCCCCCCCGCTCATTCTACTTCCAGGCCTCTCTCTGAAGGGAGCTGGAGACACAGAACGTGCGGTATCACCTGGGGAATTGTAGCGTTGGTATCTTTGGGCCTGTGGTGCTCCTCGCTGTTGGCTGTTGCCGCCATATGGGTTTGGCGATGCAGAACGATATCCCTGTCTCCCATCATTGTTCATGACTTGGCTAGATTGACTAGGTCTCGGGGAGACACTTCGGGTAGGCATAGGGGAGGTTGCCCTGGGCATGTCGCTGCCCCTCGTTCCCGGACGAGATCTGGAAGAGCCATAGTCGGCTTGAGGCTCGGGTCGCGACTGGCTAGAGTTGAACATGTTATGAGTTTGTGCTTGATACTTTTGGCTTGTCTGCTGCATTGCTTTTGAGGTGAAGGCAGGCTGTGGAAGATCCAGTCTGGACACTGGCTGGTCATACGAAGGTGGAGGTGTCCCACGTGTGGCAGCTACCAAAGCCCCATTTCCCATAGGAGTGTTCCTAGTTCGCGAGGCACTTGCAGATTCTGGAACAGGCGTCGCCATTCCAGAGTAATGGTCTGCAGAAACCCGAGATGATGATTGTTTAGTGACTCCCTTTAACTCTGCTAAAGCCTGGGCAATGGGGTCAAGTTCATCCACTGCCCTCTCTTGTGGAGCAGTATTCCTTCGGTCGGGCGTTGCAACATCGAAAACATTGTTTCCAACGTTCAACTGGAAACTTGCTCGGGGGTCAACAGGTTCACCGCCAGTGGTCTCTCTATCGGTAAGGCTATTCTGGGAGTTGCCATAGCCCTGGGATCGACCAAACGAGGAAGCTTGGTAGTTCGACGCAGGCTTTGCTGACCATGTATTTCTATTTGATGGGCTGGGGGCTGCCGCTTGGATCTCCTTTCCGTGCTTGCTCTTCCTTCTGAAAGGGCTGTGGCTTTGAAAGAATCCGCTCTTCTTCTTTTGAACAGACTTATCGGCCGCGGGTGCAAACGCAGCATCTTGCTTAATGGGTGATTGCTTGCCGCTTGGAGGTTCCATGCTGGAAAACGATGTCGGATTGGAATATTCGCTGTGCGAATCACGGCTTGATGGACGAAGCCCGCTGACGGCGGAGCTTCTGTCGGATGGTGGTCCAGTTCGGCAAAGCATTGTCATACCATCCATTGGGTAAGGGTCATAAGGCACGGATGCCAGTTGTCCATTCTGGGGTTGCTCATATTGCAACCTGCTCGGTTCTCTCCTGTAGTCTACCTGTGGTTGTGCTGTCCTATCGGCCAATGCTTTCTGTGGAGTGATGGTAGTTTCGCGGCTTGGAGGTGTCTCTGGCTCTCTGTGCCCCAACTCTCGTGCAAGGCTAGACTTTGGATCGTGGTGAGACTCGTATGTGGAAGGTTGAGGAGAAGAGGACCTGAAAGCAGGATTAATAGTCCTTTGGAATTGTGCCACGGAATAGGCATCGTCTTCAGAAGCCTCCGACTGTGTGTCGCTTATATCGCCACGGCAGAAATTGATATACTTTGGAGGATCCGGGATCTCCTGGCCGGTTCCACACTCTCTGATGAATGAGAGGATGTCTTTCTCTACCTCGCAGTTCTCAAGTGATAGGCGGATCTTTTCGCAGGAGGCGTCGTCGCTAACACAGACAGTGGATGCAATGTTCGCAAAGGTCCACAGACTGCTCTTTGTGAAGTCTAGCCTCTCTTCTTCGAGATCTTGGAATTTATCGGATGCGCCCTTCCAGTCTCTATTCCAGCGGCCCGTGGTTTCCTCTAATACCTTAACGGCAGCTTCGTATTCGGAATTCGACGTGGCGACGTTAATTTGTGTCTTCTCAAGCTTGGCTTTGTTTTTACGCTCCTCCTGACCCATGACCATGTGGCCCTGTGCAAGATACCCCTTGATCTTAAGGCACTCTTGTTCGTATCTGTCCCGAGTCTGCACCAGTCAGTATGTGGAGAATATTACAAGGGTCAGATCAAGACGTACCTTATTAACTACTTGGGTTTGCTGAATTTTAGTCTTGAGGAGCTTCTCAATGCCGCCTTGGACAATTTTACGGCGCTCCTTCAGGGCTCCAGCGAATGCCGCCAGCGGCTCTTCCAACTCCGTCTTCATCTGTTGTGCAACATTCTGGTGTGACTTCCCCATGGACTCCACCTCTCCTCGCATCACGTCCATCGAAGCTCGTAGGGTGCCAGCCTCTTGTGACCCCAGCGGCTTACGGCCCAAAGCCAACAGCTTGCGTGCATATTCTTCCTCGAGTGATGCCCTAGCTGTTTAGGTGTGTCAGTGTTGAGTCCGATTCGGTTTCCAGGCTTTCCATACCATTATAAAATGCCTTCAATTCATCGCAAGTCTGCTTCGCATTGTGCATGCGCTCGAGGAGTGGGTTGACTCCGGCATCTTCCTTTCCTATTCCCCGTGTTGTTAGACTTGATTCTTTACTCGTATGGTTTAACGCTTTGCTTGCATACCCCAGAAATTATTGGCAACTGTAATAAGTCAGTATCATTCGATGCTTCTGGTTGGGACAGGGAGCATACATGACAGTGCGACTGATGGACCCTCTGAGACCGTGCCAGGCATCGCGACGATGGCTGTGTTGGTGGTCTCGTGGAGTGTGTCTCTCGATCGCGAATCAAAGGTATTTCGTATATTTTACAACAGTAATAATGCAGGTCTTGATGGTGAACTATCGGCAGGATAAGCCTTGTAAATCGTGGGTATAATAGAACAGTTGAGGTTGCGTAGTATGCGCAAATGGATGGGATGGTTAACAAGACTCCATTCTGAATTTGTTGACTTGGGTTGTTGTTCCCCCAGCAACCGGTCTTTCGTGACCACCAGACCACCCTCCACATATTAACATAGGGGTTGTTTAACCCCACCAACTCCTGACCAAGTATCATGTTTCAACGTTAGCTTTGCCTTATATATGATCTATTGGTATTTATTTTCGTCTGCTCTTTTTGTATAATATTGTCATTACGGTTCTTGTTTGTGCGGTAACGAACCCGGAGTTTCAGCTGAACTTGGTTATATTTAAATCCATGGGAAATATAATAATTGGTGGTATGTAATTATTATTAAATTCCAGACAGCCAAATTATCCATGATATATATACGTATATATATACAGAAAACCAACAAACTACTGTAGTATACAAGGCCCCTATCAGTATGGTATAAAATGTCAGATTTTCAAAATTGAAGGCTTGATAGTGAATACACGCACCCCTCGCCCCTCGCCCCTGACCCGTTTGTAACATGCCAAACACTGTAGTACGTGATACCAAGTGGTAGGAATGTACTAAAATAAAGATTGCGACTGAAAACCAAACGGCTTCTGATAGCCTGCTAAAATACAAAGAATAAACCCTGACAACCCCTTATAGTAAGTTCCAACTTACTATAAGGGTTACGTGGCAGGGACCATAACATAAGCACGTGACTAGAATGGCCGTTGCCAATCTAAAACTGTTGACCATTAGATTGCTTAGTCATCCGACATTAGTGCACTAAGTTAGTGCAGGTAGGTACACCAGCGCAGACGCTCGGTTAGGGAGCAAGCCTCATCAAGCGCGACTGTACAACACCACTTCACTCTAACCTCACTCGCCCTTCCTCCAAAGCCTTATCCTCATCCCTCTCAATCCACTATCCCGACCGCTCCCCCACCGGCATCCTTCACCGCCACCCTTTTTATCTGATCCCAGATCCCATGTCCATACAACTTGGTCTCTATCCTCTGACAACTGCAAGGTTCGAGAGGGAAGCTTCCTTGGTGTAGTGGACCTCTGCCCTACTCGATGGTCCCAATTCATCATCGGAGCGGCACATATACACCTTCGCCCGCGCAGAGTATCATAACAGCCAGCAGCCATTCGCCTCACGGTCCACATACTGGAGGCCTCAGCGCAGGCCCAAGCCCAAGCACCCCGACTGGCTCGAACTCATTGACGAAGATTGTCGTCGCACAAGTATACCTACTCCTCAGCACCATCAAGGAAGATAAGGACAGAACAAAGTGGGAAGCACAAGCAGAACAGCTCAGGAAGGTATGCTTTTGTCACGACTTCTCGCTTTAAACACGTCCGCCGCGCTAACTAAACTCCTGCAGCTGATCGATGACCACGGCATGGAAGTATTCCAGAAATACTTCAGCCGACTGGTTGTTGGTAATGCGCCACAGATATTCCCTGGCGTGAATAGATCAGTTGCAAACCCCGGAAACTACCAAATCCTGGTCAATGAGGTCCGAAAGGTATCGCATGATGTCGACCAAGCTGGGAAGATCGCCGAGTCCATCGAAACAGCGAATGAGGATATATTCCGCGACTTCGATCTGTCAACCTTTATGGAGCACTTTAAGCTGGATGCGCTCGAGAAGACAATCCTAGCTTTAGCGTTCAAGCAATGCTCGCGATCAGATCTAAAGACCAAAGGTTCGATAGTCCCAACCGATACCCTCAATGCAAACCACTGACACGTCACAGCCGATGCCATACTTTCTGCAAACTTTCAATCATTCCTCCAAACCCTCTCCTCACCACATGATAATCTCCATGGAGACATGACAGCATCATTTGTGGCAACCATAATCGACCGTTTTATCCAAGAGCACCCGCCAAACTTCAACGATGGGGCCAAGGCCGACTTCACGATGGCGATACGATATCGATACTCTCAACCGGAACAGGACACACTTCCAGTCGAAATTTTAGCAGCGCTATATTTAATGAAACCCTTTTTCAACCACAGCCCTTTCATATTATACATTCGACGGATGGGGGCTGCCTTTACGGCCGATGAGGAAACGTGTATAAAATACATTCGCAGCATGGGAATTAGTCGGCTTGATGAAGAACAAGTCGGCATGGCCCTTTTATATACAGCAATAAGCCGCACACCTCGATTTTCGACGCCGGTGCTCGTCAAGAGCCTTCGAAAGGAGCTACCTCGGAGCTTTAACTGGCAACGCGCCGTGGCACAATTTGATCAAGAAGGCCTCCGCATTTCTTCCGATCAGTTCTTTGCCCTCTATTCAGCCCTTAAACCGCTTGCCGACGACCACAGCTCTTTCGACGTGCAAAGCTTGTGGGGTGGCCGTTGGCAGAACTCAGAAACCCAGTTGTCTTTCATCAATGCCTATGCTTCATTGAATCCGGAACAGCTAGATGCAAGCACTATTCCGGGGTTGCAGCCGTCCTTTACTCTTGCAGAATTCGCAGGAGCGATGTCGAATGTTCAAGAGCGTGCAGCAAGCGCCGTGAGACACCCCCTGGTGTCTGTACTTGCGCTGGAAGCGGTGTTTCATGTGGCACTGCAATCCAATATTGCCTCCGACACTCCTGAAGCCAAGCGACTCTTTCAAGAGGTTGTTGTACCGAACTTGGATGTATTCGTGGTGTCTGCTTTTGGTGTGCCAAAACCTTGGCCGGAGCTGGCGACTGATACACTTAACTCTCTATTTGATCGCTTCCTATACAAAATCGACCCAAATTACGACTTTGTGTTGTTCTCGGTTTGGAATAAAGACAGGAATTGGCTCGTCGGGCGACTCATTGAGACGCATGGGCGAACACCACTCGAACTGCCTATGATCCTTGAGCATTCAATCAGACATAATTGGCTGTATGACCTCCTAATATTAAATGGATTTGGTTTGGATCTTGCTGCCTGGGCACATGCGAGCGGCAAACTCGAGCTCGATCAGTGGCAGCAAAAGCATTCCCAACACCCCGACGAACTAGCACAGATGCTGCTTAACTTCCTCGGCATTAAGGCGCAGCATGAGCTTCAGGTGCAAAGGACTGATCAGGAGCAGCCTACAAGTGTCATGCTACCTGTGAGGACGATATCAGCGCTTTTGAATATATTGACCAGTATCCTGCCTCGATCATTAAGCACGGAGCAGATGGCGCTTCAACGGTCATGCATCACGGCTTACCCTCGGCTGGTCAACTATGGCGAGGGTTTTGATGACATTATCGATGAGAACGGTCGTGAAAGGAACTCGCTACCCATCGAAGCCAACGAGAAAATGGAGGAGCACTACAAGCGCATGTACAGTGAAGAAATTAAAGTTCGAGCTGTTGTCGAAGCCCTCAGAGACTATAAGCTGTCACGCAACCCCTCTGATCAGGATGTCTTTGCCTGCATGATTCATGGACTTTTTGACGAGTATAGTCTCTATAGCACCTACCCTCTGGAAGCGCTCAAAACGACCGCCGTCTTGTTCGGTGGAATCATCAAGGCGAAGCTTCTGCCGGATTTACCATTGGAAGTTGCCCTCGGCATGATTTTGGACGCGGTGAAAGATAATACTCCTGACCAGCCAATGTACAAGTTTGGTGTGGAGGCACTGAAGCAAACTTTCGAAAGGTTTGGAGAGTGGCCAGGCTTCTGCAGGCATCTGTTGCGAATTCCTGGACTTCAAGGGACAGATGTTTGGGCTAGAGCTGATGAAGTCTGCCGTGAGCAGGCGGATTTGTCACGAAGCGGCAACGCGAACGACTTGTCCGCCGACAACTCCGTTAATGGCGGTGCTATCCCGAATGGAAACTTTGACGACATGCTTTCCACTGACCCAAGTGTTGCGCCGTTCAACGCGCTACACGTTGACCAGCCGGCATATAACAGTATTTATGAGGACCCGTCGGACGACACCCAAGAGAAGGTTTTATTTGTGTTGAACAATATCACAGAGAGAAATCTTGAGACGAAATTCAAAGAGCTTAAAGATGTCATCGAGGAGAGGCATCAGCAATGGTTCGCAGGACATCTCGTCGAAGAGCGCGCAAAGATGCAGCCAAACTACCACCAGCTCTACCTTGACCTCGTACGCCTGTTCGGAAACAAGTCACTTTGGTCGGAAGTCTTACGCGAGACCTATGTTAGTGTGATCCGAATGCTTAATGCGGAGGCCACTATGCAGTCGTCTACCGAGCGCGCTCACCTGAAGAACTTGGGTGGATGGCTGGGATCCTTGACGCTAGCACAGGATAAGCCGATAAAGCACAAGAATATCGCGTTTAAGCAGCTGCTCCTCGAAGCTTTCGATACTCAACGCTTGATCGTTGTTATCCCCTTTGTATGCAAGGTATTGCTGCAAGGCGCATCGTCGACGATCTTTCAACCTCCCAACCCTTGGCTGATGGACATCATACACCTGCTCATTGAACTCTACCAACACGCAGAGCTCAAACTTAACCTCAAATTCGAGATAGAAGTTTTGTGCAAAGGCTTGAACCTTGACCATAAGAGTATAGAGCCTTCGACGGACATTCAGACTCGCCTGCCAGCTATTGATGAACCAACCGAGCCTATTTCGCTTGATGTTGTCGACAGATTTGATAGCCTTTCTATGAATGGTATCGCACCTGGCGTTGGCACCGGCCGATTCTCGCCGCAGGATATAACTTCGTCAATTCCCGACCTGGGTCCTCTTCTGGTGTACCCCCCAGCAAATGATCTGGTTAACCAACCACGCCTGCAAGATATTGTTCGAACAGCGATTACCCGTGCTGTGCACGAGATCATATCACCCGTTGTTGAGCGTTCAGTCACAATCGCAGCGATCTCAACTGCCCAAATGATCCACAAGGATTTTGCCATTGAGGGCGATGAGAATAGATTACGACATGCTGCTATTGCTATGGTCAAGAAAACTGCTGGCAGCCTTGCCCTGGTTACTTCGAAGGAGCCTCTCCGAGCTAGCATGAATAATTATATTCGCGAAGCCTCTATGAGCATGAACCAGGGCTTAGCAGAAGGGACCATTATCATGTGCGTCAACTCTAACCTTGATATGGCCTGCAAGCAAGTTGAGAATAAGGCCGAGGAGCGTGCCGTTCCCGAGATTGAGGATATGATCGAGTCAGAAATTGAGGCGCGCCGCAGATGGCGAGCTTCAAGACCTACCGAGCCATACGTTGACCCTACTCTGAGCCGTTGGGCAATGACCATTCCAAACCCGTATAAGCTATTACCTGGCACTCCGGGAGGACTCAACTCAGAACAAATGGCTATATACGACGAGTTCGCCAGACAGCCTCGCATAGCCCCTCTCGGCATTTCAGCACATGCTACGTCTGCATCGGATGCCAGCCGCTCCATAGCAAATGACGTCCTCCAGGACCAATATCCATCTGTGGGGAACTTGCCAACGCTGGCAGAACCCCCAGTAATGCCGCTTCTCAACAGTCAGCCGCATACATATGGGCAACCGGCTGCCTCGTTGACTAACGGACGATCTCCAGCTCCTCCTGTTGACCACAGAAATCTTGCGGACCGAATTCAAGAACTACTCGATGAGCTCTTGAGGGCAGCAAGCAGCTCTCCAGAGCAGCACTACTCTGAATTGCCTCGACATCACACTATTGTTGATATTGTTGATGCACTCGGTCAAATTATCATTAGGAACACTCAAGTGTCTGATGAGGCCTCGAGGTTCACTGCAGACCATATTCTGCAATTGCTATTCAGGCCAGCTACTGAGGGTGACCTTGCCATTGAGAGCTTGGTGCACATTCTAGATATGCTTTGCCAGCTGCACGGTGGCACAGCTCGGCATGTTGTGATGTTTATTGCCCTGCAGCCCGATGAACGCTTGTTGAGCGTCCCACTTGTCCTGTCCTTGATCAATACGGACATCTCGCTTCTCGACTGGCAACGCGTTGATATCGCTGCCTCCAAAGCTTTGCAACAACGCAAGGTGTCAGCAATTGATTTCTTGTCGGCGCTCACAGGCCGAGTGCTTCTGGTTGATAGACCTGTCGCATTATTCACAGACTTTGCAAGAAGCTTTGAAGCTCTTGCTCAGTGGCTGGGCGAGGAGCCCGATTTGGAAGCTGGCAAGCAGCTTATCCAGAAGCTAAAATCATCTGGCCTAATGCAGACTTTGACCAGTGATAGCGACAACAAATTCCAGGCTCACAAGGACCAGATGGGCTACGTCTTCGAGGAATGGGTCAACCTGAGTAACAGCGCAAGCGCCACTGACAGCATCACCAATAACTTCATTGAGCAACTCCACAACAAACAGATTGTTACCGATCAAGAGAATACCTGCTTATTCTTACGTATTTGCATTGATGCGTCTGTCGATCGTTTCGATCACCACTTCCAGAACAACGGCTTAGCCAATGACGCCTATCTCCCAATTGATGCTTTGGCTAAGTTGGTTGTACGCCTGGTGAAGCGATCTGACGAACGACCTGGCGAAGTCCAGCGTGATAAGGTGGCTTATTTTGAGGCCATCTTGTCTCTCATACTTCTTGTTTTGAACCATCACCACGTCATGCGTGGTGAAGGTTTCAACCAAAAAGTTTTCTTCAGGCTGTTCTCGACAATGTTGCACGAATTCAATGTTGTTGCGCCACAATTCTCAGAAGCCGACAAAAATCGATTCTATCAAGTATTTGCCGATGCATTCTTGAAGTTGCAACCATCGCGCTACCCCGGATTTGTTTTCGCATGGGTGGGACTCATCTCTCACAGAGACTTCATGCCTCACATGTTTCGATTGCAGCAGCAGAGTGGGTGGGAACCACTCGTGAAGTTATTGGAGTGCCTGATGCTATACTTGGGAGAGCTTCTTAAGCAGCTCCATATATCGCCAGTGACGAAAGACATTTACCATGGAGCAATCAAGGTTCTTGTGGTCCTGCACCATGATTACCCAGAGTTCCTATCGGGCAACCATGTTCGCCTCTGTGCTGCTATTCCTCCCCACTGCATTCAGCTGCACAATATGATTTTGACGTCAGGTCCATCGGCATTCTCCAAAATGCCTGATCCTCTGCAGGCCGGTCTCAAGATTGACCGCGTTGAGGACATTCGCGAGCCTCCGTCCGTTGCGTTTAATACGGAGGCGCCCTTGAAAGAAGCCGGGCTCTTGGATCTTGTCGACCAGGCATTGCAAAGTGGACCATCTGAAGATGCTGTCGCTCATATTGTACATGTAATTCAGCGCCAGAAGAGCCACCATACATCAGCGGGATACCTACCAATTCACGTTGACTTGGGGCTTATCGACGCAATCGTATTGCACATGGGTATGCAAGCAATAGAAAATGCTGCTCAGAAAGGCGGGCCAATCTTCATCCAAGGGTCTCCTGATTCAGCTCTCTTGACTATGCTTATCCACGAGCTGAGCTCAGAGACACGCTACTACTTCGTGAATAGCATGGCCAACCACCTGCGGTTCCCCAATGCCCACACTCTTTATTTCAGCCAGTCCTTACTTGATGTATTTGGCAATGACATGAATGACCAGGAAGAGTCTGATATCCGTCAACAAATAACTCGGGTTTTACTGGAGAGACTCATTGGCCCTTGGCCACAACCCTGGGGCCTGCTCATCACAATCTTCGAGCTCATCAAGAACGAAAAATACATGTTCTTCGACCTCCCTTTTATCAAATCCGCACCAGAGGTAATTCACATCATGCGTTCCCTTGGCACCGAGTAATAACTGACCTCTCCAGGTCGCCGAACGATTCGCCGCGTTGACCCAACGTAATCCTTGAAGGCGTTCCCTTACGCTCTCTTCTGATTCACCAGACTATTGTTGACTCGAGCATACTCTGGAAACAAAGGATACGATTTATACATGCTGCCTGCCGATCGCAGGCAGCATGCACTTTCCACAAAGCTGTGATTTTTCAATTGTTTACATAAAAACTCTTACTATCCATTGGCGGCGCATGACATGAAGATTTGGAGAGAGTCTGGTTCCCTGCATAGCGAGCGTCGGGTTTTAAACGGTGGATAATGCATATCTCAAAACGATAATGGACGCCTTTGCCCCTCAGTAATGTCGAGCGGGACAACAAAGCGTATGGGGTTTCGGGAGGGGATGTATGTTTCTTTTACGGGGCTTTTGCTTTGCTGTTAGCGGGGCTAGGCAGCGCGGGGTGGGGGGGATGGATAGAACCCATGGATGTCACACATATGGCGTTGGGACTGGGGCTCTTTTGCTGCGTTTTTATTTATTTATATGAGGGGGTCTAATGGGAGTTTGGGATTGGTGGGTGGGTGTAACCGTTTATGTAAAATATAATGGAGTTTTTTGCCGATTGAATACGTTCATCACTGATGCCAATGTAACCAGCGGGTTTAAATCTATTCGGAGACCCATCTCTCCACTGCACTTCTCTCGCCGGGTATAATACAAAATGCTACCTACATTGCTTGCGAGCACGTCTCCCCATCTCATCTGTGTTTCTAAGCGACCCCCCTCCTTCCCACCCAACCAACAATAGTTACTTGCTCTGAAGCTAAAACAGCAATAGCATTCCTCCAACGGTCAAATTCCCCCCCCCGGCCCTCTCATGAAAACCATTCAGGCCGAATCACACCCCATATAGATAGATACCCAACAACGCCAGTGTCGATGCAATAAGGAGATAGGAGATATATTCATTGCTCCTCAAAGCGCCCATCTACAGCTCCTCCTCCTCCTCCATCTCGGCCTTGGGGAAATTAACCATGGGCAGTTGTGGTAGAGGGGCAGTGTTTGAATGAGCCGCTTCAGCAAGACTGAGGATGTTTCCAGACGGCAGCGGGACGCCCGCAGAGTTCAGGAGGGTCTTGGCCTCCTCGGGCGTGGCGCTGAAGGTCGTGGCGCGCTGCTTCTTGAGGGGGCTGCCGATGACGGAGTCATCGGGGAGTGTGGTCTTGCCGAATATGTTGTTGGTGATATCCATGGCGGGGGTTGCGGTGGGCGCTTCGGTGGTGGCTGGGGGTGTCACTGTTCCTGAGGGTGTGCCGGTGGATACAGGGGACTGGCGAGCACCGCCCAAAGGGTCGGCGGAGTGTTGGCGCTTCAGCTGAGAGGTATGTTAGTTGTTGTTATTGAGGAGGAGGAGGGTGCTCAATGCATACCTTAATTCGGCCAACGCCTTCAGCTAATTCTCCAGAGTACTTTGCGTCTTCTGGGCTGAGCATGGCCTTGACATGTTTATCATCGGCCTCTTCCATTTTACCAACAATGTCGATATCTTCATCATCATCGTCGCTGTCTTCAAGTATGCTGCCGTTGCTTGCTTTTCTAGCTTTAGCCTTCCGAGCCCAGTCCTCTGTGTCTCTGAAGGCGGAAAAGCCAACCGTGCCGCCTGGTTTCAAGGGGCCGAGATTTGAAAAGTCCATTTGTGTAGATCCACGCTTGGTAGCAGCTGGAGTTGTCTTCGCATGCTTGGAAGAGTCGAGTATTCCCATCTTCTGCAGCTGGCCTATATTCAGTTAGCTATGCATTTTCAAGATTTGGGTGTTTTTAATACTTACGTTCGCCCCTGTAGAAAAATGTGAAGACAGCGTATGGCTTGTCAGGTCCATCAATGCCAGTAACTGTTTGTGTGCTGATAGATTTTGGATCCAGAGTTTTGGGCTTAGCAAAGCTTGTCGTGTGATCGATATCAGCTTCGGACGATCCTCCATTTGCGTCTTTGTTGCCGCCCTCAGAGCCTTCATCGTCGTCATGCGCGTCGAATTGTGGAGAGTATTCACCCCTTTTGATTTCCCCTGATGCTAGCACTCTAAACATAGCAACTTTGATCTGACCAGCAGCTTCGGGGGGCGCATCATCATCAGAGCTCCAGTCAGAGATAGCATCATCATCAGATAGCTTCTCAACTGGTGGCCCCTCACTGTCTCCATAGCGTAACACCTCATCTCCCATCTTCTTTGTTGGCGACATGTCAATGTCGCCATTCCCAGTCCGCCGACGACTGCGCCTCTTCTCAAATTTCTGCCGGCGTCGTTCGAGCTTCGCGGCAGCATCTTTGCCACCATCAAGGTCCAGTCCATTAAGCCAGCGCTCTAGGCCCACCTCGCGGAATAGGAACTCTCGCTCAGCAAGGCCCCCGCCTTCAGAGTCTGGGACTTGCACCCATCTTGAGTTTACCCATGTCTCCTCTCCAGGGCGCAACAACGTAGCCACCTCCTCTTTTGGGCGCCCATCGAAATAAATATATGCAGCTATAGTTTCGTTTTCAGAGTTTGTAATCGGTATATAGGGTCCAATCATGCCATGTGGTCCTTTGTCGGCATTTTTATTGGAGGGGTCGCAGACAATCTGGGCACGCGGGTAAGGTTTGTCGGCAGTGGCCTTTGGAGTCGAGTAAGGAACAGCTATGCCAGAAGTGAGGAGAGTGATCGAGATAGCAAACCGGGAAGGTTCCGGCTTATTGGAGAGGGAATCCTTGGGGACATGAGCTTGTGGGACCGGGATGTAGGTGTTGACACGGGACACGCGCGACTGCTTCTGAACCGAGTACTCTGGAAGTGGCGCCCCTTCAGCGTGGACGGACACTGCTATTCCTTTGAAGCAAGGCATTTGGCTGTTAGCTAAGCCAGCTGCAGCGCTACAATAAATACAGGCTTTGCGGGCCTTGAGGATGATTTGGTGGAATGGCGGGCTCGGATGAGGAGGGGGGGACTGATGATTGGGCGAGGTTGAAGTTCGAGGTTGAGCTTGCTGGAGTGCGGACGCGAGGTCCGTGAAGCCTGAAAGAACAGAAGCAATATATCAATCTTAGTTCGAGTGCCTCAGCTCCTTGTGAAAGAGAAATAAGCTCTGTGGGTAAAGCAGCTGAGATGCAGAAGTTACAAAGTTGGTGAAGCGAGATGCGAAGGTGGTGCTGGTGCAGCCTGACCAAACAGCGGCGGTAGCGCAAGGGAGAGAGTGAGACGACGACACGACCCCACGAGACTGAGGACATTCGATTTCTTTATTCTAGGATGGGCTGTCCAACATTTACTCGACGAGCTGGAGCTGTCTGGTCGGGTAATAAATAAACAATATCTTATTATACCATCCAAATCAGAATAAATATTCCAATATTACAGCTTGTATAGCATATAGTCGTGCGGGCCAGTTGTGGACCTTGTTTATATCATGTAATGTACTCCGTACACACACTTTCTCCCAAGTACGGTAGCTCAACCCTTTCAGAACCACATAATGCACATTTATGGGAAAGTAAAATGGCATTATTTCAACGTGGCCTAATTATTTCAACAGTTCTCAAGACGATAATGGTATCACGAAAGCTGCAGTTCTCATAAAATATATCATTTGAAGCCTTTTCATTATTATAAAGTGCCCAAATAGAGATCCCCGTCACACCATACGGGTTTAGAATCGGACCAGGCCCATGCGGCTCTGGGAGGCGGTGAAGGCACCAGACTCGAGAGAAATGACCTGCGCGACAGATTGTTAGCATTCTGTGCTTGTACATATATGTTTGAATATGTGTAAATGTGCATATAGATCAGACTGTTGAGCTTGATAATTGATTGTCTCGACATGGAAGATTCCGCTGGCCGTTCTTAATGGAAGGTTTTATCATCATAATATGGTGGGTTGTGAAGGAAAAGCTGGACAGAAACATACCATCTAGAGAATATTAATTGAGCCTGAAATGTGTCCAGCACAAATCAAATCCAGGAAGCAACGAAGGAGAGAATTTGTAGAGAACGAAGATTGGGAAAAAGAGAAAGATGACCGGTTGAAAGGCATAAGTAAATAATTTCCCGCTAGTCACTAGCGCCGTTGTTACCTGAGGCACAACAAGCTTGTTGTCTCATTTGTATATCGGACCCCTCCATGAACAGCACTCTGCCTATCTGTGCAGAACCATAATCCTTTTTAAGCTTTATAAACCATCGCAACAGCGATACAGCATTCAAGATGGCTGGTGAGTGATTTCATTTATCCTCCTCTTATTGATGCACTTGTCGGACAGTGGGCAGCGCACACCTCTGCGTTGTCTGTTGTCCGTTGTCGCTGAAATAACCCCGCCAAAGAAGTCCAAAGCTAACCACTTCGTTGTAGACTTTGCAGGAATCGCGAGTGAGTAATTACCAGTGCGATATGGCCAAAATCTGGCTATGCGAAGATACCTCTGTTTATTTCACGCAATCGATGCCTCGTGCAGACGGGCCTTTGCTAAGTCCTGGGAACAGAGCAGTTTACGGAGTTTTATTACAACCAGTTCGATACCGATAGATCGCAGTTGGCTCCTCTTTACGTGAGCACCCATGCTTCAATACCATTCACTAGATAAGGCGACTAACAAGTGGTTCTCACACAGCGCGACAACTCCATGTTGACCTTCGAGTCCGCGGCTGTCGCTGGTGCCGGGCCCATTGTTGAGAAGCTTATGGTATGTACTGCCCATGGCGCGCTTCCAGTGGTCTAATGCTAATCATCATAATGCTCAGTCTCTCCCATTTGCCAAGGTCAAGCATCAAGTGTCGACTTTGGACGCCCAGCCAGCCGAAGGCGGTGGTATCATCATCTTGGTTACCGGTGCTCTGTTGGTTAGTTACCCCGCCTCCAAGCACATTGGAAACGTTATATCGCTATAACTGCGCCTCTTCGATAAGAGCTAATTCTGTTCTAGGTCGATGAGGAACAGAGACCAATGAACTACAGCCAGTGTTTCCAGCTTCGGCCTGACGGAGCCGGAAGCTACTTCATCTTCAACGACATCTTCAAGCTGGTATTCGGTTAGTGGCACCAAAAGTACTAGGCTGGTGGGAATATAGACAGCCCAAGACCTACTCTGTGGAGCGTAATGTGCCTTTGCTTGCATAGTGCAGCCAGACTTTGATGACGAATAAAAGAAGATATCGAATACGAACACGGAATTGTTTTGAATGTTATGATAGTTCTCGCAAGCCGCATAAAATAGAATGCACAGCGAGGCGTAACCACTTCTGCCTGATGACCTGAAGCGCTGTTGAACAGTATCACAAAGATTCCGCCTAACCCAAAGTATATAGCTCCAGAACTCGTGGTATAAGTGGATAGCAAATGCGACATCACTTTCTTGCAGCAGAGCATTATATATACACCATTGGATACACGAAGCTCAGTTGTTGGTGCCTGTAACGTAACAGATAAACAGTAATGTAAAAGTAAATTTAAAGGAAGTAATAACTGACGAGTGCATATTTCCGGTGCCTGCCGCATAAATCCGTGAAAGGCTTAGCGTGGGACGGTAAGGTACGCGGCATCACTCGAAGCTGCATAACAAAAGGACCCTCAGTCTGACCTTGAATAGGTAAACAGAATATTGAAACAACCAAAAGCTCTCTATTGCTCTATCCGCAGCTTTTACCAAGAACCTAAACAATAGTGAGTACTGACGAGACGGGCACACAGAGAGCCATCAGCAAGCTGGCGAGCCGATGCTAATCCACTACTGCGACAGCCACCGATACCCAATAGCTTTCAAAGAAATCAGCAACGATGACGATCTCAGAGGAATTCGCCACAAGGAATTTCAGTGAGTACAGGACCTCATTTACAATGATACCATGGTGATTAACGTTGCTCTACAGGTATATACGCGCAATGGTGAGAGACTCTCTTCTTGACAACTTGCAAGCCGGGCTAGTGCGTCCAGCGAAGCTCAACAAGCAAACATGCTTCCGAAGAACCAGCTTGTAGCAAGCAAGGGACCGGATATTGATCAGACTCACTCTCCCATATTTTCCGGAGGGCCGACTTTTGGACATGGCTAACGGGTTATTGCTTTCTTCAGGACGGGCGTAATCTGCATGTTACTCTGCTTTGCGCTTGGCATTGCAAACATGTTCCACCTCAGTCTGATTATCCTATTCAGCGCGCTCTGCCTGTAAGCCATCAGCCTCCGCCCCATGCCTCTTCAAGAGCTCACTAGATTGCACAGGGTATCGTCATTCATCATCGTCTTCATTGAGATCCCGCTCCTCCTGCGAGTCTGCCCTACCTCGTCGACATTCGATGAATTCATGCGGAGATTCTCGACGAACTACATGCGCGCCTTGATTTACTTCGTCATGGGTGCCATCCAATGGATTAGCATTGCAGTTGGCGTCACATCTCTCATTGCTGCCGCCGCGCTGTTGACAATTACGGCTGCGCTATATGCGGCGGCCGGCCTGAAGGGACAGGCATTCACCGGCAGCAAGACCCTCGGCGGACAAGGCGTTGCGCAGATGATTGTGTAGGGAGGGGGGATGGAGACTTGAGACCCAGTGGTGACGCCTGGTTAGTGAGCGGGGGGCTACAATGAAAGGGGACAAAAACTGGAATTGCTGGACAAGGAACGACCGACTGATATGGTGAGCATTGCCTGGGTATAGAATGGCTATTCTCAGTTTGGAGCATGGGCGTTCATGGATTTTTGGAGGCGTGTGTATTTGTATTCTTCTTCGAAGGAATTCGATGGCTGCCGTGCCTTGCGGCGGGTTATAAGTTATAGCAAGCGGGTGTTTATGCTGGTGCAGCAACTTTGCAGATGTCTGTTGCGTATCAAAGTGAAAATTAGGAACTCAGCAACCTCATGGCGACCATCTTTTTGATATTGAGTAGCTTTTCGAACTCCTACAATGGCCTCTATATTCTTATCCAACGGCGATATCTAAACTGGTAATGCACATATGTGGAGGCAGACGGGCGCCAGCCGATCCTTAACGCCACACTTTCTCCTCGTGATTGCTTCAAGTAAATGGCTGAAAGTGGCGATACCTCATCGTCTAAAGGTTAGTAGTTGCTACTGCACGTGTAGTATCATAGTCTGGTAACACAGCGAACGCATTTACAAACGCATCGACGCTCATCAAATCGAAATGTGACAAGTGTTGGATAGTGTGAGATAGACCTCAAACGTACCCCTTGATGATAAACCTCTTACAACTATCCAAGCGGTCTGAGAGTTTGGACGCATATCTACTTGCGATCGTCGGATTGGAGGTACTGGCCGTATTGGAATATGTGCATGAAACTTGGTCAGCAGCCTGTGGTCTGGCCATCGTCTTGGCCGTCTTCCCTCGAAATATAACACGTCTCTGATCGCCCAGCGCACCTCGATGGAGTCTTGTCCATAAAAGCATGACAACTGTGCGTTAACACCCTGTTTCACCGCCGCCATTCGATATCACATTTAGAAGCGTTATCTTTTATGTAGGTAAGTGGTTGCGCTGCGTGCTTATCAGTGGAATTCGAAATATATCCCTCAGGGCGTTGTGATTCGAGAGGTTAGTTCTATTTTAGTGGTGGGGAGATGATAATGACGCTCCGCTTTGGGAACAGCCTAGCTGGAGCCATGACGCGAGTCTGGCCCAAGCAAGTCCAAGGTCACATCTTGAACTTTCTCAACCCGCTCATGAGCATCCTCAATGCTACTTTTTTGAAATCCTCCATATCAATCAGACTGCCTTTCTCGTTCTCATCATTATTTTTTTAAATGCACGGTGCCTTGCCTACCAGTGTATTGCTGAGACCTACCAAGCTGACTATGGAAACAGTCCCTTGACAATCCATAGAATCCCTTTACCAACAGTTACGCATCATACACTCGTACAATCATGGCGACCCAACAGATACCCCAAATCCCTCCCCGCCCGACGCGAGGCCAAGCCCAGAAGCCAGCTTCCACGAACAGCGGCAGCACACTGGGCAGCGACATCCCCAAGATCCCACCTCGACCTACCAACCGCCGCGCTGACCGATCCGTATCCCCAATGCGAGACAGCTACGCACCCTCGCCTCTCAACGAGCTAGACTTCGTCGCCAGCGGCAAAACCGCATCACATCTGAGGGAGAATGGTCATACCTCTGCGTCAGATGCGCCTCCCAGGCCGTCGAGCGTAACACACATGCCCTCAGTTGGACAAGAGGGCATGGAGTATGCGGAAATCTGCACACCAGATGCCGTAGATTCGCCCGGAGCGCCCAATAAAACAAGGAATATTGCGGAGGATTTGAAGCTCTATGCTCCTAGGCCATCGCTTCCTGGGTCCAGCGCAAAGGACCAAATCAACACTGTTACAAGGACCGACTCGTCACAAGCTGCGGCCTTTGGTCTCGGAAAGCCGAGGAGTCAAGAGCGAGTTTCCGTTGATGACAGGGACCCGGAGAGACACTCGTTGAGAACGAAAGACAGCTTTGCTAGCTCAAGATCGACTGGGCTGGAACGCCCAACTTCCTCGGCGGATAACGAAGACCAGCCCGACGGCCCTGACGTAGGACACAGAGTGCCTATGTACCCCAACGCTGGCATGGTGCAGGCTCCTTCTACTTCGCCACAGTCCCCGTACCAACCAGGTATTGGATTCCACAATGACGGATCTAGGCCACGCCACCAACGTCAAAAGAGCGGCCGTGGCTTCGAGGGCCCGCCTGGTAGCTATGGAATGCATGGGCATGGGATTATCTCCAAGGATAAATTCGAACAAGCATACTATGAGAAGCATCCTGAGCTGTGGAAGAAAGAGCTTAGTGCATACGGCGAGGAGAGAAATAACTGGGCTATGAGCAGCGAGGATTTGAATAAAATTGTTAGGGATACCGGAAATAGAGGTTCAGGACTGGGTACGCATTCTTCATTATTTTTACCAAGATATCGGTAGCTAACACTTCTAACTAGACTCACCAGCTCTCATTGGTACCCCGACAGAGCAAATCGGCTATGTCGCCACAGACGAATATATCTCACGGATGGCTTCACCAAGGCTTTCATCTGATATCTCGCCATTGAAAAAGGAGAGCTCCACTTCCGTCGACAAGGCTGAATCAGCTGAAAGCCTGGGACGTACAGCCCAAAAAGCCTCTGAGACGAGCCTTGCGAGCGAAAACGACGACGACACTGTTGTGCACGTTCAAGAACCAAACCGTCGGATTAGTAGGATCTACGGAGGCGAGAAGCACGCAGAGTCTACGGAAAACCTTGGGCCTACAGGCGGTAACGCCCCTGGTGCGGGCGGTTTCATCACGGAGAGCGGTTATGGCGTCCCCATTTTGGCTTCGGACGAGGTGGCTAAAACACCGCTCGGGCATGAGCTCCAGCCGGCAGTTTCACCACTACAAGACAGCAATTACGATGATGAGCGGTCCTATTTCAGAAGCAGACAAGGCAGTGGCTTGTCTCCCAGTGGCAGTAGGCCGACAAGTCGCCATAGAAGCAGTCAGGACATCCCGAGTATATCTCAACAAGGAGAATTTGATAATCCTCGCTCACCACCCCTTGAGGATGTTCAGGAGTATGAACCATTGTTTCCTGAGGATGATAAGAGCAAACAACCACCAGTTAAGCCACTGACGGAGGCTGATAAGCTTAAATCTCGCCCAGAGCTGAAGAGCCGCCATTTCCCGTCCCAAGACGTCTGGGAGGATACCCCAGAATCTCATATGCAAACCGCCACTGTTTCCACGCCGCAATTGCCAGAAGGGCCCGAAGACGCCAAAGCCACCGGAGAAACCCTGGAAGTTCGCAAGGGCGAGACGCCTGAACAAGCGTTTGCGCGTCGACAGGAGGAGTTGGCCGATATGGAATTCAGCAAGAAAGAGACTGAGAGCTTCTTAAAGAAGCAGCCTTGGGAACAAAATGCATCGATCGCCGCTGAGGGGTTAAAGCAGCAGCGATTCCCGAGTAGAGATATTTGGGAAGACTCACCCGATTCGTTGCTACTTCAGACGACTGTGTCGGGGCCACAGAGCGAGGATGTGACTTCGCCTGTGGATCAGCCTGCGGGTGATGCTGCTGGTTTTGAAGAGAAACAGGTGCCCGCGACTACCAGCATTGCAGCGGCGCTGAAGCCATCCATTCCGCCTCGCCCGATGAGGAAACTGTCTGATCAGAAGCCGGATTTGAAGGCAGAGACTGCCGCGACTGATACAACAAAGTCTCCAAATACTTCACCAATTTTGAAGGCGAAACCTGCCATTCCCGAGCGCTCTAAACCAGTGATACCAAGCCGGCCAGTCAAGAAAGCCTCTGGAGACTCCGCCGAGGGCGCGCCGCTCACCACAGTAACATCGGGGGGATCCGCAAAGTCAAATAACTCCGCCAGCTCGCAGACCGGTGCGGCTGCAGCCTCGAAGCCGAAGCCCCCCGTGCCATCGCGGCCGGTGGGAAGCAAGATTGCAGTGCTCCAAGGCGGGTTCTTGTCGGATCTAAATAAGCGTCTGAAGCTCGGGCCGCAGGCGCCGAAGAAGGAAGAGGAGAAGGAGGAAGTGGCGGAGGAGAAGGAGAAGGTGCCGCTTGCTGATGCGAGAAAGGGGAGGGCTAGAGGGCCGGCTAGGAGGGCTCCTGCTAGGGCTGCGGTGGCGAAGGTGGTGGAGCCGACGCCGACGGGGGGGAAGAAGTTGGTGGTTTCGGTGTCGTCGGTGTGGGAGATTAGCCCTGAGGATGGGGATTTAATTTTCAGCTCTGAGCGGGAGGAGTTGAAGAAGGCTGAGGAAGCGAAGAAAGCCGAGGAAGTGAAGAAGACTGAGGGGAAGAAAGTCGAGGCTGAGGCTGCGGCGGTTGCCACCGAAGACAAGAAGGGTGAAGCTTCTGAGCCCGAGGAGGAGGTTAAGAAATCTGAGGATACGATCGTTACGACTGACAAGAATGTCGACGCCACCGAGCCTGAAGAAGAGGACAAGAAGACGGAGACTTCCCCTATTACTACAGCCATTGGTGCCCCTCTGCTAACCGTAAAGGAGGTTGTGGCAGAGACCGCGGCTGCTACATCTAAGGAAGTCAAGAAGGTCGTTGGAATCAGTGAATCCCCGGAAGCGGATGCTGAGGTCGAGGAATCCACTGTTGCTGATACGAGTGGTGACAAGGAGGTTAAAGATGAAGTCAAAGACCTGGGTGATGAGGATGCAACTTCTTCGTTGCCTGTCAAGCCGTCGGAAAGTGAGAGTGTCAGCAAACCTGAAGAGGAGAAGGAGGAAGATGAGAAAATAAAGGAGAGTGGGAAGGCTGTGGAGAGTAAGGAAGAGTAGATGGCTGAACTGGGGTATATCCTTGAGTAGAAGCATCGTGGGTTTGGGGTCGGGACTATTTAATGCAGACACAGGCAGCATGTTATATATACGAGTGTGTCAAGGTCAAACTGTAGTAATAGGAGTTTGGTTTGTTTTGTGAGCATGATAATTCATACATTTTGGGTATGAGGGGAAGCATTCTCCAGTAGCAAATTATAAATACTTGTTATTGGGTCTAGGACCTTGTTCACTATATATCTCGTTCTAAATCGGGAACTATAATGTCATTGCTCTGCATTCCACACTAACAACGTATTTAACAATGCCATATACTCTTCATGCAGCCGCCCAAACGCCCCAAAACCACCCGCACAAACTCCTCAAAGGCGCCCATATTTCAAATACTCGTACACAGCACTCCTGACCAAAGGCACCCAGGTGCCCTCAGGTCTTCTTGTTGAAGAAATCGCTCATCTTTTTCATACCGCTCACATTCACCTTCTTGAGGTCTCTCACGCCTCTACTCTCATTCTTCTTCGCCAGCTTCTCCTCCTCATCCTTCCTCCGCTTCTTCTCCGCCCTAGTCTCGCCCGTTTCCTCGTCCTCGAAACCTCTCTTCCTGGAGAAGTCGTTCATGGACCGCGACGCGAGAGCGTCGGCGCGTAGCTTTGCTAGGTGCGCAAGGTGAGCGTCTAGGGGGGTGAAGTCTCGAAAAGACGATGCTTGGTCGGGGGAGGGGGTGTTGAACTTGGAAGCGAGTGAGGTGCTGAGTGCGGCTGGTATGTAGGAGGAGCAGAGGTACTGGAAGGCGGTGCGGAGGCGGAGGAGGTGCGGCACACCTTCAGGGGCCACGATTGGTGGTTTGGCATCTGGCGAAGGCGTCGTCAGGGCGGTGGATGCCTCAGATACTGGGGTTGCAGAGCTTTCTGTAGCCGAACTTGGTGTTTGCGACTCGGCGCTCTCGGTCTTAGGAGTCGCGCTGCTGTTCGCGTCCGCAAGTTCAAGTTCCTCATCTGGGCAGTCCTCCCCGCGCGTTATGGAGAGGAGAGGGACTGCTAGTGCTTTGCTCACTAGCAAGTCTTCCATGCTTGCCGGAAGCCCCTTTTCAATTACTGCCGCGCATTTCTCGGCTAAGATGGCGATGAGTTTAGGTTCAGAGAGGCGGTACATGGTCTCGCCGGCGTCGACCGTGTCGCAAACAGCGCCTAGGCGATCTGTGAACTTGCTGCGCAAAGAGTCTTGGCCAAGAAGTGACTTGAGGTGGGGCGAGGTGGAGGAGAGGACGTCGAGATAGTCGTCTGCTTCGAGGAAGAGGCGCTTAGGTTCTTCTCGGGGCTTGGAAGACTTGCCAGCGAGGGCAGGGAGGAGGAGGAATAACGGGTCTATGGGCGTGGCGAGGAAGAGGTCGGCGGAGGAGGTGATATAGCCTTCTGACGGTGTATATTCGTTTCCTTCGTCTTTCTCAGCGGCCTTGTTTTCCCCATTGCCCGTGGTTTGAGAACCTTCATTGGCGCATTCCTCCTCGTTAGGAGCGAGCAGCCAACTTCGAGGTTGGGATTTCGGGGCGGCAATTTTTGTGAACTCAAAGAACCCCTTTTCAGGGCAGATAAAGTATCGTGTCGGTTCGGAAGTTCTGGGATGGGCTAATGTAGCAATTCGAGCTGTAGGGCTGGTGTCCTTGGGGAGGACGAAGAGTTTGGGCGGGTTCTTGGAGTCGGGTCGTACTGGCTTCTTCTGTGTGGTCGCGGATGTTGCGCCGGGCCCAGTATTGGGTGCTGGCCCCTTCGCCTTTGCTTTTGATCTGGTCGTACTGGGCGCCATTGCCTCTGTCGCTCAACAATGGGTGCTGTAGGTTCTGTTGATGCCGAAGTCTCGAACAGCCGTTCTCGTTGATACATGCCGATAACGATAAGAGACGCGACTCAAACGCGTCAATTCCCGCGCAACTTTCGCGACCCCCAAGAAGGAACGAAGAACAACAGCAAATTACAAGTTGAAACCCGCCGTTGACGAACCGCTGGCGGGATATAATATTTACTTCGCAGAGGTCCGGAGTTGTCCAAGCTACATCCGTATTTTATATTTTGAGTGTATTTTTTGGAGCAGAGTTTATACAACTTTCAGCATCACTTGAATGACAATTGATTTTTATTATACCCCGATCCCTGCGTAACAAAAACAACAACACCCCATTAGCATGGTGCGACCCCTCAGTGATCCGAATATACATTGATGGAGGGAAGGATTCGGCGATATGTCTCAACGTATGGCTCTCTGTTCCCATCCCGGCGGCGGGAATTATTTACATGTACTAATACCTACCAGCAACGGCGGATATACCACATTGGCCGCCGAGGTCTCCAATGGATGCGCTCAAGAGCACCCCAGGTGGGCGAGAACGCCTTCGCCGGCTTGGGGAACGAACATCACCTTCGCCGTCCCCTTCGAAACGAGATAAACAAACTCCTTCACGAAACCGACAATATGGCGCAGCAGCCCTTGCGACGGCGTCAGGTGACTTAAACGACAGCGACGACGAAGAGGAGGACGAGGAGACGTTGCAGCTGAAATTGCAAGAGATACAAGCGCGACTAAAGCTTAAGAAACTACAGAAAGCGAAAGCTGGGGGTGGGGATGCCATCGTGGCGGCTATACCGAGGTCTGGGACGGTTCCTAATTTACGAGCGAATTCCTCAGCAGCAGTCCACGGACGATCGAATATATCTGGACTCCGTGAAGAGAGGAAGGAGAGGGCCAGGTCTCAAGCTAGCATCCATGTGCCGGTATCGCCGGTCCGAAAACTCCAAGCACCGGAGCCTACAAGGTCGCCTAGTAGGGTGCTTCTGGGAATCGACAAAGGGCTTAGAGGCTGCGATGTATCCTTGAAGAGGCCGCCGCCTAGTCTCCGCAAACCGGCGGATGCGTTAATGGAGAATGTAAAGCGTGCTGGTGGCTATTTACGGGGATCCAAGTCACCTATGGCCAACCAAGATCCGTTTGCTCCGGTGCCTTCAACGTCGCAATCTCAGAGCAGGCCTGCCACTTCCTTCAGTGAGCGTATGGCCAAAGTTAGAGATCAAGAAACCACACAAAAAGAAACAGATGCAAGGCTCAAGAGGCTCCGGAGTAGGGCCTTTGATATCGATGCGAGGCAAATGGAAGACTTTAAGTCTGCCGCAGTTCCGTTGCCAGAAGTACGACCACAAGTGCCAGAGTTTAGCAGAGACCAAGTGTTGAACGGGTTGCAAGGCCCTGGCGGTGGCACATTACACAAAAGTAAAAGCACAGGCTACCTGAATTCGGCGTCAAGGAATGTTGGTGGATCGACCGCTTCGACACTTGCACAGTCCACAGACTCTCAGCCTTCTTCTCAACTTGGGCCTAAATCTTCTGCCTCGTCAATCCAGTCTATACCCAGCGGCTCACAAACCGATCCGGTTGAATTTGAGTCATTTTCCTCCCTCCACTTGTCAAAACGGATCATTCCCCATAACGTCGTTTCTCGAACGTTAGCGGGCAAGAAAATATTTACACTTCCTGATCTCCTTCGAGAGGTCAAAGCGCCAGATTTTCGATTGCCTGAGATAGAGGAAGACATTGTCGTTCTCGCCGTCCTTGCTTCGAAATCCGATCCCAAGCCTCAGAAAAATGGAGCTACCAAAGGCCAGAAATTCATGATCCAGTGTCTCTGCGATCTGAAGTGGGAGGTGGATCTGTTCCTCTTTGATACAGGCTTCCAAAAATACTGGAAACTCACCACGGGTACAGTGGTCGCCATCCTCAACCCGACCATCATGAAGCCCGTGAAGACAGACACAGGACGGTTTAGTCTGGTCATCAACTCGAGTGACGACACAATCTTAGAAATTGGCACAGCACGAGATCTGGGATACTGCAAGTCGATCAAGAAAGACGGCAATGCTTGCAGCACCTGGGTTGACAAACGTCGCACAGAGTACTGCGAATATCATGTTAATGAAACTCTCAAAAGGACTAAAGCCTCCCGAATGGAGGTGAGCACCATGGATTTCGACTCTAAAGCTGGTAAGAGGGGTGGTCGCCGCAATAACGACATATATAATCACGCAGAACGTCGATCGGAGCTGCTGAAGAAAAACCAAGGTGTTGCATATGATAGAGGTACTCAGTCAACAATGTATGTACATAGGGGAGACGTTCGTTTCGAAGGAGAAGCCGGGGAGAAAATGCAAAAAGCACAGAGAATGAGGCAAAGATTGGCAGAGAAGGAGAAGGAGCGTGATTTGCAAAGGCAATTGGCAGATTTGGGCGGCGGGTTAGGCGCAGAGTATATGCGTGTTGGATCCGGCTCCCAGCAATCGCAACGGCAGGAGAGCGAAGCTGATCTGTGGCAGCCAGAGGCTCGCCCTGACGCGAAACAGCTTGGGCTTCTAGGCGGGAAGGCTAGCGACATGAGTCTCGGCCCGGTAAAGCGGAAGAGGACAGGGATTGATTCTACAAGTTCTAGTGCCCCAGCAATGGGGTGGGGAGGGCATCTTACGAAAGAGCTGGGACGGATGAAGGATGGGGAGAGATTGCAGCCTGTGAAGAAGAAGACGCGTTTTGTTACTGCGAAGGGGATCAGGGAAGCTGGGAGGGAGAGCTTTGGTGGCGATGCGGCGAAAGTTCTGTTCGATGATAATGATGACGACGATGATGATCTCGAAATTATCAAGTAGCGAGCGTTGTGCTTGAGTTAGATAGAAATTCTAATCGAGGAAACTCTTTCTTGATTGTCCGCGTGCGGCTTCAAATAACTGCCCCTGAATCAAAACCCTCTGGTCTTATATGCTCATCGACTTGAATTTGTGATTAATGCTCGTCAACTGTTCTAATTGATTCTAGTTGGCGAGGTACAATAAACCAACACTTTCAGTTGGTGACATACAGCGGCTTGATAAAATAAATGATTCATAAAGCTCCTTTATAGCGCGATAGCTAGCTTACTCCACAAGATTGGAACATGGTTTATGTGTTAGCAATATAGCAAAGAGATGTGCAGCTTATCAACAATACAGAGCTTGAGTTCAAGCTCTCGCCAATATGTCGTGAAGCATTTCCTTAATATCAGGAGCCACCGTGCCCCGTTCACCATTCTGATAATGCATATCTTGCGCCAAGAATCTCCTCGCCATCTGCTCCGCCTCCTCCAAACTGGCCGCCTCTTTTTGTGAAATTTTCGCACAGGCGGCTACCAGATCCTCCCCCTTGCTCGACAGGATAATCAGTTCCTCCGCTCTCTCAACAATCGCGGGATCGACCCCATTCATCGCAGCGCAGTAAGTCCCAAAGCTCGACATGCTTTTACCAGATTTATAGTTGTACAGATATGTGACCTGGTCCTCAACGCTCTCGCTCTCAGCGTCGACACGTACTTCCATGTGCCCGAATTCTAGCTCTGGACGATCCTGCAGTGCACCACCTGCGAAGATCTCGTGGAAGTGTGTGGCACCGAGGACTTTGGGTCGGTTAACCCCTAGGCTGAGAAAGCATTCAAAGACACCACAGGCAAGGCCAGCTCCATCAGAAGAGTTCGTCCCTTTCCCAAACTCATCGATGACAATGAGACTGCGGTGTGTAGCCAAGGTGGTGGCCAGGGCAATCTGCTGCAGGTCGATCATAAAGGCGCTCTGGGCGCGGGAAATGCTTTCGCGCGTGGCAATTCGAGTTAGTATTTTGTCAGTTAGGCCAATGGTGGCACTGTCTGCCGGGACAAAGCTTCCAATGTGCGCCATGTAAACGATGAGTGCAATTTGCTTGAGATAAACGCTTTTGCCAGAGTAGTTTGGCCCAGTCATCAAGAGGAGGCTTGGGCCCTTTGGTTGGTTATTATGTGTAGACATCGCTTCCTCACCATCATCTTTGCCACTACCTCCCTGGAGAAAGACATTATTGGCCACATATGAAGGTACTGTCAGCTCCTGCAAAAGATGCCGGCCACCAGTAATATCTATTACGTTGTCGTTTGTCATCTGTGGAGGCAGAAGGTTGTGCTTTCGGGCTCCTTGTGCGAGGGCAACAAGACAGTCGAGGTCTCCTATAATGTCTGATGTGTCTTTGAGAACTTTCTCATGTTTGAGTACTCCTACTGCAAGTTCATGAATAATTTCAATCTCCCTGTCTGTGTCTTGTGTTAGCCATTCCCCATTTATTGGTATTTCAGCTGTCACTTACCACAGATCATGCCATACATGTCACCAAAATGATTATCTATCTCTTTCATTTGGCGGTTCTTGTAGTATCCCATGTCCTCAGTGCAGAACGATAGATTCCAGGCGTCGTCATCCAGTCCCTGGCCCTCATAGTTACCCCTGCCAGTTTCGGGATCGAGAGTAACCACTGTGAGAAACCCGAGTTGGGGAAAGAATATGCAGTTTTGGACATACTGAGCAGCCCATTCAGGTAACTCAGCAACCAATTTTGCCGCCATTTGGCTCAAGAAATCTTCGAGCCCATCATACGTCCTCTTTAGGTTGTCCAGATCTGAGTCCACGCCTTGCATCACGATAGTGCGATGGTGTAGATCTGATTCTGCAAAATCTACAGTTTGGGTGATGAGCTCACCAACAACATGTAGCTCGGCTGGCAGCAACTCTTTCAGAACCTAATGGGGTAGTAAGAATATAGGACAGAATTAGAAATAAAAACTGGAGTATTTACCTTGCCTACAATTGCCAGCTTGTCCCCGTCTTCAATGCTCCGAATTGCATCTACAACTTTCAACGAATGAAAGGTAAACTGCTGCAGGCTTCCCCATATGCCCTGTTTTATTGCTCCGCCTTTGCTAGCTGAGGCACCGACCCCTTTCATGAGGTGAATCAGCACAGTACGAATATTCTTGATTCGTTTGAGGCTCTGGGTAATGATATTCAAGGCGTCCGCATTGCCAGGTCTGAGGAGGATGGCAATCGTATTGTGGCGTTCCTGTATCAAATTCAAATCTAGGCTTGGTCTGAGGAAAACTTGTCGGAGCTTGTGTTTGCCTTGGGGAGTATGAGCCAGTTGGTGGAAGAGGCCATACACAGACAAGCTCTCTTTGACCCCTGAGTTGGATTTGGTAGGTCCTTGCATGTGTATATTTGGGTGAAATTCAGACTGGAGAATCTGTAGCGAGTTGAGGGTATCGGCATTGATGAACATCATGTCTGCCAGGCTGAACATCTCAATCGTGCTAACATTGAATGCTATCAGGGCCTCCTGGTCCCCTGGTAAATATTCAGTCGTTCTGCGTCTCGAAAGATAGCTCAATACTGCGCCCGCACACCCAATCTGTAATGACGTTAGATATTTATTTGCCATTAAAATAAGACTCTACTGCACCCACCGAAACACGGCTCTCAAGGTCAATGCACCCAGCAAGTCCGAGAAGTCGTCCTTGATAACCCGCAGCTTCATACTCTTCGGGATCTTGCATATATCCCATGTTTCCCATAAGCTCGTCACCTGGTGTGGAGAACTGCATGCGCGGGCCATTGCTACCGCTGAGGTCGCAATTCACCAGTTTGCTCTTTGCGGGTTCGTACTGAAACTCAGCTGACGGTCTCGAATCAAGAACATATGCACCGAAAATTGCATCTTATAACAGTTAGTTTGCTATTCGAATTGAGTTAAGCTATATTGAGCATACCAGGATTATCACCGCGACTTGCATCCTTCATGAGATGGTCTTCGAGGGCGTCGTCTGACTTGGTACTAATAAGAACGACAGTGGGTGAAGCATGTAGCTTCAGAGTATCAACAATATCCAGGCCAGATAGTTTTATGTCCTCCGTAAGGAACAACTTCTCCTCCCTTGCAATGTAATATGCACACCCCAGCGTACCCCGATCTCTCATGTCAATCGCCATTATGATCTCGTTCAACGCATCGGCATCCTCTCGATCCTGTACTTCTGCTTCACTCTCAATCTCAGCAATATGGTTACTGGTTCGTGAGAGGGACGAGGAGCCGCCATTTGCATGAGACCGCGGCAATCCGAAGGCGGCTCGTTTCGCTGATGCCAGTTGTGACAGAGCGGGTGACGAGGGGGGCAGGGAAGTTTGCAGCACGGAGCCTTGCCTAGAGAATTGAGTCTTCGCAGATTGGCTCTTAGCAATGGCCCTTCGACCTATCGGGGTTTGAAATCCAGGAGATGAAGTGGTTTCTGAGCTACGGGAGTTGCCTCTGGGGGCGAACTTGGGCCCACGGCCTGAAAACCAAACAGTTGAGCTCGACTGTGAGCTGATTTTCTGGCGCTTGGAGGACATTGCTAGCTAGTTTTGCATTCCGTGGCTATTAAGAGTTGAATGTGTCTTTTAGACACTCAAGAGACAGCAGTATGGACAAACGGCCTTTGGTGACTGAGGTTGGGAGTTGGCGAGTGTCACCCCTCATGCCTCGGCCTGGAGAGTCAAGTGTGTCCCACGCAGTGCCACTCGGCGGATATAAGTAGTAGAAGAATCCATACAGCACATAAAAGTTGGGTTTGAAAGGATTTGAAATAAATAATATTGACGCAACTTACACCTACGATTTATCACAGGATTCCAGTATAAATGCGAGCCAATTTTTTGTTCGACGCTCCCTCAATGTATGACATGCTTGCATTTTTTATTCATCTCCATCTTGCCCATCCATAACCCATATTATACACCCTCAACCCCCTCTCAGCGCACCTCCGCACTCCCCCCCTCCCTCACCCACTCCGCAAACTCCTTCTTCTGCTTCCTAATATCCACAAACCCCGGTCTGCTCTCCAGCACCTTATACGGATTCCCAACATAGTCCTTCGCGACCTGTCCATCCGCGCCCAGGAACCCCTTCTCGCCCTCGCGCTCGATCTTGCCGGCCCACACGCGCCAGCGTATCGGACGCAGCTCAGCTGTGCCTAGCACCAGGCCGAGGATGGTGGTGAATAAGGAGATGATGGTTTCGAGGACGATGTCTATGGGGAGGCTGGCGGAGGAGGGCACATCGTGGAGTGCGTTGGTGGTGGACTGTAATGCGGAGTGCTCTTGGGCTGAGTAGCAACTAGAAGGGTGTTGGGTCAGAAACGGAGCTCAAGGGGATGGATTGTTGGGGGGCGTACGCGTGTGCGAGGAACAGCAGGCCGAGGCCCGTCGTTGCTTTCGAGATCCAGGTCATTGTTTGTTTTGTTGGGTGTTGTCGAGGCTGTTCGTCAGTACAACCCTCTGATAGCTTGTGTGGTTGACGTTCACTTTCTGGGGTCCAATGCTTGGCGCTACAGCTCAACCCGCAAACTAAGCTAGGGTCACATCAGGCGTTTCCCATACAGCTACTACAACAATCACGAATACGTATATCACAATATTTACAGCTCTGTATCATTCCCAGACATTTTCGGCGCATGGAATTTTCGGGTTCTATCGCTAGTTATGATATCATCATGTCATAAAGCTTCGTTTGTACTCTTCTGACAGTAAATTAACCTTCAACTCCAGCTCGAAAATGTGACATTACGCCGTCACGGCGCTGGATATGGGCAAATAGACTAGATCTAAAAGACTCCATACCATCTACAACTTTTGCATAGCAACCTAGTAAATGTGTTAGCGGTTTGATGCTATATTTCGAGGGATATGTGGTGCAACTTACGACATCGGAAGACTGGATGTACTCGTCGAACGACTCGGCGAGCTCCTCCTGGAGGTCATCAAGACCAACCTTCTCGTCCTCAACAACCAAGTTAATCTGGAGCTTCTTGATACCGAAACCAACAGCAACGAGCTTGGATCCACCCCAGACGAGACCATCCTTCTCGACGCTACGGACAGCGGCCTCAAGAGCGACCATGTCGGTCTCATCGTCCCAAGGCTTAACGTCAAGGGTAACAACGGACTTGGCAGCAGGCTTGACCTTACCCTCCTTCTTCTTTCTGTACTCCTCTAGTCTCTCCTCACGGATCCTGACGGCCTCCGCATCCTCCTCCTCGTCATCAGAGCCGAAAAGGTCGACATCCTCATCCTCCTCCTCAGCGGCGGCAGGTGCCTTGGCTGGGTTCAGGGTAACCTCGGCGACCTCAGGGCCGTAGGCGGTGTATGGCTTGGTGGAGTCTCCGGAGAGGGTCTCGAACTCATCGGTGTAGGAAGCGATGTGCTTGTACCATCTGGCAGCGTTGGGGTACTTGGCTGCGTCTGGGGCGGAGGAGAGAGCCTTGAAGGTGACAACATCGGCTTGGGAGGCGTTGTAGCTATAGTCTTGTTAGATTTGCTGATAAGACCACAAATGCGTATAGGGCATGAAAAGGAAGCCAATGTTTAAAAATCAGAGTTGCACAAGTGCTTGGTTTTGTCGCCATAATGGGGTTCTTGAGGCCCCTCAGTAACACGGACCAATATCGTTCTTCATAATGAGGGGAAGCTCTAGTCACCGCTACTGTCATGGACAGCAACGGAGTGGCATGGCAGAGAGGTATAGGTGAAACTTGGAGATTGTATGCTTACCCAACGATGTAGGAGCGGGTGGTCAGGTAGCTGTTGAGGACTGGAAAAGAAGTCAGCGTTGTTGATCTCCAAATTTTCCATTTCTTGGCCAAATAGAGGGGTTCAAATGGAGCGGTCGAGAGGCAAGATGAGGGAAAATGACAGAAGCCAAGACTTACCAGTGAGACCAGCCTCAGAGACAAGATCGGTGAAACCCATGGTGAAAATTTGTAATTGAGGATAGAGACGAGGTTATTGAGCGATCGTAAAAGAAGAAGTTGTAATGTCGCGATCTCTATTTGGGCTCGAGGAGTGCGGATGTTCTTTTCGCAAATATTGTGGGAGGGGTGAGAGATTTAATTGGTCGCCTATTTAGCGCAGAGCCGCGTTGCCGCACGTGTGGTTCCTCAGTGGTACCTGAATCGCAGCCCGACGAATAATTTGCCATCTACCACTATTCAAATCTGAGAAGGCAAATTTCTCAGTGGAGAAGTTAGCTGGATGCTATTGAGTGAAAAATGCTACTCTAGCAGAGCATAGGTGGCGTAAGACATAATTTGGAAGAGGAGAGGCATCCTTGAACCAACTGAAGCCCATGAGCTCTATTGGGTGATAAAATAATCACTATAAATATAGTCGTATATGTGTAACTAACTCCATTTCAATTTTGACTTCCCCCGAATTTCCAATCCATTCCATCCCCTACTCTTCATCCCCACCTGTGATAGATGCGATTTCCAGACCATCTCCCTTCACCTTAACATTGGCAACCTGGTTTTTCCTCAGCTGCCCCCGAATAATAAGGTCCGCAAGCCTGTTGCCCACCTCCTTCGAGATCAATCTGTTCAGCGGCCTTGCTCCAAAGCGAGGATCATATCCTCTATCCGCAAGCCAAGTCTTCGCCTCATCATCGACCTCAAGAGTGATTCTCCGCTCATCCAATCTCCCTTGGAGCTCTTTGAGGCGAATATCCACAATCTCGCGCAAAGCCTCATGTGACAGCCGCTTGAAGACTATGAACTCGTCGATGCGGTTCAGGAACTCGGGTGGGTAGTTCTGGGCAACCACATTCATAACGGCCGTGCGGACCTCAGGATCGATCTGTCCCTCGTCGTCCTCCTTGTAGGGATGATCCAGGTTCGCTCCGACCAGGATGTCAGCACCGAGGTTGGAGGTGAGGATTATGAGGGTATTGCGGAAATCAACCTTGTGGCCTTGAGAATCGGTCAGGAAGCCTTCGTCCAGCACCTGCAGGAGTAGTGCCGAGATGTCGCGGTGAGCCTTCTCGAACTCGTCGAAGAGGAGAACCGCATATGGTTTCCGCCGAACAGCTTCCGTCAATTGCCCGGCGTCATCGTAGCCTACGTATCCAGCAGGAGACCCGATGAGCCTGGAGATGGTGTGCTTTTCTTGGAATTCACTCATATCGAAACGGACAACGGCTTGCTCGGTTGAGAATAGGAAAGATGCTATCTTCTTTGCGAGCTCTGTCTTTCCAACACCAGTAGGGCCCAGGAAGAAGAATGAGGCGAGTGGACGATTCTCGCCGTTCAACCCGGCTCTTTGCATCCGAACGGCATTGGCGACAGAGACAAGTGCTTCATCTTGACCTCTAACAAACTGCCGCAACGAGTCTTCCATGTGAACAAGCTTCTCAGCATGACCCGAGGTCAGCTTAGAAACCGGAATTCCAGTGGTACGCGATACGACCGCAGCGATATCGTCCGCTGAGACTGCGTCGTGGATGAGGTTGCTTTCCGAACCGGCATCCAATCCAGTCTCGCCATCTGCTGGCAACTGCTGCTCCAACCCTGGGATAATAGAATATCGAAGCTCTCCTGCACGGCCATAGTTGTTGAGGCGTTGTGCTTGTTCAAGCTCTATCCTCGCTTCCTCAAGCTCAGCCTTCAGCTTTTTGATAGCCTCTAACCCCCCACGTTCTTTCTCCCATTTGTCATTCAGAGCGCCCACTTCTTCCTGTGCAGCTTCCAAATCTGCTTCCAGCTTCTCTCTCCTCTCTCTGCTGGCAACATCCCTTTCTTTTCGGAGACTCTCCAGCTCGATCTGGATCGTCATAATACGCTGATCCAAGCGTAAAATATCCTCCGGCTTGCTCTCCTGCTGCAATCGAAGAGCGCTAGCTGCTTCATCCATGAGATCAATTGCCGAGTCTGGGAGAAACCTCTCTGTGATATAGCGATTTGCCAGCGAAGCAGCTGCAACAAGCGCGCCGTCCAATATGCGCACTCCATGGTGGATCTCGTAACGCTCTTTAATACCGCGCAAGATGCTAATCGTATCTTGGATATTTGGCTCATTCACCATTATCGGTTGGAATCTCCGCGCGAGTGCGACATCCTTCTCAATAAGTCGGTACTCATTAATCGTCGTCGCACCACAGCACTGAAGCTCGCCACGAGACAGTGCCGGTTTAAGCAGATTCGACGCATCGATGCTACCCTCCGCCTTCCCAAGTCCAAGCAGTATATGCAACTCATCCACAAACAATATGACCTTCCCCTCCGCCTCCTCCACCTCTTTCAGCACCTTCTTCAACCTCTCCTCAAAATCCCCTCTAAACTTCGCCCCCGCAATCAACTGTCCCAAATCCAGCGAGACAACCCTCTTCTCCCTCATCGACTCCGGCACATCCCCCCTCACAATCCGCTGGGCCAGCCCCTCTAGTATCGCCGTCTTTCCCGTGCCCGCTTTGCCGATTAGGACGGGGTTATTCTTCGTTCTGCGCGATAGGACTTGGATGGTGCGTTGGATCTCGGAGTCTCTGCCGATGACGGGGTCGAGTTTGCCGTCTTTGGCTTTTTGGGTAAGGTCGACGCCGTATTCCTCCAGCGCGGACTTTTCCTCCCCGCCACTCATGTCCATGCGGTGTGTGCCCCCTGGAGGGTGTGGCTTGCGGGGCCCATTGGCATAGTGTCGAAGGGATACCACGGGAGACAGTTTCGGTATGAGTCGTAGATTCGTACGAATAGTAGGTAATAAATATGATCGAGGAGTTATAGCAGAGCTTCGTGATGTAACAGTTGATAGCCTCGCAGAGGCGCAAATGCGCCTTGCTGGCGCGTTCATCCTTGAGGATAGCATTGCTGTAATGTGCAGTTATTCATAGACTTCGAAACATAAAGGGCATAATGAGATTTAAGACTTAAGTATTGCAATTATATGCAATGTTGATTGAAGCTTTGTGGAAATTTCTAGAACTTTCAAGAAACGTCATGACGTCCGGAATTGCCAAGACAACGCTGAAGGGCCGAAACCACCATCCCAGCCTCGTCATACCGCACAACATCATAATACTTTGAAGGAGCATCTCTTTAAGGCTTGGTTTATAAAAATTAGCTCATTGAAGTCTATAATATCGTAATTATAACCTTGGATAGGTTTGAAGATTTAGCTTTGTTTAAAGTTGCTGTCTTGGCGACTTGGTACTGCTCCTCAGTTCGAGATTAGCTGCAACAAGGGACTTGATGGACTCCATCTTGCAGTCAGTCTCAACCCCAATGCCTCTGGTCCTGCGCTCGAGGTCGTCTGTACTGGCAATCTGCGCCGAACGATCACTGGGTTAGTAGAGACTGGCATCTAGGCTATAATTATCGTACGTGTTGTTGTGGCGTGTTAAATTTGCCCTGTATTCATTATTCCGGCTGGCCATGCATACACCATATCACTTTATTCATAAAGCCATTTATCAGATAACCAAATATTTAATATCCTAGTTATGGAATTACTCTGTCAAGTTCATCTCTACATTCTACTTGACCGTGGTTGAAGAGCCAGCCAAGCAAACGCCATACGCTACAAAACGAAACACCCTCCATCCCATTCCCTTATCCTTTGTTGAAATATAACCTTTCCGGAAAACCCTTTGTTGTGAAGATGCCGTTGAAGGACAAATGCTCCTAGTTCCCCAGATTCATGCTATCATAACTCGTGTTGAAAAATGCTCCTGCCCATGATTGATTAAGACTCCAAAAGGAAAACTGTCTAGTAACGGTACATGTCTGGCTTGTATGGGCCCTCGATGGCGAGGCCGAGGTACTCAGCCTGAACAGGGGAGAGGGTGGAGAGCTCGGCGTTGACGTGTGCCAAGTGGAGCTGGGCGACCTGCTCGTCCAGGATCTTGGGAAGAACGTAGACGCCGACATCGAGCTTCTGGCTCTTGCCGAACTCGATGTACTTCTTGCCGAAAGCGGCATCCTCGGACTTGTACAACATGATCTGGGCAAGGACCTGGTTGGTGAACGAGCACGACATGACGAACGAGGAGTGGCCGGTGGCACAGCCAAGGTTGACGAGGCGGCCCTCAGCGAGGAGGATGATGTGGCGGCCGTTCTTCATGAGGAAGCGGTCGACTTGGGGCTTGATGTTCTGGACGGACTCGGCGTTGGCCTTCAACCACGCGACGTCAATCTCGATATCGAAGTGACCAATGTTGCAGACGATGGCATCGTTGGGCATGGCCTCGAAGTGCTCGCCAACAAGGATGTCACGGCAGCCGGTGGTGGTGACAAAGATTTGTCCCTGGGAGACAGCCTTCTCCATGGTGGTGACCTGGAAACCAGAGACAGCAGCCTGGAGGGCGTTGATGGGGTCAACCTCAGTGACGATGACACGGGCACCCATGGAGTGGAGAGCCATGGCGCAACCCTTTCCGACATCACCGAAACCGGCGACAACGGCGACCTTTCCGGCGATCATTACATCGGTGGCACGCTTGATACCATCGACGAGGGACTCACGGCAACCGTAAAGGTTGTCGAACTTGGACTTGGTAACGGAGTCGTTGACGTTGATGGATGGGACCAACAGCTCGCCGTTCTTGAGCATCTTGTAAAGGTGGTGAACACCGGTGGTGGTCTCCTCAGAGACACCGTAGCAGCCCTTGAGCATCTCAGGGTACTTCTTGTGGACCAGCGAGGTCAAGCTAGTTGCGATTAGACTCGGATTCCAATGTACAAGAAAATGGTTAAACTTACTCTCCACCGTCATCGAGAATCAGGTTGAGGCCCTTGTTGTCTTTGAAGGCAACCAATTGTTGCTCAAGGCACCACTGGTACTCCTCCTCGGTCTCACCCTTCCAGGCGAAGACTGGGACACCAGCAGCGGCAATGGCAGCAGCGGCGTGGTCCTGGGTGGAGAAGATGTTGCAGGAAGACCAGGTAACCTCAGCACCGAGGAAGGTGAGGGTCTCGATGAGGACAGCAGTCTGGATGGTCATGTGGAGACATCCAGCAATGCGGGCACCTTGGGGACGAGTTAGCACTGGATATGTATTATGAGGCAGTAGATTCAATTACCCTTGAGTGGCTGATCCTCAGCGTACTTGGCACGGGTGGCCATGAGACCGGGCATTTCATTCTGTTCAATATGGTCAGCTTCAAGTCCGATGATTATTTTATCTGTTTCAGCTAAGGGGTGGTGTAAATACCTCAGCGAGCTCGATCTCCTTGCGGCCGAAAGCCGCGAGGGACAGGTCAGCGACCTTGAACTTGGATGCTGGTGCTCCGCTCATGATTGTGATGTGAAGTGTTTTGGGGGTATTTTGGATGGGAGGAAAATGAGGTGTTTGGGAGAGTAAGATGAATGAGAAGGTGAAGGCGGGGGGGAGGGAAGTGGGACAAGTTGGAAGGATCGTATATTCGCTAAAGATAACCCCACCAACCTTTCGGGTTTGGCGGCCTTTGTGGTGGTTGGCCCTGAACGAATTGTGCCCGTGGCGGTGAGAGGACGAAGGAGGGGCAAGTCTCCGACGTCCAGACAAAAAACTCTACCACAACGTGCAGAAGCGCCCAGGAAACGTGCGATTGAAGCAATTATGAATAACAAGAATACTGATTTAGTATTTCTAGTTGTATAGTATAGATGTAGGACGACTACGATCGGGGAACTTGTGGTCTGAGATCTCTACACACGTTTTCCTTCCCAACGTAACCCTGCTGCCTTTACAAACTAGACGGGTTGCACCGAAGCTGCGACTTCCATTTGATTCACCACATTAGAGTACACTGTAACAGTTTTGCTGCGGGGCATACTGTGCTGGAAACCTTGTGTGGCCTGTCTCGACTATATGATTGGCTCCCAGCCCGCATCGGGTTTCTAGGAAGGGCGCCAGAACTCCCCGAACAAGTGATATGACAAACCCCTCGCTCCCCACGCAGCGTATTCCGATGTTATCCTTGGCGAAAACAACAAAATATGTGTGTTACTAGCGTGGTCGAAGAAGGTGCGGTTCCTAGATATTCCACTGCTACTCCGTACTTCACTTCGCAAGTCCCCGAAAAGGCAGCTGCTTAATATAGTTTTGAATCTTCTTTTATGGCTGTAATAGGGCAAATACTATACACAGCTTGTTCTATGCCGTCGAACGCCATTGCCATGCAAATCCCCCAAACGAGCAGATCATTATCTCGCGTTCCCCGTTCCCCATCCATGCCCCCCTATCATCACACAAAACCCCCCTAAGTTAGCCTAGGATGACTCTCCAGGAAGCAGGGTATCTTTAGAAAGGAACATCTTTGCGCTGATGGTGGCGGTGAAGTTGTCGACGGTGCGTCCGTACTGCTCGACCTGGCGAGCTAAGAGCATCGACTCGAGACGAGATGGCTCGGTTGGCAGCTTGAAAAGGGTCTTCCAGTCGTCTTCCGGGAGCGGCGCCTGGCCAGCCGCAACTCGTCCAGCGTTCTCGGCCTTCCTCTTTGTTTGCCAAGCGGTGACCTTGGTTTGTTCACGGGCAAGTTGTCTTTGGTAGTATCTGAACAAGCAGTGTTAGCCAAGTAGTAAGACGGCGCGAATTTGGAACGTACTGGAAGTTGTTCAATTCGGTGTAGTGGCTCTCAACAGCGTCCAAAAGCAGGTCGCACGACTTTTCCAAGAATGGGTCAATCGACATATCAAGAGTGGTCTCGTATGCTGGATATAATGGGATCTCTGGGTTGAGACCCTTAATGTCTGCCAAGCTGGTGGGGAACTCAAGCTCAGCGGATGGGACTGCCGGTAGTTGATGTAGGAAAGAAGTCAAAAGGTGGGAGTTGTGGACGATAAGGGGGAGCTCAACAAGGATATCCTTGTAGGTCATCTTGGACTTCTGGAGGCTAAAATAAAAAGGTTAGCATTTCGAAGCGACTTCCAGCTATGATATGCATGCGACGAACCTCTCGGTTGTGAACCTGGCAACACCTTCCTTATAGGCCGCCATAAACGTAGGCGAGAGTCTGAAAGCACGCAGGCTCAGTGCCCCCTGTGCGCTCCTCGACACATCGTGTACCAAGCATACAGTGCGCTCGTTAACCTCCTTCTGGTAGAAGTACTGGTTCTCGATCAGGTTCAAGTTAATGAAGCTGCCCATATTCGCGCTCGTGTACCACCCAACGTTGTTGGCGTCCACGTTGACCTCACGCAGGTACTTGATCATCTCGTTCTGGTAAACCACGTTGGCCTTGGCGCGCGGTGCCGCTGCCGCCGCATTCGACGCATTTAGGTGGTCGTTCTGGCTCTGGTGCGACGAGTCGGATTGGACGATATCTGTGGTAGGGAAGGGGAAGCTGTTGGTGACCTCGAGGGTGCTGTTCTTGTCCATGCCGACGATGGAGCCTGTTGCGGTCGTGGGGAACGCAGCTGCGCAGTGCTTGACGATCTTCATGACAACCTGTTTCCTGTCAGTCTTGAACTGGCCACCAAAGCCCTATCGGCATACCAAAGCCTCCACCTGCACCGCGTTGAGCGGAATCTCCTTCGAAATAGCGTCCGCCATATTGAATATGTAAGGTTTCCCTGGTGTACGACGAGTTGATGAAGCTTGCGATGGCGATCGGCAAGAGGGTTGTCAAGGTGAGGTGGTCGTCGCAGATTGAATACTCGTCGGGGCGGGACACTTTTTGGACGTCGTTTCTCGTTTGTGGGATCGCAAACGCAAAGTCTTGGCGTCAAAATCGCGCTAGTACATTTAGCACCATCACCACAGATTTCCCGCTCTCTCATGTCTCCCAACTATAGGTAAGTCACGTTCTCACAACCCTGAAATATGTTCTTCTAAGGTGATTGATTAGGTTTGCACGTTTTCAGTTCAAAATATTTTCAAAATATTATCATTCCAGGCCAGTAACGGCGCCTATTGGCAGAGCCTTATACGATGGAAGTCGATTGTAACGCCCGCTATGATGAGCTCGCTTGAAAGCAAAAAGCACAAAACCTCCCAAACCAATCTAGGTTGAAAGCAATGAAGAAACCAATATGTATCGCAACGGGTACAAGTCTATCTCATGTTTTGTCGTCTCATCATAACTTTCTTCCCCTTCATTAACTTTTCCTTCGCGGCGTCAAATCGTTGGTGTAGCTTGCTGTCTTCATTTGGCTGCTACCCATTTTTCAATAGCCCAGCTGTCAATGTTGTCCTTGATGACAAGCGAGAGGCGCTCAATGTGCCACTCGGTGTAGCTGTGCCTTGCAGCACCCGCGGCGCGGCGGTGAGCTGGCCCAATTCCACCAAGAACGGCGTCCTCCTGCGTTCTCCAAACGCAAGTCGCGAGGTTTCTCCCAGTTACGTCGGGAGATCCAAACCAGTACCTAGGGAAATGTTAGAAACTTACACCGGAAATTTTCATGGGGGTATCACTTACTTCAAGAAACCACCACTCTGGATCGCCTCAATGTGGGCCGCCTTGTCGAGAGCGTCGAGGTTTGAATAGTCGGTTGTTGGCGGAACTTGGGACCTGAATGCAACGATATAGAAGGCTTGCTCGGTCCACGAATGCCCAATCGCTTTGGCACGCTCACGGAGGTCCTCGACAACTTCGGCCCAGTTGAAGGTTTCGATATATGGAGCAGTTGCGTAGTCTTCCCTCAGGGACTTCATTTTAATCAATGCGAACGCCAAAAGTTGTTCTTGGATGCCGACTGTGCTGAGATCAAGCAGATGAGCATGGTCGGTATATGGCGAGATGACCAGATGAGTTTCGTCCCCAAGCTTTGGCGGAGGCACTGGAGCCACCGGAAGAGCAACTGGTGCTGTGATCTTGACGGTAATGGGCACCACCACGGGCTTCTCCACGAGAACTGGACCAATGTCGATCGCCATTGTTACGGCGGGGATGCAAATGTGATTGTGAAGCACCTACCGCGTGACGAGGAGGCGGCTTTGTTCCCGAGCTTTAGAACGAGGGGCGATAGTTGGTGTGACGAAGCCAGAGACACTGAAAGTATGTTCTTTGCCCAATTGACCGCGGCGTCGATGTGAGAAGGAGAGAACGAAGCGGGCAGGCAAAAAGAGAGAATGAATGGACTCAAAAACTACCTGGATTTTGACTTTACTATATAAAACAGAGGGCAAAAAAGAAAATGCGCAAGGCGGGCAGTCTAATAAATACCACAATTACTGTTAGTAAGTAGTGGCAACCGAGACAATCTAGCTCGACATCTTAAAGCCCGATGGTGCAAGACGGCCTCGGGTTGCCAGGCACACACTGTGGGACCCTGCCGGTCCTGAAGGCGGATAGAAAAACGATTAATCTAGGGTGGTGGATTTTTGGTTTTGCTTGGCTCGTCATGACTCGACAATATTTTACTGGCCGAGCTTCTTTTGTTAGAAGCTAAAAGAATAATCTCTTTTTCTTTGTAGAATATAGTACTGATTATCCGATAGCCATACACACATCAGATCCTGGCACGTTTGAAGCTAACAAGGACATCCACACCCACGGGTTTTTTCTGGCCAAACAGAGAACAAAGTTGCCCATGTCCCATGTCTCACGAAACGGCGTCCGGCATATCTGATTACTGTATATTACCAAAGCATCAATAATAGTTAAGACGGGGCAATCGTCATCATAATTCGAGATTGATAGCCTCCAAAATGCCATTTAGTCCTAGCCCTGCCTGGGGTGTTGTAGCCAATATACATCGTGTCTGCAACGCACAGTCCACACCCACCGTCATTAGATTATCCCGGCTGATTCTCACCGCTCACATCAAACGCTCGCTCCCTCCTGCTGATCCTGTCTAATTGACGGCTGGTGATATTACTCATATCACATTCAGCTGCCTGTACGAGACGGGGACCAACAAACATGCGTGCAAAATCTCAGTTTGGCCTGTGGTATACTCTTCGTCCGCTACAGCCTTACCCATTCAAATATATCCATCTATAGATGCTCTCCACGTAGCTAGAGAGATGTAGGAATGCTAGCATATTTTCACAAACCCTCTAGTCGACTTTTGCTTACGCCGTTTCGAACCAGGGTGTGCGATACAACGTCTCATCATCCACATCTCCCCTCCACACTCCACACTCCACACTCCACACTCCCCTCCACACTCCACACTCCCCTCCACACTCCACACTCCCCTCCACACTCCACACTCCCCTCCACACTCCACACTCCCCTCCTCCTCCAAGAATTCCCTCCCTATCACATCCTCATACATCCGTCCCTACCCGCCGCTCCCCGAGCCACATCCGCATGCTCTCGTAGACCCCGAGATACAGCCCGCTTGCCAACGCAGACCAGGCGGATCGCAAGCTTGCTCCGCGGAAGAGGCCCTTGACACCGCTTTCGGAAAGCACTCGTCGTGCCACGTCAATATTCACGCCGCGGCTTGCTCGTGCAGGAGCGCTTCCCTTTCCAGGAGATACTGAGCCGGCTGGCTTCGTGCTGCTGTTATCGCTGCGCTTGTCCATTGCTGAGAGCATGACCCGTGTCTTCACGACGTCTAGTGGCGTTGTGATAAACGATGCGACTGAGCCAGCCGCACTTGCGCTGACCGCCGTGACGGCTGCTAATTCCGAGATTGACCCCGTTGCCTTGCCCTTCTTCTGCCTACTGGAATTGATAGTCCGTTTTAAGTGCTCGTACATGGGGAACTGCATTGCCGTGAATGGGAGGTTCCGAGCTGCTAGGGAGGTGTAGCCCCTGAGCAACTGAGTTGGCTTCTTAAAATGTTGCAGGACTTGGTAGGTTGGTGATTGCTTGAAGCTAGAGTGGTGGCTGCCAGCTGGCCGCCGTACCATCTGTGCATTTTGTTTAATGACCTCTGCCGGTGTGAGAATCAGACATGATGCAAGCTCAGCTACAGATGAGGCTACGGAGTGGACAATTGGTAGCGGAACTAATGGATGTTGCGACCCGCTCTGTGTTGGGTTGATTTTAATACAACCGCTCTTGACGGCTTCATATGTTGTGAAGAAGATTCCCGCTACCAACAATCAATACAGAACAATAATTATATAAATGGACTCACATGAGGGTAAAGTAACGAGGATCACGCTCCCTACGCCCTGGTACAATCCCCTGAACAGAACCGCCTTATTCACGGCATTTTTGGCCGGGTCATAGTAGATCCTTTTGTAGTCTTTACTCTGGAATCGCGTCTTCAAAGTATCCAAAGGATACGCTAGCAGATCGATAGTGAAAGCAGCGATCCCTCCAGCCTTTATGTAATTATCAGCAACAGACCTGACGTCAAAATAAGAGACGCGAAAGAAGCAAATATGCAAGCGCCGCCGTGGGGGTAGACCCGTGGGGGGTTTGACATTATGAAATTCTCAAGATCCGCTCGTCGCACCAAATTAGGTGGGTAGATGTCTGTGGTGGGGGTTTGAACATTTTAGAACAGAGCAACGAAATTCTCATAACGATGTAAGATCTGAAAATTGTAAATGGCCGCCTATACACTGGATAGGTCTTCCAAGGTGTTGCTATCTCGTCTGACATTCACTTGTCATCCGGTTTGAGAGCGATTTGTACGGAAGGGAGAAATGACAGCCACAGGACGAATATCCTTAGAAAGAACTCACAATGAGGACCTCCACATTCGTATTATTCGACATATTTCACGCATCTTACAAAAGCATCCCCAACCTTGAAGCTCGACAGATTCCACATCCAAGGAATAGCTCACTTCGTCATCGAGGTCTCTTATCAGCCAAACCGCGCTTAGATAAAACCAGGTAAAAGGTACATACTGTATGTAGTACCAACATCACCGCCCAAACCAGACCTTCCAGACCACCTAACCGCCAACCCACGAACCCACGAAAACACCATACCAACACCATCCACCGTGGCGAACTTCATCTGGTCGAAGCTGCCTCCCTCCTCGCCCACTATGGCAACGGAAGAGATGGTTTCCCAACCCCGCCATCCAGTACTAACTCCGCAATTCTGCTTCTCCATCGCCGCCCTGCGAGGTACGCCTCTCCCCAAGCCTGCACCCACCTCCCACCCCCTCGTCTAACACTCACAGATTTCATCCGCATCTCACGCTCCTCAATCGACGACTCCATAACCCAGAACCTCAACGCCCTCGCCACCCCCGCCGCCCGCGGCTTCGACGTAACCTCCACCTCCCACCGCACCCCCTCCGGCGCCTGCACGCTCGACCCCCGCGCCTGCACCTCTTTCAAGTCCGAGATTCTATTCCCAGCATGGCAGGCGCGGTCCGACGTGCTTCAGTACTGCGGGCATGTAGCGGTGTCGCCGGACCCGGATGATCCGGGGCTTGTGGCGAGGCAGCTTGAGGAGGAGAGGGGGAAGGCGAGGGTGATTGATGATAGGCTTGATCCTTATTCGTCGAGGTTCTTTCCGAGGGAGAGTAGGACGGAGGAGTTGGCGAGGGTCGTGAGGATGGAGAGTGGGGTGGAGAGGATTGTGAGGGCGAGGACTTGGGAGGTTGTGGAGGAGAGGTGTGAGGGGGGGAAGGGGAGGGGTTGGGAGGAGGCGTTGAGGGAGTGGGAGAGTGGGAAGAAGAGGGGGGGAGTGAGGGCGTGTAGGAGGGAAGGGGGGGGGGATGTGTAAACATATAAGAGATGCATGTGGAGGAGTTTGAACGCGCAATATTACCCCTCTGCGATTAGAGTGTACAACATAGATACAAGTACGTATGGAAAACAAAACTACGAGCACATTACGGATCAGAGTTAAGAATATGATTAGATGACACATGACGATCCTGCTCTAAAGTAAAATCCATTATCGAGTAAACTACCAACCACGTCTCATCCCTAATCTACCGACTGCTTTTATACCATAAAGACAACATCAAGCAGACTGAGAGAGGAGACCCAAAAGGCACGCAAAGAGAAAGGCTTCACGAAGGCGAAGCCAGAGCCATGCAGGAAAGCAAAGAGCCACAGAACTTCGCCATCGAACAAAATCCACCCTTGCGCCTCTCATAGGATTCAAACCGCTGAAGTGACAAAAGACCAGGATAGGGATGTGTAAAAGCATTTGTCGTAGATGGATGATTGGCTGAGCTGTGATGAACGATTGAGGAGAGATGATATGTGTTACAAATCTTAGTTCTGGCCAGTCTTGCGGAGAGCGCTGCTGAGCCACTCAAGACCCTCGTAAAGTCCATCACCGGAGGTAGCGCAAGTGGATTGAATGTACTGTGTCCAAAAGTTAGTCGTGTTATCTTCACATGCCAAAAGCGGCTGCCTAGACAGGAGGCGATTCTTACCCAGCCACGCTGTCTCAAGCTGTGCAGACCAAGCTTATCGGTGATTTCGGCGGCGTTCATGGCGTTCTGGAGGCGGTTAACACATATTCAACAAGTCTGTCTTTGATGGCAACTCACTGGCAGATCCTGCTTGTTGGCGAAGACCAGGAGCAGAGCATCCCTAAGCTCATCCTCGTTCAACATGCGCTGCAACTCCTCCCTGGCCTCAACAACACGGTCGCGATCGTTGGAGTCGACAACGAAGATAATACCCTGGGTGTTTTGGAAGTAATGCCTCCACAAAGGCCTGATCTTGTCCTGTCCTCCGACATCCCATACGGTGAACTGGATGTTCTTGTATTCGACGGTCTCGACGTTGAATCCTGAATTAAAACGCGTCAGTCCCGATTGCGATGACTGATAAAGCAGCTGGGATGATTGTTGGATTTGCCATACCGATTGTTGGGATAGTGGTGACGATCTCACCAAGCTTGAGCTTGTACAGGATGGTGGTCTTTCCGGCAGCATCCAAACCAACCATCAAGATTCTCATCTCCTTCTTTCCCCACAACTTGTCGAACAGCTTCGAGAATGTAAGACCCATATTTGCGGTATGTGCGAGTAGGCTATGTTATGGCGAGGCGCTCGTGCGTAAATGTCTGTTCACCGTCATTCGAATCAGCGAGAGTTCTTCCGGCAACAATAGAGTAACAGTGATAGAGGAGGCCATGGTGGGAATGTGTAATATCATCCCCGTGCACGATGGGAAAGGCTTGGCCGTGTACGTAAAACCAGGCACTGTATGCGATGTTTATGGTTTTGTCACTAAGGGGATATTGGCGGACTTGACTGTTGGAGACTCGGTGAGGTTGATAAGATTCCTACTTACAACGCGGTGAGTTAATGAGGACGAGGTCGTTGAAGTGTTGGAGAGTTGGATGATGGAGTATCTACCTAGTAGATGATAAGGTGAGGCGAGAGTGGACAGGTCGTCTTCGTGGGATTTCTTGTGGTCTGTTAGCCGCGCTAAGCCACTTTTAGCGCTTCCAGAGTCTAAAAGGTGCCCCTAGGTCTGCTGTCATCATTTTAGGAGGTAACCAAGATCAGGAACCGCCCATATCAACGAGGATCAGGTAGCAGGTTTACGGCATACAAATAAACCGGCCACGATTGCTCAATTGCCATACCGACATCATGCGCTTTATCTCAGCCTGCCTCCTGGCAATTGGTACCCTTTTTACCGCCGCGACAGCTCACAACATCCAGCTCGCGGGACATGGACGCGAATGCTTCCACGAACAGCTCCGCAGAGATGACAAAATGACTGTTACCTTCCAGGTCGGCGACAGGGAATTTAAACAGGCTGGGAACTTGGACATTGATTTCTGGGTGAGAAGCTCATGACGTGTTGTCCATTGGAAGGGCTGTTGCTGACAGGTATACCAGATCACCAACCCTGCCGGCGGACTCGAGGCAAATGAGCGCAGTGTATCAACAGGAGACCACTCATTTGTTGCGAAGCACGATGGAAAGTTTGTATACTGCTTCAGCAACGACAACTGGTCGGCGAACAGCAAGGAGGTCTCATTCAACGTCCACGGAATTGTTTATGTGCCCGAGGCGGAAGAGACCACTGATCCTCTAGAGATTGAAGGTAACAATATCGCCTGATGTCTACAAAAATTGTTGCTAACTACTTCTCAAAGTTCGCGCGCTATCCGATCTTCTCGCGCAGGTTAAAGACGAACAATCCTACATTGTCCTCCGCGAGCGCATCCATCGCAACACTGCTGAGAGCACCAACGGCCGCGTTAAATGGTGGAGCACCTTCCAAATGGTTGTTCTGATTGCAAATGGTGTCTTCCAGGTGTGGTGGTTGAAGAGATTCTTCGAGGTAGGCACACGGATCAAATAATTCTTGGAAAGGTTGCTAACTCACTTGAACAGGTTAAACGTGTGGTCTGAAGGGGTTTGTCTATATTCACCCGATGGCGGGATTCTGATGTTTTGGCTCGGTTTTCAAGGGCGTTAAGCTGCGCTGCATAGTGGAGTACGGACTCATGGAAATGAAATCATAGGAGAGTGATCCAAAAAGTATGTAATATTACACGAATATGAATGCCACATATGACTTTCGTTGCTCGTATTTGAAGCAGCTACGATGGGTTTGATTGTGTGGCCGTGCGCAATGTCTCGATTAGTGGAAGCAACCGCCAGCCACTCCTCTAAGACATGTCTCAATGGCGGTGCTATCTTCGACCAACTAAGCCTAACCAAATCCACGAGATAGCCACGAGGCTTTGAAGGCCTGGCTTGTACGAGATTCTTCAAACAATTTGCCAGTCATCGCCCAAAAGGCTCAATACTATCCTCATACCCAACATTCAACCCTCAGATATGATCCATCACAATTCCTTGAGCTCGATACCCTCCTCCTGCCTTCCCTTCCCCTTCCTCCTCTTCATCTCCACAGTGTTCTTAAATGGCCACCCGCTCGTCCTCTTGTCTGCCCCGGTTCTCTTGCTAATATGGCTATCATTTCCAAACATCGCCGACCACAGCCCTAGAGCAGCCAAGAGTCCAGATACCGTGGCAGCTAGCAGGTATGAGAATTGTGACGTGGATCGCTGAGCGTAACGTGCATATGTGTAGAAGCTGATCGAAGTATGGTATAGACCTGCTAGGAGGAGAGTAGGAGTAGTGTATGGTGTCGTTTGGGCGTCTTCGGGTTCAGCTGCGGTTTGTTAGAGTATTCCAAGACGCAAAAAGAGGCCATCGTAGGGAAACATACAGAGTGAGCTAGAACCATCAAGAGGGAAAGCGCCGCTCAGGAACAGAAACAGGATGGCGAAAGGTATGAGAGTGAGACCAAGGAAGCGGGCAAAGTAGGTCTCGAGAGAGTTTGGCTGGTGGATGTCGTTGGAGAGAAGCGCAACGATGAGGCGAGGAGATATAATCAATGGCGTCGCCTGCAGAACTAGCCAGCCTGCTGTAGCATAGCAGAACAAGTTAAATGACTGAGAAAGTTAGAAAGCGCGTCAAGAACAAAGCTGTGGGCAACCTGCATTCATGATTCGAACGTGGAAGGTTTGCGCCAAAGCAATCGAGTGGTATTGTAACAAGATCAAAAGTTGAAATCACAATGGATATTGACGGATATCGATGTATCAATTCAAGTTAGAAGTCATACACCATGAGATTTACAGCAAGCTTCCATATATCCAAAAGTTCAAAACAGCTACCCTGCTGAACATTGAGGCCGATAGTGGCTATCCGCGTACGTGCGTCATCTGAGACCCAAAAGCAAAACCGAGAACCCACCATCCCTGTCCTGGCCAGAACCCCACCATCGCCACTCAAATCGCGCTTCTCCGGACTCGGGACCTTATCGAATTATCTTATTCCAATTTACAATAATCTGGTATTATTAATCGCATATTTATGACTACAAATCAATACTACTTTTGATTTTGAAACCACCCTAATGATTTTATTATTCTCTTTTCCCATTTATAGCTAGTGTTTTTCAGCTTCAGAAGTTCGACTGCTTGAGAAGAACTATATAAAGTTTCAGCATCCGCACGCGAAGTGCCCCTCCATCTGGACCATGTCCGCCATCCTCTCCGCAGACGACCTCAACGACTTCATCTCCCCAGGTGTCGCCTGCATAAAGCCGATTGAAACTCTCCCGCCCCCCGCAGCAGACGATAACCCCTACGAACTCAAATTCTCGAATGAGGCGCCCCTCCCCTCCGACTTGCCACCAGCAGAGATCAGCCTCACAGATTGCCTCGCGTGCTCCGGCTGCGTGACGTCTGCTGAAGCCGTGCTTGTGAGTTTGCAGAGCCATGCGGAAGTGCTGAATGCACTGGATACGGCGCCAGCACTGCAGCTCGGGCAAGATGGTGGGATACAAAGCGGGGTAGGGAACCAGGACGGGAGGATATACATCGCGAGCGTTTCCCCACAAAGTCGAGCCAGTATATCCGCTGCTTATGGCGTATCAGAGCGCGAGGCAGGGTATATGATTGAACAGCTCCTGAGCGGGCCTCAGGGACTGCGCATAGGAGGCGAGCAAAAGAATGGGTTCCAATGGGTGGTGGATACGAATGTTGCGAGAGAGGCATGCTTGGTTCTAGGAGCTGAGGAGGTGGCGGCGTCTATGCAAGGTCGCAAAGAAGGACCTACTAAACCTATTCTCACGAGTTCGTGCCCAGGTTGGATTTGCTACGCAGAAAAGACGCATCCTCATGTTCTGCCGCACTTGTCGCGGTTAAAGTCGCCACAGGCACTCATGGGAACGCTTCTCAAGACGACGCTTAGCAAGAAGTTAAAGATTTCACCAGATATGATATGGCATGTAGCAGTCATGCCATGCTTCGACAAGAAGCTAGAAGCGAGCCGCGAGGAACTCACGGACATTCACTGGGACGGGGAAGCATCGCCTGGGACAAAAGGGGTCAGGGATGTTGATTGTGTTCTCACAAGCAAGGAACTAATAATGCTCGCCGAATCACGAGGCATCGATTTCGCGGCACTACCTCGTTCACAACTTTCAACTTCGCAATCATTTCCTGATCAAGCCCTGCACAACTTCCTGTTCCCACCACGCTCATCTATCCAAAGCAATGGAGACCGCGCTGCGGGTACATCGGGCGGCAACCTCCATTATATCCTCCAATACTTCGCATCTCAACATCCAGGAAGCACTATTCAAACCACCCGAGGCCGCAACGCCGATGTGATGGATTATAACATCATCTCTTCCAGCGGCGAGACATTATTCAAGACCGCAAGATATTATGGTTTCCGTAATATCCAGAATTTAGTACGAAAATTGAAGCCAGTGCGGCCGTCTCGGATGCCAGGCGGACGTCCGGTTGGCGCAGCCAGGAAACCCGTGGGGAAAGCTGGTAGCTCCGTGGAACTCAGCTACGTCGAGGTGATGGCCTGTCCCGGCGGCTGCACAAACGGTGGAGGTCAGATTAAAGTCGACGACCCAATTGTAGCGGAGCGGCTGGGTAGGGAAACCAAGTCGGGGCCACAGGAGCAGAAAGAGTGGCTTGCCGCGGTGGATGAAGCGTATTTCTCCGGTTCAGAGAACGGGGTTGTGGAATCTAGCAGCAATGGGGAGATGGAGGTTGATACCCCGTCCGATACCATTTATGGCATATCTCCCTCCCACATCAAAAATACCCTGTCCCACTGGGCGGACATAACGGATATACCCCTTGAGAAGCTAGCGTATACATCCTACCGCGCTGTCATCAGCGACGTCGGTAAGGACAAGACAACTGACACGGAGCGTGTTGTCCAGCTCGCGGGCAAGATCGGTGGAGGATGGTAGCCGACGCCGCAGCACCACCCTGGTAGATAGATTTAGACCTAGCGCAGAGACGAAACCATCAACCAGATTTACCTCCCCTGTTAGCAAACCCAAAGCCCCCTCGCCCTGCGTCCGGACCCCTTGGTGTGCGTAAGATCTGCGCGTCCTCGCGATCGCCGCGAGTAGAGTTGGGTGTAGAGCGTCCGGAGGTGGTTTCGTTGCCGCGACGTGCCATAGAGACGGCCCCAGGCTTGGCCGTGTAGTTCGGGTCAAAGAGCTCCCTTGGGCCATTATGGCTACTGTCAGGGCGGCGAATATCCTGCTGAGCCCTTCCGCCTCCCCCACCATTGCCTCGATTCCTTCCCTTCCCTCTGCCACCACCCCTCCCATCGTCTCCTTGGCTCGGGGGGGTGACGTTCCCGGGACTAGAGCTACCAGACTTTGTATCTGTTCCAAATAGCCTTGCGCGCACCTCCTCATATTTCTTCTGTTTCTCCTCGCGCTCCCTCTGTGCCTTGGCGCGCATCTCTTCGACGGAGAGTTGGTTCTTGCCTGGTTGCTCGTCTTCGTCGCTGTCTCCGGCACCTTGCGAGGCGGGTTTCCGGCTGAGTACTTTGAGGGTAGGTTTGAATTCTGACTTGAGTGGGACGGTGTCTTTGGCTGCGAGGAAGTGGAAAGTTTCGGGGGTTTCTCTGGTCATGGTGTTAGAGTCGGACGAGGACCAGGAAGTAATGTAATTTGAGAGAAACTTACGCAGACCGCCACGTCTTCTTATTCTCTTCGGCGTGTTTAGCCAATCTCTCCGCTTTGCTCAACTTCACCTCCTCAGGTTGTTCCAGCTTAACCCCTCCTTCTTCTTTATCAGCCTGAGACTCCCAGTCGTCATCCCAGGCGTCGGGCACCGATGAGCCATTTTTAGCCATTCCAAGAGCTGGACCTATTTATATATAAATATATGTGCTTGTATATAGTAAAAATAGCAACGAAAGTGGTATGTTGTAATGTTGGAGAACTAAGCCATGAAACTCGCAACTTTATGTCTCGGTTGGATTCGTGCCAAAATGTGGGGGTTAGCGGGCCACTGCTGCGGCCGCCCAACCCCATGAAGCGCTCTGGAAGCCCTCCAGGTCGTTGCTGGCACAAGCTCAGGTACTTTACATAACAACAGGCTTTGGTCCATTGAACTCACAGCCGGACACGTAGCCACGTCGTTCAAGGGTGACACAATGGCAGGTGAGTTATAATTCTCAGATTCTCAGAATCTGTACATCATTTCCCAGCTGTTGGTTCATGGATTAACCCCACTAGACTCCAATTCCCCAGCCCCGACTTCGTCTCCCCTGCAAACGCATGGACTACACAATGATACGGCGATGCTGGACTCACCAGCTGATACACCAGACCGACAAACTACTCGATCATTCATAGAGTCGGCGAATACCTCAAATGTCACGGGAGGACCAAGGGGTAGGAAGAATGGCGACAAGGATGGGAAAGGGAAGGACCCCTTTGGGGCGCCGGGAAGCTGCTGGAAGAGCGCAAAGTATCGAGAGGAGGTCGCTAGGTGCGAGTCGGTTTTGGTACACCAGGATTGGAGTATGAGTACGTTCTTCCTCGAAGCCTTTGGGGCCGTTGAACGCGAATTATTATAACTAAGCTAACTATTAGTAGAGGAGTTTCCTGATCCATTAGGGAAGAGGTGATGGAACCAATATTGATCTAAGAGAATGGATATGCACATATTGTGCCGATGATACATAACTGGTGTACGGAGTTTAGGGGCATGGCAATGCAATGGCGGTGAGCTTTACGGACAGGGAATCGCTCGCTGGGATACCACTAATAGCGATGTAGTTGGTCTCTCATTAGGCTTCTACTACGAGCCTGAAGTGAAAACAATTTTGCAGTTGGAGATTCTTGGACTGTGGTATTCTTCTGTGCTATCGTTTAGCATGCTTCGCGGCACATCGGCATGCATTATGAAAGGCGGCAGCAATGACAGCTATCATGAAGTTATATATTGTCCCTGTATATTTGAATATACAGTCCTTATTCTTTATGACCCTTCATATCTTGCAGGCCAGTCTCCCCTTGTATTCTATTTGCGGTCAGGTCCGATCTTCTCTTCAATCCAACACCTGAGACTCTATATGCCCCGTCGTCGGCAACCTCACATATCCTTCTGCTCCCACACCGGGCTCTTCAGTGTTCCTGACTGAATAGCCATCTTCAAATTCTCAATCGTCCACACCTCCATCTTCGTTTGCGTCTCCATGGTCCAGGTTCCCATATGGGGCAGCAGAATCGCACGCTCGCAAGCCACGAGCCCGGGGTGAATCTTTGGCTCCTCCTCATACACGTCCAAGCCTGCCGACCTCACCTTACCAGAGTTCAATGCCTCCACCAGCGCTGCCTCGTCAATAACCGCACCGCGTGCCGTGTTGACGATCACGATTCCATCCTTCATCTGCTCGAATTGCGGCGTAGAGATGATGTGGCGTGTGTTTTTCTGTCCCTATCAGTTATAACCCCCTAAAACAAGAACGAATTACTCACATTCAGCGGCAAGTTCAAGCTAAGCACATCACTCGTCGCCAGCAGCTCCTCGAAGCTAACATACTTCGCTCCCCCTGACAGCTCCTCGCTGAGCTGCGTGCGGTTGTGGTATTGCACGGACAATCCGAAGGCCTCAGCCTTGATCTTGAGGTTACGTCCAATTCCGCCCATACCGAGAATACCGAGGACCTTGCCCTGGGGGTCGTGGCCTAGGGATGGGTTGGGGTTACCGCGCCAGTTGCCGGCGCGCAGAGCGACCATGCTGGTGTTGAAGTTGCGCAGGGCGCCGAGAATCAGGAACATGCTTGCGTCGGCGCTGGCATCGTCGACGGCTGAGGGAGTATTGGAGACGCGGATGTCGTGCTTGGTGCAGGCGTTGACGTCGATTTGATCGTATCCAGCCCCTGTGTTTGGTTAGCCCGTAACTCTCTTGTAGTTTTCTATTGCCATGCCCCGCAGTGTCCAGTCGGCAATGGAATGTTGAGTATATATGATTGAAGGAAATAGAGCGTACCATTGTGGGAGAGGTACTTCAAGCTCTTGGGCAGCGAGCTGACGAGCTCTTCGTCTATGAGCCCAGTTATGGAGACCGATTGGAAGGTTCTGTATGCAGCGACAACGCCGTCAAATGCACCGCCCTGGGCTTCCTTGATGAAGTCTGCTCTGTTGGTAGAGGTAGGCTGGAGAACATCGGTAATTGACGCGAGATCGGACCAGTCCTTGTGAGCACTGGGAAAATGAGGGGTCAGTGTCGTCGACGGATGCGAGGGGAAACGTTATAGGAAACATACTGGTCAATCACACCCAGGAGGAGCACCTTTGGCTTGGACATGGCGGAGTCTTTGAAAGTGAAGTATTATATGTAGTTTGGGAAGTAGCAAGGAGGCAGTAGTGTTCAATTAGAGTGGTGCTGTCTGGATAAAATACACTCCCTGGTCTGAAGTGCGAGGCTGATAAAGATGATGTTGAAAGAATACAGGCCCAGGCGACGGCATACACCTAATATACTTTATAGCTACTAGATACGACCCCCAGGAATGCAACAAGACCAAGTTTCCCACTGATACTCTTAGCGTCAGGTCCCTTTCTACTTGGTTCGATGTCTTTTGTTTTCCCCCAACTCGCCTGCCGTTACCCCGCGCTCTATGGAAATATAATTGTCACAACGCCCAACGGCCTTCCCTATCCCCAAAGCCTCTCATCTAGCAGCTCAGTTTAACCAATTCGGGTTTCGATATATCTAACTATTTCTTTATTATTCTCAATACTCAATACTTTCCATGTAACTTTGCATCGTTTTGTCCCCCGCCATGAAATCGCGATATCCGCACATTTGGAGCCGTGGGTTGACCGTCACCCTGCCATGCCCCGCATAATTACTGCCAGCGGAGAACCAACGCCGCTCCCCCAATGTCTTTTCTGGTCCGGCGTGGGGGTAATATATCTACCAATCACCCAAAGTAACTGCAGGCTCGTAGAATACATCGAATTGCTGTCAAACTATCAATATGCGATTGCTCCTTTCTCGCATCTCTAAAATCGGCCGGCTTTCCCTCCCGGAACCGCGAAAGTGGGATAACAGCTTGGTGTAATAGTAGAATATGGGAAATATACGGTTTCCATGTTGCTCTATGCTAATGACAACTCAAAGTTGGAGCGTAACCCAAGCAAGGCCAGCCCATCTGATATGATATTGTCCCTTCAAATCTACCCGCCATTACCAGTTCCCATCCCAATATCATAATCATTTATCCGTTCAAAACGCCCAATATTCGCTCCGTGCATGCCACACTAAAGGGGGTTCCTTTGTGCAAATCCAACACTCCAGCTACACACAGAAGGAAGCCAAACGATCCTTTGTCGAAAGCAAGCTGCTTCTACTGTTGGGCCAGACTGGCCAAGGCGGCCGCCGCCTCCCGCTGGTCCACCTTCTGTTCCGCCTCTCTCTCTTCTCGTCCACCCTTACTATTGCCACTACCACTGCCACTGCTTGCCTTCTCCATCTTCGCCATTGTCTGTGACCTCAATTCCTCAACCGTTGGAAGCGTTGCAAGTACATGCTTCCGCCTCTCAAACCAATCCATCTCATTATTGATGACCTGGTCCAACAGGATCTCCTTCTCCAGCCATTCCTTGTCTCGTATTTCATTCATCGTCTCGATTTCTTGTTTCAGAGACTCCGCCTCCTCATCCGCCCAGTGTGCTTGTCGTCTCAGTAACCTCCACAGCTCCTTCGTTCCCAATGCCAGCTCGTCCAGTGTAAACCCATCATCTACAGTCAAGGGCGTGAGACCATCGTGTCCTCGTCTAGGAGCGGGCGACTGGCCCCCATCACTGCCTCGGGTACCCTGGTTCTTGATGATGATCTTGAGACGGCTGCTGCCCTTTGTCGCCTGCGGCTGCATTGACTTCGGAAGTATAGACCTCGGGGTTGGGTCTGATGGGCGCAGTGCTTCGGTTTCGTGAACTATGCGCATGTGTTTTGCAAGGGCGTCGGAGCGAGTAAAGGACCTGTCGCATTCTATTTGCTTATTAGCTTGAGGGTTCAGCAACATCGTATAGGAAGTAACCTACCAGGCAACGCGCAGAAAAAGGGCTTTTCCCTTGTGTGGCTTCTCATGTGTGCCCTTAACGCGTACGCACTGGCATGCGCATGGCTCTTCCTTGGGCAGTTCGCCCACTCGCACGTATTCCTCTTCCCTTTATGCTCGGTATGGACATTGTGTATGTGTGTCACTAGCCTGTCCATATCACTAAAATCTCCACCATCGCAGCCTTCCCACGCGCACACAGTGACCTGTTCCTGCTGTGCATCTTCGTCGTCCACTTTCGGCAGTGAACTTGGGGACTGTGGCACGTCGCCAGAGGTGTCGGAGGATATTGAAGATAGGGTGTCGAATTTAGGATCGTGTGAGGCTGATGTGGCTCCTAATGAGCCCCCGTCAAGGCGCTGTCGTTTGGAGGGATGTGAAGCTGCAATGTGTCGTTGGTAGTATTCAGCTTCGTCCGAGTCTACGTTTGAGAGCGGCGAGCTCGCCGGAGAGGGGCTCCGTGAACCCATTTTGAAGGTTTGGTGCTGCTGCCAGGTAAGTTGTTTGAGGCGATTGAGTGGTGGTTTGCAGTGTTGGGTTGTCGCTGGTGAAGCTGGCGTTGCGTTTGTTGCTCAGTCTCTCATCTGATAGTAGAAATCGCGAGGCATCGCGATACAGGAGTACCGCTTAGGGAATAGCGTCGGTGGGTCGGCCATGCTCCCCTTCAAAAAGTCGATTTTTCTCGAGCCTCAAAAACGAACATCATTTCGAATCTCTGATTCCACTTTGTTGCTGGAATGTTATGGAGATGGTAAGTAGCGGATATTAATGCCGTACATGGGGACCTGGGGGCATTTACTATCAAAAGGTATGATACTACTTCTCTCTTCTCTTTCCCTGCACATGATGAATATTCTTCCAAGAGTTCTGCAATTCGTACGATTCTTTCGGGGATCCCAAGGCGACAGATTATCACATTTTACACTATTTCTGATGCAAATTCGCACTCTATCATTAGCCATGAAATACCTCGTGGCATGCATGCTAACTTGCGATGTAGTTGCTTATATGTTTATATTTTTCGGATTTTGTTCAAGACCTTCTACTGCCTAACGCTGATGTCGGTGAGCACGATATTAAATTACAATGCTCTAAAATACTACTAACTTATATGTAAATATATTACCACGGTCATATTGGAACCAGTGCCAATCCTGATGCTTTCTACCTTCTCAATGTGCGCCAGTGCACTCTTGTCGAGCGTGACGGTCTTGCAATTCTCGACGACTCTCTCCTTCCTGGTAGCTCCCGGAATGGGCAGGATCTGAGGGCTTCGCTTCACTGTCTTTCCTGCCTGCCTCACCCATGCAATTGCAAGCTGCCCAGGTGTGCATCTACTTCTATTGGACACCTCCTGGAGTCGCTGAACTAGCTCTATGTTGTGGTGGAAGTTCTCCTGTTGGAAACGCGGGAACCTCCTACGAAAATCGCCCTCTGAGATGTCATCCGCAGACTTGATCTGGCCGGTGAACATCCCACGTCCAAGCGGCGAATATCTATATTTGTATCAGTACTGCATCTCCAAGTTCAGATATACCGATGAGACTCCCGCAATAACGGGGATACTGGCCTCGCTGCAAGCTTCCACGACACCATTGGTCAAGATATCCGTCGACCAGAGGGTTAACTCCACTTACACAGCGTCAATCTTTGCGATTGCTGCACTTTTGTTGATAGTAGCCGCTGTGACTTCACTGAGGCCTATGCCTCCAATGAGTCCCTCCACACACTTCTGTAGCTCTTTAAGCGTCACACTGAAGAAATCAACATTAGTTGGCACCCTAGCATACTCGAAGATGTCAATCTTCTTCGTGCCTGCCAGGATCCTGTTGCAGTTATTGACTCGATCGCGGACGTGTTCTGGGTTACCATCAATCTCAAAACCGGTCTTGAACCCCGATTTTATCGAGAGTACGACCTTGTTGGCATCCTCAGGGTACTTTGTGAAATAGGCGGCAAGGAGATGCAAGGAGTAATAATGTGTGCCGTAAAGTCGCCGCCATTCCAGAAAGTTGCTCCCGCTTCGAGGGTAGCCTTCATGGCCTCCGATGCTCTATGATGACCTCCGATATTACGTGATGCCCTCCAATGCTTCGTGATGAGTGCCTAGGACTGAATGCGTCAATCGACCGTAGGACCTCTGTCTGTTAGCTACAACTGCGCGGAGATAACGGGCATTGACTGATTTACTGTGTTGTGGGATGAGATAGTAGTGTAAAGTGCCGATGTGGCATTCATCTATGGCAGAGATCGCTATTTACTCTAGAAACTGATTCCTAAGAACCATATGGCCATACAGTAATGATGTAGAAACTCGTGGTTGTAGTAGTAAACAGCAGGTATTTCTACAGAACACTCCTTAAATTAAGGTATCTTACTATCAACAGATACCCCAAATTGCTGGTCTCAGTTGTTATGCTTCTTATCCGAATCGATGCCAATGATCTTCAAGCCTCCAAAATCCGTATATGCGAGTTGATATTTCGTCGGATGCCATGCCACCACCGGGCTCGGCGCCTGCGATTTCACGCTGTGAACAGATTCCCCCGTCTCTACGTGAGATATTTCCAAGCCGTTTCCTTCGTCGCTGCCTCCAACCACATACATCCCGTCCCATGAAAAGCTGATGTTTCGGACTGGTCCAGTCATGTCAATCAGCGTCCTCTGGCAAAGCCAGTCTTTTGTGTCCCAGAGTGATATGATTGAATCTGACCCGCCGCTCGCTAGAAAGCGAGCTGTTGGTTGTAATGCCAGCGATAGGCACGAGGATGTGTGGCCGTTTAATGTGAGGGGCTTATCTTCCCATCCGCACTGAAAGACGGGTTGAAGGTCGGGATAGCTCAGTATTTTAACACGGCCCTCTCCCGTTGAAACAAATATCCTCTTTCCACTCCAGCAGAAGGCGATCTCGTTTGTTTGCACGTCTTGTGCACGCTCAGCCACCACTTTGAACTGTGTCGGGTCTATGAAGAAGAGGGTATCCGTCTAAAGAAAGTATTAGATATGAGCATGCGATCGATAGTTCTTTTGCATACCTTATTGCCTACAATAATGCCCTCGCCGTCCGGATGCCACACCAGCGAAACAGCCGATCCAAGTTGTTTGAGCTCATTGATACAGGTTTTCGTTCGCACATCCCACAGCTTTAAGACTCCATCTGCGCTCAAACTACATAGCTCGGCATCTTTGACTGGGTTGAATGCTACTTTCTCGATGCTGGCATCGTGTCCTTTCAGCTCGGTTGAATAGCGGACATTTGGCCTGTCGGGGTTCCAGACTCTAAGGGTACGGTCTGCTGAACCGGAAGCAATGAGTGTTCCCAGGGGGTTCCAGTCTAAACATCGTATCCTATAACAATAAAATTTAGCTTCTTATTGCCTTGATTAACCAGGAATCCCCTGATTTTAGAAGTAGTCGTCATGAAAGACACGCAATCATACCGCTTGGCCTTGCTCAGTCGTCGGGGGGTCATCGGGAAATAGGAGAAACATTTTAAAACTCTGTACAATCGGCATTATTCCGCAGAGATATATTGTAAATGAAAAAGAAAAAAAGGCAGCAACTCGTAGTTTTGAGCAACGGCCCAGGCACCCTTTGTTGGCTCTCGTGCCATACACGAAGCGGGGCAATGGTGTTTCTTTACCAAGAGACATAAAATTTCAGGAAAATAGAGGAGCTTACGCGTGTGACCCAACACCACGAGCAGACGGGTCATGGTAGGTTTGGGTTTTAAGGTTACTGAAAACCGCGGGGAACCGCTCCTTGGAGAGGCTGGGCCTTGGCCTCATGGGCGCCATTGCCCCTTCCTGCTAAAAGGAAACACTGGCAGTCGGTTCAAACAAGGGCCAGGATATGGACCGTAGAGAATCTGCAAGAAGCCTCCCACAGCTAGCAGCACGATTGCCTCAGTGGGCTGTTGTCTTTATACTATAAGGACTTGTAAGCCTTTGATGTCACGCGTTTTGGGACTGAGAGAATACGTACAAAGGTCAGGTATGAAACTTCGGGCTATATGCCTGCCTTCTCAAAAACAAATATATGGCACAGGCTCGAGGAATTAAACAATTGTGCACAAATGTAGACAAAATAGAGCGAGTCTAAGTGATCGATCGGCCTGGCTCTATCTCTATCTTAGATCTTCAATATCGACGCGCGGACCACGGGACACTGGGGTACCTCAAGGTCGTTGCATACGAGTACGCTTAGCCAATCTCGGCGCCATACCTGTTCCTGTTTGATCACCTTTTCGATTTATGGCTATAAGCTGTGAATTGACAACTCGGGGCCTCAATTCTCGTCTTGTGCTCTCGAAGCAGCAATATTGCCTACAAGGCATGCGTTGATTCGAATGAGGCCTCGCGCGCCATCACTGAGCCATGTACTGGCCCGTTGGAGCTCCCCGGATATACGCCGCTTCCAATAGCTCCACCTCGAAAGGCCGCATCCATCACTCCAATGATGATGTAGAGCCTCCCAATGCTCCCCAGAGCACCTCATATCTCAATGCCTCAAGCGCAGCTTCAGACAATGCCCAAGATGGTGACGAGTTACTCTCTGGGCATCTGACTCCAACCACTCCTCGCACCCCCGCTATTCAACCCGTGGAACACGATGCTCAACGCGGGCCACCAGCCACGTCTCTTGACGATTTGGAAGACGGACACAATGATTCGATTCGAGAAGCAGGGAGGCAGCCCATATTGGGACTTCAAATGTCTAGGACAGGGCACCTGTTTGCAGTTATTACAGCAACTTCGATGACAATATGGCAAACAAAGGTATTCAGCTTCTTGCTTCCCTAACTTGTTGAAATATCCATCCGCTAATTATAGATAGCCAACAGCAATACTGGCGGTTGTTGTACGTTCGCCTGGTTCCCTCGAAACTTATGGACCGAATGTCTCTCTCCTCATACGCCCCGACTCGGCCATATTCGTCGTTCAAACTACCCTAGGTTACCTTATCACCTATTCATTGGCAACCGACCCAGATACTCGCGCTTATAGGCCGCATTTCCCCGAAAATTCCAGTGTGAACACCAGAAGACAAAGCAACTTTACTGGCGCTAGAAACCAAAGCGATAGAATACTATGGGGCCCTGGCGAGGGTGGCGGAGTGCGTGAAGTCAGTGTTCGATTTCGGATGGTGATTAAGGTTGATGCGGGCATTGAGAGAGCTTTGGCGCTCGACGAAGAACTGGTTGTTGCAACCACCAAGCCACCTGCAGTGCAGTGTATAAGATGGGCTCCGGATAGCACTGGTAACCAAACCAGTACCGAGCTTCTGAGCAAGATGGCATGGCTGCCCAAAAAAGTCACCGTTTTGGACATGATTTATGATCGCCCGATGAATTTGTCGGCATGGATAACCAGTGACGGTAAGGCCTTTGCTGTGCAACGACTAGTCGAATCGAGGGAAGCCATGAAAGCAGAACCACAAGACACAGGCAACACAGCAAAGAAGTCTACCAGCACAAGCAAGCTCTTTAAGGGATATTGCTTCCACGATCCAAAGAGCGAAACGACTCATGCCACGAAGGTGGCTATAAATGCCCGATTTTCTTTAATTGCTGTTGCACGTGCGGACTGCAGAATTGATGTCTACGCAGCAAAAGATTACGCTGGAAACATACCCTTATCTCACACTCAAAGAACTTCAGTGTCAAGTGCTACTTCAGGGAAGATAACTTTCTTGGCATACTCTCCTGATGGATATTGCCTCTTCGCCGGCTTTGAAGAAGGCTGGGCATCCTGGAGTGTGTTCGGTAAACCTCAAAGCACAAGCTTCGCTGCCAACCTAGGGGCCGCCAAAAACGGCGATGAGGGATGGCTCTATGGAGTAAGCAAAGGGACATGGCTCCCTGGCGGCTCCGAGATACTTCTCGTTGGGCCCAACGATGATAGACTTTGGATCTTGGAAATGTCACGCAGTTCGATTACTGGGTGTTTTACTGCATCGAACATATCACGAACAATGCTTCAGACTAGGGACTCGATAATGGTGTACCGAGGTTATGATTTACCTGATCTTACTACGATATCCGCAGAGTCATCTTTGTGGCACCATGCCCAGATTCCTACGAACTATCTCACTGATCAATGGCCAATCAGGTGCTCGGTGATATCTCTCGACGGGAGATATGTGGCAGTCGCTGGTCGACGAGGTCTCGCGCACTATAGCATATCCAGTGGCCGATGGAAAACATTTGACGACGGGAACGAGGAAAATAGTTTTGTGGTTCGCGGGGGTATGTGCTGGTATCAGCATATCCTCGTTGCAGCCGTCGAGGCCGGTGATTCTTACGAGGTTAGACTATACCCTCGAGATGCACCTCTTGGAAACTCGTCTGTGAAACACGCAGTCCGCCTACCAGCGCCAATTGTACTCGTGTCTCCTTCCGGGGAGGATTCATTGCTTGTCTACACATATGACAACTTACTCTACCACTATATTTTTACACCCATTGATGGGAAGATCAAACTTGTCCAGGTTGGCCAAATTGCTTTCCATGGAATTGTCAGATCGCCAGCTCGGGTCAGGGGACTCAGTTGGATCTTGCCTGACAAACAAATGAACGAAGGGGACCCAGCTCAAGATGTGGCAACTGCTACTGTGGTGTTTCTAGTGGATGGGAAGTTGGTACTTCTACAACCATCATTTAACGAAGAAGTGCAATTAAAATATGATATGCGAGTTATCGCTCATAATATCGAGTATTTTGCTCTTACGAGAGATTTGCCCGACGAGAAATCTCAGGGTGTGGCAACATCAGGGTCTTCAAATACAGGTACATCTATGAATGGTTTCGAGGCTCAAGGCCTGAAGGATTCTCTATGGATGTTTGATGGACAAGAAATGAACGCATGGCCTGATGTCCAAGACGTGTTACGGTCGGCGCCTTCTGATTTGGCCCGAGAACTCCCATCAACTGTTCACTTTGCCACAGATTTTTACCCCTTGTCTATCTCACTAAACAAGGGGATATTAATAGGCGTTGAGCCCGAGTTGGTGCAACGTAGAGACATCAACTTCGCCTTCTTCCGTTTTGCAATAAGGGTATGATATATCCCCTGCCGCTCTAGTCGTAATTACTAACTGTTTACCAGACACATTTATTCATACCTCCAGTGCTCAAATTCCACTTATCTCGCTATGATTCGACGGCGGCGCTTCACCTCGCCCATCAGTATCGACATCTTGAATATTTCCCTCACGCCTTGGAAGTTTTGCTACACGATGTACTGGATGATGAAGTCGATAATCCGCCCCGCCCTGATCAAGCGCTACTACCTGGTGTGGTTTCATTCCTGTCCTCTTTCCCACAATATTTAGATATTATTGTGCAGTGCACGAGGAAGACAGAAGTGCGATCCTGGCGAACACTGTTTGCATACCTACCGCCTCCCGCAACCCTTTTCGAAGAGTCTTTGCAGCAGGGATCTTTGAAGACAGCAGGAGGATATCTGCTAGTCTTACATACCTTCGAGGAGCTGTCCTCAAGCTCCGAGCAGCTTGTTCGATTACTTGGCAGAGCCAGAGACGAAGGTGACTGGGAGTTGTGCAAGGAGCTGGCACGCTTCCTAACAGCCTTGGATGAAAGCGGTGCGACTTTGAGGGAGGCACTGGAGCTGGTTGATATGCGGAGCCCCACGACGGATGTTGAGCGCGTGGGCTCCCTTTTAAAAGGCACGACCCTGAAACCGCCACGGCGATCGGGTAGGCATAGTTTGCCGACAGGCTTAGGGATACACGATGGTTCGGACCGATCTGGCAGTGGTACTGTAAGTCCGGGACAACTGTCGAATAATAGTAGTGATGGAGGGTTACGCCAAGACCCGAGCAGGCCAGACTACTACTCATTTCCATAGTTTTTGTTTGTATATAGAATAGACTATGTATTGGGAGCATAGTATGATCGAGGGATTCGACAATATAAAATAATGACCTTACCCAAATTCAAAAGAATTTAGAACTGCTTTTGTTGTAAAACGTTCAATAAAAGTGGCTTCTGGAAAATTGTTGTAGAAATTGTCGGAATCGGCTGTAGCGCGCCTTCGAGTTTAATCGCGACAAGGGGTGTTGACATCAGATCAGATTATAACAAGCGGCGCCCGCTTTCCCCCCACGCACAAAACAACGCAACTTCCTCAACCAAAGCGGGCTCCACGCAACGCAGCCTTCCGTATCAACACCTCTGCTCTTTCGCAACACCCGGCGGAGCGCAGGAAGCGGCAGCAGACTCAGTCGCGACTGCCTGTCCAACAGGCCCACGAAATGGACGACTTCAATAGCGAAACCGATAGCGATTACACTAGTTACTGGAGAGACTGGGTAGGTCTATCATGATCGTTCCTTCTGTTTATAACCTCTTCTTTGAGCAAGTGCGATGGCAGGCACACTGCTGCTTATTTGGACGATGGGAAGGCGCGATGGGAGGGGCGCAAAATTCGACCATTGTCTCGCGCCGATCGGCCAAGGAAGGCTGTCTTTCCGCAGCTTTGAAGAACTTGCGCCCAATCCAACGTGCACGTCTACAGGAATAAATAGAAGACTTCAAAGGATAACCTAGTTCTATCGGCGCCGACGAAATGCAATCTATTTCCCCAGATCGCCTTAGGCTCAGACGCAAACTTTTTGGGCGCGAGACCAAGGAACTCCCACCAGCCGCCCCCAAGTTTATCCCATCGTCGCCCGATCACTCGTCGGACCGTGTAAAGCCACCCTTGTCTGGTTGGCTTCCACACATATGGAGCGATATGGTTCACATCTTAGTTGTGTTGTCAAATGCAAGAAACAATGGCTGACTTCGCTCTACAGTTCATCTCATCACGGGGTAACGAGTATTTCTGTGAGATCGACGAGGAGTACTTGACGGATCGGTTCAACTTGACGGGGCTTAATACGGAAGTGCAATACTATCAGTATGCACTCGACTTGGTTACTGATGTCTTCGATCTGGACTGCGACGATGATATGAGGGAGACGATTGAGAAATCTGCTAGGCACCTATACGGCCTTGTTCACGCAAGATACATTGTAACGACTCGAGGGCTGGCAAAGATGGTATGGGTTTTTTTCTCGAACTATGTATATGGATATATTGGCTAACACTGCACCAGCTGGACAAGTATAAGAAGAACGACTTTGGCAAATGTCCACGCGTCATGTGCAAATCACAACCCCTCCTTCCCATGGGCCAGTCGGACAACCCCAACATCAAAGCCGTGAAGCTCTACTGCGCCAAGTGCGAAGACATCTACAACCCAAAGTCCTCGCGCCACGCTGCCATCGACGGCGCGTACTTCGGGACCAGCTTCCACAACATCCTGTTCCAGGTGTACCCAGCTCTGATGCCCGCCAAGAGCTACGAACGCTACAGTCCTAGGATCTATGGGTTCAAGGTGCACGCGCCTGCGGCGCTGATTAGGTGGCAGAACTGGCAACGGGATGATATGAGGAGGCGGCTGAGGCATTTGAAGGTTGACAGCGGATTTGTGGAGGATGACAGGGAGGACCTGGACACCGAATATGAGGAGGACTTTGAGCCAGAGGGTGTCGCGAACGGTCCCGTTGCGAGTGGGCCCGTGAATGGCATGAAGTGAACACCTTTGTGACGGGATATAAATCCCGGGGTGAACTGATGAAGATATGATGTCTGGTTTCTCAACAAATGGGCTGATGGCGAGTGTAAGGGGGGGGGGATGCTGCACTGTAGGCATTTTTCGATATGGGATAATTAGGCGCGGCAAATCATACATGATGCTGCGATGGGATGAGGAATGGCTTCATATGTTGAGTGGCTTATCACTACCCACCCAAGGCATGTAGAAAGTCAACCAGCTTCCTTCCGCGCTTATAGTTCAATGTGCCGTGCTGTAGTATTGTTCTGTATGCTTCAGGTGATATATACGTGTGTGTCCCTGACCAAGCTATCTGTTGTTGGGGAGCTTCCTTGATGAATTCCAATTCTATTCTGTACAAACTTAGACTGCAAAATTGCATCAGCTGGGGTTTGTGGCGTTTGAGGGACCCAAGGGTCAGCCTCTAGTAGGGGGGATCCAGTTGGTGGTGGCGTCCGTAACTTGATATCAAGCTTTGAGAGAACTGCTTCTGGGTTGTACGGGACTAGGCCAGTACCTCGAAAGCCAGCTAGGATATTTTCAGTTGTCATTGTATGGTCGTGGGCAGCCTTGAATGCAATAAAGAACTCAATCTTAGTGATATGGGTAATAGAGGCCTTAATGAAGACCTCAAGTTCTCGACCATACATTCGCTTTAGTACACTAAAACACCCAACATCAAGAGGCTGGGTAAGATGTGAGGAGTGCGCAGGGAAACAGAGCGTAATAATGTTGCTCTCCTTGCAGTACATATCAAACTGGGCAGATAGGTGGCTCTCATGGCCATCTAGGACAATCATCTGCCAGACCCCTTGTGTTCGTACACGTGTATGCTGATTAAAGTGTTTTATCCAGTCTAGACCTGTATCATTGTCGGTCCAGCCATTTGGTGAGGTCTTGATGGCCCAAGTAGGTGGAAGGCCGCACTCTGTGTACCAAGGCGCAAGGTGATGCTTGCCTTGTACAATCAAGTATGCAGGCACTACAAAGCCGTCTGCACTCACACATTCAATCGCTGTTGCCCATTCCCGATTACCAGACTGAAGCTGCTTTGCTCGGCCTTTTCGATCTGAGCTCGTAACAACCATATTCCCACAGATAACACCCATCATAAAGCCCGTCTCATCAAAGTTGTAGAAGTCAGCATCCTGGATGCTGTACTTCGCCTGCATGTTCTTTACCAGCTCAAACCACTTTGTTATACAATCAGGATCTTCGCAGAGGGCTCGCTGGAGGTCGTACGCACGAGAGAGACGCGTCTTAAGCTTTGGTTCATTGTGTACAAAGCGGTAGGGCCAGTTTTTTCCAACTGGGGGTTCGCGACGCGTCGCACGGAGGAGATTCGCTATATCTCGTACATCCTCAATTCGAGGTGGAAATCCTCGCGAATCTAGGTCAAGTACGTATCGTATGAGCTCCTCTTCCTCAATTGGGGTCAATGGACGTTGTTTGTCGCGTCTACCAGCTCGTGGTTGGCTTCCGTGTATGCGACGGGTAAGTGTTACATGTGGGACCTCATATAGCTGCGCAGCACGTCGGATGGACAGTTTGTGGGGTGATTTGGTAGCTTGAATGGCTAGTAAAACTCGGCCTTCATTAGCTTTCTGAGGCATCTTTTTGTTGTGGTGTGGTGGAGTAATCGTTGGTTCTCAAACCACCGCCTGGAGGCGGTTGGCGAAAGCGAACTGGGACGCGAAAGCGATTGTGGGACACTTCGGGAGCGGACTCGCGACGCGACACGACCGACCATGAACATGACCGACAACGAGCACAACTACAACCACAACTATGCCGGTAGTTGAAGTAAATAAAAATGAAGCTCTTTTAAATGCCATTGAATTTTTAAATGAAAACCCAACAGAGAAGAGTGCTACAGTAGCACGGATGTACAGAGTAAACCCAAGTACGCTCCGGACTATACGACTACGACAACGACGCGCATCACCACAACGCACCGCTGTGCCACGCGGAGGCCAGAACAGAGTACTGTCTGATGTACAAGTTACAGCTATACAAAGATACATCCAACGCTCGTACGAAAATGGGTACGGTGCAACTAAGCCTATGGTGTTCAGTGCCATCTGCCAACTACGTGCAGCAGAAACTCCAACACGTGCACCACCATCACAACGGTGGTTCCAGACATGGATTAAGACACAACAACACAACTTCCATACAATAAAAACCCGGCCAATTGAAGCAGCACGGGTTGCATCTCATGAAGTATCAGCTATTAAAGAATGGTTTTATGAATTTAAAGATGTGTGTAATCAACTAGATATTACTGCAGGTGATATCTACAACTTTGATGAAGTTGGATTCCGTGTAGGAATGAGCACCGGTGAACATGTGTTGGTACCATCTGCAGTAAAGAAGGTAAGTTGTTTCTACTTATCTTACTTTATATTATTCTAATATTTATAGCTTTATATACAAGCTCCAGAGAACAGACAAAGTCTTACAGTTATAGAGACAATTTCAGCTGCTGGCATTGCACTTCCACCGTTCCTTATTATACAAGGAAAATTACACATGGAAAGTTGGTACCATGACAATCTACACGGTGATGAGAAAGTTGCAGTATCCGATTCCGGATATACAAACTCTGAGCTTGCAATGGAATATCTACAGCATTTTATTCAACATACACCGTCTATAAGAACGAAATTGTTAATAATGGACTCTCATGTCTCACATGAAGTTCCAGAGTTTATAATACTTGCACATCAACACAATATACACTTACATGTGTTTCCGTCTCATCTTATGCATATTCTACAACCGCTAGATGTTACTGTGTTTGCACAATATAAACATTGGCACCGACGTGCAATTCAACAAGCAATCCGGAATTTTGATACAGATTATAATGTTATATCTTTCTTTAGAGACTTGTCTACTATCCGTAAGCAGACATTTACAAAGGGTAACTGTATCAAGTCTTTTAGAGATGCAGGTATTTGGCCACCTAACTATGAAAAGATTCAAGAGAAGGTTGCTATATATGCAAAACCAGAAGTTTTAGAAACACCACAACGTGCATTTCAAGCAAGTTATGATCTTTCAACATGGAGTCAAACATTTGATAGGATCCTTAGTTCACCGTCACGGCAAAAGTGGGCATCTTCTTATACTGAAATCCAAACTCAGTTAACAGAGGCTGAGCTGTTCCAGTCAGAGCTTGTACAAATTACTACTATTATGACTGAGCAACGACAGCGGAAGGTTAGAAGTCGGAAATCTATTCAAAAAGGTGGTGCTATTACAGTTGAACATGCACGGCAAAGGATTTATGAGAAGAAGGTAAATGAGCAACTTTTAGAAGAAGCACGGGAGAAAAGAGAGAGAACACGCATGGTGAACGTTGAGCGTAAGATGCAGCTCCGTGCTGGCATCGATGCACGGAAGGCAGAACGTACACGGAAAAAGGACCTACATGAATTTCAAAAAAGTAACCCAGACACGGAGCCACCAATTGGCTTACGTACAGAAATCATTGACCCGGACGTTACACAGAAGAAACGTGAGGAGGAGGAGGAGGCGGACCGACTGTTAGCCATCGAGGAGAGTGGGTACGTGAACTTTGCAGGCTTGGACTACGACATGATTCACGATGCAAGTGACGGTGGCTGTGATGATCAATCACTGCCTGACAATATTGATCCAAATCTTTTTTAATTATTTAATTCTATAACTTATATATATTTACAGCATTGTTACGTTGTCAGTCGTGTTCATGGTCGGTCGTGTCGCGTCGCGAGTCCGCTCCCGAAGTGTCCCACAATCGCTTTCGCGTCCCAGTTCGCTTTCGCCAACCGCCTCCAGGCGGTGGTTTGAGAACCAACGATTAATTGGGTTTGAGGTTGCGATGCTATCGGAAAGTGTTTCATTTGGTGGGATGTTCCGTTTGGTGGTAAACCACGTTACTCGTATAACTAATTGCTTTAAAATTCAAATAGCCAAACCCACAAGCGCCGATTTTACTCCACCCCACACCAAGTAACTATTATATTGTTTGCAAGTGCCGGGGCCTAACGTGGTAGTTTCCTCTGTAGGGAAAGAACTGAAGCTTTATCGTGACGTATGAGAACAACATCGATCTTGAACGACAAGTGACCGAAGTGGCCACCAACGTCACAGTAATTATAATGTTTTTTCCACATAGATCCGATGCGTCTAGGGCAGCATAAATAATTTCGTCATCACATAGTTCATAGCATATAGTTTGCACACCTGCGCCTACTCGATCTCGTCAACATAATTATCTAGCATAGTACAGCTTGAAAGATGCCGACTATTCAAAAATTGAACACTGGTGCCTCCATCCCCGCCATTGGCTTCGGCACTTGGCAGGACAAGGAAGAGCAAGAGAATGCTGTTCTTGAGGCACTGAAAGCTGGCGTAAGTTTTACGACCCTAAGATTCGTCCAGAGCCAGGGCAAGTTCTAATATTTTTTTAAATAGTACAAGCACATTGACACAGCACACATCTACGGCACTGAACCTGCAGTTGCAAAAGCCATCAAAAGATCCGGAGTAGACCGCAAAACCCTCTTCATCACCACCAAGCTCTGGAACAACGCCCACGCACCAGAGGATGTCGAACCAGCTCTCAATGACTCTCTTAAAGCCCTGCAGACCGACTATGTCGATCTCTACTTGATGCATTGGCCCGCGGCCTTCAAATCCGGCACTGAGCTGATGCCAAAGGACGCGAATGGAAAAATGGAGACGGCGAATATCGACTACCTCGATACGTGGAAGGCGATGGAGAAACTGCTCGAGACGGGCAAGGTGAAGGCGATTGGGGTGTGCAACTTCAATATGACTGAGATCGAGAGGATTTTCAAGGAGGGAAAGGTCCCACCGGCTATGCATCAGGTGGAGATGCATCCGTGGCTGCAGCAGACTGAGTTTGTAGAGTGGCACAAGACGAAGGGTATCCATATGACGCAGTACTCGCCGTTTGGAAACCTAAACCAGACCTACGATGCTGGGAAGAACTTGGGCAAGCTGACGGTAAGGAAGCATATCTCCTTTCTCACAAAGGATTAGTTACTAATACAATGTAGGAAGAGCCTGTTCTCGTGGAGATTGGCAAGAAGTACGGGAAGAGTGGCGCACAAGTTGCTCTTGCCTGGGGTGTTGCTCATGGCAGGTGTGTGGTGCCGAAGAGCAAGACTGCTCAGCGGATTAAGGATAATTTGGAAGGGGACTTTAAGCTGAAGGATGAGGACGTCAAGAAGATTGATGGATTGGATAAGAAGCTGAGATTCAATGACCCATCTGAATCATTTGGATATAACTTCCACGTTGGCCTGGATGGGAAAAAATAAGATAGTTATTAAGTTTGTAATGTATTGTGCAATATCTAGAATCACGTAATTTACCAGCTGGTACTATAAAATATTCATGATCAGAGTTGTCAGGTTATATATTGTCATGCTGTATTCAAACTAATTTCTCTAATCATATCCAACGATACCCAGTGCCCCCCACCCGCTATCATTGACGCGCCTCATTCATAATATCCCTCAACACCGGCTTCCCAGAAAATAACGCCCGCTCATTAATCACCGCCTTCTTTGGCCCCTTAAGGTTCTCATTTCCAATTCCACGCCCGTCAAATTTCGGCTTCCTTGCCGCTTTCAAATCAAGTTGCTTCAACACCCCCTTTTCCGGCGTTGCCGCGGCACTGCCGCTCGCCTGCGTCGCCGCATCGTCAAAACAGTGGCTATCCAATGCGCCCCCCGGGAGGTCATATACCCAAGCTTTCCTCTCCATAAGCCTCACAAACTGTCCCACCATCTCCTCGCCACTCCCTTCCCCGCCCTTAAGCGTCGACCCGCTTCCTACGACTAGTAGCTTCGTTTTCGCACGCGTGAACGCAACGTTGATTCGCCGCCAGTCACGTAGCAGCTCTCCAATCCCACCTGCCTCATTGCTTCGTACTAAGCTTATCACCACCACCTCCTTGTCGCGGCCCTGGAAGCGATCGCAGGTGTGCATCTCCACCTCCTGATGAGAACGTAGGTTGTGTTTTAGCAGAGCGAGTTGCGATCGATAATGCGTCATGACTCCTATTTCGCTTCCTGGAACTCCGACGCTGAGTAGCGCTTGCACGAGCTGCGAGCAGATCGTGGCTTCTGTCGGATTGACGATGCGGTTACCCTTCGCCTCCTCACGGGGCCGGGGAACTAGGGTATCTGTATTAACGAAGCAGGCCTTCGTCGCTGGGTCTAGCAGGTCGCGGATCCAACACTGACCCTTCGCTGGAGCAGCGCAGATGGTCTTCCCCGCGCGCGACATCGTCGAGGGGGAGAAATGGTGCGTTTGGAGGTTAGCCATATTGGGGATGCTGATACTGCGTGCCGCGATCTCAGGTGTGCCGCATTTGAGTCGACCGGAGTAGATGAGCTCGTTGGAGAGGGCCATTACTTCCGCACACATGCGATACTGGTGCTCGAGGTTCACAACGGCGGCAGGATGGGCGTCGGAAAGCAGCTTGAAAAGGCTAACATCTAGCCCGCCTGTACGTGCTGCCTCGTTTTGCACGAGAGGAGGTAATTGGTTGTGGTCGCCGACGAGAACGAAAGTGTGAGCCATGCGGATTGGGCCAAGGCAGACCGGAAGGGTGATCTGCGATGCCTCGTCCACGATGCAGTAGTCGAAAGTGCGTTCGCTGAAGATGGCATGGTTAACTCCAAGGCAAGTTGTCGCAACTACGGGAGTATCATGCCACAGACGGCCCAATTCCTCAAATGACGTTCTGGGTTTTGCAGCCAGCTCAGCAAATTCTTGAACCTTCGTATTAATTTTCGCCGCAGCTCCAAGGCGGAGAATAGGGATCTTGTCATCACGAAGTTTGAGAAGGATGTTATCCACGGCAGTATGCGTGTAGGATGTAAGTAAAACGCTCTTCCCCTGAGATACCAATGCCTGGATGATATGAGCTATGGTAGTCGTCTTTCCTGTGCCAGGCATGCCGAGTACGAGCGCATAATTTTGCGCGCTCATGACCTTGTCAATAGCTCTTCTCTGATCAATGTTGATACTTTCCCGATCTTTCAGCACGTAGTTGGTGGCCTGTGACTTGAACTTTGGCGCTTCTAAGTCGACCACCAAGCTTCTCAACCGCCGTGACATAAAAGGCGCGTCCGCCATGAGTTGAATGATGTTATTTCGGACTGTTGCCATACCATTGCTGAACTCGTCCTTGTCAAGTCGATATCGCACTGGTGCCTCTGTTATCTTGCCTTCGGTCGATTCTGGAGGTGACCCTTCTCCTGCAACTTCCATAATACTTGCGAAGACCTGATTGTTGGCCTCATCAAAGCCGGGGCGTCGGATACGGGCGTTATGTAGGCGCCGGTCGACTGCCACAGTGATTCGGTGCTTTCGGACGTGTGTCACATACCCATTAGCAAGGGCAAAATGACCCTTCTCATCAGAGATCACTATGGGTTCGCCAATAGTGATCTGAGATTCAAGGAAAGACGCATTGATGGCTTCATCCTGCCTGATTAAGGTGTATCGGAAGCGATTGATCTTAGGGTTGTCCTGTTCTTCATACGCTGAACCCGGTTCAATAATCACATTTGAAAAGCACCTCCCTAGCTTTTCTCGTTCGGAGCTGAGCATGGTCCATAGCTCGCGTCTGAACTTCAGGCTTTCTTTCTCCTCTTTAGTCAAAAGGTCGTCCCATTTGAGAAAGAATTCTTTATGTTGTGGAGTGAGATGTTTCACAACCTCGTCGAACTTGCCCTTTATACCGCTCGTCTCTCCGTCTCCGTCGTCGGCAAGCTTATGATATATGAAGCAAGTGGTTTTGGCATAGCATCGACCGCACAGGTTCTCCTTTTTAAGCATTGGCGGCAGCTGCGCATGTCTTTCACGAACAAAGCAGGCAAGCTCGTTCCTCTGCATGATCATGTGGCGTAGCTCATGGCGAATGGCCGGAATTCGTATTGTCTCCGAAGTTTCCATATAATATAGGACGCCGTATGCGATGTCGATATCGTACCTGTCGGATAGAAGGAGATTATACAGTGCAGTCTGTGCTCGATGCGATGCATTGGCATTCTTGCCAGTCTTAACTTCGAAGGGAACTGTTAATGTCCGGCGGGTTTTCGCATCTTGCATTGTCACTTGGACAGTGGCGTCAATATTGCCCTTGAGCCCGTACATTGGCGACCACACGTGCTCTTCGACGTCCAAGAGCTTGCTAACACACATTGTAGCTGTCTCGCCGTTGCCAGCCTTGACGATTGCTTCCGGATGTCGTTTCGAAGTGACGAAAACTTCGGCCCAAGATTGTAGCTCTCCCATCTTACTTTGTAGGTGTTCCACAGCTTGAGGGATCTGTATCTTTATAGTATAGAGGTCCTCCAGATGCCTCGTTGCAGTTTTCTCAATGAGGTCATGTAGCCATGGGCTATCCCATCTGTTGGCCATCATCGCGGCTTGGAATATCTCATGGAGAATAGTCCCATAAACAAGTGGTGCACTGGAATCACTCGTAGCTTTGACACGGTCTTGCAACACCGCGCGTCTCGTGCAGCCGAACGAGTCGGCGACCACGGTGGCCGAAATCAAATGGTCTGGATGGAGGATCAACAAGTTATGCGAGTCGTCGATAACACATTGACCAGAAACAAAATTGCCGATGACGTGAACAGCGGCCTTCTCTGTGACCTGTGTTTCGATCCATCCATCTCTTAGTCGAATAGTTCGATACTCTTTGGTGTTTTCGACTTGTACTATGAGAACCTGTGACTGTTAGCTAGCTCTTAACGTGAGGCAGGGGCAATTAAACCTTTTCGATGCATTGACGCCCCCTCGAATTCTGGTAGTTATCATCGAGTATGTTTGTCACAAGATATCGCTGAATTACTCTGGGCTTTTGACTGAGCTGTAAAACATATTCTTAGTAATTTAAGCAGCAGGCTATGTATACTCAGTACGTACATTCGAAAAGCAACTAGCTGAATTCTGCAATGCCTGTGCCTGTGTAGCCGATGCCTCCGCCACAGCGAAGTCCGTGTCATCTAAATCATCACCGTATTCATCATCAGAGTCAGCTATATCCGCCACTGTCTTATTATCAGGGCCTTTCCCTTCAGCCAGTTCCTCCTGTTTCAAAGCAGGTTGATTGCCTGCGTCGGCAGAAGCTGGAAGGGTGTCATATTTCGAAAGGATTTCCTCGAAGTCTGCAGCAAACATTTCTTCGTCGGAATCTGCGAATTCATCTTCTTCTTCTGTATCCGCAGGAGGCATTATGCTGGGTTTCTTGGCCGCCGCGGGGCTATATTGAGTATTTATAGGTCGCCTATCGAGGTGCGTTCCTGTTGCAGGAGATTGTGAGGTTTGAATGCTGGTCTGATTCGATTCAAGCACCTCCAGGAACGATTCGTCAAATTGATCAGCGTCGAAGTCACCGTAATCGGACGAGGTGGAATCCGACTTTTGCGACACCACCGTATCGTCTTTTTCTTCAGGCTGCAATTGGAGTCGTGGTGCTTTGCCTTCCACAATGCCAGCATCTGCGGTCACATGGCGATCTTTCGCAGCTAAAGGCGACGCCTGATGCATCTCCTTCCTCTCGCTCCAGGCCTTACTTCGTGGGATAGGCGACGAGCTTGAGGGGCCGGAGGAAAATGCTGATTTATCCGGGCTCACTGCTGCCACTTTTATCCCATCAAGCAACTCACTAACCCGTGAAGGTTTAGACAGTGCGCTTTTCATAGGCGCCATGAAGACATCTGTAGCAGTATGATCTTCAAACACCCCAACTTTCCTCCTTTTCGGAAATTGTGTACCGCAGCTGATAGACCTTTTGAACGTTCCTTCCCTTGACGCAGAATTTTTGACATTTGCGCTTTGCGGTGACGAGCTGTTGCCCATGAGGTGTGCAAACAGAGGATTTTGAGGGCCCCTCGGGGTGCATTTGTCGGCCCCAATGGCATATCCAGACCATAAATCTAAACCCGGGCCGGCATGAGCAGCGTGGGCGCCTAGTTGTTGAAGATCACCAGCTTCTGGATTCGCTGCAAAATGTGACGATACATTTCCTGGCGACGACATTGGTGACGAACTTCGAGGCCGCTTTCTACCCCGCCTGGGTCCAACATAAGTAGTGGTATTGTTATATGCAGCGTTGATGCCATGGTCCCACATTACACGCTCGTCTGGCGTTTTTAATTGAAGTTGTGCCATTGACCCCACATCCATCATGCCGATGAGTTCGGGAAGCGCCAGTTTGCTCGAGGGAGTGGCGGGAGTTTCAATACTCGGTTTTGCGAAATCTTTTCGAGATAAAGGGCTTATACCATGCTCTGATCCTTTGAGTGGTATGTTCTCCTTGTCCTCTTCTAAAAGAAGAGGATTTTCCCCCGTTCCAGACATGTCTACGGAAGACCGGCGGTTCTTGATTTGAGAGTTGCATTGGAAGACCTTGAGTTTGCTTTTCGTGGCCGAGGATATAGGGATCGGAGGTTTCGCTCGCGCTGGTTCTGAGGGATTCACATCATATCGGTCCTGGGGCGCGTGGAATGTTTTATTTCGTTGCCATTGAGGCCGTCGTTGCTTGTTCAGTCAGCCCACACTGTCTCAATCACCCTGGAGGAATATAAGTACCTTTGTCGAATGATTCGTATCTGAGAATGACTTCTGAAGAGGCATAGTATGGTATGGAGGGGTGAGGGGTGAGGGGTGAGGGGTGAGGGGGCGAGGGGTGAGGGGTGAGGGGTGGTGGGGATGTTGGTAACAATTACACTCATGTCCCTCTACGTCGTCGTTCCTACTCTTGTGTTTGGAAGACGCGTCCCAAGTCGCGTCCACGAGAGCACGTGATATGGGGTACTGGGGTACCTCTAAACCTCTCAAGAAGCAAGAACACCACAAGCGGAGTTTTCCGGGACTCGCTCTGGCCCCTGGCGCTAAGCTCGTGGAGTGCTGCAACGTGGGGAAGAGCGATTATCGGCTAGCACCGTCGAGAATGGCGCGTGGGTGGTCGATAAGGATTTTGAGATTCTCTCGTGCCAGCCAGGGCTTCGAAAAACTTCATCTCTTCCATCTTCACCGCAACAGGTTTGTAGGTCTCACCCTTCACGGAAAGCCATCCTCATACGGAGGTGGCTATTTGAAACCATTTTCTAACCTTTGTAGCAGCTCACAAGACAGCAATCATGACTGAGAGACCATTGCCGTTCGTATACCAGTTCGCGGCTGGTATGTTACCCCGGACCCAGTATGCAATTGACTCTTGCTAACAGGACATAGGCGCCGTGGCTGGTGTGTCTGAGGTGAGGACAGGTCTGAAATTAACATGAACAATGGCTAACCCTAGTTAAATTCAGATCTTGGTTATGTGAGTCAACTCGGGAGATCCGGCGCATTTGAACTCTTCTGACTCTCACATGCAGGTACCCGTTAGATGTCGTCAAGACCAGAGTGTACGATATCTTTTGAATATACAGTCATTGTCGCGAGGCTAATATGGCGATAGACAACTGCAGACCGGCACGGGAACGGGCGCAGATTCCTACAATGGCATGTTGGATTGCTTCCGCAAGATCATCAAGAATGAAGGGTTAGTTAAACCACGCGCAGAACGCAGCTTGAGATTCTAATCAATACCAGTGTTGGACGGTTATACCGCGGAATCGAGGCACCAATCCTGATGGAGGCCCCCAAGCGCGCCACCAAATTCGCCGCCAACGACAAGTGGGGACAATTCTACCGCGACGCCTTCGGCATCCCCAAGATGACCCAATCCCTCTCCATCCTCACCGGTGCCACCGCTGGTGCCACCGAGGCCGTCGTCGTGGTTCCTTTCGAGCTTGTCAAGATTCGTCTGCAGGACAAGTCATCGGCAGGCAGATATACCGGCATGGTTGACTGTGTCGCCAAGATCGTGAAGCAGGAGGGCCCACTCGCCCTGTACAACGGCCTCGAGAGCACCATGTGGCGCCACATCCTCTGGAACGCCGGGTACTTCGGCTGTATCTTCCAGGTGCGCGAGCTGCTCCCCAAGGCCGACAACAAGAACCAGCAGATGATGTACGACATGTTGTCCGGTGCCACCGGTGGAACTTTCGGTACCATCCTCAACACCCCTATGGATGTCGTCAAGTCCAGGATCCAGAACACCACCAAGGTCGCCGGTCAGGTCCAGAAGTACAACTGGGCGTGGCCAGCGCTTGCGACAGTTTTCAAGGAGGAGGGATTCGGTGCGCTGTACAAGGGATTCACACCTAAGGTTCTGAGGTTGGGTCCTGGTGGAGGTATTCTGCTCGTCGTCTACACTGGCGTTATGGACTTCTTCCGCGCCATGCGGGATAAGAAGGAGGCGGCGGCGGCATAAATGCACATACCATTTGTCTCTGTTCCTTTTGATTATCTGTACATGTATGACTTGTATGGGCTATTGCTTTTTTGATGACATAGAAGTTATATATTGGCTGCGCTGGCAGGCATTAGAGTTGGTTGAGGCATACATATCATATCAGTTATGGGTTAGCCATGGCACAATATATCTAGAAACACTTGCACTATTCACATGGAGTCAAGATTATCAATGAGTATGTGTCTGGGTTGGGTTACATGAACGAAGTGCTCGTGCCGCTCAAAAGCCTGGCAAGGAAGGGCAAGGCAGTGCCTAAAAGGAGATTATAGTTACTGATAAGAAAGTATATAAAACCCCCGTATGCGAAAGCCTTCTTGTCAGGCGAACCGTCCAACGCAGACACTGCACAAAGCCCTTCTTCCCTTCCGAACTGTTCAACGAGGACGACGACCACACTGGCTTTTAGATCTCAATTAGCCTTACTGACTGAGTTCGAGCAGCTTTAATTAAATTTTTAAATTTTGGTCATTACATTGTCATTCGCTCAAGAGTAGTGGCGGTAACGGAGTAGCATCGGCAACAAGAACAGCATCGGCAACAAGGTAACAGTGGTGACAAGAATAGCGAATAGCAACAGTAACAAGAATAGCAGTGTTAGTAAGAACAGAAAACTTCTATACTGGTCAAGGAACTAACATATGAACGTAAAAGCAAGTGTTAAAGAACGTGTACGGTGTGAATCTTTGTCGAAACATTTCAACGAGTCCTCGCGATATATGAACGCTGCAGAGCACGTCCGGGAGTGAGGTAATATGAAGGAAGCGACGAAAACATTGCTTAAGGTGCAGTCTACAAAACATCATATGGGCAAAAAGACAAGTTCTGCCCAAAGTCTGAGGGGATGATAGTAGAGTCGTTTGGCTACAGAAGTTCGTGCATTAGCGATGGCCGCCCCTGAGCTCGGCATATTTATTGCGCGCCAGCTCAAGCCGCAGAGGAGCCCATCATGGGCACGACCACCGAGGATACTGGTGAGGGCGTTAGTTCGGCGTCGTCCCCTGTTTTGGGGCGGGTGTCAAAACCTCCCCGCTCATGACTGCCGGGCATTGGCGGTTGAATGAGTGGCGGCGGTGGTAAGAGTAGCAGCGGCAGTGAGAATACCAGTGACAGCAGGAATGGCAGTGATAGCAGGAGTGGCAGTGACAGCAAGAATAGCAAGACAGTAAGAATAACAGTGGCAGTAAGAATAACAGTGGCAGTAAGAGTATCCGCCTGCCCACTCGAGGGAGGGTTGGAGTGCAGGTCGACATCGTAGGGGAAGCTAATGAGCTGTTGAAGAAGTGGCAATCCAGATCCTTAACATGAATCGCATTGCTCGAGGGTCTCACTTCATCGATTTGAATTGTTGCCCGTGTGAGAGTTTGTTTGTCTGCCAGCTCCGAAAGTCACCGTAGCTCTTTATCTCCATGCGCACGCACGCATGGACGTCGACGGCATAATGCCGAACCAACTAACTATATGCTTGCCCTGAGATCAATAAACTAGCGTATGAACAAAGTATTAAAGAATTCGTACAGTATAAAGCGCCGTCGGAATATTCCAACTCTCCTCGCTATATCAAAGCTGCAAAGCACGTTCGGGAGTGAGGTAATAAGGACCAAGTGACGAAGACATTTCTCAAGACGCACTCAATCAGATGTATACACAATGATTATGTTTCTGCCCAGAATTTTGAGGGAAGGACAGCGAAGAGCAGCAGAGTAGTTGACTCCAGAGGTTCGTGCAGCAGCCAATTCGGCATTTCGGGTAGATGAGAGTAGCAGCGGCGACGAGAAAACTCCAGCACAGCACAAGTTATCACAGTAGGAAGAGTCGAGCGCACCGCAGCTCCCCGAGATCTTCTCCTTCTCCGAGCCCTGCAATGACAGCGTCCATCTTCGAGCCACAGTGCCGTGCTTGGCATCAAACAACTCGATGTCCCCCGTCGTGTGGTGATGGTTTTTGGTGATCCGAGGCCTTTACCTGCCCGTGGGAAGTCTGAGTAGAAGCGGTAATGCGGGTAAAAGGGGTAACGAGAGTAACAGTGGTGGCAAGAGTAGCAGCGGCAGCAAGAGCAATATGACAGTAACGACAGCAGCAACCTCCGGTAACTCCAGCCATCCCTTAAGAACGGCTTCTTTGAGCTTCTCGTATATCAGCAATGGTGACATTTGGGTAACGATCGAAATTTCAGTGCATGCCGTTTTTTACTTTAAGTCAAGCGAAGAAGTCATATTATATTATATTAGCTTCAACCACGGCACTCAGCACTCAGCGCAAAGTCAATCCAGATTTAGACCTTCTGGGCGGTACGAGTGATAATGTGACTGCAATTAAATTATCTCTCATTCCCCATAATCCCCAGCGATATACAGCCAGCTATCAATACCCCCCCCTTATCGCCCGTCCAAAAAAATACAAGTCATTCCATTTCATCCCCCCCCGGCCCGCACCAAAAAAAAAACTCATTGTGATATCGTACAACAGTCATCATCCCACCCCAAAAGAAAAAGAGCAACCTAGCAAAGCAAAACCAGGACCCGTGCAAACTCCAGTGGAAACGATAAGTAAGCTCAAGTAGACTCCATCGCGTCCTCGTCGTCTACCATGTCTAGGACGCGGGCGTACTGGACTGTGACGCGTTGGAGGTCGCGGAATTTGCCTGCGGGGATGGTTACTTTTCTGATTCAGAACGAAAGATTGAGACGGGACAAACATACCAAGAATCAACACAACACCCTTCAACAACTCCCTCCGATCCCACCCACAAATCGTATCCCCCTCCGCCATCCACCCCTTCCCCTCCCCCTCCCCCTCCCCGCCCTCAAGAATCCCCCCCAACAACCCCCTCAATAGCTCTTCCACCTTCCCCTTCGCACCCTCCGCTCCGAGACGCTTCGCATACATATACAGATACAACCTAAACTCGTCCCTCGCCCCCAGCCCCAGGGCACCCGCCACCCGATTCTCCAGATGCGCGACACTAACTGCACTTTCGAACCTCTCGAAGCCAGGGCGCGGTAACACACCCTTGACGAGGCGCTGGAGCATGTATGCGCGCCCCTTGAGCAGTACTTCCGCCGTTGTATGGCGCTCCAAGTGCGGGATTATACCAGCAGACACCAGCGTCTCGGGCGCGGAAGAGGTAGACGGCCCGCCGACGGCAGTGCTCTGCAGAGCAGACACAGAGGAATCATTACTATTCCAATACTGCGACCCCACAGCCCACCAAGCCTCACTGAGGCGCTGCCACACATACAGCGCAGGCGCATAAGCAAACCCATCTCCATTCGTGAGCGTAACCACAATATTCCCCGTCGAATTCAGATGCGCGGACGTAATCCCCGGCCCCGGCACCGTATGCGCCGACAGCGATTTCACCGCCGCATCCAGCACCGGCGCGAGCGACACAGGCGGATGCGGCGACGACAGCGTACGGATGTTCCAGACGTGACACATTCCCACCGCCGTGATGCAGAGGAGCCACCACCCGCGACATTCGAGGATGACGGGCTGGGCTTCGAGGACGAGGGCGTTGAGGAGGCGGCGGCCGGCGGGGGTCCAGACGTAGAGGGACCCGTCTTCGCAGGCGGCGGCCCAGAGGTTCTTGTTTCCTGTTACGAGGAGGACGGGGCGGGGGAGGAAGTCTTGCCAGAGAACTGCGGAGCGCTTGAGGGCTGTGATACGTGTAGGTTCATTGGCGTGTGCGCCTGTGCGCGCGTCATTGCGGGCTTCGAATATGACATCGTCCGCATTTTTCGCGGCGTCGTCAGGTGCTGCGCCATTGGAGAGGGGTTTCGTGGTAGGCAGGCCACCACGGTTGAGGGAGCGGAGGATGTGCGTGCGCACTTTCGGGACGGAGAGGCGCGTCTGCGAGACGGACATGACGGGGTCCACGACGGCGGGGCGGATGAATTCGGGGGTTACTTCCTGGCCGCGGGTGGGTGTTGCGGTGGCGGGTTCGACGCCGTCGACGCCGTTGCGCATGATCGGGATGGTGCCGTTGGTGCTGGTGCCGTTGACGCGTTTGCTACCGGTTTCGTCGTCGTCGCCGCCTTCGAGGACTACGGCTTTGCGCTTGTTGCCGAGGAGCATGGATGCGAGGCCGCCGGAGGGGAGGCCGTCGTAGGGCTTGGAGAGGTCGAGGATGGATTGGGGGGCTTCACCTATGGCGTTGCTTGAGCTTGCTGCCATGAGCTGGGATTGCGGTAGTGAAGATTGCCCGGTGCCAGAGGATGATACCAAGAGGGGAGCTACCCTCTTCTTTCCCTCCTTCGTGATCGTTACTCTCTTCTTCATTGCTTCGATCTTGGCAGCATTCGTCTCCTCTGCCGGCGGTGTAGGCGCGGCATCTTTGTCCGTCCCATTTGTTGCAGGCGTTGAAGCCCCCTTACTATCAGCAGCCTTGCTATCACCGTTTGTGACCGAAACCTCGTTCTTTTCCGGGCGCGCCTCAGTAGCTCCATCGCCCATCAGCGCACCCATCCTCCATTCAGCTCCGCGAAGTTCTCCGGCTCTACTCCGCTCCTCTAGACGAAGACCTGCGACGTCTTCAATAACGCCCACGCCCTTCCGGCCAACGCCGAAGCGTTGCAACACCTTGTCATTCTCCTCGATCCGAGCCACATAGCCCAGATCTCCGAGTTCAAAGGCAACAGCAAGGATAGTCCCATCTAAACTAGTGACGACCAGGGTCCGTCCATCCGGTGTCCAGGCAAGATCGGAAATAGATTTTTGAGCAAGGTCTTGTACAATGACCAGCGGCCTCGACGTGCTCGTATTCCAAACCGTCAACGCCTTATCCTGACCAGCACAGGCAATCACAGATGTCAAAGGCTGCGTACTGAAGCCATTGGCATCCGTATCCTCCGGCCCTTGCGCCTTGGGGCTGAACAATCTCGGAGCAAACGCACACACCTCTACCGGGCCCTCATGGCCGATGAGCGCGATATCGCTATCCCACAGACTGCGATTAATGATCGCCACAGAGCTGACAGGTCCATTGACCGAGTTCGCAGCAGCGATATGGTTCCCATCCGGACTCCACGAACAGCGACGAAAGTATGTAGTGAGAGGGCTCGATTTAAACGGATTCGCAATGGTATGCTCGAGGACGAAATTATTCACCATATCATGCGCCGTGGCGTTCGGCGCGGGGGATGTAAAGCGGAAGATTTTGATGGTGCGGTCGTCGCTCGCCGTTGCGAAGTATTTGTTCGCGGGGTCGAAGGTGATGCCCTTGACGTGACTTTGGTGCACGGAAAGGGTCTTCAGCTTCTCGAACGTATGACCGGACCACACCACGATTTTGGAATCGAGGCCAACTGACACCAGGATCGAGGAGTCGTAGGACCATGCTAGGTCTTGCACGTCGTTATCGTGTCCGATGAGACGTCTGAGGATCTTCCAATTTTCGACTGGCGGAGGTTCGTTGGTGCCTGGATGATTATTAGCCCATCTCCCTACTTCATCTCCCCATTCTCCTGTATTCCGCCCCGCCCCTCGTTTCTTGTATATAACTCACCGAAACTTGCCCCATGCGCCGGGGGCTCTTTCTCCAAGTGATAAACGCAAATAATCTTGTCGTCGGCGCCACTAGCCAGCCAGCGGCCATCGGGGCTAAACCTGACCGTATGAATTGTGCCACTATGGTAGCTCATATGGCACAGCTGCTTCGGGCCCCTGTACTCTGTATTCGCCGCATTGCGGATAGCCTCCATGCTCCAGATGCGCACATGGCCATCGCCGGCCGCCGTCGCGACACGGCTTCCATCGGGCGAGACGTGACAGGAGTAGACCTCGAAGTCCTTCTGCTCGCCTGGACCTCAGTTAGTTATATGGCTCCTTGTACTGGGGGCACCAGGGAAAGCATCGGTGGGAGGCGAGGGACGTACCGCTGTGCGTCAGCCACGCCGGTCGGATGAAATGCATGTTTGCGCGCTTAGTGTGGGACTGGCATGGTACGGCGTGGTGATGTCGTCAATCGACTCTGGTGATGGCTTGAGGTCGCGCGTCTGTGGGGGTACCGCGGAATTGTGTCCTGGCGCGATTCGTGAGGGAGACATTTAGCCGCGGTGCACGCACCCCTAGTAGCGCGAGGCTAGGTGCAAGGCTGGGATAGGCTGGGGGTCTTGATGATGTTTACTTCCGGATTGCTTGGAATGGGAACATGCACTGAAAGGCGTACAATATGTCCCCCCCAAAAAAAAGAAGGCGTGCATTGCACAGTGCTGCTCTGTGTACCTTGGAGGTGAGGTGGTTTGAAAACGAAGGCTTCGGGAAAACGGCAATGATGATAGGAGAAGTTTCTGGATATTCTACTCCATCTCACGCAATTTCGGTGTCCCACATCATGCCCATGGTGTACTGAGATATGCTTATAGGCCTACTTATAATCACTTGTAGCGAAAGGCTTATGTGCATATTCTACAGCCATGCAGTGCCGGCTTTTGTATTCCTCGGTCAGTATCCAAGCAAGCCTTTGTCCCACCAACCGCCACGTCAAAAGCGTGCGACAACGGATAGCCAACTTCCACCGCCGTCGTTGCCAACTTCGAGAGGACTTTATAAAGAACATCTGCCCTATATTTATACTAGTGCTCTTCGCTGGAGGCCACATCAACGAGTCGTGACTATCTCTGCAATAGGGAGGAGGGGCTGTGTGGGAGGGGGGGACTGGAGTCCTACATACTCGCTGTCCAGTAGCACTGGTGCGATGTGATACTGGTAGTTCTCGTAGCAGCGAGGGTCTACGAGAAGTTGTGGGAAGCACTAGAGTCGCCGCAGAAAACGAAGGGATTCCCGGCCGCAGTCGAATGGAGAAGGGGTCTCAAACGCTGTAGCACGGGTGGTCCCCATGACGGGCGTTGCTTAAATTTAGAGTCTTGCTGGTGCCAGTAAGTCTTGATTCTTCTCCTATCAGTTGGGCACCATGGAAGGACAGGGTCGACCCGGTGAGCATCTGAGACCAAGGCATCCGGCGAGCCGAAGAGCGAGTCCAAAGGGAGATGAAGTCTTTCCCAGGCGATTCATGGGAGAAGTGGAAGGTGGGGATGCCATAGGGCAGGATACATGCATCGGAGTTTGGGTGCAGATAGTTACAGATAGTGCAGATAGTGCAGATAGTGCAGATAGTGCAGATAGTGCAATAGTGCAGATAGTGCAGGATAGCACAACAGGAGAGTCGGTACGCTTTTGACGACAATGAGTGTACAAGTTTCTGCGGTTTCTACTCCACATTGAGTATATTGAGATTATGGTTTTTGGGTCAGCAATGAGCAATGTTATGTCATCCTCATCTTCCCTAAGGGATGCGCCAGGCGCGGATACAAGTCCGGCTTCACATAACTTCCCTATGCGATGCCGGACTTCTATCCGCGCCTGGCGCACGGAACATTAAGTGGCCGGTACCCGCGTTAGTTGACTCCACTACTCGTACCTCAGCTAGACAAGGTACTCGTACTGTACTCTGTACTCTGTAGGTACTTCACCAACTAGGCGGGATTCCTGCGTAACCCCGCATAGTTCTTGCGTAAATGGTCCCACTTTTAATGTACCCACGCAGGTAACGAGGTACCTGCGCTTTAGGGGCTTGCGGAATATAAAAACGCTCTAGTCGGACTACGCATACTGTGCCATAGTCAATACGGAGATACGCTTCTGTTTACGGAGTACATCTAAGACATTTTTTGATTTTGTCCACAGAGCCCACACCACGCCCCCCCCACCCCAACCCCCCCCCCAACCCCCCAACCCCCCCAACGGTCATGGATTCCCTGCCGTGATCTGCCACCCAAGACCTCTTTATGCTGGGTGACCCCTCGTGCTTTCCTCGCTGTCTGACCCAGCGCATACCTTTACGTATACAGAGCATATGAGCACTGCATTGCATGAGGATTGGCTCTTCAGCTAAAACAACTACTGCCGGATCCGTCGCCTCCCCCACACGTCATTGCCACCCTTAAGACCTCCACTACCTACCACCGACAGGCGAAGTCGAGCTCGAAGAAAGAAATATCGATGGCGTTGCAATGATCTCTTGGTTTTGACCTATACTCTCGTTGACCCCCCCAATCCCCACAGATGGGTCTCATATCATCTATCTTCGGCGGGAAGACGGCCCAGGAGATGCCGGCTGAGCCAAAACGAAAGAATGCGAAGCCGCGGACTAAGTCGAAAAAACCGAACAAATTATCGAAGCCCAGGACGAATACGTCAGCGAATAATCTGCTGGATGTGCCTGGAGGCGGGGTTTCGAGGAAGAGCTCGCTAGCGGGTGTTCATGCGAGGGGGAAGAGAAGATCGAGCAGTGTTCCTGCGAGATCTGATGTAGACCTTCCATTCACAGAAGATGTGGGAGGAGATTCTGGATTGGATCGTGGGAGGCAGCAAGAGAGGGATAAGAGGGCGTCGAGGCTGAGCAGCTTGTTTCGAAGCAAATCGAGCACGCCTGGGTCGATAGTGCTCCAGGGTAGGCCAGAGGATAAATGGATCTTAGACGACAATGGTGGAGTTGAGGCGTTGGATAATTCGGATCCGCTGCGTAGATATTCGCAGCTGGGGCTTGCAGGTTATGCTCAGGATCTGCCTACGGATAGTCAATGCTCAGTAACTGACAGGTAAGTTTATTCAAACGCTTCATTCAGCCGCACAACGGTATACAGAACATCGATATGCAGAAAGCTAACCCCTGATCCAGCACACCGGATTTGCACAGATCCCCAAGCTATATAAGATACCAACAAGCTCGACTCTCCCTTGTTGCCGAAACATCATCCGCTGTTCAAATAAATGATACCCTGCGCCGCCAGCACCTTGCCGAAACAGAAGCTATCCTGACGAGAAATGCAAGTGTCGACTCGAGAGACTCAAATGCATCTAACCGCTACTCGATGAGATCGGGCACATCTCCCGCTCGATCCGCCCGCATGAGCTCAACAGAACAAGTGCACATTCAACCAGAAAACTATACCTCCCACTCAGCTCGCCGCCGCTCCCACCTCACGCCCGGCGTTGCAACGAGAATGGGCGAGGCCAGCAAAGGGTCACGTTCTTCGCGGCTGCAGAAGCAAAATCCGAAGGCACGGAGACAACCAGCAGCTGAACCGGAATACAGCCAGACATTCACCCACCATTTCGAAAGGTCAAAAACACTGCCTAGTGAGGAGGAAATATATAGTTACTACGACCAGGCTAAGGCAAGCGAAAGCCCCGTAGAGGACCTGGAGATGTTGGCACCGCTCCAGAAACGGCGGTTTAGAGAAGACATCACAAGCACGCAGAGGATGAGCACGCCAACGGATTTGAGGCATATTGGTAGCTTTGAGCTGGGTAGCCTTAGGATCATGAATGGTGTCGCGACACCAAATGCGGCAAACACACCAAAGGCGCGAAGGGCACTACCTGCAGATAGTGAAGCAGACGATGTCTCTCTACGGACGACAGCAATGAGCCTCGCTAGCTTGGCACGGCATCCGTGGGAACAAGGGAAGACGCATGAAGTCAAACAACCCAGGGAGCCAGAAATCACAGTCAACCTTGCAGACCAACTCACCGTTGACCCGCTCTCCAGAAACCCAAGCACGGCAACAAAGCAATCAGCCTACTCAGACGTCCTGGCAATCAGCAGAGCGTCGTCGCAGCGTCTAGAAACGGCACCGCAGATACCCGGCGGTGCTAGCGAGCTTGCTGAGTTCTACCGACTGGATATTGATTTCCTTCCCAGCTTGTTCACTGCTGATTTATCAATGCCGTCGACCCCTAGATTGGAAACTTCATCTAAACGCACATCTGAGGAATACGAACTATTTGAGGACGCTAGGTCACATCTTGAAGTATTTGAGGACGCCAAGTCGGAGCTTGGAGTGCCCGATCGGCGCAGCCCTATTTCTGAACCCCCGAGAAGGCAAGACGACGAGCTGTACTTTCCTGCTGTCGAAACCATGCCGCAACGCCGTCCTGCGCAAACAATGTATACCTCGACGCACGCACGTCTTGAACCGTTGGCTGTCCCCGATAGTGGGTATAACTCTTATACTTCCCTGGCATCGGTGCAGCCATCCGGGTCACTGTCGAAACTGAGGAATGCCTCGGAGTCTCCTACTGAACTTGATGGTTATCAGGTAGCTCGACCAGCTGAATTTGAGGTGTCTTCTAAACCTAGAGTCCCCAAAACGGACTATTGGAGGACGCAGCATGCTCCGAGCGAGTTGGCTGGAGAATCTCGTGCAGAACCAATAGTGCCACCGCCGGTGGAAGCAGCTCCATCTGAGCCCCAACGAAGTCAGATGCCGCGGCCCCCGATCCCAACGACGGTTGCCCACGTGGATGCTTCATTGGAGTCCCAACCAGAAGCTGAGCTTGCCAAATCTACCAGCAAATCCGCACCTACATCTCCCAAGCACCGGTCTCCAGGCAAAGTTTTACAAAAGTCGTCTCGAGCTCGCCCAAATTCGCTAGCAGCTCAAGGCCGTGCTAATTCCGAAGACGCGATTACCCCCGTCAAGAAGAAGTGGCAGAGACACAGCACCCAGTTGAGCTCCGAAGTTCCCATCATGGTGCAAAAGGTTGACGAGCTGGAGAAGACAAAAGTCCCGCCCGTGCCAAAACGACTTTCTCTCACGTTCAAAGAGCGCGCAAGCAGGTTCTCCTCCGGATTGAAACATACAACAACAATGCCCGACACCGTCGAGCCCACGGAAGCGGAATCAAAACCCGCCGCCCCTCCAACAAAAGAGGAAGTCCAGCGCTCAATCCGCCGCCAGTCCTCTCCCGCTATGCCAGGAATCCGACTCGTAACAGCTGCCCCGTCCTACTACGCCCCCGCACCAACACCCACCCCCCCCACAAAATCACCCAGACCCCTCTCGTCCCCCCCACCAAAAAGCACCAACAAAGCCCCCCGCGCCGACCTCGAGCGCCACATGACAAACGCAAGCACCATCACCAGCTCCCTCGGGAAGAGTCCCTACAACGCTGGCGCCTCTGCCATCTCCCCAGCGCCAGCCGCACCAGCCAGGGCCCCACCTAGCGGCAACCATCCCCGCCGCGACCGCACCGGCCGCCTCATCGGCATGGACGAAGAATCCGCCTCCAACTTCGCGCGCGCCCGCAGCCAGGTACGCGCCGCCGAGCGGGCCCAAGAGGCTGAGAGGAGAGAGGTGCTGGTGACTCGCATGGCGCCGCCTGTCCCGTCGCTGATGGTGCTAGCGGCGAGGCAGAGTCCGTTGATGAAAGGTAAGCGCGAGAAAATCGGCCCTCCACCCTCGCTGATGAACGGACGGAACCGTAAGCACGGCATCCTCGGTTTCTGGAGCGAGTCCTCGTCTTCCAGCTCATCGAAAGACGGGCAACAAATCGACATTCCCAAGCGTCCCATGCCTATGGGCCCCGTCGGATCCTCTGGCGAGATCCCCGCCGTCCTGTCGGCGAAGAGCGCGGGGTTCACGACGCCGGTGGGGATAAGTTTGCCGTCTATGGCGCCGCAGTGGAGGGGGCCGAGTCCGGCGGAGCTGGCGGAGATGGCGTTGAAGGCGAGGAAGGAGGGGAGGTTGAGTGTCGAGGGGGGGAGGAGGAGTGTGAGTGCTAATGGGGTTTATTAGAAGGGGGGTAAGGTGGGGAATTGGGGGGAGAGGCCGGGGTCGGTGATGAGTGAGAGTGAGCCGAAGGGGAAGGGGAGGAGGAGGGGGTGGAGTTAGATCGAGGAAGGAGGGGGAGGTTTGAGGTGGGGGTCAAATCTCGGATTTGGAGAAACCCAGGCTGCTGCATATACAAAGGCACTACAGCACAGCACCTCTTTTTGTCATATTCGTATACCGGCGTTTTTTTGGATTTTGTTTTTCTGTATGGATTACGAATGGAAAGGATGGAAGGCAGCTGAGGCCGGACATTTGATGAGCATACGACATGATTTTTTCGCGCATACATACCAACTACAATGATAGGTAGTACGTATATAATATTTTTTTTTTTACTTGGGGGGCATACATGGGGTGGGGAAGGATGGATTGGGGGGGTAGGTAGGGGATATAGTGTAATGTATATGCGTCGAATTTCACCTGATCTTTCTCGACGGAAGTGATACTGATGCTGGCGGTTCGAAGCTCTTGACTCTAAAACACCACGAAAACCACCTAACTCCACTATTGGGTTGGGATTTGGTGGTTTGATGCAGACGTCGCTTTGCGAAGTAAATTTGGTGGGGGGAGGTGGCGGTGGTGAGCACGTACGAGCATCGTACGTGCTGGTTCACCACTGTATATAGCAGTCTATACAAACGGCGAACATTTGATCTGATTGTTTGTTGTACGGTAAAGATGTTCCGTGGGATCTACGCCTGGAACCGAGTGAATTGGGTGAGGAGCGGTTGTTGGCTGGGCGCCGTCGCTGTTTAAATACCCCGTTGCCTGTTCAATTCGTCTAGAGCATTGATCGCCCGGCTAGAGACGTTGGATGTGCTTTTCAACCTTTAGAAAGGAATTATGTTCAGTATGGGGCCGTATGACGATACGACAGGCATATAATAGCTTTTCAAGGAGTCGGCTTCTAAGGAGTCGGCTTCTAAGGAGTCGGCTTCCAAGGAGTCAGCTTCCAAGGAATATAATTCCATTAGCTTCAATTTCAGTATCAATACTCCAACTTTTGGTAGCATGACCATTCCGACCAAAATCACGCCCACCCCGCATCGTCAGCAGCAACCCCATAAGACCATGGAGGCGGCTGAGGTGGTAGAGGTAGCACTAGAGGATCACGAGAGAAAGAAAGGGGTTTTGTAGCGCCGCTCATTTTTTTTCTTTTTGCTTTCTCGCATACTTGCCGCCCCTGGCTCTGTTCCGAGAGACCCAAAGACAGTCTGATCCTGCCGCGCTCGTAACTTTTTAGTGTCGTCTTCGGGCACTCAATAGGAGCTCTCTTCTTCGGTGTTGGCGGCCCTGTACTCGCAATTAATGCTCTCTTTCTTATCCGAAAATTCCCAACCGTCCTTCCTATCCCACCGTTTAAAACTTTCAAGAGCATATGCCATAAACTCGTCGTGTTACTGGTTCCTGTTTCGGCGTAAGTACGTACGGTGGTGAGAAATGGTGGTGGTGAGAGATGACGGTGGTGAGAAGTTATATTGCTGCGCTGGCATAGGGATGGCTAGTTGCAAAAGGATCGGACATGGTCAAGAAATAGAATCAAAGAGACATATCAACTTTAACTTCAAGATCAATTCCCCTCCGACCTTTAGCCGGCACGAGCACTCCGATCCCAAGTTGCGTTCGTCCCGCATCATCCCCGCATTTTCGGTCCTGAGCAAACTTATCACAACCAACCCCACTTCCTCTATCGCAACCTCATTTTATGCAACATTACCACAACCTCGCCCTGCTGTGACATGCCCATCAAAACCTCCACACAAATACGACCAGAACTACCCACAGAGATCACACAACGTCACCTACTAACGAGATCCGAGGCCCCCTGAGAGCCATGGACCCCTCATCCCACCTTCCCCTCTGCCTCTAAGGCTCGGGCTAACCTTCTCCACAGCACGATTGCTACGTTACATCTCCCAACTACGGCACCTTGAGCCTCGCCCCTCCAGCCTTCTCAGCCTTATATCTTCAAGCCAAACCCATGTTATAAACTCTATTCCTCCCTCAGCAAAACCACCCCCAGGACCCCCCCACCAGCCCTCAAAATGTCGGCCCAAACCGGCTCCCCCCACCCACTCCTCGACCGCCTCAACAAAGACGGCTTCGTCGTGATCCCCTCCCTCCTCACCCCCGAAGCTCTCACCACCCTGCGCACCGCCACCACCTCCGTCGACGCCCAGGCCCGCGCCGGCAACTGGCCCTACATCCGCACTCTCCCCAAGCAATTCCCCCCCTGGTCCGCCGCCGACCTCGACAAAGGCATCTGGGGCGTGCAGCACCTAATGCACCCCGAACTCCCGCCCTCCGCTCTCTTCACCTCCTCGTATTTTAGTCAGCGCACTTTGGCCGTCGTGACGGAGCTCTTACAGTGCTCTACTGATGATCTGGTCATGGAGCTGTATAACCTCCTCGTGCGCCCTGATCACCCCTTTGCGCTGCGCTGGCATAGGGATGACATCGCGCCTACTGCCACGGCAGAGGAGGAGACGGAGCGCTTGGCCAAACCGGCGTGGCACGCGCAGTGGAACCTGGCGCTTTATGACGACGCATCGCTGATCGTGGTTCCGGGAACGCACGCCAGGCCGCGGACAGACGCAGAGAGGAGCGCAGATGAGTACGAGGATAACATGCCCGGGCAGCTGGTAGTGCAGTTGAAGGCAGGTGACGCGGTGTTTTATAATAATAATATCCTACATCGCGGTGTGTATGATGCGGGGAAGGCGAGGGCAACGCTGCATGGGAGTATGGGACATGTGAAGGGGGGGAGGGATAGGGCGAGGAATGTGCTGCAGCATGGGTGTGGGGAGTGGGTTGATCAGGTTGATTTTGGGGCTATGGAGGGGAAGGATAGGGAGGTGGCGGAGGGGATGAGGAAGAGGCTTGTGGAGTTGGGGAGGGTGAGTGGGGATATTGGGTATTCGCAGGTTGATTAGAGTAGGGGTGGATGCATACCAATTGGTGGTGGTAAGGTGTTACAGTATAGTAAGTAGCGCGATGAGCAGCAGGCCTCATGGGACGTATTAGACAGGTATAATTAAACCAAATCTAGCAAATCGCAATAAACGTTACTATAACCCGATTGCTCGAACGCTCCTCCCCATAAAAAACCCTGATAAGTCGCTCCCTCAGCCCAAACCTTAATAGAAAACATCGAAAGAGGAGCACATGAAAAGCGAGATATAGGCCCATAACCCGGCTCCGAAAAAGCACAAAAAGGAAAATATAAAAAGGACAGAGAGAGAGCCAGATATAGACAAGTCATTTAGACGGAAGATGAAGTGGGATAACCCATTCCAACCCTTATATAACCTCGGTCCGCCTTCCGTTTTCTTGTATGTGATGGCGGTGCGGTGTCCATGAGGCGGGTAGAGACGCGTCTACTTCTTCGCGACGACGGTCTTGGGTGCCGCTGGGGCCTTTTCCTTCTTGGCTGGTGCAGCCTGTGGGGTGGGTGTGTTAGTGTGGGTAGAGGGAGGTATATGGTAAGTATGATCGATCCAGCACCCTTCTCACACGCCATCATCGATCACAAAGAAACCCTTCGTCTCCTCCCAATTCCCAATGATACGCAAACACATAAATAGATACAAAACTAAAGGAAACCCCGCATATGAAAACAGAAATAATAAAAAAATCACCACCCAACTAACCTTCTTCTCCACAACCTTCTTCACCTTCTCCACCTTCGCCTTAACAGCTGCAGCTGCCCCTGCCTTCGGCGCCGCCGCCGACTTCTTCACACCCACCGGTTTGCTCCCCGCGGCAGCAGCCTTCTTAGGCGCGCGCTTCGCAGTCGTATTGGCTTTCGGCTTGGGCGCAGCGCGCTTGCGCGGCGCGACGGGCGAGGGAGGGGCCTCGAAGATGCGCGGGCGCGAGTTGCCGGTCGCGGCGCGGGTTTCGCGGGCCATTTTTGGAGATCTGGGTGGGTGTGTTAGTTTCGGTTGCTCTGGGGTGTGGAAGAGAGGAGGAGGTGGGGTTGGGGGAGCTGTTGTGGAAGGTGTTGTGGAAGGTGTTGTGGAAGGTGTTGTGGTGGGTGTTGGAGGCAGGGCGCAGCGGTGATAACGCCAGCGCGTAGATCGGCGCCCCCAGCGGGGAGGGGGACTCACGGGATTGATGGGACTGGGGACGTGGAGATTTTGCGGTGAGGATCGCGCAGATGAGGCGACTGTGATGAGCGGGTTTGGGGATGTGGAAGGTGTTGCGGGACGGTGTTGTTGTGAGGTTTCTGGGAGGGAGGGTGGGCAAACGGAGGGTGGGTGTTTTGGGGGATTTGTTGTTGTCGCTTGCGATGTGGTCGGTGCTTTTTGGGTCGGGCTGGGGGCGGCCAAGGGGGTTGCGGACTGGGGGACCAGAGTTGGTGTAGGCTGTGGGTTAATGGGTTTGGAGTATTGGGAATTATTTTATTTAAGAAGATTGGGATTTTGTTATTTGATTATTTGTTGTTCGAGAGAGGACTGGAAAGATCTAGCCTTGAATTCATACTGGGCGATGAGTCTTGTCTCGGGAAGACGTGGGATGTGTTTCGAGGAGCCCTAGATGACGAAGTCACTCGAAGCGCATTGTCGACTGACTTACAGAACGTACACAGACCTTGCTAGTTGAATCCCAAGGGACCTCCTGAATATCAATTCTGATGTGAGTTGCGAGTTCGTCATACGAAACATCCATGGTCAAAAACCACGCAAACCCTGATACTCTAGGCCGAAAAGCCTCCGCCAGTGCTATAATTACCCCGTCCCGCCCTGTTGAATTATATGTATTAGTATTTTTTTTTTTAAAAAAAATACAGCCTATAGTGATTAATGTTCTTTACTTTCATGCATAGTTGTTCTATGCTTTCATTTTAGGTGCTTCTGGCAGTCCATGTGAAGCCGTTGCGTTGGGCCACACTAGCATTTATGATATCTTCAGTCTCTCACATGTTATAATACGATCACGAGAGTTGACAAGCCCAGACAAGAAGCTTTAGCAATGAGTTCTGTAATTCATGAAGAGCCATTGAACGTGAATATTTGAACATTTGAATATCCAGGACTCCGAGACTATGCGAATATTATCTACAGTCATTTATCCTCCCCATCCTCCGCGTGCCAACTCCAGGGACTAAACACCAACCCCTTACTTCTTAGCATCATTCGCTGCCTTACTCGCAAGATCCTCAACCTCATCAGCCTTCTTCGACAGGATCTCTGCAATCTCCTTATACGCCTCCTTGGCAATCTTGTCCGCCTCTCCACCATGCTTCTTCACCGCCTCATGTAGCTTGTGCAACTTCGGCACGATCTCTTGACCGCCAGGAATCAAGTTGATATACTCCTGAATGTTCTTCCCCACGCCCGGGCTATTCACCTTCTCACCAGCCTTCTTCGCATACTCCTTCAGATCGCTAACATCGCCGTTCTTGATCTTCTCAAACAGCTCCGAGAAGTTCGCCTGCTTAAGCGCATCCGAGTTCTCCTCAATGACCTTCTTGATCTCGGGGTTCTTATCAAGGTAAGGCTGTGCCTTCTCAAGGCCCTTCTTCCACGCCTGGTCGCCCATTCCCTTGAGCTTCTCAATGTTCTCCTCAACAACCTTGCGGATCTTGTCCGCCGCGTCTGTGCCGCTACTATTCTTGAGAATATCCTTAATCTGATCGTATGTCTTGTTCACCTGCTCCTTAGCTTCCGGTCCGTAAGAGTCGGCCATTTGCTTTAGCTGATCGATGCTGCCGCCAACCTTCTCCTTGAGGTGAGGGTGGTTATCCAAGATCTCGCCCGATGCTTCGCTGGCAAGCTCAGTCACCTTGCTGAGGTGCTTCTGGAGGATTTCCCAGGTCTTGTGCGCGGTCTCGATGGTCAACCCGCCCTTGGTTGCTTCCCTCATATCGGAGTAAGCATCGCGGATAATCTCGTCGACCTTGCCGCGGTGCTTCTGCTCAATTTTATCGAGATCGTTGAAAGCCGCGTCAACGTAGGACTTGGCCCCGGGGATAAACGCGGCGTATGAGGTAACGGTGCTACGGAACCATTTTAATAACTCGTTCGGCTCAGGAGCCGAGTCTTTCATGGAGGATGTGATGTTTCGGAACTGCCTCTTGGTTGCTGCGGCGCCATCGACAATGGTCTTTGCGCCACTGTAATGGTAGTATCCGTATCCGAGAGAAAAGACAAGGGCGCCGCCTGCGATTCCGGCAACGACTCCACTGCCAGCACCACCCCCGACGTTCGATGCCACTTGCGAGGATTGTTGTGGCGTCAAAGTCGATTGTAGTCTGATTTGGCGGGCATTGGAGCAAATTGGGGCCCTTGCTGGTGCTTTCAGCACACGTGCCGACCTAATGGCAGTTCTTGAAGCCATCATGATTGTAAGATGTGATAAAATGCGGGAAGTATGATATTATGCGGTGAGAATATCGGAATCTTGCAAACACAGCTCAATTGAATTAAAATGAAGCTTCACTGTGTATAGACTGTGCTCAGAAGGGGGGAGCTACTCATATTTGTAGCTTGCATCGTTGCATCAGGGTAACTTTAGAGTCATGCCGTCATTGCAATGGCCAGGCCCACATATAGGGACTACCATTTTCAGGGACCTTGCTCCTGAAAACGGTGTACCTATAGCGTATTTTAGTAGCCGAAAGCTGAGCTAGTCGAAGCTCCAAACTCTGAGCCTCAGCACGCATTTTTTAAGAAACCGTAATGTCGATGCTTGTGCTAGTGCTATGGTAGGAAGCTCAACCATCGCGCCGCTTTATTATATTGGACGACCTGATGACCGTCCCAGGTAATACCATTTATCTTTTCAGTGAAGGCCTATTTTGTAAAACCGTCACTATTTTGAAGCTTCCACATTATTCTCTTGAGGTGGTGTTCATCCAAGTTCAAAATCCTCACAACAGTAACATTGACGTCATCACCCACAATTGGCACAATTGGCGCTAGTGGAGCCGCGGGGTTTTTAAGCTTTAATACTATGTACATAGTTGGCCAAGGTTGCCCCGTATATGCCACAATTAAACCGAACATATCAACTTCACTTTCATAACCAGAGATGAAGTTAAATTGATTTATTATAACTTCAAAATGGCTATTTATATTTTGAGCTCCTGAGAGGGACCAGTTATCAGTGTCCACACTCTTGCCTAGCTCTTTCTTCGAGGCCATAACTCCGCAAATGCTTCTGCTTTCAACTGCAAATCTTCTCTCTCTTCCCATTCCATCGCAAGGTATCATAAAAAGTATTGTGATCCGAATGTTCATAAACCCCATAAAATATATATTTGTTCTTCCTTCCCATCTCCCGAATCGCCGCCGTCAAATATCCACGTTTTCATAGAGTATGATTTCCTCCTCAATTGACCACGTCGTAAATTCATAAATATGTTTCACTCTTCCATCTAATCTTCGTCGGCTTCGATAGACGACAATCGACGTCTAAGGTTTGGACGGGCCACAACGTCATCGTCATCGTCATCGTCTTCATCTTCAATGCTTCGCTTTCTCTCCGAGCTTGGGGTTCCAAAGTATCCGAAGACGCGGCTCGAGAAAGAGCGGCGTGAAGTTGTGCTCTGTCGGACGAACAGAGAAGACAGTTCTGTCTGACCTCTCCTTGGAGAAAGTGGGCCGAATGGCGAGCGCGCCTCAGGTTGTTGTGGCCCAGCTTGTCCCTCGAAGACGGGGACGCTCTCCATGCCTTCAGCTCCAGTTGGATCTTCAGACTTGACTTCTTCCTTCAAACCACCTTCCTCCATGGACGGGAACACACTGTCTGGATCTTCCATGTCCGGCAGCTGGCTCAAATCGATCGTTTGCGGACGCTTGACGGAGCGGATGAATTCAACTTCAGGTCTCTTGTTAGACCCGATGAATGTAAGCTCATCTCGTCTTCAATCTTGAGTGGCGAGGGCTTTGCAGAGTGAATGAACTCGAAGCCGTCATCATCAGAGTCTTCCTCTGATTTAATAGCATTTTTTGAGAGCAGAAAATCTTAGACACAGTGAGGAACGTGAGATCGCCTTAGAGAAATACGGCCCAAACTGCTTTGTAAAGAGGCCCAAACGAGTTATAAGTGCCCAGATCTCTCACCTTCCATGTGCATGATACTCGTGATGCGTTACAGGACTGGAGGAAGATGCTCCGAGACTCCGAAAATCCGAGAGACCCGAAGGAACTCAAAAAGATTTACAGGGCTGCCTGCAAACAGTTCAATATGAGCTCAGTCCCTCAGAACCACGGACTATACTACGTTCCGCCAAACCACGAAGAACTTGGACTGAAAGTGGCAGTGGCCGACCCGACAGCGGGTTCCAACCGGGGATGTTTTCAACTTTGCTGCCCTCCTGAAAGACCACCCCACGATTATGGAATATATCCAGCTGATCTTGTTAAACCAGGTATGAATTGTAAATGAAATAACGAGAAGTTGCTGAATATATAAAATATCAAGTGGCAAACCAATTGACAAGTAAAGAAATAACTTACATTGAATTCGAGTGTTCGCGGTTAAATTCACAAGCCCTGACACTTCTGCGTGCTGCTGCCAGTTAGGAAAAGCCTCAGAAGCACAAAAGCTCACCAAGCGTGCAGGGCTTCGTTTCTGGTCTTCAAGAGCCCTATATATAAGTATTCACTTGATGAATTGAGTGAAGATCAAAACCGTAGAAGTGTATTTGGGTATTATAAAGAATACGAGCAAGAAGTAGGAGAGGTGGGATGGGATCATCTGCAGTAATCACGAAGCTGATGACCAAACCTCGGAGCTTGAAAAAAAGTGAAGTCAAGAAATAGGTCGCAATCGTTCATCAAAGTAAAAAAGCGGAAGAGCGATCTTGCAAAATATAGAAAATAGAAATCTGCTCACTGTATATTTCCACCCAGGTGAAATCAAAATAGAGTCTTGATCATTGAAGAAGTAAGAAAGTCAATACATAATCGTGGAGCTTGCAAATGGCAATTAATTGCCATTGAGGCGTTGCATTTGCGATGGGGACAATCCCAGACCGATCCCTCTCGGGCAGTCGATAGAGAAGAGAGTAGGCACAACCGAACACCATTTTCAATCCCCACCAAACATGATCACATTTCCCGAATCTGTCATAAAGTGTCCTCGAATTCGACTACCGACCGAAGCACGCTGCCAAACTTCAGCGCCTTTTTTTGCCGCTCAAAGACAATGCATCACGCTAACCCCATATTTATCTAAATCCCCTAAGTTATATCTACCAAAATAAATACCATCATAACCTATTTTTATAACAAGCTCTCAAAAGCATCTAACCCCTTCTTCTGCCCAGGCTGCTGCCCACCTTGACCTTGCGAGCCTCCCTGTCCTTGTGGTGGTGCAGAGCTAAACGCGCCCCAGCCCTGCTGTTGCATCGGCTGCTGGGGCTGTTGTGACCAGGTTGGCGGCGGAGGAAGGGAAAAGGGGGTTATTGGCTTTTGCTGCTGAGACATAGAAAGATTGCCCATGGAGGTGCTCATACTAGGTGTTGTTCCCGGAAACGACGTCTGCCGTTGTTGTTGCGCGGGGACCATAGGTGCAAATGATGAATTTGTTGACGTTGGGCTTGAGGAGGCCCATATATTGCTGCTGCTGGGGGCCGCGGCCGTTTGCCAGTTGACCGACGCTTGGGTTGCTGGTGGCTGGATGAAGACTGAGGAAACAGGCTGGAGAGGTTGGGAGAACTGTGTTGTTGATGGCTGGAGGGAGTCGAAGCGCGAGAGGTCGGGAGTGATGGTTCGAGATGGAGCTTGTGGCCTCGTGGCCGCGGACATAGAGCCAATACCCGGGGATGATGGGCCAGGGGATGGGGAGGGGGTGGTCGACCATGAGAATGTGGGAGCAGCTGGAGGAGCAGGCTTTGCGGGAGCGTTGGGAGCTGCGTCCCAGCCGCCATCCGCTACTGCATTGCTCGCGGTTGTGCTAGTAGTGTACTTTCCGGTCACGAGACGCTCGAAGTCGTCGTCTTCGCCGCCGTTTGCATTTGATGAGAATGCTGCTGGGAGGTCGCCGAAGGACATGAAATCATCGTTACCTGCAGTATTCTTCATACCGGAATTGCTGCCCAAAAGTTCCTGGAGCTTATTCGTATGTTCCTGTTCTACCTTGGTGCTTAGACTCTTAATCAAGTCCATGAAGGCTTGGAATTGCCTGAGATCCAGTAACGGGCCAAAACTCATGTTCCACAAAATAGGCAGGATATCCATAGCGATAAATTCCGTGTCTGCCTCAGAACTAACCTGTTGTAGAACTTTGAGAGCTGCGAGCATAACAGCAGGCTCTTTGGTCTTGATCCCACGGATGAGAGGAATGATATTTTCTTGCATGGTGTACTTGTCTAGGGCGCTGATGGCAGATTTCTCTTTCTTCTTGCCATTTTGCGGCGCGAATCCGGACAGGCCATCATCAGCAGAGGAGGCAATAGAGTCTGTTGTGCCGCCACATAAAACAACGAAAGCTTCAAGACCCCTGACCTTGATACCCAGGCTCGAAGTTTTGCTGAATACCGCCGCGACGACTGGAAACAGCTCGTTTTTTATTGTGCTAAAATCAAGCACAGGGACTATCACCGGAAGACTTCGTAGGGCCGCGTCTACGATAGAGTGGGTAGGTGACTCTATTGCCAGGTGTATTATCGGTAGTATTTCTGTAATTTGTCAGCGATAAGCTCCACTGCCATAGTCCAACTGTTACTAACCGTCTTTGAAGTTCTTTCCCGAGCAATTGGAGGTGATAATATTGATATTTTGCAGTAATACGGTCAGACCCGCCTCTTTCCCAGTATCACGTTCAGGGGCTCCTGCGGTCCCAGAAGCGGCAGGCTTGGCACCGCTCAAGAAAATCTCTCTCAGGCGAGGCAGCATTTTCTCGGTAAAGGACCGTTTAGCACTAGGCAAAAGTTCAATAATTTTGAATGCATTCTGCAATACCAGACTCAAAAGTTGCTTGTCCTTCATTTCCTCCAGCAGAACTAGCAAAACCTTCTTCTCCAACACGCTTTTGGGGAAGCTCGGGATCACCTTCGTAAGGCCGCGCATGAATGCAGCCTTTTCGGTCGGCGTCTTCGCCGGTAAGGCATCCAGGAAACGAATTGTGGAGACAAGGATGTTGTCGAAGTACGATGATTGTTGGAACTCGCGGGCTGTCATGCGTTGAACAGGGCGACGGGCGATTAAGCGTGGGAGGACACTGGTCGTAAGATCTCTAGGAATTGGCCGAGATGAAATATAATTGTTATTGCTGGAGGGTATCGAGCCCGATGAGGCAAAGAGCCGTTTGTAGGTTGTGACGCTTGAATTGGCATGAAGAGGCGATTCGTGAGGTGAGTTGTAGAGGGCAACAACGAGAAGTCCCAGACTAAACATATCGGCGGAAACATTAAGGTTCGTATCGAGAACAAAATCCGGAGAAGCATAGTCGAGATTTAATTGAACGTATCGTGGCAGCCGTGGGTCTAAATTGAGAACTTCTGAGAGAGATATAGGGGTGACAGAGGATGGCTTGTCAGAGTTGTCCGCAGGGCTAAGAAACGAGAGACCGCTTATTTTCCAATCAGACTGAAACACGTTAGGTAGATTCTTTACGCTGTCCATTCGGGGCATACCTTTGCATTTATGTATATAGCATCTGGAGTCAAGTTGCCGTGGACCAGCCCAGCATTCTCGTGCAGAAACTCAAGGGCCTTGCTGATTTGTAGCAACCCCTTTTGTATTTCCAATTCGTCTATTTCCAAGTCTCTTCTCCTCCTATTCCCCTCGCTATCCTCTTTCACGAATCTGCTTGAGCGCCCACCAACGCCTGTTGCTCTCTCCTCCTCATCTTTCTCCTGTAACAACCCCGCTAGTGATATCGTCACTGGTTCGGTCGCAAACTGCAGCCCACCATATCGTGTGTCTTCTACTGGCTCAGCGAGTTCGAGTATATTGGGGTGTCGTAGCCGCGCAAGCGATGACGCCTCTTTCTTCAGCCGTTCGACCACCTCTTCCACGGACCGTTTGAGACTCGATGCGCTGGCTCTGTCGGATCTGCCCAAGCTGCCTGAGTTCGATTCTAACACCTTGCGATCAAAGACAAAGATAGAGACCTCTTTCGAGGTCTTCTTATTCTTGCCATCGAATATCTTCCAAGGGCCCGAGACACCTGACGGTTGCGAGCTGATCACATAGTTAGAGGAGATGTTGGAGGAGAATGACTTGAGAGCGGAAGAAAACATAGCGTCCAAATTAACGAATATATTCAACCATCTGAGATATTAAATTATAAATCGTTTAAAAAGTACGCGCTATGAGGAGAAGGCAAAGGGGGGGTATATGACGGTTCAGATGCGAATAATTCCCTTGCCGAATCTCAGCCTTGAGAAACTTCAACGGGGCCGTCTGTTCCCCAAGGTAGCTCTTTCTAGCGAGCGACGCTGATTGGCCAATCGGCGGGGAAGGCGGCCGCGCGACCATTGCTCATGGGCGGTTCGGGGACCATTGGAGGGAGACATTTAGATAGACATATTTAACATTTTTTTCTTTTGATATTTCCAGATTCAGCCACATTGGTCTTGTTATGTAGGTGTATTTCATGATAATGTTTTCTTTTTGTGCCTGTCTTATCACTCCGATTCGGCATGGGGTGGCTCAAGCGGGCTACCTACGGCACAGGTGGCATGTTGACTCAATGTCTCTGGGTCCGCAAATCGGACAGACAACTGTGAAGTATACTGACTATATAAAGCCGCCAACACCCGCTTTATAGCCTATTTCTCGAATCTATTCAGCGAATTGTTGACTCAAAGACCATTGACTCGAAATTCTGTCGACTTGGCTCACCAACAAAATGAAGCTCAGGCAATTGTCGACGGCGCTCGCGCCCAGAAGGCTCGTTGCACAGCAATGGGCAAGCTCTTCAGCGATGGCGGCTAGGCTATACAGCACTTCGAAGCTGGCTGAAATGGATGCATCGAAGCTCACTATCATCAAGACTACTACACCTAAGGAGCTTATAGCACCCAAGGACCTTGTCTTTGGACACACTTTCACGGATCATATGCTAACCTGCGAATGGACGGCCGAAGAAGGTAGCTACTTCTGCTTGTAATATAAGTCAAGGTATAGCTAATAATCGGTGTAGGATGGTACGCGCCCAAGATTGCCCCATATCAGAACCTTTCACTAGACCCGTCATCCTGCGTCTTCCACTACGCATTCGAATGTTTCGAAGGAATGAAGGCATACAAGAATGATGCTGGAGAGATCCGCCTGTTCCGACCAGAGAAGAACATGGCCCGCTTCAACACATCTTCTGCTAGAATTGCTCTTCCCACGTTCGACCCCGAGGTTCTCACTGGCCTCATTGCCAAGCTCGTCAAGCTCGACGAGCGCTTCATTCCCAACCAAAAGGGATACTCTCTATACCTCCGCCCAACAATGATCGGTACCCAGGCCACCCTCGGTGTTGGCCCACCAGGCAGCGCATTGATGTTTGTGATTGCATCCCCAGTGGGCCCATATTATCCAACTGGTTTCAAGGCTATTTCACTGGAAGCCACCGACTACGCCGTGCGCGCATGGCCAGGTGGTGTTGGTGACAAGAAGCTGGGTGCCAACTACGCTCCCTGCATCGTGCCACAGCTTGAGGCTGCCAAGCGCGGGTTCCACCAGAACCTGTGGTTGTTCGGCAAGGAGGAGTATGTTACTGAGGTCGGAACCATGAACATGTGGGTGGCCATGAAGAACAAGGAGACCGGACAGAAGGAGCTTATCACAGCACCAATTGACGGTACCATCCTGGAGGGTATTACCAGAGACTCTATCCTGAGCTTGGCAAAGGAGAAACTCGTGCCAGAGGGATGGAAGGTTGTTGAGCGCCAATACACCATGTTTGAGCTGGATGACGCTGCAAAGGAGGGAAGGCTCCTCGAGGCTTTTGGATCTGGCACAGCAGCTGTTGTTTCCCCAGTAAGGAATATCAGCTGGAAGGGCAAGATTGTTGATTGCGGCTTGAAGCCAGACCAAGAGGCTGGTAAGATCGCCCAGAGCATGAAGGAGTGGATTGAAAGGAGACAGTACGGCGAGGAGGAGCACGAGTGGAGCTACAGAGTATAGGATGGGCAGATGATCAAGTTCTATCGAGATGAGTGATGCGTTGGGCGTGGCTGATAAGGGACGATTTGTTTCAAAAGGTACAGGGTGATCGGTAGGATATACCAGACTTCAGCCAGCGTTTGGCAAGTCGAAGGGCTGAAATGAAAGACGGCGATAGAGTTACAAAGTGTTCCATAGAAACAAAAAGTCTATCAGACAATGCAGTCGGTTGAATTACTGAGATTCATTGCCAAACATTTCTAATGTGAACTCTCTTTATGCTCGCGCATCTTTAACGCCCTTTCTCAAGAATACCAACGGCCATAACTCAACTTCCAAAATTGAACACAGTGCGCGTCGTCTAACAAAACTGGAATTTTATAGAACATATCCACCATTGTCCACAAGGCAGAGATTCAGATTCCAATAGAATCCCTGGAATACTCTTTTCTTTTAGCACCTGGAGTATAAACTCTCAAACTCTTCAAAATGAGAAACCTCACGTTCTCACTTGCCAACCGCACAAATCACCAAATTCAGTCAGTCGAGCAGCATCAAGACCACCCTCGAATTTTCAAAATTGACAACATATACATATTCCCTCACTAGTGAGTAACCCCCGACCCCTTTCCCGCCGCCCTCGCCCCGCTAACCTCTCTAGTGTACGCCTACCCCAGCATTCCCGGCGCGCCCATCAAAAAATACCCCCTCCAAATGGACGCCCTCCCCGTCCCCCGCGGCTGGGTCCCCGACGCCTGGTTCAAAGCGTACAACGCGGCAGACAGCCAGATCTACCACCTCGTCGGGAGGGACTGCCGGATCTCGAAGCGGAAGCGGGAGAGTGGGGAGACGAGGGAGAGGGCGCTGAGGTTGTGGGAGAGGTATCCGATTAATAAGGTTATGTGGGCGGAGAGGTGGAGGGAGGATAGGGGGGCGGAGGTGGCGGGCGTGGCGGGTGTGGCGGTGATGGAGGAGGAGGAGGAGGGGGGTGGGGAGGAGAGTGAGGAGCTGGAGGGGGAAATTGACGGTGACGACGAAGATGAGGAGAGTGGGGATGAAGAAGAGGTGGGGGAGAGGGGGACCGAGATAGTTTGGGAGCAGGAGGTTGAAGAGTCGGAGGAAGGAGAGGATGAAGAGATGGTGGATGCGATGGATGTAGATGGAGACTCAATCGAGGGGGCTTATGATATGAGCTATCTGTTCGAGGAGTTTTGAGGCCTCACAGATCGTTTCGAATCAACCTACCCTAAACAAAAGCGGGATAGAAGCAGAGTAGAAGTAGGATTGTCAGGGTAGTCTAGCCCCGTATGAGAAGGACAACAAACTTGAGGAGTTGAATTTTAAAGTACGGTTTTCATTCAATAGAGTAAAGCCATAAGTGCTAAAAGCAATGGCCTGATAGAAATTAATGCCTGAGCTCGCGAGACCTTTTCCTACCCGCAGTTTCATATTCCCTCGATTTCATAAAGGCTCCACGCACACAGTCAACCATCAACGTATCTCCCAATCACCCATTACTCTCCCCCATCTCCTTCACACCACTCCTTCAAATCCCTCGCCTGATCCGCAAACCTATCGATCAATTGTCCTCCCACCGCAAGCCTAACCACTGGAGCCATCATCCCCCCAAAGCTCTCCCAAGTGACATACTCGCATCCCCCCTCCGTCTCCACGATCTCCTGCACGCGATCCCCCTTCAGCATAAAATGGCCATCAGCACCCCAAGCCATGCGCCAGCCCTTCCTCCCCTGCTCTCGCTGCGGCACAAGCTCCTCCACAATCGACAAGTACTCATTCGACTTCCTCAACTTCTCCACTGGTTCGCGCTTCTCCTCTGACTTGCCGCTCATGTTCACAAACATGGTGAATACGGCACCGACCCCGAGGATGTCCGATGATTCGGGGAGGGCGGAAACAGGCGTCCCGCCGTAGTAGATCTGGACCGCGGGAATGAAGCTGTTCCAACGTGGCCAGGAGCCGGTGTCGAGAAGGGCGCGTAGGACAATGATGGGTGGAGCAGCGATGTGGATGCGCGCATGGACGGTGAAGGATAGAGTGGATTCATCGGGGAAGGTGGGCGTAGGGACGGGGGCTCGGACGAGCGCTGACGTCTTGCCCTCGGGGAGGGCGGGTAGTAGGGGCCGAGCGAAGCCTGGCTGGAAGGTGGACGACATGGCCGCAACGTATTTAGAGTTAGAGGCTCACAAGTGCCTAGTCAAAAAGCCGTAACGTATTTAGAGCTGCAGGCCCACAAGTGCCTGGTCAAGAAGCTAGCTTGAGCAGAAGGGTGTAGCTTATTTGTCTCGGTGTCAGAATTGAGAGGGTTTGTTTGTTTGTGTAGTATAGGGGAGAAGGTGAGGAGATTAAGGTCGTAAACAAGGATGCTCCATGCCTTATTGATTGATTAGACCTGGAATCATGTGATGGGTCTGCTAGCGCAAATAGGTGACCAATGGCACATACACGTCCACTATATGAATTATCAGCATATTGTAGATAGTTTTTTATATGTCAAGTTACATTTTAGAAGCTATACAGACTCAGACACAGCTCCAAAGCTTCATAAACGACCATTTCACACATAGAGTCCAGGCGGCTGTATATACTGCCGGCAGTTAAAGGCGGTGTGGATCGACTACTTTAGAATTGATATTCATGTGAATCATGATAGTGAAACGTTTGCCTTGACTCCGGCTTTAAGGGACCATTTAAATCTCTTCAATGGTCAATTGCAGCTGTGCGAGAAGAATTCAAATCTAATTTGTTGCCCGAATTTACCGTGCTACCTAGAACTATCCTAATTGACCTGAAGCCAAATACTGGCTCTCCACAATCGCTATGCCGGTGGCGTTTCGCGACAGCCAGCGGTAGGCCACCGTTACGTGGTTTATGACGGTGATCTTTTGAATACCTTTCACCCATACGTGGATAATCCATTTTCCACAGTTTCCCCATTTAATATATCACTCTTTTATGCACTATAATGCCTCCATGTTTCCGTCTCTGAACTATTTCCTTGGAAGAGACTGACGTTTCATGGTGTCTCGCTGCATCGTGATAGATCGGCCTGGTGAGTTTCTTTAATATATATGTCTTGCGCATGCTTTCACCCAAGCCACGTTTATTACAAGAGTAGTAGTTCTCACAATATCGCGCCACTTAAGGGCAGACGATCGGCCATTGCATCTACACAGCGGCACTCTCGGCAGGATTGGCAGTCAGCATAGATTGAGGAGAATGCGGGGACAAGTCAAGCATACGAGAGCGCGTACGGGCTGTGTTACCCCGTAATTACTCAACGAAGCACTGTCGGTTGATATAGGAGTGAAAAAAACATGAGTTACGTGTATAAAGAGATGGCGTCCGTCACGGCCTTTGAAGGAGCACAAAGAGAAGTAAGACGGTAACCAAACTAGACTCTTCATTTGCAACCATGGCCCGATTATCCACCCTCGCGGCAGCACTCGCCCTGATCTCCTTCACCAATGCCGCCGACTGCGGTGCCGGTACACCCGAGGCCAGGGTCACAGGCTCTTCGGGTGCCTATGTAGCCACCAAAGGTGGTTCCAGCGTATACGGACTACTTCGCCGCGATCAATGCTGCGCTCGGCACCGTCGCCAGCGGCGAGCGCGTTGCCGTGATGGCTTCGGGTTCCATTGGCACCAACATCATCTCGATCGACAGCGGCAAAATCTTCGAGGGCTGCTGCACCATCGACCTGGGCTACAAGGCTGGGAGGGGCGGCATTGAGTCGCTGAACACCAAGGGTGTCTCCATCCCCTAACTGAGCCTAACCGGCGCCCCCTACTTCGCCATGCACTTCTACGGTACCACCGACCTGTCGCTCGGTAAAATCGTCATGAACCTCATTGGCGGTATTAGAATCCGCTTCGACCGTGACGAGGCTGCAAACACCAACGTGAAGATGGACTCCATCAACGTGACTGGCGCTACCAGCCATGCCGTCGAGACCTGGAACATCGACGGCCTCACCATCAACGAGGTCATCGCCCGTGACGTCGGCGAGTGCGGCCTGCTGCTCCAGATGACGACCAACGCGAAGGTTGGCCTCGTCGACGCCGACAATGCCGGCGCCGGTACTGGCTACGCTGCCCTCCGCTTCGCGAACCAGAACGGCAAGCTGAACGGCGGATATGAAACTAACATCTACGTCGACAAGGTCGTCGCCAAGAAAGGTGGCCGCGGCTTCTTCTGCGTCTCGGAGTCTCGTGGCGCTGAGATTGGCATCGTCGATATTTCTGACACCGAGATCTATGTTATTCTCATTGAGAACTGCTACGGCGTCACCGTCCTCGGTGGCACCGTATGGAGGTGGAGAGGTCTGCCTCTCGGCGCGACGAGTTCGCGCTTACCGATGACATTGAGCTCCATCTTAAAGTCGACGGCACCACTGTCCGCGAGTCTCCTTGCGGTACCAATATCAATATCGTGCTTGACATCACGGGCAGCGCCACGCTAGGCTAAATGGCTCAAATATTCCTGGGCGGATGATAGCCTGGGAGTTTGGCCTCGAAGAACGGCGTTTGCTCTTCTGCGCCGGCTCCATCTGTTTTTTCTTGGGACAAGAATAGGAAGTATCATATTTATATATAACTTGCATAAAGGGTTGAAACACGTGTGGCTTAGAGCCGTAGAACAAAAAAATAATACTGACAGCACTGAGTATTTTCTAGGTTTATATTCTTCGCCCATCTGTGTCAACCAAAAAGCCACAATAACCGAGTCCCCAAAATCAGTGTAGCGTTTAATCTCTCTAATATCCAGCCCTGCATCCGCCAGCAGCGTCCGCCACTGCATCTCGCGGCGCTCAAGCGCGTTGAACATGGCCTTGATAGCGAGGCTGAGGCCGGCCGTGTACTCTACGGTCCCCGTTGCGGGCTTCGGGTCGGGGAGGACCTTGTCGTCGATGAGGATAACGGAGGAGGGAGAGAGGGCGGCGAGGATACGATGGCACTGCCATCGTATCGTCGCTGCCATTATGGCAGGTCTCGTCGTTGTTGTTGTGGAAGATTTGGCGGAAGTAGTAGGCGCGGGCGCCTACGGGTGGGTTAGATGGATGGGGGGTGGGAAAGGAAGGGGGCAGGGATGAGGGATGAAAAGGGGAGAGAGAAAGAGAAGAGAGAAAGATGAAGGAGAAAGGGGTTACGTGGGTAAGAAGGGATAGATAGGAGGAAAGTCTGGCGAGCTGAAAAGGACGGAGAAGGAAAATTAGGACGCGCCTTTGACTGGCTGTTCACCTAGATAGTCATACGGCATTCTCTCGACGATGTCAGGGGTGATTGCCTTCTCGAGGATGGCCGGCCGGTCCTGGAGGATGATGCGGCCCTGAAGAGCTGGATACTTCTTCCGGAGCGCTACATATTGCTGGCCATTTCCGCCGCCTAGATCAACGAAAATTAGGGTCTCGGGAGTAGCGGAAGCGGCATATTCAGTGTCGAACGGGAGGACATCAAGCCAAGTAGGGAGCGATGCAAACTGAGCCTCCATAAACCTATGGAACGCGGCGCCCTGGACAGGGTGAGACTCGAGATAGGTGTAGAAACCAACGGGGCTGTCATGGCCGATCTCGAATGGGGTTCGTGGGTCAGTTGGGTGCGGCGAGAGAATAGTTTAGGGCGTTGAAAGAGGGGAGGCAATTATCATGGCTAGGACAGGGGGTTGGACAGAAACGTAAGCATTGGTGTTTGGAGGGCGCGAGTACAAGTGAAGGACACCGTCGATGAAAAGGGGTGCAACTAGGATGTTAGAGAGCTTGGTGGCCTTGTAGTGCTGTGGTGAGACCTTCTCTACCATGAACTGCGTCGATAGATAGTCTTAGTCTCCTCTGATAGGACGGTGACGCTGGTAGGCTCATCCTTGTTCGCGATTAAGGTTTGGAATATGTTGTGCTCCTGTGCGATGCGGGCTGAGACAAGGGGAAGGGCCTGGAATGCATAAGTCAATGCAAGATCGCAGGACTGTAAATCAAACCGAGTATGCCAGTCGTTGGAATGTCTCGAAGGGACCCTCCAACGCAACAGCAACTTGGCGACTCAATTGAATAATCTCCGTCCCTTGAGTGGAAAACGCTTCCAGGTTCGCAATCAGCGCCTTTAGCTGCTGGACGAGGAGATCTGGGTTTGCAACCGTGCTTCAATAGCGTCTTATAGCAATATTTATTGGTTGATCTTTCTTCCCTAACAAGTACGAGTGAAAATTTACAGAATTCTAGGAGATAACTTAAGATCACCCCGCATCTAATACGCCTGTTTGAGAGGAGGAGCATCGCACCCGTATCCACTATCTCAGGTGGAGACACGTTTCCGTGTTCTGATCAGGAGAAGACCTAATCCCACGCTGATCCCCACTCCCTAGTCTCATCAGGAATGGGCCGAACCGCGATTACAATTGGATCCACTGGATCGAGTTTCACCAAACCTTACGGAAATCCCGCTGAGGAATAAGCGTTTAAGGATTACATCTGTGCTGGTGTCAGTTGCTGGAATCAAATCGGACAGATGGCCGAGCGGTCTAAGGCGCGTGACTCAAGAACTTACAATTCTTCTGGTCGGTTATCAACGCCTAGTGCATTCACGTATCGAAAGATTCGGGGGTTCGAATCCCCCTCTGTTCAGACTTTTTTTTTTTCTTTTTTTCATGGATACCAAAAACAACTATAATGCTTCAGTTGCTGTTTATGCGCATGGTTTTATGGATGGGGAGGCGAGGACGTGGGTGGAGGGGGGAGTTGAGGCATGGGTAATTGTTCAGTTCTATTGTTACCAGTGTTCGGCAGATACTACCCAGGTAGTATCTGGGTCCTGTAAGGACACAGGGAATACGGCTCTCCGTAGGTGCATATGGGAGTGCGAGTCGGAGGTGATGCTGTATTCTATCCTATAGGTCTACTACGAAGGATACAAAAAAGATAAAGGGGGAGCTTACAGCTTCCTACCCCTTAAATATCCGTCTCGGGTCCGACTCTAATCAAGCTTAGCGTACCCTCGGTACTACTTAGTCGGTAATCCGAATCGACCCCGACTCCAACCCCTATGTTGCTGTACTACTATGTTATCTACTGCGCGTCCCCTTAGGGGTCCGAATGCACCCCGTGTAAGGAGGCATCCTTACATTACCCCCCGCCTTAAGGAAGTGCTTTGTCCTCAATGCACGTGGCATAGTATCGCGACCGAGGAGTGTCCGAGTGTAGGCCCTAACCGTAGTCTTTGTTATGGGAAACGTATGGCTGAATGCGTAAATTGGGAGTGGTGCTTTAATCGTAATAAAGGGTATTTAGGCAGGTCCGAATGCACCCCGTGAGGTGTCCGAGGGTAGCAGTAAGCGTCGCGAATTTCTCAGTTACTGTGCGCGCGCTAATCCGTCTCAGAGATTCATTGTTGTAAGCGGATGTTATGAAGCAACCGGTTCCGCCCACATTTCGAAGCTTCTTTTACCACAACAACGCTCACAAACCCCCTCCCGAGAACAGTAAGTGGCCCCGTCTGTTCGAATATTGTATACTAACTGATTGTTTCATAGAAACAAAACCAATACCCAGACGATCGCGTAGGTGATGGTTGCGCGTCGACGCGCGGGTGATAACTCCTGTGGCTTGGCTGACGGTTCCGTAGGAACCCATTCCGCGACGATGCCGGTGCCCCCTCCTCCCGGGGCCCTTACTGCAGCCTTCCGCACTTTGTGCATGCGCTGCGTCCGCCGCAAGGCGAAGGTGGGAGCGGGCGAGCCCGCCCACGACTGTGTTTGGAGCGCCTCGAGCTCCAAATGCAACCACTGTGTGGGCCAAAAGGCCAATTGTGTTCCGGTGAGTTGTCGGGTGGCCTACGGCCTCGTGTTTTGGTTTCTGTGGCTGACCTTGTGGGGATAGATGGCCTGGTTCCTAGCCGACGAATACCAGGCGATTGTCGACGCCGAAACGTCAACCAACCCCGATCCCGCCGCCGCGAAGGCTGCTGCCGCGGAGGCAGTTCGGGTGGCCAACCTCACGGCCGCCAATATGCCGAAGTTTCGCTCTCCGGCCGAGGCTTCGGCCTACATGGAGAGCATGGCTCTCCGCAACGCCGTCGAGGACGGCCTGCGCGTAAGTCTACCCCTTGTGTTATGTCTTGTTTTGGAACTGACGCTGTGAAGCGTGTCCGCCAGGCGGTGACGGCAGTGGGGAGGGATACGGCCACGCTCCTCGAGGGGCAGGGCTCCTTGCTGGAGGGCCTGGAGTCCTCCCTGAAGGGGGTGGGGAAGTCGGTGGTGGCGGCGGTGGACAAGGTGTCCGTGGCCGTGGCGGCGGGGCCCCGCGGCCAGAAGAGAAAGAGGGGGGAGGAAGATGGGGATGAGGCGGCGGAGGGGACGTTCTCCACGCCCATTGGATGAGACTCTGTGTCGGAGGGAACTCGGGCTGGGCTCTTCGCGTGGGGTCGCTTCGACCCTTCATCTCACATGGTGGTAGCCGCTTGTTGCGACGCCGGTGGGACGTTTGGGAAGGGTGGCTCCCGCAAGAGCCCGGGACGAGTGTGCCCTGGCTCAGAGGGTATTTAGTTTAGATTCGTGGGTAGCAACGAGTCTGTTTTTTCTGCTTTGCCGTGCCTTCCGTGACCGTAGCTTGGCCCGCCCGTCTCCCATGCCGTGATCCATCCGGGTAAGTCCTTCGGCGGTCCTGGTAGGTTGGGGTATTCCGTGTGGAACTCTCGAAGCTTGGCGGAGAGTTCTCGAAATTGGCTGCCGGGTACCACTCCGGGTCGGGGTCAAATCCTACCCAGCTCACCTGGTATTGTAGCTGCCGGCGGCGAAGTCTCACGGCGAGGATCTTTTCCACTTGCCATTCTTCTAGGCCGTTAATGACTTCGCTGCTAGGCTCTGGTGGTGCTTGCCCAGGTAAGGGGTTACTCGGAGCTTTAATGAGTACGTCCGGCGAGAATACATCGTGTATTTGAGACCCAGTGGGTAGTCGTAATCGGAATGTGTGACCGACCTGTTCCAATACCGTATACGGTCCGACCCATTGTTGCCCTAGCTTACGGCTAGGACGGGTATTTTTGAGATTCTTCGTCGAGAGGTAGACCTTGTCCAATCGACAGCTCTTCGGCGTCGATTAGCATGCCTTGACATCTCTTCTTGCGCTTTCGCCATATTTCTTTTGGCGTATTCCCAGGCGGTGTGCATACGAGTAGCCACCTCCTTAGCTTCGTCTTGGTTCAGAGTTTCTCGGGGGGTGGTTCCCTTTGGTGTGTTCCAATCCCAACTGGTACGGGGATCCGTTCCGTACTTGAGTCGATACGGGGTCATCCCGATCGATGCGTGAGGGAGCGTCATCTGGACCCGATCCATGATAGGGATGAGCTCGCTCCAATTATCCTGGTAATAGGATACGAATGGGCGCAGTCTCTGATCGATATATCGGTTCATGATTTCCGTCTGTCCGTCGGTCTGCTTATGATAAGCCGTCGACAGCTTGATCTTGACGCCGATGATCCGGCAGAACTCGTGCCAGAAGGACGACACGAATTGGGGTCCGCGATCACTAATGATCGACACCGGGGTATGTCCGAATCGATAAATCCATTCGATAAATAGCTGCGCCATTTGCCGTGCATCCGTAGTCTTGTGGCACGGTATGGTTACCGAACTCTTCCCGAGGCGGTCCATGAACACTAGGATGCTGTCGTATCCGTGCTTGTCCCTGGGGAACTCCTTAAAGTCCATCGTAAGGTGTTGCATAGGGTAGTCGGGGACCGGTAGGGGGTGAAGGAAACCCTGTTGCTTCGTGACATTGGTGTGCGATAGGCGGCATGTCATGCAATTGCGTACGTACCGTGAGCAGTCCACTTCCATACCGACCCAATGATACTTTGGGGCGAGCAACTGGTAGGTCTTCCTGCCACTTGGGTGTGCGGTCGACACTTGGTCGTGTGCCTCCCGGATGAGTTTCGTACAAAGCTCTGTGTGACGGTTCACACATAGGCGGTCTTTGTACAGGAGGAGTTGGTCGGCTAGGGCGTACCCATCCGGTAGGGGTTGTTTCGCGCGTGTCTCGGCGAACGACTTCCGGTTGCCTACGCATAGTGCCTCAATCAGATCGAAGGGCATCTGCGTTTTCAGGGGGTCGATGGCATTAATCGATGCTACATAACTGTCGGCCAACTCGGCACTGATACGGGGGTGTAGGCGGGCTGGGCCAAGTAACACCCTCGCACGACTGTCTAACTTGACTTTTTGCTGCATTACGAGGTCTTGGCCTCTTCGGCTTAGAATATCCGCCTTCTGGTTATTCTTACCTGCCGTATACGTAATGTGGAAGTTGAAGTCAGAGAGTAGCTCCATCCACCGTACCTGCTTCGCGGTGAGAACCTTCGTGGTCATGAAGTATTCCAGCGATCGGTGGTCCGTATAGACGTCCACCCGGTGTGTCACCGAAGCCAACTCGGGTCTCCATTTCGCGAACGCTTTCACGATTGCGAACAGTTCTTTGTCGTGGATCTCCCAGTTGATCTCGTGGCCGGTTAGTACGTGGCTATAGAAGCTTACTGGGTACCAGAGCTTGTCCGGGTGCTCCTGTGATAGCACGCCGGCGACGACTCCGTCTGAGGAATCGGTCTCCAGCTTCGTAGGCAATTCGGGGTCGAAGTGGTGAAGTGCCTGGACTGTTAAGAGTTGTCGTCGCAATTCCTCAAAAGCGTTCTCACACTCCTCAGTCCATAGGAACGGCTCCGAGGGGCTTGTGATAGTGGTTAGGGGCTTGGCTATTTTCCCGAAGTTCCGTATGAACTGGCGGTAGAAGCCACAGAAGCCTAGGTAAGACTTTACACCGGTGACGGTGGTTGGTCTGATCCAGTTACGGAGTGGTTCGATCTTATCAGGGTCCGCTTCCACCCCGGAAGTGGTCAGTATGTAACCCAGGTACTTCGTACGGGTAACGTCAAACTCACATTTCTTAATGTCGGCTTGGAGTCCGGCTTCTCGTAGTCGCTGTAAGACTTTATGTACATGATCTACGTGTTCCGAAGGGTCTTCGGAGTATATTAGGATGTCGTCTAGGTAGGCAGTACAGAAATCATCCAAGTACGACATGAGAACGTCGTTCATGTACCTCTGATAGGTTGCGGGACCGTTGGTTAGGCCAAACGGTAGCACTTTACATTTGTAGGATCCGTAACGAGTCCGAAAGGTCGTGTACTCTTCAGAGTCGGGATGCATCCGTATACGATGGAAAGCTTGTCGGATGTCGAGCTTCGTGAAGATCTTCGCTTTTGACACCCGGCCGAGCAATTCATCGATGCGCGGAATGGGATATGGGTCGTTACGAGTGAGGCCATTCAGCTTCCGGTAGTCGATACAAAATCTCAGTTTCCCATCCGCTTTCTTAACGAATAGTATAGGTGACGCAAAGGGGCTATCGCTATTGGCGATGAAGCCCTTGTCGAGGTGCTCCAACAGGTATTGCTTAGTAGCCTTTAGCTCCTCGGTGCTTTGTCGGTAGAGCGGTGAAAAGGCGTTTGGTAAGGGGGCCTCGAGCTGTATCCTGTGATCGTATATGCGGTGTGGTGGAAGGCGATCTGATTCCGACTTCGAGAAGACGTCGGCATAGTTTCGATGCACAAACGGGAGCTTCTCCTGGATGAGTGATGTCGTCTCGTCGTCCTCTTCCGATTCTCTCTGCCGAAGGATCTGATCAATTTCATATATACTAGCCTGGAAGAACTCGGCGTCGCTCCGCATCATCTCATGATAGAAGGCATTCGCACTAATCTCGCAGATCTGCACCGGTGCAAACCCATGCGTTGGCGTCCTCTTCGGTGGTCGTGACGGAGGATCCTCCTCCTTCCGAGGTGTGCTCGGTGGGGAGTCGGTGATTTCTTCGTAGTCCGAAATTATCACTTTCATTTCCATCGGGCGTCCGCCTGCGCGGCGTCTGTCTTCATGTTGGATGGCGGCATCCCTACGATTCGCATCCGACTGGTGTGCCGGATGTCGAATGGACGTTTCGCGCGAGTGGTAGGGCAAGGTGATCTCCTTGCTCCAGCTAGGAGTTGGCGGGTACTCCTTTGGCCATACTAGCCGGCTCTTTGCAGAGTCAAGTAGTATTCGGAAGCGGCTGAAAAGCTTCCTCCCAATTATCACATCTTGCGCTCCGAGGTCCAGGAGCACAAAGGGGCAGTTATATATTCGGCGTCCTTCGACTGTTAAGTGCAACCGAATATACTCCGATACGTGACTTTGGATTTTTCGCTGAAAACCACGTATGGGTACAGAGTAGGGCAGTTTCCGTATGGGGCTCTGAAGCGCCTTCGACAGTCGTAGCGCGAAGGGCTTGTTGATGACGAGGTATCCGTTTGCTCCTGTGTCTGCGAGAGCCTTCGTTGGCACACCGAGTCCGTTCAGACTCAGCGTCGTGTCGACTAAGAACTGGGTTCCGCCCAAGAGTTCTTGTAGGTCGAGATCTCGCAGATCACATTTGCGTAGACCTAGGAAGGAGCCTTTCCCTAGGCCTCGTCGTTTTCCTCCAGGGACGCATCCGATTGGAGTTCGACTGCCTCCTCCCACTGCTCTTCGGGTTCAGGGGCTTCGCGGTCAATCTCTTTGACTGTGGGGTTGAGCGGGCACCTGTCCTGGAAATGACCGGGCTTCCCGCATTTGAAACAGTTTCCAGACGCAGCCGGCACGGCGGTCCGCACGCGACCTGTTATGTCCGGCTTGGGGGCGGTGGGTATGAAAGGAGTCCTCTGGAAGGAACCCAACGGACTTCTTGTCGTCTTCGGTGGTTGGGTCTTGGCGGCCTCCACAGGCGGGAACCTGGATGAGCCGAGGCGGGCCCGTCCTGGGAAGCTCGACTCGCCGCTCTTGGACTGGGAGCTCAACTCGCCGTTCCTGCGTCGCTCTTGGTCGAAGGCGGTTAAGGCTCGGACCATGGTGAGGTAATCGCCTTTCCATTGGTCCTTCACGACCGCCACGCGGCTGCGGAATTGCGGTGTGAGCTTGTTCCACATATACCGAAACCACTCCGATTGTGATACTTGTCCCGTAATCGCCGCACTTTGGAAGCGGGCTTTGAACTCGGGGAAGGTTTCGTGTAAGTGACCCTTTTCGCCCATCTGCATATCGTCGAATTCGTTCCGGGCCTGTTCGGTCTCATTACCCGTAAGGTAATATGATCCTAATAGGTCCATCATTTCGTCTGCGCTCTGGAAGCCCTGCGTATCCGATAGGTATTGGGGTTCCAGATATTTCTTTGCCAGGCCGGTCGTAGTTCCCCATATCAACGCTCTTCTCGAGACGTCGGTAGGGTAGTGGTCCTCATTGACTACAAGTCGGTCCCGAATGGACGCGCTCCATTGCATAAAGGTATGTTCTATCCCATCGCTGAGCGGCGTAATCTTCTCAGAGATGGTGGATTTCTTGTAACGGTTCAGAGGGTCCACGGTGTACTGTCGGGGTAGACCCGGGATTGAAGGAGAGCGCGCATTGTCGACAGGTGGCAGTCGAACGGTGCCGGGCGTGTTTCGCATTGTCGGTGCAGGCTGTTCGTCTTCGTCGGCCTCAATGGTGCGCACTGGGGCGTCGGCAGCCGGTGGTGGCGTAGACGGTATTCGGGTCTGGCTAGCTACGAGGCTGGCTACCATCGCCTTGAGCTCCCGCATCTCGTTCTCGAGGTTCGCTATGCGATCCGGGGGGCTTTCGGATGGCCCTGCGGTCGTGCCCGCTGTGGCGGTTTGCCTAGTTGTCATTCGTAGCGGTTGACCGTCATTGTCGGGTGGTGGGTTTTGTGTCGTCTTGCGCGACATCTTGATTCGGGGGTGTATCGAGTCGCAGTCGATACGGAAGAGTTTGACTTCCGGTAGCTCGTAGCTATCAACACTCTTGTTCACAATTGCCTCTGTGCTTGAGGGGGTTCTTTAGGATCTCGTATCCTATTCGGCGCCAACGCGTCGGCGACTTTACCAGCTTGCTCTGCAGGATCAAACCCTGATCCACTGGCTGTCCGTGAGTTCTCTGGGGTCACGGCTATTTGGAGTCATCAGGTCTCTACTTCGAAATGTCACCGAGTCGCGGTCGGTGGTGTTTCGACAGTTCTCCTGAGTCGTTCCGGTTGTGGGATATTATTTAGGTACGGCCGTCCCCGGCAAGCGTGATCTTTTTTGTATAATGTAAGGACACAGGGAATACGGCTCTCCGTAGGTGCATATGGGAGTGCGAGTCGGAGGTGATGCTGTATTCTATCCTATAGGTCTACTACGAAGGATACAGAAAAGATAAAGGGGGAGCTTACAGCTTCCTACCCCTTAAATATCCATCTCGGGTCCGACTCTAATCAAGCTTAGCGTACCCTCGGTACTACTTAGTCGGTAATCCGAATCGACCCCGACTCCAACCCCTATGTTGCTGTACTACTATGTTATCTACTGCGCGTCCCCTTAGGGGTCCGAATGCACCCCGTGTAAGGAGGCATCCTTACAGGTCCTCACCAGGTAAGGTAAGTATCTGAGCGACTTTGCTCAGGTAAGGTAGGTATTTACAGATACTTTAGCAGGTAGTTGAGCCTCAATTCCGTATACAAAAATGACGCTTTTCATATTTGAAATAGATAATGATATGTAACTAGAATATGTAACTAGAAAAGTGAAACTCGTGACAAATATAATAATAAAATAGACAGCCCCTATTCCTATTCTTCTGCCTCATCATCTGCATCATCACCGTCGCTGTCGGCATCTGGTAAATAACCCCAATTCCGTAAGCAAAGCAGATATCTAATTGTCGATGGCGACAATCTATTCCTTTTCTTAGTAATGATATCGCTACCATTGCTAAATACCCGTTCTGATGGTGCTGATGTCGCAGGAATTGCAAGATGGTCTCGAGCAACTTGAGCAATTATTGGATATTGATATTGCTTTGCAGACCAATATTTGAGAATATCAGTATGCTCACCAGGCCGTGGTTCAAGCATCCATCGTTTCCATTCTGGTTCTTCAAATGATATACCCTCTGATGCAAATAAATCTTCATCAGAATCTGGTTCTTGCACTCTAGTATTTGCATTTCCTAATGCATCTGCAAGAGCTGTTTCACGTTCAATACGCTCTGTATCAAGATGATATTGCCGTGTCTTATATGTTCTACAAACATCTTCAAACTGTGCTCTTGCCCGTGTGATTCGTACATGATCTGTACTATCTGGATATATCTTTTTAAACACTGTATGGTTCATCCGTGGATCGCAAATTGTAGCTACAGCTGAGTGCTTACATTGCTGATTTGTTGCAAGAGTATAATACGCGTGAAGCTTTTGATAAGCTACTGTGCATGCAATACCAATTGCTGAGTGCTCGCCAACTTCTTGTTGCATCTTCTTAACTTTATTTATCATTTTAAGATAAAGTGGAATAGCAAAGTTAAGTGACGGATATGTATCACTTTGTAGCCGTCTTGATGGTTTGAGAAATATTAAGAACAGTCGTTCAAGATCTTTAATAACAGCCCAATCTCCTGTAGTTAATGCAATATCTTTCATACTAATATCAAGCTGTTGTGTTATGCATACTGCTGTGATTGGTATTTGGAGTTTTAATGCTGTATCAAGCATACGATGTGTTGAATTCCATCGTACTGGCATATCAAGTGATAGTTGCTGTGGTTTTAAACCTATAGCTTTGACTTGTCGTTGTAAAGCATCCTTCCATGCTCGTCGATTACGAAAGACATAGATATGTCTTCATAGCTTTGCAAGAGCATTCATGACTTCCACATGACTATCTCTACTAAATGGAATCCGAGCTGCACCTTGCTCACACCAGTATGTCTCTGTCTCTACATCTGGTTCTGCTTTTAAACTCGTAAGAGCGGCTTGAACTGCGAGATTTATGATATGTGCAATACACCGGACATCGCCTTCTTTGACAGTAAATGTCCAAGGTTGTTGAGTTGATGTTTGGGCGTTGCTAGCCAATTTCTCATATTCTGAGAGCATCACAGTATTTGATGATGCGTTGTCTCGGGTGCATGTAAAGATAGCGCCTGTAATAGCTATACTATCTGTTACAGCTGCTAATTGCTGAGCTAAGTATTCACCGCTATGAATAGGCTCTTGAAGATGTATCACATCAAGCAATTTTGATTTCTGCTGCCATTTATCATTAATCCAATGAGCGGTAACAGCAGCATACTCTGTATAGTTCCGTGCAGACCATGCATCTGTCGTTATGGATATCCGGCCTCCATGTATAATATGAGAATGGAGTTCAAGCTGTAGTATGCCTCGGTGATATGAGAATTGGCGTTGTAGTTCTCGGTGCAATGTTCTTGACGAAAGTGATAACACAGATGGACTTAAGAACCATACTAATTGACGATATGAATAGCTTTCGATAATGCGTAAAGACAGGTTATTAGATACTATAAACGATAGCACTAACTCTCTATATTTGGCTGGATTGTTTGTTGGTCTTGATTCATGGGTCGCTGGTCTCTGAGGCTCAAAAAATGATGATGTGCTGCTAGATTGACTTGAAGGCGCTGTATTCTTGTGTTTAAGAGCATCATAGATTCCTTTATGCTTAAGACTATAGTGTTTCCAAAGATTGCCAGTTGAAGCAGCAGCTTGAGCATGGGTTTGAGCTGCGGGCGAGTATCCGCAATTAGGCTGCATACAGCATACTTTGATAGTTGGCGGGTTGCTCTCAAGTAGTATTCTTGAATATAGTTCCTTCGTGAACAGCAGCGACTGCGTTGGCGGTAGCATTTGGCTAGGCGGGTGTAGATGGACAGGAATTGGATTTGATTGCTGAAAAGGGGTAAAAAGCCCTGGTAGGGCTGGCTCATCGTGAGGATTATAGCCATCAAGGTCCGTCGGCACGTCTGACAACGGAGAGTCACTCATTTTCACGGCAATTATCACCATATCAAGCATGAAGACGAGTATTTCAACGTTAGCATTTGTGCGGCTTGGCTACACTTGGCAATACTTGGCATGTATCTGGGTAAGTATCCGAAAATACCGGGATACTCAGGTATTTTGAGAATGAGCCCAGGTAGGTAATTACCCAGGTAATTACCTGAACACCACAGGTAATCAGGTATCTGTGCCGCACACTGATTGTTACCTTCCTCTGCCTCGACTCTGTGCTACAGTCAATGGCTGAAATGGTGGCTTCAGCAGGATCTGTGCCAGATCGTGGCGTTCAAAATTAATAGTTCTCATGTGGGTTATGATAGTCTTGGCTAGCGTTACGGTTGTTATGAGTGTATATGAGTACTACGAATGACGAAGACGGCTCTTGCAGTTGCTAAAGGTGTCTTTGTTTCTCCTATAAAAAATCTTCGGTCAGGTCGCCTTATAGGGTATGCAACGCAGTCACCTACCAAAGTCCTCCAGAACGCCTGTAATTCGGACTCCCCATTTACGTACGTCGCCGACGAGTCTAAGACGTCGGAGCTGAGATAGGCTTCTTATACGCATAGAGATTCTGGAGTTGCCATTCGGGCTCTGCGTCGGAAGAATATTCCCACTCATTGAATAATAGGGGTCCACGCGACCGATGATCGTTCCGCGGAGGCGTAACACACGATCGGATAGCAAGTCGCAGGGGACTTTGCATTCTGCGCTGCTGGCACTGTAGATCCACCGCTGCGCGAAAAGGATGCTAGAGTACTGAGTAGAGTAGTCGTCGTACATGTTGCATGAAAAATCAGGGACCCAGGACGGGAGACCGGCTAGTCGCTCGGTGGAGTCGTTCACCTGAAAGGGGTTCTGGGTGATGATATCTAGGTTCGCGCCCCCGTTGATCTCGATGGTGGTTACTTCAGTATAAACTTCCACGGCCGACTTGCGGTAATCGACCATCATCTCGCGGCTTTGCAAGGTGAGGCCGAGAAGGCCATAAATCTTGTCCCGTGGGTCTGTGGACTTGGAACCCTTGAAGCGCTCCAGGACATCCATCAAGCTTGACCGCTGCCCCGCCTGCATCATGGTGCGCTGGTTCTGGATAGTCTTGACCTTGCTGAAGGTCTCACCAGCCATGGGTCCTACAGTGCCGTGTCCCCATTCCATATGAAACGCATCAGAGTACTGCGCGTCCCCAAGAAACGAGTTGAGCATATCCCAATCCAGCGTCCGCTTCCCGATGATGAGGGAGATCCGCGGCGCGCACGCGAGTTCCTGCATCACCCATATGCGCGACCATAGCGAGGAGTAGAGAAAAAGCGTCTGCAGGGAGTCGATTTGCTCGTACTCCAGGAGCACACGTCGTCGCCTGGCTCGTCGTTCGTGGGTGCTCAAAAATCGCTTTCCCCCCTCTTGCGCCGCATCGGCTCAAGAGGCTTGATGTCACGCGTGTAAATCCTACTAAACAACTCCGCGCCCTCCATCATGACTGCGAGCGTTTTAGCTATCTGCTGCCACTCTGCTCTTCATCCACCTCCTCCCCTTGATCCTCGCCCTCGGATATAATGGAGGGTGTGGGAACCATAGGATGGAGCCAAACCAGATTCCCCGTACAAGACTCGTAGATCTGCATGACCTGCTCGCCGCGCTCCACATCGTCGCTCTGGTTGATACACACGGCGTCGATCCAGATCGTCCTATCCTGGAGGCGAGGCGCAAATGCCGAAGTGGGTTCTCTAGGTGCGCGTGACCTTGAACGGCTGCGCTTCTAGCTCGATGGTCTGTGTAAATCTAGGGACGCCCCAGACGTATGACATGGTCTCGTAAGGCTCGTGGTCATCGAGCGTGGTGTGCACGAGCCGGCCACGGATGGGGGAGTCGAAGGAATCGGAGGTAGCGCCACGAGATACCCGGCACGTATGGGTCGTCGTTTAGGTCTTTACTGCCCAGTACGGGGAATGGGATGCGTACGTGATCCAGGCCCGCGGCGGCGATGGCCTTGAAGTCGTCTTCAGTGATGAAGGTGGAGTAGTGTTTTTCCAATGTCTTGGCAGCTTCCTTTGGACCCAACTTCTTGCACAGGCTGTACTCGTCGACGAGACTTGTGTCGGGGAACAGTGAGGGGGTAATGAAGGGTTCAAGAGAGAGCCACCCGCCCAAGTAACACCGCGGAAAGGTTTGCTGGCGTGTGATCCCCATGGCTTGTTCAATGCAGGTACGTTTGCGTTGGCTTGCTTAGAGTCGTCCCATGTCGATTTCAAGCCGACAACGGGAAGGCCACCCACAGTCTCATCCGTAAATGTGCAGTTGAAGCCATCCATATCCAGCCACGATGTTGTGTTGTAACACATAGTCACTGGAGGTCATTGGAAGTGTTGGTGGTAGACAAGTTGTTGATTAGTTGAAGTATATAGGTTACAACTACTGAGAACTATATATGTGGGTGGGTGCCACGCCAGTGGCTCCCGTGGCTCTGAACCCCGATTCCTGCAACACACCCCTCTGGTGATATTGTAGAAAACATATCAACAGTTAGTAGCACCCCTAGTTCTTCATCCGTAATCTATAATCAGTCCATCTTTGGGAGCTGTTTAAGCTTGATCAGCTCAATGAATCTCTGATGATCTATCGTTGATAGTGGCTTCGTCAGTCCATCTGCAGCCATCTCCTTCGTATACACATAATATAGATCAACAAGGTTTTCCTTCACTTGATTTCGGATGTAGTGGTATTTGATGTCGATGTGCTTCGTTCGCTGATGAAACTCTGGATTCTCTGCAAGTGCAAGAGCTCCTTGGTTGTCGCCGATGATTTCCGTTGTGAGTGCATCCTTCTTCTTATATCCAAGCTCCTTGAATACCTGTCGAAGCCATGCTCCTTCCTGTGCAGCCTTAAACATAGCCACGTATTCAGCTTCAGTAGTCGCAACTGCAACGGTTGGCTGTCTCTTCGAAATGCTCACAATGACGCCTCCACAGAAAAGGTAGACGCATCCTGTGTGGGACTTGCGCTCGCTTCTGTCGCCTGCGAAGTCTGCATCGACGTATCCTCTTAATGCCATAGCCTCATCATCCTTCCAATCGCCTCCATAACAGATGCACAGATGAATAGAGCCTGCAAGATACTGCAGACAGCGACGAGCAGCTGCAATATGCTGTGGTGAGGGGTTTGCGAGAAAACGAGATAGAACGGACATGCAATAGTTGATATCCGGTCGAGTGTTCGTGGCTAGATACATTAGAGATCCAACCATAGACTGATACAGCTTGATTTCGTGAGCTGTAGCTTTGTCTTTGTATGGAGTCATGAGAATTTCCCATCCTTGGGCACAAGGCGTCTTCACCGTGTGGCAATTCGTCATTCCAAAACGGCTGAGGATCTTTTGAGTATATGCATCCTGTCCAAGGTAGATCTCTCGCTTCTTTCTATCTAGATGAATGCGGACTCCAAGGAAGTATTGTGCAGGACTGAGTTCTTCAATTGTGAACTTTGTCTGCAACTCATATTTCAACTTACTTAAGTCCTCGTTATCTTTGCCAATAATGAGGCAGTCATCAACATAAGTGACAATGATGATCTTTGTGTCCTTGTTGATGAAGATGCATTGGTCTGTTTCGAGTGGTTCAAATCCAAGAGATTGGAGTGCTTTGCGAAGCTTTTTCTGCCAGAGACGTGGTGACTGCTTGAGACCGTAAAGCGCGCATGATAGCTTGCACACATCCTCCTTTGAAAGCTTGACACCATTCTCACACCATCCAGGAGGCAATTCGACATATACCTCTGCATCGATATCATTTTCAAGGAATGCAGTGTCAACATCCATCTGTTCAATCTCAAGATCGAAACGTGCAGCGAGGGCAACGGCGATTTTCCATGTGGCTGATTTGCAAACTCCTGCAAAGGTCTGCTCATAATCCTTTCCATATCTCTGCTCATAGCCCTTTACAACCCATCGAGCCTTGCGGCGAAGGATTTTGCCATCTCGATCTCTTTTAGTGCGCAAAACAAGGCAAACCAAGGACCTTTTTCCCTTTTGGAACTTTGCTTTTATGCATGACTTTCCACACTTTCTTACGAGTAATGGATCGATATTCAGACGCAATGGCCTCACTCCAGAGATCTGCATCAGATCGAGCAAGTGCTTCTTCCATGGTTTGCGGATCTGAGTTGTATTCTGTGCCTGTGAAAAATGCATTTTGGAAATCTTCGTCTTGATATTCCTGTTCTTCCTCTGCATACATGGCATTTCGAGATGAAGCAGCATCCTTTGCTTGGCTTCTCGTGACTCGATTCTGTTCAGCAATAGGAACCCAGACTTTGCAAGTTTGGGTCTTCTTTGGAGGTTCGCGCTCCTCATGCTCGATTTCTGCATCTGGCTGATCTTTAGGAGATTCTTCCGCATCCTCCTGATTGTGAATTAGGTCTAGAGTCTGTCCTTCATAGTCTTTATTCATTGAGACAGAAGGTGGAGGGTATTGCAGTTCATCCATTTCTTCCACTGCGTTGTTGTGGGCTGCTTGGACATTTTCGTCACTGATTTCAAATGTTGGCTCTGTAATGAAACCACTGCCTTCATCAAATTGAGCATGCGAAGTTCTTATAATCTTCTCTCCAGCTCGAGAGGGGACATAAACTCGAAAAATGTTATGACCCTCATATCCAACGAGAATGCCGACTTCTGCCCTTGAGGCAAGCTTCTGGCTTTGCACTCTGCATTCCTTTTGGATAATAACATACATCTTGCATCCTAGAACTCGCAAGTGGGCGATGTTAGGTGTGTGATTCACCCCTGGTTCAATTTTGTCCCAAAATGCTTCAAATGGTATCTTCCCATCAATGGTTGAAGTGGCCACTCTGTTTGAGATGTAAATGGCAGCTTGAAACAGCTCTGGCCATAGGAATTCAGGAATTCGCTGATCGATTGCAGCGGATTGAACACGTTCAAAAATGGTGCGAAAGCTTCGTTCGGCTGTGCCGTCTTGATATGCGCAAAATGGAGTGGACAGCTCAATGATGGTTCCGAGATCTGCTGTAAGCTCATTGATCTGGGTAGGAGCATATTCCTTTCCTCCATCCATTCTGAATCTCTTAATTGTGATGTTGTATTGCGTCTTTGCAAGTCGAATCATCCAGACAATGCATTTGTACGCGTCTGTTACGACGGAACAAGAAGGCTGGCCAACTACAGGACAGGAAGGAGGGAGGTCGCATGAGACCGGCCCTGGTACCTGGAGGGGCAGCGGGGAATAGTAGTTCCGAAAGTATCACGTGACGGACTCGCAGGATGATGAGAAGAGTCCTAAGAGTCCAGGACTCCGAGGACTCGAGTGAGTTCCCAGGAGTCCACTAGGCACGTGATGGACTCGCAGGATGATGAGAAGAGTCCTAAGAGTCCAGGACTCTGAGGACTCGAGTGAGTTCCCAAGAGTCCACTAGGCACGACGCCACTATATAAGTAGATAGTATTTCCTTAGATAGGAGCTTCGTGCTCAACTCAATACAGTATTTGTTATATACTAGTAACGTGTTACTTGAAGCCTTTGTGTCTGATCCCCTGCCTCCTCTGATAAGTAAACCTTTACGCAAGAGAACCTCTGTGTCTTCTATCGTTTAGAAGTCAGCGTTACAGCGTCACCCTTATTCTTAAAGGTTCATCCATAGCGGACACTGTACTTTCCACAAGTAAACAGTATGCCATACTTCTCTCCGTGGAGTCCGTGAGGCTTGACAGTAACAACATCACAATGAACTTCTTCAAGAGCTGTTTTCGGTCTTAGTCGAGCTGAAATTTTGTTCACTCGACGGATTGGCTTTGCCTCTTCGCATGGCTGGCACAACCTCGTCGCAATGGCAGTGCCTTCTTTGCTATATGAGATCCCATTTACCATGTCTTTGGTCTTGCGGATGTTATCGAGTCCAAGATGACAGAGGCGTCGATGCCAAAGTTCAATGTCTGTGTTCTTCTGCTCAATCGCAGCAGGTAAAATCAAGGGCAGGATAAGTGATTCCTTTGCTTCCATTTTGAATTCGTAAAGGAACAGATCTGAGTCAACTGTGCTCATCTCATTGGCATGCTTATCGAGAAGCTGGCCATTCTGTAGATGACCTCCGCTGCTATAAAGCTTCTTTCCGCTAAACAGGCAAACTGGCAAGGAAGGCATATAGATGACATGATAGAGGGTAATTTGGGTCTTCTCTCTGTTTCCCTTTACTCCAAAAAATCGAACTGAGCCACAGCCTTGAGGACGAACAAGTCCATTTGCTGTATTCATGAATGGTAAATCCATGCGCTCTTCGTAAGTGTCAAACTTCTCAAGACTGTTTGCAATGTGCTCATCTGCTCCTGTATCGAATAACCACCTATCTCTGCTTATAGTGTTCGATTTGGCAGGCATTGAGAAAGCTACGAGGTCGAAATAGTTCTTAGAGTCATTGCCCTCATCTTTGGTTTCACTTTTCTTTTTCTCAATATGCTTCCAATATGGGGTCCATTTCTTCCCATTCTTCCGCTCCGACTCATCATGCTTCTCCTTGTTATTTTCGAGGCAGTCTTGAGGTGAGTGTTGTCACGGTTCACCAAGGCATAGGGCGCCAGTTGGGTATTATGAATTAAACTCAATCTAGAGAAGAAAGGAAAGAGAAGAGGAGCACTCGAGCAGTGGCTCGATCTATATACAGCTATGTTGTTGTGGAGTGAATTCTCTTTAGCGAGACCAGTTCTGAGAATTCACTCCACAACTGAAAACTTCGCTCCAACCCCGGAAAGCTCCCCACACCCCTGAACCCCCACTCGAGCTGCAAGGCGCACTTGATATCATAACAAGTGTCGAGGTTTCGGCATTGTGCAATGTGGGCAAGATGGTCGATCTCCATTCTTCTTGTCCTTGCTTGGGTTTTTGCCCTTACCCATTCCTTGAGACTTGTTTCCGTACAAGGCATTCGAGCCTGTAGGAGTCGATTTCGATCTTGCCTCATCTGTGAGGTCATCGATAAGAGAATCGAGAGTGATGCGGTGATCTGGAGACCAAAGGAGTGATCTTTGGCATTCTGCCCAAGTTGGCCACTTGTTCGCACAAGAAGCTATAAACATAACAGGAAGCCAATAATCATGAGGAGGACATTGTAGACTCTCAAGTTTGTCGATAGCTTCACGGACAGCGATAATAAACGTGTCAAGCGAAGAGAAATTCTCGTACTTGAGGTGAACATAATCCTGAATTGCATTGTACTTCAGGACTGAACCTGAGCCTTCGTATTGCTGTTGTAGGGCTCTCCGCATCTCAAGTGCTGTGTCCTTTGCAGATGCCACTTTTCCTGGAATCGTCTTGCAGTTATATTGGATCGCGAGCTGCATCTGAGCGTCGCCCTTCTCCCAAGCTTCATACTTCCTGAGCTTGTCTCCATCTTTAGCCTCATCGTAGTCCTCATGGAATTCATCGATGTATTCTGGCCTCTTGCATCTATCGTTGATGTATTTCGCCAGTCCGTTGCCTCAGGCGATGTTGACGATAAGTTCCTTCCAGTTGGTGTAATTCTCTTCACCCTTGAGCTTCAAATGCTCTAGAAGTCGTATTCAGACTCACCATAGTTGTAGAAGACATATTGGCTATTGGTGTAGTTGCAGTCGTGTTCGAAATTCAGTTTGAGATGAAGTTGCGAGTTGATCTGTCGCGTCTTCAAAGATCTTGGAAAGTCCTTCTGGCTCGAGCGCAGAGGACATAAAGTGAAATAAACAGTGTGGATATAACTCAAAGAAAGAGAGCCACAATCCTCTTCACCGTACTTCAAAACTGTTTGAGGTTGAGGTTGTGGTGCTGTAACGAAAACACTGACTTCAGCGAGTCTGTTGACGGATTGGTGAATTGGACTGCACAAATCAACACTCAATGATAATTCTGATCTTGTAAATACCTTAACAATAGGCTTCCGGGCTCATAACCTGTAACACATAGTCACTGGAGGTCATTGGAAGTGTTGGTGGTAGACAAGTTGTTGATTTGTTGAAGTATATAGGTTACAACTACTGAGAACTATATATGTGGGTGGGTGCCACGCCAGTGGCTCCCGTGGCTCTGAACCCCGATTTCTGCAACAGAAAGAGTCCTTAGTACCAAGGAACTGTACTGTAACACTGCGCACAATGAAGGATCCTTTGAGCGAACTTGGAATGAGAACCCCCGTAGCATCCGCATCCTCCACGGACTGCAATGCCTCCAGGACCTCCCCCCTCTACTTTCTGAGGAACCTACCCAACTACCCCCTAATTCTACGGACCTACTTGCCCCTACACAAACCCCTGTGGACGGGCAATGGGACACACCGACGAACTCCCCCTAACATTACTACAGTCACAATATGATTGAAATCAAATGGGCACATACGGGGGCCACGTCCCGAAACTATCAGCCCCCTTGACCCAAAACACTACAATAGAAGAGCGATGGAACGGTGGTTCGACTCCACCATGAAGCTCCCAGTGGCAACATATCTCTTCTACCTCTATGGAGGATACAAAAACAACACCAATGCTTCTTCTTCAGGAGTTGAAGTTGACCTTTTCCGTCGCTTGCCATTTATTTACCCTCGCCCCTACTAGGCACCTGGGATGATGTATAGCCACATGAAAACTTGCATGTAACAATGCGGTTTAAATTAACAATCTTACTAACTTACTACTAGTAGTAAGATTGTTAATTTAAACTGCATTGTTAATTCCAGTACTATCACCTGCTGTAATGTAACTAAAAAGTTATTAGGTATATATATTCGGAGCAAAATACCCCGACAGCCCCTAATTATAGAGGGCCCCTTAAAAAGGGGGCCCTGAATCAAATGCCAAAATGAAAGCTCGCACACCAAACTATCCCCCAATCTCCCCCGAACATGGTTTATGCCTCCTCTTCGGTAGCTAAAAAAGATAAGCAGCACGCCCAATCAGTCCCTTGTGGCATTCTAGGCTGCAAGAAACTCCTTTCTTAACACAGCCACACCTCTTGCCACAGGTGGTAGAGCACCTGCATCCTTCGCACCTAGTTGCAAGATCTAGAAGTCGAGCACAGGTCTCTTCGAGCTGTGGGAGCTCTTCAACCGCATACCCAAACTTTTCCGGCTCAAGTCGAGGCAGTAAGTATTGTAAGATTTCTGGAGTTTGCTGCGGTAAAGGTTCGTTTGTACAACTGCCATTGTTCGCGAGGAAAAGCCATTCTGTCAAAGAAAGTTTCAAATCTCGTTCTCGTCAAACCATTGTACCAGTAAACATGCAATCAGTGAGGGTTATAGGGGCATGTATAGTACCAGGTGGTTGAATAAGAGTATCCCCACACACTAGTGCAATGACTGGTATTTGTGGCCCTTGTAGTTCTGGTCGCCAGTTCTCAGCATGCTCCATGAAGCCATTTCAAAATGCCTCCTGCTCTTCTGGCCCAAAGCGGTTAATTGGAAACACTGGCCAGTATTTAACGACATCTTCTGGCTTGCTGTTGTGCCAGCCCGAGGCTGCCCCTCGCTGGGCGACAATTGAAAACCCCATACATTGCTGGATATCCACTGGGTGGACTGGTAGAAATGTTGGCTTTCCCACGTTGATCTCATTATATTTTAAGGATTCACAGTAGCGAACAACCTTCCATAGATAGCTGTAGTGTTTGGTGACACCTGCAGGCCAGCATTCATACCCACAGTCTGCAATATTAAGAAATTTAACAGGCGGATTTTGTATGCAAACTTCTAGAGAAGCCTCTGCATTCTTCCATAAGGTAAACGCATCCTGTATCTTTAAATTTACAACAGCTTGTCTGCTTGTATCTTTATTAAGTATCTGGACATCGATTTGCATTGGCTTTGTAGAGATTTGAGCCTCTGTCTCCATCTCATTGAACCACTTTTGCAGCGTCTGATATGGTCATCGCTCCAAGAATTTGTGGTCTCGAATAATAATGAGCTTCGGGTCGTTATTATTAGCTGCCCATATAGCATGCTCTCCCTCTGTAAGGAGTAATATATCTGTGTCGTCATACTTGCAGTCGCACTTTCCATGTATAGAGACAGTATCAAAACTAAATCCCACATTATGGGATACTTCACTACCAGCTGTCCATACCTTTGCAGGGCACCCGTACTTGAATATATGGGTGGCGAGTTGCCCAGCATTTGTAAGGGCACAGGGCACCCAGCTCACAGTAATAGCATATGAGAGTGCGAGTCGGAGGCTAAACGGATGCTATCCTATAGGTCTACTACGAAGGATACAAAAAAGATGATGGGGGAACCCCGTGAGTCGATTGTCTCAAGTACCCGAAACCCATCCGACTCGGTTCCGACTCGGTTAGCCCACCCAAATGATCACACGTGACCCCGCAGCTACCCAGAGTCTACTCCCTAGAATGAGAGACGAGAAGGCATCCTTACAGCATTGGCAAGGTGAGTGTTTGGGTTTTCTTCATAGATTCTGCGATATGCACGAAGTAACGCATGCCTTTGTTCGTCATTAAACAGGTCATCCTGCTGCTTCTGTGCAGAGAAAAGGCTTTGGGTAGATAGGGGATTTGTTCGTATATCTTGCTGATAGGCATGTCTCTGCCTATCTCTCTGTTGGTGACTCTGTCTTATATAGCGTCTATGACATTTCTCATGTAGAGGTCCCGCTATAGCCAATCGTCGTTGCGACTTCTCGTGTGTAGTACCCATCTGAACATACGGCCGTAATTGTCATACTGACATTCGTTGCACTCAGTTTGCTATCAAACTCAAGAGCAAACTTAGAAATCTCCTCCTCAAACCTACAAGTCACCATACATATCTTGGCTTATCACACCAATAACAGAAGCAATACTACTCAACGATTGCTGCAAACTCTTCTACTACATCTGTTTATGCTACATACATCACGGCATATCATTTGGACACTCATTGAACAAGTTATTAAGAAAATCTCCTCCTTAAGGGGGTGGGCCAATACTACCACATGGCATATCTCTACCAACTAGAGGCCTAGGAACATGAACAATAGCTCTAGAAGCTTCTACAACCCTCTATGATTCATTACACGTCATCGCTCCTTAGTTACCCACAAGATTGGTTAAGTTATGACATAATTTGTCTATAGGTACTCTGACCTTGGACCTCCTTTTCACTTCCTATAGGCTAGGAACCCAAGAGATGGTTCTATGGGATTCTCTTACGTTCACTACATGATTAGCAAGCTAGTTGTGGGTCGCACTTGATTTCTAATACATTTACCAAGCCTGGCTAGTCATGGAAAGTCATGGAAAATGAGAGAACTACACTCCTTTGGCATAAATAGGATTGCCCTTTCCTTAAGAAAGGGCAAGCAGGCAATACAGTAAATCGACTAGCACATACTTCTACGTCTTTTCCAAGCTTCCAAGCATTGATCCTGTTATTCCTGTTTTTGAAAAGTCAGTGAGGTGCTAACCTCTGACTTACCCCTGAGTTCTCAGACTCAACATTTGTTGCAACTTGTCTAAACCACTTCACCACATCATACACCTGATTGCTGCGTTGTGGAATAGTCTAAGCTACAACCCTTTGGCTCTGTTTCTTAAGACAGTGTGTTGTCTTAGTAAATTCATCCCTTCCTTGGGTGGCTAGATTCTCATATCTGGTGCACCCAACATTACATCAGTCACGATTAAAACTTTTGGATGCGTTGACTTCAGTAGTGTTGACGGCTGGCCTAGGTCTAGCCAGAGGGCAAGTCGTTGTACGATTGGCTTAAACTTTCCAACGTCATCTGCGAAGACACAGAATACGTCGGTAAACGGGGAAAGAAGCCTGAAGTAGATTCTGTCAGCGGATTCAGACAGTGTTGGAGTAACTAGAGTGCTAGCGTTTAGTGGCCTGCTATCTGTTGTTACGACGGAACAAGAAGGCTGGCCAACTACAGGACAGGAAGGAGGGAGGTCGCATGAGACCGGCCCTGGTACCTGGAGGGGCAGCGGGGAATAGTAGTTCCGAAAGTATCACGTGACGGACTCGCAGGATGATGAGAAGAGTCCTAAGAGTCCAGGACTCCAAGGACTCGAGTGAGTTCCCAGGAGTCCACTAGGCACGTGACGGACTCGCAGGATGATGAGAAGAATCCTAAGAGTCCAGGACTCCGAGGACTCGAGTGAGTTCCCAAGAGTCCACTAGGCACGACGCCACTATATAAGTAGATAGTATTTCCTTAGATAGGAGCTTCGTGCTCAACTCAATACAGTATTTGTTATATACTAGTAACGTGTTACTTGAAGCCTTTGTGTCTGATCCCCTGCCTCCTCTGATAAGTAAACCTTTACGCAAGAGAACCTCTGTGTCTTCTATCATTTAGAAGTCAGCGTTACATCTGTCTCGTGACACTTCTCAATAGTAAGTGCACTTGTTAATTTAGAGAGGTTAGGCAAATCCCCATCGGCGAGCAAAACCAGTCTACTGCTAAAAACACTTGGGGGGTGGATGTGGAGGTGAATCTCTCCATGTACTCGTCGACCGTTTAACTTTGTCTGACCTTCCCAGCTCGGCTCTTCATTATGCTTAGAGGGGTGGCAACTATATTTTGGCGGTGGGGAAAAGGATTTAGCAAGCTCTTTTATGGCCATAGCCTTAGACTTATTCCCTATAAATACAAAGAGACTTGGGGTTTGTTTATCTGGGTTTGGAAGGTCATCTAGAAGGGTCTGGAGTCTGTCGGTATTCTGGAGGAATACATCCCCATCATTAACAGCTAAACCGAGCCACTGTGTGTGTTTGCAATATCTCATCGCAGAAAGCGGTAAATTAAATATTAAAATAGTCGTACCTAAAATGATTGTTGATGAATAGTGAATGTCTGAGGCGCTACCAGAGAAGTGCCAGCGACGAGGCCCTTTATTCACTCTTCTGTCCCAGCCAATTTTGGCTTCGTTGAGAGTTGTTTTTGGCTATCGTCAAAAAGAGCGCCACCACTGCACATTTAATAAGAATAACTGCGCATTTACTTATGGGATATTTACCAAGCAACGGGCATCACCAATGGCAGGAAAACCAAAAGGTCGAGAGTTTACATTGAACATAAGAATCTCAAAGCCACCAAGGTACAGATGTCTAGCCTGTGGTGGGCCAAGATCCCCGTCATATCATTTAAGACACCCCCCTAGCGAGCCTCGCCCAGCACCGGGCCTATGCCGGGAGTGTTTCGAAATGGAAAGAAGGACTGAACCTCTTCCCGTGTCGACAGTCACTATACACGAAATACATCATTACCACACCTACATATGTCAACATGGACAGCATTGTATGGGTCGTGCGGAAAATCCACCTCAGGAACAGGTAGTTAGGCCAGTAGAGCTTCCCATATTGCCGGCATGCCCTGCAATAATAGAGCTTTCAGGAGAAGAGCAGGGAGGCAAGTTTTTTTCTCCATCTCAACTGTTGGAGCGTCCACCGCCACAGGCGATGCCTTTGAAAAAACCCAGTTTTTGTGATGGCTTTCACTCTAGCAGAATCTGTAGCTAAATGAGTTGTTGTCGATGTAATCTCTAATATAATGCTTTTGTTCAACTAGTTTTCAGGTATAGAATTATCTATCTCCAATAAAGTTATTCTATCCCCACACATCAAGCTACCAGTCTAACTTACCAATCGGCCACATTATGTATGAGACACGAAAAGCCACTTAACGTACTTATTCCCTTAAGATAGTGCTTATCTAATCACCGAAGCTCCTCATCCGCGTAGCATCATCCACCCAAATACGTGTATTTTAAACGAAGGTATCAAAATGTTCGTTATAAGTTACTTAATCAATTTAACAGCTTTGTGGAGACTTTGTTTACAAATCAAGTTTCATAGAATTAGGATGCCTATTATACGTGTAGACTACGACAATGTATCGACATCAGGTCTGCTAGAGTTTGTGTTTCCCACATATTTTCCACAATTCCACCCTCTATATCAAGCTCGTATGTGATTTAGGGCGGACCAAGAGGGTTTATCGAGCTGTAAGGTGGTGGATCTAGCGTGTGCCACGGATGTGGTATAGAGCAAGGCACTGAAGGCTGAATCCTGAGTTAGATTACGATTCACCGCAGACGCTGATTGCACATACACTTGGACGAGTCTCTCCAGAACCTATGAGGCGCCTCTTTGTGTCTCCGAGGCCAAGGAGCTGCTTCAATCTACGCCAGATGGTTGTATTTCCAATTCCCCCGGTAATCAAGAGCTTTTGCATTCGTCATTTTAAGATGTAGATATGAGTTCAGAGTATGACTGAGGTAGAGTAGAGTTATTGTGGGTGGAAAATCTCCACGAAGGGTTTATTGGGAGGGCATTGAACCTTTCACGGCTACTTCCGACTTCAACGGAAGCCATTTCAGCTCCTCCACCGTGTTACAATTACGGGCTGACCCCAAGATGGGGCCACATTTGATGATAACTTTTTACATTGAGGTCGTCAGAATAAGCTCCGGGAAATATCCACTACTCTCGTGCTAATGTAAGATGATGTGCTAACTTGGGCCCACGTCTACCCAATCAAATTTCACCCGACATTAGTCAAAAGTAGCTTTCTCTCCACACGGTGCAGGAGCTCGAAATGACTTGCGTTCAAGTCAGAAATGGAAGTAGCCGTGAAAGACTGATTCATGTACACGTCTACCAATCAGATTTCACCTGACATAACTAAATGTAGCTTTCTCAGCGCACAGGGACTTACGTCTTTGACGCGTATGTTTAGTAGTACCTACACATGTACCTACACCATACAAGTGATTCATACGTAATCCTTATATAAATCTTTTTTCAAGCGCAGATCCATACAAGCCAGCAATCTCACATGCTGTAGCTATAGCTAATCAGTGTTGCCAGTAGTATATTGGTTCTTGGCAGTATATTGCGATATATATCGCAATACGAGTCTTGGCAATATAAACAATATGCTTGGCAATATGATATGGCCTTCCTTCATTCCTTGGCAATATGATATGCCCCACATTATATTGCCAATATAAACAATATAAACAATATCGCTTATTATAATACACGTGATGATAATGATGTTAAATATAGCTATGAAGCTAGTAGATAAGTGCCGTTGAAAACTCTGCACGCATAGTACTATTACTATTATATAGTAGTACTATGGCTTCAACAAATGCAGATTCTAGTAATTTATCTTCTCTTAATACTAGCAGCTTCCAAGACAATGCCGATGTGTTCCAGTTACAGTCCTCACAACTAGATCTTGATAGTACTATAGTACCTTCAATTTCATCAACAACCCAACGAGTACGAACCTCATGGGTTTGGCAACACAATAAAAGCCCTTCATTAATAGAGGATGCTAACAAGTGCATTTGGCAATGCTTATATTGTACTAAACAATACAAAGGGTCGGGTGGTACAGCTGCTCCAGCAAAGCACTTGACAGATTTACACCAAGTGACAGATACTTCAAAGGAGTTACGAGTTAAGAACATGCAGATGAGTATTTCAAGCGCCTTCTCAAGTGGAATAAGTAACCCATATAAACGGCGACGAGATACCGACTTTGATGCTCCAACTTTTGAGCAGCTACTTGTCCAACTTATTGCTAGATGCTCATTATCATTCACAATTGTCCAACGCCCTGAATTCCGAGACTTAATACATTTCTTAAATGTTAATAGTGAAGAGTCTTTACCTCGAAGCCATAGTACTATACGAGAATGGGTAGTTCGAAGATACAAGCAAGAGAGGGTCAAGATTCAGCAAGCTTTGCAGTCATCTCAGTCGAAGATCCATCTTACCGTTGACTTATGGACATCTCCAAACACAAAGACATTAATGGGTCTAATTGCACACTACATTGGGGAGAATGAAGGGCTTCGACAGTCGGTACTATCGCTACGAGAGCTAGAAGGACAGCATACAGGTGACAATCAAGCCCAATTAATATATACTGTACTTGAAGAGTATGGTATATTATCAAAAGTTGGGTATTTCATGATGGACAATGCATCAAATAATGATACTATGATGATAAGCCTTTCAAATCGTTAGTCCTATTACAAAAAATGATAGTACTATAAAATTCTAACTTCTACTATATAGTACTATCACTCCAAGGTGTTAAATATGATGCTCAACACTACCGACTTCGTTGCAATGGCCATATCATCAACCTAGCAGCAAAAGCATTCTTATTTCCATACGGGGATGCTCTTTCTGTGGATAACAACTCTCAAGAAGCATCACAAGTACAGGTTGAAACATGGAGGAATGCAGGCCCGCTAGGGAAGCTACATAATATTGTAGTGTATATTCAACGTTCTCCCCAACGCCAGGCAATGTTTGAGAAGTATAGTGATGGTAAAAGGCTTGCTCGGGATAACAAACTCGATGGAACTCATGGTACTTGATGCTTCATAATGCTCTTGATGACAATATGAAGAAAGCTATCAATGGATACTGTCACAAGGAGTACTACGACCTAAGCCAAGACGAATTGACAGAGAGTGATTGGATAATACTATCACACATCCATGACTGCCTCCAGTTCTTTCATGAAGTGACGTTAGCTACAGAAGGCCGAGAAGCTACACTAGAACGGGTATTATTATCTATGGAGTTCCTTCTCGAGCAATTAGAGAAAGGCAAACAACAATTTCAAGACGATATAATACTTAGCCCATGTTTCAACTCAGCTTGGAAGGTTATAGACAAGTATTATGCACTAACTGAGCGGTATGTAATAGTACTATCAATAGTCTATAGTACTAACACTTTATAGGTCTTCTGCGTATATTGCTGCTGGAATACTCATTCCAAGTCAAAAATGGAAGTATTGCGAAGAGAATTGGCCTATTAACTGGGTAACACCAGCAAAGATAGCTGTTCAATCACTATGGGATGAGCATTACAAGCCAACAATTGAACCATCAATTATAGCTGCAATTCAACCTCAAAATAAGAAGAGCGCATTTGAGGAGTGGGCTACACAAAAACGCCGTCAACCAGCTATTCAAGATCAGTATTTGAAATACTGCCAAGCTCCAGTTACCCCTGAATGCGATGCTCAGGGTTGGTGGATGGAAGGCGCTCAGCGGATAGCATATCCAAACCTCCAAAAGATGGCTCTTGATATCTTATCAATACCTGCAATGAGTGCTGAGCCTGAACGTTTATTCTCAGGGGCAAAGATCACAATTACAGATCGAAGGAACCGACTAGGGGTTGATACTATTGAGTATTTAGAGTGTTTAAAGTCATGGCTAAATCTTTCGACTAATTCTTGGATTGATGATGATGAGTAGTACTATTACTATTTCATTCTATATTAATGCTATTAGTTTCTAAATTATTATATATAGTATACTACAGCATAATACCTTACTGTCTACAGTATTATGGCACAGACAGGCATCACAGTCAATTTGCCAGGTCAAGTGATGCTAACTACACGAACTGCACCAACTGCACCAACTACACAAGCGTCACTCTAGGTTTGTGACATTTAATAGTACTATAGTACTATAAACTTCTTCTACGTAACAACCTCTGATCCTCCTCTACCTCCTCTACACTCTGACAAGCACGAGGAGCCAACCTCTGAGGAAGGATGGGTTTGAGGAGGTCAGGATCCCCAACACGGGACTCTCTCTCATAACTCCGAAGGGCCTCAGCCAAGGCATCTAATGAGCCAGCGTCAGTGCCAAGAATATCACGCCTAATCCGAAGGATTAGGGCAATCTCCCGAGCAAAGAGGCGGCGACGCCCAGCCCGAAGCCACTCATCCTCAGCCTCACGGTAAGTGAGACCCAAAACTGCCTGTCTCTCACCACTAGCTCCAACCATCTCTACCTCCTTCTCCCCCCAATCCCCCTCATCCCCCTCATCTCCCTCATTTCCCCCATCTTTCGCTTCTAAACTCGCTGGGCCCCATGCTGGTGAGGCAGCACCAACAAGGCGGGGCGCAGAGACAACAAGGTGGGGCGCAGAGATGACGAGGCGGGGCGCAGAAATGATGAGGCGGGGCACAGAGACGACAAGACGGGGTGCAGCAGGAGGAGGACGACCAGCAGCGACACCAGAACCAGCAGCGCCAAGGAAAGAGCATGACCCTGTACCCGTAAAGTGGGCACAGTTGGTGCAGCGGCCATCAGGGTGGGCAGTAGTGTTTATAGCGCAGCAAGCAAACTCATGCTTTACTGTGCCTTTCATGCAGCGGGAGCAAGCAGCAAGGGCGACAACAGCGCGAGAATGAGCCATTTCAGCTAAAGCTTGACTCTTTCTAGAGCCTTTGAATTGTTGAAAGTCGGCTAGAGAAATATCAGGAGGGCCTTCTAGTATGCGTGGTTGTGCCATTACAGCAGGAAACTTTGATGGCGGTGCCATATTTGCCTATTTTCAAGTTAGTATAACGTGGTTTACCACCAAACGGAACATCCTGTAGTGGTGGGTGCACCAGATGTGAGAATCTAGCCACCCAAGGAAGGGATGAATTTACTAAGACAACACACTGTCTTAGGAAACAGAGCCAAAGGGTTGTAGCTTAGACTATTCCACAACGCAGCAATCAGGTGTGTGATGTAGTGTAGTGGTTCAGACAAGTTGCAACAAATGTTGAGTCTGGGAACTCAGGGGTAAGTCAGAGGTTAACACCTCACTGACTTTTCAGAAACAAGGAGTAACAAGATGAATGCTTGGAAGCTTGGAAAAGACGTGGAAGTATGTGATAGTCGATTTACTGTATTGTCTGCTTGCCCTTTCTTAAGGAAAGGGCAATCCTATTTATGCTAAAGGAGTGTAGTTCTCTCATTTTCCAAGACTTTCCATGACTTACCAGGCTTGGTAACTGTAGTCGACGTAAGAGAATCCCATAGAACCATCTCTTAGGTTCGTAGCCTATAGGAAGTAAAAGGAGGTCCAAGGTCAGAGTACCCCTATAGACAAATTATGTCATAGACAAATTATGTCATAACTTAACTAATCTTGTGGGTAACTAAAGAGCGATGACATGTAATGAATTATAGAGGTTCGTAGGAGCTTTTAGAGCTATCATTCATGCTCCTAGGCCTCTAGTTGGTAGAGATATGTCATGTGGTAGTATGAGTGATGTCATGTAATGAATCATAGAGGGTTGTAGAGATATGCTATGTGGTAATATCGGCCCAGTAACTAAGGAGCGATGACGTGTAATGAATCATAGATGGTTGTAGCAATCGTTGAGTAGTATTGCTCTTGTTGTTGGTGTGATAAGCCAAAATATGTATAGTGACTTGTAGGTTTGAGGAGGAGATTTCCAAGTTTGCTCTTGAGTTTGATAGCAAACTGAGTGCAACGAATGTCAGTATGACACATCCCACCAAATGAAACACTTTCTGATAGCATCGCAACCTCAAACCCAATTACTCCACCACACCACAACAAAAAGATGCCTCAGAAAGCTAATGAAGGCCGAGTTTTACTAGCCATTCAAGCTACCAAATCACCCCACAAACTGTCCATCCGACGTGCTGCGCAGCTATATGAGGTCCCACATGTAACACTTACCCGTCGCATACACGGAAGCCAACCACGAGCTGGTAGACGCGACAAACAACGTCCATTGACCCCAATTGAGGAAGAGGAGCTCATATGATACGTACTTGACCTAGATTCGCGAGGATTTCCACCTCGAATTGAGGATGTACGAGATATAGCGAATCTCCTCTGTGCGACGCGTCGCGAACCCCCAGTTGGAAAAAACTGGCCCTACCGCTTTGTACACAATGAACCAAAGCTTAAGACGCGTCTCTCTCGTGCGTACGACCTCCAGCGAGCCCTCTGCGAAGATCCTGATTGTATAACAAAGTGGTTTGAGCTGGTAAAGAACATGCAGGCGAAGTACAGCATCCAGGATGCTGACTTCTACAACTTTGATGAGACGGGCTTTATGATGGGTGTTATCTGTGGGAATATGGTTGTTACGAGCTCAGATCGAAAAGGCCGAGCAAAGCAGCTTCAGTCTGGTAATCGGGAATGGGCAACAGCGATTGAATGTGTGAGTGCAGACGGCTTTGTAGTGCCTGCATACTTGATTGTACAAGGCAAGCATCACCTTGCGCCTTGGTACACAGAGTGCGGCCTTCCACCTACTTGGGCCATCAAGACCTCACCAAATGGCTGGACCGACAATGATACAGGTCTAGACTAGATAAAACACTTTAATCAGCATACACGTGTATGAACACAAGGGGTCTGGCAGATGATTGTCCTAGATGGCCATGAGAGCCACCTATCTGCCCAGTTTGATATGTACTGCAAGGAGAACAACATTATTATGCTCTGTCTCCCTGTGCACTCCTCACATCTTACCCAGCCTCTTGATGTTGGGTGTTTTAGTGTACTAAAGCGAATGTATGGTCGAGAACTTGAGGTCTTCATTAAGGCCTCTATTACCCATATCACTAAGATTGAGTTCTTTATTGCATTCAAGGCTGCCCACGACCATACAATGACAACTGAAAATATCCTAGCTGGCTTTCGAGGTACTGGCCTAGTCCCGTACAACCCAGAAGTAGTTCTCTCAAAGCTTGATATCAAGTTACGGACGCCAACACCAACTGGATCCCCCCTACTAGAGGCTGACCCTTGGGTCCCTCAAACGCCACAAACCCCAGCTGATGCAATTTTGCAGTCTAAGTTTGTACAGAATAGAATTGGAATTCATCAAGGAAGCTCCCCAACAACGATTTTTTCAGCTGTAAAGCAGCTGGTGAAGGGTACAGACCGCATTGCGCACCAAATGACCCTTATACAAGAGGAGGTCCGTACCCTTCGAAAGGCCAACACAGCACTTTCAAAGCGTCGGAAAGCCAAGCGTACACATGTCCAAGATGGAGGGTCACTTACTATAGAAGATGCTCAAAAACTGATCGCTGAAAAAGAGGATAAAGGGTTGAAACGACAGAGAAGGTCAAATGAGGAGGGTGCTGTAGAGGCTGGTCCGTTGACTTCGCGGCGCTGTGGGAGGTGCGGCAAGACTGGGCATAATGTACGAACCTGTCAAGAGGTTGAAGAGATATTAGGAGAAGAGAATTCAATTGAGTGTAGTTAATTTTAATGTGTTAGGGTGGAGTAATTGGGTTTGAGGTTGCGATGCTATCGGAAAGTGTTTCATTTGGTGGGATGTTCCGTTTGGTGTAAACCACGTTATAACATAAAATAGTAATTAATAGTATTAACGTGGTTTATCAGTACGTCGGACATATCAGTACCTCGGACACTTTTCATTGGCATTCTACTTTGAATATCAATAAATCAACCATAACATATTAAATTAACTATAACTAAGCGGAATCAGATGAACTAGACATATCTATAGCTTCTTGACAAGTTCGCGCATTATGACCAGCTTTTCCACAGATCCCACAGCATCGCCTAGACGGTTGCCCCTCCTTGCGACTACCCCCAACCGCACGTACGTCGCGTCGTACCTGCTCATCCACATCCTTCTGTGCGATAATAGCCTGTGCATCCTCTACTATAAGTGCACCTCCTTCACGGACACGAGCCTTTTTAGCCCTGCGGCGTTTGCTAAGGGCTTCGTTGGCTGCTCGAAGGGTACGTACCTCAGCAGACAGAAGGGTGTTCTCATGTGCTAGTCGCTCCGTACCCTTTGCCAATGCAATAACTGTCCCGAAGAGTGGAGTTGGCGAGCTTCCTTGGTGACGGGCAATTCGATTTCGAACGAGGGTTGTTTGTGAAAGAGCTTCAGTTGGGTTGGAAGGGGTCTGGGAGACCCAAGGGTTGGTGTTGGCAGTAGAGGGTCTAGAGGGAGTTGGAGTCCGTAACCTCACGTCAAGCTTTGAAAGCACTGCTTGCGGGTCGAAAGGCACTAAGCCAGCTCCGCGGAACCCGGACTGGGCGTTTTGGGCTGTCATGGATTCCAGATATGCTGCTCTAAAGGCGAGAAAGAACTCAACCTTGGTAATGTGGTTGATATGAGCCTTAATGAAGGTCTCAATCTGCTGACCATATGCCCGCTTCAACACACTAAAGCACCCGACATCAAGTGGCTGAGTTAAATGAGACGAGTGGGGAGGTAGTCCAAGAGTTATAATGTTGTGTGCCTTGCAGTACTCTTGGAACTCAGCCGATTCATGACTCTCGTGCCCGTCTAACACCAGCATTCGATATGGACCCCTTGCACGAACAGCAGTATGTTTGTCGAAGTGTTTCAACCATTCTAGACCCGTCTCATTGTTTGTCCATCCATTGCTTGTCGGTTTAACAACCCAGTTGTGTGGAAGGCCGCCGTCTGTATACCAATTTGCAAGATGATTCTTGCCTTTAACTACCAAAAATGGAGGAATACTCCAGCCGTCACTGTTGATAGAAGCAATCGCTGTAGCCCATTCCCGATTCCCTGGCTGAACTGCCTTACCTCTGCCAAGTCGATCTGCACGGGTAACAACCATTGCAGGGCAAATCACACCCATCATAAACCCAGTTTCGTCAAAGTTATAGAAGTCGCAGTCCAAAACACCATATTTTGCCCTCATATTTTCCACTAGTCGAAACCACGCGCCAATTAGTTCAGGATCTTCGCACAAGGCCCTTTGGAAGTCGTAAACGCGATTAAAACGCGTCTTTAATTCTGGACGTCGTTGTACAAATCGGTGGGCCCAGAGCTTCCCGACGCGCCTCCCTCCACGCGATTCGAGTATAAAATTTGCCATATCTTCTACACCAGCAAGCCGGGGTGCAAATCCTCTTGAATCCATATCAAGTATATTCCGAATAACCACCTCCTTTTCTAGTATAGTTAATTTCATCATTGCAGGCCGGCGTTCGTAGACAGTAGTTCGGCCGTTCATTCTGTCGCAGAGTGTAGAATGAGGTACTTCATAGAGCTTAGCAGCCTTCCGACGACTTAGATTTTTTGATGTTCGGATAGCCTCGATAGCTAGAATGATTTTTGCTTCTTGGGTAATCACTGACATAATAAAAGGTGGAAAAAACGCGTTGTGAAGTTAGAGGGTAGGAAATTCGGGAAAAGTGTCCGAGGTACTGATATGTCCGACGTACTGATAAACCACGTTAGTTCTATTGTCGTACTTACTGATCTTGCATATAGTAACGATGTAGAAGAAAGAAGAAAGAAGAAAGGAAGGGCAAAATAGTGAGGTTATAGCTTAACATCATAACAGGCGTTGATAGTACTACAATAAGTAGTACTATAATAAGTAGTACTATCAAAGCAATAGGGGTAACTTAAACACGTGATATTCTACACTATTGTTGTCACGTGATGTCCATATTGTTTATATTGTTTATATTGTTTAACGTGCATGTATAACGAAAGTGCCAAAAAAGCGAAAGTGCCAAAATCATGCGGTGACCAACCCCCCCAACTAAATGTTAAATTCCTCCACAACAAAACATGCGCCATAAAAATGATGAAAGCAAATTAGTGCTAGCTATCCAAGCTATGCAAAGCGACCCAAATTTGCGCCTTCGAGTTGCAGCTAGGATCTATTCTGTAGACCACCGCAAGCTACGTCACCGTTTACAAGGCGTACCTTCACGATGCGATATCCAAGCCAACTTACGGAAATTAAGTAACCTAGAGGAATCAGTTCTTGTTCAGTATATACTTGACTTAGCTGCTAAAGGGTTCCCTCCTCAGTTGTCTATTGTTGAAGATATGGCAAATCGACTACTCGCAACATGCGACGCGCCACACGTCGGGTCACGTTGGGCTTCAAACTTTGTTAAGCGCCATGTAGAGCTCCGGACACGCTTCCAGCGAAAATACGACTACCAGAGGGCTAAGTGCGAAGATCCAGAAGTCATTCGTGGCTGGTTTGAGCTTGTATGGAACACAATTCTAAAGTATGGCATCAACAATGCAGATATCTACAACTTTGATGAGACTGGGTTTATGATGGGCGTCATCTCAAGCGCAACGGTAGTAACGAGCTCAGATGGGCGGGCAAAGGCAAAAAAGGTGCAGCCTGGCAATCGGGAATGGGTTACAGTAATCCAAGGCGTTAGTTCTCAAGGTTGGGCAGTGCCGCCATTTGTCATTGTGGCAGGTAAAAACCACCTTGCATCTTGGTATGAGAATAGCGGATTTCCAGCAGATTGGGTAATCGCTGTTACTGCAAATGGCTGGACTACAAACGAGAGAGGTATGGATTGGATTCAGCATTTTGAGAAGCACACAAAGCCCCGGAGTGTTGGTGGTTATCGCTTGTTAGTCCTTGATGGTCATGAGAGCCACCACTCAGACAAGTTTGAGGAGTACTGCAAAGAACACAACATTATTACGCTTTGTATGCCTGCTCACTCTTCCCATATACTCCAACCACTTGATGTTGGCTGTTTTGGCCCATTAAAGAGAGCTTACGGTCGGCAAATTGAAGATATGATGCGGGCTCATATTATTCACATTACTAAGGATGACTTTCCTGCCTTCCATGCTGCATTTAACATTGCAATGACAGAAAGCAATATTCAGGGAGGGTTCCGAGGTGCTGGGCTTCTTTCATTTAGCCCTGAGAGTGTAATATCTACACTTGACCTTAGGTTTAAGACGCCAACACCTCCAACCTCTCGCCCAAACACCGCTCAACCATGGGTTTCTCAGACACCAAATAACCCAACTGAAGCTGTATCACAGTCTACTTTCATTAAAAACCGAATTGCGCATCATCAAAATAGCTCTCCAACCTCAATCTATGCAGCTGTTGACCAGTTTACAAAGGGTGCATCGCAAATAATGCATCAATTAGCATTGTTAAAAGCAGAGAACCAAAACCTGCGACAGGCAAATGAAGTGCTAAGCAAGCGCCGGAGAGCTAAAAAAACACGACTACAGCAAGGAGGATCACTTAGTCAACAGGTAGCACAGGAGCTACAGGACGAGAGGGACGTTGTGCAGCAAGTAGAGCAAGAAATAAGGGCAAGTAGTGGTCGGAAGCCAAGGGAAGAAACCCATGCACGTCGCTGTGGCAAGTGTGGTGAGACTGGACACAATGCGCGCACTTGTCAGATTATAATAGACAGGTCTGAGGAAGAGGACTCCGAGTAGTTTTAATTAATTTATATTGTTGTGGTGGATTTATCGCAATTCTTATGGGGTAGTCGCGATATTTTGGCACTTTCGCTTGTTTGGCACTTTCGTTATACATGCACATTAGATCACGAAGATGCAGAGTTTTCACTATATGGTACTCATATATTAGGCTAATAAAATTTCCACATTAGGCAATTTAAACTGCAGTTCAAACTGCAGTTTGAACTGCCAAGAACCAACTACGGACTGTACGGCATAATGTTACGACGGAACAAGAAGGCTGGCCAACTACAGGACAGGAAGGAGGGAGGTCGCATGAGACCGGCCCTGGTACCTGGAGGGGCAGCGGGGAATAGTAGTTCCGAAAGTATCACGTGACGGACTCGCAGGATGATGAGAAGAGTCCTAAGAGTCCAGGACTCCGAGGACTCGAGTGAGTTCCCAGGAGTCCACTAGGCACGTGATGGACTCGCAGGATGATGAGAAGAGTCCTAAGAGTCCAGGACTCTGAGGACTCGAGTGAGTTCCCAAGAGTCCACTAGGCACGACGCCACTATATAAGTAGATAGTATTTCCTTAGATAGGAGCTTCGTGCTCAACTCAATACAGTATTTGTTATATACTAGTAACGTGTTACTTGAAGCCTTTGTGTCTGATCCCCTGCCTCCTCTGATAAGTAAACCTTTACGCAAGAGAACCTCTGTGTCTTCTATCGTTTAGAAGTCAGCGTTACACATAATCTTTAAACCAACTGCCAAGAACTGCGTAATGCGAAAATCAACTGTTTAACTGCATAACAAACCGACTAACTGACTAACTACTGGACACATTGAACTAATGGTGGAATCTCCCATACAGTGTGTACAGTATGTTCCAATGTGTCGGCAGTATTTCTCAGGGTTACAAGCGACGACGTTACTTTCTGATATTTACGAAGAACCAAGGAATTCATGGGAGATGAAAGCCAGTACAACTAACAAATAATCCTATTCGTCATCAGATGTAGAGCTCCTGAGCTCCTGTCCTTCAACTTCGTACAATAGTGCACTTGAAGTGATTCAATGCTCCTCTCTGGGAATGCAAGGTTAAAAGAGCGATGTATCCTCTTCCACGGTAAGCCCTTCTCCTCCTTCAGCTGCATTAGCACGTATATTTGATGCGCCTGCTCTTTCTATGCTTCTCCGGTGCCAGTCACGTCCGGCACCGGGCCGAACATGGATATGGCCCGTATGAGCATGTGCTCCACATTACGTCGCCGGAGTACAAAAAGCTGTGCCACATTCTCGCACTACTGATCTGGCTGGTAAAAAAAGCCTAGGGAGGAGTCTAGTTTGTGCTTTTTCTCTGCCAACTCCAGAGTGGCTCTCTTCTCCATCTTTGATTTATCTTGGGCCAACTCGTCTCTTGATTTCTTTACCTCCGCCATTATTTGCTCAATGTTAACCTCCATATTGGTCAAAGTCGTGATGGTAATCTCCTGCATCTTTGTCAGCTCGTCTTTTTTACTGCACTCTTCGTCCAGCTGGCTAAGCCTATTCTTAGTTTCATCCAGCATCCTCAGGTTATCCATAAACTGGACATGTAGATCATTAATTGCGCGGTGGGTGGACGATGGGGTTTCCATACTCTGAACAGTCTCCCTTACAGCCTGCGTCCACGGGTCAAGACCAGACTGATTATTGGAGACGTTAGCGCTGGGCGATGGTTTCACAACAGCGTAAAAGGCTATGGATTTCCGGTTGTGCCTAACCGTGGGGGGAAGTGAGTGCGTCCACTCGTTTATGAGAGAAAGCAAGTGCGTCCTCTCAAATTGCGACCGTAAATACCCAACCATAGTAATTTATATGTAAAAGTACTTAAAATTTCAATTCTACGAAATTATCACTTCTTCATTCTCACGCTCACTCTCACTCCCACGACCCTCAGTTGCGCTCTCATACTGGCTCCCAGATTCGGCTTCTGGGTCAGTAATAGGGTCTTCCAACTCTGGAGGAATTGGGAGGCCCAATTTAGTGAGCTGAGCTATGCTCTTCTTCCGGAGGCGCTCCCGTTTCCGGGCTTCGATTCCTGCCCAGCGGAGCTGCTTCTGGGCTCGGGTTTGGGCCTGGCTCAGTTTCCGAGCTTCTGTGGCAGCGAGCTTCTGGGTCTGAAGCTCAGCTTTCTGGGCCTGAAGCTCGTGGGCTTCAGAAGCCCGGAGCTCACCTCCACACTGGAGTCGGTCCCGGCCCCCCCGCTTCTTCTTCGAGTCCTTGACCTGCTGCCGAACAGCCCATAGGTCGAGTTCCTGGAGCTGGCCGGCAGCCAGAACCCGGGCTGCCCCAGTAAGCCAGTTGCTGTAGCTCTGCCTTGAGGGGCTACTAAAGGCCTCCGGAACCCGCTCCTTCCACTGCTGTAGGCCCTGTTCTACGCCCTGGAAAGTGGAGGGAATAGGGGTAATAGGCTGTGGTAGGGTAGGTGTTGTAGGCTCTGTAGGCTGAGTAGGCTGCGAGTACGTACGCAGCTTCTCAAGGGCTGTATTACAGCTTATAGGCCAGATTCCAGCTTTCCGGAACGCTGATTGTATGGTAGATTCCTTAAAAGTCTGCTCCCGCATTTGTGGGAGATCTCTCATAAATCGGGGTAGGTTATAGGTGATGTCCACTTCCCGTATAGCACGGAGCACAGCCTGCCTATGCCAGTGCTTATAAGGCTGGAATATTCCCACGTCTAATGGCTGTAAAACGTGTGTAAGGTGGCTGGGAAACGCCCATAAGATGATGTGATATTCGGCTGCCATAATGACGAACTCAGGGCTTGTGTGGCTCACATGAGAATCGAGTAGTAGAACCTTGGGATTTCCTGCGTTGTGTGGAGCAGTAAGCTCTATGAAGTGCTGTAACCACCATAGAGCAAGCTGGCTATTAGAATAGCCAGTCTCCGAGAGCAATATCAGCTCATTTCCACTGAGGTTTTCAGGGTACCATGCTGCCATATGGATTTTACCCGGTACAACAAGTACAGGTGCAATCTTCTGTCCAGCTGCAGATACTGCCTCTATGATCGTAATAGATATACGATTCTCAGGGCTCGGAGTATAGAGCTGCTTTACAGCTCGGGGGACCATAACTCTCTCACCCCCTGGAATTCCAACCCTAAATCCAGTTTCATCCATATTCCAGATTGACTCTGGATTTATACCATGCTGTAGTACAAATTCCGTGTACTTTTCAAACCACTTAACAATAGCAGGTTCCTCTTGAGCTTGTGTACGCTGTTGCGCAATAGGCTTTGTAGTGATAAAGTGGAAATCCATAAGCTCATTCCGTATATATTTAGTGAGCCAGCTCTGTGACGGTGGAGGCAGTGGGCTCCGTAGGTGGCATACTGCCCCATAAACCATATGCCTATTAGCCCCTAATCCTAGGTAATACTGCTCTAGAATCCAGGTCTTTAGGGCCTCCGTTTGGTCTATAGAAAGCACCCTATTGTGACCTCCATGGGGCAGCTTCCGTGGGACTGCTCGGGTGATTCTTGACTGTATAGTCGACTTTGGGACCTTAAAAATCCGACTGGCAGCACCTATAGATTCAGAGGGGTTTGCTGCCAGCCATTCACAGGCATTTGATAGAGGTGTCCCTTCCATTATATGAATTACATTTGATTACTATATAAATTACTATGTGTAGGAATGTTCGAGGTTTTGGTAAAGAGTAGCGGTGAACATATGCAAGTTGAGAGGACGCACTTGCTTCCTCTCGTAAGCGAGTGGACGCACTCGCTTCCCCCCACGATTACTCGGTGTTCCACCCACTCGCTTCGCTCGTAGGTGGCGACAGCAAGTTGTGCGTGCGACAGCAAGATGTGCGACACATAAAACGAAGAAAAAGACGCCTTATATATCAACTATATAACTATATAATTAAAACATAAAATCAATAGAACTACTATCACTATCGCTACTGCCACTATTGCTACTATCACTTTGATCCTTACTATACCGTAAAATGATCACTTTTGATTTCAACCCTTCCTTCTTCCGCTCTGCTACCCGCTTCCTCTCAACCTTACGCTCTTCAATTTCGATTTTACGTGCTTGCGCTTGTAGCTGCTTTACTACTTGGTCCGATTCCCTTGCTGCTCTTGCGTCTGCTTTTGCTTGCAACTTTGCTTTCTTCTCTTCCCGCATTTTCCGTGCATCTGATGCATATAACTGCCCTCCTTTCTGTAGTGATTTCCGTGCCCTTGCCTTTGCTGCCTTCTGCTCTACTGCACGTAGAGTCATAATATCTAGCTCGGTCTTATAGAGCTCTGCCCGGTGTAGAACAACTGTAGTTCCACGTGCAAATGATTGAAACCCTTCTCTTGAAGGCGATGAGAAAGCTTCCTCTGCTCTCTTCTGCCAATGTTCAACCGCTTGCACACTTTGCATAGTTGTTTTCGGTGTTGAGATAATATTATATGAAGCAAATGGCTCATAATCAGGTGTTTGATTCCGAGTCTCTTGTATCTTGTCAATTACAAGTGGAGGATTATATGGATATAGTCCTGTATTTCTCCAACCAGATTGAATTGTACGGACAGTTAGAGATTGCCGTCGGATTTGCGGGAGGTCTGAAAGGAACGTACGTAGCTTATACTCATAGTCGTAGCTACGTACTGCTTGATCAAGTGCCTTTTGATGAAAGTGTTTGCACTGCTTAAAAACCGCTACATCAAGAGGTTGTAATAGATGTGTTGTATGAGCAGGAAGGCAGCAAATAACAATGTTATGCTCTTCTGCTAATGTAAGAAAGCGCTCTGTTTTATGAGAGTCATGGCCGTCAAGTAATAAGAGGCGAGTATCATCTGGTGCCATATGCTCTGCAGATAGTTGGATAAAATGCATAAGGTATTGGATTGCAATGTCGTCGTTTGAATACCCGCTCTCATTTACAATAATGAGAGCATTTGGCTCAAGGTCATCATTGTACCATGAATCCATATGAAGTTTGCCAGGGATAATGATAGCTTCTGCAAGTGCAGCACCACTTGCATTTACTGCCTCAATTACAGTAACAGAGAGCCGATTCTCAGGATTATCAACAGTCCACTGCTTTACACCGATTGGTACAATAACAGCCGTAGACTTATAACACCCAATCATATAGCCTGTCTCATCAACATTCCATAAATTATATGGCTTAATGTTATGTTTTGTAATAAGGGCGTTATATGTGAGAAAGAATTCCTCAAACACCTCTTTCTTTTGTGCTTGCTTCCGATGTGTATTTAACGTCTTCGTGTGAATTGTATGAAATTCGGGGTGTGCTTTTAGAAAGCGTTGTAGCCACCGTTGTGATGGTATCGTACGATTAGGTCGTAAGTCTGCAACTGCCCGTAGTATCATAGATCGGTTGGCAGGGACCCCGCGCTCAAGTTGGTCGTATATGAATTGACAGACCGCGGTCTCTTGCGATTGAGATAAGACTCGATTGCTACCTCCGTGGGGTAATTGAGGAGACGTAGTACTCGTAATACGACGTCGGAGTGTCTCACGGTTGACATTGAATTTATTTGCAACCCAAGCAATTGTATATGTACTTGGTTGTTTTAAGAAGAACTGTTGGGCCTCATTAAGGCGAGCAATCATAGTAGGATCGTTATTTTGAGGCATTGTAGATACTACGTTATGAAGAATACTATTATTTTTTCTATATATCAAAATAGCGGTGTACGCACATCTTGCTGTCGCACGCACAACTTGCTGTCGCCACCTACGAGCGAAGCGAGTGGGTGGAACACCGAGTAGTAGTTTTAGCCACTTTGTTCCTCCATGGCCGTGGTAGACCACAAAGGCCATCATATCCCAGGCCTCGACACAAACTGTGCAAGCTCCTACCGCTCAGCTACCATTGAGCTAGGCGGAAAAGCAGTCATCAAAGTCAGTCGTCACTTTACATGTCGGTGCTACTAAATCCGAGGATGAGGGTTGCAAACTTCTGCCTAATGGAGGCAGCCTCGAAGCATACGACAGTTATTAATCTCGATCTGACAATGAGGATGTCAAGATGAGGTCCGAACGAAGACGAAGAACACCGCAGGAGGTCGACAATCATCGCTTGCCAAGTGTTACCCCTGGACTGCAACTCGACGCATCCTCTTGCCACTATCTTGGGCTCTATAAACGAAGGCCCAACCTTATTCGCTTTCAGCAAACGGGTGGTGCAGTAGTTGCAGGATGGGACTCGTCTTTCATCTATGGTGGCGCACTACAGAATTGACTTCGCGTTAGAATTCGCCCTTCAGCCTTCCGCACGTGTAGACATGTAAATCGCCAGAACATGACTTCTGGGTCTTGAATTAGATAGAGGCTATATGCTGCAGGACTTAAGATTTGAAGTCAGTTGGAGCATTATGGTAGAACTGCAAATAGCTCGAGCTTGCAAACTACCCACATGTAGAGTTCGAGTCGCTCGGCTATTCTGGGATTAGCGCCCATCGCTGACGACGCTCAACGACATACAAAAAAAAACACAAAACATCGCATTGTACTCGAGGAATAGTATTTCATCGTCTGCGAAAGTATGAATTTAGATGGCATCTTGTTTAATGCGAGCGCATTTATAGCTGGCCTGTTTCTCTTAGAATTCGGTGCTGATCGTTTTATTGACCACACGGCAATTGTCGCCAGCCGTCTCGGCGTCTCTCAGACACTGATAGCTTTGCTCACTGCAGGTGCAGAATGGGAAGAGGTGCGCTTAATTCAACATCTTCTGGGCTAACTTAGTTAACTGGTATAGCTCGCTGTCGTTGTAGCGTGTATCCTCCAAAATCGCTCGTCGCTCGCACTTGGCAATGTCGTCGGCTCCTCAATCTCAAATATTCTGGGAGCATTCTCCTTAGGTCTCCTCTTTCACCCGGGCCGAATGGTATTTGATCGAAGCGCAAAGTTGTACGCTGGCATACTGTTTCTGGTGACCACGATCTTTACGTTAGTCGCTCTGACGACAGGCCTTGGCAGGGTCGCGGGAGGCCTTTTCATCGCAGCGTTTGCTGTGTATCTGGTGTCGATTGGCTACGGGATTTACAGGGGTGCGTTAGATGCCCCAGAGCGCTTGGATAGCGACAGCGACAGTGATAGCGATGACGATGGAAGCACCCATGGTGGCGACTCAGAGGCACAGCATCTGCCAACTGAAACATCTCCTTTTCTCCCCAATGGAGCTAGTGGAGGCCGTTCGGCACACAAACATAGTCTTATCTATCATACTGTCCAGCTCATCCTCGGCTTTATAGCACTGTCGATATCGGGATACGTTCTCTCCCACAGCGCCGCCTCGATCGCCGACGAGTTCGGATTATCCAACACAGTCCTCGGCGTCACAGTCTTGTCATTCGCCACCACATTGCCCGAGAAGTTCGTGGCCGTTATCGGTGGCGCGCGCGGGCATGGCGGCATCGTTGCCGCAAGTACGGCGGGAAGCAATATCTTCCTCCTCACTCTGTGTCTTGGAATAACGTTCGTGGCGGGGGATCAGGTGGAGCTCGCGGACTCGGTGGTGCCGTTCGAGTTGCTTGTTACTTGGGCATCGTCGGCGCTGTTTTGCTTGCTTGTGTTTTTAGGATCAGAGCGTTGGGTTGGTGGTTTGCTACTGGTGTTGTATGTTGCGTTTATCGTGTTGGAGTTCACGGTGTATAGGAGATGAACTACAGAGAATTGAGTGATACTCGCCCGATTGCGCTCATATGGCCATGCACCTTTTTACTCTAGGATACGTTGACGATTACAAGGACAAGTCCCCAACCACCAGCTCTGTGAGTATGTAATGATATGGATATTGCCTCGTGTGACAACAGCTGATAATAGCTTGTCCTTCAATGAAGTGAACGACTCCCTCTGACTTTCGAAGCTTTGAAGGTGACCAAAGTACCGTATGTAAGGACCGTCGGGCTTGATCTCAGAAACATAGACCACCAAGTTGCAAGACAATACTTCCCAGAACAGACAAAGCATGTCAGCCGACGACGCAACCCAGCAGCAGCGAACGGAGAGACGATGCTCTTGAAGCAGCCGTATCTAGAAAAATAGCCCAAGCGCAGCGCGTTGTCTTTGGAGAACTAGCACGGTTGAAGACGCTCACCTTGTCATTGTCTCGACGCGCGGAGATCCGATCTCAGCCAAGAGAATCAGCGTTGGGGCTCGAACTTCAGAGTGGCTTGGTCATATATCTCACCAATCCTTACAGACGCTCTCGCAGAATCGTAATTGTTGGCCTCGACTTTAGGCTACTCTCATCATCAGGAAAGACATCCTGGTGCGTCCTACCATCTAAAACCCCTCAAAAATAATAAAAGCACCACCTCCTGGCAGCTCATCCTTGTGACCTAGTCAGCCAGGGATCGTTCAACAATTCCCTTGCCGTCTTTCGCTTCTCCGGTTCCCACTGCAACATCGACTTAATAAAGTTGAGAAATAGCTCTTTATCCTTCCCGTTGAGATTCTCCTCCGCAGCCTCGAGACTACTAGACGGCAAAAGCGGTAAGCGTTCTGGCTCATTCTCGTCTGGTTCAAGCCATTTGCCATTCCCATCGAACCATTCCGCAGATCTCTCGCCCCGCTTGATGAGCTTCAGTGGTGGCGGTCCGAGAACAGAAATCAGTTCTGTAAGATGAGCACGAGTTGTGTAGCGGCCTCGTTTCGGATCTTGCCCACTAAAGAGATGTTTACCCTCAAAGATATCCCAGATCTACTGCCAAGTGAGTAAAAGAGTCTCATGAACCTATTTTTGCGTGGAAAAGGGTCACTCACCATGGCGCCAACATTCCAGATATCAGCGCTATAACTCCATGGGAGATGAAGCATCACTTCTGGACACCTGTAAACATCGGGGTAGGCATCATCGTCGTTGATTTTTGTGCCATATACCGCATTTCCAAAGTCGCAAAGTACTGGCTCCCCAATAGACTCTGGCATATCTAGAGTCCGGGAAACATATATTTCTCGATCCACCGCTTTCTTGCGCGGTGAGGGTTGAGCAATCTCGGCCTCCTCAAAAGCAGCAAGAATAGAGGTATCTTCGATAAGATGAAGAATGTTATCGGATTTGATGTCTAAGTCAAATAAAATCAGCAGAGATTCTAGCATGAAAGCCAGGAGTAAATTAACCTGTGTGGATCAACTTCCGATCCGTGTGAATATAGTCTAGCGCTAGTAAAAGGCGTTGGAGGTTTACTCGAAGCAGGTCTTCCGTGAGCCTATCTCGACCACTCCGTTCGAGGAGTGTCCTTATACTGTCCCAGAGTGGTTCATGTACCAGGCATGGATGTTTACCACCACGATTCATCAACTCAAATGAATCCAGAGCAGTGCGCACGTAGCGGTAGCCAAGTCTTGATTTATTTCCTTGGCTGATGTGCTTATAAATGGCAATCTCATCGGTATCCTGGCCATCATTTGTAAATATTTTGACGGCAACGTGACGGTGGGCTCTGTTTTGAAATTAGCTTCGTCTTATGTTAGTGCAGCATCGCTGACTGTAAATCCTGTGCAAGCCACACCGTTGACGAATTTCCAAACCCTAGCTTTCCGACGATTTGATACCGCGCGGAAAGAACATCCCCAATCCGCGCTGGGTAATATCGCTCAATTCCAAAATTTTCTTCTTCAACCTTTTCTGATGGGTTGATAAGAGAGAATTTCACATTCGGGTACTGCCGTGGTGGTGAGGGTGCCCGTTTGACTGCACTTTTGGCCCACTTCAGGAGCCTAGCCATGAGTGAGCTGTGCTTGACGATCTGGCGGATATTTCGATGTAGATTGATGGTTTACAGGAAGTAGTCAAGGGGCTGGAGGTGGGAACGAGTCGATGGAGGAAGGAATTGAACGAGGTTGGGCAACGTAATCGTCGTATCCAACTTTTCGCTTCGCTCAAGGTTGGAGGAAGCGAGTCGGGTGATTGAGAAAGTTGGAGAAGCGAGATGCGCGATTTCGCAAATTGTATGTTATATGTACCATACCATAGTAATTTATATGTAAAGATACCTAAATGCGCCATTCTACAAAACTATCACTTCCTCACTCCCACGCTCGCTCCCACGCTCGCTCTCGCCCTCAAACTGGCCCTCGCTCTCACTTTGAGGGTGTTCTGGGTCAGGAATTGGAAGCTCGAGCTCCGGAGGAATTGGAAGACCCTCTTCGTATAATTGGGTCAACATATTCTTCCGGGCACGCTCTTCCTTCCGGGCCTCGATTCCAGCTCTCTTAAGCTGGTTCCGAGCCCGGTTTATAGCCTGGCGGGCTACTCGGGCTTCTGTAGCTGCGAGCTTCCGGGCTTTAAGCTCGGCTTTTTCAGCCCGGAGCTCGTGAGCTCGAGCAGCCCGAAGCTCACCTCCAAATTGAAGCCGGGCCTGTCTTCGGCTTGCCCGCTTCCTAGAATCCTCAACCTGCCATCGGGCAGTCCGTAAATCAAGCTCCGTAAGCTGGCCGAGGCCACGACCTCTTCAGTTCCAGTAAGCCAATTCCTGTAGCTCTCTTTTGAGGGGCTACTAAAGCCCTCCGGAACCCAGTTTTTCCAACGCTGTAGCCCCTCTTCTACCTCCCTAAAATTAGAGGGTTTTGGGGTAGAAACCCAGATTGGTAGGGGCGTAGGTGTAGGCGTAGGTGTAGGTTGTGAGTAGGTGCGTAGTTTTGTAAGGGCTGTATTACAGCTAACAGGCCAAATACCAGCTTTCCGGAAAGCTGATATTATAGGTAGACTCCTTAAAAGTCTGCTCCCAGATGTGTGTGAGATCTCTCATAAAGGACTGTAGGTCGTAGGTAATATCCATCTCTCGTATGGCTGCAAGCACAGCTACTCGGTGCCAGTGCTTATAAGGCTGGAAAATCCCTACGTCTAATGGCTGTAGAATGTGTGTAAGATGTGAGGGGAATGTCATACTGATATTCATTGCACTCAGTTTGCTATCAAACTCAAGAGCAAACTTAGAAATCTCCTCCTCAAACCTACAAGTCACCATACATATCTTGGCTTATCACACCAACAACAGAAGCAATACTATTCAACGATTGCTTAACACTCTTCTACTACATCTGTTTATGCTACATACATCACGGCATATCATTTGGACACTCATTGAACAAGTTATTAAGAAAATCTCCTCCTTAAGGGGGTGGGCCAATACTACCACATGGCATATCTCTATCAACTAGAGGCCTAGGAACATGAACGATAGCTCTAGAAGCTTCTACAACCCTCTATGATTCATTACACATCATCGCTCCTTAGTTACCCACAAGATTGGTTAAGTTATGACATAATTTGTCTATAGGTACTCTGACCTTGGACCTCCTTTCACTTCCTATTGGCTAGGAACCTAGGAGATTGTTCTATGGGATTCTCTTACGTCGACTACAGTTACCAAGCCTGGTTAGTCATGGAAAGTCTTGGAAAATGAGAGAACTACACTCCTTTAGCATAAATAGGATTGCCCTTTCCTTCAGAAAGGGCAAGCAGACAATACAGTAAATCGACTATCACATACTTCCACGTCTTTTCCAAGCTTCCAAGCATTGATCTTGTTACTCCTTGTTTCTGAAAAGTCAGTGAGGTGCTAACCTCTGACTTATCCCTGAGTTCTCAGGCTCAACATTTGTTACAACTTGTCTAAACCACTTCACTACATCATACACCTGATTGCTGCGTTGTGGAATAGTCTAAGCTACAACCCTTTGGCTCTGTTTCCTAAGACAGTGTGTTGTCTTAGTAAAATCATCCCTTCCTTGGGTGGCTAGATTCTCACATCTGGTGCACCCACCATTACAGGGAAGGTGTAGACAATGATGTCATGCTCTGCTGCAATGACGAAGTCATCGCTTGTATGACTTGCATGAGAGTTGAGTATTAGAACTTGGGGGCTCCCATTATGAGGGGTTGCTGTAATGGTGGGTGCACCAGATGTGAGAATCTAGCCACCCAAGGAAGGGATGATTTTACTAAGACAACACACTGTCTTAGAAAAAAAGCCAAAGGGTCGTAGCTTAGACTATTCCACAACGCAGCAATCAGGTGTATGATATAGTGGAGTGGTTTAGACAAGTTGTAACAAATGTTGAGTCTGAGAACTCAGGGATAAGTCAGAGGTTAGCACCTCACTGACTTTTCAGAAACAAGGAGTAACAAGATCAATGCTTGGAAGCTTGGAAAAGACGTGGAAGTATGTGATAGTCGATTTACTGTATTGTCTGCTTGCCCTTTCTTAAGGAAAGGGCAATCCTATTTATGCTAAAGGAGTGTAGTTCTCTCATTTTCCAAGACTTTCCATGACTAACCAGGCTTGGTAACTGTAGTCGACGTAAGAGAATCCCATAGAACAATCTCCTAGGTTCCTAGCCAATAGGAAGTGAAAGGAGGTCCAAGGTCAGAGTACCCCTATAGACAGATTATGTCATAACTTAACCAATCTTGTGGGTAACTAAGGAGTGATGACGTGTAATGAATCATAGATGGTTGTAGAAGCTTTTGGAGCTATCGTTCATGTTCCTAGGCCTCTAGTTGATAGAGATATGTCATGTGTAGTATTAGCCCAGTAACTAAGGAGTGATGTCATGTAATGAACCATAGAGGGTTGTAGAGATATGCTATGTGGTCATATCGGCCCAGTAACAGCTCATTCTAAAAGTGATTAATGAGTTTGGAATTGTAAGTAAAGTTGGGTAATTTATGATAGACCCCCTGGTTCTCATGTTGACGTTGCCTACACAATCTGAGCGCTGATATTCGACATAACGCGCCCTTGTTCATAGAAGTTGGGTCGAACCTTGGCAGAATATACTATCTATTTGAAGATCTTCAACTGTAAAATCCCTAGTATTACATAAAATTACTGTTTAAATACAGCTTCGAATATATGATGTATATTCACAATACTCACTTGTTCCACTCGCCCTCAATCTTATGTTCCACCTCCGCAAAATCGTCCGGGTCAAATCCCACCTCTCCACAAATTGCCTTGGTGTACTTTTGAAGCTGCTCAAGATGCTCCACACACTGTGTGAGGCCCTTACTGTAGGCAAACTGGTACACCTGTGCAAACCGCATACCACTCTCCTCAGCCTTCGGCCTTCCTTGACCCTGGTTATTCCTCTTTCCTGCCGTCTCATCGTGCTCATCGTTGCCATATTTATGACGCTCTTTCTCCTGCTGCTCCATTTCCAGCTCCTCCATCCGATCCAATAACCTCTTCCTCGTCACCATCGCACTGGGTAAATAGCGCGGAACTCTTCTCTTTCCCCGCAAGGCTCCGGCGAGGATATACAGAGTCATGAGGATGCTAGCCACGGCATCGCGTCGGTACGGAAGTAGCTCGTTCGAAACTGCCTCGTTCTGACTCATATAGTTTGGGTGGAAGTACAGACTAAACTGGCGCACTTCAACGAGGTTTTCAAAGAACGCCTCACAGCTCTCAATGAGCGCCGAATAAGGCAAAGGATTAAACGGCTCACGTAGTCGGATCTCGTGTCTGGTTAGGGCCAGGAGATGGCGCATGCGGACGAAAGCTTCGCGGAGGCGACCTTCCAGCATCTCGGAGCGGGTGATATCTTCTTGCGTTGGCTCGTCGCCTTCTTCGTAGTAAATGTACTGCGCGACAACACCGCGGTAGATGAGGGCGGAGTAGTATATCATCCCCGACAGAGATTTTCGCAGCTCGTGACGTGCAACAAAGGGCCATAGAAGCCAGCTGACTAGGATCGCAGATATGACGCCGACGACAAAAGCGACGCCCAAAGTCCACGCGATGTTGATGTTCGACAGGCGATTTCCTTGAGCTTGTAGGTCGAGAGATACAATGATGAAACTGAGACAGCCGACTAGCCCGGACCGAGTATGAGAACTCTGCGTATATCGGTATACCATTGGAATCATATAAATGGCTGCGAAAACTGCAACAACAACGGGATTTCCGTCGCGTGCTGCGTGTGCCACTCCGCCCCATATTGCACCGAGTATTGCGCAGAAGCTGCGGGTGAACAAATCCTGGATATTTCCTCCCGTTCGAGGATGAACCATTATCCAGACAACGATTACAGCCCACCAGCTTTGGTAGTCGTTGTACCACTTCCGACTCTGTTCCAGCCATGCCGGAACGGAGAGCATGGAGACGACAATTGCAACCTTTAGAGCATAGCGCATCTCGAACCCCTGTGCCCTGTGAAGCACTTTCCATAGCTTGTATCGGAAAGTTTTCTTCGGCGAGGACATTTCGTCATTGATAATAACATCCTCGTCACCATCGTCGGACTCCTGGATAGATGATACAGCGCTTTCTTCAGCCTTGTTACGAGGCAGAGGCTGGAACGTGCTTTTCTGAGCGCCGATCATCAGAGCATTAAGTTCCCTCTGGCTGCGAAAGAATAGACCGGTAGTCATACCTCCACGGTCATGACGTACCTGCGCATTAGTTCTCTGGAGACTCTTGTGAAAGGGATAATGAGGTAGATAAAACCGCCATTTCGTCTGACTCTGTTGCATTTTCATCACCAGGACCAACAGAGCCTCCAAGCTATCTGCTGTTTGCCTAACTGGGTTCACAAATATGAATAGCTCCACGACGTCGGGGTAATTTGAAAAGGTAGCTGGGAAGGCCTCATTGTTAATGAGCTCCTTATGGAGTTTGTCAAACTTGATTTTGGCCTTTCGGAGATTTACCAGACTCCCAAGGACATCTGATGAAACTTCAGGAGGAGGGCCGATATACTTCCTATACCCTGACATCCCCAAAAGAACTGCATTGCAACAGTCAATTCCATCCCTCATATCCGCAAGTAACTGCTCGGTAGGACCAGCAAGTGTCTTGGTTACGAGGTTCACCGCTTGCTCCTCAATGGTGCCTATACTCGCTTGGCGTGAGCGTGGCTCCTCAATATCTACAACCACGTCGCCGTCACTCGAGTCATTTCCTCGTTGGTTATCGTTTTCCGCACCATTGAAGAGTTCTGTCTCTGTCTTCAGCGACAACAATGATCGAACCACTGCCTGCATGGCATTTCTGACTTCCGCAATATCCGCAGGAGCAAATCTTGTATATGAGATATCGAGTGCGAGGTCTCGATAAGCTTGAGAAAGGTTGACAAAGGTCCACGACAGCTGGCGATGAATACTCTGGTTCTCCGTTCGTGGAAGATTCAGCCCTTCTTGCATGACTCGGAATGCGTCAAAGAGCGCCAGAGCAATCTGGCGAGAGCCGCCATCTGGAGCGATAGCGAAGCACACAATGAGACTGATAGCCTGCCCCAAGGCCCACGGTATCCCATATGCAAGAAGTTTCTTCCAGGTTATATTTCGCCCGGTCTCGGCCAAGCAACAGAACATAGCAGCAATTCCGGCGGGTACGACGAACTGATATATCCTTATAAAATAGGACCTTAGGGATGCCATGACGCCCATAAATATTATCAAGAAAGCGGCAAGTAGGCCTCCATATCCACTTTCTGCTACACTTGTAGAGTCAGAGACATACAGAGCCAAGGCTCCCCAGCCAAGGCCAGTACATGTTCCCATGGTAGTCAGAAATGTGCCATCAATCTGAGCCCCGATTGTCCTGCCCGGATGATTAAATAGAGCAGATAAAACCATGATATACCGGTATCTTCCTACCCAGTTACCAACAACCGGTATCAGGCACAGGATATATGGTATGAAAAATCCAAGAAATGATTTCGTAAGCTTAATGCCAGCTCGGGTGGTCATCAGTCGTCGCGCCACGCTCTTCAATTCGTGCCATTGCTTCGGCAAGAAGTGAGACACTGACAGCGGGTGCTTCTTTCTGAAAGACGCTGGGAGTGTATCCCTCGCCGACCGCATCAACTCCTCCTTATCCGTCTTCGGCGGCTTGAAGAAGGGAGCATCAAAAAAGCCATCACGCGTTTCCTGAATTCCATATGTTTCCAGATGCACATTGAGGTCTCGTAGCAGATGACCCAGCTCTTCCAAGTGCACTGTATTCGTTTCCACAGCACTCAAACTGTGCCTAGACGTCGCCATTGCGGAGTGTCTTGGTGTCCCCATCGCAGAGGGTCTTGGTGACCGTGGAGACCCCGGGGACCGCATCAATCGCATCGAAATAGGGCGGGAGGCGCTTGGACTCAGGCCATAGGAGCCCATGTATATGCTCGAGGCATTGACGAGAGCGTTTGGCCGTTGCGGGCCCTCCTCTATCTTGACATGTTTTTCTTTCTTTCGTGGCCCGAGGGTTGGTCTGCGATGTAATATACCTTTGGAGGTACCCCCAGCTCCGCTGCTCTGGCCTTCATCGTTAGCTTTGGGTTTACTGCTCTTGAGAACAGAGAGGGCCCTTGATCTTCGCTCAATTGTGGGTTTCGAGGTGGTCCGTTGGGATTGATATGAGCCTTCCGGCTGTTGAGATCCTTCCATTGAGCAATCGCACTTGACAGTGCATCTTGCTCAACAAAAATTAAAGCGCGCCAATTGGAATTGACCAGAGTCTCTCCAAGAATTCGAATCGTGACGTTTGCAATCCATAAACCCTGTCGCGGACGGAGCCTCACATCAAATTCGCCCTACCCCACACCAGCCGCCCTTGGCGGAAGCCCGATAAGCGATAAGCCGTTAATCTTAGCTTATATTTAAACTCCGAGACGGAGACGCCATCCACATGCGCCGCGAGGGACCGAGGTAGTCGACTACAAAGACAAGTCGCGATGGACCTAAGTCAGCTCGCCGCTGGCCAGACCATCATCGAGACCTCGTTCAAGGCCGTGGTCGACCTTGTCTCCGACGATGAAGCGGGGGGAGAGCCCGAACTGAGGCCCGAGTCCGAGACCGAGGCGCCTGAGGCGGATGAGGACGAGGACGAGGAGGATTATGAGAGTGGAAGTGACGCTTCGGGGGAGGTTTGGGAGACGGAGTCGCTCTTTGAGGATGCCTTGGAGGAGGTCGGTGACGGAGAGCTTCAGGGCGGTATGTTACGCAGGATCGATATTACAAGCAAAGCTAGGGGTTACTAATATCAGCCCATAGGAGACGATGTCTGTACGCTCGAGGAAGCGCGAGAGTACCGCCGTCTTCTGCGCGACAGCGGCCCGGCGGTCTTCTGTGAGACTACTGTTGAGGCGGGGAAAGTCACAGCAAAGAAACTCATAACGGCGTTTGGCATCAAGCCCCCCGCATTCCTCGAGGGCGCGCCCGACATAGCGTACTACAGCCTTCTTTCCATGGCCCTGAGCCGCGAACTGTCCAAACGATCAAAGCTATCGAGTTACAACACGATCGACGACGTCGTCAAGCTCCTCAACAAGTGCAAAAACATCATTGTTCTCACGGGAGCCGGCATAAGCACCTCCCTCGGGATCCCCGACTTCCGCTCCAAAGACGTCGGACTCTACGCCAAGCTAGAACACCTCGGCCTCTCCGACCCCCAAGAGGTCTTCGACATCGCCCTCTTCAAAGAAGACCCCTCCATCTTCTACAGCGTCGCCCGCGACATCCTCCCCACAACCTCCCGCTTCACACCCACCCACGCCTTCATCAAGCTCCTCCAGGACAAAGGAAAGCTCCTCACCAACTACTCCCAGAACATCGACAACATCGAGGGCGTCGCGGGCGTAAAGCCAGAGAAGCTAATTCAATGCCACGGCTCCTTCGCTACCGCCTCTTGCACGAAATGCGGCGCCCAAGTCGCTGGCGAAGCCATCTTCCCTGATATCCGCGCTGGCCTGATCCCGCGCTGCAAGCGCTGCGTGCAGTTTCTTCGTGTGGCAGCCGCGCCGGCAGCTATGAAGCGGAAACGCTCTGCTAACGGCAGCGAGCCGAAAAAGCGCAAGAAGGCTGAGTATGAGGATAGCAGCTCCGAGGAGGGAGGGGATGATGAATACGACCTCCCCGAGGCGGGGGTGATGAAGCCGGATATCACATTCTTTGGCGAAGCACTCCCAGATACATTTCATGATCGTCTGATGAAGCATGATAAAGATGTAGTGGACATGGTGATCGTGATCGGGACGAGCCTGAAAGTCGCGCCGGTGTCAGAGGTAGTTCCCTTCCTCCCAGCGCATATCCCACAGATTTACATATCGCGCGAGCCGGTGAAACATGTTAATTTCGACGTCGACATGCTGGGGGACTGCGACGTGGTGATCGCCGAGCTGTGTCGGCGCGCCGGCTGGGAGTTGGAGCATGAGATGATTCCGAAGGGGCAGAAGGTTGATGTGCAGCTTGTGGAGGAGTTTGAGAGTCGCTGGAAGATGGTGGAGGTGAAGAAGGCGAAGGAGTTGGAGTTGGAGTAGGGAGTTATGGCTAATGGAATATCAACGTGGAATGAATGCTTTAGCCTGGCGTTCGTTTGGGGGGGGGGGGTTATATATGGCGCGTTGGCAGTGGGCAACTGAGTATCGGTGGGATATTGAGCGGGTAGCGGTAGCTGTCACTCTGGCTTCGGCTTTGGCTTTGGCGTTGGGAAAGGCTCAACTTGAGCGACTATGAGCCTGCATACTGAGCTGGCGCATACATTTCAAGAGACGGGTGTTGTTCATCTTAGCGTAGCATTAGACAGAGCTTTTGCTTTGCTCTCAATTCTATACATTTCCTGCCATCTTACTATCAGAGCTCGGGGGGCAAGGTGTAGTTATTTCCAGCACTAGCACTGGGCTTTTGTATTGCGCTTCAATTATTCAAACTCCTCTCGTCTTATTACAACGGGATATAATTAACCCTCAAACCCGTTCTCAACCCTAACCCCCAACCCTCTTGCCCTCGCATTCCTGGCCTCAAAATCACACCATCTCCCCCCTCGGCCTGATTACCACAAATCACCCCCCAACCCCCCAACAACCTCACGATCCGCCCTCTGCGCTGACAGCACAAGGCGCAGCGACACGGGCATTTCTCTCTCACACCCGGTGCGCTGGTGTCGTACTGAGGTTGTAGCACATGCGGTTTACATGTCTCACACGCCACGCAACTCTGTGCACGCATCCTCTCCTCTCTTCTACCTACCGTAAATCTTATCTCCACCGCCGCTCGCTGCGCACAAGACCCAGCGGATCCCCCCGCAGCGGAGAGGCGCGTCCGTATACTGTGGAGGGGGGCGGGGTTTACAATCCAACACGGGGAATTACGAGTTGTAATCCCAAGATGTAATTTTACAAATTCACACTTCCGCACGTGCAGCTCATCTCAGGACAGCGCACGCGATGCATGATGACGCCCGCGCCCCCGGATCCCTCGCGCTCCCTCGCGGTCGGTATCGGCATGGTAACTTACACAAGTCTGTCTAAGCAGCAGCTCGCCCATTCCAGTCAGCTATCTGTGATCGTTCGCCGGGGGGCTGGGTAGCCTGGGCATTGGCAGGGCCAAGATGTCAAGAGCAATGCCCCTTTTTCCCCTCAGCATCGGCATGTGGATGGGCCGATGTGTGGCGGTGGTGTGGCGGTGGTGTGGCGGTGGTGTGGCGGTGGTGTGGCGGTGGTGTGGTGGTGTGGTGGTGGTGTGGTGGTGGTGTGGTGGTGGCCTTAAAAGCCTTAAAAGTGTAGTCATTTTAGTTGTTTTAAATGGACAGGTCACGTGCGTACTCCGTACCTTGCATGCATCCATCTCGGCAGACGGAGAGTACGCAACGCAAAACCTCCGTTCCCGATCGTCGCACCCGTCTCACCTTCAAACATTCTCATTCTCCCCAACGTCCTGGACGCTCATCAAAGGGAGGCGCAGCAACCTACAGAGTACCACGACAGAGTACCACTTGTCATTGTCACTTGTCACTTGTCACAAGTCCAACTGTTCCAACTGTTCCACACTATGTTTTGCCCAGCCGCTCACCCCAATCGAATCGGGCGCTCTTCGAGGCCGTTTTTATGGCCAGAGAGATGAGATGGTGATGGTAGAAAGAGAGGGCGGGAAAAAACGAATCATGATGGTCGTTGGTGAGTGCTTGTCTTGCTTGTTTCAAAGATGGCCCGCAAGCAAGCAGGTATCTAAAAACCCTTCTTGACCGCCACCCACGGCCGCTGGTTTGGGCCAATGAGGAAATAAAATGATATGACATGTCCTTGTCCCTTGTGCTCCTGGTTGCTTGCGGATTTCCTATTCAGAGCGTGTCGCCTCACCAAAACACAGCGATGTGAATTATAACCGTAGAAACGCTACGGAGTAGAACCGTAAAACCATAGAACAATCACTGGCTATCCCTGACAATTGCCGGCATTTTTCCTTCTCCTTTTTGCTTTCGCAGATCCCACTTGCGGCCTTTGGGCATAAAATAGCGCAGGCCCAGAAATGTGCACAGCCTCGTTAAGCGGATCCTAACTCATCAAAGTGCTCTCTTGGACATTCTTGGCGCCATTCCCACAAGTCCCTCGGACCCAGACCGACCACAACACTCATTTTTTGCCTTCGACAGCCGATGGCATTTCATACATGACAGTAGACTAAATACCTACCTTTCGGACCACCTTTGGATTCTAGATCATATGCCAGCGCCGCGAGACAGGTGCCTAACCCAGCCTCTTCTGAGCTCAGCTTCCTCTGGCAATCCCAAGACGCTCGAGGCCTTGTTATATCGACCCATCTGCGACAGCCATGACGACTCCTGACGGGCCACCGCCAGCCATGGGCGATCAACCTCGCCGCCAGCGCGCGTAAGTTGACTCTATCTATACATACCCCTTTGCCATCTGTTCCGTCTGGTCCAAGATTTGCAGCCTCTCGATTTCCACTCACTAACTCGGTGTGCTCAACCTCTACAGCCCCACGATTACAATCGATACTTCCGCCGTCAGTACTCCTGCCGCGGACGTCGAAAACTCGCAACAGCCAATAGCTCTTCGACCTCAGATGGTGTCACGATCAGGGTCGGAAGCATCGAACTCGAGCAACATCGACGCTGGAAACGCGTCGGCCCCGCGAATTAGCTCCACCAGCAATAGGAGTCAAGGTTCGGCGCCCGAATTCAGGAGCCATCCTTCCTTTGAAGGCAGCGAGAGGCCTAAGTCGCCACACAATGTTTCATCACCTACTTCGAAGAGCAACGACAAGCCGGGCGCCTTCCTTTCGGTGCCGGGCCGAGAACGTCAGGGTTCCGTAGATTCAGATGAGGCCTCGTATGGAGGCGAGACATACGTTCAGAATGGAGGTAGCTCCAGTGATAGGGATAGGGAGCACATCAACAACGACTACATCACGAATGATACGGATGCCTTGACCCCCGACCCGGGAACGGAGGAGGATTTCAAGCGCCAGGATAATAAGTTTGCCTTCACGCCAGGTCAATTGAACAAACTCGTAAACCCAAAGAGCTTAGCTGCATTCTTTAGCCTGGGAGGACTCGATGGGCTTGAGGCGGGACTGCGGACAAACCGTGATGGTGGACTAAGTGTCGAGGAGACATTTTTGGAGGGATCGGTTACTGTGGACAATGCTAAAACTCCCGCACTTGATAGACTCAAGAAAGCCTCGAGGACGGGAACGAGCGGATCGCACACAAAGAAAGGCCACGATTTATTCTCGGACCGCAAAAGGGTGTTCCAGGACAATCGCTTGCCAGAGAAGAAGGGCAAATCTATTTTCGAGATCATGTGGATTACTTACAACGACAAGGTCCTCATCTTGCTATCTATTGCTGCACTTGTTTCCCTTGCGGTTGGTCTGTACCAGTCGTTTGGACAGAAGCACGACACCGAAGAGCCACGTATCGAGTGGCTTGAAGGTGTAGCTATTACCGTCGCCATTGTTATTGTTGTTGTGGTAGGATCCGTCAACGATTACCAAAAGGAACGCCAATTCGTCAAGCTGAACAAGAAGAAGCAAGATCGCGAAGTTAAGGTCATTCGATCTGGAAAATCTAGGGAAATCTCTGTTTTCGATATCCTCGTTGGAGATGTCGTGCTACTCGAGCCAGGAGACATGGTGCCTGTTGATGGAATTTTTATTGACGGCCACAACGTTAAATGCGACGAGAGTTCTGCTACTGGCGAGTCTGATATCATCAAGAAGAGACCCGCAAACGAAGTCTACGAAGCTATCAAGAGCGGCCAAGATACCAAGAAGCTCGATCCATTCATTCTTTCCGGAGCCCACGTTACCGAAGGAATTGGAAGATTCATGGTCACCTCTACCGGTGTTAACTCCAGTTACGGCAAGATTATGATGTCTCTCAGGGAAGATCCAGAAGTCACGCCTTTACAATCCAAACTCAACGTTCTTGCCGAGTACATTGCGAAACTCGGTGGAGCTGCTGGTCTCTTGCTATTTGTCGTCTTGTTCATCAAATTCCTGGCTCAACTCCCTCAAAACACCGGAACAGCTTCCGAAAAAGGCCAGCAATTCTTGAGCATTTTCATCGTCACCGTCACTATTATCGTCGTTGCTGTCCCTGAAGGTTTACCATTGGCTGTAACTCTTGCTCTTGCATTTGCTACGACTAGAATGTTAAAAGATAATAACTTGGTCCGTCACTTGAAGGCCTGCGAAGTTATGGGTAACGCTACTGCTATTTGCTCCGACAAAACTGGTACTCTTACACAGAACAAAATGCAGGTCGTAGCCGGCACAATTGGAACTAGCTCTCGATTCGGTGGTACCACTGAGCCAAACAACGACGACGACAACTCGAGCAGGGAGAGACCCCCACCTGAGATTCTAGACAACATTTCAGCAAAAGAGGTTGCGGCCACTCTCGGCAGCGACGTCCAGGGCTTACTCCGCGAATCGATTGCTATCAACTCAACTGCATTCGAAGGCTTGGTAGACGGCGAAGAGACATTCATCGGATCCAAGACGGAGACTGCTCTACTGATATTCGCCAAGGAGCAACTCGGTCTCGGCCCCGTCAGCGAGGAGCGATCCAACGCAATTACTCTTCAGTTTGTTCCCTTCGATTCCGGCCGCAAATGTATGGGTGTCGTGATCTCCACCGGAGATGGCAAAGCACGTCTGCTCGTCAAGGGTGCTTCCGAAATTCTGCTTGATAAGTGCTCGCGCGTTATCCGCGACCCCACACAGGGAGTTGAGGATGCTGGCATGACTGAAGAAAACCGAAAGACGCTTAACAATCTCATTACCAGCTACGCCGAACGATCTCTACGCACTATTGGTCTCATCTACAGAGACTTCGAGCAATGGCCACCGAAGGATGCCCGCCGCGCCGAGGGTGAGAACGACGAAGTCTTGTTCGAGGATATCTTCAAGGACATGACCCTTCTCTCTATTGTCGGTATCCAGGATCCTCTACGCGAAGGTGTACGTGAGGCCGTCGAAGTCTGCCAGAAAGCCGGCGTCGTTGTGCGCATGGTTACTGGTGACAACGTGACCACTGCCAAAGCCATTGCTATCGATTGTGGAATTTTCACCCCTAGCGGCGTCGTCATGGAAGGACCAACATTCAGAAAGCTCAGTAAGAAGCAAATGGATCAGATCATTCCGTCGCTGCAAGTTCTTGCTCGTTCCAGCCCAGAAGACAAACGTATCCTCGTCAAGAGACTCAAGGCTCTTGGCGAGACTGTCGCAGTTACTGGTGATGGCACCAACGATGCCCCGGCTTTGAAGGGCGCTGATGTTGGATTCTCTATGGGTATTGCTGGAACTGAAGTCGCCAAAGAAGCGTCGGCTATCATTCTCATGGACGACAACTTTGCATCTATTGTCAAGGCAATGATGTGGGGACGTGCTGTCAACGATGCCGTCAAGAAGTTCTTGCAATTCCAAATCACTGTCAACATCACCGCCGTTGTCGTGACATTCGTCACCGCTGTATCCAGCGCAACCGAGAAGTCTGCCCTGACAGCTGTTCAGCTGCTGTGGGTCAACCTCATCATGGACACAATGGCTGCCCTTGCGCTTGCCACCGATCCACCAACCCCTAGCATCCTCGACCGCAAGCCTGAGCCAAAGTCCGCACCTCTCATCTCTCTTCGCATGTGGAAGATGATCATAGGAGAGGCTATTTACCAACTCGTCATTACCTTCATGGTCTACTTTGGAGCAGCCAACATCTTCTCTTACAATACGTCTCCACAGGATCCCCTTGACTTGTCCGAGCCTCCCGCGGAAACAGAGCTGGTTGGCACGCTCGTCTTCAACACCTTCGTCTGGATGCAGATTTTCAACCAATGGAAGTAAGTAAACCCTACAACCCCTATCCTTGATACAGAAAGTTAACCAGCCACAGCAACCGCCGCCTTGACAACAAGTTCAACATCTTCGAGGGCGTCCTGAACAACTACTTCTTCATCGGCATCAACATCATCATGGTCTCCCTCCAAGTCCTAATCATCTTCGTCGGCGGCAAAGCCTTCTCCGTCGAGCGCCTCGACGCCCGCGGCTGGGGCTACTCCATCGCCTTCGGCTTCCTCTCCATCCCCATCGGCGCCGCCATCCGCTGCATCCCCGACGAGCTCGTCCGCAAATTCATCCCCACCTATCTGCTCCGGTCGCCGGAAACCCCCGAACTCACCATCGAAGACGCCGAGGAGCAAATGCCCCTCCCCCAGCCCCTCGCCGACGTCAAAGAGGAACTCAGCTTCCTCAAGAAAATGAAGGGCGGCCGCATCAACAACCTCCGCTTCAAGGTCGGCCAGGCAAAGGATAACTTTATCTCCCGCTCCCGCAGCGGCTCGCGCTCCCGCTCAAACTCCACCGCTGGCATCCCCCAAGACGGCTCTGCGGAGGACGGCCCCGAGCACCCCCCTACCACCGCTGAATCCCGCAAGCGCGGCCGCGCGGGCCGCTCGCGCTCGAACTCCGCGTTGGGCGCTACGGCTGTCATGGCTGGTATCATCGCCGGCAGTGTGGCTGGGTGGTCGCCTATCGAGCGTCCGCATGATGAGCAGGGCTGGGGGCGCGGACGCGTGGACCTGGAGAATACGCCGGGGGGGGAATTGCACCCGGCGACGAGTCCGAGCGATAATTTGATTGTGGAGGAGCCGCTGGATACGGAGGCGCAGCTGCCGCCGAGTCAGACAGAGGATGTGCCGCATCCGATACCGGCGTCGGAGGGGTCGGAGGAGTCGAATGAGGGGAAGGGGGATAAGGATACTAAGCCTTGATGAGCTTCCTTCCTGTCCTATTTTAGAGACGTGAAAGACGTTGGACTATGGCGGTTATACGATTACTACTATCATTGGGCGATTGGCGTTGGGTGGTGGCTTGAGTGCCGATACACCTTGCATACACACACACATACCTCCGCCCCACTGGGACGCCACTATTTATTATTTTTTTTCCGCCATCAAGAGACATAGCTCTTCTCAGCCTATCTCACCAAGAAACATGGCTCTTCTCAGCCTGTCGATTCATATTTCACACACACCACTTGCCATTTTTTATACCGTCTGGAGAAGCAGAAGACCTGGGTACCACGGCGTTTTTTGTATTTCGAGAGGGGGATCCTGCATATGTGTGCCCCTGTGTTGGGCGAGGAGGAAGAATTGGAGAGAGAGTTAATGGTGTTACGGGACGCGCGCTCAATGCGTGGTCGGCCGTGCTGACTGTTTTGTATGTACTGTATGAGTATACGGAGAGGGAGGTCTCGTGTATATGTGTGTGGTGGACTATAAAAAGAGTTTTGAAGGAAGGGTGGTTAGATGAGTGAATTGGAGGGGATTAGTCTAGTAAAGACAATAATCATTAGCACGTAATGGCTTGGTCTTGAGGTGTGCTTTTGGTTGTGTATGTGACTGATATGGCATGAAGTGTTTTGTACGATTTGTGTGTGGAAATGAGATAAGATGTTGGAGGTTACACTTCAGCTCAGCGCCTATAACTCCTTTGAGGCCGTGCAAGTACTCGTAATGTTCCAACCATTGTTTCGTCGCTCTCTATATGCATTCATGCAACCAGTGGGTCACCACAAGCTTTTCCTAATAATAACATTCAAATTATCCATATTCACCATTCAGAGGCTCTATAATCAATCACTGCAGTGCAACGGGACTTCATGCATTTTTTGTTTCCTCCGCATTAGACGACGTAGAGGGACATCAGCCATCTCGGAAAATTTCGTGTCTAGGCGTTGTCATGCCTTTTCGTTCCGAACAAACAAACACCACACCGCAAACTCTCCCTCCCCCTCCCTTAAAGTCCTCATAATCCCCCGACGGTATATAATTACCTCAAACCCCCTCCATCCAGTAAAACCAACCCGAATCTATTCAAACAAACAGCGGCATTAGTGATCCAGTCAACCTACACGCGGGACAAATCGTGTCACTAGCGCCGTCCCAACCGCGCGCTAAAATGGGTCTTCTTACCACACCCACCCAAACCAAACGAACATCTCTCCTCACCGCACCTCACCCAGCATCACCACAAGCTTATTGGCACCACCACGCACTGCCACCACACACACACACACATACACTGGACATACCAGTTGTCCACACACGCCGCAACAATGCAACCGCTCCTCCGCAGCGCGCACCGCTGCACGCTCAAGCCACTCCGCACTGCCGGTACCGGCGGCAAGACCACAACACGCGCACTATCGGCGACCACCCGCGCCAGAGCGGCCGCAGAGGGCGAGAGCCACTATGATCCACCCACGGGGTGGCTGTGGGGCGTGAAGCCGGGGGAGAAGTATGAGAAGGAGGGGTGGGAGGGGGTAATGTTTTGGGGGTTTGGGGGGGGGTTGGTGGCGTTGACGGTGGGGTATGCTTTTAAGCCTGATACGTCGTGAGTTTGCTCTTTTCTGGATTTAACTACTCCGAGGGGTGGTGAGGAGGCTGTGGGGAGGAAGGAGGGGACGAGGCAGAGGCTAATTGGGAAATAGGATACAGACTTGGGCGCTTGAGGAGGCGAGGAGACGGTTGGAAGTTGAGGGGATCTTGAAGGAGCCTGAGTCGAAGGAGTAGAGCTTGCGAGCTATCGAATTGTGCCCAGGAAACCCGAAACGATTGGGGGAAAAGACATGACGGGGGGATTGAAGGGCGGAGAGACGTATATACGGAATTTTGCTGGATTTTTCCGGCGGCGAGTTCGAAGTCGATGAGGAGCTTGATTAGACTGATGGTGGCTGTTGAGATTGGATGAAAGCATATTACACATAGAGTGTGGTGTTGAGCTGGCATTGTGAAGAGAATCTTATTTGAGTTTTGTTTTTTATGACTTGTTTGGGTGCATTGTGGTTGTGTTTATATGTGGAGGTCCTAGCGATGCTGTGACTCCGACAAAGGCAGGCTTCCTGATTAATTGCTTCTTAAAGGGGATTGTATGAGATATGATCCCACCCTTTTGCTGCCTCATATTGACCAGCTATAGATCTAGCATGAGGCAGGTATGCCCAAACCATCCACACAATCCACACAATCCGAAGCACCACCTCTGGGCAAGAGCTTCTTACCTCAACCGCCCACGCCCCGCAACTCAACCATCAAAGCCTGTCCGATATTTCTAGACTTCGATGCCAAATATTTTTCCATATCTTGGATCGAGAGGCGGGGTTTCGGGACGGGTTCTTGCTAAGAGCGGGTAGGGGCGTGGGAAGGAGCTACTATATAAATAAACGTTTATCTAATTTCTCAGGGCCAGACAGAGATATACTCATCGGCGTATGGCAAATTGTCCTTGAGGTAGGTTTGCTCTTGCCACGGCTTCTGGAGAATCTGGTGTTGTGCTGTGGGCAGGTAAACGAGGGTTGGATTGTTGGGGGAGGTGGCACAAAGTTGTGGCGACGAGAAGCTGCGGTGAGAAGAAGTTGATGGTGACGAGACGCTGCGTCGGCAAGAAGCGGCGGAAGAGAGGAGTTACAGATGGATGGCTTCGTCCGTGGTTATATGTTTCTGGAGTGTGGCCCGCAGCATCCTTGGTATAGGTTTCCACGGCCGCGTGGTCGGCAGTGCCTTTTGCGGTGTCTGCCTCCGCAAGCTTCGTGTATAGCTCGCAAATTAAACTCCTTCCGCAAACTTACAAACCACTGAACTTTCTCCTGCTCTGAATAACACTGGTCAAGAGAGGGATATAGCTACCAAGAAGCGCGAACGAGGTGGCTAAATGGACAGTTGATATGGCGATGATTCGCATTCTGCGCTCGGGTGTATCGATCGAAGAGGCTGTCCGACTTGGTCTGCCAGCTCGACAAAGAGGCTTGCACTCACTCAGAGTTCGTGTACTTGCCTCAGCGCTTTTTTAGCCTCGTTCTGAAGCCTTGCGGATTCTGCGACCTGTTTAACCATGTCCTTCCTTTCACTCCTCACCTCGCAACTCAATCACCTAAACCTCTACGAGATATCCCAACTTTGATGTCATGGAGACGACGGCAAAGGCACGGTTCACATATTACCTTGAAATATTTTCTAGGATATCTTTGGTTCGGCTGACGGGGGTTCGGGACGGCGAAGAGGGGTTATGAAGAGTCAGGGGCGTGGGAAGGAGCAACTATTAATAAACGGAGACTTTAGAGCCAGATCAAATAAATGCGTCATGACATACTAAGCCAACCGGTTAGGAAGCCTCCTGTCCTATCGCCCTTGTCATCTTTCCGTCTGGGGAACCTGGTGTTGCTGGTGGCTGTGGGCTGTGGACACGTCAATAAAAGGGCCACCCGGTACGAAATATTATAATGAGTTCACTTCTTGCCGATATTAGATCACACGAGGAACAAAAACTACTCTCATTTGACGACACCATACTAAGAGACATTTTTGGATGATGTTGGCACACTTTGGCATAAGATGACGGTAATGACGGCGATTGAAAGGATGGTTAGGACAACCCCAGTCCTCCATAGACGGGAAGAGCTGCTATACTCAACAAACGATGCGGATGAACGCGGCCAGTACACGGTTGCCCTAGATTGTTGTGGGGGGTGGCACAAGAGGCTGTAGTAACTAGAAGCTGTAGTTACAAGAAGCTATGGTGGCAAGAGGCAGTGGTAACAAGAAGCTGTAGTAATAAGAAGCTGTGGTGACAAGAAGTTGCAGTGACAAGAAGCCGCGGAGAAAGCCATCGGCTACAAGGCTTACACGATATGGCTTCCTCCGCAGTTATGTGAGAACTTCGAGAAGAGTAGTGTGAAGTACAGAATGTCGGTGATCGATTTCAAATCCGGTTTCACAGACTTGGAGGCCCATTTCAGTACTCGTATGGACGACAAGAACGCCCACTCGAGATTGGTATGGCTCAACTTCAAGTCGACCTTTATTCCCTCCTGAGAAAGTTTGAATTCCGCGGCGAGATCCTTCTCAGTGTTCGGCGGATACATATCCGGGTAGTATCCGTGAAGCTCACGGGTAGGGTATATACCCGGCGACGATCTGACGGGTAGGGTAGGGTATATATCCGGATACATGAGGCTGAATATTGTATATAAAAATAGAATAGCGTATATAAAAAAGAATGAAGCTTTTGATAATAGTAGTAAACCCCTTTCCGCGAGCCCCCTTTCCGTGAGACCCCCCCTTTCTGCGAGTCCCTATTCAGGTGCTTCATCGTCAGCATCATCGCCGTCGCTATCAGCCTCCCGTATTTTACCCCAATTCCGTAAGCAAAGTAAATATCTAATAGTTGGCGGTGATAACCTATTCCGCTTCTTTGTAATAATATCACTACCATTACTAAATACTCGTTCCGATGCTGCAGATGTTGCTGGAATAGCTAGATGATCACGAGCAATACGGGCAATAACTGGATATTGGTATTGCTTTGCGCACCAATATTTGAGAATATCAGTATGCTCACCGGGCCGTGGTTCAAGCATCCAGCGCCTCCATTCTGGCTCTTGAAAAGCCAAGCCTTCTGACGCAAATAGATCTTCGTCAGAATCAGGTTCTTGATCTATTGTAGCAGTAGCACTTATTGCTTCTGCAAGAGCTGTTTCGTGAGTAATTCGCTCCGTATCAAGGTGATACTCTCGCTTTTGGTACGTTCTACAAACGTCTTCGAACTGCGCTCTTGCTCGTAATCTTCGTGTATCGTCTATAGCATTTGGATATATCTTCTTAAATACTGTATGATTCATTCGTGGGTCGCAAATTGTAGCAACAGCTGAGTGCTTACATTGCCGATTCGTTGTAAGAGTATAATACTCATTAAGCTTTTGAAGCGCAGCTCCACAAGCTACTCCGATCGTAGAGCTTCTACCAAGCTCTTCTTGTAGTAATGTGACCTTATTTATCATCTTTAAGTAAAGAGGAATTGTAAAGTTGAGCGTTGGATATGAATCGCTTTGTAGCCGTCTTGACGGCTTTAAGAATACTAAGAATAATCGTTCAAGAGCTTCGATAATAGCCCAATCGTTGCTTGTTAACGCAATATCCTTCATACTGATATCAAGCTTCTGCGTAGAGCATACTGCAGTAATTGGTATTCGAAGCTTTATAGCTGTTTCAAGCATATAGTACGTTGAATTCCAGCGTATAGGCATATCAAGTGATAGCTGGCGTGGCTTCTGGCCTGCAGCTTGTATCTGCTTCTGTAAAGCATCCTTCCATGCTCTTCGGTTTCGAAAGACATAAATATGCCTTCGGAGCTTCTCAAGCGTAGCTGATACTTCAGTAGAAGAGTTATCAATACGCTGCGGAATCCGGGCAAGCCCTTGCTGACACCAGTACGCTTCTGTTTCTGTATCCGGGCTAGCTTTCAAGCTCTTTAGAGTAGCTTGAACTGCAAGATTGATAATATGAGCAATACACCGAACGTCCCCTTCCTTTACAGTAAACGTCCATGGCTGTTGAATAGTCGTCTGCTGCTTACTGGCTATTTTCTCATATTCTGAAAGCATCACAGTATTCGCTGAGGCATTATCCCGCGTACAAGTAAATATAGCACCTGTAATTTCGAAGCTATCTGTTACTGCAGCTAACTCTTGAGCGAGATATTCGCCGCTATGAATTGGCTCTTGAAGGTGGATTACATCAAGTAATACGCACCGGTGCTGCCACTTCTCATTAATCCAATGGCCTGTGACAGCAGCGTACTCTGTATAGTTCCGTGCAGTCCATGCATCTGTTGTAATAGATATCCGGCCGCCATAGGTAATATGAGCCTGGAGTTCTAATTGTAGCAATCCTCGGTGATATGAGAATTGCCGCTGTAGCTCTCGGTGTAGTGTTCGCGACGATATCGATAGAGTACTTGGGCTTAAGAACTGTACTAATTGATGGAACGAATAGCTCTCAATAAGTCGTAAGGAGAGGTTATTTGATACAACGAATGAGAGTAATAACTCTCGGTATTTCGCTCTACTATTTGATGCTTGAGCTTGAGCGGGCTGGACTTGCGGGTTCCGCGGCCGTGGCTCAAAAAATAACGATGCACTACTTGATGGGCTTGACGGCGTAATTGTATGACCTTTCATTGTATATGCTACTGTTGGATGCTTCTGCGTATAGTGCTTCCAAAGATTACCGGTTGAAGTCTGACTTAATAGCTGCGGAGTAGGTGAATATCCGCAGCCTGGTTGTAAGCAAGTTACTTTGACTGTAGGTGGGTTACTATCAAGTATCAATCGCGAATATAATAGCTTCGTAAATAGTACCGACGACGTTGGTGGCAGCATTCGTCCTGGAGGCTGAAGCCGGAGCGGTGTAGGATTAATATCCTGTTGAATATGAATAGGGGGTGGCAGCGTTGGCAGACTTGGCTCATTATAAGTATCATAGCTATTATAGCCCTCAGGCTCCGTTGGTATATCTGATAACGACGAGTCGCTCATTCTGAGGATAATTATCACTTTATACAGCATCAATATAGATCTCACGGCGTTGGAAAAAAGAGGTCTTGGCTGCGCTTGGCTATTCTTGGCATGTATCCGGATATATACTCGAGAGTATCCGGATACGCCGGATACTCCTAAAATATCGCCGGGTAGGTATATACTCGAGGATATACCCGGATACCACGGGTATATTGGTATCCGTGCCGAACACTGATCCTTCTTGCCTCGCTCGAATTCTTCACTGTGAAGTCTTCAGAAGACTTCACAGCATGTCTTCAAATCTGCGGCTAAGGATGTAAATAGACTTTTATAAATATAGTTCAAAGGGGGTAAAGTTTGTAATAGATATCAACGCCTTAAATCAAATGATCACGCCTTATCCAGCTCTCAATATATCCAAAACCCCAGCACAACGCCCCAACAGATAGACCCCCTTACCGTCTCCCCAAATCAATCTTCCTAACCTCCACCATCCCCCCCTCCTCCCCCCTCGCCTCCCCCCCAAAGAACGGCTTAACCGCCACATCCACCACCCCCTCCCACAACCCCTCTACCACATCCGCATGCGCCTCCCCCGTCTGCCCAAAATCCGGAAACGCATTAACCTCCAACAACCACACCCCCCCCTCCTTATCAACGACAAAATCCACTCCAAAGACCTCAAACGCATTCGGCAGCGCCTGAAAGTGCGTCCCCATCGTCCTCGCCGCGCCCTCGAACAACTCCCCCGTCACTTCGCAGATCTGCGCGAACACGTCCTCCTGCCATGAACTAGGCAGACCGGGCTGCGTGGCGCCAAGCTCCCAGAACGCGGCTACGGATCCGTCGCGAGACCCGTCTTGGAGACAAGTGTTTGTGAGGTGTGCGCGTAGGTCGGGGAGGGCGGCGGGCGCGGTGTAGGGCGTCCCTGCGAAGAGGGCCAGCATGGGGCGGTAGACGTAGACCGTCAGAGCACCGATGGCGAGGACGTAGGTGCGGATGTGGAATTTGTGGGGGTTGTCTTGTAGGAGAAGAGGGGGGTGGATGTACGGCTGCGTAATGAAGTGGCGGAGTTGGGAGGTCATGATGTAGTCCTTCCCATCATGCATGTTCGCCTCCCCATCATCCTCTTCTTCGTCGTCGGACTCGGGACGCTCGGCTTCCCACTCGTCGAAGATGGATTGGAGGGTTTCTTCTGAGTCGAAGAGGCGGATTCCTTGGCCGCGATCGCTCATCCCGGGTTTGAGGATCCACCACTCCCTTTCGCTCTCTTCTTTGTCTGCATTACGCGCGAACATCTCGTGGAGCTCGAAGCATTCGACGAGCGCGTCGTCGAGGAACTCGGCGTAGTCGACTTCGAAGTGCACGGTGGGGGCGATGTGTTTCGCGAGGGCGGTGGAGGGGTTCTTGGTGCCCCAGGCGTGCGCGGTGGCGGAAAGATAGTGTTTCCGGATGAGGGCTTTGCGGATGATGTAGGCGTTTGCGAGGGTGGTGGTGGGTTGAGAGAGGAGGGTGTCGAAGGGGAGTTCTTCGTATTGCTGGATGTGGAGGGTGGGAGATAGGGAGTTGATAGGGATGGAACCGGGCGAGATGAGGGTGTATGAGTCTTTTGGTAGGAGTTTTGAGAGAGCCGAGAGAATGAGTGGCTGCACGTAGGTATCGCCGTAGTCGATGAGGGCGTTGAAGTGCTTGATGCCTGCTGCAGGGGCGGCGAGGGAGAGATCTTGCATGCTCTGTGGTAGTGAGACCGGGTTTGACTTTTCGGATGTTCTGAGCGGAGAAAAGCAAAAGTCAATGTAAAGCGCGCGATGAGCAAATGGGGCCAAAGCAATTGCAAAGGGAATCAAAATCTGCTTGTATTGGTCTAACACGAGGTCTAATGCTCTATGCCTTTTTCCATTTCAGCCCGCTAAGTAATGCCATCGTACTCACAGCGTAATCTCGCCTTGTTGCTTCCCCGTCGCTTGCATGAAGTTTGCTTTCAGTGGTGTCACGCTGTGATTTTGTCAGGTATGGAATTCCAAGGTCGCGCGGAATGGTTTCAAGACTTACCTCGTGAATCCCTCCTTCACTACCCACCCGTCATTGCCAGGCGGGGCATCTTCCACACTCTTGTAGACGTCCGTAAACCTCGGCGACCATTTGAAGTTCCTATGCTGATGCGGTATCGGCGCCTTCCCACCACCATTCTTCTGTTCAACCTCTCCTTCCCTAATCTTGTACTCCTCCTCATCCGCATCCTCGGTATCCTCAACAGCCTCAAAGCAGCTACCCGGGCCCCAGTAATTCTGCAGCATATCCGTCCAGAAGATCTTCTTGTTCTCAACATCCGGCACAAGCGGCACATTCACCGTATATACATCGGTATTCGCATCCCAATTCGCCACGAGGTGCTCCACGATCTTGACACTCAACCTCGACGCACCCGCAATGATCTTCGGGTCGTGCTCCCGCGTCAAGAACGCATAGCTCAGCGCAATCGCCTTTCGCTTAC